>NC_091469.1:373613052-374995782 GCF_036971445.1 Narcine bancroftii
TCCATTCACACAAAGCCTACTCCCAAAAGGGCAGTTTTGTGAAGGTGTTTGAGAGACAAATGACAGCAGAATAAGACAAAAGCTGCAGCTGCTGAAAACTTGAAATAAAACACAAAATGGTCAAAATATTTAGTGAATCAGGCAGTATTAGTCCCCATCTCAGATAGAAAAGCCTTCAATGGAAGTGGAAATAAAAGAGTTGCAGAGAAGGTGGGGTAAGGATAAACAAGACCAAGGGTAAACCTCTGATGCTATGATAATAGCCGCCATGGGGATAAACCATAGAGACTGGTTGATGAGTCACTATCAAGACCTGGATATAAATATTGGAAGTATGATTAGCAAGTTTGTGAAAGTCACTAAAGTCAGTCGTATTATGGATAACAAGCAAGGTCATCCAAGGCTACAGCAGGATATATATAATTGATAGGAAGCTGGGCACAACACTGGCAAATGGAGCTAATATATTTTGGGAAATCAAATTGGGTATGACTTGTAACTGAGTGGTGAAGAATGTTGATGAATAGAATGACCTTGGGTTGAAGTTCATAATTCCTTGAAAGTGGCAAACCAGGTAGATAGAATGGTGAAGGAAGGACGTGGCGTGGTTGCCTTTATAGGCAAAGAATACAAAAGTTGCAACTTTACAAGGACTGGTTAGAATGCATTTCGAGTATTGTGTCCAATTCTCGTTGCCACATAACAGGATTGCTGTTGTATTCCAGGAAAACACAGAGAAAATTGTCTAAACCACATAAATATGGAGAGGAACTGGAAAGGCCCAACTTTTTTCCCCTTAAGTGAAGGCGGTCAAAGGTGACCTGATAGGAGAGATGTACAATTCTAAGAGACAGAGAAGGTAGATAGTCGGAATATTTTCCCCTTGGCAGGAGTATCCAAAACAAGAGGACATAGGTTTAGACCATAGAAGCATATTAAACATTGAAAGGGCGGGATAGAATGGAGGTGAAGATGATGTTTGCACTAGGAGAGTCGAGGACCAGAGGTCACGGCCTCAGAGAAAAAAATGTCCCTTTAGAAGAGGGATGAAGAGAAATTTCTTCAGCCACAGAGTGGTGAATCCGTGGAATTTGTTGCCACAGACAATTGTGGAGGCCAAGTCATTGAGTATATTTAAAGCTAAATGTGATAGGTTCTTGATTAGCAAGGGTGTCAACAATTATGGGGAGAAGGCAGGAAAATGGAGATGAAAGGCAGACCCATGATTTGAATGGCGGAGCAGACTCAGTGGACCAAGTTACCTAATTCTGCTCCATCATCTTGTGGTCTTATGATGAGAAAGGACTTTTAAAGGAGATTTTTTTTTAATCTATAGAGAGTGGTTGATATCTAAAACTCACTGCCAAAAGTTGTTTGATACATTTAGACTCACACTTAAAAAGGCAATTCAAAGACACAGATCTAATGCAAGCAAATAGGACGATAAAGCTCAACCTGGACATGATTGGCCAGCTATGGTACAACTCTACATATCCAAAAATCGTGAAACAAAGGCAGTTAGAAAGGAATAAAGATCAGGGAATGTGTAAAGATGTGAAATGCAACACTAGAGAATGTTAACAAAAAGACAAAAGCAGTCAATATCACAGATGAAGCCTTGCAGCAGAACTTACCAGTAGAATCAACCTAAACTTCTGCTTTTATATTATAACTAAGATTTGACATCACATGCGCAGAAACAGTCCTGGAATAGGTTTTATTCATTTTATTTATTTGATTGTTTTTTTTTAAACTGTCTGTGTGGGAATTCTTTAAAATAACCACTACAAAGGAAATATTTCACAAGTATTTGGAAAATTAATTTGGATAAAAGTTGGATTATGGATCATTGTCAGTTATTTGGCATTTGAACTGTAATACAATTATATAATTTTTGATCACTCATTTTTATCTACCCATCCTAACTCCACAATCCAAAGGTAGATCTCGATATTGAAAGCAGTCAACCCAGGATTCATAGCTTTTTGGTTCATGTTCTCCAACTGCCATGAAGATCTGGAAGAGGTGTGCTCTCTGAATTGAGACAATTTTAAATTTTAAGATGATGCCCACTTAATATTGAGAAAGTTGTTCTCTATCCCATCTTATCAGATCATATAAGATTTTACCAGGTTATTCTTCAATCTTCTATACTGCAAAGGCCTCAATTTAATCAAGCAAATTTCAGCCTGTTTCCTTTAAGAGTTTTCTATCTTCAAAGCATTCCACCACTGTCTGCTGTGATGGCACAGAGTCAGAACATTTCAGCACTCTGTCCCAACCCAGACCCAATAGATGCCAAGAATGAATTTTATTTTATTGCCAGCAGAATGAATAAGTAGATCTCAGAGGGGAAATAAACAGTTTGACAGCTAGAGACACTGAGTTAATGGACAATCTTGCTCTCCATAGAGCTCAGATTCATATTTTTAAGCACCACATCAAGTCATACACATTCTGAGAAATAATGAGAATGCAAACACAGATGCAGTTCCATTGGTTAGCACCCAACAAGCATAAATGAATCTGAAGGATCTGCCCTATACGACGTGTTCACCAATCAACACCCCCAACATCCCCAAAAGCAGGCAAAAAAAAAAGGGCGAGGTCACCATTTCAAAATAAACTCGTCTGAAGATCACAGATTGGGTTGTGGTTTCCACTGACCGCAATGAGCCAGCCTGAACTAGCTCATGTTCTCCTTCATCCTGAACACAGAAAGGCTTTCTTGTTCACTGAAAGTGGTGATGGGTTTCCAAAGAAATAAGAGACGGCAAATGAGCACATGAGCAATTCTGCTTTGAACAGTTTGCACATGGAGTGTCAGCATAAACTGGCCGAGTTACGAGTAGTTGACTTTAAATAAAATTTTTATGAGCCGAGCTACTGAAATGAATCTGTCACATGTAGACCCTAATCTGTTATACCCAGTTGGAGAAATCTTCCCCAGCTGGACATTACACTAACACAACCCCAAGTTCTACATTGTATCATAGACTACAAATCGAATTACCACCCAACATGATGACATTGACCAGTAATATTTGCTACCTTGAGCAAGGTAAATATTGTTGGAAGACTATGGTTTAGACTACCTCTAGAAAGAGCACACAATCGAGGGCTTCATTGCATTGTTGCACATCTGGTTTTCAAATGGGGCATTGAAAAGAAGAGGTGAATGCACACCTTTCTACTGTAATAAAGAGAGAAGACCAGGCAACTTTACCACTGGAGCCTGAGCCAACACACTTCTCTCAATATCTCCAAAGTGTTGTTTGGGAAACTTTATGTACACAACTTAGCTCATGCATTTCACACAGTATAACGCTGACCAAGCTTTGAGGATCACCTGAGTGAAGGCTATATTTAGTAATACTGCTATTCCAAGACAACATTTGTCAGGTCTGTTGTCAATCTAACCTAGATACTGTGCTGCATTCAGGTAACTGAAGCTAAAATCAAACTCACAATTAATTAATATGCAGCCAACCATCTACCACATCCAGCATATAGGACAAAGTGTTGCCTACATTGGGAGTTCTTTCACAAGTTATATCCTCCACCATTAGAATAATTGTTTTCCAGCTGAAATTGTGTCATCAGCGTAGTCGCTGCGAGTACGCATATACCTTGAGCTCTGTTCATTTGCTGACATTGCTATCCACAGAAACTAAAGTAATGAACACAAGGAGCTATAATAAATGCACATCCACTGGCAAATCCCAATTCACCCTCAACCTGTCTAGTAATCCAGTACCTGACATCGACTTTGTATTTCACAAGTTCATTGATGTTCAATTAACCAAAATCTTCAGTATTACCAGCGGGGGGGACACTAATAGATTCCATTAAGACGAAAGGTTTTGAAAGTATAGCACTGTGCATGTGCACAAACAAATGAATCAAAACAATCTTTTTTTAAAGCAATCAAAACCACATGCAATGCATACATACATCTCTTGTGAGGGCAATTCCACAAAATTCTTATGTTTAACAGTCTGAACGCGTCCCTCAGGAAAACAAAACTGTCACAGCTCAGTTATAAATTGCCCTGACCTGGGGATAGGACATGGTCCCACTATCAAGAGCCTTGGTAACATGAGTGCATGACTCAGACTGCAGGGGTTCAAGGTGAAAGCTTACCACCTCAAGGACAGCAGTAAATTCCAGTCTCACTAGCAAGCCTACCTCCCAAGATTGAATTCAAAACAAAAATTAAAAGGACATTAGTTGCTTTTAATACAGAGATTAAATTACAAGAATATTCATAAAATTGTTTAATTTTCACAATCCAAACAACTTGATGGCTTAAAGAGAAAGGTTAAAAGCACAGTTGTCTGTAACATATACACATGTGCCATCACAGGTTCAAGTACTTCGATAGGACAACAATCACTTTAGCAGCTCTACTGCACCAGTACATAAAAAAAACTTCCCTTGAACGTTCAACTTTTAATAAGTCTGTTGTTACTGGCTAGACTTAGCAGGAGATCAAACAGGGAATTAAATCAAGGGAGTTAAGCCAAAACCGTCTGCAATAAGCTTTTCTACAAGCCATTACATTCAATTCACTCATTCAAACAGCAAAAAGGCAGTCTTTTGCAAAGAATTTGGAGGAACTGTAAAATATTACTGCTCCAATAATATGTGGATGCCTCGCCAGGAAATCTGAAGGCTGGTTGTGATGCACACACGATTAAACAGGGTACTGACAGAAGGGTATGTTTTTAAATTTTAGACATACAGCACGGTAACAGGCCATTTCTGCTCATGAGCCCAAGCTGCACAATTACACCAGATTGACCAACACACCTGGTACATTTTGAAGGGTGGGAGGAAACCAGAGCCCCCGGGAAAAATACTGGGAGAACTTACAAACTCCTTACAGACAGTGTGGGATTTGAACCCTGGTCCCGATCACCGGCACTTTAACAGCATTGCACTAACCGCTACGCCAACCATGCCTCCTGATTGTTTTAACTTGATCTGTTTCGAGGAGATCAAAAGTTGCATTTGCATGCATATTGTTACAAAAAGTCCAAGTCAATTTCCCCACGGGCATGATCATGCCCTGCTCCAACTTGATTCTTATCTGAGAAGCTAATGGGATTAAAGTACAAAATTTCCCCCATTTCCAGGAATACTGATTGGTGGTATGAGTTACCATGGATGAGTCAACAGCCACTATATATCCTAGAGGCCAGTAGTGATCCAAACTGTGAATTAATTAAAAATAAAAACACTAAGCAGGTCAAGCAGCGTCATTTATATAGCAAAGATAAAACTACATATCTGACGTTCCGGGCTTGAGGTATGGGAGAATGTCAGGAGGCATCCAAACAAAAGAGTGGGCGGGGGGGGGGGGGGAGGGGTGGTGAAAAGGCAAGAGGTGATAGGTGGAGAAGGGAGGAAGGGAGGAAGGGGACACAATGATCAAGGGGAGGAGGGATGGCTGGGTGAAGGATGGGAGGAGAACTGGAAAGAGGAAGGGGAGAGGGTGAAGAGCAGAAACCAAAATTTAGTTAATGCCATCTGGCTGGAGAGTGCCCAGATGGACTACAAGGTGTTGCAAGTGGTCTTGGTGGGACAGTGCACAAGGCCAAGGACAGAAAATGTGAGTGTCAAGTGGACACAGAACTGAAATGGTTGGCTACTAGGAGGTCTCTGTTACTGCTGTGTACAGAGTGAAGGTGCTCAGCAAAGCAATCTCCCAATTTGCACTCAGTTGCACTCAGTCTCTCCGAGGTAGAGAAGGCTACGGGATGCAGTACATCAGTCCTGTGGATACAGAAGTGTTGCTTCACTTAAAAGGACTAGAAACATAGAAACATAGAAGATAGGAGCAGGAGTAGGTCATTCGACCCTTCGAGCCTGCTCCACCATTCAATGAGATCATGGCTGATCTTAAAGTTCAGTACCCCGTCCCAGCCTTCTCTCCGTAACCTTTAATATCCTTATACTGAAGAAATAGATCTAATTCCCTCTTAAATATATTTAATGAACCTGCCTCTACTGCCCTCTGTGGCAATGAATTCCACAGATTCACCACCCTCTGGGTCAAGAAATTCCTCCTCATCTCGGTCCTAAATGGTTTGCCTATTATCCTCAAACCATGGCCCCGGGTTCTGGATTTTCCCATCATTGGAAACATCCCTTCCGCATCCATTCTGTCCAGTCCTGCCAGAATTTTATATGTCTCTATGAGATCCTTTCTCAATCTTCTAAACTCCAGGGAGTACAATCCCAATTTGCGCAATCTTTCCTCATAAGTCATTCCTGCCATTCCAGGTATCAGCCTGGTGAATCGCCTCTGCACTCCCTCCATTGCAAGAACATCCTTCCTTAGATAAGGTGACCAAAACTGCACACAATACTCCAGGTGGGGTCTCACCAAGGCCCTGTACAACTGCAGTAAGGTATCCTTGTTCCTATACTCAAACCCTCTTGATATGAGGGCCAACATACCATTTGCCTTTAACCGCCTGCTGTACCTGCATGCTCGCCTTCAGAGACTGATGTACAAGTACCCCTAGGTCTCTCTGCACTTCCCTATCTCTTAATCTATTGCCATTCAAATAGTATTCTGCCCTCCGGTTTGTATTACCAAAGTGGATAACCTCACATTTATCCACATTGTAGTGCATTTGCCATGTATCTGCCCAGTCCTTCAATTTATCTAAATCACACTGGAGCTTCCTGACCCCCTCTTCCGTGCACAAAACCCCTCCTAGCTTAGTGTCATCTGCAGATTTGGAGATATTACATCCAATCCCCTCATCCAGATCATTAATGTAAATTGTGAACAGCTGGGGTCCCACTACAGATCCCTGTGGTACCCCATTGGTCACCGCCTGCCACTCAGAAAATGAGCCATTTATCCCAACGCTCTGTCTTCTACCTGCCATCCAGTTCTCAATCCACATCAATACTTTGCCCCCAATCGCATGAGCCTTGAATTTGGAAGCCAGTCGTTTATGCGGGACCTTATCGAAGGCCTTTTGGAAGTCCAGGTACACCACATCCACTGGCTCTCCCCCATCTATTTTACCTGTCACCATCTCAAAGAATTCCAATAGATTTGTCAAGCACGATTTACCTTTTGTAAATCCATGTTGACTCCGTCCGATCCCTTCTCTGCTAGTCATATGCTCCGCTATTACATCCTTAATAATGGATTCCATCATTTTGCCCACTACTGATGTAAGGCTCACCGGTCGATAATTCCCCGCTTTTTCTCTACCCCCCCTTTTTAAATAGTGGGGTAACATTAGCTACCCTCCAATCCATGGGTACTGATCCTGAGTCTATCGAGTTCTGGAAAATAATTCTTAAAGCATCTGCTATCTGAATGGCCACTTCCTTGAGTACCCTAGGATGTAGATTATCAGGCCCTTGGGATTTATCTGCCTTCAATCCCATCAATTTCCCCAAGACCATGTCCTTAGAGATACTGATTTCTTTCAGTTCCTCCCTTGCATTAGTCTCTATGTTTCCCAACATCCTTGGGAGATTATTTGTAAAAACAGAACTAAAGTAAGAATTTAATTGGTCTGCCATTTCCTTATTCCCCATTATATATTCCCCTGATTCCGACTGCAAAGGACCTACTCTGGATTTCACCAATCTTTTCCTCTTGACATATTTATAAAAGCTTTTGCAGTCGGTTTTTATATTTGCCGCAAGCTTACTTTCGTAATTTATTTTTGCTCTCTTGATTAATTCCTTTGTCCTCCTTTGGTGCATCTTGAACTGCTCCCAGTCTTCGGTTGCGGTACTTTTTTGGCCAATTGATATGCTCTCTCTTTGGACCCAATGCTGTCTCTAATTTCCCTTGTTATCCACGGTTGAGTCACCTTTTTTGGTTTATTTTTATGCAATTTCTCCATTAGATCTGTGAATGCTTTCCATTGTCTATCCACAGTCAACTCCCCCATAAACACCACCCAATGAATCTTACTCAACTCCCGTCTCATACCATCATAATTCCCTTTATTTAAATTCAGGACCTTAGTCTCGGTTTTAATTTCATCACTCTCCATGTCGAGTGAGAATTCGATCATATTGTGATCGCTCCTACCCAACTGGCCTCGCACAACTGTTTGGAGCCCCAGACTGAAGTGAGAGAGGAGGTGTGGGTGCAAGCGTGGCACCTCCTGCGGGTACTGGGGAAGGTGACCTGGGGGGGGTGAGTGCATGAGGGAGTCCATGTAGCGGTCCCTACAGAAGGCAGAGAGGGGAGGAGAGGAAAAGAGGTGGTGGGATCCTGTTGTAAGTGCCGGAAATTTCAGAGGATAATGTGTTGGATGTAGAGGCATGTGGGGTGGTAGGTAAGGATGAGGGGTGTGCAAGGCTTGTAATGTCTGGGGGCAGTGGGGACCATGGCTGATGAGTAGGAAATGGGGGAGATGCAGGTAGGAGCTGAATTTATGGTGGTTGAATGGAAGCCACATTTGTGAAAGAAGCCAGACATTTCAATTGATGTGAAAGATTGAGCGCAAATTTGGGAGATTGCTTCACTGTGCAACTTTGCTCCATTCTCAACAGTAACCTGCTTTGCAACCACCTCTTCCCCCACCCCCCCCCACCCCCACCAATGTTTTGCTCAGACACCTACTAACATTTTCCATACCTTTATGAGGGGCTCAAGCCCAAAATATTGGTTATGTATTTTTACCTTTGCTACATAAAGGTCACTGTTTGACCTGCTGAGTTTCTCCAGCATTAGGTTTTTACTTCAACCATGGTGTATGCAGTATTTCGTGTTTTAAATCTGATCATGCGCATTTCGAAGTCTGTTTTGCCCAACTAGTCCAAAATGTTCATTAGAATGCTTGAACAAAGTGTGGAGTGAAGAGCAGAACATTTTATTATTGCTGTTGTTAATTTGCAATAAAAGTGATTTTTGATGGATGCAATTAAGAAATATGTTGTTTTAAAATTTCAATGCCAATTTCTATCTAAAATGGCCTGGAATTTTGGTCAAGGGCAAATGAATGACACCCACCAAATGTTCACTTGCAGGTCCCCAGAGATCTTACACGAGCCTCTGAACAGCGACATAGAACCATAGAGCATTACAGCACAGTAAAACAGGCCCTTCCCCCTGAGTTATTCAAAGTCTGACAGAGAATATCATCTACAGTGGATCTGGGACCCATTTAGACACAGCAAATTGATTAAACAGACCAAAGAATCCTCATCCTCAACACCATTTGAGCATGGAAATCCTTAGCAAAGCAGTGCCAATAACACAACCAATGGTGCAGTAGAGCAAATGGACAGCAATGAACCCATACAGTATCTTCTTTAATGTTTGTTATCTAATTTGCTTAACAACAGTGGACTGCGAAAACCTTGCCATTTGTCTATGCAACCAAACCTAATGGTGCAGTTCTGCCCAAAATGATACCCTTTATTTGGCATAAAAATGCACCCAATCATTTTGAGCACTTAATCCACTACAATTCTCACTGTATAGGAAGAAGCGTTGCATTATCAGAGAAGTCACTTTTTGATGAAGTATTTAGGCAAACTGGGAATCAAAGATCCCAGGAGCAACATTTGAATTTCTCCTTACATTTTTAAGCTTTGCCTTTCATCTATTTTTTTTTAAACTTATTTTATTTACTATGTATTGTAGAAGTTGGCTATTACAAAAATGGCTTACTACAGCGTAAATTATCTTTCCAAAGAGAAGAAACTGCCTTAAATTGATAGGAAACTTACTTTAATATTGTGTGAAATAACTTGGCATTCTACAGAGTGCTGGGCAAAATATGCAATTAGTAATCTAAAGTTTCATTATCTAATGTTCACAGCCTTCAATTTACTGGGAAGTAGCAGGATCAAATAGTATCTTTTGCATCATTGCTGTTGTGCAAGCTCCAACAACTGTCACATCAAAGCATGGGAAAATTCCCTACTGGAAATCAAATGCGCCAGCCCCTTCCTCTATGTGCAGCTGGGCTTGGGAGAAAAGACAAGGCCCTGCTGCTCTCAATTGTGTTTACCACAACACCAGGTCAACAGAAGTCTGAACAGGACTGAAACCCATTCCACAGATCTACACTCAATTCAGTGACACCGAACACCGAGAACTCCATTCCCATACAAGCAGGGGCTTCATCTGGGAGGGACAAACAACCTTTCTGTTGTAATCCAAGCCAAATTAGTCAAACCTGGGCCCAATCCAAACCTCAGCTTCAGAACAACCCACACAAAAACCCCCTGTGAAGTGTTGATAGAGGTGGTTTTGGAAAACATTCAAAAAAGCTGTCAGTCAGAAAATGCACAGCTGTCACTGCAAACTCCCAAATAATTGCCCCAGTTTTATAAAATGTTGTTCAGCTTTGCACATCATAAATAAGCTATTTTGGTAAATGCTAGTGGGCTCAAAACAACCTGTGCATCCAACAATAACTATTCCCTGATCATTCAGCAACAACTTCAGAACCACATTAAGAAAACAAAACTTGACATTAAAGCAGGGCTTCCCAAACTTTTTCGCTCATTGAACACTTTTGGGGAGCACTTGGAAATCGCAGAACCCCAATCGTCAATTACAGTTTAAAAGCAGAGTAAGAAAGTAAATAAACTCACCATTCTCCACGACCCCCGTTCTCTTCTGCAGGTGGACGCTGAGTTGCTTCGTGGAATGCAGATCCTTCAACATCATGTTTCCAATTCTTTAGTAATGTCCTTTAAAGTATGCATTAGATTTCCCTTCCCACAGAACTAGTTTTGCTCGACTCCTTGCAGAAAGCTGGAGTGAAACCTGTAAAGGGAGTCAAAATTCGAGAAGAGCAGGGTCTTCAGCTGCTCCCCGACATGATATCATCGCTGGTCACAACGCCCGGACAAGACACTGTGATGACTTCAAGGACCTTTAGGTAAGTTCATTCCACGGTGGATGCTTCTTTAGCAATAAAGTAGGCTTTGCCAGCTTCCTCCACATCTCCTCCACAGGTGGCGTCAGGGAGCAAGGGAGTTGTCAATGGGGAGTGGGTTCTGCCTCCTGGGCTGAGGCTGGGAGACAGAGAGGATCAGGACACTGGGCCCAGATTGCGAGATCAGCAAGAGCTCTGACACACAAGGGCTGCATGCCAAGGAGGCTGCTCACTGGACTCTCACCTTCCCCTCCTCCTACCCATCCAACAGAGGGCTTCGAGATGGCAAATGGCTCCTGTGCCCTGCGAGCTTCTTGGCAGACAATTCAGAAACTTCCAGATCCTTCCTCTTTTTGGGTGGCACAGGTGCAGTGAATGCAAGACCCGTTCCGAAAGAGAAGCCATCGTTTTGTTTTGGCATGAGGGACTGAGGATCGATTGCATTTTACTATATTTTCTCTCAAACTGTGCCTTTTTGTATCTAACCTCTTTAACGTAATCCAAGAGTTGTTTCTGTATTCTCTCACTAAACCTGAACAAGGATCTTCAGCTGTATTAATTGGACGCTGCTGACGTATCCCACCACCACCGGTTGGTGATTTGACAGGGGAGGTGAGTGGGTGCACCCCCCCCCCCCCCAATCGAGCCAGTCTACCTGCCATCGTCACCATGGGGCCACGGCCTAGTGATTGGCAGCATGGGGAGAACAAATGTCACAATTCCCCACCCCCCACCCCACCGTCATTCCACCTGCTAAATAGTCCAGAACCCTGCCACCGGACCCTTTGACAGACAGGCCGAGCCTGGGTGCTTACTGGAGCGGGCGGAGGGAGGGGGGGCCAGGTATTGTGCAAATGAATGGCCAAGATGAGCATCAGCAAAGGGTCGCACGCATCGTCCTCTCCCTTTCCCCTCCCCCCACTCACCCTCAGCTGCCATCTCATCTTCCCCTCAGACACAAATTTAATTCAAGTTTAGAGGTAAAAAGTAATTTAAAAGAAAAACAGATAGAACCCTGTTATTTCTTCCGCAGAACCTCTCAGCCTTTTCGCGGAACCCAGTTTGAGAAACCCTGGATTAAAGAAATAATTTGGCAGAAGTCAGACTGCATGGAGTTAAACCCCAAAGTTTCTGTCACACGTACATTCATTTTAATTTACTCACTAATAGCAATGCAGTCGGATGGGATTATGTTGCTAATTTGACAGCATTATGCTCCAGGTGGCCAATATACAAATCAGAAATAAATATTATCGACAGAATATTGGTGAGGAGCAATAAAGATTCTGGGTTTTATGATGCCTTTGGTGAACTCAGAGCAGCCGAAGTGTAATCAATCCTGTCTGAAAGCTATCTCTGATAGAATGAAAGAACCATGGCACCCAGTATACCCTGAAAGGTGACTACAAATAACATGTTACAGTACAGCAGTACAATACAACCAACTCCTGAAAAAGGCTCAGACCTTTTTCCTGCATGCTGTGTGATTTGCTGAGTTCCTCTAATACTGCACAAGAACCCAGCTGGATTTTTTGTTTACCTTTAGTTTTCTCCCAGTGATTCTTGTTCAGAGTCTGAATTGTGTTTAATGCAGCCTGCTGCCCATGGCCACCTGCATACTTTTCCCAATGCTGCACACACTCGTTATTTTGGATCTATCGGCCTACCACTCTGAAAGCCCACTTACTGTAGCTCTTCTTTGGACAAATAATGAAATTATTTCAAATATGCAAGTTATCCTGCATGCATCACATTATCTACTGAGCCCATAGTAAAAGCCAAATGCACCTTTAAGACACTTTAAAGGCAGCAGAAAAACAATTCCCAATTCTTCAAAAGACACTGTAGGATTTTCTTTTCTATCTCTGAGACATCCATTGCATCTCTGCTTTAATGTTAGTTGTGACAAGTACAGCACTGTGCACCTTTTTTGCTTATGCTTCTGAGGCAAGGCAACTCTAGCATTGTGATTGAACACTCAAGAAAGTGCAAGAAATTGAATCACTCCTACCAGTGCATCTTGTAAGACAGTCTAGAGAACACTCTAGCTTATTTCTTGCACATTAGCGCCAAACTAAAATTGGGAGAGGTTTGTCAAAGAACAGAGGCATTCTTAGAATTTCTTCTTCAACCAACCAGTTAAAATAGGAGGGAGCATCTTATCTGATTGTAAACACTTGGTGTTTTCAACCATCCTAGCCTTTACATGTTTCTTGGGTATGAAATTTTAAACACATAACTACCCATGAGAAATGGAAAGCATGTGCCTAAACAGATTCATGTTTAAAGTGAGTTGTCTCTGACTACAATCAAAAATGTTTTGTTCAGTAAACTTAAAACAAAAAGTTATTAAAAATTAAATCAGTATCACTTTCAAGAAAAAAAAACACTTTAAATTTTCCCTTTTTTTAAAAACTTTTGACAATGAAGCTTTCAACACCTATAGGACACTAAAACCAATAATAGAGATCAAAGGTCAGATTGCATATGAAATACATTCACAAGAACAAATATTAAAGTTGTTATAATCTTTAAAAAGAGATAAATACAAATACCACTGTTACTTTTGTATTGCTTTGAGATGAAAGATCTGACAGTGAATGAAGAGAGAAAGAATTTTGTCCATTTGACACACACAGAGCCAATTCTATTCTGCCGATGTAGACTGGCCAATGTTCAGTGATTATGCTCCAAAGTACCACCGGGGTTCAAGACTCACTCCAGGAATTCAGCATGCAATCCTCAGTGCAGTACTAAGGGGGGGCTTCAGATATGCCAGCTTTCAAAGCAAAAGCATCTGGGTAGATGGCATTGGTCTTTCATGCAGGGAAACAATCTCAATGCTTTCTGAAACAAAAGTATTTCTCTCGATCATTGAATGGTCTCCATCATATGGCTGCACTGCAAAAGTAGTTATCAACTCTAATGTGCAAAGGAGCATCCTAGGTGAAGGCTTTTTATTCAATATTTCCCCCCACTCCACCCCATCCCAATGTGCCTATCCTTTGTGTGACTTTCTTCATCTCAAAAAAAAATCCAAATTTTTAAGTACCCAGCCATTTTGTGGATCGGGCCCACTTAGAACTCTGCTCGGAGTTTATAGGCCACTTCCCTGTGAAGCAGTCAAGTTTAGTCGGTTTATTCCATACTTCCCTCCTGCCAATTACACAACAAAAACATTAAAAAATGTTATGATTTTAGTCCGTGTTTCCCCCTCCACCCCCACCTTAGATGTGCTGGTTGGGCTACACAACATGTCTCTATAACACAATCCAATATATTTTGATCATAGTCCAGAAGGTATATGAGGGCTGATTTGGCATATAGTACTAATTGTGTAAGCTTCAAGGAAAGCAAGTATTTCAAGCCACCCTATCATATGACTAAAGAATGGGAATAGGGCAATAGAGGCAGGACTCATGTGAAGGTACCTCCAGGAATGCATTCACGCAGTGTTGGCAAGCTGACATGGCTAGCTCCAAGCCATAGGAAACACATTTTGTAAAGTATGCAGTTACTTGCCAGTTCTCTTGTTATTCAAACAGCCCTACACTATTCCAACTGAGGCTCTGAATTTCCTGGATGCTCTTGAACTACAGTGGTGCCGATTTAAGGCATAGACACATCTGCCCAGTACATTAATCATGGTACTACTGGTTACATCTCAACTGCTTTGCCAAATGCTGAAAGATGAAAGAAAACACAGGCTCCAATAAATAGGAATGATATACCCATGGCAGGACAGGCAGTTGGCAATCTTCAGAAAACTTTTTGATGTGTTAATTATGATGCTGATCATGTAAAAATGTTCAGATTGTGCAAATACATTGATCAAATAAAAGGAGCCACTTTCTATCAGTGACATTCTAGGATAATCCTGCATCTTTATCCCTTAATACTGAGCATATGCAGTAATACAATCGTCATCAATCTCCACAATAGCAAATTCTCCCAAAATTTTAACATATACTTACATTAATGATTTGGAAGAGGGGATGGAGTGTAGTGTAGCCAAGTCTCCGGCTGATACTAAACTGAGTGGCAAAGCAAATTGTACAGAGGATGTGGAGAGGCTGCAGAAGGATAGAGTTAAGTTAGGTGAGTGGGCAAAGGTCTGGCAGATGGAGTAGAACTTTAGCAAATGCGAGGTCATCCACTTTGGTAGGAAAAACAGAAGAGCAGATTGTTATTTAAATGGTGAAAAAGTGCAGCATGCTGTAGTGCCAAAGGACTTGGGAGTGCTTGTGCATGAATCGTAAAAGTTGGGTTGCAGGTACAACAGGTTATTAAGAAAGCAAATGAAATGTCGGCCTTCATCGCTAGAGGAATTTAATTCAAGAGCAGGGAGGTCTTACTGCAACTGTACAAGGTACTGGAGGACTGGAGGACTGTGTGCAGTTCTGGTCTCCATACTTGAGGAAGGATATGCTGGCCTTGGAGGAGTCAAGAGGAAGTTCAGCAAGTTGATCCCGGTGGTTGACCTATGAGGAGAGACTAAATCGCCTGGGATTATACTCATTCAAATTCAGAAGGATGAGAGAAGATCTTATAGAAACATAAAATAATGAAAGGGATAGATAAGATAGAAGCAGGAAAATTGTTTTCACTGGTGAGACCAGAACTAGGGGACACAGCCTCAAGATTCAGGGGAGTAGATTCAAGACAGAGATGAGAGAGAAAAAAAAATCTTTTTCTCAGAGAGTAGTGAATCTATGGAATTCTCTTCCCAGGGAAGCAGTTGAGGCTACATATTTAAGATACAGTTAGATAGATTTTTACATTAAAAAGGAATTAAGGGATATAGGGAAAAGGTAGGTCAGTGGAGTTGAGTCAATGATCAGATCAGCCATGATCACATTGAATTGAGGAACAGGCTCGATGGGCCGGATGGCCTACTCCTGCTCCTATTTTTATGTTTCTTATATTTTATACTACTACTGTGGAAACTTGTGCATGAACATTTGCTATCAAATTTCCCATATTCAAATATAATAGCTTCAATGAGATTCTAACCTAATAGATGTTATTTAAAACAATTACCATAAAATAATTTTGTTTTCTGGTTTACCAAATGGGTTGCCAAGGATCTGCTGACCTAGCCATCTGGATGTGGGCAGGGTTAATGATTACCCTGACATGATTGGTTTGATTCACTCAAGCTCATTCATAAAATAATGCAACAGAGATGATTCACCACCATTATTCTTTTTGAACCGTCCTCCAACTATCTGTGTATATCTTGGCAATAAGCATACATTGCTCAGTTTTTCAAAGGAGATGGGAATTCAATTAATATTGTATATACTTATTTAAAGAGAAAATAATATTATTTGTGAAGGATCAGGAAATTGTACTAAAGAGGAAACAAGGCTCAGGGCAGATCAGCTGGGATGACTAAATGACAAGGCAGGTCTAAGGGGCTGACTGGCCTTCTCCAGGTCCCATTTTTCTCATGTTCTTATGTCCTCCAAAAGAAGCACCTTCAAATCAGAATCTTTGAACATGCTTGTCCTTACATCAAACTTTTTGGTATAATTGTGCATTTATGAAAAGCTTTGATGACGTGCTAAGGTTTGATACAACTGTGTTCTTGTTCCAAGAACATGCATATTAGCCCATTCTAAATTCATTCTGCCATGTTTTTGGTAAATTATAATCACAATAAGCTTCCCATGAATGTGACGGATAATATTTGTATGCTTTTGTTTCCACAGAAACATTCTCAATTCTACTGCCAAGAAAACACACAAGCCAAAGTGGAAAGACATGCAGAAGTAAAATTTATAAATCTGGCAGTGAAACGCCACTGAAAATGAAAAGTAATGTCTCCTCCCTTTGAAGCATTACTTACAGATCGCATTTCCCTTCCATCTCATATTTAGTTTCAAGACTTTTAATATATAAAAGAAGTATTCCTGAAGCCCTACACAATATCATGCATTTACAAAGTCATTACAATGCAAGATGTTTGGAGTGGAGCGCAAAACGAAAAATGCAGGTTCAAAGATCAAGAAGATAGATTTCAAGTTTAAATTTTAAATGTAGACATACAGCACAGAAACAGGCCATTTCAGTCCACAAGTCCGTGCCATCCAATTTACACCCAATAACACATTAAACATATTTAAAATTCAGTTAGATACATTTTTACATGATAGAGGAATTAGGGGATATGGGGAGAAGGCAGGTAGGTGGAGTTAGGTCATAAATTAGATCAGCCATGATCGTATTGAATGGCGGAGCAGGCTCGATGGGCCATTTTTGGCCTACTCCTGTTCCTACTTCCTATGTTCCTAACCTTCACCCCCGGTACATTTCAAACAGTGGGAGGAAACCAGAGCCCTCAAGGGGAAAACCCATGCAGACACTAGGAGAATGTACAAACTACTTACAGACAGCAAGAGATTCAAACCCCAGTCCCAATCGCTGCACTGTAAAGGCATTGTGCTAATGGCTACACCAACATGCCACCCCTCCACACCAGGGATAGGAAGGAAAAGGTTTAAAAGAGCATTTAGAAATGAGAAATGACTGAAATAAAAAAAAGTGTCATCACCTCCAATTAAGGGAAATAAAACCTAAATAAGAGGTCAGGTTGGAGAAAAGGAGAGACTTCTGAGGGTTGATGGAGATGAACTGCATTGTTTATTCTCATTTGTACCAAGCTTAGAGAAAATTAAAATGGTATAAAGGCATTACGTACGAATGAAAAAATTCATTAAAGAAACTGTAAAAGGCCAAAAAGAAAGTCATTCAATCTAGAGATGAAGCAATGAAGAGATTTTTTTAAAAATCAGTGTCATTGAAGTGATATAAATCAGCAAGAATGGGCATTAAAAGAGTAAGGCTTCATGAGAAGGTCCAAGACATGTTGCAGAAATGAGGCCAACTTATTTTTTAATTGACAATTCACATCAACAAAAGAAAAAAATCACCTGATCAAAGGATCAGTCAAGCAAACAGGTAGGGATAGCAGTTAACCCACCTGCTTCAAGGACAGGGAATGGATAAAGTCAATCAACTCCCGCTGGTGGATTTGTTACACAAAGACACGATTGAGCTTATCTGCTATGTGCAACAAAATAACCTCCCAACATTCACTGTCCAAGTTGGCAGGTTATTTCACAGCTATCTCACAGCTGTAGCAAGCTGGGTCCAATTCCAAATTCCAGTGCTGTCTGTGTGGAGTTTGAATGTTCTCCCTGGAAATGCAGGGGTTTCTTCTGGGTGCTCTGTTTTATTTTCCTGTCTCATTTTAGCTTATTTGCCCACTGTTAATTATCCCTTGTGTGGAGATAAATGGTAAAATCGGTGGGAAACTGTGAGAATTTTGGAATTAAGTCACAAGTAAAATTAAGGGGAGGAAAGGGAAGAAATCCAGGACGTTCTGAGAGCATCTAATAGTCTCCTCCGATGTCACAAATTGCAATTGGATCATGCAACTGCTACTGACTAGAAAGAACAGTCAAACAACTCTGGAAAGAAGGCAAGGAGACAGAGATAGGAGACAAGACCAGGAGGGGCTGTTCAGTTCTCAGAACATATCCCAGCACTGAATGACATCATTGTTGATTTGCAGAGGGTCAACACTTGCTCATCTTGCCTCCCGGCCTCTCCATACTCATGGATAGTAAAATTCCAATGATCTCAGATGTTAAATATTTGATTGAACTTCCATCTACTTTTTCAAGTGTTCCACATTTGCAAGCGATTCATTTTTAAGTTATTCTCAACAGCCTTCAATATGCTCTGTTTCTGCCTGGTCTGCCTCCTTCCACGTGTCTCCCCCACCACCCTCCCCCCACGATCCACTACAACCCACTTTTTCTCCGCATGCCCCACCCCCACCCCTGACCCATTGGAGGGATTGGCTAAAAAAAAAGCACAAACCCACAGCAGATGTTTACGGCTGTGATGATGAAAGGCCCTGCTGTTCTGGATGCCAGCCATACGTTTTTCATTCAAAGATGAAAGGTTCCACATGCCTCTTAGCCGCAGCACAGTCTCAAAAGCCAACAAAAATTCCAACCACCCCTCCCCCCCCCCCCCCAAACCATCCACAACAAAAACACTCAACACAAGAAAAAGCTTGTGCACTTGGCAATGCATAATATCCTGTGTAGGTAATTCTGCCCAGAAAGCATTGTTCAAAAAATTGTTTCTTGTGCTTTTGTTCGGCTGTATGTTCAGGCAGTCAATTTTAAACTGATTTTATGCTCTCAGGAGTCAAGAAACTACAACGGGCTGAGGCTGGGGTCATCAGCTTCTGCTGCTCAAGTTACAAGCTCCAGCCACACATTCATTACCTGCTGGTTTACAGCCTGCAGTTAGGCTTTTTTTTAAATAAATCTGAAGTTAACTGGAAGCAAACATCCAAATAATTACTATTCTGCTGAGCTTAGGTATCCAATTTTTAAAATAATTAAATGCTGCAAAATTACTCTGATTGTAGGAAAAAAAGGACAACAGCTACTCTACATTCCCCCTTCCACTTCCTCAACCATTCCTATAACACTCTCACATCCAGCGTGATCATTACAAAAGGCCATTCAGCCCATTTCCATAGACCATACACACAGGCATGCAAATTCCACATTTCAGCATTCAATTCTTTTCCTTTTTCCCTCCCCACCTCCTTAGTTGCTTATGTTACCTGCCAATATTAGAAATCATTCTCATCCTCTCATTCTGACACATTGGGCGTGTGCAACAAGATGCCAGGCTCAACTTTGGCATTTAAGAAAATTTTGGGCAGTGACGTGGATGGAAAGGGTCTGGAGGGATATTGTCCGGGTGTAGATCGGTGAGATTAGTCAATAATAATAGTTCAGCACAGACTAAAAGAACCAAAGGGCCTGTTTCTGTGTTGTCATATTCTACAGTTCTCCACTGTTCAGCATCGTCTACAAATGTGCCCATTTGCAGAAAAACATCAGAATTCAGATGTGAATGGAAATGGCCCCATCTTTGCATCTCACTCAGCTGGTTGGTGTTTGTCTGCAGGACAATTAGAATCTACAGGACAGAACCAGGCCTCTCTGCAAACAATGCCCATGTTTACCTTTGTGCGCCCATCTGTACATTCCATGCCATGAACTAGTTGAAAATAAATGATCAGTTCTGCGGTAAGCCTTCCACTTTCAATTTATACCCTCCAGTTTTAGATGTGGGGAAATGTTTCAAGGTTCCTTTGATTGTCACATAATAATACATTACAAATGTAATACACATGATACACTTCAACTTTTGTCTGTCATAAGGAAAACAACAACCTCCATGCGCACTGCCCAGCACCCCTAACCATGGGAGAAAGAGAAGCAAAAGAGAATCACTTCAGATACTTGGCTTTGCCTCCAGCACCCCCGCAGCCACACGGACACCAGATCAAACCACTGGCAACGTGAGCTCCAGGTCCAAACCTCCAATACAATCAGGAAGCCTTCAGTGCCTGAGCTCCTTCGGAAGGTCTTTGTTCCCTCAGCACCCTCTCCGATCCTGCCTCCAATACCAGGTTCCCACGAGTCAGTCTCCATCAGCCTGTAGCCCGTGTGGGTCCTTTCCCCCCCCAAGTCACCAATTGCTCAGCCTGTGTGGGTCCTTCAGCCATAAGCCCATCGCTGCTCCACTGTTGTGATCACCATCCTGTGGGATCAATTCCTTAAGCTTCTCCTTCTCAACTGGACATGGTAGTTGGGGGGGGGGGGGGGGGGTGTTCTCCCCTGCACAAATCTAGTGCACTCCCGAAGTCTGCAACCCCTCATCACTGCTGCCTAGCATAGGCACCGACACCTTGGCCATAGACCCCATGGTTGCAGGATTTTTAAAAAGTCAGCCCCATTAACATGCCATTTAAAGGCTGTACTGAGCTGCTGGCTTTGTACATGACAGTAGGACCCTGCAGAGCAGTGTGGTGTCACCGCTCCACACCCTCCAGCAATGCCACAATTTGCCACCACTCCTGTGCCCTTCATTATTTTGTGTAGCTTTCTCAGGTTCATCCTCAGCCTCTCCTGCTCCGTGGAGAGCAAATACAGCCTATTCAGTCTCTTCTCATAGGTTAAAAACTCCATCCCAGGATTGCCTAATGAAATTAGACTTGATACAATTTGAGATTTTGAACCTGCAGCTAAGTTTAGTGCTTTTACTGAATCTTCATCTTAACTAAATGACTTTCTAGCAGAGACTTTGTAAGTTAGGATACACCACATCAACCTTGTTTGGATTGTTATTTCTCCAAGCTGGTTGGTTGGTTCTTGCTTATCCTAATTTAAAAGGCTTTTTTTAAAAATATAACACACACTCACAAACTTAATTTCACTTACAAATGAGCACACACCATGTTAGCTCCTGTTTGCTGTCTTCAAATATCTCTCCAGTGCTCATGGCTAATATTGATGGTCAATGCCTGAAGCTTCCCCCAAACATGGCAAAGCTGCTGAAACAGCAGACTTGAGGATAGCGGGGAGCAGAGACACTCTCCTCCAAGGTCCAATCACCCAGTCCTACTGCCGACTGCTCCATACAAACTTTAAACAGCCTTGTAAAGGAGCAGATGGTGCTTTATTTAAAATCCTGCCATTGCGGGATCTGGACCCAAGATATTTGTTCCCATGTTTGGCAATGACCATATGTGGTTGCAAAACCCAGGGGAGCAGCAGACTAATGCAGGGCACCAGTAATGAGGAGAACATCACCCATTGAGAAGGAGAAGCAGAGGAGACGACCCCAAGGATGGAGGCAAACCAGCAAATGGGCTCTGCGGCTCAGACTGCAGGCTGTTGGCAACTTGTGATTGAGGAACCCAACAAGCTCAATCATTTATTCAAGATGGCAGTGCACGAGGTTGCGCCAAGCACTTCAGCTCCTCACAACGGTAAAATCCCAACCCATTACATTGTCTCTCTGATAGGGAAACTCTCATCAAAATACAAACCGGATTTTAAGATTAGCGGATCAATTAGATTCTGCACATTTTAACCCTACTGAAGCAGGGAAGACAGACTGCTGCAAACCACAGAGCGGATCAAGGGAGACGTGTAGGAGGCTATCAGAAACACTACTGGAGGAGGCAGAAGTGGGGAAAACAGGCCAGTAACAGGGTTAGACTTAGAGTTAACCCCCTTCAGATCCACATTATCAACAATCTTACTCTCAAATGTAAGATCGCTGGAGAATAAAATAGATTACACGAGGCTGCATCTGAACCAGAGAGAATTGCAGGGCTGCTGTGATCTGGTGATTACAGAAATGTGACTCCAGGACACCATTGCAGACTCAGTGATCCACTTGGATACCCTTATCTCCTTCAGGCTCTGCTGCTTCTGGCAAGGAGGGATTGTGCACTTACATCTATGAGAACTGGTGCACCAATGTCTCTTGTATGCACTTTCTTGTGAAATGAAGACCCTTCTCCCTCCCTATGGGATTCTCAGCCACATGGATCGCCACAGTCTACTTTCCGCCTTAGGCTAATGAGGGTGAACCCATGAAGGAGCTTTATGGTGCCATCTGCGAAGCCCAGATGTCCCACCCTGATGGTGCCAAGATCGTTGCTGGTGACTTCAATCATAGTAACCTGAAAATGGTCTTACCATGGTTTCAACAGCATGCGAACTTCACCACCAGAGGAAAGAACACCATGAATTGGGTGGACACCAATGGTCCTGGTGTGTACAAGGCTGTCCTCACCCCAACCTTGGTTACTCGGATCACATATGTGTCCTGCTAACCCCAGCGTACAGACTGCTGATAAAGCAAACTAGGTCAGTTTGCAGAGAGATCAAGACATGGCTGGGTGGGGGCCACTGCAGCGCCATTGGGGATGTCTCCGAAATAAAGTGCTTCACAACCAAATCTAACCAGAAATCATGGCTGGATACAGATCTTGTGACGATGCCTTTAGTATAGGGGATAGGGTGGCACTAAGATCAGCCAGGGCTGAATGCTCCCATGCAATCCAGAAGGCAAAGTGAGGGTACACACAGAAAATCCAGACAGCTGTGCGACACCGACGATACGAGGTGTTTGTGCCAAGGGATCAAGACTATTACGGATCACAAGTCAACCTAGCAAATTAAGGACAATGACACCTACCTTCCAGACAGACTGAACACCCTCTATACATGGTTTGATGAGAAGAACAGGATAATGGCAAAGAAAATTCCATGTCCCGCTGATGAACTGGCCCCTGTGCAGCCATAATTGAGGTGAGGAGAACCCTATCCAAAGTGAGCCCACACAAGGTGGCAGGACCTAGTTGGGTACTGAAGGACTGTGCAGACTAATTGACGAAGGTCTTCACAAACATCTTCAACACCTCACTGCAGCAGTCCATTTTCCCCACAGGGTTCAAGGCTGCCACCATTACCCTGGCACCCAAGAGGGTGACAGTTACAGGTCTCAATGACTACCGCCCTACGGGACTGACCTCCACCATTATGAAATGCTTTGAGCGTCTGCTGATGGAACATATTAAAGCACACCTCCCAGAAGTGCTGGATCCATTTAAATTTGCCTATTGAAGAAACTATTCAACATTCAATATGCCAGGCTGTTGTTCATAGACTTCAGCTCGGGGTTTAATATTATCATCATCGCCTAGAGGCTGATGGCAAAGCTGTCCTCACTGGAACTCAACACCTCTCTTTGTCATTGGATCATCTGCAGATGACACAACAGTACTGTCCTACTACAGGGAAGAGGGAAAAAATCTTATGAAATAGTACTAGAGTAACAACCTGAGTCTCAACTTGGACAAGTCAAAGGAGATGATCATAGACTTCAGGAGGAATGACCACCCTCCATTACATCTCAACAGCTCCGTAGTATAGAGTGAAGAACACCAAGTTCCTTGGAATTCACTTAACTAGTGACCGATCATGGACACTTAACATCTCCTCATTTGTCAAGAAGGCACCACAGCGACTGCACTTCCTGAGAAGACTGAAGCAGCAAGGCTACTGGCCACCATTATGTCAACCTTCTATAGGAGCTCTATCAAGAGCATCCTGGCCGGCTGCATCACATCTGCTGCAGAAAACTAGATCGGAGGTCAATCCACAGGATCAGCAGAGAAAGAGAGGATCACTGGATTTTCCCTCCAACCCCAAAATCGATGTAATCTACCAGGAACATTGTCTGAAGAGGGCATGCAAAATCATTAAGAACCCTTCCACCCTACACACAGCATCTCCAGGCTGAGGAACAGTTTCTTCCCTTGGGCAGTGAGAATGCTGAATGACCAAAAACTCTGCTCACACAAACCATCCAAGACCCTCATATTCACAAAACCATATTTATTTTTATAAATAAAATACTTGTCCTGCATATGTATTATTTTTATATTTGTTATGTCTGGTTGATGTCTGCATGTTTTGCTCCGAGGACCGGAAAATGCTGATTCATCAGGTTGTACTCGTATAAGCAGATGACAATAAACTTGACTTGATAAGCTGCGGGTGGTCGGAGGCCAGGCTGCAGGCTGCTAGAGACCGGCTCATGAGCACGAGGTATCAAAACTGAGATTTGAGAGGGTGATGAGGGCAAAAAGGACTCCTGAAGGGCCCTGGGCCCTGAAAGCTTCCTCATCCTGTCAGAGGTTTGGTTCCTGATGATTTGAGTGGCTGCAGAGGCCATGGGAGTGCAGGAGGCAAATTCACGGACACTCAGTGACTCTGGAAGTCTCTCTCTTGCTTCTCTTTTTCTGACTGTAAGGGATGCTGGGTAATGTTTCCATGTAATAATACATTTCTGAGTTATTACATGACAATAAATAGCATCTGATCTGATGTTACCTTTCAACTCTCTCAGATAATTCCATCCCTCTATGAAGCCTTGTTTATTTTACATCACATTGCCTGACTAAGATTTCAGTTTCAGTTCCTCTAGTTATTTTTTTTCCCCCCAGCAATTATTTCTTCAAGCCTTAGCAGTATCTCAACAGTTGCAGTAATGTCTCAAGGTCTGGTTCTGATCGGCCACAACACTACAAGATGACACTTTCATGTTGTAAAAGGAGTGCCGCACTTTTTGAAATGCTGGCTTATGGGTGAATCATTCATTCCAAACCTTGTCTGCCATCTAAGGAGGTCAAAGACAGGCCAGAAAAACAGACAGGAAGATGAAACTAGAACTGATACACATGTACAAAGAAATACATTTCAAATATGATGTTGGAAGAGCAATCATATGAAATGCAATTTAAGAAACTGCAGAGATCCTTGGGGGTTCATGGATGAAAATCTTTGAAGGTAACAAGTTGAGAAGGCTGTTAAAAATAAGCCAACAGAACCTGTGGTTACAAAAGCAATTCATATGCATAGAAGTTATACTGAGCAGTTATCAAAATATAGTTTAACCTCAGCTTCAGAGTATCAGATTCAACTCTGAACACTGCATTTTAGGGAAATGAATCAACACCTTGGAGAGAATGCTGAAGTGATTTTACTCCAGTTATACAAAAATGACCACAAGAGGAAAGACAAAAAATGTTCAGTGCAAAATCACTGTACAGAGACAACAGATTTGAAGTTATTGACAAAGAGAACCAAAAGCTACAGAAGCCCTTCGGTTAAAAACAAAAACAGCTGAAAAAGATTTAATAGTGAAATTCAAACAGAAATGAATAACCCTAACCTAGTGGCTCTCAACCTTTTTTTTCCATTCACATACCACTTTAAGTAATCCCTAGGCCATCAGTGCTCTGTGATTAAGAAGGGATTGCTTAAGGTGGTATGTGGGTGGAAAGAAAAAGGTTTGAAAACCACTGTTTTAATAATAACCATATAACCACTTACAGCACAGAACAGGCCCATTCGGCCCTACTAGTCCATGCCATAACAAATCCCCACCCTCCTAGTCCCACTGACCAGCACCCAGTCCATACCCCTCCAATCCTCTCCTCTCCATGGAACTATCCAGTCTTTCCTTAAATGTAACCAATGATCCCGCCTCAACCACATCTGCCGGAAGCTCATTCCACATCCCTACCACCCTTTGCGTAAAGAAATTTTCCCTCATGTTCCCCTTATAATTTTCCCCCTTTAATCTTAAACCATGCCCTCTAGTTTGAATCTACCCCACTCTTAATTGAAAAAGCCTAACCACATTTACTCTGTCTGTCCCTTTTAATATCTTAAACACCTCTATCAAGTACCCCTTCAATCTTCTATGCTCCAGAGAAAAAAAAGCCCTAGTCTGCACAACCTTTCCTTGTAACTCAAACCTTGAAATACTGTCAAACATTCTCATGAACCTTCTCTGCACTCTCTCTATTTTGTTTATATCTTTCCTATAATTTGGTGACCAAAACTGTACACAGTACTCCAAATTTGGCCTCACCAATGCCTTGTACAATTTCATCATAACCTCCCTACTCTTGAATTCAATACACTGATTTATGAAGGCCAACATTCCAAATGCCTTCTTCACCACACCATCTACCTGAGTATCAGCCTTGAGGGTACTATTTACCATCACTCCTAAATCCCTTTGTTGCTCTGCACATCTCAATAGCCTACCATTTAATGCATATGACCTATTCAGATTTGCCTTTCCAAAATGTAAAATTCCATCAGCCATTTCTCAGCCCACACCTCCAGCCTTCCTAAATCACCTTTTAATCTACGGTAATCTTCCTCACTGTCCACAATACCACCAATCTTTGTATCATCCGCAAACTTGCTTATCCAATTATCCACCCCTACTTCCAGATCGTTAATATATATAACAAACAATAGTGGACCCAGGACCGATCCCTGAGGAACTCCACTAGTCACCGGCCTCCAATTGGACAAACAATTTTCTATCACTACTCTCTGACTCCTCCCATCCAACCATTGCTGAATCCATTTCACTACCTCCTTATTTATACCTAATGCCTCCACCTTTTTTCCTAACCTCCTGTGGGGAACTTTGTCAAAAGCTTTACTAAAGTCTAAATAGACAACATCCACAGCTTTCCCTTCATCAACCTTTTTTGTAACCCCCTCGAAAAACTCAATCAGGTTTGTCAAGCATGATCTACCCCTGACAAAACCATGCTGATTACTCCCTATCAATCCCTGTACCTCCAAATATTTGTAAATACCATCCCTCAGAACACTTTCCATCAACTTGCCCACCACAGACTCACGGGCCTATAATTCCCAGGTTTACATTTGGACCCTTTCTTAAACAGCAGAACCACATGCGCCACCCTCCAATCCTTTGGCACTACCCCCGTGGCCAGTGACATCCTAAATATCTCTGTTAATGGCCCCACTATCTGTCCACAAGCCTCCCTGAGTGTCCTTGGGAATATTTTGTCCGGTCCCGGAGATTTATCCACCTTTATCTTTTTCAACACAGCCATCACTACCTCCTCGGTTATCCTTATATGCTTCGTGACTTCCCCAGTATTTTCCTTCACTTCAACTGGTTCAATATTTTTTTCCCTAGTGAATACCAAGGCAAAGAAATCATTCAAAATTTCCCCCATTTCCTCTGACTTCTCACTCAGCCTACCCTCGCTATCTACAAGGGGTCCAATTTTATCCCTCACTAATCTTTTACTTTTAATGTACCTATAGAAACCATTTGGATTTATTTTTATTCTGTCTGTCAAAGCCTCTTCGTGCCTTTTTTTGGCCTTTCTAATTTCTTTCTTAAGATTCCTTCTACACTCCTTGTAGTCCTCCTTCAAATTCTCAGCTCCCTGCTCCTCCCTTTTTCTCCTAACCAAATTTCCAATATTCCTCGAAAACCAAGCCTCCCTATGACTTCCAGCCTTTCCTTTGATCCTCACTGAAACATATCTACTCTGTACCCAAAAATTTCTTTTTTGAATATCCTCCATTTTTCATTTACATCCTTACCTGAAAATATCCTGTCCCACTCAATACTCCCCAAATCCCTTCTTATTCCTTCGAAATTTGCTCTTCTCCAATCCAGAACCTCAACTTTAGGCCCCTCCTTGCTCTTCCCTAAAACTACCCTAAAACTAACAGAGTTATGATCACTAGACCCAATTTGTTCTCCAACATTAATGTCCGATACCTGACCTAGCTCGTTCCCTAACAGGAGATCCAGTATTACACCGTCCTGAATCGGTTCTTCTACTAATTGATTTAGAAAACAATCTTGAACACATTTAATGAACTCTAGCCCATCCAGCCCTCTAACTGTATGCGTATCCCAATCAATGTGAGGGAAGTTAAAATCTCCCATGATCACTACCTTATGATTCTCACACATATACGTTATCTCCCTACAAATTTGTTCCTCTAACTTTCTTGGCCCATTTGGTGGACTGTAATACACCCCTATTAGCACCCTCATGCCTCCTTACCCCTCAATTCACCCAAACAGCTTCACTGGACAATCCCTCCAGACCAACCTGCCACCTCACAGCAGTAATGTCCTCCTTAACAAGCAGAGCAACTCCTCCCCCTTTTTTAACCCCCTGCTCTATCACATCTAAAACAAATGTATCCTGGAATATTAAGTTGCCAGTCCTGCCCCTCCTGTAGCTAGGTCTCACTAATTGCCACAATATCATAACCCAAAGTATCTGTCCATGCTCTAAGCTCATCTACCTTGTTCACTATGCTTCTTGCATTAAAATATATGCATCTCAGAGAATGACCCTCACACATATTCTCTTTTCTACCTAATTGACTCGTTATGTGCAGAGTTTCATAACTCCAAAGGAAATAGGCCAATGACAATTTTTCTCAAGCAAAATATTTCAGAAACAATTGGGTCTAGAGCACTGATTCTCAACCTTCCCTTCCCACTCACCTACCACCTTAAGGAATCCCTTATTAATCACGGAGCACTTGTGGTAAGTGGTATAGGGATTACTGATGCGAGTGGAAAGATAAAAGGTTGAGAACCACTAACCCCATCCAACTTCCCACATGGGGGCTGGGGTGCAGGGCTACCGGAGCACTGCTCTGGCCCCTCAGTGCCAGCTCCGTCACCACCTTGTTGCCATTTTTGCTGACCTCTGGCACCTAAAAAATTAGCACTGCACCTTCATTTGGGGGGGGGGGGGGGGGTGGCAGGGTGGAAGGAGAAAAATCAGAAAAGGCTGCAATGATATGAACCAGAAAATTTCAGCATGGTAGCATTCTATTATTCACCGAAACAAATCCATGACACTATTTGATGACACCCCAAGAAAACAGAAGTTTCCTAATTCTCCCAAGGTGCATCAAATCTTCCTTCCTTCAATTTCAACCACTTGCCAATCAATATTTTACCTTCAACCAACAACCAAATACAGAATAATGGAACCTTTACTATTGAGACAAACATACAAAAAAATAGAATCCCTCTAAAGTGGGGGGTGGGGGAGGGGGTTAAACTAACAGGAGCAATTATGTCTGAATGAATACAATGGAAATATTTTTCAATACCATTCCAAGAAGATGGCCATTAGAAAGAGTGCATGCCAGAATAGTTAAATTAGTAAACAATACTAAATTGATGAAGCTTTTCTTTCTTGGATTTGGGGATCTCCCATTGTGCTTCACAAGCATTTAGAATGTAAAGTACATGAAATTCTTTCAAACTTTGTCTACCATAAGGAAGAGAGAGTTGCCACTTTGTCCAGTGCCCCTCACAGAAGTGAGGCCCCAGCAATGAATGAACTCATGACCCCTGGTTTACAAGACCAATGCTCTAACCACTGAGCAATCGGAGCCTCAAGACCACCCTTTTAACTCTCTTGTAGAACTGCAATGACCATTTTCTTCTTTGAATCACTTTTAAATGGGGATCCACAAGGAAACTTGCAGAGTGGCTTTAGGAATGTGCCAGATGAAATCCTGCATCAAAAACTTGCCTCAAAATTCCAAGAAGCTTTTGATTTACTTAGAGAACCCGTAGATTCTTAACTACATTTCAAGCAACTTTATCAATAATGAGGAGCAGAAGCAATTTCATTAATATTCTTATAATGTCAATTTACTGCATGGACCAAGGTTAATTGCACATGTAATACATAAATTTAGGGTTTTTTTTGAAAGGCACAAAGTACTACAACTCTCATCATCTATTGAGGGAAAGAGTAGAGTGTGCTTGTGTGTGTCAAGCCATTGTTCCCCTTCATTTTTTAAGTGATTGTCAATAACACTGAAAAAAAATATTGAACACAAAGGTAATTTCAAATTTGTTGCATCACGTAGGAAGTTGGAGAAACATTGAATTAACTTTTATTGAATTTAGCACGTTTAATTGTATAATGATACCAACACATTATGTTAGTTCAACTGACATAAAAATGTTTTGCTGCTGATTTTCATTCGTACTCAGCATCTGATGCCTCTCGTGTCAGTGTTCAACAACAGTCAGCCAACACTGATGGATTTCAATTGCCCAGATATTGCTTTCCCATGATCACAATGTCCTGGTGAAACCTTTCACCAAGCTCAGCAGGGAAGAAGTCCAAGTTTGAATGCAGAAAATACATTTTCAACGGCATGTTGCACTTTTTGGTTGTGTATGCTTGAAGTAGTCTTAAAATGTGACAGATAAAAAAAATCACTGTAATAGCTACTTACTTAACTTACAAGGCAAAATAATGCAGAATAGCAAAATTCATAACAAATTTACAAAATTACTCTTGCCTTCCAATTCTACAATAATTTTTTTGACAAGATGCTTTTCAATTGATTAAAAAGAGGATTTTCCCTTCCAGCACCTTAGTTTTCATTTTTATTTAAGGAAAATGATGACTGTTTCTGAAAAATGTTTCTATTGCATTCTTTGAATAACCAAAATAGTCCAGAAAAGTAATCCAGCAAATCCATAACAGAAACTATTTTCTATCAATATTGTTTGAAAATAATAAACTGAAAATAAAACCAAATTTGAATGCTGACTAGCAAAAACACAATATATTGGCCAGTCTAGTTACATTAAACATCCATTTTAATACAGCACTGAAGGTGTTATGCAGAATGATCAATTATTCCTTTTCTGATGTTGTTAGCTGAAGGATAAACGTTAGTTAATGTACCATGGAGAACCCAGAATGTTTTACAGATAAAAATCACAAGATTTTTGCCAGAAGAGGTCCTTATTTAACATTCCATCTGTACGATAACTCAGTCGTCAATAATGCATTCAATCCCCTGCTACCAACTCATCCGTGAAAGATCTGGGCTCCAAAATGCTTGCTCTCCAGATGACTGATAATAAGAGATATCCTGAAACAGGAGCATCAAGCAGTCAGTAACTTCAATTGTGTTAACATTGAATTATGACATTGTCGCCATTAGTGAAATGATTGCAGGAGGGGCAGTTCTGGCAACTCAATGTTCCAGATTTCTATTGTTTCATATGCCATGAGGGGGGAGGAGTGGCATTGCCCATCAGGGAAAATATCACAGCCGTTCTGAAGCTATATGGATGGAGCTAAGGAAAAGGAAAGCAAAAGCCATGGCCACACTCATGTGGTTGTATTGTAGACCGCCCAATAGTCAGTGAGAACTGGAGGAGCAATCTGTCGAGAAATAGCAGGCAGCTGCAGGAAACATAAGGATGAGATAGTACGAGATTTTAACTTTACACATATTGACTGGGACTCCATTCTGTAAAAGGGCTGGGTACTGAGAGTTTGTCAGATGTGTTCAGGAAAGCTTTCTAAATCAATATATAGAGGTACAAACTCTAGAGAGTGCAATACTGGATTTCTTACGAGGGAATGAGACAGGGCAGGTGACAGAAGTATGTGTAGGGGAACATTTTAGGTCCCGTGATCAATTCTCAAAATTAGTTTTGTTAATTACGGAGAAGGATAGGTCTGGGGACTCGGTTGAGATTCTAAATTGGAAAAAGGCTAATTTGGAGGAAATGAGAAAGGATCTATAAAGTGTGCATTGGGATAAGTTGTTTTCTGGCAAGGATGTGCTAGGTAAGTGGAAGACTTCCAAAGGTGAAATTTTAAGAGTACAGAGTTTCTATGTTCCTGTCAGCATTAAAGGAAAAGTTAACAGGAATATGGACCCTGGTTTTTGAGTGATGTTAGGGTTTTAGTTAGGAAGAAGAGAGAGGTGTTTAGCAGGTCTAGGCAGCAAGGAGCAAATGAGGTACTTGAGTATTTAAAAAAAAGCAAGAAAAAACTCAAAAATGAAATGAGGAATGTTAAAAGAAGACGTGAGGTTGCTTTGGCAATCAATGTTAAGGAAAATCCTAAGGGCTTCTACAGGTTTATTAAGAGCAAAAGGATAGTAAGGGACAAAATCAGTGCTGGATGATCAGAATAGTCAGCTATGTAAGGAGCCAGAAGAGATGGGAGAGCTTTTTTTTTGCCATTCGTATTCACTCAAGAAACTGGTACAGAGTCAATGGAAGTAAGAAAAACAAGCAGCGAGGTCATGGGCCCTCTACAGATTAAAGAGGAAGTGCTTGATGTCTTAAACCATACAAGGGTGGATAAATCCCCAGGGCCTGACAAGATAATCCGTCAGACCTTGAGGGAGGCTAGTGTAGAAATTGCAGGATCTCTGGCAGAAATATTTACAATGTCTTTAGCCATGGGTGTGGTGCTGGAGGATTGGAGGGCAGCTCATGTTGTTCCATTGTTTAAAATAAAGCTACAAAGTAACCCAGGAAATTATAGGCCAGTGAGCCTGACATCATTAGTAGGTAAATTATTGGAAAATATTCTAAGAGATAGAATATACAAGTATTTGGATAGCCAAGATGTGATTAGGGATAGTCAACATGGCTTTGTGCCTGGTAGGCTGCATTTAACCAATCTGATAGTTTTTTGGTTATTTTTATAAAAAGAGTTACCAGGAAAGTTGATGAAATAAAGGCTGTGAACGTTGTCTCCGTAGACCTTTATAAGTCCTACGACAAGGTCCTACATGGGACGTTAGTCAGGAAGGTTCAGTCACTCAGTATTCATGGTGAGGTAGTAAATGGAGTCAACATTGGCTATACGGAAGAAGCCAGAGAATGATAACTGATGATTCCTTCATAGACTGGAGGCCTGTGCCTAGTGGTGTGCCTCAGGGATCGGAGCTGGGACCATTGTTGTTTGTCATCTATAACAATGATCTGGATGATAATGTGATCAATTGGATCAGCAAGTTTGCAGATGATACAAAGATTGGAAATGTTGTGAACATTAAGGAAGACATTCAAAACTTGCAGAGTGATTTGGACCAGCTGTAAAAATTGGCTGAAAAATGGGAGATGGAGTTTAATGCAGATAAATGTGAGGTGTTGCATTTTGGAAGGACAATCCATGAAAGGACATACACAATAAATGGTAGGTCACTAAGGGGTGTGGTGGTACAGAGGGATCTGGGAATACAGAGACATAATTCTCCGAAAGTGGTGTCACAGGTAAATTGGGTTGCACAGAGTTTTTTTGACATATTCGCCTTCTTGAATCAAAGTACTGAGTACAGGAATTGGGATGTTGCAGTGAGTTGTTCAAGACATTGGTGAGGCAAAATTTGGAGGATAGTGTGCAGGTTTGGTCACCTAACTATAGGAAAGTTATCACTAAGAGTGAAAGATTGCAGAGAAGATTTACTAGAATGTTGATTGGACTTCAAAAACAGAGTTGCAGGGAAAGGTTAAACAGTTTAGGACTTTATTCTCCTGGAGTGCAGAATAATGAGGGGAGATTTGATAGAGGTATCTAAAATTATGAGGGGTATAGACAGAGTTAATGTAGGTAGGCTTTTTCCACTGGGCATAGAGGACATAGGTTAAGGGTGAAAGGGGAAATGTTTAGGGGAAACATCTTCACACAGAGAGTGGTGGGAGTGCTGAAATAGTAAATGTGAGCTCAATTTTAATATTTAAGAAGAATTTGGACAGATACATGGATAAAAGGACAATGGAGGGGTATGGACTGGGTGCAGGTCAGGTCAGTGGGACTAGGCAGAATAGTAGTTTAGCACAGACTAGAAAGCCCGAAGGGGCTGTTTAGATGCTGTAATGCTCTATGGTTTATTGTTCTAATCTAAAAAGCTTGCACCAAATAGTGAAAAAGATGATGCAAGTTGCATCAATAGTTTACAGAAATGGAATGTGTGGCTTGATTGATGCTCTAAAACATGAAAGCAAGCACCATAAAGCATTCTCTCATGGTGCTGTGTCTGACCAGAGCCAAGTGAATTGGAAACGTAGTGACAATGGGTTTCATCCACTCTGGAAATGGGTCATATTAGGCTGGCTGCATTCATCATTTCCGAAGGGATCACTAGATCTTAAGCTGATAAGGTACAGACTTGCATGTCCCACTGCAAGTTTGCGGCAGGTTGATTAGCATTCCCTGATGCATATCCTACCACACCATAGTGGGACTCTGCTACCACAGGATATAAAGCCCCTTTCATTTTAAATGGGGATAAAAGACAATATTTTGGGATTTTTTTTGGGTTAATTTATATTTAGAGTCTACTTTCAGAGTGGTAAATTATTGTTATCATTTTAATTGTAATCATTCAAGAAAATGTAATGCATTTCAAATCTCAGCAATTTTATATGCTTCTGTAAAACAGCTCACAGGATATAAAAGGAGATAAAGCTCCACTCAAAAGCTTTGCCTCCTTTCAAAGAATATTATGGGTTCCTGCAGATAGGATTTTTGCATTAATCCTGTTGAGGCCTTGGTATGCCCCACTATATATCTCCCAGATGTGGAGCATCAGATCCCTTAGCACTAAATCCAGTCTAGGTAAAAGCAGCTGGGTTGATGGAAGGGACATTTGGATGCCGGATGGATCCAGCCCCATTTTGCTCAATAGCATCTGGAGAGCTCTCATGCACACTATTCCTTTGCCAAATAAAATGTCCAATCCTAGAACAGCCTAAGGAAGCAATGAACAGATGCCCCAAAAGGGATAAAGTGGTACCAGAGAGGAGACACTACACTGCCAGATGTTACTTGAGAAATGATGTATGGTGTTACATTTCAGGATTTTCAATCATTTTTTCCTTTCCTTTCACAGAAGATGTGTAGGGATTGAGTTATGCTTAAGTGCTGCATGTTAACACTGGGCAATTTCACATAGGCTTTCTATTAAAAATACAACAAGCTGCAAACCAACTGATGAGGTTTATTAAAGCCAAACAAGCTAGTTTGTGGATTTGAAATGGAGAAGATTATTTGAATCATCCCAGGTCCATCAATCAGGTTGGGTTCCAGTCACCTTGAGAACAAACTTTTTTTTATAAAAAAACTACTCACAAAAAGGAAGAACAAATAACTTACCAGCCTTTTTGTGAATCATCAACTAGAATGCCAGTGTCAGAGGAGATATCAGGGAGAATGGAGTTAGGTGGTGATAGCCTGGTGAGTTTTTTTTTAAAAAGAAATATGTGACTGAACTACAATCCTGTGGCCTCAATCTCAAAATGGAGAATGTGGGCAATTAACGTTCAGAATCTGGAAAGAGCAGCAATCCAAAAGCAACTTAAAAAAGCTTTCTAATTTGTTTGAGGAGGGAATGAGTTTGAATTACAGAATTTGTTCTGCACTTTTTCTTGCTGTATAAAAGTTAGACAATGCACATGAAATCTCACCTCAGTAAATATGCAACAAAGCACTCATCCGTGGATGTCACAAACTACAGCCAAGAATTTCCATGCATCTGTACATTATACTTGTGGATGTGACAATAAGCTATCATACTCATACATACTTTCAGCATTGACCACAAATGCCTGTCCTCAACATTTATGTCTGGACACAAGATGACAATCGGTGGTGAGCAAGATGCCATAGGAGATTGTGCTGGGCCCACAACTGTTCACTATCTGGAAGAGGGGACAGAGTGTAGTCTGCAGAGCTATTATAAACAGATTAAGAGAGTGGGCAAGGGTCTGGCAGATGGAGTACAATGTTGAGGTTGTTCACTTTGAAAGGATATTATTTATTAGGCAAGCAATTGCAGCATACTGACATGCAGAAGGACTTGGGAGTGCTTGTGCACGAATTGCAAAAGGTTGGCTTGCAGGTGCCGCAGGCTATCAAGAATGCAAATAGAATGTTGGCCTTCATTGCTGGAGGGATTGAATTTAAGACCAGGGAGGTTATGCTGCAACTGTACAAGGTATGGGTGAGACTGCATCTGGAGTGCCGTGTTACTTAAGAAATGATGTACTGGCTTTGAAGGTAGTGCAGAGGAGGTTTACCAGGTTAACTCCAGGGATGAAGGGATTGGCCTATGTGGAGAGATTGTGTCATCTGGAACTGTAGTCACTGGAATTTAGAATGAGAAGGGATCTTAGAGAAACATAAAATTATGAAAGGCATCGACAAGATATAGGTAGGTAAGTTGTTTACTTTGGTAGGGGAGATCAGAACTAGGGGACATAGCCTCAATATTCAGGTAGTATATTTAGGACAGAGGAGGAGGAGGAACTGCTTGTCCTAGAGGGCGGTGAATCTGTGGAATTCACTGCCCATTGAAGCAGTGAAAGCGACCTCAGTAAATATATTTAAGACAAGGTTGGATAAATTTCAACATATTAAGGGAATGGAGGGATCTGGGGAAAAGGCACAATCATATCAAATGGCAGAGCAGGCTTGAAGGGCCAGATGGCCTGTTCCTGCTCCTATTTCTTATATTCTTATTTTCTTTTGATGACCAAACAGCTTGCACAAGTGACCAGCATCATTGCCCACCATGTAAATCTTGGCCATGAACATTTCAGCTTTGCCCTCGAGAGGACTCTATTTTTCATCAATTGTCTTGAAACAGACGGTCGGCTTGCTTGGGTGAAAAGGGCTTAGTAGAGGGCAAAGATGGGCTACAGGTGGAAAATAGTGTCTCTAGATTCTAAAAAAAAAATGATTATCTGGTCATTTTACCCCCCTTTCCGGTTGTTAAAACCTGTACATAAGATGGCCCTCTTGTCTGCCTATTGAGCACGATAGTGATGGTGTTTCAAAATCCTGTAAAGTGTTTTGGAACATCTGAGCACATGAAAGATGATATACAAATGCAAGCCTGTTGTTCTTCAGAAAATGACTTGGATTTTCGGGAAGCCTGCCAGGTGGGATAAATTGTGAACCCACTTCGGTTGGTGTTACATTTCCAGTGGGAAACTGTTAAAAGGCATTTCCCCAGAAAATGTGGCGGCAGTCAGTTACTTTATTTAGAATGCGAATTGGAGACAGGCTTTTCTGGCACACCTCCAGCAAGGTCTGGATGGATCTTGTTCCACAGACGTTTAATAATGTCATGACCTTCACAGCTACAGAAAGACACGCATGAACCTTGGTCAGCGGCAAACAGTGGCCTGCAGGTGGCATATGTTTATTCCCTCTCTACTGCAAAGTGCCGAGGAAGAAAATGACTCCTTTGATTTAATCAGGTCAGGAAGGGTTGACCAAAAAGGAGCAGGGCAGAGAGGTCACTGGCAATTAAAAATACAATAACTACCGCCGAGAGGGTTAACAGACCCAAATATTTTGGCTGCTCATTGATTGGCTCTCTGGAATTCATGTAAACCTACGGGATCAAAATAATTTGGCTAGGTTCGTGGATGGGAGGAATATAGAAGGATATGATCTGGATGCAGGTCAGTGGGACTAGGCAGAATAATGGTGTGGCACAGAATTGAAGGGTTGAGGGACCTGTATAGATGCTGTAGTGTTCTCTGGTTCTGTACTGAAAAGGGGGATTAAAAAAAAGCACCACAGTATTGTCAGAGTCTACACATACCGGCAAATTAAGTTCACCATGCATTGGGCAAAGCATATTTGGATCAAAAGAGTGTTCAGTGGAGACCCTGAAATGTTTAGCCATCATGGATCAAGGAAGCTTACAAGAAATTTCCCGCCAAATTGCCAGATCTACAAGTTTAGGCTTCATCTGGATAACTTTGGACTTATCCTGCAACAGTAACAGGAAAATTAGGATAATTGAAGAGCTCATTCAAAGAATTGGGGCAGAGGACTGAAAGGCTGAGATTCCCATCAAATCCTTGGGGTAGATACTAATATCTAGCTGTTAACTGATGCAATTCTGCGCATTCCTGTTGGGTTTCAATCTTGCATTTAAAAGGCAAATATCAAGAAAGTGGAGGACTGCAAATATCAAGCACTGGGATACCACTGTCCTTCCTTTACATTTCTATCAGCTACTAAATCGTCAGAATCTGCTGAGTGATTCTGATCAAATTCAAAAGCCAACGCCACCCAATATAATGAACTAAGCACTTCCCTGGCACCCACCCTGCCTCAAATAATTAAGATAGAATTTTGACTATTCTCTGGTATTTGTGTGCTGAGTTCAGATTCTAAGAAAGCAACAAAGTGTGAACAATTAGCTTCTTCACAGTGGGTTTGCTCTGGTCTAGCCTGTTTGCAACTCGTGAGGCCTCTATGCTAGATCTTACAGATTTGTTCCCACCACAACTTTCAAAGACCAACATCGTATTCACTCGACCTTTAAGTCTCCTCATAGAAACTACTATTAATTCTACCACAACATGCACCTCCTTCAAAAGCTAAGCGAAGGGGACATCGTGAAACGACCATCTCTGATTGAAGCATTCTGTGAAATGAGTGGAGGCACTTGCTTTTTGGAGAAGGTGCAGTTCCAGCTGTGGAGAATAGAGAAATGCTTCAAGCCTGCCACAGCTGCACTCCATCAGCCAAGTGTAATAAAAACCAAGCAAATCAAGAGAGTCAGCCACATGCCTGGAAATAAATCTGTTGATTTTGCTGGTGCACGCTACAGCAGAGTTACCCAGTGAACCTGGAAAATCACCCCTCGATGTTCTTTAAATTAAAAAGGAACGTACCTTTCAATCAAACGCAAAGCAGAAATTTATTGCAATGTTCACAGCCAATTTCTCACACCTAATTCTAAGGGGGTAACAGGCACCTCTAATTTCCCCTTTTTTCCAACAGTGCCAAAATTATTTTGTTTCAATATGACTGTCATTTGGGTAATTCAGGTTATGCAAATAAAGGGATGGAAATGTTAGGCAGCTTTTTCCAGAGAATAGCAAGGCTTGAGGTGTTTGCCTCGCACTCATTTTAAATGCAGCTGGTTAGCTGGGAGATCTTAAAGATGCTAAACAAGTTCATAGTTTCTAGTCACAGTCTTCTTGATTAGTCAAATGAGGTCAGAGCAGATTTTTCAAAATGACAGTTAACCACTGGATCCAACAATAACCTTGATGGTCACATACCAATTCATCTGACCTACTGCTCCATTGGTGGACTCACCAAGGAGCCTCGTGGCAGACCATTGGCTAGCTGGAGAATGGGGACAGATGATGTTTGGATTCCAGCCACAGCTTCATGCCCAAATATCAGACCAAAATCCCATCTCTATTTCGGGACCGCCTGCTCTGGATGATTTTCAGACATCACTACATCAAGCAAAAATGCAATGTAGCAAGGGGACCCTGCAGCAAATTGGGGCACAACATGATCTGCTCTCTGAGTAGGTGCAGTGTGTGTTGTTAAGGGTTCTTCCTGAAGTGTTAAGACACGATGCTTCAGGCATCGTGGGGTGGAGCTTTATGCATGCATCCTCACAAAGTCTTGTTTCAGGAGTGGCTTTGATTTGAATTTTACTTCAGTTTACAAAGGAGCATATGTCTAAACTACATCTTCTCAATCAGCACAAGAACTGGAGTGTTTTTGAAAAGAAAAGGAGAGAGAAAAAAGTGAAATAACACAATTCCTGAAACCCAACAGGAATGCGCAGAATTGCATGAGTTAACAGCTGGATATTAGTATCTACCCCAAGGATTTGATGGGAATCTCAGCCTTTCAGTCCTCTGCCCCAACTCTTTGAATGAGCTCTTCAATTATCCTCATTTTCCTATCTTTATCCAGACCCCAGTTATTGTTTGATCTTCTAACATTTATCCAATTCCCAGTTGCAACTTCTTTGGTTTCCATTACTCCAGATCACATTTTACATTGTTCTATTGCCATTAATGATCATTTTAATTCTGGTCAATGTAATCAGATCAAATGAGCTTGAATTTATGACCCAGATTTAGATTCGATTAGCTCCTCCTTTCCATTTTACTGACAATGGACAAGATGGAACTTAGAAATCCAGAATTTCCAAAAACAAAAGGTGAGAAGAAATCTCTGGAACACATGAAAGAACGAGTTGCATCGCAGAATTTGGCAAATGTGAGTTTTGTGATATTTTCAAAGTCAGATTTGAAAATAAGCAAGAAAGTTTGTACAGCAATATGGGCCCCACGCCAGGTGATGTACTACCACAGAACTTAAACATCCTGCAAATGCAATACAGGAAGATTTGTACCAGCAGAGGCCAGAGAGTTTTAGTGAAATAGGATTACTACATTAATCCTTCAAGTCAGGGCTGGAATTCTTGCCTTTTAATCAGAAAGTGTTGCATTTCAGTCCGATTCCAGGAAGTTCTAGGGAGGAGACACTCAAAATAGAGTTTCCAAATACTGGACTGATATTCAACATGAGTTTCCAGCCCACATAAACTAACTACAGGACCACTTCAGAAATAGTTTACCTTCCCAGAGATTGGGTTGTACTCATGATCAGCTCCAAATTACCCCAATGAGTGGAGCGCATGCAGAGTAAGTGGGCTGTTAATCAATAAGGGCAGTTGCAGTGAAATTAAAAAGTGGAAGGCAGCTGCAGAAGTTGTGTGGAGCTCTTTAGCCTTGTCTGGAGATCCACTATAAAAGCAACTCTAAGACAAGATACATCGACAAGACTCACCTCCACTCCAACCCTCCAACAGACTCAATGAATGCATTTGATTAGTGCGACAATGTCCAACTATTAAGTACAAGGCATAAAACCCAAGAGGGAAAGCAAACCAGTGAGATGGGTAATGGAATGTTATCTCGTCCTTATTGTGCATTGCATTAGCAGTTACAGTATGAATGACAAATAAAGGTGACTTAACTTGGAACATTTCAATCACTAATCCACCAGGTGCACTGTAAAGTATTAGAGTAGGACCGAGAATGAACAGGCATAACCCAATCTGGTACATTACTATTGACAGGAAAGAATATTTCAAGATTTCTAAGATTATGTATAGTAATTATAATTACCACAGCTCCTTAGAATATTACAGATATTCAGATAAGAAACAACAGATTTTAATGTTTATTTAAAGAATTAATACATTGTTTATAAGTGATAAACATCTCACAGGCAAAAAAACCCAACCAGCCTCGGCTATCAAGTAAAAAAAGACATAACGTTGCCAAAAAAAAGTCAACATTGTAGGATTGGGAATGTTCCAGAATTTAATAAATGAGAGCTGTGGCATTGGTTTAAGGTGAGCAGAGTACAAGATTTACAGCAGGCTTATATGAACATAGCTAGTGATTAGGAAGGCAAATGGTATGGTGGCTTTTACTCAAAGAGGATTTGAATGCAAGAATAGTACATCTTGCTGCAAGGTCCTGTCAAGATTTCGTTTGGAATATTGTACAGGTGAGGTATCTCTACCAAAGGAAAGACAGATCAGCAACATGTGTAGCAAAGGCTTATCAAATTAATTCCTGGGTTGGTGGGGTTGTCATACGACAAGACATTCAGTAGACTTGGCCTTTGCTGTCTTGAATTTAGAAGCATTTTATAGGATAGATGATGGGATGATGTTTCCCCAAACTAGGACTTTGATATGAGGGAGTCACAATCAACCTTTCAGGACTGAGGTGAGAAGAAATTTCTTCACCCAATGGAGAGTGAATCTTTGAAACTTTATCCACTGAATACTGCTGTGAAGGTTCCAGTTGCAGGGAAGTGGCATAGAGACAGGACATCTTATTAAATAGAACTATAGAACTACAGGCTTTGTCCCACTTCTATTTTCTTATGATGCCACATGGTTGTGGCTGGCCTAAATGAGGCACGACCTCTTCTAGAACAAATTCACTAAATTTCTAAGTTATCCGGAATTCATTATTGTAATTAAACTCTCAGCAATCAATCCTTCAGCTGACAACCCTCAAAACTGAAGGGTTGAGTGCCTGAAAAGACTGGAGAATGCTCACAGCAAGTGTGCAGCCTGCTTGGTGAAAAGAGAGTCTGTTGGTGTCCTTAATTTTTGTGGTATATTCATAATAAAAGTTTATGCCTTCGGAGATTTTCTTCAGCTGTCAAATCTAATTACCATTAAACCTGGTTATTTCTGGTGAGGTTTGGACAGACATTGGTGTTAATTGTGGATCAGAGCTAGTACACTTGTTGGGAGTCAGAAAACTGGATTTCAGACATTTGAGCATGAAATGCGTGTCAAAGTTTAGTGCAGCATTGAATGAAATACTGTCATAGAAACATAGAAAATAGGTGGAGGAGTAGGCCATTTGGCCCTTCAAGCCTACACCACCATTCATTTTGATCATGGCTGATCATCTACTCAGTAATGAGTACCTGCCTTCTCCCCATACACCTTAATCCCCTTAGCCACAAGGACCAAATCTAACTCCCTCTTAACTATAGATAAGGAACCAGCTTCATCTACTTCCTATGGCAAAGAATTCCACATATTCACCACTCTCTGAGAGGAAAAGAAAATCTCATCTCAGTCCTAAAAGACTTCCCCCTTAACCTTAAACTGTGACCCCTGGTTCTGGTCTTCCGCAACAACAGGAACAACCTTCCTGCATCTAGCCTGTCCAATCCCTTAAGAATTTTATACGTTTCTATAAGATCCCCCCTCAATCTTCTAAATTCCAGCGAGTATAAGCCTAGTCGATTCAGCCACTCCTCATATGCAAGTCCTGCCATCCCTGGTATCAATCTAGTGAACCTTGTTTGCACTCCCTCTATAGCAAGGATGTCTTTCCTCAGATAAGGAGACCAAAACTGTGCACAATACTCTTAGGGGAGGTCTCACCAAAGCCCTGTACAATCAGTAGAATCAATTAAATCTTTCTTCTCTCCCTGGATATAAAATGTCATGACTATATTCTAGAAAAACAAGAATCTTGGCCAATATTTAAACCCCTAACCACAAAGAGACTTGGTCATTCATTTCATTGTTGTATGCAAATTGGGTGCCATGTTTCATACATTAAAATAATAACTCCACTTAAAGTTCCTCAAACTCCCACATAGAAACACGCGACAACAGCATGTCATAAAGCACATTTAAACATTGGGTACACATTGAATTAGCAAAGGGCTTTTTAGATGACAAGACCTTATGAAAAAATTTGTCTTTCATTTGCTAAAAGATGTATAAGTGAAGAATTATCTTTTACAATTAATAATCAAACTAAAAGTGACCACTATTTATTCTTAACACAGTGATGTATCATATTTCCAACTTTATTATAAGTCCACATTGCACACACCACCTCAACTCAAAATCAATTTACTTGAAGCTGGCTTGGTTTCAAAATGAGCTGCAAATGAATTCTGAATACAAAAATATTCAAATACCAATATTCTGCAGAGGAGCACTGAGTAACATCTGCTAATAAACACAGCTCTTTGAAGTCAGCTTCTAAAAAATCCACAAAAGCTTCAGTAGGTCAGACCACTTGCTTCAATGCAACATGTGTGGTGCTACATTGTACTCTCCAGCAGTGCCTCAGTGGGACGCTGCCACTAATCTGTTCTACGTTAACTTCAAACATTGCTCGAAGGACTGCACTTAAAAAAATACTTTTCTTTGTATGTACATTAATAACTATTATTGGACTAACTGGACAAAATTAATAGCTTGAAAATAGAGAGAAGCTACAACTTTAGGACTCAAGTCAATAATAGTTTTGGTCAAATCAGACACTGGAAAGTTTGCTTCTCAAAAACAAAAGATAATATTTCTTAAGCCTTTATTTTGAAAAGATCAAGAACCTGATGATTACTACTGTATTGCCAAAGATCAGGCAATTTTTAAAACTATACACAAGGATACAGTTGCATGGTGAGGAAATTAATGGACATTTAACAAAAGTCTGGATCATAGATCCATACATGTTTGTGCAAATCCCACCATGGTAGACGCAAAGTTTATAATCAAGTCATCAAATACATTTTGATTTTTTTTTTAAACTGCACTATAACAGTCACTTATTCACGTTGAGTCATGATAAAGCAAGAAAAAGTGCCATCTAAAAGTAATGCCTAACGGTAACAGTACAGTGGCCAATTATAAATGGCCCTCTGATACATCTAGGGGAAATCAGGACAGAAAATATACGTTAGCCTTTCCACTGATAACCACTCATATTTGTTCTATAAATGCAAACTCAATTTAAATTCTCAAATCACCATGGTGGGATTTTATCCATCATTCTCAGAATTATGAATCTAGGTTTCTGGACTTCAGTCTGAGTATTTCGTACGTGCAAACTAATCCCCATAGAAAGCCCCATTAACTGTAGGCTTTTGATGTACATCGATAAGGTTTTACGAAGGGTAATACAATTTGTACTCCAAGTTCAAGCTTTGAGAAGAAAGCCACTTTGCAAACAATTTTCTTTTGTTGTTATGCAATTCTGCCCAGCAACAATAATTGAACTAGATATTCTCAAATGACACAAATCCCTTTCAAAATTAAGAGCCTATCAGAAGAAATTGATCTTAAAAATTACACTTGTGTCTGCAGACTTCTCACTGACCTACATACAGGCCTCTCTTCTGCCAAACCCCAAACCTTTAACTTAAACTTTCTGAATGAGGTAGTGGAGCAGATGCTTCTGGCTCAACACTGCCCTTCAGGTAATGGAGTAACCCCGAACAATTCTCAAAAAGTTCTTAGATGTTTACTTGGAGCAGCTGTGGAATCCAATTCCTCAACTGCATGCAAAAACGAAAACCCTCCAACCCCTACTCAAATACATCTCAATTGTCACTACACAACTTTCTGCCAATATGAATTAACACTACACATTCAACATTGGGGGTAAGAGCACATCTCCCTTAAGCATGCATTTAAAACTTTTCAAAACTATTCAAGAGCCAACTCAAAATGTTGCCAAATGATACAGATAGGTAAAGCAAGTTTTGCTATGTTTTCACTGTTATTAATGCAACTACCTTTATATCTGGTGGGTTAGTACATGCTATTTAATGATGTTAGTTATGAAGTAATTAATAGTAGCACTCAAGTGGTCAATGATCCACAACCATAGACAAATCATATGACATAAAAGAAAATATTGTTTTTTTTCAGCTGAGGCAGTCTAAAATTGAGAGTAAATTAATTGGACACCAATTTTTTTTTTCTATCATGCAATGCAAGTTTATAGGTTGCATTGCAAAGCGTTGACCAAATGCATGATTTGAAAAAAAGTACAAGGAAACTTCAGTTAATAAAACGAAGGGAGCCCTTTGCAGAAAAGGTATCATTGATTAGTTTTGCAAATTCACTGTGTCACTGAAGAACATAAATAGTCCTTTGGATGAAAATAAAAATAAAACAAACTCTTCACCAGTATTGAAACACGAGAGTTGTATGTGCAAAACATCAATCACGTTTTTCTTCTCCAATTACCCACATTGTTCAAGATATCTGGCACACTTGTGTTTGCAAACCAGCGTCGACTTCTGATCAATTTGTTCTAGTCCAAAACACATTAATCCTCTTCCAATTTTGACCACCTATCTCCAACATGAGCAGCAAGGTTTTTACTTGCCAACATTCCAAGCTCAGGAATCCACTCCTTGAGCTTCTCCATCTTTCCAACTCTGGATTCTTATCAACATCCATCTCTTTATCCAAATTGTATCATCTCCTTATGTAGTCAAGAGTCTTTTAAAAAAAAAATACCAATAGTATTAGAAAGTACAATGGGAAATGTTATTAAAATTGAAAGGTGTAGGATAAATATAAATTGCTGCTGGGCTAATTTACCCTTCACTGTATTTTCTACCAGCTCCAAGTAGATCAATGTGAACTCACAACTGAAACTTGGCTGACAACACTGTCCAAATCATAAGGTTATGGGTCAAATCTCATTCCCAAGACTTATTTGCAATGCAAAAAGAGTGCTACACATGAGATATTACCTTTCAGATTAACTGTTAGGTGAACACCAATACCTCTCCTGTTCCTCAACAAATGCCACAATACAAGTTTAAAGAGTACAGAAGTATTGCTTCTGGCATTCCTCAACAAGATTTGTTACTTAACCAAGCTTACTACGAAAGGTCATATCATTTATCTTATTTCTATTGTGGAATGTTGTACACTGGATATCAAACAAACTACTCAAGACATGCAACGCCCGTGGATAGAGAAATAGAGGTAATGTTTCACTGTGATGACCTTCATTGACAAAGTTATAGAACACTTCTCAAGTTTCAAAGAATGGAAAAGGATGGAAAGAACAGAGGGAATGTCTCTGGAAGGGTGACAGTCATGACTGCTTAGAGAGGGTGGAGACTTATTGGTTGTTTCAAATTGTTCGGAGATATGAAGAAAACAAGATGAAAGAAGAAAGAGAACAACAGACAGAACTACACTGGAATTGAGAAATTGAGAACAAAGCAGTTGCTGGGTCGATATTAAAAGGAAATGCTCTACTTTTCCCTGTGCAGAGCAAAATTTAGCAGCTGATGATCTTGTATTGGAACCAACTATTTCCACTACAAATTGGAAAGATTGAAATCAACTATGTCAGATCACCAATGAGTCCAGAGTGCAGTTACATGTTTACTTGGAAGATGAGATGCTATTGCCCAAGCAATCACTTTTATTTAAAATGCCAGCAACTGTGGTGCTTTGTAGGTCAAAGTTCCCATATTTTTAAAAACTCTGTTCTTAATTATTTTCCCCTATTTATACTTTCTTAGTATCAGCTGTAACTGCATTCACTTTCCTTTCACATCAACACCATTTACTGTCATTTAGCTCCTCCCACACATATTCCCTTTGTTTATCCATCTTCATTCTCTTAAATTATACTCTTTAAGAGATTAAAATGATATAATAAGATCATGAAGGTTATGCTAAAAACCACACACAACATTGGTTAAGACAAGGCCTGAACAGCTCGTACTGTTCGGTCACTTGATTCAGAGACATGCCAATACTTTGCAGAGATTTGCAAAAATGTTGCCAGGACTGGAAAATTCTCAGTCCGAGAAAAGACTGGATAACCTACGGTTGTTTAGTTTCAAACAGAAAATGCAGTCTGGACTTAATAGAGGATCCTTGATGGAGTAACAGGAAGAAACAATTACCCTTAAAGAGGGATCAAAAGTCAGGAGCATAGATTCAGGGATAATTAGAAGGGAAGACAAAAAGAAGCTTTCTTCATCATTCATATTATGCAGGTGTCTGGAACTTGCTGTTTCAAGAATGGTTTAGGATGAAACCCAAAGCATGGTTGGAGATGCTGGGATGAGTACTTGAAGTGCTATGACCCAAATGACAATGAACCAAGGTGGAATTAGATCTGGTGAATCTTTTCCAAATGCCATGGATACAGTGGACCAAATGACTTCTTCCTCTGTTGCAAGTTTCCAGCAGATTGATATTCTCTGATATCTATACCTAAACATATATCTTCAGTGTTCCATTGAAGAGCAAGGTAATTATTTGGATTGAAACATAAAAGTCTGCAGATACTGTGATTTCAGTCAAAACAAATGCTGGAGGAACTCAGCCGATCCAGCAGCATCCAAGGAGGTAAAAATATATTATGGATATATACCCTCAATGCTGGTCCATAAGCTCCATCTGAAAACCACCCCCCCCCCCCCCCAATCCCACACCCTTTTTCAACTGGATCCTTGACTTCCTAATTGGAAGACCACAGTCAGTATAAATGAGAAATGAGACTCCTCCTCACTGCCAATCAGCACAGGCACACCTCAAGGATGAGTGCTTAGCCCAATGCTTAACTCGCTTTACATGCATGTCTGTGTGGCCAGGCATAATTCAAAGGCGGTCTACAAATTTGCCGATGACAGCAAGGTCATTGGCAGAATCACAGATGCCAATGAGGAAGAGTACAGCTGGGAGAGTGCTTGAGTGGTGTCACAACAACTGCAACCTTACACTCAATGTTAGCACAACCAAGAAAGGAGAAATCAGATCAAAAGCCATCCTCATCAAGGATTCAGTAGTAGAAAGGCTCAAGAACTTCAAGTTCCTTGGTGCTAATATCTCTGAAGATTGTCCTGGGACCTCATGTCGATGGAATCATGAAATTGCTCGCCAGCAGCTAAACTTCGTGAGGAGTTTCAGGAGATTTGCTATGTCGCCAAAGACGCTTGAAAATTTCCATAGACATACCATGGAGAGAATTCTTACTGGTTACATCACTGTCGGTTGCAGAAGTGCCAATGCACAGGACAGGGGAAAGAAAATCTAGAGAGTTGTGAACTCAGCCAGTGCTATCGTGGACATCAGACTTCATTCCATGGAGAAAATCTAGAAGAGGCAGTATTAAGAAAGCAGCCTCTATCCTCAAGGACCCTCACCACCCAGGCCATCTCCTCTTCACACTGCTACCTTCAGGAAGGAGTTACAGGAGTCTGAAGATGAATACCCAGCAGTACAAGAACAGCTTCCCATCTGCCCCACCCGCCCCTCCACCCACCTCAGCCATCAGATTTCTGAAAGAACAATGAACCACAGACACCACCTCACTTTCTCTCATTTTTGCACTAACTTATTTTTAAATGCAATTTTATATTAATATTTGCCCTGTGATGCTGCTGTAAAACAACAAATTTCATGGAATGGTCATGTCAATAAATTCTGATTTTGATTCTGGCCCAAAACATCCTGGATGCTGCGAGACCAGCTGAGTTCCTCTCCCATCTCTATGCTTTGATTTCTTGGAAGGCAATACACAAGGCACGAGGAACTGTTCACTCATTGTGCTGTTTGAGGACTAATATAAGCATATAGTACTTGTTCAATTCAAGTCAAGTTTAATGTCATCTGATTGTATAAGTAGAACCCGACAAAACTGCGTTCTCCGGTCCTCAGTGCAAAAACATGCAGACACATAGCCAGACATAACACAGATGCAGACAAATAATGCATATGCAAGACAATTATTACATCTATAAAAATAAATAAATAAACAGATATTGTTATAATATGAATGAGAGTCTCGAATGGTTAGTGCGAGCAGTTCCTTTGGTTGTTCAGCATTCTTACTCACTGCCCGTGGGAAGAAGCCGTTCCTCAGCCTGGTGGTGCTGGCTCTGATACTCCCGGATCTCTTTCCTGACGGGAACAGTTGAAAGATGCTGTGTGCAGGGTGGAAGGGGTCCTCAGTGATTTTGCATCTCATCTTCAGACAATGATCCCAGTAGATCGTGTTGATGTGGTGGAGGGGAACTCCAGTGACTCTCTTATGGTCTTGTGCACTGATCTCCAATCCATTTCTCTGCAGCCAGCCAGGACACTCTCAATAGAGCACTTATTGAAGGTTGACATAATGGTGGCCAGTAGACTTGACCGCTTCAGTCTTCTCAGGAAGTACAGTCCTGACAAGCGAGCTGTTGAGTGTCCATGATAGGTTATTAGTTAAGTGAACTCCAAGGAACTTGGTGCTCTCCACTACAGAGTTGTTGATGTGTAGTGGAGGGTAGTCATTCCTGGTCCTCCTGAAGTCCATAATCATCTCCTTCATCTTGTCCAGGTTGAGCATCATGTTGTTACTCTTGCACCATTTCACAAGACTTTCCACCTCTTCTCTGTAGTGTGACTCATCATTGTTGATGATGAAGCCAACTACTATTGTGTCAACTGCAAATCTGATGAGTCTGTTGGAGCTAGATCTGACAACGCTGTCCTGGGTCAGTAGCATGATCAGGAGCAGGTTGAGAACATAGCTCTGAGGTGCGCCAGTGTTCAGCGTAATGGTGCTCGATGTTCTGCTACCGACCCGGACAGGTACAATGTAGAGATGCACCGAATTTCTGATTTGCAGCAGCAAAATTGGACTGCAACGTACATCAATAACAAAAGTATAAATTGGCACGATATTTAAAAACAAATATCCAGTTTCAGTTAGTGCAAGAAAAAAAGTTACATTTCACTCATGTAGACAAGCCATTCTCAACCTTTATTCAGCTATGGCCCCTTTACGATTCTGCTCAAACTTTATGAGCCCTGTGAAGCAGTAGAGTTTTGGTTTCTTCTGTATTTCTCTCTTACCAACTACATAAAAAAACATGAAAAATATTTATGTTATGTGAGGTGAAAAGAAAGCAAGGCTTTTTCTTTTTATAGTCCCAGAGTAGTTCATGAGTAGTGTAGTATAGGGAAGTTCAAGGAATTTGTACAAAGTCAGTAATACCAAATGAAGAAAGGATTCTAAAAAATAACCAGACTGGGATGTATTCTAATATTCATTAATTAGATTAAATTAGATTAAGTTTATTGGAGGACGGCTATGGAATAAGAATCAGGTCAGTGATTTATCCACACAAAAAAACGTTTTTAATGAAAAGGGAATTTCAAATCTTCCCCTTCAGAATTATTCTTCAACTCCAAATATCTGATTCATGTCAGAATGAAGCAGCTACTGCCATAACTTCCTGGTATGATGTTCAGTATGCCATCATTGGAAATTGGATAGATCCAAGGCAAATACAATAGCAGAGATTTGATCATCATTGGTAGTGCCAAATAAAAGTGTGGATTTTTGCCAAAGTTCCTTTAAAACAAAAAATATTAAATTAGCACACAAGGCAAACATGATTATTAACAGGTTCCTCAAAGGAAGATACTGAAGTACTTCAGCTGTGAATGCACAGGTATTGTCACGTACAAATTAATTAAGACTTGTAAATTCCAATTGGCCTGTGCCGAAGATGGCAGCACTTGTACGGGGCAGCATACCAAGAGAGGTTGCAGACTCCAAGGGAACAATGCCGGCACAAGACACCAGAAATGGGAAGAACACCCCTTGTTGAGAAGGAGAAGCATAGGAGATAAACCTACAGGATAATGACCATGACTGCAGACCAGCAAGTGGCTCAACAGCTGAAGGAATCACACAATCTGTGGGCAATTGGTGCCTTGCGGTCGAAGGACTCACATAGGCTAAGGATATTTGCAGTCAAAGGACCCACACAGGCTGCGGGCCACTAGAGACTGGCTCATGGGAAGCAGGCATTGGAATCGGGATTCACGAGGGTGCTGAGGGCAAAAAGGGTTCCCGAAGGGCCTCGTGTTGAAAGCTTCCTGATTTTATCAAAGGTTTGGATCTGGAGCGCGGGTTGCCGATGATTTGTACAGTTGTCTATATGGTTGAATGAGAGCTAATAATAGCTGCAGAGGCTTTGGGAGCACTGGAGACAAATCCAAGGACACTCAGTATCTCTGAAGGGACTCTCTTTTGCTTCTTTTTTTCCTATTTCTAGGGGTACCGGGCAATGCTCATGGCAAATCTTCACTTGCTTTAAAGCAGACGAAAGTTTAAGTATATCAATTAAATTACGCTTTTAATGTAATGTGACGATGAAAGGAACCTTTGAACTTTTAAAGGGAACAATCATGTCCACTTACATGTTTCACTACCCCTCCATAAATCTTCGTCCGCAAAGCCAAGCCAAAAAAAGAGAGCTTAAATGAAATCATGAGTCAAGTCTATAACTCAAAAAGCATATCTTAATCTGAAGCAAGGTCCTTCATTAAATGTACTTTTCAAAGGAAGTGGTAGCTTGTAATTTGACTGATATCCTCCAGGGTTGGCAGGTCATTGTAGACATCTTCCATCAGACAAAATAGAACTTCAAGACACAGGTTAGCAGCCTCCTTGACAAAGTTGTGTCAGAGCTTGAAGGCTGACTGAGCAATTAGCAAGCATCAAACAAAGGGAGACGTGGCCCTGTTTCACCAAGGGCTGAGAGAAGAAAGCGACTCCATTTTGTATGAAAGGATGAAGCCAATCGCTAAATGCAGGTTTGGGGATTGGCAACCAAGAATTTAAGGCTCTGTGGAGTGCAAAGTTGGGATAAAATCAGGTGATGGGAGTACAAGGCTAGCTATGAAGATGACTAAAGCTTCCATTTTCTTCTGGAAGGCCTTTCGCAAAGAAAAGGAGAAGTGTAATATCAAGGAGTAAAGTTACTCTATTACTTTAAGAAAAGATCAATATTAGTATAGGACAGTGACTCAAGTAAACAGAATGGCTTTGAATTACAAAATCGAAAAGGAAAATCTTCTGTTAAAGACAGAAGATACAGCCAACCGTACAGATGCATTGAAGTTTACTGAAGACAACGTCTCTCCAGATCAATGATAAAACATACAAGATTTCCAGAATAAGAGAGGAAAAGATGTACCAGATAGTCTGGAATACCCAAATAGATAGGTCACCCTATATATTAGAAGCAACTTTGGTTACTGAGGAAACCAAGTACAGAAACTGCATGTGTTGTTCACAATTCAATTCTCCATAGCAACCAGGTGATATGAGAAGACGATTGCAGAGGACTGTAAAGCATATGAGAACCTGGCCTGTATGGACAGTTATATTAAATATAAAAATTAGGAAGTTATACTATTTCAATATAAAATAATGGTCCAATTTTACAAAGGATGTGAACATTTTAAAGGGGGCACAGGAGATTTTGATGTGGGTTCCAAGGACTATGGATCACAGTCACATTGACAGGAGGAAGTTGTGACCAATCTTAGAACTTGGGAGGCGATGTGATAGAAGTTGCTCAATGTCACAAAGGCCCTTCATAAAATAAACAGCTCCCACTGTTGGGAAAGAGTCAGATGAGAACCCAACAAAAATCAGCTTCTTCCCCATGGCCATCAGATTTCTGAATGGACAATGAACCCCAGTCCCTACCTCACTTTCTCTTCCTTTGCACTAATTTATTTATTTTAAAAAATGTAATTTATAGCAATATTTGCACCTGTGATGCTGTTGCAAATAGATTTTTGTGACATGTTCCTGACAATAAACTCTGATACATTTTTCTTTGAACAAGATGGTGCATAACTCAATGGGCTGAATGGCTTCTTCCTATGATGTACTATTCCACAATTCAACATCTAGCCACGAGAAGTGGTAATAGTAACCTCAAAGGTAGAGGCAGCCAGAGCTTGATTAAAAAGTCCCTTAGATCTGAATCAGAAGTCGTTTACATGTGCTGGCTGGAAACAAATCAATTTTCCATTCAGCCAGTTCAAAATGACCAGCAGAACACGAGAATTTTTAATCTTCAAAATGAAATTATAGTTCAGAAAAGTCACATCCTTGAGACCATGATGGTTTTAAAATTAGGAACAGCTTGAGACTTGAAATAAAATCCAGATTCAAAGTTAGATCTGAAGCTGAATGTGCAAGTTATCTTACTTCTGGAACAAGCAGCAGTCAAGAGGTCCTGATAAGATCTTGCATTTGTAGGCACTAATTGGCCTATGCAAATATTGCATAGCCTCTTGTTCTCTCAGATCTTACCGATGTGTTCCAATTGCTTGCAGAATTCTTATGTCAAAATATGTTTTTAATCTTTTTAAAACCTGTGTCAAGAGCAATTATTTTGTTGATTTGCTCCCTCTTTCCTCTTATTTTGTATGTGTGCATCTAATTTCTACCACATTTTTTACTTCGTTATCAAGCTGCACTCTACCATTTAGAAATAATGGAACTGACATTGCAATGAATAAATAACACCCAGATTATTTTAAATAAAACCTGGTTCTTATTTAATTATCAATCATCACACACAGATGGTCTAATGGTTATCATATTGTTTGTGGGAAATCGCTGTGTACAAATCATGTATCACATACAAAGATTACACTTCACAAAAGTTGCTTTACTAACTGCAAAGTGAGATCACACAAAGAGGAGCGTGATAATGGCTGGATCATCAGGATTTGCTTGCCATTTTGAGGGACAAGTAATGGCCAGGTCACCAATGAGAACATCTTTGGACATAATTATCATTTAAAAAATTGCCATTGGTTTAGGAGACAGAATTCCATGTTTCCCCTCTCCTTCACCACCATCAAACTGAACGCAAACCAAGTTTCACAAACAAACTGAAGAAAAAGCTTCAAAATATAGATCCACCTCTTAAAATCACCCAATTTATCTGCTACAGTAACTCTCAGTGGACTTCTTAAAATCATTTCAAGACATTGCTACTGCTTTCAACTTCTCATTTTATTCTCCAAGTAGGCCAAACGAAGGCAGGTGGTCAAGGGTATGTGGAGCATTTTGATGGGAATAGGCAAGTTGGGCTAAAGGGCCTTCCACACTCCATGATTCAATAACCTCTGCAGACTTCCCTGTTATCTTTATAATCTGCTCCAACCCTATCACCCATCAGAAATTCACAGTTCTCCAATGCCTGCCTCAAACACCGCAGACTGTTTAAAAAGTTAAACCATTGTAGTTCTACCTTAAAGTCATTAAACCCTGGAATGCTTACAGCAAATTTTAATCATAACCTCTCCTTCCTCCCTTTAAATATTGTAACAAGGCCAAACCTTCTCCAAGCTAAGCTTTTTTTTTCCTCTTCTGGCACACATCACAAGATGGCATCAGGAAGATTTCCAAGAATATTGCTGGCTACATTCCAGACAACCCAACACATTTAATAGAATGCCAGGTCCCTGATTTATGTTGACAAGGAATGTTTTAGAATTCCCACTGACCCCATTCCTGTCTTTAAATGTATCTACATGAGGCGCTGCCTCAAGGCGGCAGTCAACATCATTAAAGACCCCCATCACCCTGGTCACAGTGCCTTCTCATTGCTACCTTCAGATAGAAGGTACAGGGGCCTGAAGACCAGTGCATCCAGGTTCATAAACTATTTCCAGCAGCCAACAGGTTTTTGAATCACCTCTCCCAAATCCCTTACTACCCTAACCATAGCACTGCTCTGGAACTGCTCCAGCACCACAGGAGGTTTGTCTGCACCATTGCTAAGTCATTTTTTTGCACGAGGAGAACTGTGACTAATATCTACCTTGCATTTATTGTCTCTTTTTAATTCAGTTAAGAATACTACTGCAGCTTTTTTGTTTCTTTTGTAGTTCTTTATTCTAAAAAGTACCTGTTCAGTTCCAGGTAATAATTTTGATGGATATGTACATCGGACAATAGAAATGGGAATCAATTCATCATCTTTCATACATCATTCAGATACTCACTCACTTGAGTAAAATGTGCATGTAAAGTTATCAGCTTCCTGCCAATCAGCTGACAAGTGAGTTGCTTTCATTGATCTATAAGACAGACTCTGCATATTATCAGATTTGGATAAAGTAACCAATTTATTCAACAGCACTAAGATGCCATTTACTGTTAGTTCATTGTTTGACGATGTCAACCAGTGAAGAGAGGCCACTACAGATATGCAAAATCAGATGAAGAGTAAATTTAGTGGAGCCTTCAAAGGAATCATCTGACTAAAATAATTATCAAGCATTTATAGATTTCCGGGTACAGTAAAACTCCACTATCCATCTACGGTACTCCAAAATCCCTGTTGTTCAACCTATGATTCACCAGGTGACATTTGCAGTACTCCCTTTCCGCTCAACTGCAGCCTGGTTCCCGCGCTCCCTTCAAACTTAGAAATTGTAACACTGTGTAACATCTAAAAAAGTGTGTTTTAGCAAGAATTGGAATAATACCCAAGGGTCCAGAAAATCTGACATCAAAATTCTAGCGATGCTGGATTGTCATAGCTTTACCATATTACATGAATTCTTGTAGATTAATAATGGATAAGTGTGTTTATGTGGACCTCCAGAAAGTCTCTAGCAAATAAACAATTATGGCAAAAGAAATGATAGAATTGGGATAAGGGTCGCAAAAAGGCAGCATTTCCAGAGGTGCTCCACAACAGCACTGACAGTGGTACAGACCCGGGAGCATGGGGAGCAGAGACATAACACTGCTCCACAGGCTCCTACTGCCCAATCCTAATGCAATCACCTCCGTATAAGCTTTAAACAGTGTGTTAATGGAGCAGACGGTGTTTTTATTTTAATTCCTGCAAACCACAGGACTGTGCCCAAGTTGGTGACACCTGTGTTGGTCAGCATATCACAAGGGGCTGCAAATTCCAGAGGCTCAGCAGACCAGTACAGGCTCACCCCGCTCCCTATTGAGAAGGAGAAGCATAGGAGACAATCATGCAGGCCAGTGACCATGGCAATGGATCAGCAAATGGCTCAGTGGCTAAAGGACCAACAAAGGTTGCAGACTGTTGGTGACGTGATTGCTAGAGACTGGGGAATGGGAACAAGGTACTTAATCTAGGATTTGAGAGGGTGCTGAAGGCAAGGCTTCCTGATTGTAACAGAAGTTTGGATCTGGAGCTTTGGCTGTTGATGGTTTGAACTGAAGTCTATGTCGCTGCAGAGGCTACAAGAGTGCAAAATCCACAGGCACTCAATATCTCTGAAGGCAGCTTCTCTTTCTCCTATTGTTAGGGGTGCCAGAGTCATGGTGACTCTTAGTTTGCCTAGAGCAGTCAAAAATTGCTGAATATCATGTACATTACATTTTTAATGTATTATTTTTTGACTATACAAGGAACCTTTGAAAGTGGATTAAAACACGTTTCTGTGCCTAAATTCAGGTCTGTGAACCAGAACGGTTAGATTCAAATAGTGGTGCACATAATTTGGTGGTGCAACTGGTCTCTATCGACAGTAAGGTTCAATATCAGAAGTACCAGATAACTCTAAAGCAAGGCATAAAGTAAATTGCAAAGCAAAATTGAAGTTGGCAGGATGGCATTTTTAAAAAAAAGGGCCATAAAATTGACTACAAGTGGAGAAGGTTGGCAGTGAGAATAAACAAAGCAACCAGGATTTAAGGTGCTGACTGCATGCAATGACAAGTGGATAAGGTCATAAAAATAAATGCAAATTTAATGCAAGACTAAATGTAAAACAGTTCCATGTTGGATAGTTGGAGTAACACAATTAGTCTCTGCATAAAGATTTGCGCTTTATGCTGTATATTTCAGGCAGCATCTTTAAGGCAACAGAGACGTGAATACACAGTATGAAAGAAACCCAGAGAATAAGTCAGAATCAGGCAATGTTTTATTAAATGTATTTAAAATTGAGGAGAGATGGATTATGGAAATTGAAAGCATGTTCAATTGGTTGGAATACAAAAGGAAAGCAAGGTAAAAAAAAAAATTAAAAATTGTAAGAATAAGATTTATGATGAGTACCAGATTTTTTTTTTAAATATCAAAAGCAAAAGCATGCGAGGCAGTTAAATGCACCTTCAGGCTTCAGAACTAAATCAAAAGCCCCATCTGTATTTATGAAGCTAGAAAGAAGAAAAAGCCACCAGTACTGTTGAGAAAGACAGGCCAGAGGAACTGCTTGGGCAGAATTTATCATTCACTTCTACATGACAATTAACCTCTGGCATCTATGAACTGGTGGATGGAATCATGAACATACATTTTCCTTCCTCAATTATTATACATTTCAAGATGCTACTTTGTGCCAAACTAAAAAAGGCAAAGCTCCTATTCCCCTCTATCCTCTCAACCAACCAACTCTCTTGTAGACAACATGAATTTTATAGTCATGTATTACAATTAGAAGAAATTGTTGTGAACAAAAAAATATGCTACAGCCTTGAGATTTTACAGTCTTCTATTCTGGATAAAAAATGTAGACAGTGGGATTAATAAGTTTGCAGATGACCCAAAACTTGGTGGAATTCTGATAATAAGGAAGAACATCAAAGGATAAGGGATCAGTTGGAAATTTGAGCAGAGAAATGACAGATGGAGTTAAATACAAACAATTTTGAGGTGATGCCTTTTGGGATATCAAATGCAAAAGGAAAGTATGCAGTAAATGCAGGAGCCTTGGGAACATATGGACCTTGGGAGGGGTGGGGTGGTAGGGGTGGAGTGGGCAAGACTTGAACTTCTGAAAATAGCAACACAACTAGATAGAGTAGCAAAGAAGGCATGCTGAATGTCTGTCTTCATTGGTTATGGTATTGAGCACAAGACTCGGGAAGTCATATTACAGATGTACAAGAAACTTTGGCTTGGCCAAATTTCGAGAATTTTTGCAGTTTTGGTCACCACACTGTAGGCAAGACCTGGAGATTTCAGAGAGAGTGCAGAAGATTTTCATCAGCATGAATTGGAATGTATTATAAGGAGAGATTCAACAAACATGGGGAAGGAGTCCTTCCATTACTGGGTATTGCACGGCTTGAGACCAAGGAGAATTCCTTGAAATAACAGAGTGGAGAGTAATGAGAATATGCCACAGTGGCTAGAAATGAATGAAACAATGTATAGTGAATGGAAATGTATGGATACAAAACTAACGATGGGAAGAGACTATGAACAGTTTTCCTTTTGTAAATCATTATTGCGAATAAAGTCAGTTTTTGTTTTAAAAATAAACCGTGAATTGTCAAAGACTTAGCAGTGTTTTACTCCAAGTATTCAAATATTTGAGAGACAGAGATGAGATAGAGATCTCCCCCCACCCAGTAGAAACTGTCAAAGATTATAGGGCATGGAATGAAGGTGAGAGGGGGAAAATTTAAAGCAACCTTGAAAAGCAAGATTTTTTTTAAATGTAGAGTATGGGTGGTGCCTGGAACTCACTTCTGGGGAGGCTGTGGAATCAGATATGATAGCAATGTTTCAGAGGCATCTCGATACATACATGTACAAACAGGGAGCAAGGGATACGTGAGTGCAGATAGAATTAGATTAGTCTGGCATGTAGTCAGCCAAAGAGCTATACAGTTCTGTGCCACATGTTCACATCACTGATTACATCAAAACAATACTTGGCCCTTTCCATTCCACCATGAAATACGTTTGCACCAGGTTTAAAACGGGCAAATCCAGTTACCCGCACCAAATGTCAACTTTCACAAGTCAGCGATCAGAATCAAATCAAATGCAATTCTCTTTACCAGTTCATAAACACACAGATTAGATCTGACTCAATTCTTAAGTGTCAAAATAATCACTTTAAAGAAGTTGATATCATTGTTCAAAGCTTTCACAGTCTCCATTTTTAATGGAACAGCCCAGTTGCATAATTGCTCTGTGGTATTTCTGCTGAACTCTGTTCCGCCAATCCACCAGGACCCTCCCCCGTCATTGATTCAGCATTCACCCTAGCCCTTTGATTTAGGGATAAAACTGCAGCTGCTGGAAATCTGAAGTAAAAACAAAATGCTGGCAGGTCAGGCTGCTACTGTGGGAAGAGAAACTGAGTTAACACCATCAGATGCAGCCTGACCTGTCGGGTATTCCCAGTGTTTTGTTTTAGGGGTATTTAGGCACCTTGGTGCTTGCAGATGTCTGACCATCTGCTCACAGGAGGGCGAGTGAAAAGAGAAAGCAGAGGAGAGGAAGGTGATGAAGATAAATGCAGGTGAACAAGCACATTTTTTTTTTGCAAACATGGCTGTTCCCAAGGTCCCTTTGCAAATAGTATTATCAATGAAAGTGAGAAAATTCACAGGATAACCCAATCGTCCTTCATTATTTTCCCCCATTCAGTCATGAACAAAAGAAAATAAATCACTTCCCATCTGTTTGATCACACGTAAAGACCAAAATATATTTTGATACAATAATTAAACTTGCTGTTTTGACATGGAAAGAGGATGCAATTCATTATAAGCAGGGTTTTATTTGTTCATTGGACTTGGATATGACTGGCATTGCCAGCAATGATTCTATGCCTATTTGTTGCTTAGCTGAAGGAAAAATTAAGAATCAATCACGTTTGTCGACTGACAAAGGGCAGACCAGACAGGAACGGCAGGACACTGGAGAACCAATTAGAGAATAGTTTGGCTTAAACCATTCCGCTTACGAAGACAAGCTTCAAATTAATTTAATTGTCTCGACTTAGAAGCCCCTAGCACCTCTGGTGGTTTTGAACATGGATCAATAGTCCAGCACCCTGGCTGCAAGTCCAATAAATAACCTTAACGACTACGCTTGCATCGCATCTCTGCACCTGGTGACAATGAACACCCACATTTTGATTTTGGAGCCAGAGACCCTATTTCATGGGTTTCGTCAAATACTCAGACTTGATTTTTGTTTAAATGGGTGATATCTGAACATTCCCAACTGTTTCTCGAGACAGGATCGATGCTCCGTGGAGTGTCTCCCATCTGAAATGCAGCCTCAAACAAAATCCTCTTCACCTCGATGTTAGTCACCCCAGTGTCGCCTCGGGGCTCCTGTCCCTCTGCATCTGCACAATTCCACCCACCCCCGCATCAAAAGAAATTAAACCGAAAGCTGGAGAAAAGCCGGCGAACACTCGAAATCTGGAATGGGAAGGACTGTTTTGCAGGAGGCAGCAGTTTGGAAGGATGGAGTGAATGGCCACTGCAATGTACCGAGTTAATTATTTGCGTTAAATGGAAAGTGGCCGGGGTTGGGGGACTGCGAGGTTTCATATGCCGCATTCCCCCTCACATTCAGTTGAGGGCATACATGTGAACGCACTGCCGATGTTCCAGGCTCGGAACGACGTCTATTACCGTGGAGTGGGGTCGGCATCCGCGTTGCTTCGTCTGCTCCAGGGCGATGTTGGACGCTCTCTGCCGCTCGTACTCTTCTAAGCCCTGGCGATTCAGATAGGCATTCACCACGAAACTGTCTCCTGCGAGAGAGAGAGAGGGGGGGGGGGGGGGGGGACAGAGAGAGAAGGAGCGAAATACAGGGTTAAAAGGGGTGAAATTGCAAGAAAATCATTTGCAAGAATGGAAATGGAAATAATACAATTTGAAAGGCGGTGGGAGAATCAAATCAAGATCCAACTAATATCAAAACATCTCGTTGGGCGGTGAAGTCATTGAAAGAAAGGAGCTCACCTTCAGGGTTCTCTCTCCGCTTGCATGCTGCCAGTTTCAACCGAGTCATGTTGGGGTTTTCAAGAAAAAAAAATAAATCAAAAAGTTAGAAAAGCTGGAAAGTTTCATTTTCAAATGGACCGAACGTCTCAAATGGACATACAGACGGTGCCACTGGGAACAGAGCCCACGTGTGCGCGGCCGTGGGGTGAGTTTGAAGGGTTCCTACCATGTTTTGATTGAAGCTTGCCCATTCTCGGCAGCTGCTTTAATAGTCTCGCCTTCGCTGCCTCGCCGAGAAAAGCATTTGGAGTTTGATCGTAATTCTTGCTTTGCCGAAGAGACAGGGGAAGAGAGAGAGAGAGGGAGAGGGAGGGAGAGAGAGAGAGAGAGAGGGGGGGGGGGGGAAGAGGGAGGGAGAGAGAGAGAGAGCAAAATAGAAAGCAAGTAATAATCCCACAAGTACAAAGAAAGCTGCCCCCGACGATAGGGATGTTTTCTTTGAAGAGTTTCCTGAAGAGCTGTCACCGAGCGACTCGGACGGGGAAGAGAGGCGTGCTCCGATACATTGCTCTCACTTCTCCCACATGGAAAAAAACCTGCTGCTTACACTCAGCGGCACTTTAATGTGGGAGAAGAGCCTCCCCTTTGAATTCAATGCTCCAACCACTTCAGTTCTTGCAGTCGCGATCAGTCGAATGCTGATTCCAACCAACTGACTCCATGCACGTTCGAAACAGCTTCCAAGGGACTTGGGGGTGGGGGGGTTCTCTTAAGATTCAAATACACTCAAAATCATTTTAGCAGGAAGATAACTGGAAGTGCTATCCAGTCAGTCTCATTCTGATGTCCATTTCCCACAGCTGGCAAACCTTCCACCTTTCAATGGTTCTCCATGCATTGATTTTCATGCTGTGCTCTCTCTTCATGCATGGGCGCGGACATCATGCAATTGGAGTCTCTGTCACAATGCAACAAAGACCGATTGAGATGTGCAATCTGTCGCTTGAAGACTCGTCATTTTCATAGCTTGCGTGCAACAAAAATACTACCCGCGAAAATAGCACTCATTCGTTTGAATTGATGGGATCTCAGACAGTTTCCACTAGGATTGTTGGAGCACCATCTGACTCGTGAAGTCAAGGATCAAGGTTTAAGATTCAATGTTCCCTTTATTGTCATGTAATAATACATTTACTTTTGTCGTGTGATAATGCATAAAATTGTAATTTACTTTTGTCTGCCGTAAAGACAAAGAGCCACCATTATTAGCATTGCCCAGTAACTCCACAAAGAAGAGAAAGAGAATCCCTTCACAGACATTGGGTGTCTCCAGCACTCTCTCGTCCTCTGCAGCCCTGTGGACTCCTCTTCAATCCATTGGCAACTCAAGCTCCAAGTCCAAACCTCTGATACAATCAGGGAACTTTTTAGCACCCATGGCCCTTTGGGAGCCTTTCTTGCCTTCAACACACTTCTGAAGTGGAAATGGACATCAGAATGACTGGATAGCACTTTCAGTTCCAGTACCTGGTTTCCCCGTGCCAGTCTCCAGCAGCCGGTAGCTTAGTGATATTCCTTCATCTTCTTCTCACAGCTATGTTAGTTGTAATAGTCACCACTCGCCACAATTTTCTCACTTCAGAGCCACCAAATGTTTGAGTGGCCAAAATAAGTCCAGAACTGATCTGTTACAGTCTTTTCCTGTGGTCACTCAAATGCAACCGTCTTTGTAATGCTTCTGCATGTATCTACAAACATCCACAGCGTAGCAAGTCACAGTACCATGCGACCGAGGTGTTCACGAAGTATTGCTTGCACCAGCTCTAGCGACGTCTCTTCTGAATCGGCATTTGACAGCATGGCTGTCCCTTTTGGTTATTTCAGAAGTCATGGCATGTAACTCACAAGCCATATACTTCATTCATAAAATGAAGGGGTCTGGTTTTTTTTAAAAAACTGAACAATAGTGTGTGTGTAGGTTGAAGGATAAGATGATGTGATGAGAGCCCAAAACAATATAGCAAATGATATACAACATACTGCTCAAACTCACATCACACAAGAGGCAAGAGATGGTTACTTTAACAGCCATTGGACATTAGGAAGCCATTAGAAACACATGAAATGTGCACATTTGACACGAGTACAGGAACAGAGGTGATGGAGTTAGTGATGACCTGTCCTTGCATTGTCATTTCAGTGTTATTTTATGAAACAAGTTTGTTAATGGACTTGTAGATGAATGAATTTGGTTAAAGATGTTGAGCATGCAAAACCTGATATCTGAATTTGCAGGTGAAATTTATTTTAATCTTAGTGGCATCCAAGGATGCTATAAAATTTCATCTACCACAGTCCATTAGTATTGGTGCATTTCTTAGTTTGAGTTGTAGCAAAGTCCAAGGCTGTAAAACCAAGCCCAATGGTTTTCTGTTGTTTCCAGTTCAGTCAATTCCTCTCATTGCAATAACCATCACTGGCAGTCAAATGTTTTTCTCTTGCCCAAACTAAGATCGCAGTTCAGCATGACATCAATTATAAATGCAAGATATGGATTGGTTCAATATAATTGTTTTACACCAAACATATCTTACCCCACAGAAGTAACATAAATGCAGAAATATGAGAGGTGTGTTTCAGATGTGGGACTAAGACAGGAACTTTTCTAAATGCTACGTGGTTGTGCGTGAAGGTGAGGCCATTTTGGCAAGACATGACAGAAAAATTAACCAGGATAATAGGAGTGGCCTTCACTGGCAACTCGGAGCTATATTTACTAGGTCATTTCATGGAAATAAACAACAAATTGAATAAATATCAAATCTCATTTATTAAAAAAAAAGCACTGGTAGTACCAAAAAAAATGTATTGTGATCACTTGGAAGTCCAACTCCCCTCTACTTATAGCATGACAAACTGCAGAAATGAACAGCTATATACCTCTGGGGAAAATAATCACATATAACTTAAAGAACAAATAGGACACTTTTGTAATGAATTGGCCGCCATACCTGGACCACATAGGGGCCCAGATACATTAATTTTAAAAAAGGACTATATATGTTATTATTATATATATCCAAATGTGATTTCCCCAATTGTATTCTATATATTTAAAAGATATGTAAACAACCAACTGAAAAACCTCACAAAGATAAGCGTATACAGAGCCGTTGTCATACCCACACTCCTGTTCGGCTCCGAATCATGGGTCCTCTACCGGCACCACCTACGGCTCCAAGAACGCTTCCACCAGCGTTGTCTCCGCTCCATCCTCAACATCCATTGGAGCCCTTACACCCCTAACGTCGAAGTACTCGAGATGGCAGAGGTCGACAGCATCGAGTCCACGCTGCTGAAGATCCAGCTGCGCTGGATGGGTCACGTCTCCAGAATGGAGGACCATCGCCTTCCCAAGATCGTGTTATATGGCGAGCTCTCCACTGGCCACCGTGACAGAGGTGCACCAAAGAAAAGGTACAAGGACTGCCTAAAGAAATCTCTTGGTGCCTGCCACATTGACCACTGCCAGTGGGCTGATAACGCCTCAAACCGTGCATCTTGGCGCCTCACAGTTTGGCGGGCAGCAACCTCCTTTGAAAAAGACCGCAGAGCCCACCTCACTGACAAAAGGCAAAGGAGGAAAAACCCAACACCCAACCCCAACCAACCAATTTTCCCCTGCAACCGCTGCAATTGTGTCTGCCTGTCCCGCATCGGACTTGTCAGCCACAAACGAGCCTGCAGCTGACGTGGACTTTTTACCCTCTCCATAAATCTTCGTCCGCGAAGCCAAGCCAAAGAAAGAAGCTCTGATGGTGTGTGGATCTGTATGTATGGAAAGAGGGAGGGAGGGTCTGTTTGTTCTTGTTTTTTGTTGTTATTTATAAGAAAAAAATATATTTTGATATTGAAGATTTAATTATGTATATTTTTGATAAAAAATCAAAAATAAAATATTCAAAAAAAAAAGTAAGGTTGCAGTTTACAGATCCAAAACTAAGATGAGCAACAAAGGGAAATTTAGTAGCATTTCAAAATGACAGACGAAAGGTGGACTTCATAATTTGGCCGTGTTCAGCAATAACAGCAATACATAAATAGAGTTTTAACAAACTTTTGAGTTACACTGTTGATTAACAACTAGTGAATTGGTTGGTACCACAAACTGTTCAGTAATGTGAGAACCCTTATTCTAGCAAGTCAGCGAGAATGTGTGGAAGGAAAACACTGCCAAATTGAAAATTAAATTTGGTGCAGTTATACTGATATTTCTTCATGGCAAATGGAGTGCCAGGTACACAACAGTGGACAGCAAGTGTGGCCACCCATAATTTGATTAGATTATCAAATAACCTTAATTAAATAGGAAAGGATTGGCATCTCAAGCTAGTTTGCAAGCAGGATTTCAGCACTGACACTTGAAAATCTTAGCATGGCGGGATTGGAAATGTAATGATAATGGGATTATTGTCATATTCCGTATATTATACGGTGTGCATAATCCTCAAAATTCTTACTTGCTGCAGCCAAACAGGATGTCTCAGGATATGTTCAAAGTTGAATGTATGTACTTCAAAACAAATATATAGCCATTCTATTGCAAGATCGTATCAGTCCAGTTCACTCTAAAGGGATTGTACCTAATGTAGATAAAAATCAAATAATTCTGTGGAGAATCACACTAAATCAGGTTGTACAGTAAATCTAAACTAATTACAATACTTGTATGCAACAGATTCAAAGGTTTTCACAAAATTATTCTCTCCCATTCCTATGTAACAAAATAGAAAGGATTGCCTGATAGTCATCTGTCCAAAAGGATCCATACATAGGCAAGTTTATCCTAAGTAGCAAATAACTCAATCCAAAGTTTTCCATGGATTAATGGGATAAAATAAGTGAGGCAGGACAATTGTTCAACCCAAAACATTGAGTGACCATTTCTACCCCTGGATGCTGTCCCTGGAGTAATTCTTTGCCCTTTCAAGATTCCTGCATTTGCAGCGTTTGTGTTGAATTTAAGAAGAGCATTTTCTGATTTTTGAGGAAACATTCAGGAGATTGTATGAGCAGGAAACGGAGTTGAAGCTAACAAAATTATCTTTTGACAATGAAGATTGCACCTTCATATGCTAATGAACTACAACGGTGAAAGAAGAAGTGGAGGTAATCAGCAGAGAACCAAAGGCCGAAACTGTGGCAGACTTAAGATGATTCCCAGGGATATTGCATTATGGTGAATGATTCTATCCAGATCTGGCAACTCTCTTGCATCACCTGTTGAAAAATAATATGAATGGATACAGACAGCTAAGGAAGAGGTTGCATTTAATGAATGCAAGAAAAGATTGGCAAAAGAGGCTCTCCTTATTCAATCTGACTCTCCACACGTTGAAGTTGACGTGATGATTTAAGTTATATAATGGGTGCCATAATGAGGCAAGAAAACTCATTTTCTTTGTGTTTTGTATTCTCAGAAGCCACAAAAACCAAGCAGGAAGCATTTGCAATAGGGTCCGGAGTCAGGAAATTTCCATCAACTTTCACTATCAGATGCTATTACCTACCAATAGGCTCTATCAATGACTCCAAAACCATAGAGTGAGGAACGATAGGCTTTATTATACTTTAGACTTGTAACTGGCCCAATTCAAAGTGCTTGACTGAGGACAGGGAGAGGGAGATCTACCTTTATTCCAGGGTCACAAGTGGAGGAATTACCAAGGAACGAGTCACCAATGGGGATGGGCCAGCTATCCATCAGCAGTTACATACTTATATTCACCCCCCCTTTCAAAACAAAAACCCCGCCGGGTTAAAAGTCCTAGAGGCAGAGCCAGTTGGGTGGTCTCCTTTGTCTCTGTGACTGGCACAGTTCCCTCAGTGATATAATGGTTGGCTCCATTGCCGGTCATGTGTCCTGAGGCTGGGAAGGGAGGACTGGCTCCATCGGAGATGGGGCTTGGTTGTATGTGGGGTTAGTCGTGGTGGTCAGAGCAGCTGGAGCAGGGTCCGGGGTGTTTGGTGTGGTGGGTGAGAGTGGTTCGCTGACCTGCACCGAGTCCCTGACAGGGGCAGTATGGGTCTAGGTAGGACTTGGGTTGAAGTGGGTGGGGAGTGGGCAGGGATCTCTGGCATGTGCCAAGTCCTGGATAGGGACCATGTCCTCATAGACGTCTGGGTACACCATGAAGGCATACTGAGGGTTGGCATGCAAGAATTGCACTTCTTTGACCAATGGGTCAGACTTGTGACCCCTCGCATGTTTCTTCAGCAGGAAGGCTCCCGGGGATGAGAGCCAGGGTGGTTCTGGTCGCTGACTTCCTGGGGAAGGAAAATATGCATTCATGTGGGGTTGAGTTGGTAGCGGTGCATAAAAGAAATTGGATGGCATGGAGTGCTTCCAGTAGAACTTCCTCCCAATAGGACACTGTCAGACCTTTTGATTTAAGAGCCAGGAGGACAGCTTTCCAAACTAGTGGCAGTGCCTCTAGCCAACAGGTACTGCTACAGTTTGCCACTCATAAAAGAGGACCCCCAATCACTGTGGATATAATTCGGGTACCTGAAGAGGGTAAATATGCTGCAGTGTGCCTTTATGATAGTGACATCTTTTTAGCACCTTGAGGTTGTGCGGGATCAGAAGATCCACAAGGGGACAGATGCAGTTGGTGTCAGGGCCGATGACGACACATCTGAGGAGGACCAGGTGAGTTGTGCTGGATACACACGTCCTCGTTGTAGGTCGGATTGAGGGACCATTGGTGTCTCCAAAGGGTACCTGGAGGAAGTGATAGAGCCTGCCATCTGCTTCAAATATGCTATACTGGTGGTCTCCTCGGTGAAGGGGGAGTTGGTTGTACGCCAACTTTAGGTCAATGGTGGAGAACACTCTATACTGAGTGATCTTGTTGACCATGTCAGTGATCCAAGGAAGTGGGTACACATCCAGCTGCATAAAGCGGTTGATCGTTTGGCTATAGTCCATCACATACAGGGTTTACTTCCGCCCCTTACCACCACAACTTGGGCTCTTCACAAGCTGGACCTGGGCGCTATGACCCTCTCCGCCAAGAGTCACTGTACCTCAGGCTTTATGAATGCCCTGTCCTCAGCGCTGTAGCTTCTGCTCTTAGTCACTATGGGCTGACAGTCCGAGGTCAGGTTCTCAAACAGTGATGGTGGGGGGATGCGGAGGGTGGAGAGACTGCAGGCAGGGGCTGGCTGTGAGGGGTTCCATGAGCTGAGGGTTGTATACATTGATGGGTGGTTGCCTCCCCCCCCACCCCTGAAGGCCATCGTGACACTTCTGAACTGGCTTTGGAAGTCCAGCCCCAGAAGGATCAGTGCACAGAGCTGAGGCATTAACAGTAAATGAAAATTGTCATAATATTCTCCCCATACTGTTAATAACACAATACAATACTCACGGATCTCGGCAAATTCAACATTTGCAGCCATTGATATCGTGCCACTCATTGGTCGGATGGGGAGAGAGAGTTTGTGAGCAGTCTAGGTGGATGAAGCTTTCAGTGCTTCCACTCTCGAACAGGCAGTTAGTTTTTTCCCATTTACCTCAATCTCCATCATCGAGTGGGTGATCACCTGGGGGCTGCCTTGATCCAAGATAATAGACGCTAGTACCGGTTTGGTAAGATGACAGCCCACATGTTGACCATGAAGTCACACCTGGAGAGGTGGATGAAGATGGTAGAAGTGATGTCATCCACGATGGTGGAAGTGGAGTCAGGTAGAACCATTTGAGGCTGGAAGTGACATCATCACTTCAGGAGGAAATGAAGTTGGGTTCGATGACCAATCCCCAGGGGCTCAGCAGCACTGCTCATTAGGGAAGGCTTCAACTTACACACTCTCTCATAGTGTCCTTTCTTCCTGCAGCTCGAGTTGGAGGCTTCTCTCGTTGGGTAGCATCACCGGGGGGTGCTTCTGCTGGCCGCAGACATAGCACTTTGGGGGCTCGGCTGTGGAAGCGGCAGTGGTGATGAGGTCAGGATCTCCCTTTATTGAGATGGTCTTTGACACTGTGCCCCAAATGGCTGTGCCTGCAGCCCGCACATGGAGGGTCCATTGCTGGCAGTGATGGATTCAGTGTAGCGGTGGGCTGAATCTAGAGTCTTAGCGAGCTGGAGGGCTCTCTGCAATGGTAGTCTGTCTTCCTTTTGCAGTTGCTGGTGGATGTAATTGGACCTCACCCCAGCCACGCAGGTGTCCTCGATCAGCTCTTCCGCATACTAGTCTGCCCATACTGGGGCAGGGATGTTGCCCCTGCATTCTTGCCCCAGATCATGCAGGGCCCAAAATAAATCATCCAGAGTCTCACTGGGTTGCTGTCTTCTCAAGGCCAGGAGGTAATGTGAGTAGACTTCATTTGCCCGCAGTCTGTAGAGGATGCTGAGCTCGGTTATGATTGTGGAGTAGGTCGTGCAGCCCCTGATCACCAAGTGCACGTGGCGGCCGATCCTCAGCCGCAGTAACTTGAGTTTCTTCTTGTAAGAGTCCACGAGGTCATCAATAGCTTCCAGGATGTCTGTGAAGCACTCAATCCACTGCTCATACAGCTCTGGGGCTCCAGACATTTGTGGGTCGAGGTCTAGTCTGTCGAGTTGCATCAGTTTGGAAAATTTAAAATATAGATAAATAATTGATAGGCTCTATCAATAACTCCAAGCCGTAGAGTGAGGAACAATAGGCTTTATTTTACTTTAGACTTGTAGCTGGCCCAATTCCAAATGCTCGACTGACGACAGAGAGAGGGAAGTTGACCTTTATTCCAGGGTCACAAGGGGAGGAGTTACCAGGGAGCTGTCCATCAGCAGTTACATATTCATATCCCCACACCTACCACCAGCAATATTGGTTCTCAGATTAATGATATGTAGGATGTTAGCATCAAGGATGCAAAGCTAATCAACTGTCCCATTTCATTGTAACTATATAAGAGTTCCAAACAGAACACAGTTGTGGGTGTTATTTTGCAACCACCACACTAGAACTCTGACATGAAAAATAAATTTGTACAGTCAATGGAGATTTTCTGGTAGCTATGTCCAGAATCATAGACCAAAACCAGAAAGACTCAGTATTGAGAGAGGTTCAATGACAGATATTAGAAGGGTGGACAGATAGTTACTAATGAAATGAACAGACCTGAAACTCTTCCGCAACAGTACAATGAGTTGTCATATGAGCAGAACAACATCCAGATGGGTGATAGATAGAACTGTTTTAAACTAAATTTCTCAATGAGCAAAGAGAATATTTAACATTAATGCAGTTGCAAACAACTGTCTCTGAATAATTGGAGTATTTGCCAACATTTCAGGAAAGCAACCAAATATCCCTCTGGAATTATGTACCCGTAGTGTCTAATTAGGGTGACTGGCTGAGGTGGGGTTCTGTGGAAAAATGATAATTTCCAAGTACTGATGGATAACCATGAAAGTGAACTCAAGTAAAGCACATGGTTGCATGTACTACTCCCAGATATATTGTCCATGAGTTGAAGACTAAACGTACATTCGCTTGAAAAGCTCTTTCTGAAAATGACCCCAGATTTGGTGTATTTTGGTGTATTCAGTTTGCAGACTATATGAAATGGAACAAAATGAAACAAAAGGTACTAACTTTCATAAGAGGTGTTAAACTATGGGCCTGATTCCCCCTCAGCTGTATCAGCTATTTAAAGTTCTTCCTCACACCTCAGGCAATATCATTTCCTTTGATCCGCATGACAAAGGAATGCAGACTACCTGATAGAGGAGCATTGCTGTGTGTAACACAAACGTGCTGGAGATGCTCAGCAGGTCACACAACAATTAGAGGTGTTTATAGTTTCTGTACTCATTTACTAGATAGCAATTCAGAAATACATGAATGATTAAAGCATAATGATGACTGACATTTAAAGACATGGGTTTACCAGCTGCTGTGGGTCAGCAGGGTGGGAAAGGAGATCTTCTGCATACTGTATCTTCCCTCTTCACACCACATTCCCCGCTCAAGCCATTGCATTGAGCAAAGCAGAGCTGTATGTGATGAGTAAACTCTCTCAATCTCTCCTACCACAGTTGTCTTTGTGATCCTTTCCCACATACCGCTAATGTTTATTTTTGACTGATGACCATTCCTTGGGAGGGAACCATGTCCGAACCTGGGGACTTCCTCCCCAAGGCTTCTCTCGGTTATTTCAAGATGTGACTTTTGCAACACCCCATTCACTCGCCCCTGAGTTGCACTCTTCCCCTAGTTCCTGTGTCTGGGGATTTCCCAGATTTAGAGATGTTCATTCATCACCCCTTCATTTCATTGACATTCACCTGCTCCTCAGTTGTCAGTCGGTTGCCTAATGTTAGAAGAAATGTCAAACTAATTCTCATTCCATTTATGGAATTTACATTATATTTAAAAAAGATGTGAAAGATAATTGTGGAATTTGTAACAGGTCAGAATGTAACTGCTGTCACAGCAGGTGATTCATACATTTTGTTTGAGTCTGCTAAAATATCAGTTGGCCATAATATTTCAGATTCTGTTATTTTTGCCAGGCTGAAAACATTAACTTGATCATAAAATATCTGAAATTTGGTCAAGAAAAGCGTCACATGGGTGTCCTGTGCGATTGCACCTCCATGATCTACTTAATAGAGCACATGTATTGCTCAGGCCCAAAATGTATGTTGCCCTTTATTTCCTACAGATGCTGCATGACCTGCTGAGTGTCTCCAGCACATTTGCGTATCACACTTGACCCCAGCATCTCTCAATTTTTTTTGTTCAACTGCATACAAAGACATTTGGGGTGATAATGAAATGGAACACATTGAATCAAAATTAACAAGAAATTATTGTTTAACCAGAGCTTAATGATTGAATTCAATGAAATGGTATTTCTTACAACTACAATAAAATAACTTAATGCCACATAAAGCAAGACCAAAACATTTTTGGGTGGTACTTCCCAGGAGAGAGCTGGTGAAGAGAAGAAGCAGCAAAAACATGAGCATGCCACACCACAAGAAGAAATTCTGCTCCGCCTGCCCATGCAAAATCGATACAAGGTTGAAGAGCCTTCAGTTAAGCAAGCGAGCAGTGCCCTGATGCACCAGTGAGTACTCCTGCCCCACAGCTCTAACAACCCAGATTTAATCTGTGTGATGTCTGTGTGAAGTTTGCACATTTGCCTGGGTTTACCCTGGATCTCCTCCAACATTCCAAAGATGTAATGGCTTGCAGTTTAATTAGCCACAGTCACTTGTGGGTGGGTGGCAAAACAATAGAAGTGGTGGGTGCGTGATAATTGGTTAATGGGAAGGGTTCTTGATAGCTAACATAGACTTGGTGGGCCGTCTGGCCTGTTTCTGTGCTCAATAGTTCGATGAGGAGTGAAACATGAACATCTGCTGATGCCGTGATTGTATAAAAACATAAAAATGCTGGACAAACTTAGCATGTCTTGCAGCACCCATAGGAGGTAAAGATATATAACAGACGATTCAGGCCTGAGCCCTCCTTCAAAGTACCAATGGGTCCATTAACTGAGATTTATTCAGTGCCTTTCACATCTTTAGGAGCCTCAAAGAATCACACAACAAATTAAATAGACTATTGCTGTAATATAGATCACATGTTTATAACCTACAAATTTATGCAAAGCAATATTTCCCCCAAAAAATGTACAAAAGACTAATTTAGAGATGAAGATGAAAGATAAATATTAGCCGAGTCCCTGGGGAAGAGAACAACTCAAAAAGGAATGGGAAACTTGGCTTCCCCTTTAAATATGATAATGGCAGATCTGGCCCAGGCGTCTTCTCCTCTTGTGCACCTTTATAGCTCTCCTGCTCTTTTTCCAACTATTGCGATGGTATATTTTATGCTTATTTTAGAAGTTTACTGCCTTGTCTGACAGATGATTCATTAAATTACTCTGTGCTGAGTTCCTCTTGGCTCAGGTTGTGGCCCTCACCCATTAGAATCTGAATTTTAAATTTAGGTTTTGGATCCAAAGCATTCATGGAACCCTCAAACTACAGAGATTAATGAGGACTCTCTGGAAGCTCTGCTGTCCATGTCGAGGTACAGTTAAAAATTACACTGTGTGAGCCTCAGTCGACTAATTAGCATCAAATGGGTTTTCTATCTGTTTCCTCTCCTTTTTCCTAATAAAGGAAGTATTCATTTTCGTATTTGGAATAAAAGGTTGACATTCATCCCATTGAGTCAATGCTGGCTCACAGAACAGTCCCATTCTCCCATTAGTTTCTCCTGTAATCTGTTCTCCCCACATTCCTATTAATTCTACTGCCCATTTACTCCTGGGCTAATTAACCTACCAACTTGCATGTACAGCACATGGGAGTAAATTAGAGCACTTGGAGAAAATCCAAACTCTAGGGAGCTGATAGATTTCCCCTTTCACAATCTTTTCACGTGGAGCAAATGAATAAGAAACGTCTTTGCCGGATGCTCCAGATTCCTCAGCTGTTTCATTCTTAGCACCTGTGAAATAAAAGTGTGAAGCAGATCAGCAATATCTGTGGAAAGAGAAATAGTTCACACTTCTTGCTTTTTTTTAATTAAATTTTTTATTTTTCACACCATAAATCACATTAGCCATGATATACACTATTTCTTTTTCACACATATACAGTGACTTTTTCTCCCCCCCCCCCCTTTCCTCCCAAACCACCCCCCCACCCCCCCTCTCATCCATTTTAGGTATACAATCTAGGTTGCATTAAGCCAGTCAGACAATGTTGTCATTCGACAAAAATACACCAGAAATTCTACTGAGTCCATTCTTTTCTTTCCTTCTTCTTCCATCAACTTAGGTAATGTTTGTCCCCGGTAGGTTTTCGCTATTGTATTTAATGTAAGGCTCCCATACTTGTTCGAATATTTCAATATCATTTCTTAACCTATATGTTATTTTTTCTAATGGAATACATTTATTCATTTAAATTTAGTAGTTTCTTCCTTTTAATTTGGTTACCTTTCACTCTTTTTGGCCCTTTATGTGCAGCAACATGCGGTTACTCTTTCTCCCACATTAGACCTTCACTTTATGGTTTCAGACATATTTTGGCCAACATCCCACAAGATAGAAGTATGGCATCATTACCAAGTGTGACTCAAGGCCTGCCGTTGGTTGTATCTTGGAGGCAATTGAGGGTGGATGATAAATACTGAAATCTTTATTCTGGGAATGAACAAAAATAAAAATCCAGATTTCACTGAAACTGTAGAATTTGTGGCATTTGCCAAGATCTGGACTTTCTAAGTCTACATCTTATTCAGTTTTATGATCACCTGTGGTTAAACATTCAACCAATAATTGTGAACAAATAATATTTTCATTGTGGAGTCCTGCTACAAGCCAAGTACACTGAGGAGCAAGATAATTTCAAATTGCTTCGAACAAAACATATCCAGCTGAAGAGGAATATAACTGAAGCCAGTCAGGAATAAGGGAGGTATCAGGACTTGAGAGAAACCAGGGATGAGAGGACTCCAGTGGGTGCTGATCACAATCACCACTAATTGTATTTCAATTAACCCAGCATTTAAAGATCAGCAACCAGCGTTTGTCTTTCTTTTTCAATCTTTTTATTCATCATATTATAGGTAAACCATACATGAGGAGAATAGGAGAATATAATCAAAGAAAAATATCACTATATGACATCATATAACATGTTGCATTACACCACAATTAACAAATATGTTCTCATCTCCTGAAATTGAAATCTTCAAAAAAATATATTATATAAAACTCCACCTAATCTAAGGAAAAACAACAACAAAAAAGACTTGGCAGCCTATCGTGAGAATTTATTAATAAAACAAATAAAGAAATAAAATTAAATAGAGTCCAGAAGGGAAAATAATTACACTAAGACAAAGTCATGTGTAAATAATTTATAAGGGGTCACCGTCTCTTCAAATTTAACAGAGTATCAAATGTACAACTCCTAACTTTCTCTAAACTTAAACATAACATAATTTGAGTCAAACTACGTGGATTAGAATCTGTCCATTTAAATAAGATAGCTCTTCTAGCCAACAATATAAAAAAGGCTACAACCCGATGTGTGGAAATGGGAACTCGTCCCATTTCTGGAACTATAATTCCAAAAAGAGCAGTCAATGTGTTAGGTTCCAAACAGATGTCCAGAGTAGCTGACAAAGTCTTAAAAATATCTATGCAATACCTCTTCAGCATAAGGCATGACCAAAACACATGAGTTAGAGAAGCCACATCTAATTTATATCTATGACAAATAGAACTAATGTAAGAAATAATATGGGCCAATTTGTCTTTCGACATATGAACCCAATGTACCACTTTAAACTGAATCAAAGAATGATGAGCACATATTGAAGTATTAACCAATCCAAAAATCTTCTCCCATGATTCCTCTGAAAGATGTAACTGAAGTTCCTCTTCCCAAGCCCTTTTAAATTTATTATTAGAATTTGATTGCAATTTTAATAACTTATTATAAATGTTACCTATTAAAGCCTTATGAGAAGAGTTCAAATGAAAAAGGTATCAATCAAATCCAGTTGGTATAATGTTCAAAGTTAGGCAGTAAAATATTCAGAAAATTTGTAATTTGGAAGTATCTAAAAAATGTGACTTATGTATGTTATATTTATTGGATAATCATTTAAAAGATATTAAGACAGTTGAGTTTAACTGTCTGGGATATGTTTAAGCCATACCTTTGTGGACAAATAATTTCCTATTCAGGTGGGTTAAGAAAATGTTCAAAAGAAGAATTATTACTACTGAATAATAGGATTAAAGAAATTGGTAGGATATATTCAAGGATGCCTAATGCTGATCTTTATAAGGAAATGAGAGAACTTCAAATGCAACATGAATTACTTTTAGCATACTGCATTGAAAGCCAACTTCTTAAACTTAAAAGTCAGTTTTATGTACATGGGGATAAATCAGGTAAATTGATAGCTGGTCAATTAAAATCAGCTGTGGCCAAAAGATAGATTATTAAAATTCATTTAAAAAAAACAGTAGCATTGTGTTTGATCATGTTGAAATTAAAAAAGATATTTCAAGAATTCTATTCTGATTCATATAGAGTTTCCCTACAATTCTGTCTCTATGGATATATTCCTGTAATGGATGAATATCCCTGAAATTTATTCTAGTGATTAACTTTTATTTGAAGCTCCAATTTCAGAAATGAAAATTTTTAAATCAATTTCATTCCTTGAGTCTGGCAAAGCGCCAGGTCTGGATGGTCATACCATTGAGTTTTTTTAAATACTTTGATAATAAAATTACCCCAACTTTGTAATGTATTTAGTGATTCTAATCTTTTTAGAACCTTGCCGTGGACATTTTATGAAGCAACAATTTCCTTAATTCCTAAAAAGGATAAAGACCCTTCTGATTGAACTTCCTATAGACCAATATCATTACTGAATGTTGATTCTAAAATTCTCTCCAAGATTTTAGCTAATAGATTGGAAAATATTCTTTCTCAAATTATCTTTATAGACCAAACACAATTTATTTTTAAAAATTTATATTTTTCAATTAAAAATCACATTTTAATATCAGTAGATTAATGAATATAATTTATTCCCCATCACTAAAACTCCAGAATGTGTAGCATTTTTAGATGCAGAAAAGGCTTTGATAGAGTGGAATGGAAATATCTGTTTGAAGTTCTGAAAAGATTTAATTTTGGCCCTAGTTAATTTTGGATTAACTTGATTTATCAAGATTCAGCCACTGCTGAAATTATGAATAATCAAAAATCTTCACTTTTTAGGTTATTTTGAGATACTAGACAGGATTTTCCTCTTCGCCCTTTAGTTTTGGAATCCATAACAATAGCACTTTGGGATTTCAGTGACATTCAGGGAATTAATAGAGGAGATAAAGTATCTTTATATGCTGATGATCTTTTAGTATATATTTCAGATCCTAAGAATTGCTTTCCCAATTTGGTCGTTTCTCTGAGTATAAATTTAATCTTTATAAGAGCAAATTATTCCCAGTAAACATACATGTACCTTTTTATAATCATGCACCTTTTAGAGTGGTTGAAGACCATTTTACTTACCTTAGGGTTAAGATTACCAAAACATTTAAAGATCTATACAAATTTAACTTCCTTCCTTTGATGGATTATGTGAACCATCTCTTTCTAAATGGTCTCCATTGGCTTCATCTTTAATAAGTCATATTAATGCTATTAAGATGATAATCTTATCTATTTTTTTATTTATTTCAAGCAGTTCCAATTTTTATTCCAAAATTTTTTTTCATATAATATTGGCTCTAAAATATCTTCTTATATTTGGAATAAAAAGAATGCCAGATTGAATAAATTCCATCTGCAGAAATTAAAGGAAGATGGCTTTACCTAATCTTAGACTCCATTATTGGGTAGATTTAGAATTGAATTCCATGCAGAGATATTCAGTCTCCTCCTTACTGGGAGCAGCTCTACGTTTTACACTTTCCTAGGTTAGTAGACAAACCTTCAAACCAACATACATTACAGATTTGGTTTCACTTTCAGAAGTTCTTTGACTTGAAAATTTTTATTTTATCTAGTCCCATTTCTCTTAATTTTTTTACACCATCTATAACTGATCAAGCCTTATCTTTTTGGAAAGTTAAAGGATTTGTTTATAGATGGAAACAACTGGCATTTGAATGATTCCTCAAACCCAACAAATATCTTACGGTCCATCACAGAAGGATTTCAACATTTAACACTGAAGCCATTAGGAACTATTAAAATGGATCAGAGATAGATATGTAAGGAGCATAAAGGTAAAAAGTTATGAGAGTTTCAAGGAGGGAATTTCAAAGCTTGCAGTCTGGAAGGTTGAAGGCATGGCTGCAGGCATGGGATGAGGATAACTGGGAACGCACACACATGACAGAATGAGCAAAGCAAAGGGATTTTAGAGGTTTATATGGCTGGAGTATGTTGCGGACAAATGAAAGGGCAAGGTCATTGCAGTCTGTGATATCAAATATGAGACTATTAATATAATGGAAATGGCATACATTACTCTTTGAGTGACAATGCTTCATGATTTTTCTCCTTGAGGAGGGTCACTATAGTGGCTCATTGCTTCCCAACCTATTCATAAAGCAGCACAACATGATTTACGTATGCTTAAAGTCCATGGTTCAATAACTGGTTCGCACAAAATGTTGCAAAATGTGCAGCTTTTTGACTAATATGGCACTTTGGTTAGTTATGGTACAGTACCATAATGGCACCATTAGAATAACTGTTAGCGCAAGGTTATTACAGCACCAGTGACCCAGGTTTGAATCTGGCACTGTCTATAAGGAGTTTGTACATTCTCCCTGTGTCCTTGCGGAGGTGGGTCATTGTTTGACTATGATGAATAGTTTGGTTTGGACTTTGCTGTCACACAATTCATGTCCTGGTCTTCATGCTTTTCAAAGAAAAGTTATTGGATTCATAAGGTGTACAACTTTGATGTGAATGGTTTGTGATTGAAGTCTTTTTTTAAAGGGAAGATTGAATGAGAAAGGCTGCATTTGGGGCTAATGGCAATGCTGGCCAAATTGGAGGTGATTGGGTAATTTCCCTGCCAATCAAGCTTGGTGATCAGACTGTTGAGAGTGCAAGTGATCATTTTATGTCCATAATTTTCATTTAACTATCCATCACTTCACTGCCTTTTTTTAAGGAGAAAATGTCTTTGCTAATATTGAGAGAAGCTTCTGTAGTTTGTATCATTTTACTATCCTTTGATAGTAAATTCTTTTTTTGCTTTGAGCCTTGTATCTATTTATTCCTTCATGGGATATGGACATTACCAGTGAGGTTAGTACCTACCCAATATTGTCCCTTAATTGAAAAGACAGTTCAAAGTCAACTGCATTGGAGTGACTGGAGTCATATAAAGGCCAGATAAGGATGGCAGATTTCCTTCTGTAGGAAATGTCTATCAATGACAACAAATGACAGTTTTTTGGTCATTAACTGGCCAAGCCCAGTTTTTTAATCCCAAATTTTATTTGCTGTAAAGAGCAATAAATATGGACTAGAAGGTGGAGTCAATACTTGCTGTGCTCCTTTATGTAATACTAAACACTGAAATCAATTTAAAGGTGCCAATAGTAAAGAATTATATTAAAATTACAAATACATAAAAGGGTTTAAGATTATTTAAGATTTTATGAATTATTGGAGTATTTTGTCCAGTTGAGGGTAGCAAGCATTAGGACAGACAAGAAGTCAGGGAACAGATGCAGAGGAGATTTACTGCAGTGGGATGGAAGTAAGGAACTCTAGTCAAATGGAGCGACAGGGAAATTAGGGATTGAGAGGAGGAGAAAGAGATATGTAATAAGTATGTTCAAAAGTAAAGTAAATAAGGAGAATCTGATTAAATCCACACATTCAAGACAGCTGACTAAATAGTCAGGTGCAACATCATTTCGTTATGATGAAGTATATGCAGCCTGAAAGGAAGATTAAAATGCATTCTAAAATCAATTTAAAAAATATGCCTAGCATGAAAGGATGATTTAAAAAATACATTTTAAAGTCAATTCAAAAGTGCTGGAGGCCAAATTTAACAAGACTAGGTGATTATAACTGTCAAGCTCATATAACATAGAACATATAACATAGAGCATAGATTGAAATATAGAGCAGGTCCCACATGTCTGCACCAAACATAATGAGCCAGTTAAACTAAAACCCTGCTCTTTACACATAATACATATCCCTCTGTTCCCTGCATATCCATGTGTCTTATGAGAAGCTTCTTAAATACTACCTATTGTATTGGCTTCCATCACTGCTTCTGGCATCTACCACCCTCTGTGTAAAATTATTACCACCCACCTCTCCTCACCTTATGTTTATGATATTTTTACCTTGATTATGTGTTTCATTTTTATCCTGGGAAAAATATTCTGACTCTCTGCCCTATCAATGCCTCTTATAATTTTATAAACTTCTACCAAGTTATCTCTTAATTTCCTATGCTTTACAGAAAACAAGTTTGTTTAACTTTTCCCTATCACTCATATCTTCTAATCCAGGCAACATCCTGGTAAATTGCTTCTTTCCCCTTTCCCAAACCTTCCTGTAATGGGATGACCAGAATTGCACACAATTCAAGCCTTACCAAAGTTTTGTGTGTGTGTGCATTTGTTAGTGTGTATTTATGTGAGTGAAATCTGTTGTTTGTATATAATCACAAATAACAGATTCCAACACCTTTTCCTGTGGCCATGAGCCTCCTGTCAGAATAACAGTCTTATATCATTACCCTCTATCTTCTGTGCGCAGCCAATTCCAAACTCAAGATATCAAATTATTGTGTTTCCCATATATCTTCTAATTCAGCCTACCATGAGTGATCTTGTCAAATGCCTGACTAAAGATCATATAGAAGTCAACCACTGTTTTACCTTCATTAACTACATTAGTCAGCTCTGCAAAGAACTCAATCGAAATGGAAAGATATTACCTGTCCCTAATCTGACCTTGCCTTTATCAATTCTGCATAAATCCTACCCCTAAGTATCCTCTCCAATACTTTCCCATCACTGTTGTGAGATTCACTGTTTTAAAATTTCCTGGAATATCCTGATTTCCTTTCTTGAACACAAGTACTCTGAGAACTCACCAGTTGCTATTGAGGACACAAAGATCTTTGTCGCGGCCCCAACAGTCTCTTCACTTGGCTCTTATGTGCATCTCATCAGGAACTGAGACATATCTTTCACATTAATTCCTTTAGAAGTCCCAGCACATCTTTTTATTGATCTCAAAAATCCCTAACACACTCACATTCTCCACATTGTGCTCCCAATCACTATCCTCCATGTCCTTCTCTCTTACCCACTTCCTCAGACTCCAAATATCAAAGCTTTCCTTTGTTCTTGCATGGTCCTTTACCCATTTATCCTCTTGTTTTTATCTAAGAATATAATGCTTTAGGTTTCTCTTTAATTTTGCGCACCAATATCTGGGGTTCTTTTCTCCAGAAAGAGATGGGTGAGATGCATTAATTAAAATTATAAAAATAATTTCATAGAAAGGATGCGATGAAACTGTTTTTAAATGGGGGGGATCTGAAACCTCCTGTTTTAAGAGTAAGGTACTCATTAATATATCGAGTAAAGAAATAAAGAAATGGCTGGTTTCTTTTGTAGGAATGAAGCTCTGAACATTTAATTGTAGGCTGACGGCACTATTAAGCCTAGTCTGAATAGAGAGGTAGGATTTTATTAGTATCATCACCAACCCAAATCCATCATGATAGGCAAAAGTGAATTTATACTCTGATTTAAGGGCTTTTTGTCGGGTAGGAACAACTCCGCCTTGTCCTTGCAAGGAAGCCATTGGATTTTAGTCCCTATGATTTTCACACTCCTTGCCACATGATCTTCAAACACACCTACCCCAGATACCTATCCTTCCTGATCACCTATCTTAATTTTCCTCAACACAATATTAAGTTCATAATGTCAGCCTGTTGCTGGTAGAAAAGCAACTCTACTCCACCGACCAGGTTTTGATTCTTGCCAGGTCTGGGGAGGTGTCCAAACTGCAGTTGGGTAAATGGTCTGAGAGTTTGCATTGGATCTCATAGAATTAGAAGACAAACGTACCACAATGAACTAATGCCATTCAAATGAACTTCTCCCACTGTCCCTGAATCTGAAATGATTTTATTATTGAGCAGCTAATATTAGATACATTGCTTTTTGGATTCATCAAAAGGAAAATTTAAGAGCTTCAGTTTGGATTAATTTAGAAATTAAATCTACTGGTACCAAAAAAATATTCTCTTCTTTCAATACTTGGAGCACCTTTATCTTTTTTGGCATCCAAATTAAATGATAATTTTGTTGTTAGATGTACATTGAGAATCTGGTTTCAATTTAGGAAATATTTTGGGTACCATAGATATTTATTAATTCTTTTTTTTTTAAAGATAGCAGTTACCATTGCAGGTCAAATTTATGTATCCATTCTTTTTCAGATATTTTTGCTGACCAAATGCTGGCTTCTTTTGAACAATTATCCACCAAATTTAAAATACCTAGACATTTATTTTGCTATTTACAGGTTAGGAGCTGTTTAAATTCTTTAATTTTGAAGCTCCCAAAGACCTGGAACCTAATATGATTGGGATGATTTACAATTTTCAACCTAATTACGAATTACTTTTAAACTCTGGGGATAGTTCCCTTGACAGAATTTTTAAAAAAGCTCTGGGAACAAGATTTTCAACAGCCATTCTCTGAAACTATGTGGAATTCTATTCTGAAACAAGTGCATTCATCCTCTCTTTGTACTAGACGTTCATTATTACAGTTTAAGTTAGTACACTGGGGCCCACTATTCCAAAGTTCAATTGGCTAAATTCCATTCTAATCTCCCTTCTAAATGTGCTAAATGTATAACTGAAAAGGTACACTGTAACATGTTTTGGATATGTTCTTCTCTTTTCAATGTTTGGGAGGGGTATTTCGTTCTTGTCTTTAGATCTTAATATTAATTTGACTCCAATGCTTTTACTGCTCTCTTTGGAATAAGTGGGCCATCTGGTTTAATTCTGACTGCTTCAAAATCCCATGCAGTTGCCCTCACTTCCCTTGTCGCAAAAAGGGCCATTTTAAAGAGATAGAAATATACTGTCCTTCCAACTCATAATCAATGGATGTCCGATATGATGGGGTGTCTGAATTTGGAAAAAAATTAGATGTTCCATGACTGAAATGAATCTTAACTTTATTTTTTTTATGGGGTTCTTTTCCTAATTGCTTTCAAAATTTGTAAGATTAACTAGTTTTTTTTTTGTTTTTGAACCTAATGTTTACCTTCCTTTTTTTTATTAGTAGTAGTGGACTGTTTGTGTTAGTCAGTAGCCTCCAAACAAATGAGATTGAATTGGATATTAGTATAGAGTTTTTCTTTTTAGCTTTCTTTATAATGTAACATAGGTTTCAGTACTATTTGTATTTCTATATAAAATTTGTTAATACTTTATTTTATTGTTATGTACCTACAGAACATTTATTTGATAAAACCAATTCAAATATGAAAAAGAATGAAACGATGTATGATGCAATAAAATGGAGCTATAGATGCATCACACATTCACTGCTCACAGCTGCTCAGTTTAAGCTATGCCACGATCACTCAACACCAGTTCTTTTTGTTGCTGTAGTCCCCACATGTTAAGTTTTGAATGTGAGACCTGAGTGATCAGAAACTTAACTGGATCAATCACATAAATATAATTGGAGCAAATTAGAGGCTGAGTTTCCTGCAATGCGTATAATTTAAAAATGTTCTTTGTCATCTTCTCCTGAGGTTGCATTGCAGGACTAGCAAGCAATTAAGGCAAATAATATAGTGACCCTTATTGGAAGAGTTGTTGACTATGTCCTGCTCCAACTGAAAAGGATCCGATATCTTTACCTCAGTAAGGATGGATTTGCAACTGTTATGAGCCCAGAGGACCCCAAAACCCAAAGCAATAGATATTCACCTAGACAAATTGTTCTTTAACAAAAGTTGCTTTTAATTATCTTTAAACATGAAAATAAAATCAAAGTTTAACTTATCACAATTGACTTGACTAATCTAACTTAAGCCCCTTCTAATTCTAAGCACATGTGTATTTAATGTGTGTATAAGTACAGAAAAGTTATTTGGTTAACAGTCCAATCTCACTTCTCATTCCTCCAAGTTCATTGGTTGCAGGCAATTCTTATACTGTGCACAGAATTTAACATTTATAAAGTTCACCAGGCTTTGGTGCTTGAAATGTAAATGTCTACCGCTCAGGAAGGCTCTTGTCAGTTATCAGAGAGATATTTGTTGTTCGCTGGACACCCACAATTGATTTACTTCCATCAGCCACTTCAGTGTCTTGCTGACGAAACCTGCCCCGTCAGGGTTCTCCAGATGATAACTTCTTTCTTTCAGGTCACCACAGAGTTCTTTTTTTTTCTCTTATTCCAAGTGAAACATTAGACAGCCAGTCCTCTCCTCTTGTATGAACCACAAGGGCTTTCACCAGGCTGAACAAAGCACTTACAACTGGTCTTCCAAATAGGGCTTTCCACAAGCTTCCCAGCTTGTCCTGTTCCAGTCCCAGCTGCTGTTACTGGCTGTAACACTGTAGAAGTGATCTCTCTCTCTCTCTCTCTCTCTCTCTCTCTCTCTCTCTCTCTCTCTCTCTCTCTCTCTCTCTCAGAGAGAAAGCCTGTCTGACTCTCTCTACCTGCAAAACCACATGACTCTCCTAGAACAGCAAGTTCCACTCCAGACAGAATGCAGCTCTGACAAGCTCTTTCATCTGTTGTCTTTTTGTAAACAACAATCCATTAGTGAAGTCTCTTGGGCACCCTCCAAAGCTCTTGCAAAGGCTGTGAGGCCCCAACATGTCTAGTATTAGCAGAGCTCCAGTATTTTAAATAATATCTGTTTTTAAGTGTTTGTTTGTGACCTACTCTAATAAACTTGCCCCAATTTATCTCGCAGAAGCATATCTATATTCTGTCACACAGTGGCCAGATTGCAGCAAAGTATTACCAGTTTGATTCTTGGGATTGGGTGAGTTTGTCATATGAGGAGAGATTAATCAGAATGAGCCCATAGTGTCTTGAGTTTATAAGATTGACAGATGATCTCTATTCAATGTCCAACATTTACAGTGTAGATAAGGGAATGATGTTTCTCTAGCTGGGGAGTGTAGAACCAAGGGTCACAATCTTAAAATAAGGGGTCAGCCTTTCACGACTGAGATAAAAACAAAGATTTTCATCCAAGAGTTGTAGAGGCTTAATTACAGAGTTTAATTAAACCAGAGAACAACAGTTAGGTATGAAGAAATAAAAAAGGATTTGAGGTTATCACTGGAAAGTGGCACTGAGGTAAAATGATTATCCATGATCCTATTAAATGATGAAATAAGCATGAGGAGCCATAATGGCTTTTGCTACTATTTCATATATTCTTTATGGACTGAAAAAGTTCAGAAGGATATGGGCTGAATGCAGGTAAAGGGGCCCAACTTGAATAGACAACTTGGTCGGCATGAACAAGTTGGGCTAAAGACCCATTTCTATACTTTAAAACTGGATGACCCTCTGTTCTGAGAATATGGCTTCTCACCGCATTGTCAAGGGATAGGTAATAAATGCTGTCTTTTCTAACAGGTCACAAATAATGAGAAATATTCATGATTTTGAATGAACTACTTAATGATTTATTATTATTTATTTACAGAAGCTAATTTCAGCTTTTCAATTTGAGTTTTACATACTTTCAATACTTTACTCTCGTTGCAGCAAAACTCTGTCCATTGTTGCTTGGTTCGAAGCAACAGCACCAAAGTAAGTCATTCAGCCCTTCTACCTGCCATGCATCTGGAGATCTTTCCCTCACATGTGTATCCAACTTCCTCTGAAAAGCTTACGTGGTAAAACTCCTAGGTATTAATCGGCCTCTCATGAACTCATCGTTAGATTTATTAATGGCCTCAAATTCTGGTTTCCCTCACAAATGGAATCATCCTCTCTGCGTTTTCAATCCCTGCATGCCTTTGAAGGCCTGGATCAGGGCAACCCCAAAATAAAAGAGGTTCCCCTGATTTTGGCAACTTATCACTGCTTCCATCATCTTTGTAAATCGCTTTTACCCCTTCTCCACGTTTAGGTGATTTCATGTAATGGGGAGACCATCCCTCCTCTCAGAATGCAGTTCAAATCTTGCCCTTCCTTCAATGACCTGCAAAACTTCATGACTTTGGTATCATGTTCATGTTGGGCCAGTTTATCTGTAGGATAAACCTTCAAGAATACGTCTGGTATTATTCATAGTTCCATTCTCTCTGCTGTTCATCCATGATTTAAGAACTGGAGTTGCTTCACCCACTTTGCACATATGGATTCCCCTTGTCTTCATCACTACTTTTGAAGGAAGTTAACTCCACATTAACTCCCATACCTGAATTAGCCTGACTGATTGTATACCCTCCACACTGGATTTTATTTCAGATGGACATACATTTCTAGCTGTAACACTATGCCAAAAAAGTGGCACCTAACATTACATGACTTCATTTTGATGTTTGACTGTTGCAGCATGAAGTCTAGCAACGAAAAGAAAAGGAGAATTAGTGTCACTCTGTCTTTTAGTATTTTCCTAACACTGAGAAAGAAAGAAGGGCCCAGGTTGTTTTATCTTTACCAAAGGCTTTCTTAGCTAAGTGCAAACCTTCCTTAATGATAGGGGGCCTTCTGAAAGGGTGAAAATTCTCCATCAAGTTTCATGCTGTTTTATGCTGGCAAGACACCTCAGACACAGTCTGGAATCCTGCTGTGTCCGTTTCCTGAGGAATTGGACCAGGATAAGTAAAACTAGAGAAACAGCCTGTTCTTTGTTGTTTCAGCACATATGTGTTAGGGTTTTGTTTCATCCATTTTAACAACCATGTTTTTTTCAATTTGGCTGATATCCTTAAGTGTTTGGAAAGCTGAAACATTTGGCAGAAGTAATGCCTTTAAGAATATGATTCTTTAGCACCGGTTGAATATCACAACATAATGCGTTTCAAGTTTATATCACTCATTAAAAGGTTATTTTTGCTTAGATTCTCAGTTCTGTGCACATTGTATTATTAGTCAAACTTGAATAGTAGCATTCTTGCTTCTGAGTCACAGCTTCATGGTTTCAAATCCCATTCTTGAATTTGAGCGAGGATGGACACATGTCCCTGTTTGGTTGCGATACACAACAGCAAGCTGGCATTGGCTCTGCTGCTCTGAACTCTGAGTAGCATTTCCATCAGTGGCTCCCCATGGGAGGTGGTTGCAAGAGGAGCTGGGACCCTGCGATAACAGGGGAAAGAGGTCCTTGAGACTATAGAAGTGAAGCAGGCATCCCTGTGGGAGTAAGTTTCCATTGGGTAACTGTTCCCATTGTCTCACATTATTTGAAGGGGATGAAGGGGAAAGTATAATTAGATAAGGTTAACGGACACTCGGTGTCTCCAAAGGGACTTTCTATTGCTTCACTTTTTCTTATTGGTGGGGATGGCAGGCTAGTGGCATCCCTTTGTGTGCTTTTACAGAAAGGAAAAGTCAACACTGTGTATTATGTACATGACAACAAAGGAATCTTGAATATGTATGTGGGGTATGGGCATATGGGGTTTTGGGGAAAAGATGATCTTGAGATTACTAGAATGGATATTGAGTGCCATGTGCAGTAAGAAGCGCATGGGATAGGAAACAATGCAGAAAACACAAGAAACATTCAATTCATCAGGCAGCATCTGTGCAAAGAGAAAATGTTAACATTTCAGATCTGGAACCCTTCATCAGGTAAAGGGAAAGGAAACTAGTGTTGGCACTAGAGAAGGCGAGGGAGGATGACAGGGTGAGACTGTAGAGCTCGTCGAAAGAATCAAAGGCTTGTTGATCCAAACCAAGGCTTTTATTAACTAGAAGACTGGAGTGTATCACATGTAGGTCGACCAGTCTAGAATGAGCAACCCTTTAAGACCTGCCAGTAGGCGTGGCTATGCCCTCAGCCAATCACAGTCATCCTACACTACAATCTGTAAATATACACATTGGTGATAAAATCTGTACTATCACAGAGACTAAATCACCTAATCTGATACAAATGGACCAGTCAAGATTCTTTGTCTGTGTAATGCGTTGATGATAGTAGGAAATGCTCAGCAGGCATGAAAAAAGAGATCAGGAGAATGGAGGTGAATTAAAGTGGCAGACAATTGGAAGTTTGTACAGACAAAACCAACCGGAGATATTTTCTTTATTGCATTGATTTTCCTCCCCCCCTTTTCTGCTGCTGAAAAACAACTTGTTTGTTTTCTCCGTCAGATAAAAGATCCCAGAACTGAATGGTTAACTGTCCGCCTTTCGGCAAAGCGACAAACAATCTGCTGGAGGAGCTCAGCGGGTCAAGCAGCATCAGAGGGAGAGACGGAATGGTTGATGTTTTAGGTCAGGATCACTGATACTGCTCGACCTGCTGTGATCCTCCAGCAGATTGTTCTTTGCTTCAGATTCCAGCATCTGCAGTCTCTCATGTGTTTCTTCCCATGGAAGCTGCCCAGGCTGCTGAGAGGTTCAGCAATTTCTGTCTTCATTTTACTTATAACATAAGATTAATGTAGGATTAATGTAAATAGGTGGCTGTTGGTTGGCCTGGACTTGATTGGCCAAAGGGCTGATTCCTGTGCTCTATCACTTTGTAAGTCTCTTATTTTAGATTTCCAGCATTTACAGGTTTTTTTTATTTATTTTCATTTGCTGTAGGCTTGGGCAGGATTTCAATAAAATGGAGGAAGTCTCAGTCAATGGGAGTGAGAAATTATTATCGAGGTTGTGGAACATCTTTGGAAGACAATGCATTATCTCAGGATGAAGTAGACGCATAGAGGAGGGGGTTAGCACACATCCGCGACTTCTAAAGAACTGACTGCTAGCATGTTTCTGATGGGGCCCGAAATCAGCAGGCAGCTGGAGAGGATAATGCAGTGAGGGGGCACTGGAGGTGGGAATAGGTAGAGCAGGGGTCAACAACAGAAGGGATACCAACCCTCTCTGTGTGAGAGCCCCATCGATAGAATATGTGTTGCAGTGCCAAACCAGGCACCATGTAACCGGTGATGGCAGGAGGTTTCCTGCTGCCTGGTCACTGAAGATCACTGAGATTACTAGAATGGATATTGAGTGCCATCAGTAAATAATTATATAGAGAGGATACACAGTGGGGACCAATGGGCGCTCATTTCAAAAATTACATTTAAATATGTTTTTAATTGTCTTTGAAGAACTGGAATAACTCTGGTCCCCGCACTGTATTTGGAGAACACCACAGATGAAGTGCATCAGTAACCTCGTCACGGTACAAGGTACCTCCTTCCTGCCCAGCTGCTTTAACTGGCAGTGTGGCAGAGACAGAGAAAAAAAAATCTAACTTACAAAAATACATTAGGATTTACTAAAACTTACTTAATTTAGGTCCACATCAAATACCTGCAGGAAATCTCTATTTTTAAATTTAAATGACATACAGCACAGTAACAGGACATTCAGGCCCATGAGCCCATGGCTCCAAATACACCAATTAACCGACAATCCTCAGATGTTTTTGAAGGGTGGGAGGAAACTAGAGAATCCAAAAGAAACCTATACAGACACGGGAAAAGTGAACAAACTCCTTACTGACCACTGGATTCGAACCTGGGTTTCTGGTACTGTAATAGCATTTACCCACCCCAAATATATTAACATTTATGAGAACCTAAATAGTAATAGGTTGTCTTATTCCATTAAGCCAAAAGAGAAAATGGTCAATTCTGTCCCTAACTTTGGATTGACCTGTACATCTAATTTTTTTGTGTATATGTAATATATATTCCAGATTGAGAGCACACTGCATTATTGAATTAGAATGAGATTTTAACCTGAATATTGCCTGGTTTTCACATGGATAGTAAGTATAGCATTCTTTAAAGAGAAGAGGAGGACTCTTTCCAGTATCTAGTCCGTTATTTATCTCTCAACCAAAATTACCAAGACAGATTTTGTTAGCATTAACTGATTAGACATTTTGGGGGTTTCTTATGCAACAATAACTGCAATCTAATTGAGAAACACAAAAGATACAGGTGCTGCAATCTTGAGCAAGAAAAGAAATGCTGAAGGAACTCAGCAGGTCAGGCAGCGTCCATGGGTAGAAATGGTTATTCAACATTTTGGATCTGGATGCTTTATCATGTCTCAGTTTTGATAAAGAGTCAAGGTCTGAAATGCTGCCTGTCCATTTCTACCCATGGATGCTATCTGAACTATCCAGATCCTCCAGCAATGCTTTGTTTCCACTGCAATTTAATTACTTCATTGGTTGTAGGGTGCTTTGGAATGTTATGAGGTTGTGAGAGGTGATATGTAAATAGATATTTTGTTTTATATTGTGGTCTATGTTAACTTTTAATGTGTATGAAATAATTCTGGTGATATTTTTATCTTTGTATATTATAAATAAACAGTTTGTGAGTTAATACTCAACCACCCACTTAGCTGGGGATGGCATAAAGTGGATAACTTTGAAGATTATTTATTGCAAACACCACAAAGTCTAACTTCTGCAATGGAAAAAATATGTATAGTTCAATGAATTGAAATTTCCTCTATTTTTTGGCACTGGAAAGTAGAAAAATTGGGATTAATTGTCCAATCATTATTACATCCCCAATGCTGTTTCACTAAAGACAGTGTAATAAATTGCAGCTTTAGGGTCAATGGCACTGGGGTGACTGATTTTACGAGGATTATGAATGGGCTTGACTCATGGACAAATGCAGAATGTTTTCACAGAACTGGAATGAGTTGTGGGTATAATTAGAACCAGTTATTGAGTAATCCTTTGGCTGCAACTTCCTTCCCTTAAAGACAAATAATTATATAGAGAGGATACACAGTGGGGACCAATGGACGCTCATTTCAAAAATTACATTTAAATATGTTTTTAATTGTCTTTGAAGAACTGGAATAACTCTGGTCCCTGCGCTGTATTTGGAGAACACCACAGATGAAGGCATACTAAATGAAAGTATGTTAGAAAGGAATGTGGGAACATACATGGCTATTCAGCCCCTAGATCCTGTTCCACCATTCAATTAGATTATGGCTGGTCCATATGTTAATTCCAATTTGTCATCTTGGTTTTATAACGTTCAATATCTTTAACTTTAAGTTCTTGGGAGTCACTATCTCAAAGGATTTTCCTGGACCCAACACACTAATGGTATCATGAAAAAAGCATGTCTGCACCTCTACTTCCTCGGGAGTTTTTCAAAGGTTTGATATGACATTGGAAACCATTGCAAATTTCTACAGATGTACTGACCAGCTGCATCATGGTCTGGTATGGGGACATCAATATACCTGATTATAAAGCCCTGTAGAATGTAGTGGACGCAGCCCAGGACATCACAGGGAAACCCCTCCCCATCATAGAGAACATCTACAGGGCACACTGCCATCAGCGAGCAGCAGCAATCATCAAGGATCCACATCTCTTTGCACATGCTCTGCTCTCTGCTGCCATCAGGAAAGAGGTATAGGTGCCATAAGACTCACACCACCAGGTTCTGGAGCAGTTGCTACTCCTCCACCACCAGACTCCTCAACAACAAATTCAATCGGGGACTCATACTTCTGCACTATGTTGAGTTTTTCCTTCCTTTATTGCACAGTCAATTTGTTTACATTTCCTTATTTGTTTGCATGTGTACATTGAGTACAGTTTTTTTTTGCACTACCAGTAAGTGGTAATTCTGCTTCACCCGCAGGAGAAAGAATCTTGGGGTTGCACGTGATGTCTGACAATAAATCTGAAATCTAACAAAAATGCAACGATCTCAGTTCTTATGTTTTCAACTGGCACACATTCCCAATAGCTTTGAGGGTGAGGGTTCCAGATTGTCAGGATTTATAATTTAAAATATTTCCCAACATCATTCATGAAATATACTGTTCTCATTTTAACCCAATGTCCTATTATTTTAGATACATGCAGCAGAAGAAATAATTTCACCTCCTGCATCCAACAACTCCTTTAATTAGATTAAATCCCAAATGCCGAACTCCATTAAAACACCAGCATACAATAAAATGCATGACTAAATAGGCTTGTTAAATCTTTTCATACCTTTGCTAGTTTGCTGACATTTATATTGCAGCTGATTTAATGACTTTGCCTCACTTCTTCCTGGCAGTATCTTTTCATGTCCAAGGACAGAAACAACTAATGTAGGCTTGCTTAACAAGGGGAATCTAGCAAGTATTTGAATCCACCTGATCTTGGTGGCTGGTACTTGAGTTCAGTTGACTTTGATCCAGAGATTGTTCTTATTTTATCAAGCTTAGTCAGAGGCCATTTACTTGGAGTATTGTGTGAAGTTGTTGCCTCTCAGCTACATGAAGAACATCAGTAATTTGGAAGGGGTGCAGAGGAGGTTCACCAGGATGTTGCTGGGAGTGGAGGACTTGAATTGATAGGGTGTGCCTTTATTCCCTGGAGCATAGGATACTAAGTGGTTATCTTATACAGATAAATAAAATTATGAGGAGCATGGGTAAAAAGAATTCTCACAGTCTTTCCCTGGGGTAAATGATTCTGGAACTAGATGGGATGGATTTAAGGTGAGAGGGGAGAGATTTTAGAGCAATGGTTTTCAAACTGCACCCCCCCCCCCCCACTCACATTCCACCTTAAGCAATCCCTATGCCATAAGTGCACTGATTAGTAAGGGATTGTTTAAGGTGTATGTGACTGGAAAGGGAAGGTAAGAATCACTGCTCTAGACCCAATTTTTACTCAAATAGCTTGCTTGAGAAAAATTGTCATTGGCCCTTTTCCTAAGGAGTTATGAAACCGTGCACATAATGAGTCAATTAGGTACGATTAAAAGAGAAGTTTTCAAATTTTTTTTCTCTTGACTCACATACCACTTTAAGTAATCTCTTACTAATCACAGAGCACTTGTGGCATAGGGATTACTTATTCCTCATAGCCAATAAGGGGCAGTTTGAAAGCCATTGTTCTGGAGGGATATGAGCTACTCTTTTTCACTCAGCTGGTGGAGCATACCTGGAACAAGCTGCCGGAGAAACTGTAAAAGTGGGTACAATTGTGGCATTTAAGTTACATTTGGACCTATATATGAATAGGAAATGTTTAGAAGGATATAGACCAAATGCTGGCAAATGGGGCTACCACAGAATGCCGTCTTCACTGGCCAAGTTGAGCCAATGGACCTTTTCCATTCTGTATGACTCTGTCTGCCTCAAGGTTGTGGACGAAGAGCCTTAAAATATTATTTCAGTTGTCTTTATGTTTTCCACACTCTGACATTCTCAGTTTCCGATGGAATTCTGTACCATGAGTGTCTGTATCCTATGACTTTGTATGCTCTAAATTTACATGTCTATTGTACATATAAATGTTCTTAACCTGTGAATTCAGTAAACACTAGATTAATGCATCATTTTGACTTTTCCTTCCGATGGATTTAATTACATATGGATTTGTGTAAATGTAATTTTTTTTTGTACCTTCCATAAAGTGGATTCGTCTTTGCAGATATTGAAAGATGTCAGAATACTCAACTAATTTGAAAAAATAAAATTGGAAAACTCGGAGGTTTTGTCGGCCAAATTCTTGGGGTTTTTTAAAACAACCATTTCTCTTTTTTTCCCTGAAGATTATAAAGGAATGATAAAATCAATGTTATACAAACGTTGAAATCCTCTTTAAGTGCTATCGTGCTTTCAACAAAATAAATGGAACTACCAATGTGTGCACAGCGGGCTTTCGCAAATAGCAATGTGACAATTTGAGGGAAGAATGTTGCTAAGGAATCCAAGGATATATTTTTTGGTCTTATTTCAAATGGTGAAATAGGGAAACATGATTTTTTTACATTCTCTTGGGAGGATAAACAGGTCCACAGTTTTCCAACTCATCCAAAAGACTTCTATCCTTCTCTTTATCCACTGGATGATAGTTTCAGTTGGCAAAATGATTGCTGTATGTGACTGGTGCTTTTACGTGATACTCTGTATTTATCTGTAGCTTGCTTGCACATTGAGGCTACTGTGTATATTTTGCTTAAAAAGCATGTTTCATGTTACTGCTGCAAAATTCAAGAGGCATACATACATCAGAAACTGTGTGAACTGGAATGCAGGAAATAGCCAATAAAGGAGAGCATGTAAAAGGACCTGTCATTACCTGAAGTGGGGTCAGGGAATTTACTAGTGAATCACGTCATGGACTTATTTTTCATGTTCCCAAAATAAAGCTTTCTTTTTCTGGGGTGGTCTAATTGACCATTTGTTGTCCTAGTAGCCCAATGCTACAATGTCAGAGTGGAGACACACCACTGCTCTGCAGGGCCCTACCGCCTAGCCCAATGCTGAAGGTTCAGTGCAGGCTTTGAACTAGCCAGAGTACCATAGTTGCAGACTCAAGGTGGTGGGGGGTGGGGGGGGGGTGGAAGTTGACTGGTGCAGGGCACCAGAAATGAGGAGAATACCTCCCGTTAAGGCGAAACATAGGAGACCACCTTACAAGATATTGACCACAGACTGTGGACTGCTGTCAATTTGCAGTCAAAGGACTCACAAAGGCAGTGAGATGCTGGCGACTGACTCGTTGGGTCCAGGTATCAGAACCAGGATTCGAGAGGTACTGAGTTCAAGAAAGGCTCCAAAAGGGCCTCAGCCACAGAAGTCACTGATTTTATGGGAAGTTTGGATCTGGAGCTCAGGTTGCTTATGTTTTGAACTGGAGTCTATGTGGCTGCAGAGGTTGCAGGAGCACTGGAGGTGAATCCACGGACACTCGGTATCTCTGAAGGGACACATTTTGTTTCTCTTTCTCCTATTGTTAGGAGCACCAGGCAATGATAATGGTGAATCTTTGTTTGCCTTATGGCAGACAAAAGTTAAAGTATATCATATATATATTACATTTTTAATATATGATTATGTGATGATAGAATGAACCTTTGAAACTATTATCTCTAAAGAGATGCATTATGTTTGAGTCAAGAGGGGAACAATCTTAATATCTTCTAATTCAGGGTTGAGGATATATTTATTATGTGAGCCACAGCTGAAGCAAAGCTTCATACCCATATACCACTTTGAAACCCAATGCAGCCTCATTCATCAGAGAAATTCCAAATTATGTCTTTTCCACCTTAATCGTTTTGGTTCAAAAACCTGCAGATGCTGCAAATCTGAAATGAAAATAGAAAATGCTGGAAACATCAACAGGTCCAGCAGTGTTGAAGGGAGGAGAAACAGAGATAATTTTTTCAGGTGAAAGAATCCTAAGATTGTTTGTCTTCCCACTGCAATGTGAATGCTTCCTGCACTTCCTGTTTATTGTTATTAAATTTTAGCATTGACTTTCTGGTTTCCATTAACCCCCTTCACCATCTATTTCCATTTCTCCTTTCCTCTCACTCTTTATCTCTCTCCTTTTCCCTGTCTCTCATTTTCCCTGTGACTCCTTTCCTCCAGCTCTGCATTCTCAGAGTCACCCCCTCTCCCAACAATCCTCACCTTCCCTCTTCTTCCCTCCTAACCATGTCCAATTATCACCCTTTGCCTGTTGGCCTGTACTCCTACCCCTGCCCATTCTTCTCTTCTCCCCAGCTTTTAAAACAGCTGCCCGCTTGCTTTTTTCTCGTACCTTGAAGAAGGGTCAGGCCTGAAACATCAGTAATATATCTTTACCTCCTATGGATGCTGCGAGACCTGCTGAGTTCCTCCAGATTTTTTTTTGCATTAAGATAAATCAAGTTTGGTTTAGGGAACAAATGGTTGATGATTTAACACTGAATTTTTTAAAGTGAAAGTTTGTGATGGACCCATTCCACTAGATGGTGGGTCCAAGCTGAATTTTCCATGATCCGACTGGTTCTTAATTTACTGTTGGCACTCATTGCACAATTGGTGCTTTACCAAAATTGTTTAGTTAAATAGCTTTTAGACCTAGAGTTCTGAAACCTTGATGTTATTTGGCCTTCTGCAAATTGTCAAGCCAACAGGTAAAGCAGTAGAAGTCCTTTAGGTCTAAAACCCATAAGCAAAGTGCACCTGGAAGAAAATAACATTTTGTGAAGAAAAGAAGAAATCATGGACCTTATATAGAACCTCATAAATTGTTTGTAATTTATGTTAATGATTTGGATGAGGGGATTATAAATAACATGAGCAAATTTGCAGATGACACTAAACTGGGTGGCGGTGTGGGGTGTGAGGAGGATGTAAGGAAAATGCAGAGGGACTTGGACAGGCTGGAGGAGTGGGCGGCTAAATGGAAGATGAATTTCAATGTGAACAAATGTGAGGTTATTCATTTTGGGGGAAGTAATAGGAAAGCTGAGTATTATTTAAATGGAGACAAGCTAGGGAGTGGGGAAGTGCAAATGGATCTGGGTGTACTTGTTCACCGGTCACTGAAGGCTAGCATGCAGGTTCAGAAAGCTGTGAAGAAGGCAAATGGAATGTTGGCTTTCATAAAGAGGGGATTGGAGTATAGGAACAGAGACGCCCTTCTGCAGTTATACAGGGCCCTGGTGAGACCCCACCTGGAGTATTGCGTCCAGTTCTGGTCTCCAAACTTGAGGAAGGACATACTAGCTATAGAGGGTGTGCAGCGCAGATTTACAAGGTTAGTTCCAGGGATGGCAGGGTTGTCATATGCAGCAAGGCTAGAAAAACTGGACTTGTATCCATTGGAGTTTAGAAGGATGAGGGGGGACATGATTGAGGTATACAAAATCATCAGGGGGATAGACAAGGTGAAGTCTGATTACTTGTTCCCAATGATGGGGGAGACGAGGACTAGAGGGCATAGTTTAAGAATACAGGGTAGGCCCTTTAGGACAGAGATGAGAAAGCATTTTTTTAACCCAGAGAAGTGTGAATCTGTGGAATGCTCTGCCACAGAGGGTGGTAGAGGCAGATTCGCTGACTATGTTCAAAAGAGAGTTAGATAAGACTCTTGTGGGTAACGGAGTTAAGGGTTATGGGGATAAGGCTGGAAAGGGATACTGATGGTAATGATCAGCCATGATCTAAAATGGCGGTGCTGGCCCGACAGGCCAAATGGCCTACTCCAGCTCCTATTGTCTATTTACAATGGTAAGCCCCCACCCCCCCACCCCAATTACATATGGTATGAATTATTATTCATCCTCTTTGATGGCTTACTATATTTTTGTGCATAAGAACAGATGAATGGGAAAGAAATTAAAAGCAGTAATATCAAGGCCACCCGACTTCATCAAACCAAATAAAGAAAAATAATCACATTTCTAAAGCCCCTTGCTCTTTCCCCCAAAAGATTTATTTCTAATTAAATTTTTGATGTTCAATTGCTTTATTGTAATTTATCAACTGGGCCACAAGGTCTCAGAAATGACAATGCAACAATGTCTAGATACTATATTCTAGGTTTAAAGATAAACCAATATATTTAGATCAGGGGATCAGGAAGAACGTTCCTATTCTTGAAAGCTCCATTAAATGTTATCTAAATTCTAGTGGTCCACATTCTGCAGAACAAAATTGCTTCCCTAGAGCATGTTCAAATATAGCTAAAGCACCACAGGAGTTTATATTCTGACCATTATTGGGAAAGGAAAATAAATTCAGTATTATGGGGGACAGTGAAATGAATTAAATAATTCCTTCAAAGTCTATCACAAACTTAAAAGATTAGATTGCCTTTTACAATACTATAAGACATGATGATCCAGAGAATGATTTCTGGCTATTGCTTTTGGATTGTTGACTTTCTCGATGCAGGATTCTCAATGGGCCGATTGGCCTACTTCTCTTCTTATATCTTGTGATCTTGTGTCGGGAGAAGGCTGGGGAGTGAGGCCAAGTGGGAGGATGGATCAGCTCATGATAGAATGGAGAAGAAGACTCAATGGGCCAAATGGCCTATTTTTGCTTCTATATCTTGTTTGATTTTGTGAACTTGTGAGATGTTGATCTCATGGGTGAGATTCTTACATGTTTTTGTACCTAACTATTGATTGACTGAAATAAAAATCTTGTAACCAAAAAAAATGTCTGAGCTCTTTTGTGTACTACTGGGTATTTAAATTCTGAACTTTGACTTAGTTCCATACTGCATCTCTGTGCTGTACAGAGCTTAGAATTGCAAGATATTAACAATAAGTGCAAAGAAACATATTGGCCATCACTTTAAATTCTGGCCCACTTTCTTTAGTCCAGACAGCAATGGTTAGAAACTTCTCTGATGTTTCAGAAATTATGGCTGGGCTATTTTTACATTTACACCTCATCCTCCATCAAAGCAACATTTCAGCTCTTCTCAGCAGGAAAAAAAGAAGATTATATTGCATATCTGGCATTTGCTAGTGTGGACTGTTTCTCTATATTGCAACCATGATAGAGTAAACTCAGCCTTTCCTTCTGGTGCCCTGAATGGTTATTGGTGCTCTAGAAAACTAGGAAACATGCACCAAATTCTGCAAAATCCAAGAAAACTGCATAAATATTATGGTCCAATCATCTGTATTAATAATAAATGTATATGTGAATATGGAATACCCGTTGATTTGGATACTTTAAGATATAAATCTATATTGAATTTATAGAGTCAATGAGAGATACTACAGAGAAGTAGGCCCTTCTGCCCATTGTATCTATGCCAACAATCAAGCACCTATCTCTACTAATCTAATTTACCAGCCCATGGTTGGTAGCCTTTTATGCATTGGCAATTCCAAATACTCATCTGGATAGTTCTGAAATATTATGGTAGTAGTTGCCTCCCACAAAACTCAGGCTTTGATTTTGCATTTTTAGCCATTCTTTGGGTAAAAAAAAATTCTTCCTTAGATCCCCTCAAATCTTTTCAAGTTCAAGTTCTACATATACAACCCAATGAAAAAGCTTCTCTCCAGACCATGGTGCATGCACAAAAACACACAATATAGAGAACATAAAAATCACATAAATAAACAAAATAAACATATAAAATTATTTGGGATGATTGCCATAGTTATAGAATACTATTCATCAATCTCACTGTTAGTGGGAAGAAGCTATTTCCCAGCCTGGCAGCTCTGATTTTAATGCTCCTATACCATTTTTTAAGGGTAGTGCATTGAAGATATAGTGTGCTGGATGGAAAGTGTCTTCTATAATTCCTTGAGCCTTCTTTAGATAATGCTCCCAGTAAATGTCATCTATGGTAGATAGGAGACTCTCATGATCCTCTCAGTTATTCTAAGTATCTTCTCTATACACCTTTGGTCTGATACTTTGCAGCTATTGTACACACAATGATGCAGCCAGAAAGGACACTCTCAATTGTACTCCTGTGAAATGTCAAGATGGGGGCTGGTAGCCTTGCCCTCCTCAACCTTCTTAGGAAGTACTCCTCCTGACTGATGAGGAGGTGCTGTGAGTCCAGGATAGGTCATCCCTTAAATGCTTGCCAAGGAACTTTGTGCTCTCCATTCTTTCCACAACAGAACCATTGCTGTACAATGGAGAATGGTTGACCTTCACCTTCCTGAAGTCAACAATCATCTCCTTTGTCTTGTCCGCATTGAGACCCTATTTCAGATCTCTCTACTCTGAGAAAAAGTTTCTTTACCCTGATCTTGATATACTTTGATATCAAGGTTTCCTTGGACTTGTTACTAACACCTTTCATCCTTATGGGAATAAATTGGCCCTGAACTTCACTTTAGAATAACTCCTTCATCTTTAATTAAGACGTAAATGCAAGATGCAAACCAAGGGAGACTGGGGAGTAGAGGCACAGTGCTCCCCCACGGTGTCCTACTTCCCAGTCCCCACAGCCAATGACCATAGAGTCTTTAAACAGCCTGTTAAAGGAGCCAGTGGTGTTTTATTTAAAATCCTGCAGCCACAGGTTCTGGGCCCAAGAAATCGGTGCCTATGTTCAGCAACAGCCATAAGGGGTAGCAGATTTCAGGGAAGCAGCAGACTGGCTCAGGGCACCAGTAGCATGGAGAAAATCCCCTGTTGAAAGGAGAAGCAGAGGAGATGAACAAAAGGCTGGTAACCACAATGACGGACCAGTGAGGGGCTCTGTGGCTGAAGGACGACACAGAAAATCTGTTGGTGATTTGAAGCTAAAGGACTCACACCAGGCTGCGGGCTGCTGGAGATTGGCTCAAATAAACCAGCGATTAGAATCAGGGTTTGTGAGGAACTGAGGGAAAGAAATGGCTCCTGTAGGGCCCTGGGGACTGAAAGGTTTATCATTGTGTTGGAGGTTTGGATCTGGGCTGAGGTTGCTGATGGTTTGAACTGAATTGGAGTCTTGTGCAGCACCAGAGACTACGGGAGTGCTGGAGGGGAACCCACGGGCACTCAGTGACTCTGAGGGGGATTCTCTTTTGCTTCTCTGTCTCTGACATGAGGGGCACTAGGCAATGCTAATGGCAAATCTGTGTCTGCTTTATGGAAAACTAAAGGCAATTTTGCGTAACATTACATCTCCATTTATTTCCATGACAATAAATAATAGCTGACCTGAAATTATTTATTCAAGTCTACTTTTTGCCAGGTTATGTCTTATAAAATTAAAAATGACCTTATCCAAATTCAGCACCATTCTTTTTCTGTTGCTTAACTATTTTCAAATTTAACAAGTTATTACTTTCTTCAGACTCCTCTCCCAATGACATTTCAATCACTTGCCTGCTTACATTCTCTTTCATTTAGGCCCAGTACTGTTCCTCCATTTCCACTCCCCAAGAAGGCTAGATATGTACTGACTCAAAAACCTCTTCTGGATCCCTGTTTCTAAAGTCTACCCTCAGCCTCATTTGAATAGCCTTTTGGGAAATAATGACCTCTTAATCAATGCACCTCTTCTTTTAAATCCTGTTACACCTGAGTATCTCATACCCTGAAATACTGAGTTGCCGATCCTTCTCACCTTTCAACCATGTGCTGATCAATGCTCTCATTTCTTCAGTCTTTTAGTCCGATTCCTTGTGTTAAAATAATTTAGCCTTGTAGACTTCTCATGTCCCATATCTACTCTGTGTATTTGACTGACTTCGCTTTCCTTCTATAGTTTATCTAAAGTATCTGAAATGTCCACGCTGAAGTGTCCACGCTGTGTCTCATTCACTGGCAAACTTCCTTGCAAGAATGTTGGACCAATTCCAGACAAACATCAAATGATCTGGCTTGTGCAGGTCCACTTCCACAGAAACAAGGATTCAGAAATCTGAAGCCCTCCATCCTCCACCAGCTCTTTAGTCACGATTCATTTGATAGGTGTTTCAGGGGAACGAAGGGTTATTGAGTACAGGAGTTGGAAACTTATTTCACAGCTGTACAAGGCATTGGTAAGGTCGTACAGCATTTGGAAATCTGTGTGCAGTTCAGGTCACCTTACTAGATGCAATTTAACTGGAAAGAGGACAAAAAGATTCACAAGAATGTTATTTAGACTGGATGCTTGAATAATAGAGAGAGGCCGAATAGGCTGGGACTTCATTCGCTGAAGTGTAATAGGAGGCTTATGGGTGACCCGATTAGAGCTATGCAATATCATAAGGGGCAGATAGATATAAGATGAATCATTAAAGCTTTTATTTCCAGGGTAGAAGAGTCTAAAACTAGACAGTAATGGATTAAACTGAAATAAAAGGGCTCCTGTAGGGCCCTGGGGACTGAAAGGTTTATCATTGTGTTGGAGGTTTGGATCTGGGCTGAGGTTGCTGATGGTTTGAACTGAATTGGAGTCTTGTGCAGCACCAGAGACTGCGGGAGTGCTGGAGGGGAACCCACGGGCACTCAGTGACTCTGAGGGGGATTCTCTTTTGCTTCTCTGTCTCTGACATGAGGGGCACTAGGCAATGCTAATGGCAAATCTGTGTCTGCTTTATGGCAAACTAAAGGCAATTTTGCATAATATTACATCTCTGTTTATTTCCATGACAATAAAGATCGACATTTTTACACAGGGGGTGGTTGCCGCACGATCAATTGCACAAAAACTGAAGTAATCAAAACTGATTATTTGTAAGAGATGGACAGCATCCCTGTGTTGATCGCTCACACTGACCTGGACTTGAACTGGGGGGAGATTTGTGGCATGACAGCTTTTATGGGGAAGAAAGGGGAGGAGTCACGAGTCGGCCAGTGAGAGCAGGGTCTACAAGGAAAGGTCATGTACAATAGTGGTATCACCTTTCCAGTGCCTATGTAGTAGAATCACTGTGCAATCATGATACAGGGACTCAAGCTGCTCAATACTATCTGAGATTTTCCTTCTCCATCTTGAGCAGTCATGGGCTGGGACCTCCATTTCAATTCCTCACCCAATTCCCATCCCAACATGTCTATCCATGTCTCATGCACAGCACTTAATAGCCTGAATGTGCCTGAGATTGTCTGATCTCGGAAGCTAAGCAGGCTCAGGACTGGTCAGTACTTGGAGGCAAGACTGCCAAGGAACACCAGTGCTGCAGGTTTCTGTGAGGGGCGCTGGACAAAGTGGCCATATGGTAGACAAATTAAAGAATTTTATGTATGTTACATTCTAAAGGTACTATTATGTGGCAATAATGGAACCGTTACCAAACTGATAACTCCTGAAATTTGGAGGAACAACACCTCATATTCTGTCTGGGCACCTTCAAACCAGATGGCATTAAAATTGATTTGTCCTGTTTTGGTTATCACCTCCCTTCCACCCCCACCCCCCAAATCCCCATCCCCACCACCATCTCTCACTTTCCCTATCCCTATGCCTCATTCCCTCTAGCTCTGTATCTTGTTGTTTCCCTGTCCCTTTGAGACCTTTCATTTAGCTCTGTATTCACAGAGCCATTTTCCTTCCTCGATCAATCCTCACCTTTCCTCTCCACTACACCCATCCATGTCTGCCAATGGCCTCTTGGCTCTTAGTCTGTGCCCTTCCTTTTCCCTTCCTTCTCCTACCTTTTTATTCAGACACCAGTCTGCTTTTTGCTCATACATTGATGATGGACTCAGGCCCAAAATGTTGGTTTCCCAGTATATAGCTGCCTCCTATGGATGCAGTGTGACCTGCTGAGCTTCTCCAGCACTTTTGTGTATTAATTGGCACTCGATCAGCTGGGAGCAGGTTTGAATTCCAAATGAAATACTGGAACCAAGTGGGAAATTTTCTAGCAAAGAACATCATTCTCAAAGAGAAGTTGAACTTGGTGGCACTTATGGGGGTAAAAAGCCACATTTTGCCATGGACAGCCAGCAGTCCCAAGCAATTTCTGATCATGAAGCCTATCTCTTGTCTCAATTCCCACAATTTGGCACCATCTGTTTCATAGAAATTAGTTTAATGAAGCAATTGAGAGGGTCGAGCGACTGAGAAAGAATGGTTGACATTTTAGGTGACAACTGCTCATCAAAACTGACTCCAACATTTTAGAGGGACACTGAGCTCCCAATATATTTTTACCAGAAGGCACCTGCTCATGTAAAATATTTTCTGCAATTCTGCTCTTGTGTTCTGCCCAAGCAATTCCATCTATGCTGGTGATCTTACTAAATTTGATATAATTTTCCCTAAATGTTCCCTATGTAGTTCATTATTCACCTCATTTATATTACAAAATACAACATACAAATGAGTGGTTATTCCAGCATGAAGTACAAATGAAAATGGTAATTATTCCCAGTTGTCCCTCATTCATTTTTGAAGTGAACTGCAGAGTGCACTTTCAGTCGGGCTCCAACATTTCCAGTCATAAAATCTATCAAAATGTACGTCAGAGCTGTGTATTCCCATGTATTCTTTCTCTGCTTAGCTGAAAATCTAAATGGAATGGAATTTGCTCAATGCTAACAAAAACAATAATTACATTTCTGCTTCAAAGCCTGTTCCCAGCTGAAATATTAATGTATCTCAAGTATCTCTTAGATCATGCACAGGTCATTGCTCTGTTTTGGAGTGTGCATGTGCACTGGGAAAAGTTGATTGTCGTTCTGTTTCTGATGGAAATCATTAAATCATTTTATATTTGCAAGAAAAACAATATTTTGGCATTTTCCCAAAGGAGATTACAATTGAGTGAAGAAAGAACTTTCATTTAATCAGTGCCTTTCACACAGGTACTTATAGCCAACAAATGACTTTGAAAGCTAGTCACTAATTTTATGTTAGAAATCTGACAAAGATTTTTTAAGCTGTTGTCTTTGTATGACAGCATCAACAAAGGAAAATCTCTGAAATTGCATCTTAGTATTCGGACAAAAGTGAAACTCAGCTTTTGAAGAGCATTTTGAGAGTGGTGGCTTGTACCTTGGTCAACCAAATCGTTTTTTTATGGAATTCCGTACATGTTGATGGAAGTGGAAGTGCTGAGAGATTTAGATTTCAGATTTATTGTCAGAGTACATACCATGTATTTTGGTGTAGAAGTCGACCTTCAGATAAGTCAGCTTCACATTTTCATGCTTTTATTACATATTGGGCATATAAGTCAACCCCCCCCCCACCCAATTTTTTGCAAGGAATGTGCTGGAGACTGATGTCTGGGCCTCCCAGTAACAATCCAAACTTTGATGCAACACCCAATCACCAAGTATCAAAGCTGTAAATTAACCAAGCAAGAAGCAAGAAAAAAAAAACAGTAAAAAAAAACCATTCCTTCTAGCAGGGAGGATCCCAAATGGAATTGGGTCGAAGTCTTCAGCATTGCTGCAGCAGGAGTTGGCAGAAGTGACTCCATTCTCAACATCAGTTGCAGTGCTGTCCACATCAAGGAAGTCATCTCGCTGCCCAAGTGCATGAACCACAGCTATGTGTTGGCTCCCAAGCAGGAGAGAGGACCTTGGGAACCCGGGCAGGAGTAGGGACCTTGGCCTGTACAATTAGAAAATGTCCGGGTTGGTTATGGCAGCAGTGGGAAGGTGTCAGGGAATGGCAACGCCGATGGTGGAGAGATGTTTGGGCCGTCTTATACGCTGAATCTCCGTCAAACTGTGTTTTCTTTAGTTGAATTTAAGGACTCATTTTTGTTTCTGGCATATAAGTCGACCACTGATTTTTGAGTGCTTTTTGAGGGTTTCAAGACCAACATATATGCCAAAATATATGGTCAATCACATATATTGCATCACATACAACCCTGAGATTCCTTTTTTCTGCGGGCATGGCAGAATTATCACTAAACTGGTAGTGCAAAAAAAGAAACTGTGCACAATTTAAAACATGTAACAAAGAACTGAAAGCAGGTAACAAATGTAAACAAACTGATTGTGCAATACAGAAAGAACAAAAAAAAATAAAGTACACAAGTAAGAGCCTTTGAATGAGTCTCTGATTGAGGTTTTCATTAAGAAGTCTGATGGTGGAGGGGTAGCAGAAAATGAATTCTGTGCATTGAGCTATAAACTCTTCAGTGCTAAAAATGTGCAGCTACACAAATGTTAACTCATGTTCACACTACTGCATCTTGTACAATGTGTTTGATTGCAATCATCTTGAAAGTGCATTCATGCACTATAAAGGACCAATGATTCTCCTTGTTTGACCCTATACACTTTCCTTTCATTACCAATAACACATCTGAGAAGATTTGGCATGTTGTCAAATACATAATCAAACGTCTGCAGGTGTTCTCTGAAAAGTTGTATCACAGCCTGGGTTTTGTAATTCGAATGCCCAATGTGATGTTTCTTTTTATTGTAACAAAGAAACTTGCGTTCTTTTAAAACAGCGGTTTTCAAACTGCCCCTTCTAAATTCACATTTCACCTTAAGTATTCCCTATACCACAAAGTGCTCTGTGCTTAGTAAGGGATTACTTAAGGTGGAATGTGAATGGGAAGGGAAGGTTGAGAACCACTGCTCTAGACCCAATTGTTACTGAAATATTTCTGGAATTTTCTACAACTGTAGCATGGTCCATTGTCACTGTAGACAATTTGAGGAATTCCATGACTTGCAAAGATTGATTTCATATATTTGATCACACAAGCAGCAGACATATTAAGAAGCAGCACTGTCTCCAGCTAGGTAATCAATAACCAGCAAGTAATTCTTTCCATCCATGTAGACAGATCAGTCCTAACTTTCTGCCATGGCTTTGCTGGTACATCAGTTATCATGGGTTCCTTTGTCTGTTTTGCATGATGTTTCAAACAGGTCTCACAACTTGAAACCATCCTGTCAATGTCAGAGTTTATCCTTGGACAATAAACACAATTATTGCCAGGGATAAACTGGCCAAGCAGTTCTGGCCCTCCTCTGGCATTTTTCCATTCCAAGGTGCCCCTCATACACCCTTTTCAGCCTCTTTTGTCACAGTGATTGAGGAAGGACAATTCTACTCCCATTAACAACCCTCAGTTCAGCTCTGATGTTGTAGTATGGCTGACATTCACCTCTAGGTCATCCTTCATTCAGCTTCTTGATGACTTTCTGTAGAACTGTGTCCTTTTCTGTTTCAGCTGTGATCTGTTTTTCATGTCAGAAACAGGAAGCGATACAGTGATCAGGTTCATGTTGAGATTCACATCTGTCTCTGCAGAACTCCTCATTGTGTGCTTCAGTCTGCGTCATTTCCATGGATAATGCATCAGCTAACACAATAGGTTTCCCTGGTAGTGTACACCATCTTGACTAAGTTTAAGTTTTCACATGCTTTGTCACCAAGCAGTGATTCATGTCCATTTGGGACTACTGCCAACTTGAGGTGGTGCTCTTTATCTTTAACTTTCACCTTGAGTTTACATGTACATTTCATGTCAATGCTCTGTCCATTGTTGGCTTTGAGCTGTACAGAATTTGCACAGATGAATGGCTTTATCTTCATTGCCCTGATGTCATGCTCACAGATCAAATTAAACTTTGCCCCTGCATCCACTTTGAAAGGAATATTTGTTCCACATCCTGCTCGACTCTGTTCATGCTCGGCTATACAGTGTCTGTTGGTCTAGAATCTTTTTGCACTACCATGCCGATGAAGAGTGTATCACTAAGAGCAGTTTCTCCAATAGAATATTTTATAGTGTCTTCTATAGTGTGAACACTTTTACTTCTGCTTTGTTTCCTTTTGTAATGATTCTGCCCTTTCCACTTATTACAGACTTTTCCATAGGCTGGGCATTGTTTTGGTGAATGTTGAATGCCACATCATTGGCAATTAAATGTCTCTCCATCTTTTTGTTGTTTCCTATATCTCATTTTTTATTTATGTGTGTGGCCACACACTGTGGCTATGACCATGCCTTCATTTTCACTGGCTTTTGCATCGTCACCAAAATTTTGTGTGCTGCAGAGCAAAATCACTGGCATGGCATATCTTCTGTCTCTCACAGCAACCGCCCTCTCACTTTCTTAACAATAATCTTGAATACAATTTAATCACAGATCATTGAGGAAATCAAGGCAGGATTTCATTGAAATATTTCAATATATTACATGTTCCTGTTTTTAATTTCAAGTCTGTTAAGAAAGTATTGAAGTTCTCTACCTGCAGCTATATGTGCGAGTGAAACGCATTCCTCTCAAATGTCTCATTTTCCTTTGGTGAACAGTGCTCATCAAACATCTCAATAACCTTGTTGAACCTTCCATGGTCTTCTGCCTCAGCTAAATCAAATGTGTTGAAAACTTCTAGTGCTTGAGGTCCCAGCATGGTAAACATCAGTGCAATCTTCCATGCATTAGGTTTGTTATTGAGTCCAATACCTTACAGGTTCAGCATAAATCATTGTTTAAACAACCTCCACTTGTGGTTGTCATTTCCAGTCCAATTCACAGCATCAGGGATCTTTACACTCTCCATATCTCTGATGTTTCTTTTTATTGCAGTAAAGAAACTTGATTTCTTCTAAAACCACTATACTTTATTAACTATAGAACAAAATGAGGGCCATGTGGAGGAATCCATCTTGAATCCAACCAAATCTGTAACAAACTTTCCATGCATTAGGCTGCAGAAAATAGAAAACATCATTATGTTCATTACAGGTTCTGACCTTCCATTCATTGAATGCTTCAATATGATGTGTTGCCTCAAGAAGGCAGCCAACATGATAAAGGACTCCCGTCACCTTAGTTGCTGATTCTTCTCACTGCTATCTTTGAGAAGAACAACAGAAGCCTGAAGTTCTGCATCTTTAGGTTCAGGAACAGTTACCCTAACTATAAAATGAGATTACTGTGCATACACAAGGATTATTTTTCTTTTAATTTAATTCAGTGAATTTACAATTATAGTTTTTCTTTACAAGTACATGGTTGACTGCAGCAAGTAAGGATTTTGGCATGTATGCACATTGTACAATGTATATGACAATAAACTAATATCATTAACTACTACTACTACAACAAAAAGACCTCCTTGTACTACTGCAACATCACTTTTTTTTCTTGCACAAGCTGTGACTGTGAACATTTATTATCATTTATATTATTTCATCCATTTCCATTCCAGGGTTCTTTAACCTATGCTATAGTAGTTGTTTAGCTCATCAAATCTGCCTCACCATTTAATCATGAGCTGATTTATATTCCCACTCAGCCCCACTGCCTTGCCTTCTCCCCTTGCCTTTGATACTCTGGTTAATCAAGAACCTATCAATCTCTTCCTTAAATGTACCAAATGACCTGGTGTGTACAACTGTCTGTGGCAACAAACTCCACAGATTTACCACCCACTGGCTGAAGAAATTCCTGCACATTACTATTCTAAGCAGGCACCCTTCAATCCTGAAGTTGTGCCCTCTTTTCCTGAGCTCTCCCACCATGGGAAAGGACATTTCTACATCTACTCTGTCGATGCCTTTCAATATTTGAAATATTTCAATGAGATCCCCCCTTAGTCTCCTAAATTCCAACACATACAGGCCAAGAGCTATCCAACGCTCCTCATAACCTTTTCATTCCCAGAATCAACCTAGTGAACTTCCTTTGAACTTTCTCCAACACCAGCATATCTTTTCTTATTTGAGCCCAAAGGTACTCCAAGTAAGGTCTCCAAATACGCTCATAATACTCTAAGTGAGGTCTCACCAGTGCCTTATTCAGCCTCAACATGACATCTCTGCTCTTATAATCTATCCCCCTTAAAATGAACACCAGCATTGCATTTACCTTCTTCAGCACTGTCTTAACCTGCAAGTTTACCTTCAGACTATCCTGGACAAGGTCTCCCAGATCCCTTTCCATCTGGGTATTTTCAATTTTATTTCTATTTTTAAAAAAAAGTCTGTTAATTTATTTCTTCAACCAACGTGTACAATTTCAGGCACTATATTTCATTTGCTACTTCTTTGTCCATTCTTCTAATCTGTCTAAGTTGTTTCCTCTACACTCCCTGCTCCTCCATCCACCTTTGTATCATAGAACCATAGAATGCTACATCACAGAAAATATGCCATTTGGCCCTTTCAGTCTGTGCTGATCAACACTCCCTGCTCCCATTCCTTCACCCTCCAGACCTCTCCCATCCACAAATCTCACCAATCTGTTCTTAAAACTCAAGATTGAGCCCACATTCACCCTATCGCATGGCAGCCCATTCCACTCTCGCACCACTCTCTGAGTGAAGAACTTTCCTCTAATGTTCCTCCTAAACCTTTCCCCTTTCAGCTTAAAATTATGACCTCTCATATTTATCTCCCCCAATCCATGGAAAAAGCCTACTCACATCCACTCTGTCTCTACCTCTCATGATCTTGTCAAATTCCCCTAATTTTTCTTCGCTGCAAGGAATAAAGTCCTAACCTGTTTAATCTTTCTCTATAACTCAACTCTTAAAGCTCCTGCAACATCCTAGTAAATCTTCTCTGCATTCTTTCAATCTTATTGATATCCTTCCTGTAGTGAGGTGACCAGAACTGCACATAATATTCCAAATTTGGCCTCACCAATGTCTTAAACAACTTCAACAAAACATCCCAACTCCTATAAAGGCTAAGATCCCAAAAACTTTCTTTACAACCCTGTCCACTTGTGGTGCCACCTTCAGGGAACAATGTATCTATATTCCCAGATCTCTTTGCTGCTCTTCACTCCTCAATGCCTTATCATTTACTGTGTATGTCATACCTTGGATTGCCCTTCCAAAATGCATCACCTCACACTTGTCTACATTAGATTCCATCTGCCATTTTTTGGCCCATTCTCCCAGTTGGTCCATATAAATCTTCCTCATTGTCCACAATGCTTCCTATCTTTGTGTCATCAGCAAACCTGCTGATCCAATTTACCACATTATCATCCAGATCATTGAGATAGACAATAAATACTAATGGTCCCAACACAGATCCCGAAGGCACACCACCAATCACAGGCCTCCAGTCTGAGAAGCAACCATTCACTACCAGTCTGTTTTCTCCCACACACCTAATTTCAAATCCAGTTTATAACCTTTTCATGGATACCTAGTGTCTTAACCTTCTGAACTAACCTCCCTTGTGGGACCTTGTAAAGGCTTTACTAAAGTCCATGTAGACAACATCTACAGCCTTTCCTTCATCTATGTTCTTGGTAACCCTCTCAAAAAACTATACAAGATTCATTAAACACAACCTACCATGCACAAAACCATGCTGACCATCCTTGGTTGTCCAAATACCTATATATCCAATCAGTAATAACTCCTTCCAATAATTTACCTACTACTACAAACCTGGCCACAAAGCCATTCATTCCATTATCCAAATCATTAATGTACAACATAATGGCACTGGTCCTTCACCATGAATGAATATTTCATTTTCAGCATTCTTGTATTATTGAATTTATTAAGTGACTGAACATCCTTTTAAAATTACAGGATGAATTCTATCAGAGCTATCGTCCCCATGAGTACACAGAATGTTTCTTGCCATGATTGTAAATATGTCTGGAAAATTCCACTACAGGACAAACTCCTGCAGAATTGCTGACATGCAGAAGACCAAGGATATTATTATGTCTGGTGCAACCAAGCCTGGAAGGGAATTGAATGAAATGTAAAATTGAGAAAACATCACATTGCGCAACAAGGGTTATATAGGTTGTCTCGGCAGGTTGGTAACATGCTGACAGAATTATTTTGTAGAGTTAAATAAGAAAGTCTTCAGGTGCATTGATTGCATTCCAATGCACCAAAATGCTAGAGAAACTCAACAGGAACTCTGCAAGATACATTCCTTAGGTAGCAAATGTTTCTGGCCTGAGCCCTTTGTCAAGAAACATTAGTGACATATCTTTGCTACCTAAGGAATGTATCTTGCAGAGTTCCTGATGAGAGTCCTGTAATGGAGGAGAAATTAATGGCGACCATGACGAGAGTGTGCCATTTTCAATAAATTCGCAGACGAATGAGGCATCAGCAATATCTGTGGAATCTTCAAATTCAACATGAATGTAATTGGGAAGATCAAACAGTTTAGAAGAGAAGCAAAATGGTAAAATGTGTCCATTACTTTTTTTAAAAGGGGAAGCCATATTATATTGTATGTAAATACATGAAATTTCATTGTTAACATACTTGATCCCATATGAATATTTGTACAGCCCTAGAAGAACCTTGAGTAGACCAGATGCACTTTTCGAGCTCTCCATGCTTCCTCTAATTACCTTGAACATCCAATGAGTTACTGCACACAAAGCTCATCGGTGTAGAAACTTTTCATCTCTGATGAGAAAAATAGGACCCAATATCAAGTGCAAATGAGCAAAATGAATAACTTTAAAATATGTAATTTAAAAAAAACTATACAGTATATATATATGTTGTATGACAAAACTCAGTGGGGAACTATATTCTTTACCAAATGCATGTTGTATCATTCAATGAGCATGTAGCATAGAATCTAGAAGAATAGACAAAGTGTGAACCTCAGAGGAGTCTGGAAGTATAATTCTCTGGAATACAACAGGATGTAATAATGGTTAGATGCATCACCCACACAAAGAGGTGTGATTGAAGGCTGCCTTATGAATGATGTATTTTACTCAATATTTCATTTCACAATTTCAAAATTCTGATGAACAGAAAAGTGCATATCACACGTGTCAAATATTCTCCATCTGTTATCCATATGCAACAATTGACTTCTCAGATGGAAAAGCCATGTATAAATCCCAGTATATCTTGCAAATTGATAGGAGAATGTCACCTTCTCTATAGATTCTGATTGTTTGAAAACATTGATACCTTCATTCAGATGATTTAAACCTAACATCAGAGAGCAAGTCCACCTGTAGAAAAGTATGCACCAGTGCCATTATTGAGGGAGAGCTGCACTGTCAGAACTAGTGCTTATAGGATGAGATTTGTAATTGAGCCATGTGCTGAAAGCATGTTAAAGATACCATGCCACAATTCAAGTATTTGTCCTTCAGCTAAGACCTGGAGAAGGTTTACTCATTGCCACATTTCAACTTGCAGGAGCTTCTGTGGGCAAGTCAGTCACTATTTTACTTAAATTACAACTAAGGCCACACTTTGAAAGTACTGGTTTAAATTATCAAATGACTGCCTTATACAATTATGCTTTTCATTTCTGTTAACTAAACAGATTGCACAGCAAAGACTTCCCATGGTGGACAATTAAGGAGCTAAAGGGAGAAGTCTCCACCAAAATTACCATCCTCCCCGCTGGCAGATTCCTGCACATGTGTGTAAAAGAAAAGGCTGAAACGTTCACAATAGTATTCAGCCAGGGCATTGAACGAATGAGCTGATAATGGTCCCCTGGAGGAATGCAGCGGTCAAGTAGCACTGGTGGCTGAATGAGAATTTTCAATACTTCGAGTCAGAACTCAACTTCAATCATCAACAGTTCTTCTGTTCCCACTGATGCTGTCTGATCTGCTGAGTTCTTTCAGCAGGTTTTTTTTTGCTCCAGATTCCAGCATCTGTATACTTTTATGCTTCCACTATGCTCAATGAAGAATCCATTCAGCTCCTCCTGAAACGCCCATCATCCAACAAATTCAATTCACTCATGTGATGTTAGGATATGCTTGAGAGCATGAGATGATTCAAAAGCGACAAAACCAAACACACCTCAGAAGACCTGTCAACAATAGCAAGCCACCACTCTTGCCAAGCTGCTCCAGTACAGACACCATTGAAGCAGCTATCCAACAATATAAAACCTTGTCCAAGTTTATTCCATTCTCAAAGGGCAAAGCAAAACTAATTGGGTGTACTACTGCCCAATCAATCAACTCGTAACCATTGGCAAATTGATGGAAGATATTGAATTTTCACCTTTCCTTCTCCCATCTTCTTATCCATGTCCAGTTATGGTCTTTTTCCTTTTAGCATGTCCTCCTCCCCACCCCTTCTTTCGTCCTCCACCAGCCTTTTTATCCAGGCACTTTGAAGAAGGGCTCAGGCCCAAAATGTTGGTTATATATCTTTACCTCCTATGAATGCAGCATGACCTGCTGAGTTCCTCCAACATTTTTGTTTATTTACGACAATCTCAGCATTTGCAGACTTTTGTATTTCACTGATGCTTATTTTTGGCTTTGCCAGGACCATATGACTCCAGATTTAATCATAGCATTGGTCCAAATGTAGTCCAAAGAAATGAGTTCTCATGGTAGGTGGAGGTGACTGCTGTTGACATCATGGCAGCATTTGTCAGAGCCTGCCTTCAAAAGTGATCAACATGGACATCAAAAGGGGAAATTTCATAGTGGCTGGAATAATGCAGTTCACAAGGGAAGTCAGCTGCAGATGTCAGAGATCAAACATCTCAGCCCCAGAACATCACTGAAGGAGATTCCTATGGAAGTGTTTTCAGATACTCATCAATGACCTTTCTTCCATCATCAGGCCAGGGGTGGAGATGCTTTCTGATTGCACATTGTTCAATTTCAATCGGAACACCTCGGCAAATGAAGCCCCCATGCCTGCATGCAGCAAGACCAAGACAGCAGGCAGAGATGGGCTGAAAAGAGACTCTTTTGAGTGCATTTAGAAAAACAAGACAAAAATAGCACTTTGGATCCGAATCTCTGCTTAAACTGAATTCTGAAGAACTGATCTCAAAATATTCCATGGGCTAATGCAGTTTAATTTAATTTTTTTTAAATAAAAACTGCTTAAAATATATTCTATGATATATTTAAGGGAAAATAATGTTGCTTTAATTATTTTGCTGATAATTGATTTAACATAAATTAAGCATTTAATTGCAATGTAAATATATTTCAAATAACTGAAAATGACTTTTAAGATTCGTGCAGAACCATTACCTACTAAAGAAGGTTATAGTAGTCAATTGATTAGAAAAGATTAAAAATACTTGAAAGAATTTTAAATGATTCTGTTAATAAACTTGTGACAAAAATAACTGGTTTAATCAATAAAGCTACAACAAATTTTCAACTGCTATTAAGCCAATGTCGATTAATTTACTCAAAGGAATGGTGCAGTCAGTTTAGTTGGGTGCTGTGGTAGATTGATTCCCATGCAGTGTTTTATAACTATTTCAAAAAATTGCAGAGACTCTTCAATTTAGACTAGATTTTTTTGAAGTTATCCAATCTTTTAAATTGGTTTTGCTGATTTTGGGTGAATTGTTTGAAGGACGAACACTGAAGTGCAGGAACGTCAAGCTGATGGGTACATTCGTTGTTACTGTAACCAACTCCTTGTTTGGCACAGTTAACTGCTTTTATTAATGGTCTATAAAATAGACTCCACATGTACAAGAAGAACAAAGGACAGAAATAGCAAAAACAACAATTTGCAGTTATGACTTCACCCCACACTATCTCTCCAATCTCCTCAATCCCTAAAAACCTCCAGAGATTTCCACGTGACCTCAGTCGTGGTCTCATGATCACTGCCAAGACTGAATTTTTCCAAAAAATAAACTTTATTCAAAATAAATTCTTTACAAAGAAAACCATTCAAAGACCTTTCACAGTTTTCGTGACATATTCATTTATTTCTATCACTATACATTATTTTACATTTGTTATCTAGTTTGCACCATTGCCACCACTGAGGCACTTTGTAATTACTCTCTGCTGTTATTTGAGGGGTTCCCATCAGTCTCAACCCCTCAATGCTCTGTAATAGAAGGACTCTAGACTGTGATCTTTCCCCACAATGCCCTTGCATTTGCTGCACCAAGCCTCAGTGCGTCCCTCAGTACATACTCCTGCAACATGGAATATGCCATCGGCAGCATTCCCTCATTGACATCTCTGCGTGTTGCAAGATCAGCAAATTTCGGGAAGACCAAAAGGCATCTTTCACCGAGTTGATGGTCTTCCAGCAGCTCTGGATGTCTGTCACTGCATGTGTCCCTGGGAACATAAATCCTCTGACATGCTGCTATTGGGATATACCATGGCAAAGACCCTTGCATCTTTCTGCATACACTCATTGCAAAGCCACATTCTTCAAAGAAGTTGGTGACTGTCTCCACTCCATCAGAGTCATCATGGTGCAATGGGCATTGTGGGTGATATTCTTGACATACTGGAAGGATCTGACGATGAATACTCTTCTCACCAGCAGCCATGCCAAGTCCTAGTGCTTATTAATGAGCACTGGCAATGAGGCAGTCCATCAAATGACCTAGAAAGTCTGCTCAGGGAACCTTTCCACAGTATCCATCAAGTCCTTATCCCTCAGTGTCTGCAGGATGTTCCCTGCCTTGTGGTCAAAGTTGTTGGTCTTGGAATTTTTTTTCTACAAAGGATAGATAGACTTCAGTGTGCCAAAGTCCAGCTGAATGGAACATTGAATGCCAATGGAGCCAGGCCCATCCTTCACACCTGGGACACCTCAGCACATAGTGACACTTGGTTGTCTCAGACTTTGATTCCACATAGTGTGATGCAGCCACATACAAAGGATGAAAGCCACAATGGGTACGCCCTGCCCTTTTGTTTGATGAGTTGTATATGGTGACCCTTTGGACCCTTTCTCTGGTGACTGCCAGGTCAGAGGTGCAGGGGATGGGACACACCAGCACCATGTACAGCAGTTCTGAGAGCACTTCACACCACATGACGAGGTTCATCCCTATTATTGAGAGAGATTGAGGCACCCACAGACCCAATTTCTTATGGACCTTTGCAATCCACTCTGACCAATTTTTATTGTATTCTTCAGCCCCTCTAAACCAGATCCCCAATTCCTTCAGGTGGTCAGATCTGACTGTAAAGGGGATAGCGAGCCAGTCAGACCAGTTGCCAAAGAGCACTGCCTTGCTCTTCGGTTTACCCTAGCACCTGATACAGACTCAAACTGGCCATGGATGCTGATCGTGTGTCCAATCAGAATATGCCAACATTGTCCATGTGTAGGGAGGCTTTGACATGAGTGTCTACACTGTCTGGCAATCCTCTTATGACTTCTCCCTTCCTGATGGATTCAGAAAAGGGCTTAATGCAGCACACAAGATAACAGAGAGTGGGAAACCCTTCCTGGCTGCAGAGTTCATGGGAAAGCTATCTGTTCCCTACCCATTAATTCGAACTGCACTACAAATGTCCTTGTAGAGCACATCCATCATGTGCATGTGCAATATCTGCTTGAAAGCCTTCTCCTAGCTAAGCTGACCAGGCAGATGCCTACCCCCTGACCTGCAGAGAGGCTGTATGGAACTGTGCAGGTTTGGTCTGGGTGGATTACCAACCCCAGGGCAGACTTGACTTGATTGGCAATGGGTTTGGACCAGTTCGTAGTCAACATTTAACAATGATTTGGTTCTCCAATTCCTGATACCCTCCTTCTGATTGAAAATGCCGTTCCGGAGTCTGACATGCTGCCTGCTAGGAGCATAGTGTTTATACTTCCAGCAGATTTGGGCCCACACAATCCCCAGAGTCATGGCCGGTGCTACCATTAGCCCAACTAGGCAGCCACCTAAGGCGCAGACTTCAAAGAGGTGCTGTTGAAGAGAGATTCCAACAGCTTTGGCACCTCAGTGTCATGAATGATGTGGTTCTGACTAACACGCTTAAAGCACACATCAATCTGGAAAGGTGGAGGGAGGAAGTGGTACGATTCACTTTGAATGTCACATCAGAAAGTGACCCACCATTCAGCCCAGTCAGCAAACCCTCCTCCTCACCCTCTCCACTCAGTACAGTCAGCACCCCCACCTAGCCTTGGATGCAAAATAGTCTGGCACTGGCCCTTTCCGGAGATGATGGGGGGGGGGGGGGGGTAAATGGGGATGACATCACCTCTGCACTCCTATCTGTCTCCCAGAACTGGGGGCTTCTGCATGACTTATGGTCTGGAGCTGGGGGTATCTGCACTGCACCCAGTCTCCCAGAGCTGGGCATCTCTGTACTGCTCCCAGAACATGGGAATCAATGGCCTTTGCACTGTCTCTAGTGTCTCAGAGCTGGGGGTCACTGGGTACTTTTGATTCTTTGATTAGGCTTTCTCCTCTGTCTTGGCACTACCTCTGTCTTATTTGGATGCCTGTGCTGGTTTCATTTTCAGATCGCAAGAGGTTGTTAGCTTCTGCTTGCACCTTGATCCTTTTCTTCCCACTGCTTGTCTTGTGATGTCAGTTGACAGTTTTTTTCACAGGACTTTTTGGAGTTTCCCTCATTTCTTGACAATCTCTATTTCCTCTGCAGCTCCCTCCTCCATAATCTCTGCCTCCTCAGAAGGAGCCTCCAGCTACATGGGTGGTGTTTGAGGTGGATATGCTTGGGATCTCCTCACTCCCCATGGTCTCAGTCACTACAGGGGTCAATGCCACAGTCGAGGTTGAGAGGTTGCTGACCTCACTGGAGGTGGTGATTGCCGTGTTTGTTCCTTAAAGAAGAACAACTGTGCATGGGTTTACGCTTAAACAACGTTATTTTAGCAGCTGCTTGATCCAATAATGCACTTGACTCCTGTCGTAGTCTACTATTGGTTCCTGCACAAACCACACACATTGCTACTGGGAGATGCAGTTCTTTATTAATAACACATCTTTCCCCTTTTGAAAAAAAAAGCACAAAAACATAAACACAGTACTAGGCCTACATATCAAGGGTATCTACATTCCGTGGCCAGTCTCTTTCCACACAGCAGCTCTCAACCATTCTCTGAGGTGGTTTAACAGTCCTTTCTGGTCTAGTACACTTTCTTGTGTACTGCTTGCATTTGCTGCATTAGTATTTGTATCTTTCTCTGAACTCTGACAACGTGTTGCTTTTCTACGTGCTGACCCCTTTTGTGTACTGACAGGTGATGGGCCATGACTATGGGTTGTGGTTGTAGATCCACGTAGTTCCTTCTCAGAGCTCTCCCTCCCTCTGTCTGGATCTGGTAGGAATGTGGATCTATTTCCTCTTGCACATATCCTTGAATGGACCATGTGCCAGAAATGTGATCTCGGATTCACGTCAAATCCATGTTTCAGGACTGATAGTCTTTTTGCAGTCTTATCATGATACTGTTTCTTTTTTACTTTCTCTTCCACTTTAGCCAGTTTGACCTTGTGTGCTCCTTCAGATGTCAACAGATTTTCATGCTTTGGAAGGTTGGTGCATATGAATTGACCCATTAGCATTTGGCCAGGAGAAAGACCATTCTGTAGTGGCACACTTATGTAAATCATTAGACTTCTGTGGAAAACTTCTCGTCCATCATACCATTTCTTCATGAGGCTCTTCACCACCTTGACAGAACTCTCTGCTAGGATCATTAGACTTGAAGTTATATGTCAAAATCTCCAAGTATTGGCAAAGGGCTCAAATTCACTGCTCGAAAATTGTGGACCATTATCTGATTCTACTTCACAAGGAACTCCATGCCCCGCTGTCTTGGGTAAACTTATACCTCTCATTTTGTTCATTTTAGATTGGTCACAGTGTTTTAGCTACCGAAAGAAAATAGACACACACACCGAGAGCAGTTCAGTTTATACAAATGTTTATTACTAATTCAAAAGCTGATTTCACACTACAATATGCAAGCCCTTCCCAACTATACTTATCAACGCTTGGACTGGTCCCAACTGCCGAAGCGAGGCAACAACTGCACACTTGTAGTAGGTTGTCAGGGCGCTGGTAGCAGCTTTTCCACCTCCCCCGACCGGGACGTTGCTCGGACTCTGGCTGTTCTTCCTTCTTGACAAGGGGTGTTCCCACCCCTCGGAGAGTCTAAACTTCAGCAGCAGGACCACAGACTTTTATACCCCAAAAACAATTAATCATGCACCCACTCCCTCTAACATTTGTCAGTCAAAATCAAAGCTGAGCATACTATTCTACAATTTAGAAGATTAATTATTATGGAGCAGGATGCTATGATATCCTGGTTTATCTCGTAGATACAAGGACTCATTAAAACTTCTTGAGCAAGACAGGTTGTGACCAATACGTCAATTTCAGAGTGTCGTATTTGACAACTGCTTTCCCTGGGCCTCACGGTGGAATTCCATTTCAAAGTGTATCTTCAGATAAATCCCCATGGCTGAGTTTAATTACATCTGCTAGTTCTGAAAGTAAGGTGACCTGAGTGTGGACCCAGTGTCGTCAGTTCCACATAAGCAAAAAGCATCTGAGTACATGGTTTTAATCCTCCATTACACCCGCAAACACACTTTTCATGAAAGTGATCATTGCTTTGCTGGATGTTGACTGCAGTTTTGCTACCTCTGGGTAACTGGAAAAAAATAGTCTGTTACTATTATATAACTCTTTCCATTACAGTAAATCTACTTCAACTTTGAAATAGGCCTTTCTGGTAAGTGTGAGTGGTTCTGCTTACCTCTTTGGTCTATAGGGGGCATATTTAACATGAAGCATTGGTCTGGCTTCTGTCTTCGTTCATTCTTGTCCAGTACATCACCTCTCGAGCTCTATATTTGCATTTTTCATCACCAAGATATCCTTCATGTATCTTTAGGAGCATTTCCTTGTGTAGCAACACTGGAATCACAAACCTGTTCCCTTTGAAGACCGTATCTTTCTCAACTGATGGTTCATCTCTGTATGCCCAATAATCCCACATACACATTGTGCAGTCATTCTTAGGTGTTGGCTATCCTTTCTATTTTGCATCTTTGAGCTCTTACATTGCTGCTTCAGTCTCTGTTGCTTTCCTGGATACTGAAAGTAAAGTGATAATCATGTCAGCATGGGCCTGTATCTCTGCATTAACTTCTTGGTCACTCTTTTCCTTCTTGTCAACTGCTTGAGACTGTGCATCAGCTGCAAACCTGTATTTATCCTGCCGTGCAGATCATTTTCACATTGTATTTCTGCAGTCTTATCAACTTGTGCTGTACTCTCATGGGACAGTCATTCAGTAGTTTGGACAGAATTGAGATCAGTGGTTTATGGTCTGTCTACACTTGTCCACAAATGTATTGATGGAACCTTTCGCATGCATAGTAGTGGCAAGAGCTCTTTCTCTATCTGTACATAGTTGGCTTCTGCACTTGTTAAAGTCCTCGATGCACAGGCCACAGGTTGCTGCAATAGTACTGTTCCAAGGCCATGTCAGGATACATCAGCCAAGATCCTGATGCACCTATCCAAATCATAAAATTGTAGTACAGGCTCTTCTGTTAGGAATTTTTTGTGTGCCTGGAAGCACACTTCTTGCTTGTGCGAACAGATCCACTCAATTTTCTGTTCAAAGAATGACCTAAGTGATGATGACACAGTCGACAGGTGAGGGATGAATTTAGGTAAGTCACCATCCCCAAGAAATATCTCATCTCTTTGTTTTGAGGCCTCACAAAACCCTCAATGGCTGATGTCTTTCTTGGATTAGGCTTCACTCCCTGTTCTGATATTACATTTCCTAAGGAGATCAATGTCTTTATGCCCAACTCACATTTCTCTTTATTTAATTTCAAATTGACATTCTGTGTCAATTTCCTTATTTATTAAGTATAATTCATCTACCTCAGAAGAAAGATGAGTTAAGTGTTACCCACTTGGCACCTGCAAATCAGAAGATGATTTCCTCCCATGTTGGCAATTCAAAATGTTCTCTTTTAATGGCTTTATTGAGATCTCTTGGGTCTAGATATATACTCAATGCTCCATTTTTCATTTGCACGATGATCAGTGAGCTGACCCAATCTGTAGGTTCTTCAATTTTCTGTATGACTTTCATCCATTCCATGCATGGTAGTTCTTGTTTAGATTTGTCTCTAAGTGGAAATAGAACTTCTATGGACAAAAGGAGCCACTGTCTAATCTACATGGATCTTGTCACTGGAATGATCCATTCCGTCGGCAGCATTTCCTCACCGAGATCGCCGTGTGCTGAATGACCTGCAGGTTTTGGGCTGACCAAAGTACATTTGTCACCAAGTTGATAGTCTTCAAACAACTCTGGACGTCTGTCTCTGTATGCATGCCTGGAAAGACCCCATACATCTGCTGCTGGAGATGAACCATGACAAGGGCCCTTGCACCCTTCTCATCACATTCTTAGCGAATTTGCATTCTGCAAAGAGATGGGCGACAGTCTCCACTCGACTGCAATCATCTCTGGGACAATGTACTTTGCGGGTGATGTTTGGTTGTACAGGAAGGATCTGACTGGGAGGGCTCCTCTCACCACCTCCATGAGTGACTATTTCTTCATCTTAAGAGGCTCTGAAATGTGGAATTCCCTCTATAAGACTCTTTGCTTCTCTCCCTCCTTTTATTCATTGAAACGTCTCCAAAATCATGGTTCAGTGATTCAAGTTTTGATTGGTAACTCTCCTGTGACATGTACTGAAATATTCTGCCACATTAAAGGCACAATGCAAATACAAGTTGTCAAGTGTTTTTTTTTGGTATGCTACATCAAGAGAGAAAATACCAGCAAAAAAAATAGCAGTTTCCCCAGTTTTCAAAGATAATGAGATGTGGGCCTCTTCATCTTTATTTTTGGACAGTGTGAAATCGATCCCTTTATCTGGCAGGGATAGATCTCTGTGTGTTAATTGCTGATGAAAGCTCTTGTTTGATCCAATGTAGAACCTCAAATTATCTCAGTTGCCTGAGGGCAGCACTAGCTGATAATATAACATAACATAACATAACAATTTACAGCACAGAAACAGGCCATTAGGGCCTTCTAGTCCGCACCGAACCAAACACCCCTCTCTAGTCCCACCTCCCTGCACAATGCCCATAACCCTCCATCTTCTTCTCATCCATATACCTGTCCAACCTTTTCTTAAATAATACAATTGACTCCGCCGCCACTATTTCTCCTGGAAGATCATTCCACACGGCTACCACTCTCTGAGTAAAGAAGATCCCCCTCATGTTACCTCTAAACCTCTGCCCCTTAATTCTTAACTCATGTCCTCTTGTTTTAATCTTTCCTCCTCTTAACGGAAATAGTCTATCAAATTCTGATAGTCTATCAAAGTCTATAACAAATTATTTCTATTGATTAATACTCATCCATATGTTCAAACATGACAACAATCATCTTAGCTAAGCATTTCAGTGACCCGAAACCAAGCACAAATGAGAGAGAGCTTGAATCAGTATGTACTGTTTTGTAGACCACCTGTGATCTATCTTCCACAGCCATTTGGAGCTAGTGTTCCAAGCCATTTAAATTTTCCTTCCCATTCCCACAATTACCTTTCTGTCTATGGCCATACCTCATGCTACAGAGTGATCAAATGCAAATTGGAAGAACAACGTCTCATATTCTGCTTAACTAGATTGTAACCCAAGGATATAGAACTATAGAAACATAGAACATTACAGGCAAAGGAAAAGGCCTTTCAGCCCTTCTAGCTTGTGCCAAATTATTGGTCTGTCTAGTCCCACTGACATGCACCCAGTCTACACTCTCCATATCTCTCCCATCCATGTACCTTTTTTCTTAAATGCTTAAATTGAGCCAGCATTCACCACTTCAGCTGGCAGCTCGCTCCACACTCCCACAATTGTTTCATTTTGTATTTGTTTGTGTTCATTCTTAAGACAACACAGGGATGAAGGAAAAGGTTCTTTACTTTAAAGTTATGAACAGCATATGAGGCAGGCCATGAGGCTGCAAGTCCTCCTTTACAGATCCAGCATACTGTGTGTCTCTAGCTCTGTGTCAGCCCCTGATGGCAGCCAAGTCCAATCAAACAGTAAGGCATTGCTAGCTACTGGCAACCATGATCACTATCATTACATCTCCCTTTCTTAAAACAAAAGTAGCTTACATTTAACTAACATGTTTTCTTTGTATAACTCTACAATTTTAACTTTAACATCAAGAACTTACATTTTCATTATTATCAACATTGTTAACTTTTTTTAAACTTGTTTTGTGTGTTCATATTTACATACACTAAAACTTGAAGAGCGAATAAGATAGCACTACTTCATTCTATAACAGGAGTCTTTAAATTTTCTCAGTGAGTCTCTTAGGAGGATTCATGTGTCTTGACAATCTCCTGATTGATTGTCCTTGAATCTGAGTTGTTGCCTCAGATGATGTCTTCTCAGATGTGCATTTAGGTTGTTCAGCAGTATCCATCTTTCCATCTACTGTGGCTGGTCCCATTTGAAGGTCTCGATGATTTCTTCGCAGAACAGCACCTTCATCTGTCTGAATGGTGTATGATTTTGGCTGGACTTCACTAAGGACAGTTCCCTTCTGAGTCCATAAGTTCGTTTTGTCTTTTAGCCTTACTTGGTCATCAGAGTAGAGTTCCAGTAGGTTTTTGTTTCTCTGTCAAAGTAATACTTTTGCTCTTCTTACTTTTGTCTTTGAACTTCCTCACTTTCTCCACCTCTTTTGTTTTTAGGAGGTTCTCCTGAATGGGTAGGTTTAATCGTAGCCTACGTCCCATAAGGAGTTGTGCTGGTGACATTCCACATTAGAGCAGTGTTGTGCAGAATATAAGCATACTCTGGTAGAAGTCTGTTCCACTGTTGATTTCTTTGTTCATCAGTCTTTTCACTCTCTGTACTGATTTTTCCACTAGTCCATTGGACAGCGGAAAATGAGGACTTGACATGGTGTGTACAAAGTCCCACTCTTTGGCAACTGTTGGAACATTAAATTGCAAAACTGGGCTCCATTGTCTGTGAAGACATCGCTTGTTATGCAATGTCTGGAGAATATGGCTTTCAAACCTGTTATTACAGCATCTGCAGAGATGGTGTTGAGTTTACACACCTCTGGATACAGGGAGTAATAGTCTGTGACTACGAGATAGTCCTTCCCTTGACATTCAAATAGGTCAGCACCTACCTTCTGGTAAGATCTATATGGTGCTGGGTGTGACTTTAATAGTTCTGCAGGATTTCTTGCTTAATACTTCCAACATATTGTACAGTTTGACATTTCATTTGTGATATCATTGTTCATTCTTGGCCAGTACATCACCTCTCGTGCTCTTTTCTTACACTTTTACATTTTGAGATGTCCTTCATGGATACTTTTTAGCATCTCTTTTTTCAGACTCTTTGGGACAAGGATTTTGCTTCCTTTGTAGATGATGTCTTCAACCACTGATAGTTCCGCACTGCAGTTCCAGTATTCTGATACGTCAGGTGAGCAGTCCTGCTTCATGTTGGGCCATCCATCCAAGATGTTTTTTCTCAATTGTCTCTGTGTTTCATCTTTGTTTGTCTCTGACTTTATGAGCTCTGTCTTTGCATTTGATAGGGGCAGTGCACTTGTGATCATGTCCAAGAAGACATTCACCTCTTCATCCATTTTGGTGTTTGTGGGCTCTCTTGTGTCAACAGCTCTAGACAACGTGTTTGCTGTGTACTTTAGTTTACCTGGACTGTACACCATATTCAGTGTATAGCATTGCAGCCTAATCATTACTCTTTATATTCTAAGTGGACATTCATTTAATACCTTTTGGAACAATGCAATCAAGTACTTACGGTCAGTCTCTATGCTGATTATTTGTCCTGACACAAACTGATGAAATCTTTCACAGGCATGCGTGATGCTGAGCAGCAACTTTTCAACTTGAGCATATCGCATCTCCACATCTGTCAATGAACATGATGTGTATGCAATGGGTTCCCACTCATCATATTTTTGCAGAAGAACTGCACTGAGCCCAATATGTGATGTGTCTGATAATATCTTGATGGGTCTCGCTGGGTCGTAAAACCTCAGAACTGGTTCCTCTATGAGCTGTTTCTTTAGTTCCCTCATGACTTTTCATGCCCATGATCCCACTCCCATTCAATGTTCTTTTCTCTTTGTCTTCTCAATGGAGCCATCTTTTCTGAGAGGTTGGATATGAATTTACCCATACAGTTGACCATTCCATTAAACCTCTGTTCGTCCTTTTTGCATGTAGCCTTGGCATGTTCCCAATGGTGGACACCTTTCTGAGATTTGGTCTGATGGCCTCACTGCCAACAACATTTCCTACAAATATTAGTTCTGTCACCACGAGTTGGCATTTCTCTCTATTCAGTTTTAGGTTTGCTTTACTTGTTGCTTCCAGCACCTTTCTTAGTCTCTCATCATGCTCCATTCTTGTGGTTCCCCATACTATGATGTCATCCATGAAGTACCAACTCCATCCAGATGCTCATAGACTATATGGATAGTTTTGTGGTACACTTCAGGTGCTGAGATAATTCCAAATGGTAACCTTAGGGACCTGTATCTACCAAATGGACAATTTAACATGCACAGAATTGAATGTGCTTCATCCAATTTCAACTGCCAAAATCCTGATGATGCATCTAACTTGCTGAAAAACTTTGCATTTGCAAACTGTGACATGATTTCTTCATGTGTTGGAAGCTTAAAGTGTCCTCTCTTTATTGCTCCATTTAGATCTCTTGTATCCAGGCAAATTTTAAGCTCTCCATTCTTTTTGTCCACTATAATGAGTGAGATCACCCACTCCGTTGGCTCATCTATCTTCTGAATCACGTTCAAGGTTTCCATCCTATCCAACTCTGCTTTTAGTTGCTTTTAAAGCTCAAATGGATGTATTATGGGTGGCACACGTTTATCCACTCTAATCGTGTTTTCTCCTGGAAGGCAGTCTAGACCCTGAAATAGGTCATTGTACTCTTTCATGAGTTCATCATAGACTGTCTCTCCTTCACTTTCCACAATAAGGACTATTTTTACCAGGTTCAATTTCTCACAGGCTGTTAATCCTAGAATGGCCTGTATATCCTTTGGAACCACGATGAATGCTAGCATGTGCTCTTTGTCTTTGTGCTTCACTTTGACCATGCATTCTCCTTGCACTGGTATATCGGTACCTGAGTATCCTGTCACCTTCACTTTTGTTCCATACGTCTTTGATCTCGGTCTAATCTTCTTAAAATCAGTCTCTGATATTACATTAATTTGTGCTCCAGTATCCAATTTAATTGAAATATAAATGTCATTCGCTTTTAATCTCAATATCCCGTCTCTATTTTCTTTCTTGTTTTCAGTCACAACATCTACATAGAATTCCTCTATCCACTTTTCATCTACTGCATGAACCTTGCTTTGTGGCACTTGGTTCCTACAGCAATGGGCCTAATGGTTGCTTTTGTTGCACATATAGCATGTTTTACCATATGATTATACTTTTTTTGGTAGGTGTTGTGCACTGACTGCATCGATGACATGGCTTTCGATTGACCCTTTAATTTTTATTCGCTGACCACACCTCTCTTTCTACTTTCATGTCCTTTTTGTAAAATGGTTTTTGTCTGTTCTTGCTTACTGCATCCACGTTTCACTGAGCAGCTCTTTTGCCTACGATTTTACAGTTTCTGCAACTCTACTGAGTGCTATGGCCTTTTCCAGGTCTAGAATTTGCTTTCTTAGCATTTTCCCTTAGACTATTATCTGGAATACCACACACAAGTCTGTCTTTTATCAACGAGTCAGTCAGTCCACTAAATTCACACATTTTGCTTCTGTTTCTCAATTCAGTCACATACAATCAATACTTTCTTCTGTTTTCTGTACACGTGAAAAGTCTGTGCCTCTCAAATGTCACGTTACATTTAGGTATACAATATGCCTCAAACTGTTCCATTATTTTTTTTCCAGTTTCATTTAGTCTCCTTCAGCAGCAAATGTGAAGTTATTATATATCTCCAAGGCTTCATCACCCATGGCATGCAAGAAAACTGAAGCTTTCACTTTATTGCTTTTCTCGTCAGCTCCAACTGCTACTAAATTCAATCCAAAATGCTGTTTAAATCTGTTCCAATTATCAGCCATGTTACCTGTCAGCTGAAGTTTCTCTGGCAGATGTAATTCTTGTATTTTTCTCATCACTAATCAGTTACTGACTTTAGATTTTACCTTCAAAATATTTCCTTCTAATTTCCTTTGTCTCACTTCTGACACAGTTTCATCTTGTATTCATATGTGTGAGTTCTTAAGACAACATATGGATGAAGAAAAAAGTCCTTTACTTTAAAGTTGTTAAGAACAGCACCATGAGGCAGGCAATGAGGCTACAAGTCTCCATTACAGATCCAGCATACTGTGTGTCTTGCTCTTTGTTATCCCCTGCTGGCAGCCAAGTCCAATCAAACAGTAAGGCATTGCTAGTTGCTTGCAACCATGTTCACTATCATTACAACCATTCAGTGTGAAGTTCTCCTAAATGTTCCCCCTAACACAACACACTTGTCTGCATTAAATTCCATCTACCATTTTTCAGTCCATTTTTCCAGCTGGTCAGGATCCCTCTGCAAGCTTTGAAAGCCTTCCTCACTGTCCACATCACCTCAAATCTATGGAGCCTCTTCTGCCTCACTAATTCATTACTATTTGAAATAATAAGAGAATGCTCAACAGATCAGGTAACCTTGGAATTTATTTTTCAGAAATGGGAAAATTGGGAGATATGAATGATAATAAATTGCAGAGAAAGAGGGGAGATGGGAGAGAACAAAGAAAGTCTGCAAAAGGATTGGTCCGGTGAGGACGTATGATAAATGTGATGGTGGAATGGCCTGGAAGAGAATAGTGATAGATCCTGAATAAGAAAACGTTTGTAGTAAATACAATGAAATCTACAGTTACCGGTGAAGTAAAGGGAGAATGAAAAGATGTGGCAATCTGGAATGGCTGTTGATCTGAGATTGGTGAATGGTGGAGTACAGGAGGCTGAAATATCTGTCACCGAATGTTAAAGAGCTGTTTCTTATATTTATGTTGAGCTTCACTGAAACAGTACAGGAGAGATCAGAACGGAAGGAGGATTGGAAATTTAAGGTAACAGGCAAGTGTAAGCTCAGTGGGGTGGAGGTTCTCTGCAAGGCAGTCACTGACCTGTATTTACTTCCTCTAATGTAGAGCGTCGAGGAAGCATCAGTGGTGAAAATTACAAAGGATCACCCACTGAATGTGGATAGTGAAGCTGTGGAAGATGAAGCCAGAGCTCCATCACTATTTATATCTTTCAGTATCTCTGTTGTTCTTTGTCGTATCACAGACACTCATTTCTTCTCCCCATTATCTCTGAAACGTAGAACTATTTTCATCTCTGTTGTCTTCCAGCTAGAGTTAACAATTATCAGCCTGAAATCCTCTGCAGACACTGGCTGACCTGCTGAGGGTTTCCACCATTTTCTGTTTTTATTTCTGGTTTCCAGCACCTTCATCTTTTTGCCATTGGATTATGAGCATTAGATAAACTGTACTGTCTCTATTCCAATATTCCAATATGTTTCTATTACTGATGACTGACCTGATCTGCCTCTTACACTTTTCTTTAACAGAAAGTTTATTGTTTCTATCCTCCAATCCACGATCTGCCATGACTCTGGAAAATCAGACCCATTGCATCCTCTCTCACAACAGTCTGCTCTTTAGGATGGAGGATATCGTTATCTATGTGATTTGAGCTTCATTGAAACAGATCAGAGCAGAAGTAGGATTGGAAATTGATGTAGCAGGCAATTGTAAGCTCAGGGTCATCCTGGTGGAGTGGAGGTGCTCTGCAAGGCAGTCACCTGACCTGTATTTGGTTCCTCTAATGTGAGGCGTCAAGGAAGCATCAGTGGTGAAAATTACAGAATGTGGAGAATGAAGATCTGGAAGATGAGGTCAGAGCTCAGAATAAAGCAGTGTTAGCATTTCAGGCAGATAATAGTTAACCATAGGTGGAAAACATCACAGATGAAAATAGTTCTATGCTTCAGAGAGAATGGGGAGAAGAAACTAATGCCTGTGATACGCTCATTGATTTACCCAGATTATAAAGTTAGTTGCCTCATATTTGGAAAGTATCGAGAGTGGATGCATTTCGTGATAAATCAGTTACAAAAAGAAAACAGATCCTTGCACAAAAAGAGTAAGAAAATTACATTTCAAAATTTCTGAAAGTCAGTTCAAGTCTAATGGAATACATTTTAAATTTATTTAAAAGCCAGTCCCCTTGCTTGTTTTGTTGTGTTCCTGCATTCAGGTGAACAGGTGACAGGCTTTTCTGGCCCATGAGCCCGTGACACCCAATTATACACAATTGAGCTTGGTACATTTTGAACAGTGGGACCAAACTGGAGTATGTAGAAGAAACCCATGCAGACACAGGAGAATGTGCAAACTCCTTACAAAGAGCGCTGGATTCGAACCCCGGTCCTGGTCGCTGCTGCAACCAACAGTGTTGAGCTAGCCATTGTACTAACCATGCCACATATGCTAAAAGTACATTTTTAGCAGCAAAAAATATGCTGCATTGTGATGGATGGAGTTTTTTTTACTGAGATGGAGATAGCGGGATCCAGGAAGGGGATATTTGGTCAAATGATGCAGAGATAGTTTTTCTCCTGAGATAGAGCCTTGATTTAATGGCTTACCTGAAAAAAAAAGGCCCCCTCTGAATGTGCCATCTAAAAGTGATAAATTCTGGGTTTTTTTTGAATGCAGGAACACAACAAAACAAGCAAGGGGACTGCCTATAAGCTGCTCTAACCAATGCACATTGGGCTTCACAATGGTTTTGAATATCTGAGAGGTTTGCTCAACCTGTGGTCCAGACATTTACACACTTTAAAGGTATGGAATATCTTCCTCAATGTCTCAAGGCAATAACAAATCTGAACAATTTATGGATGCAACGTCACCTGAAACAGATTGATACTGAAGGATTATTCAGAACCAACCTGTTCACCCACAAGTAGCCTACTCCAGGTTCACACAGAGTAATGATTTTGAATGTGGCAGCTTTGTTATCAATTGGATGTGGAAGGCAATTATTTCTCAACAGACTTTGGATCTTTCAGAACCATCCATTGTGAAGAATCAAATCACCGGAGCAGCATTTCCTTCACAGGAAAATCAATTATAAGCTCTCCCAACACAGCATTAACAAGGCAACTGTAACTGTGTGGGTTCCAAAGAATCTTAATGTGGCTTTATTAACCAATATTCTTTGCTCACATTATTACAAAACAATGTTTTCATGAACACTTTAAAGGTAAAATTATCTACTCATCACAGGTGTCAAGGCAACTCCCATCCAGACCATTACTAATCAGTAACTCAATACCTCATTGCATGCTCCATCAGAGAAATAAATCTCAAAGGTGAATTGAACATTTTAATTTGATGCTTAAGTTAATTAAAAAAAGAATACAAATATTCTGCAGCCATACTCTCTTCCTCAAAACCTTGAATCAATTTGATTTGGTGGGGTTGTTACAGAGAGGTACAATTTTTAACTGATTTCCCTTTAGTTTCCAAGAAATCAATTCTCAGATGAAACTCTCACAAATGAACTTGATTCTCCCTTTTGCTTTCCTGAAGGCAGGTTTGTTTCCTTTTGCAAAGGATGTGTCAGAAATATGCTCTTGCATGTTTGGCATTTTATTAATGTGCACAATATCAACTGTACATGGGCAGCATTTTAAACATACAGCTCTCTTACTTAGAGGGCTTGAGAGATGACTCCTGGAGAAACGTACACAGCTGTGGTTCCTTGCAAATACAAGTTCCATGGAAAGGATGCACATGTCTTAGCCAGAGTGGAGTTTAAATGCACTGGAGTGGTTTAAGCAATGGCAGTTTGGCCCTATAAGGAGAAACTGAGTAGACTGAGATCAGAAGAGTAAAAGAAATGTACAGTTTCAGAATAATTGAGGACTATGATAGGGAAGAAATTGCCTCACACAAAATTTTGGGTGAACCTTTGGAATTTTTTTTGTCCTAGAGTGTTTCAAAAACTCAGTCAATTGTGTTTGATGAAAACACAGGTCAATAGATCTTTGCTCATTGTTAATTGTGGGAAATTGGGTTTTTTTCTGGAAAATGACATCAAAAGACAAGGTCAGCATGATCTCAATGAATGGCAGTCAGACTCAGTGGAATATAGGGCCTATCGCTGCTTCTATTCCTCATAGTCACATGCTCACAGACACACATTACAAATTGGTAATGCAGAAATATGAAAGAAGAAATTGTTTGATATTTTCAAACTTAAACTTATCTGCTTGTAACTTTGAATTCATGCAAGCATTGCTTTAAGTTGATAGAAAACCCTGCTATGTTGGAAATTGGATTTGAAGCATAATAAGGTTCTCTCATCACCTATGGAGCAGACAATATAATAAGGTTCTCTCATCACCTATGGACCAGACAACATAATAAGGTTCTCTCATCACCTATGGACCAGACAACATAATAAGGTTCTCTCATCACCTATGGACCAGACAACATCACCAACAGCTTATCCTCATGATAACCCTTCCCTCACCCTAACAGACCTATTTCCTTTGACCTATCTACCAAAGCATGATAAGCTTGCCATTGAGAGAGTGCTGGTGGAGGTCTGTCATATGAGGAGGGATAGAGTCTGCAATTCAGAAGAGTGAGTGGTGACTTCATTGAAACATATTAAACTTACAAAGGCCTTCACAGTTTAAACACAGATTAGCAGCTTCCCCTGGTTGTGGAGTTCAGAACTAGAGGTCACAGTCTCAAATTAAGAGGAGGTTCTTTTGGGATGAATTGATTAAATGCTTCTTGACATCTGAGAATGGTGTGAAAGGACAGGGATCTAGATCTCTACAAGAAGACCAGGTACAACCTCCAGAAGGCCATTTCTGAGGCAAAGTGGGAATTCCAGAGGAAGCTAGAGACGTTAGCTATGGCAGGCAGTGCAGAACATGAAAGACTAAAAAGTGACTTGTTCATGACAATACATTCTGATTCTGAAACAATAAAGTCTCCAAATGCTGTGATTGTAGTAAAGACACAAAAGTGCTGGAGAAACTCAGCAGGTCCTGCAGTGTCCATAGGAGGAACATATCTTCTTTGGCTTGGCTTCGCGGACGAAGATTTATGGAGGGGGTAAAAAGTCCACGTCAGCTGCAGGCTCGTTTGTGGCTGACAAGTCCGATGCGGGACAGGCAGACACGATTGCAGCGGTTGCAGGGGAAAATTGGTTGGTTGGGGTTGGGTGTTGGGTTTTTCCTCCTTTGCCTTTTGTCAGTGAGGTGGGCTCTGCGGTCTTCTTCAAAGGAGGTTGCTGCCCGCCAAACTGTGAGGCGCCAAGATGCACGGTTTGAGGCGTTATCAGCCCACTGGCGGTGGTCAATGTGGCAGGTACCAAGAGATTTCTTTAGGCAGTCCTTGTACCTTTTCTTTGGTGCACCTCTGTCACGGTGGCCAGTGGAGAGCTCGCCATATAACACGATCTTGGGAAGGCGATGGTCCTCCATTCTGGAGACGTGACCCATCCAGCGCAGCTGGATCTTCAGCAGCGTGGACTCGATGCTGTCGACCTCTGCCATCTCGAGTACTTCGACGTTAGGGATGTAAGCGCTCCAATGGATGTTGAGGATGGAGCGGAGACAACGCTGGTGGAAGCGTTCTAGGAGCCGTAGGTGGTGCCGGTAGAGGACCCATGATTCGGAGCCGAACAGGAGTGTGGGTATGACAACGGCTCTGTATACGCTTATCTTTGTGAGGTTTTTCAGTTGGTTGTTTTTCCAGACTCTTTTGTGTAGTCTTCCAAAGGCGCTATTTGCCTTGGCGAGTCTGTTGTCTATCTCATTGTCGATCCTTGCATCTGATGAAATGGTGCAGCCGAGATAGGTAAACTGGTTGACCGTTTTGAGTTTTGTGTGCCCAATGGAGATGTGGGGGGGCTGGTAATCATGGTGGGGAGCTGGCTGATGGAGGACCTCAGTTTTCTTCAGGATGACTTCCAGGCCAAACATTTTGGCAGTTTCCGCAAAGCAGGACGTCAAGCGCTGAAGAGCTGGCTCTGAATGGGCAACTAAAGCGGCATCGTCTGCAAAGAGTAGTTCACGGACAAGTTTCTCTTGTGTCTTGGTGTGAGCTTGCAGGCGCCTCAGATTGAAGAGACTGCCATCCGTGCCGTAGTGGATGTAAACAGCGTCTTCATTGTTGGGGTCTTTCATGGCTTGGTTCAGCATCATGCTGAAGAAGATTGAAAAGAGGGTTGGTGCGAGAACACAGCCTTGCTTCACGCCATTGTTAATGGAGAAGGGTTCAGAGAGCTCATTGCTGTATCTGACCCAACCTTGTTGGTTTTCGTGCAGTTGGATAATCATGTTGAGGAACTTTGGGGGACATCCGATGCGCTCTAGTATTTGCCAAAGCCCTTTCCTGCTCACGGTGTCGAAGGCTTTGGTGAGGTCAACAAAGGTGATGTAGAGTCCTTTGTTTTGTTCTCTGCACTGTTCTTGGAGCTGTCTGAGGGCAAAGACCATGTCAGTAGTTCCTCTGTTTGCGCGAAAGCCGCACTGTGATTCTGGGAGAATATTCTCGGCGACACTAGGTATTATTCTATTTAGTAGAATCCTAGCGAAGATTTTGCCTGCAATGGAGAGCAACGTGATTCCCCTGTAGTTTGAGCAGTCTGATTTCTCGCCTTTGTTTTTGTACAGGGTGATGATGGTGGCATCACGAAGATCCTGAGGCAGTTTACCTTGGACCCAACAAAGCTTGAAAAACTCATGCAGTTTGGCATGCAGAGTTTTGCCGCCAGCCTTCCAGACTTCTGGGGGGATTCCATCCATACCTGCTGTTTTGCCACTTTTCAGTTGTTTGATTGCCTTATATGTCTCATCCAGGGTGGGAACCTCATCCAGCTCTAGCCTTAGGGGCTGTTGAGGGAGTTGGAGCAGGGCGGAATCTTGGACTGAGCGGTTGGCACTGAAAAGAGATTGGAAGTGTTCTGACCATCGGTTGAGGATGGAGATCTTGTCGCTGAGGAGGACTTTGCCATCTGAGCTGCGCAGCGGGCTTTGGACTTGGGGTGAGGGGCCGTACACAGCCTTTAGAGCCTCGTAGAAACCCCTGAAGTCGCCAATGTCCGCGCTGAGCTGGGTTCGTTTGGCGAGGCTAGTCCACCACTCATTTTGGATCTCCCGGAGTTTGCGCTGAAGATGGCTGCATGCGCGACGGAAGGCTTGTTTCTTCTCTGGACAGGACGGCTTTGTAAGGTGAGCCTGGTGGGCAGCTCGCTTCTTTGCCAGCAGCTCCTGGATTTCCTGGCTGTTTTCGTCAAACCAGTCCTTGTTTTTCCTGGAGGAGAAGCCCAGTACCTCTTCAGTGGATTGCAGTATGATAGTCTTCAACTGATCCCAGAGGGTTTCAGGGGACGGGTCCGTGAGGCGGGTTGCATCGTCGAGCTTTGCTTTGAGGTTTGCCTTGAAGTTTCCTCTCGCTTCGTCTGACTGCAGGTTTCCAACATTGAACCTTTTTCTGGGGGCTTTATTGTTCCTGGGCTTTGGCTTGAAGTGATGGTTGAGCTTGCAGCGAACCAGCCGGTGGTCAGTGTGGCATTCCGCGCTAGGCATGACCCTGGTGTGGAGCACATCTCGTTTGTCACTTTCTCGCACCAGGATGTAGTCCAGGAGGTGCCAGTGTTTGGATCGGGGATGCATCCAGGTGGTCTTAAGGCTGTCCCTCTGCTGAAAAAGGGTGTTTGTAATGACAAGCCGCTGTTCTGCGCAGAGCTCCAACAGGAGGCGCCCATTGTCGTTGCACTTGCCGACGCCATGCTTGGCCAGGGGAAGGGTAGACGGCGGCGGCCTCGATCCGGGCAGGAGCAAGGGGGAGGCGGCGGCCCCGGCCTCAGTCGAGTGGGGCAGGCGGAGGCCCCGATCCGGGCAGAGAGTGGGAGGCGGCGGCCCCAGTCCAGGCACAGGGTGAGCTGCGGCGGCCTCGGCCCCGGTCCGGGCAGTATGGACCGACCTAGGAGGGGAGGCAGGCCCCTCCAGCCCGGGTAAGAAACCTGCATAGGAGAAGGCCACTCCGATATAAAACCTACGACCCAAGGACCTCGCTGCCACGTCCCAGCTTGCTTGGCCACGGCACACGAACCATGGGTGTAAAGGGTGGGGCCAGTACTGCGCGCACTGCACTCCACCTAAAAGCTCCTTTGCGCAGGCCCGAGGACAGGTCCACGTCCTCCCCCTCCACGTCCTCCCCCTCCACGTCCTCCCCCTCCACGTCCTCCCCCTCCACGTCCTCCCCCTCCACGTCCTCCCCCTCAAAAGATGCTCACAAACTCAAGCTAGCATGCTGGAACATCAGAACCATGCTAGACAAGGCTGACAGCCACCGACCTGAACGTCGGTCTGCCCTCATTGCACATGAACTCCTCAGACTTGACATCGACATAGCCGCTCTCAGTGAAGTCCGCCTGGCAGATGTAGGCAGCCTCCAAGAACGCGGCGCGGGCTACACACTCTACTGGTCTGGCAAGCCTTCGGATGAACGACGCCTATCTGGTGTAGGCTTCATGGTCAAGAGCTTCATTGCCTCCAAACTCGAAAACCTTCCGACAGGCCTCTCGGACCGAATCATGTCCATGCGACTCCCACTTCAAAACAAGCGTCACATCACCCTCATCAGTGTCTATGCTCCAACCCTCCAGGCGGAACCAGCAGAAAAGGACAAGTTCTACACCGACCTGCTCAACCTCATCCAACGCACCCCTACAGCCGACAAGGTTGTCATCCTGGGCGACTTCAACGCTCGTGTCGGCAAAGACTCAGGAGGAACATATACAGTATCTGTATATAAAACAAACATTTCAGGCAAGTTTCTCCAGCATTTTCAGGGTTTACTTGGGGATGGTTGTGGACGATCACTCTTTGATTTAATTCAAACCTGAGATCAACATAATTTTAGATATATCCAACATCAATGGATGTGGAGTAAGGTAGGAAAATGGTGTTGAGATCATAAGCCACGATCTTTCTGAGTGGCAAAGATGGCCCTTCCTCCTATAAAATCTAAGCATTGGAATTTTCTCTGCAAACCTCCATGGTTCTCCAGGTTTATCTATTCCTTGAGGATGGTCTTTAAAAACTATCTCCTGGAATGAGCTTTTGGTGACCTATCCTAACAACTTCTTCAGTAAAACAGAAAACAATAGTGACCTGAAATGTAGACTGTTTTCCTCTGCCTGACCTGTTCAGTAATTCCAGTGAAACAGAGCCAATAACAGCACAGAAACAGCCCAAACAAGTCCATTGTAATTATTTACATTATTCCTATATACCTGTATTATGTTGTTAACGTTGGTGCCTTTGGTGAAACAATTATCCAGTTGCTGGATAAATGTCATTTGGATATCTGTATCCATCACATCTTCAGACAGTGCAGTCCAGACTCCAACAACATTCTGCATGAAAAGTTCCCTCCTCATATCCCCTACAAACTTTTTAATTCTTATTTTAAACCTATGCCCTCTTGTCCTTGACACCCTTATCACAGGGAAAGATTTTAACTATTCACCCTGTCTGTCCCCCTCATCTGTCACCCCTCATCCTCCTCTGCTCAAAGGACAATAAACCCAATTCATTCTCATCTCTTCTTCTTACTGTAATCCTCTAATCCAGGCAACATCCCAATGAATCTTTCCTGTACCCTCCCCAGCATAATCATATTATTTGGATAAGGAAGATGGTCCAAATGCAGGCAAATGAGAAACTACAGAAAGCCATGGAAGATGTGGGCTGGAAGATCGTGTCTCTGCATCTTACATTTGAATGATTTTATAATCTCTCCTATACTGTGGTGATCAGAACTGCACACAATCCTCCACCATTTACTCTATTTACAGAATTTTAACTTTCAAAATATCCTTACTTCCTCTTGGGTCAAAATTTATCCCATAACTATCCTTCCTCAAGAGCCTTGGGATATTTAGCCATTTTACGTTTAAATTTTCAATATAAGACTTATTTGTTTGTTTGCTGTGTTACATGAAGCACCCAATTTTAGCTCAGCTGGAGACCAAAAATATCTTACCTCCAGTCCTCATGCTAACATCAAGTACTGTCTGAACCCTGCAACAATGACTCCGGGCTGACTGATGGGATTAAAGGAAGAGAATCCAGCTGAATATCTCCGGAAATAGTCCCTGGAAGTCAGGTGAGAGTTTCAGAGAGGGCCTGTTTGTAGAAGTGGTGGCAGGCAGGGAAGATGGTGAATCTTTATGTTTCCATTTGGTCCTCTTAGCTCTTTGCATGAGATTTCTTGATGCCTAGTTTCCATGATAATAATTACAACATTAGGGCATGCTGTTCCTTGAGGCAAGAAATAGCAAAACAAAATTAACTGGCATTTCTTAAGATGTTAGTTAAATTTTGATCAAAAGGTCAATAAATTAAATCTTCCCAATTGACTTCTTCAGCTAAAAAGTTGCAAATTCCATGTTGGTTAAAAATAACGTGTATTTTTACTATTGTACGTCTCAACCTGTGTGAAATGGCTTAAATGGCATGAGACTTCCTTGTGAACTATCACCTTATCTTCCAGCTATTGTTAGAAACCTTTTTTGACAGTGGTTGTTGGTAGCAATTTTAAAATTGCTAAAAATATACTAAAACAAATTTAATTGTGTGCATGGTGGTTTCAGTGAGTTGAAATAAAACTCACATGGTATCACAAACTAACTTTACTAACTTTAATTTCTTTATTTTAGGGATATTTCTCTCAAATTTTTAAAACCTGCCATACTCTATGAAAAGACTCTATAATTTAAAAATTGCCATATTGATTTATTTACGGCTTTTGATATACAGTCATGTAGACCTTTTAAAGAGTTGGAAGTATATTGGTTATGGTACTGCTTCACTGACTGAATATTGTATGTTCAAATACTGCCATGGCAAATGTTGAAATGTTACTTATAAATCTAGTAATTTAAGAGTTGGCAAGAGGGAAATCATGCATACAGATGAAGGCAATGCAGTCCCTTAATTCTGTTCTATCATTTCCAGTTAATGCTTCCATAACTTTAGTAAAATGAAAGAAGTGCAAATGGAGATTATATATTAATCTGACAATGTATGAAAGATTTTTTTGTATCAACAGCCAGTGGATCCACCTGGAATAATTGCAAGCTCATTATTCTAAATAGGATCACATTGAACTTTAGGGATTTATTTATGACTGCATTAATTTGCCTCAACATTCTACAGACGTAAGCATCAAGTGTACAGTCTCTGAGCTAGAGCCAATGAGTGAAAAGTAAGACATAAAAAAGATTCTTCAGATATTTTCCAATTTGAAGTGTCCGCAGCAAGTCAGCATGAGCAGAGACTAAAATTCAACTTTGTAATGAGGTACTGTACATAACTGTTCTGCTTTATGTCACTTGCGGTAGTGACTTCCAGAAACAGGCCTTTGAATAGGTGGAGATCAAACGTTGCTCCCTCTCTCAAGGCTCGCAGCCAGAGGGATCTTCATTTCTTTTTTTATACTGGGCTCAAAAGATCACACTGCTAAGACTTTGAAGTGACATGATCCTGTGATCTTTGGATTGTGTTCTCAATAACTTTTAGAGGACAATGAGAACTGCTTATTGAATGAATGTATCATATTATGTAGACTTGATATCTCCATGCAGTTTATCTTACAAAGTCAACCAAAGGATTCTGCCAGGCAAAAATTCTACATTACAGCTGAATAAAACACAGGCATTTATCAAGAGAAATAAAAAGTAGTGGCAGAGTTTTAAAAATTTGCATGGTTTTCCAAATTTAAGTAATCTCTTTATAAACCAATCTCATTGTTATCGGCCTTTCTCAGTACAATTAAAGGCTTAACAGCCTGCAAGGACATTCTAATTTTTGCAAACTTAATTGTGTGCCGAATATTGGTATCATTTTGTCAAATGAATGCACAAAACATGTAAAATAAACATCATGACAGCTTAATAAATATTCTTGGACTGTAAGAGGATGACTAAGCAAATAGACAAAGACAAAAAGTGCAAGAGAGTCAATAGCCCCTTTTTCACTGGCACCTTGTCCCATGAATTGACGGCCAATTTACTGGTTCAATGGGAAAGTGAGTCAATCAGCACCCGAGAATCAAATTAGGCAAAATCACCTCAGGGATTGACAGCCTCGAGCCCTACTCACATCCCTGGCATCAGCTGATGCTGGTGTACTGATTAACTCGGTGAAAAAAAGGACAAGTTGCATCCCAGGACAAAAATCTTGAAGGTTGACTCTCTTATCCCCGGGATGACTTGTGATCAGTGTGAAAGCAGGTAGCATTCCAGTTAAAAGTAGCCCAGTGGGAACAGCAAAACAGGCTTCTTTAACTGAGATATTGAATGGCCAATTAACTGGGATGCCAGTGAAAAAAGGACTAATGTTTCCAAGTTACAGAGGGAGAAAGAGAAAATAGAAAGGGAGAAGAGAGGAGAATGAGAGAGGAGAGAAGTGAAAGGGAGAGGAGAGAGACACAGAGATAAGTTAGCATTTAAATAACAAATTTTATGACCAAAGGATGTCTCAAAGTATTTATGTCAATGAAGTGCCATTGTATTAACATTAAAAATGCATTGTGGCAATTTGTAGCAGCTAGCTCCTACAAACTAATGTGGCAATGAGCCAAGTAATAGCATTGAATTTAGACAGAGTAGCACCTAATAAACAATTTTGATTTTACCCAGAGTTAATGGAGCTGGAGACTGTCTCTCTTCATCAGCAAAGCATTCTCCCTGGATCTATCCAACTAACTATGTATATGAAGGTTTTGATTTTTCATAGATGTCATCACTGAGATACATGAGATTCTAAGGGATGACTTTTGGCCTTGTCCCTGAGCCTCTGCTGCCCTCTCCATGGAAATCAAGGATGTGGTAATTCACAGCTTCCTCACCACATGATCATTTTAAACAGCTGCAGGAGATTTCTGTCACGTCTCTTATTTTCTGCTTACTGCTGGATCATTGAGGTCAACTCTATTCATGAAGAAATTATTTCACCTACTTTGATTTCAATGAGGGAACAGGTGACATCTCAGAATGAGTTTTGTTAACACTATGGCTGCTCAGGATTGCAAACAGATATGTACTGAACTCATTTGTCCATAATGGCTTTCAATAATAAGGCAGTGGAGTAGAAAACTCTGAAGAAGGGCTCAGGCCCGAATTGTTGATTGCCCTTTGCTTTACAGATGCTGGGTGACTTGCTGAGTTTCTCCAGAATATTTGTGTACTCCACTAGACCCCAGCATCTGCAGCTTTTCTTGTTTACCTCCAATAATTAGATACTCCTCTCTCTAGCATGCAGGTCATTGTGGATCACAAGAAGAATTTTCCCAGGATATATCTCATACTTGCAGGAAGCACACATGTCCTCTTCATCCTGAGAGATTTATACTTCTGGACATTTTGCAGACTCCGGGAGAGCAGCGGACTGGCGCAGGGCACCAGAAACAGCTGAGAAGGAGAAGCCTGGGTGATGACCCTACAGGGAAGATGACCAGCGAGGGGCTTAGCAGCTCAAGAACTGTGGGCCGTTGACAACTTGCACTCAAAGGACTGCTGGCAACTTGAGGTTGAAGGACTCACACCAGGCTGCAGGAGGACCAGGTATCAGAACCGGGATTCGAGAAGATGCTAAAGGCGAAATAGGCTCCCGAAAGGCTTTGTCGCTGAAAGCTTCCTGATCATATTGGCGGTTTGAATTTGGATCTCAGATTGCTAATGGTCCAGCAGGTGTCTGTCCACCTGCAGAGGCTGTGGGAGTGCTGGAGGCGAATCCACGAACACTCAGTTTCGTTCTTTTGCTTCCCTTACTGTTAGTGCTTGGGGGCACCAGGCAATCCTCATGGCAACTCCTTGTTTGCCTTATGGCAGAAAAAAGTTGAAGTATATCATGTTTATCACATTTTCTTTGCATTATTACATGACAAATAAAGCATCCTTAAACCTTGAATTTCAGAGATGACTACTGGCCGGCTGGATGGATACCTCCTCTCTCCTGACACCTTTCACAATGTGCAATCCAACCACCCTCTCTGAATAAAGGCACAAGTACTAAGAGAGTATTGAAAAATGCCATGGGTCTGTAAAAGATGGGACTTATTCCTCTCAGATGTCGAGATGAAATAACTCTTCGCTGTACACTGCCAACCAAAACACAAGCTTTTTGCCAAAGATAGTGCCTTATGACCAATGGCCTTGAAGCCAAGCCTGATGAGCAGCATAAACAAAAGAAATAAGGGACAGAGGAAGGGAAGGTCTCAGTTCAGTACCAATTGCCTCGTACAAAAAAAAGCTACTGAAGGAACTTAAAATCCCACAACCATGGGGCCTGGGCCTAAGATGGCGGCCACAAGGGGCTACAGCTTCCAGGAAAGCAGAGTTCGGCCATTGGGCAGCAGAAAGCAGGGAGACAACCCTGAAGCAGAAGAGGTGACCCTATGGAATGGGAGCCACAATGGCAGACCGGTGAGGGGCTCTGAGGCTGAAAAACACACAGGCTGCAGGCTGTGGGTGACTCAAGGGGAGGAGCCCACACAGCCTGTGGGCTGCTGGCGACTATAGTCAAGGGACTCACACCAGGCTGTGGACTTCTGGAGACTTGCTCAAGACTCGCCAAAGGGGTACCAGGTATGGGTATGAGACCGTGCCAAGAGTGTTGGAGGCTTCCTGATTGTGTCAGAGGCATGCATCTGGTTTTTGATGGTTTGGACTGAAGGCTGTGTTGATGCAGAGGCTGCAGGAGCACTGGAGGGAAATCCAGGGGACTCAGTGACTCTGGGGCAAATTCTCTTTTGCTTCTCTCTCTTTCTGACTATAAGGGGTGCTGGGAAATTCCTGCTGATATTGAATCTTTGTCTGCCTTATGCAAGACTAAAGGAAATTTCGCATAATGTGACATTTTCTGTTTTGTTACATGACATCTTGAATCTCGAAAGTGGGTTGAACAACATCTATGGGGTAAAGAAATTTTCCAACTTGCTCATCACTCTCCCCTCCCCCAAACTGGTTCCATCCCCCCCTAGTTCTTTTTTTTTTCTTGTCTCTTTCCACCAATCACCCGTTTGCCTCCACCTTTCAACTCTACCCCTCTCCCTCCCCCTATCTCACCAGACTCCATCTGCCCATCATTCCTCACCATTGTTCAATCTACCTATCACTGACTGGACTAGTATATCAGATCAGTGAAGGAGAAAGGTATTGGCCATACCAAATATAATGAATTCTCAAACTCAGAGATAATTTTCATGAAGAGGTTGCAAAATAAAATCACACAATGCAAACCAAGTGAGGCACCCTTAAACAGCAACAAAGAGTATGCATCTCCTTCTCTGTCATCTCCATGACAAACTGCTAATCGGTTCTGAACGGCTGTCATGAGACCTTGAGGATGATGTTCTTCTCTGAATATTGCATGGGGAGATGCATGAAATTGGCCAAAGTCCTCTTGTAGATCATGAAAGTCCCAGCAGAGCATATGGTTCTGGATGTATTCTAACCTAATGACATTTCAAATTGGATTTTGATAGAATAATTATTTTTTTTCCTTGCAGAGAATCCAATTAAATATACACCATACAAAATACCGCCAACTTTATAGCAACAGAAAACGACACATCAAATTCATTGGTACTTCTGTTTGGAGGTAACATAATGGAAACCCTGGACCACAGATGAGAACTTGTTTGTGCAATTTCTTCGACAGTACTTCAAACTAAACTTGACTGTAACACACAGTGATAGAGTCAGAGTGATGGTCGACAAATTTGGAACTGAGATAAGGATATTCCTCTTCCAATCATCAGGACAAGATCTTGAAACTAGCTATCAGTTGGATATGTGTAATGGATTATTGTCTTCTCTTTTGGAGTGGATTTCCCAGTGCAGAGAGATTTATCTCCCTCTGTCTGGTTTGTGTATTCTGTATTACCCCAGGATCTACATATGCCAAAAGAATTTTTATGATAATAAAGATGAATACATTGTACAATGTAGATACAAACCAAAATTCTTATTTGATGCAGCCAAACAGGTACTTTGTAGTACCATTGGTATGTGGACATTTCTGTCTAATCTGTCCTTTATCGATTAATCTTATTTACTGGAGAATAAGTTGCTCTTGAGCCACCTTTTTGAATTTTGACAGTCACTGTTTCAAAGGTGTTGGAGGCAGGGTTGTTTATGTGCAGGAAATTCATATTGAATTCGAAAATCTGAAGCAAACATTTTGGTATGAATGTTGATAGAGAGTATATATTTAGGGCAGTAAATTCCTGACAGCTGTTCCCAGCCCACCAACACTACTTTACCAGGAGTGCAGCCAAAAGCCCCATTTATGGATCAGGAGCCACTCTGAGGAGTTTTCTCCTCTTAAATTTTGGGAGTAGTTGTTTCTGCTTTTTTTTAAAAAAACCTGGAAATGTCCCTCTTTTGGGCACAGGAACTTTGAACGATATTGATTTGGCTTGGCCCTGTTCCGATTTGATTTCCAGTTTTGTTATAACAACAAACAATTTTAAAAAATATACTGGATGCTTGACTTCTTTTATCACCCATATCAGATTTTATATTGACATGGATCAATTGTAGACTCACTGATCTCTGAGGTTTTAAACAATAAATAATTAGTAATGGCTTTTGTCTCCCTTTTCTTGAACATTAACCAACCTAGACTCGGCCCACTAGTTTCCTTTTTCAATGTTCTATATTAGTTCTAAAAATTCAGCAACTCTTTGCCTGCATGTGACCTGCCTTATAAGATGCTGAAACATTTGGTCTGAAATATGACTGCTTTTTCTTGTCACTTTTTTTCTGCAATTTTCCACATTCATCATCATAAAAAGCTCTGACCAGGAGTTAAATATAAACTAAAATAGCTTTCAGAATTAATGAAATGAATGTTCTGGAATGTCTTTTCTATGTAAAGCATTTGAAGGATGTAAAATTTTTATTTTTTAAGTGGACAATATTTGGCCTTCTTGGGATTTGAATCTTCATGCATTTGTTCCCAGCAGAACATTATGTTGAGGTTGAAATCCCAAAGGAAAGTGCCCACTGCATAGAGATTATTTGCATTTATCTGCTTAAATGCAATCAATAACCATTTAAATTTTAGATTAAATCTTTAAATTATCAATCATATTTATACCACAGCTTATTGCTAATTACAGCATTTGTTCAGACTAAAGAATCAATTTAATAGGAGCCAATATTACCACTAATTTAAATGTTTGGTGGCAGTTTCTTAACTACTGACTGTGTTGTGCCAATTGTAATCTTTTATAATTTAATATGTGCATGATTCAATATTTCAAATATTGTTGCTTTTGCCTTGATAAAATAAGAAAAATTTACAAATTTTGAAGGAAACTTTTATGGAGCCAGGGCATTGTATAGCACAGAAATTAGCCCTTTGGTCCACATTTTTGTCCTGAAGTTTTGCCCATTTATACTGATCCCAATTGCCCACACTTGTTCCATGTCCTTTGGTGCCTTGCCTATTTAAGTGCCCGACTAAGTTGCAAATTTCTTTTACAAGCATTTGAAATGTATTCATTTTACATAAATTTGTGTGCAGAATATCAGAGTGCAATCATTTTCATTAGAAAATTATGCAGTAAAGCTTGGCTCATTGGCAAAATAGTTTATATGGAGATCTTAAACTTTGGATTGATTTGGACTTCCAGATGCAAAGGTGGAAGTGAGCTATCAACCTATTCCGAGGGACCATTGATTTTAAGGCGAGAACCTCATTATTGCCTTGCCGAAGAGACCCTTCTTGCAAATGAGAGTGTGATTTCAGCCAGGTAAAGAGTAATGGTTCTGCAGCCTCAGTTAATGCCAGAGAAGAAGAGCATAGTGGAGCATAGGAGTATTTTTGAACTGGGTGTCCAGAATCAATTACAATGAGGGAGAAAGGCAAACAGGCCCAAAGCAGAGGAAGCATACTATCCCTTAGAGGGAGCTCTTTTTGGCCTGACCCCTTATTCTGGCATGGCTTGCATTGGAAGAGTTCAGGATATGCTGTTGGGTCCCAATAAAATTGCTAGGGTCTTAGACCCCACTTTCTTATTTTAAAAAAAGAGTCTTCTAGCTTTGGGTAGATGAATTGGGTGTCTGCAATTTACATTTCCAATTGGCAACAAAAGCAGTTTTCATTTATGTGGAACAATTACCATGTTACGACATTCCAAATTGCAATGATGACCAGGTTTCATGAGTGTCCCGAGGTTGTGAAATATTACAGTTTGTAGTTTTTTTCTAAGCAAACATATTCTGCTCTGAGGTCAACATCATTATTGATTTGGGATTTATCATGGTAGCTTCATTCCAGCATGTCCCAAGGTGAATCTGACATGGAAATTTATTGCCTATCCTTCGATGTACCATGTTGGCATTCTACAAATTGCCAACAGAAATTTTGTCACATATGAACTACAGCATTTTCAGAAGTCAGCTCCCCAAGGGCAATTAGGGATGGGCCATAAATGCTGGTCTCCAAAGATATTGCTGGAAAGAAGAAATATGAGAAAACAGCTGTGATCAGTCCCTTGGAGTGAGTCAGTGGCCTGCTTTTTTAATTTACCTTCCCACTCCTATTCTGACCTGTTGGTCTGTGGCCTCCTACAGTGTTAGAATGAGGCCCAATGCAAACTTGAGGAGTAAGATCTCATCTTATGTTGGGCAAATTGCAACCTGCAGGACACATTACTGAATTTTCCACCTTTAAATAATAGTCTTTCTTTCTGTTGATAGTGGATTGGCAATATAAAATATGGTAACACAATTCAAGCCCTCATGATGTTCAAAGACACAGCCAGAGTTCTGCAGCAAGAAAACAAACGCTTCAGCTGAACTTGACCCTGCTGACCAAGCTCGCCCTATTTGCCTGCATTCTTCTGATTTTTCTCTAAACTATAATTTTCTCTACCTCAACCACTTCCTCTGGCAGTTCCTTACATACACTCGCCACCACCACACTCTGTGTGAAGAAGGAGCCCGTCGGGTCCCTTTTAAATCTTTTCCTTAACTATAATCTATGCCCTCCAGTTTTAGATTCCCTGACCTCAAAATAAAAGGGTTGTTGCTATTTACCTTATCAATGCCCCTTAATTTTATAAACCTGGATATGGTCCTATCTTAGCTTCCTACACCCCAAGAAAAATCTGACCCTATCCAGTCTCCCTTTACAATTCACTCTTATAAGTGCCAGTAACATTCTCATGAATTTTTTATGTACTCGATCAAGTTCAAGTTAATTATCATCTGACTGTACCTGTGTAACCCAATGAAGCAAGGTTTCTCCAGACCATGATGCACTTACATACACACATACACAATACACTGTACATAATGTGGTAAACCACTGTAATATATAATTATCTGGTCAAACATGCCTATTGGCAGGTTGTACCTGTGACTCCTTCCCACAGGCTCCTGTATAAATGTGGCTGTTCCATAGCCCCCTGCAACTCAGTACTGGACAGCCGAATAGTAAGGATATGCTGTGTTCTCAAGTGAATTAAAGCCTATTGGTTTCTCCACAGTCTCCTGAGTGATTGACGGTGCATCACATAATAATCACATATGTATATAGAGATATAATTTAAAATAAACATATACATATTTTGAAATGATTTACTCAGTTACAGGATAATGCTCATCAATCTCACAACCTGTAGGAGGAAGTGATTTCCCAGCCTGGCAGTCCTGATTTTCATGCTTCTGAGTGTCCTTCTCAATTGTAGTACATTAAAGATGCAGTGTGCTGAATGGAAATGTCTTTTATAATTCCTTGAACTCTATTTAAGCCTCAATAGAGGAAAACGAGATCCCAGAGAGCTTAATGACATCTTTCCTATAACCGGGTGATCAAAACAGTGCAGAACACTACAGGTAAGCAACTCACCAATATCTTGTACAGTGGTAACAAAATTTCCCTGCTCCATTACTCAGTGCCCTCACCATTGAAACCAAGTGTGCCAAATGCTTTCTTCGCCACCATGTCAATCCCTGTTTTCACATTCATGGAACTATGTAACTATACCCCAATTTAGCTACTTTATTGCACTCCCCAGGAACCTTCCATTCACCATGTAAAATCTACCAAAATGCAACACCACACACTGGTCAATGTTAAATTTAATCTGCCATTCCTTGGCTCACTTTCCCAGTTCATCTGGATCATAGAAACAAAAAATTATGAAAGGAATAGATAAGATAAAATAGAGACAGTGAGGTTGTTTTCAGTGGCAAATTATACTAGAATTAGAGAACATAGTCTCAGTTTGGGGGTGGAGATGAGGAGGAACTGTTTCTATGAGTAAATAGTGAATCTGTGGCATTCTCTGCCCAGTGAACCAGGAGAGTCTGCTTCATTGAATGTACCAGTGCTTAAAACACATTATTTTTGAATAATATGGGAATTAGTGGTTATGGGCAGTTAAGTGGAGACAGACTGACTATAATTTCATTGAACGGCGGAGCAGGCTTAATAGGCCAGATGACCTGCTCCTGATTCTATTTTTCATTTTCTTATGTTCTGGACCTTGCTGCAATCCTGGCAAACTTTCCATACTGTCCTTTACATTACCATTTTTGATGTCATCTGTTACCTTACTAATCCTGCTGACTACTTTATCATGAAGTCATTAGTACAGATGATAAATAACAGTGGACATAGCACTGATCCCTATGCTACATCATTTATTATAGGCTTCCATTGCTACCCTTTCTGTCCTTCCATCAAGCCAATTCTGTATCAAAATGGCCTGTTCACTCTGAATCCCTTGCAATCTAATTTTCTGGATCAGCATTCCTTGTGGGTCCTTTTTAAAGGCCTTTCCAAAATCCACAGAGACAATGACTGTCTCTAACATTCTTCTTGGTCACTTCTCCAAAGAAATTTAGTTTAATTCTCAAGAGGTAAATTCCCTGACTCTATCTCATTAATCCTTGCCTTTCCAAATGCGGATAGATCTGTCTCTCTGAATTCCCTCCAGTAACTTACCCATAACTGATGTTAAGCTCACCAGTCTGTAGTTCCCTGGCTTGTCCTTCCAGCCCTTTTAAATAAAACCACATCATTCATCACCCTTAATAATATTTAACAATGTTGCAACTGTTGCATCCAGGGTTCCTGCAATTTCTTCCTGAACTTCCTAAGATACACTTGGTCATCTACCTTAATGTATTTTAATGCCCAACAGCCCCTCCCCTTCTTTAATGTAGACGCTCTTCAGTCCTTCACTCCTTGTCTTTCTCCACAGAAGATTCAAGGTTCAAGTTTCCTTTTTTTGACAAGAAATAATACATGAAAATGTTATATATATGACATACTTTAACTTTTGTCTGCCATATGGCATTGTCCAGTGCCACTAACAATAAGAGAAAAAGAAGCAAAAGACATTCCCTTTGGAGCTACTGAGTGTCCGTGGATTCCTGCAACCGCTGCGGCCTCACAGATTCCTGTACAAATCATTTGCAGCCTGATTTCCAGGTCCAAATCTTCTTTTATTTTTAAACTTTATTTATTCGTTCAAAAAACAAATAGTACATAACATATACAACAATTAACCATAAACATGAACGTTATTTTTTATATATAGAAAAAAAAGAAAAGAACCCCCCCCTTCAGCTAACTCCTAAGGAGAGTCATAAAGAAAGAAAAAAGAAAAAATATTAAGGAAAAATTAAACATACATATTAAGATCTAATCAACATAAATTGAAATGTAAATATTCTGAGTATAACAACCACTTATTAATAAAAAAACTATAGTTATCACGTGAAACATATGTAATTTTTTCCATTATTAAACATATTTCATCTCGTTATGCCATCTACACTTTTAGCCCTGGAATTAAGTGAAGAAGAATATACATGCCCAACCCAGTCCCTCTTTAATTTCATACTTTCCTTGAGATTCAAATATGTTTCTTGTAAAAAAGCAACATCAATTTTCATTTTCTTAATATACACCAAGACTCGCTTACACTTGATTGGACTGTTTAAACCTCGAACATTAAAAGTAGCAAACCTCAACTTTGACATATCTACTATTATTACTAAATACCAATAATATCTTTATATGAAAACTCAAATCAACGTATATAGGCCCTCCAATAGGAGAAAAAAATCACAAATTAAAAGCTAACTAAAATGAAAATTTTTAAAAAAAATCCCCCCCCCAAAAAAAAACTACCAAAAGGTAGTAATCCCTAAACAAAAATTGGGTGTGGGTCACCCACCAATGGCTGATGACTGGTAAAGAACTTAGAGCAAATCTCTCCCTCCCCAGCCAAACAATGAATAACATCAAAATATCATAATAACATAAAAAGTAAAATAAGAATAAGAAAATTCTTCTATTCATCCAAGAGATTCTGAAATGGAGATCCCATTTCAGAAGAAGTTGGACTCTTTCCATTCACGTTTTTCCCATTTCTGCCATTTCTTCCATTTCCAGAACAATCAGATTTTTCTTTAGGAGACAATGGTGGACTACATCTTTGTCCTCTTATATCTGGCAATGAATCAGCAAAAATCATTGTTTCACAATCATTCTCAAAAAAACAAAATTGATGGTCTCCATAAAACACCTTCAACACTGCCGGGTAGCGAAAAGTAGACTTATAACCTTTATGCCACAAAACTTCTTTAACTGGATTAAATCGACGTCGACGTTCAATGACCTCTTGACTCAAATCAGGATTTTAAAAAACTCTGCTATTCTGAATCAATAACGGAGTTTGTCGTTGTCTCGCATTTTGCACTGCTAGTCGAAGTATTGCTTCTCTGTCCAAATAATTCAAACATCAAATTATTACAGGTCTCGGTGGTTGACCAGGTAAAGGTGTTCTTCTTAAAGCTCTATGAGCTCTTTCCAGTACCAAGCCTCCAGATAAATATTCTTGCCCTAGTACTTGTGGGATCTAATCTTTAAAAAAACGAAGAGGATCTTGTCCTTCCATACCTTCTGACAAACCAACAATTTTCACATTATTCCTTCTGCTTTGATTCTCAAAGTAGTCTATTTTCCTCACTAACTCATTCTCATGTTCTCGCAATTCTATAACTGATTTTTCAACCTTCAACATTTTTTCCTGTGTTAGAAACCACTTGCTGTTTACATTCCAAAAAAGCAGACTGAAATGTTTTAAAATCTTCACAAGATGCTTCCACACGTGTTTTAACTGTATTCAATTCTGAACTTATACTAACATTCATTTGAGCCATCTCATTCATTAAAGGTTGAATGACAGCATTTAACTGCATATATTGTAGCTCAGAAAAGCTCAGCCCTGCTTTCTCTGATGTAGTGGCAGAACCAGGTAACTGCAGCTTCTGCTGCAACTCAACAAAAGGCATTTTAGAGGTTTTGCTGCGGGTCTGGACTCCCAGCGACAGCACCCCGACTTCCTCAGGGGGTCGACGCTGGTCTCCCCCCGCAGTTCATTGTTTTTTCGCAAAATCACGGAGGAAATTGATATCTTCAGGTTGAAATGCTTCCTGATGCATTTCAAACAATGGAGTCGTCTTCCTGCGTGTTCCCTCCTTTAAAATTGAAAGGCTTCCAGATTTGGGATCCACTTCTTGGGAACATGCACCTTCCTCCAGAGAACGGGTAATTCCAGCGCCATCCTTCACTTGGTGAGTAGTAGACATTTTTATTTCAGCTCCCACAGGCAGTCTTTGAGGTTTAGACACTGAAGAAATTAAACCTGAAGCTGTAACAAGTTGTTTAGGCCCCAAATCTTCAGCACTTCGAAAATGTAGCTTCTTCTGCACTTGAGGTTTAATCTTTTTACCATTAATGGCCATAATAGTTCCTCAATACTTTAAACTAAAATTTTAAAAGTTTAAACTTGAAAACAAAGGGTTAAAAAATGGATACTTAAAAGTCCGGCCAGAGAGGTCGAGATTACACGTCTAGACACTACGCCATCTTGCCATGCACCCCACCCCCCGGTCCAAATCTTCACTACAATGAGGAAGCCTTTGGGAGCACTTCTTGCCCTCAGCACCCTCTCGAATCCCAGTTCCAATATACACCTATATAAAAATATAGCTGGGAAATGCTTGTTTGTTAAAGTAACATTGATTTTGCAGCCAACACTGAGAATTGTTCAGCTCTTAAATATCTGGTTATATTAGAATTCTACCTTTAATTGTCAATGAGGATCACATTGGATTTGCTAAAATGTTATTAATTTTAATTAAATTCAAACAACCAAGCAGGAGCCCTCTTTTTTTTTTACAAGGCAACAAACATAAATAGGACAAATTATAAATATATCAACAGAAATATAATTATTAAAAGACGTTTGCATTTTTGCATGGTCCATTCTAGTCCCTTCACTCAAAGAAGGTTACATTGTACACCTAAAGATGTTTACTCAAGTTTTAATCCCGAATCTAGAGAAATGTATGCCAGAGTATGGAAATGAATTGGTTCTGCATTGACTTGCTGGTGCAAGTATTTTTTGAATAAAATATGTTTGTTAGCACTTTTCTAAAAGCATGGTGGTTAAAGAACAAATGCTCAGATGTTTTTGACATGACTGTTTGATTTGTATTTCATAAGCTTCTGGTTTCTAAGTGTTTAATTCATTCCTTTGGGGAAATAATGAAAGGCACTGCACATATTCAGCAGAAATCAGGAAATACATTTTTTAAAAATGTTAAATCTTTAAATAAAGACATACAGCATGGTTACAGGCCATTTTGGTCCACGAGCCTTTGTTGCCCAATACACCCAATTGACCAACAATCTTCGGTATGTTTCGAACCATGGGAGTAAGCTGGAGCCCCCACAGGAAAACCCAGGGAGACCCAGGGAGAACATACAAACTCCTTATAGACAATGTGGGATTCGCAACTGGTCCTGATCACTGGTGTTGTAGCAGCATTGCGCTAACCACGACACCAACCGTGGGTGGCATGGTTATAATCCGTTAATTGATTAATGGATCTCAGAGATTACAAGAAAAGCAGCATTAAACAGTCGGCAATCTGATCCTCTTTAGCACTGATCTCAACCCCTCTCTTTCTGACTTGTCCAGCTGCCTATCCAAAACCCAGTTCTCGATAAGCAGATATTTTTCCAATTAAATGTCAAATAGACGTGTTTTGTTTTTACTACAACACCACATCTGCAGACTTTTGTGTTTCACTCTTTTTTCACAACAACAAACTTTTTCCAGGCTACCCTCTCCAATCCTCTTCCTGTCCACTCCCCAGAGACTGATCCCTAGCACCCTGGAACCAGGTACCTTACATATCCTGAAGCAGAATTTGCAACATCACATTCTCTCTCTCCATCAACAAGAACATTTATTTTCTCAGGATCACTTTATGAACTGCCTAGTTTAAACATATGCCACTGTTTAACTTACCTACAAATAGAAGCTGTGAGTGCTGCTGTCATGTTGCATTTTACAGTGTGCAGTGTCTCATAAAAGTGTAGCAATCTGTTCTCCAGCAGAACTGCTGAGAAGCGGCCTCAGGAGTGTGCCAGCTCTACTAAGTACCAGAAGTCTGCTGGTCAATGGAACCAAGCTCCTGATGCAGGGTGAAACCTATAGCCATTAAATCATTGTGAACTCCTCTGCCAACCCAGAAACAGGAGGCACACTGCCTTTTACATCCATCCGACAGCAGAGATGGAGCCTTGGTTTAAAAAATACTAGTACAATATGTTGTGTTTGTGACAGATTTTTGATGGGCAAGCATATCATGGATTAAAGAACCATGGTAGATGGCTAGAATTAAGACATAGATCTAATTGAGTGGTATCATTCAATTAAGGAACTGAATGGACCACTTTAGCACATGTATTCCTCAGCTTCCTCCAAAGGATGATGCTATTCTCAACATTGATTCACAGTTCTTGCCGAGATTATTCACATCTTCTAGTGCAGGATCTTAAAGTATTTCTACCTTAGAGTTTTTCCATTGAAGAACAATAGCTGCAACAGTTGTAACTAAAAGGCACTTATTTATTAACTCTGGTGGCTTTAAGTTGGGCCAATAAACCTTTCTGCTTGATTGTTTCCTCGCAGTTCCTTCAGCAATTGGCTCCAGAAGTGAAATCCAAATTGCTTCCAGCCTCAAAATTACTCTGTGGAAACATGTTCTTTAAAACTCAATCACTCCCACTTGGGGATTGACTTCATCATTCATGCCTTACAGCTGGACTTGGTCCAACAAGAACTAATCATTTAACTGCAGCTTGGATTAAGAGGAGAGGAATAAATTATTAGCTCTGTGATTGTGATGTTTTTCTCTTTTATACTTAATTATTTACACTTGATAGGTTTATTTTTTAGAAATACTTTTTCAATAAGCAGGTCAAACTCAATTAAGAAGATCAAAGGGAAGAAGAGACTGATTTGCAGAACTATTTTATGACAATGCTAGTTTTACACAGTTTTAACGTTGCTTCCATTATGCATTAAGCCAATAACTTGAAATCATATAGTGATTTGACTGAGGAAATTAACCCCAAAATACTCCACAAGGCTCTTAGGGCCAAAGTGGGTGACTTAAATCTTGTGTTCACTGCTGGAATGGACAGGTGGCCATGCATTATACACCCACAGTTATGGAAGTCCTAGTGGTGGTGAAATCGAGGAGGTGGTGGGTCCCACCGACTAAAATAAAAACATTTTGTGTACTTGGCAATAAAAGAGCATTGAATCTTGAATTAATGAATCAAAGAAGGAGATATTATGAGGGTTTGGTCAGAGAGGTAAATTTTAAGAAGGAAAGGTAATGAGTTCCAGAGACTGTGTGGAAAGTCAATGCAGACAAAAATCATGGTGCCATTGGTGAGGTCAAGTTGGGGAGGGGATTGAGTTTGTGCATTGGATCAAGAAGGCACAAGAAAGTTTTAAATAATGTGAAGTTTTCAGAAGCTGAGGGATGAGAATTCAGTGGAGAACACTGGAGTAGACAAATTTGAAAATTATAAAATTGTGATGGATATCAGTCTTGAAAATTTCAATTGTCACCGAATCCCCCTCAATTTACAGGGCAGAGTTTCACAGTTCCATACTCTTTGGGTGATAAAAAGGTGTTTCCTGCTTTTACTCGTAAAAAACACCAGCTATAATATTAAAATTGTTACCTCTTCTCATGTCCCGCCAGAGAAATTGTTTCTACGTATGTTATCATTTAGAAGACCACAATTATATAGCCCTAAATATACAAATGCTAGAGAAACTCAGCAGGTCCCGCAGCATCCATAGGAAGCAAAGATATATAACCAACATTTCAGGCCTGAGCTCTTCACCAAGGTATGAACAGGGGCCTGAATAAAAAGGTAAAGGGAGGAGAGAAGAAGGGGCAGAGGGAGAAGCATCAGCCAACAACCAAGAGTCCATAGGTGGGCATGGAGAGGATGGAAAGAGAGAAAAGCTGAAAATTGATTGGGGGAGGGGGTTAGTTTTGTGAATGCAGAGCTAGAAGAAAGGAGGCAGACCCATTGGAATTTTAACTAATTGACCTCATTATTTAACTAAGTTCTGATACAATTCTGGTAAGTCAATGATCATTCTCCCTCCAAGACTGAGATATTCTCCCAAGTTCCTGATTGAATCCATGTTTTTGTTTAATTAATTCTAGTCATCAAGCACTCTTTAATGCAAGTCAGTTATTCAAAGTTTTGCTATGGCTTTTGAAGTTTGATCACTGGACTTGAATTTCCAGTTGGAATATCATGGAAAGGCTAACCAATTCAGAGTAAACTAACTGTCCTCAGCTTCCAATAGCATTGATGTAAATCAGTTGGCTCATTCCTTTTTAGAATATTCTACTTCAACATCTCTTTTTATAATTGGCAACAACTTTCTCCTTCGCTGCTTGCATTTTTCCATTCGTTATAAAGTCCACTTCAGTCACAATTAGTTCTCAGCTATTGCATACATCAAATGTACTTCAGTAACTTCTTATCAGCATGTGACTGGCTTTGAAATGTTAGCCTATTTCTGATGGACAAAAAGCTATTTTTGATATACATCTGCCCCATAAAATTGCCTGTTTTGATGTTTTTAGTCTATAGATAAATATTCAAATTAAACCCATATAAAATAAAATACACAAACAGAAACAAGATATAAATTGTGAGTAAAAACACAGAAATGCTGGAGGAACTCATCTCACAGCATTCACAGAAGGTAAAGATGTATGATCATAGTTTCGGGCCTGAGCAAAAAATAGGCAAGCACCTGAATTAAAAAGGCCAGGGAAGAATGGATGAAAAGGCGGGGGGAAGGGGGGTGAACAGGAAAAAGGCAACAAAGTGAACATTAGACATGGATAGGAGGACAGGAGAGGAAAGGGGAGGATTTTTCACAGTCGTGCAAGGGGATGGGGGGGGTTAGATTTCTGAAGATGTTTCCTATTTTCTGCTTGAGAGCATTTTCAACTAAAACTAACAGATTGGAATGAAGTCACCCAAGAAATAAATCCTTATTGCACCCTAGTTTGAAGATAATGATGGCTTTCAGATTAAGGCTTTTTCTAAGACTGGAGATGAAAGTTACATTTTAATTTTGGTTGATGTATCTCTGTGAGCACTTCCTCTCAATTTTGCTTCACAGAATGAAATAATTATCTTTTAATACACGTTGCATATCTGAGGAGATGTGAAATTGACTTGTGATTGGATGTTGCAAATGGAAAAGACAGGAGAGAATTGAGATGACCTTAGATCAAAAACATATGCATTTGCCACCCAATTAATTTCTTCCTGCTTTGTACAGAATACATGAGATGGAGAAAAGAAACTTCAGTGTAGTTGTTTGATGCTTATATTTGAGTTCCACTGAGCTTTTCATCTCCATCTAATTCTCCCAGTGTAATATTCTATTGAAGGAAGGAAAAGCATACCATATTCTTGGGGTGTCCAGAAGTGCTTCACAGCTAAAAAAAATACATCCTGAAATGCATTTGTTATTCTCATTTTAGATAAATAACTAATTGGCAAACAAGCAAGGTCCTTTAGACAGTATAAAGAATAAAGATGAGATCCTCTGCTTTGATAAGTAAAAACTATTGTCCAAGACACCAGCGAATTTCTGCTGCATCAGATTCTTGACAAGCAGTTTATAATTGATCTCATTTGGTATTGCATTGGCCTAGTTTTTATTGCTAAATATCTGATGTGGGCTTGACCACACAAGTTAATGATCGAGAGCAGAATGACGGAGATACAGTATGAATAATAAATTAGACTAACCAATGAATCTCCATGTCTGTTCTACCAATTGTAGTTGAACAATAGAGCTGATGTGTAAAATGTAGTGATATTTATTTTGGTATATGTGAACCAGTTACACTCTGAGGGAGTCTTCATAAACAATAACCATTCATGTTAGGGAAAGATTTCCAAGAAATAGTAACATATTGATAAATAATCTTGCTCTTTGACTTAATGGAGGCTTTGTAGGTGAGGATGTTCCTTTTGTGATGCTTGATTAAATCAGTAGGGCAAGTTGTGAATAAGCATGAGGTGCTTACAAAGCAATGAGCATAAGTACAGATCAATGGTGATCCCGAGAGTTTCCTTGCTATTAAATGAATTGGATAGATGGGCAGACTCTCCCTTGTTATTGCCTGGCACTTCTGTGCTGCGGTGTTACTTGCCATTCCTGAATGTAATCCAGGTCCTATTGCACGCGGGCATGGACGGCTGCAGAGAATATAATTACACAGCCATTGGCAAATATGCCCATTTATGACCCTTGAATCTCCAAGAGCAGGACCTCCATAAATCCCCTTGATGCAAGTTAGGATTCCAACTGTCCCCATGTCTTTCTCTTGATAGCCATTGACTGCAGTTCAATGGGGCTCCTTGATGTCAAGGGCAATAAATCTCACTGTATCTTGGAACCTAGCTCTTTGGTTCATGTTTGAAACAACATTTTATTGAGGTCTGGAGTCAAGTGGTTCTGGCAGAACCCAAAATGAAGTTCAATAGACACATCAATAGAGGATGTTTACATCCGGTACTGCACGGATGGCAGTCTCTTCAATCTGAGGCGCCTGCAAGCTCACACCAAGACACAAGAGCAACTTGTCCGTGAACTACTCTTTGCAGACGATGCCGCTTTAGTTGCCCATTCAGAGCCAGCTCTCCAGTGCATGACGTCCTGTTTTGCAGAAACTGCCAAAATGTTTGGCCTGGAAGTCAGCCTGAAGAAAACGGAGGTCCTCCATCAGCCAGCTCCCCACCATGACCACCAGCCCCCCCCCCCCCCCACATCTCCATCGGAAACACTGAACTCAAAACGGTCAACCAGTTTACCTTCCTCGGCTGCACCATTTCATCGGATGGAAGGATCGACAAAGATAGACAACAGACTCGCCAAGGCAAATAGCGCCTTTGGAAGACTACACAAAAGAGTCTGGAAAAACAACCACCTGAAGAAACACACAAAGATCAGCGTATACAGAGCTGTTGTCATACCCACGTTCCTGTTCGACTCCGAATCATGGGTCCTCTACCGGCATCACCTACTGCTCCTAGAACGCTTCCATCAGCGCTGTCTCCGCTCCATCCTCAACATTAATTGGAATGACTTCATCACCAACATCGAAGTACTCAAGCTGGCAGAGTCCACAAGCATCGAATCCATGCTGCTGAAGACCCAACTGTGCTGGGTGGTTCACGTCTCCAGAATGGAGGACCATCGCCTTCCCAAGATCGTGTTCTATGGCGAGCTCTCCACTGGCCACCAAGACAGAGATGCACCAAAGAAGAGGTACAAGGACTGCTTAAAGAAATCTCTTGGTGCCTGCCACATTGACCATCGCCAGTGGGCTGATATCGCCTCCAACCGTGCATCTTGTCGCCTCACAGTTCGGCGGGCAGCAACCTCCTTTGAAGAAGACCGCACCTCACTGACAAAAGACAAAGGAGGAAAATCCCAACACCCAACCCCAACCAAACAACCTTGCAACCGCTGCAACCGTGCCTGCCTGTCCCGCATCGGACTTGTCAGTCACCAACGAGGCTGCAGCAGACGTGGACATACCCCTTCATAAATCTTCATCTGCGAAGCCAAGCCAAAGAAAAAACACGCAACTTCACATCGTGCTCTGAGAAAATGGCCAGAATTGTGATGCACTGCAGTGCACTGCTCATGCATCAAGAAATACAAGTTCAAAAAAAAAATTTTGAGTTGATTTTTTTAGTTTATTTTTCACATACTTTCAGTGAGAGCAAATTATATTCCACTTCTCAAAATGTTGGGTAGTGAATTGTGAATCTTGTATGGTGAATTTCCAAAACCTGAACATAAGGTGTGGGGTAGGGGTGAGTGAGGGGACACTTGTCGTGAGTGAATGCTGTTTGACAGCACAGCCCCAGACAATTCCTTGACTTTGTTACTTTAATTATCTATCTTCAGAGTTGCAGTTTTGTTGGGTTGCATATATACACTCAGATGACAATAAACTCAAATTGTGCTTTCACAAATTTGGCTCCTCACTTCGGTTTGTCTGGTATTCCTCGTGTCACATTCTCCTTATTAAGTGAGGGTTCGTCCCTGGCTTGACGGTAAAGGTGAATGGAAGGATTTGTCAGTCACGAAGTATTTCAGCAGCTATCTATGACCTAGATTGCCTCCTGAATGGTCAGGTGATAGGCTGCCAGTTCTGCAAGAAAACACCTTGACTTACCATTGACCTCCATATCCACCTTCAAGTGGACGTTCAATGGCCCAAATCTTTTTATACCCCTCACTTTCACTCTGGCAACGTTCCAATGTGAAAAAATAAATTACAATACAATACTCCCCACTTCTCTGATGTGGGACATAGCATCCCACTTGATAGGCACTCCATCCAAAACCATTCACTCACTCCACTGTAGCAGCATTTTGTACCAGTCACAGGATGCACAATAGCTACTCACCAGGAATCCTGAGCCAGCACCTTCAAAAATCTATAAACTCCACCAGCTTGAAGCACATGGGCAGCTAAAGCCACTACCTGGAAGTTGCACTCCCAGGCTCATGCCATCCTGACTTGGAAATATATCACCCTTGCTCATCTTCACTGGGTTAATATCCCAAATTGATGTTTTACCCTCTCCCTTTAAAAGCAATGTAGATTTATCCACACTTCCAGGGCTTCAAGAAGGCAGCTGCCCACAACCTTCTCAAGGGCCATTAAGGATGGGCAATTAAAATCCTGGCTCAGTCTATGAGGCCAACAGCCCTTGAATGCATAACAAAAAAGACTATGGAAGGAATAAGTAATGCTGCAATCTTTTATTTGACACATAATGACATTTCAACCTATAAATGGTAAGTTGGCGAAGTTTGATTTCTTATAGTATCAGTCCCATTCGAATGAAAATTAACTGTAAGAAAACAAATCAGGTAGCAAGTCCTGGAGATTGACTGTGGGTTGACAAGCTGAACACATTGCGTACCCAGATTCGATACTTCTGAGGAGAGAGGAAGTGCCTGGAGGCACAGGAGAAAAGACAATGTGACCACCATATTAAACCAATAGAACACTGTTTGCTCAGGGGCCATTTTTAAGGAGACAGCACTTTGAAACAGAGCACTTGGAAGTAATAGAGTGCAGAAGTGGCCTCGTGTGATAATTCACATTTTGTGTGATTTCTCTGTGTTAAAAGGGAATGATTAGGCCACTCCATGACCAAAGGGAAGGTCACGTTATATAGCTGACCCACCACAGGGTTATAGAAGAAGAAGAATCCTGCTGTTGGATCGTGAAGGTTACTTGGTAGGTTGACCCAAGAAAGGGTTCTGGAAGCAGAGGAATCCTGCAGTTGGATGATGAAAATTACTTGGTACGCTGACCAAAGAAAGGGATTTGGAAGCAGAGGAATCCTGCAATTGAATTGTGAAGGTTATTTGATATGCTGACACAAGAAAGGCTTTTGGACGCAGAGGAACCATGCAGTTGGATTATGAAGGGTACTTGGTATGCTGACCCAAGAAAGGGTATTGGAAGGAGAGGAATCCAGCAGTTGGATTGTGAAGGTTACTTGGTACGCTGAAACACAAAAGGGTTCTGGAAGGAAATGATTGCTGCAGTTGGATTGTGAAGGTTACTTGGTATGCTGACCCGAGAAAAGGATCTGGAAGCAGAGGAATCCAGTAGTTGGATTGTAGGGGTTACTTGGAATGCTGATACACGAAAGGGATTTGGAAGCAGAGGATACCTGCAGTTGGAATGTGAAGGTTATTTGGTACGCTGACCAAGAAAAAGTTCTGGAAGAAGAGGAAACTTGCATTTGGATAGTGAACGTTAATTAGTACGCTGACCCAAGAAAGGGTTTTGGAAGCAGAGGAATCCTGCAGTTGGTTTGTGAAGGTTACTTGGTACATTGACACAAGGGTTCTGGAAGCAGAGGAATCCTGTATTTTGATTGTGAAGTTTAGATAGTACACTGACCCATGAAAAGGTTTTGGAAGCAGAGGAATCCTGCAGTAGGATTGTGAAAGATATTTGGTATGCTGACCCAAGAAAGGGTTCTGGAAGAAGAGGAATCCTGTAGTTGAATTGTAAAGTTCACTTCATACACATACACAAGAAAGTGAATTGGAATGGAGGAATCCTGCAGTTGGACGGTGAAGGTTATTGGTAAGCTGACCCATATAACCATATAACCATGTAACCACTTACAGCACAGAACAGGCCAGTTCGGCCCTACTAGTCCATGCCGTAGCAAATCCCCACCCTCCTAGTCCCACTGACCAGCACCCGGTCCATACCCCTCTATTCCCCTCCTATCCATGTAACAATCCAGTCTTTCCTTAAATGTAACCAATGATCCCACCTCGACCACGTCTGCCGGAAGCTCATTCCACATCCCCACCACCCTCTGCGTAAAGAAATTTCCCCTCTTGTTCCCCTTATAATTTTCCCCCTTCAATCTTAAACCATGTCCTCTAGTTTGAATCTCCCCCTATCTTAATTGAAAAAGCCTATCCACATTTACTCTGTCTGTCCCTTTTAAAATCTTAAACACCTCTATCAAGTCCCCTCTCAATCTTCTGCGCTCCAGAGAAAAAAGCCCCAGTCTGCACATCCTTTCCCTGTAACTCAGACCCTGAAATCCTGTCAACATTCTCGTGAACCTTCTCTGCACTCTCTCTATTTTGTTTATATCTTTCCTATAATTTGGTGACCAAAACTGTACACAGTACTCCAAATTTAGCCTCACCAATGCCTTGTACAATTTCATCATAACCTCCCTACTCTTGAATTCAATACTCCGATTTATGAAGGCCAACATTCCAAATGCCTTCTTCACCACACCATCTACCTGAGTGTCAGCCTTGAGGGTACTATTTACCATAACTCCTAAATCCCTTTGTTGCTCTGCACTCCTCAATTGTCTACCATTCAATGTATATGACCTATTTAAATTTGCCTTTCCAAAATGCAGCACCTCACATTTATCTGTATTAAATTCCATCCGCCATTTCTCAGCCCACACCTCCAGCCTTCCTAAATCACCTTTTAATCTACGGTAATCTACCTCACTGTCCACAACACCACCAATCTTTGTGTCATCCGCAAACTTGCTTATCTAATTTTCTACCCCTACATCCAGATCGTTAATATATAGAACAAATAATAGTGGACCCAGGACCGAACCCTGAGGAACTCCACTAGTCACCGGCCTCCAATTGGACAAACAATTTTCTACCACTACTCTCTGACACCTTCCATCCAACCACTGCTGAATCCATTTCAGTACCTCTTTATTTATACCTAATGCCTCCACCTTTTTCCTAACCTCCTGTGGGGAACTTTGTCAAAAGCTTTGCTAAAGTCCAAATAGACAACATCCACAGCTTTCCCTTCATCAACCTTTTTTGTAACCCCCTAGAAGAACTCAATCAGGTTTGTCAAGCATGATCTACCCCTGACAAAACCATGCTGATTACTCCCTATCAATCCCTGTACCTCCAAATATTTGTAAATAGCATCCCTCAGAACACTTTCCATCAACTTGCCCACCACAGACGTCAGACTTACAGGCCTATAATTCCCAGGTTTGCATTTGGACCCTTTCTTAAACAGAGGAACAACATGCGCCACCCCCCAATCCTTTGGTACCACCCCCGTGGCCAGTGACATCCTAAATATCTCTGTTAATGGCCCCACTAACTGTCCACTAGCCTCCCTGAGTGTCCTAGGGAATATTTTGTCCGGTCCGGGAGATTTATCCACCTTTATCTTTTTTAACACAGCCATCACTACCTCCTCAGTTATCCTTATATGCTTCATGACCTCCCCACTATTTTTCTTTACTTCAACTGGTTCAATATTTTTTTCCCTAGTGAATACTGAGGCAAAGAAATCATTCAAAATTTTCCCCACTTCCTCAGACTTCTCACTCAGCCTACCCTCGCTATCTACAAGGGGTCCAATTTTATCTCTCACTAATCTTTTACTTTTAATGTACTTATAGAAACCCTTTGGATTTATTTCTACTCTGTCAGCCAAAGCCTCTTCATGCCTTTTTTTGGCCTTTCTAAATTCTTTCTTAGGATTCCTTCTACACTCCTTGTAGTCCTCCTTCAACTTCTCAGCTCCCTGCTCTTTATACCTCTTGTACACCTCCCTTTTTCTCCTAACCAAATTTCCAATATTCCTTGAAAACCAAGCCTCCCTATGACTTCCAGCCTTTCCTTTGATCCAGGCTGGGACATAACTACTCTGTACCCTCAAAATTTCTTTTTTGAATATCCTCCATTTTTCATTAACATTCTTACCTGAAAATATCTTGTCCCACTCAATACTCCCCAAATCCCTTCTTATTCCTACAAAATCTGCTCTTTTCCAATCCAGAACCTCAATTTTAGGCCTCTCCTTGCTCTTCCTTAAAACTACCCCAAAACTAACAGAATTATGGTCACTAGAGCAATCCTGCAGTTGGATTGTGAAGGTTTCTTGGTATGCTGACCCAAGTAAAGGTTTTGGAAGCAGAGGAATCCTGCAGTTTGATTGTGAAGGTTACTTGGTACGCTGAACCACGCAAGGATTCTGGAAGAAGAGGAATCCTGTAGTTCGGTTGTGAAGGTTCTTAGTATGTTGACCCAAGAAAGGGTTCTGGAAGCAGAGAAATCCTGTAGTTTTATTGTGAAGTTTACATGGTACACTGACACCAGAAAGGTTTCTGGAAGCCGAAGAATCCTCCAATTGTAGTGTGAAGCTTACTTGGGACGCTGAACCATGAAAGGCTTCTAGAAGCAAAGGAATCCTGCAGTTGGATTGTGAAGGTTACTTCATATGCTGACCTAAGAAACGGGTTTGGAAGCAAAGTATACCTGCAGTTGGATTGTGAAGGTTATTTGGAATGCTGACCGAAGAAAGTGTTTTAGAAGCAGAGGAATCCTGCCGTTGGATTGTGAAGGTTCCTTGGTACGTTGACCCAACAAAGGGTTCTGGAAGCAGAAAAATACTGCCACTGGATTGTGAAGGTTACTTGGTACATTGAACCACGCAAGGATTCTGGAAGAAGAGGAATACTGTAGTTCGGTTGTGAAGGTTCTTAGTATGTTGACCCACGAAATGATTCAGGAGGAAGAGGAATCCTGTAGTTGGATTGTGAAGTTAACTTAGTACGCTGACACAGGAAAGGTTTCTGAAAGCAGAGGAATCCTGTAGTTGGATTGTGAAGGTAACTTAGTACGCTGACACAGGAAAGGTTTCTGAAAGCAGAGCAATCCTGCAGTTGGATTGTGAAGGTTACTTGGTACGCTAACCCAAGTAAAGGTTTTGGAAGCAGAGGAATCCTGCAGTTTGATTGTGAAGATTACTTGGTACGTTGACACAAGAAAGGGTTCTGGAAGCAGAGGAATCCTGTATTTTGATTGTAAAGATTATTTAGTACGTTTACCCAAGAAAGGGCTTTGGAAGCAGAGGAATCCTGCAATTGGATTGTGAGGGTTACTTGGTACGCTGGCCCATGAAACGGTTCTGGAAGCAGAGGAATCCTATAGTTGGATTGTAGGGGTTACTTGGAATGCTGATACATGAAAGGGATTTGGAAGCAAAGGATACCTGCAGCTGGAATGTTAAGGTTATTTGATACGCTGACCAAGAAAAAGTTCTGGAAGCAGAGGAAACCTGCGTTTGGATAGTGAAGATTACTTAGTACGCTGACCCTAGAAAGGGTTTTGGAAGCAGAGGAATCCTGCAGTTGGATTGTGAAGGTTACTTGGTACATTGACACAAGAAAGGTTTTGGAAGCAGAGGAATCCTGCAGTAGGATTGTGAAAGATATGTGGTATGCTGACCCAAGAAAGGGTACTGGGAACAGGGGAATCCTGCAGTTGGATGCTGAAGGTTACTTAGTATGTTGACCCAAGAAAGATTCTGTAAGTAGAGTATTCCAAAAATTGGATTGTAAAGGTTAGTAGGTACGATGACACAAGAAAGGGTTCTGGAAGGAGAGGAATCCAGCAGGTGAATTGTGAAGGTTACTTGGTACGTTAACACAAGAAAGGGTTCTGAAATTGGAGGAATCCTGTATTTTGATTGTGAAGTTTACATGGTACACTGACCCAAGAAAGGATTCTGGAAGTAGAAAAATCCTGCAATTGGATTGTGAAGGTTACTTGACACGCTGAACCACGCAAGGGTTCTGGAAGCAAGTAAATCCTGCAGTTGGATTGTGAAGGGTATTGGTATGCTGAACCAAGAAAGGGTTTTGGAAGCAGAGGAATCCTGTATTTTGATTGTAAAGATTACTGAGTACGTTAACCCAAGAAAGGGTTCTGGAAGCAGAAGAATCCTGCAATTGGATTGTAAAGGTTCCTTGGTACGCTGAAGTAGGAAAGGATTCTGGAAGCAATTGAATCCTGCAGTTGGATTGTGAGGGTTGCTTGGTACACTGACCCAAGAAATGGTTCTGGAAGCATAGGAATCCTGCAGTTGGACGGTGAGGGTTGCTTGGTACGTTGACACAAGAAATGGTTCTGGAAGCAGAGGATTCCTATAGGTTCCTCTAGTTGGATTATAGGGGTTACTTGGAATGCTGATACACGAAAGTGATTTTGGAAGCAGAGGATACCTGCAGCTGGAATGTTAAGGTTATTTGGTACGCTGACCAAGAAAAAGTTCTGGAAGCAGAGGAATCCTGCAGTTGGATTGTGAAGGTTACTTGGTATGTTGACACAAGAATGGGTTCTGGAAGCAGAGGAATCCTGTATTTTGATTGTGAAGTTTAGATAGTACACTGACCCATGAAATGGTTTTGGAAGCAGAGGAATCCTGCAGTAGGATTGTCAAAAATATTTGGTATGCTGACCCAAGAAAGGTTACTGGGAACAGAGGAATCCTGCAGTAGGATTGTCAAAAATATTTGGTATGCTGACCCAAGAAAGGTTCTGCAAGTAGAGTATTCCAGAAATTGGATTGTAAAGGTCAGTAGGTATGATGACACAAGAAAGGGTTCTGGAAGGAGAGGAATCCAGCAGGTGAATTGTGAAGGTTACTTGGTACGTTAACACAAGAAAGGGTTCTGGAATCAGAGGAAACCTGTATTTTGATTGTGAAGTTTAGATAGGACACTGACCCAAGAAAGGGTTCTGGAAGTAGAAAAATCCTGCAATTGGATAGTGAAGGTTACTTGATACGCTGAACCACGCAAGGGTTCTGGAAGCAAATGAATCCTGCAGTTGGATTGTGAAGGGTATTAGTATGCTGAACCAAGAAAGGGTTCTGGAAGCAGAGGAATCCTGTATTTTGATTGTGAAGTTTACATGGTACACTGACCCAAGAAAGTGATTTGGAAGCAGAGGAATCCTGCAGTTGGATTGTGAAGGTTACTTGGTACTTTAACCCAAGGAAGGGTTCTGGAAGCAGAGGAATGCTGAAGGTGGATTGTGAAATGGTTTTGGAAACAGAGCAATCTTGCAGTTTGAGTTGCATGGTACTCACATCTAAGAAATTATTCTGGAAGCAGAGGAATCCTGCAGAAGGATTGTGAAAGTTATTTTGTACGCTGACCCAAGAAAAGATTCGGGAGGCAGAAGAATCCTGTAGTTAGATTGTGATGGTTACTTAGATTGCTGACATACGAAAGGGATTTGGAAGTAGAGGATACCTGCATTTGGATTGTGAAGGTTTCTTGGTAACTCACGCAATAAAACATTTTGGAAGCAGAGGAATTCAGCAGTTGGATTGTGAAGGGTACCTGGTATGCTGACCCACGAAAGGGATCTGGAAGAAGAGGAATCCTGTAGTTGAATTGTAAAGTTTACTTCATACACATAAACAAGAAAGTGATTTGGAATGGAAGAATCCTGCAGTTGGACAGTGAAGGTAACTTGCTACACTGACCCAAGAAAGGATTTTAGAAGGAGAGGAATCCTGGAGTTGGATTGTAAAGATTAATTGGTACACTGACACACGGAAAGTTTTGGAAAGCTGACGAATCCTGCAGTAGGATTGTGAAGGTAACTTGGTAGGTTAACCCAAGAAAAAGTTCTGGAAGCAGAAAAATCCTTCAATTGGATTGTGAAGGTTCCTTGGTACGCTGAACTACGAAAGGAGTCTAAAAGCAAAGGAATCTGCTGTTGGACTGTGAGGGATGCTTGGTATGCTGCCGGAATAAAACATTCTGGAAGTAGAGGAATCCTGCAGTTGGATTGTGAAGGTTATTTGGTACGCTGACCCAAGAAACGGTTCTGGAAGCAGAAAAATCCTGTAGGTGGATTGTGAGGGATACTTGGAATACTGACACACAAAAGGGATTTTGAAGCAGGGATGCCTGCAGCTGGAATGTGAAGGTTATTTGGTATGCTGACACAAGAAAGGGTTTTGGAAGAAGAGGAATCCTGCAGTTGGCTTGTGAAGTTTACTTAGTACACTGACATAGGAAAGGATTCTGGAAGCAGAGGTATCTTGCAGTTGGATTCTGAAGATTACTTGGTACGCTGACACAAGAAATGGTTTTTGAAGAAGAGCAATCCTGTTGTTGGGTTGTGAAGGTTACTTAGAAAGGTGACCCACGAAATGGTTCTGGAAGCAGAGGAAACCTGCAGTTGGATAGTGAATGTTACTTGGTACGCAGACACAAGAAATGTTTTGGAAGCAGAGGAATCCGGCAGTTGTATTATGAAGGTGACTTGGTACGCTGACCCAAGAAAAGGCTTTGGAATTAGAGGAATCCTGTTGTTGGATTGTGAAGGTTACTTTGCACGCAGGCACAAGAAAGTATTTTGGAAGTAGTGGACTCCAGCAGTTGGATTGTGAAGGTTACTTGGTACGCTGAACCAAGATAGTTTTCTGGAAGCAAAGGAATCCTGCAGATGGATTGTTAAGGATACTTCGTATGCTGATCTAAGGAAGGAGTTTGGAAGCTGAAGATACCTGCAGTTGGATTGTGAAGTGTATTTAGAATGCTGAACAAGAAAGTATTTTGGAAGCAGAGGATACCTGCAGTTGGATTGTGAAGGTTATTTGGTATGCTGACGCAAGAAAGGGTTTTGGGACCAGAGGAATCATGAATTTGGATTGTGAAGGTTACTTAGTACGCTGACCCAAGAAAGGGTTCTGGAAGCAGTGGAATCATGTAGTTGGATTGTGAAGGTTACTTGGTACGTTGACACAAGAAAGGGTTCTCAAAGCAAAGGAATCCTGCAGTTGGTTTGTGAAGGTTACTTGGTATGCTGACACAAGAAAGGGTTCTGGAAGTAGAGGAATCCTGTATTTTGATTGTAACGTTTACATGGTACACTGACCCAAGAAAGGGCTTTGGAAGCAGAGGAATCCTGCAGTTGGATTGTGAAGGTTTCTTGGTACGCTGAACCATGAAAGGATTCTGAAAGCAAAGGATTCCTGCAGTTGGATTGTGAGGGTTGCTTGGTACGCTGACCCAAGAAAGGGTTCTGGAAGCAGAGGAATCCTGTAGTTGGAATGTGGGGGTTACTTGGAATGCAGACACACAAAAGGGAATTGGAAGCAGAGGAAACCTGCATTTGGATAGTGAAGGTTACTTGGTACGCTGAAACAAGAAAAGGTTTTGGAAGCACAAAAATTCTGCAGTAGGACTGTCAAAGATATTTGGTATGCTGACCCAAGAAAGGGGACTGGGAACAGAGGACTCCTCCTGTTGGATGTTGAAGGTTACTTAGTACTTTGACCCAAGAAAGGTTCTGTAAGTAGAGTATTCCAGAAATTGGATTGTAAAGGTTAGTAGGTACGCAGACACAAGAAAAGGTTCTGGAAGGAGAGGAATCCAGCAGTTGAATTGTGAAGGTTACTTGGTATGCAGACCTAAGAAAGGGTTCTGGAAGTAGGGGAATCGTGCAGTTGGACAGTGACGGTTACTTGGTATGCTGACCCAAAATGGGTTCTAGAAGAAGAGGAATCCTCTATTTGGATTGTTAAGGTTACTTGGTATGCAGACACAAGAAATGTTTTGGAAGCAATGGAATCCGGCAGTTGGATTGTGAAGGTTACTTGGTAAGCACACCCATGAAAGAGTTCAGGAAGCAGAGGAAAACTGCAGTAGGATTGAGAAGATTACTTGGTACGCAGGCACAAGAAAGTGTTTTGGAAGAAGTGGGCTCCAGCAGTTCGATTGTGAAGATTACTTAGTACGCTGAACCAAGATAGTTTTCTGGAAGCAAAGGAATCCTGCAGATGGATTGTTAAGGATACTTCGTATGCTGATTTAAGGAAGGAGTTTGGAAGCTGAAGATACCTGCAGTTGGATTGTGAAGTGTATTTAGAATGCTGAACAAGAAAGTATTTTGGAAGCAGAGGATACCTGCAGTTGGATTGTGAAGGTTATTTGGTATGCTGACCCAAGAAAGGGTTTTGGGACCAGAGGAATCATGAATTTGGATTGTGAAGGTTACTTAGTACGCTGACCCAAGAAAGGGTTCTGGAAGCAGTGGAATCATGTAGTTCGATTGTGATTTTTACTTGGAATGCTGACACACGAAAGTATTTTGGAAGCAGAGGAATCCTGCAGTTGGATTATGAAGGTTACTTGGTACGCTGACACAAGAAAGGGTTCTTGAAGCAAAAGAATCCTGCAGTTGGTTTGTGAAGGTTACTTGGTATGCTGACACAAGAAAGGGTTCTGGAAGTAGAGGAATCCTGTATTTTGATTGTAACGTTTACATGGTACACTGACCCAAGAAAGGGCTTTGGAAGCAGAGGAATCCTGCAGTTGGATTGTGAAGGTTCCTTGGTACGCTGAACCACGGAAGGATTCTGAAAGCAAAGGATTCATGCAGTTGGATTGTGAGGGTTGCTTGGTACGCTGACCCAAGAAAGGGTTCTGGAAGCAGAGGAATCCTTTAGTTGGAATGTGGGGGTTACTTGGAATGCTGACACACGAAAGGGAATTGGAAGCAGAGGAAACCTGCATTTGGATAGTGAAGGTTACTTGGTACGCTGAAACAAGAAAAGATTTTGGAAGCAGAAAAATTCTGCAGTTGGACGGTGAAGGTTACTTGGTACATTGACACAAGAAAGGGTTCTGGTAGCAGAAGAATCCTGTATTTTAATTGTGAAGTTTATCTAGCACACTGACCAGTGAAGAGGTTTTGGAAGCAGAGGAATCCTGCAGTAGGATTGTCAAAGATATTTGGTATGCTGACCCAAGAAAGGGTACTGAGAACAGAGGAATCCTCCTGTTGGATGTTGAAGGTTACTTAGTAGTTTGACCCAAGAAAGGTTCTGTAAGTAGAGTATTCCAGAAATTGGATTGTAAAGGTTAGTAGGCACGCAGACACAAGAAAAGGTTCTGAAAGGAGAGGAATCCAGCAGTTGAATTGTGAAGGTTACTTGGTATGCAGACCTAAGAAAGGGTTCTGGAAGTAGGGGAATCGTGCAGTTGGACAGTGACGGTTACTTGGTATGCTGACCCAAAATGGGTTCTGGAAGAAGAGGAATCCTCTATATGGATTGTTAAGGTTACTTGGTACGCAGACACAAGAAATGTTTTGGAAGCTGTGGAATCCAGCAGTTGGATTGTGAAGGTTACTTGGTAAGCTGACCCATGAAAGGGTTCAGGAAGCAGAGGAAACCTGCAGTAGGATTGTGATGATTACCTGGTATTCTGACCCTCAAAAGGGTTCTAGAAGCAGAGGAATCCTACAGAAGCATTGTGAATGACATTTGGTACACTGACCCAAGAAAGGATTCGGGATGCAGAAGAATCCTGCAGTTGGTTTTTGAAGATTACTGGGTACTCTGACCCATGAAAGTGTTCTGGAAGGAGAGGAAACATGCAGTGGGGCAGTGAAGATTACTTGGTATGCTGACCCAAGAAAGGGTTCTGGAAGAAGAGGAATCCTCTTGTTGGATTGTGAAGGTAACCCGGTATGCAGACACAAGTAAGTATTTTGGAAGTAGAGAAATCCTGCAGTTGGATTGTGAAGGTTACTTAGTATGCTGACCCAAGAAATTGTTCTGGAAGAAGAGCAATCCTGCAGTTGGATTGTGAAGTTTACTTGGCACGCTGACCAAAGAAATTGTTCTGGAAGAAAAGGAATCCTCTAATTGGGTTTTGAAGGTTACTTAGTATGCTGACCAAGGAAAGGATATTGGAAAAAGAGGAATCCTGCAGTTGGATTGTGGTGGTTATTTGGAACACTGACGAAGGACATGTTTGGGAAGCAGAGGAATTCTACAGTTGGACTGTGAAGGTTACTTAGTAAGTTGACCCACAAAATAGTCCTGATGGAAGAGGAATTATGTAGTTGGATTGCGAAGTTGACTTGGTATGCTGACCCAATAAATGGTTTTGGAAGCGGAGGAATCCTGCAGTTGGATTGTGAAGGTTACTTGGTGGGCTGACCCAAGAAACGGTCATGGAAGCAGAGGAATCCTGCAGTTGGATTGTGAAGGTCACTTGGTACGCTGATCCAAGAAAGGGTTCTGGAAGTAGAGGAATCCTGTAGTTGGATGGTGAAGTTTAGATAGTACACTGACCCATGAAATGGCTTTGGAAGCAGAGGAATCCTGCAGTAGGATTGTGAATGATATTTGGTATGCTGACACATGAAAGGGTACTGGGAACAGAGAAATCCTGCTGTTGGAATCTGAAGGTTACTTAGTACGTTGACCCAAGAAAGGTTCTGTAAGTGGAGTATTCCAGAAATTGGATTTTAAAGGTTAGTGGGTACGCTCACACAAGAAAGGGTTTGGGAAGGAAGGAATCCAGCAGTTGAATTGTGAAGGTTACTTGGTACGCAGACCTAAGAAAGGGTTCTGGAAGTAAAGGAATCCTGCGGTTGGACGGTAACGGTTACTTGGTATGCTGACCCAGAAAGAGTTCTGGAAGCAGAGGAAACCTGCAGTTGGATTGTGAAGATTACTTGGTACGTTGACACAGGAAAGGGTTCTCGAAACAGACAAATCCTGTATTTTGATGGTGAAGTTTACATGGTACACTGACTCAAGAAAGGGTTTTGGAAGCAGAGGAGTCCGGCAGTTGGATTGTGAAGGTTACTTGAATACTGACCCATGAAAGAGGTCTGGAAGCAGAGGAATCCTGCAGTTGATTTGTGAAGATTACTTGGTATGTCAAACCAAGAAAGGGTTCTGGATGCAGAAGAATCTCGCAATTAGATTGTGAAGGTTCCTTGGTCCGCCGAACCACGAAAGAATTCTGGAAGCAAAGGAATTCTGGAGTTGGATTGAGAGGGTTTCTTGGTACGCTGACCCTAGAAACGGTTCTGGATGCAGAGGATTCCTACAGTTGGATTGTGAAGGTTACTTGGTTCTGGATGCAGAGGAAACCTGTAGTTGCATTGTAAGGGTTACTTGGAATGCTGACACACTAAAAGGGATTTGGAAGCAGAGGATACCTGCAACTGGAATGTGAAGGATATTTGGTACGCTGACCATGAAAAAGTTCTGGAAGCAGAGAAATCCTGAAGTTGGATTGTGAAGGTTACTTGGCACGCTGACCCAAGATAGGGTTTTGGAAACAGAGGAATCCTGCAGTAGGATTGTGAAAGATATTTGGTATGCTGACCCAAGAAAGGGTACTGGGAACACAGGAATCCTGCTGTTGGATGCTGAAGGTTACTTAGTACGTTGACTCAACAAAGGTTCTGTAAGTGGAGTATTCCAGAAATTGGATTTTAAAGGTTAGTAGGTATGCTGACACAAGAAAGGGTTCTGGAAGGAGAGGAATTCTGTAGTTGGATTGCGAAGTTGACTTGGTACGCTGACCCAATAAATGGTTTTGGAAGCGGAGGAATCCTGCAGTTGGATTGTGAAGGTTACTTAGTACGCTGACCGAGGAAAGGATTCTGGAAGCAGAGGAATCCTGCAGTTAAATTGTGAAGGTGACTTGGAATGCTGATCCATGAAAGGGTTCTGGAAGCAGAGAAATCCTGTATTTTGATGGTGAAGTTTACATGGTACACTGACTCAAGATAGGGTTTTGGAAGCAGAGGAATCCTGCAGTAGGATTGTGAAAGATATTTGGTATGCTGACCCATGAAAGGGTACTGGGAACAGAGGAATCCTGCTGTTGGATGCTGAAGGTTACTTAGTACGTTGACTCAACAAAGGTTCTGTAAGTGGAGTATTCCAGAAATTGGATTTTAAAGTTTAGGAAGTATGCTGACACAAGAAAGGGTACTGGAAGGAGAGGAATCCAGCAGTTGAATTGTGAAGGTTACTTGGTACGCAGACCTAAGAATGGGTTCTGGAAGTAGAGGAATCCTGCAGTTGGACGGTGACGGTTACTTGGTATGCTGACCCAAGAATGGGTTCTGGATGAAGAGGAATCCTGCAGTTGGATTGTGAAGGTTACTTGGTACACTGACCCAAGAAATGGTTCTGGAAGCAGAGGAAACCTGCAGTTGGATTGTGAAGTTTACTTGGTATATTGACACAAGAAAGGATTCTGGAAGCAGAGGAATCCTGTATTTTGATTGTGAAGTTTACATGGTACACTGACCCACGAAAGGGTTTTGGTGGCAGAGGAAACCTGCTGTTGGATTGTGAACGTTACTTAGTATGCTGTCCCAAGAAATGGTTCTGGAAGCAGAGGAATCCTGCAATTAGATTGTGAAGATACCACGGTATGCTGAACCATGAAAGGATTCTGGAAGCAAATGAATCCTCCAGTTGGATTGTGAGGGTTGCTTGGTACACTGACCCAAGAATGGGTTTTCGAACCAGAGGAATCCTGTATTTTGATTGTGAAGTTTAGATAGTACACTGTCTTGTTAAAAGGTTTTGGAAGCAGAGGAATCCTGTAGTAGGATTGTCAAAGATATTTGGTATGCTGACCCAAGAAAGGGTACTGGGAACATAGGAATCCTCCTGTTGGATGTTGGTGGTTACTTAGTACGTTGACCCAAGAAAGGTTCTGTAAGTAGAGTATTCCAGAAATTGGATTGTAAAGGTTAGTAGGTACGCACACACATGAAAAGGTTCTGGAAGGACAGGAATCCAGCAGTTGAATTGTGAAGGTTACTTGGTATGCAGACCTAAGAAAGGGTTTTGGAAGTAGGGGAATCGTGCAGTTGGACAGTGACAGTTACTTGGTATGCTGACCCAAGAATGGGTTCTGGAAGAAGCGGAATCCTCTAGTTGGATTGTGAAGGTTACTTGGTATGCAGACACAAGAAATGTTTTGGAAGCAGAGGAATCCGGCAGTTGGATTGAGAAGGTTACTTTGTACGCAGGCACAAGAAAGAGTTTTCGAAGAAGTGGACTGCAGCAGTTCGATTGTGAAGTTTACTTGGTATGCTGACCCATGAAAGTGTTCTGGAAGCAGAGGAATCCTGCAGTTGGATTATGAAGGTGACTTGGTACGCTGAACCAAGAAAAAGTTTTGGAATGAGAGGAATCCTGCAGTTGGATTATGGAGGTTACAGGGTATGCTGACCCATGAAAGAGATCTGGAAGCAAAGGAAACCTGCAGTTGGATTGTGTAGGTTACTTAGTATGCTCTGCCTATAAATGGTTTTGGAAGCGGAGGAATCCTGCAGTTGGATTGTGAAGTTTACTTGGCACGCTGACCAAAGAAATTGTTCTGAATGGAGAGGAATCCTGTTGTTGGGTTGTGAAGGTTACTTAGTATGCTGACCAAGGAAAGGATTCTGGAAAAAGAGGAATCCTGCAGTTGGATTGTGGTGGTTATTTGGAACACTGACGAAGAACATGTTTGGGAAGCAGAGGAATTCTGCAGTTGGATTGTGAAGGTTACTTAGTAAGTTGACCCACAAAATGGTCCTGGAAGAAGAGGAATTCTGTTGTTGGATTGCGAAGTTGACTTGGTACACTGACCCAATAAATGGTTTTGGAAGCGGAGGAATCCTGCAGTTGGATTGTGAAGGTTACTTGGTGGGCTGACCCAAGAAACGGTCCTGGAAGCAGAGGAATCCTGCAGTTGGATTGTGAAGGTCACTTGGTACGCTGACCCCAAAAATGGTTCTGGAAGTAGAGGAATCCTGTAGTTGGATGGTGAAGTTTAGATAGTACACTGACCCATGAAATGGTTTTGGAAGTAGAGGAATCCTGCAGTAGGATTGTGAAAGATATTTGGAATGCTGACCCAAGAAATGGTACAGGGAACAGAGAAATCATGCTGTTGGATGCTGAAGGTTACTTAGTACGTTGACTCAAGAAAGATTCGGTAAGTAGAGTATACTAGAAATTGGATTTTAAAGGTTAGTAGATACGATGACACAAGAAAGGGTTCTGGAAGGAGAGGAATCCAACAGTTGAATTGTGAAGGTTACTTGGTACGTAGACCTAAGAAAGGGTTCTGGAAGTAGAGGAATCCTGCAGCTGGACGGTGACGGTTACTTGGTATGCAGAACCAAGAATGGGTTCTGGATGAAGAGGAATCCTGTAGTTGTATTGTGAAGATTAATTGGTACGCTGAACAAAGATAGTGTTCTGGAAGAAGAGGAATCCTGTAGTTGTATTGTGAAGATTACTTAGAACATTGACCCAAGTAAGGGTTCTGGAAGTAGAGGAATCCTGCAGTTGACGGTGACGGTTACTTGGTATGCTGACCCAAGAATGGGTTCTGGATGAAGAGGTATCCTGTAGTTGTATTGTGAAGATTAATTGGTACGCTGAACCAAGATAGTGTTTTGGAAGAAGAGGAATCCTGTAGTTGTATTGTGAAGATTACTTAGAAAATTGACCCAAGTAAGGGTTTTGGAAGCAGAGGAATCCTGCAGTTGGATTGTGCAGATTACTTAGTACGCTGACCCAGGAAAGGATTCTGGAAGCAGAGGAATCCTGCAGTCGCATTGTTAAGGTTACTTGGTACGCTTACCCAAGGAAAGGTTCTGGAAAAAGAGGAATACTGTAGTTGGGTGTGAAGGTTGCTTAGTACGCTGACCCAGGAATGGATACTGGAAGCAGAGGAATCCTGTATTTTGATTGTGTAGTTCAGATGGTACACTGACCCACGAAAGGGTTTTGGTGGCAGAGTAATCCTGTAGTTGGATTGTGAAAGATATTTGGTATGCCGACACAAGAAAGGGTACTGGGAGGAGAGGAGTCCTGCAGTTGCGTGGTGAAGGTTACTTTTTCTGCTGACCCAAGAAAGGGTTTTGGAAGCAGATGAATCAAGGATTTAGATTGGAAAGGTTAGTAGGTACGCTGACCCAAGAAAGGGTTTTGGGAGTAGAGTAATCCCGGAGTTGGATGGTGAAGGTTACATGGAACGCAGAACCAAGAATGTGTTCTAGAAGAAGAGGTATCCAGCAGTTGGATTGTAAAGGTTTCTTGGTACGCTGACAGAAGAATGTGTTTTGGAAGCAGAGGAATCCTGCAGTAGGATTGTGAAAGATATTTGGTATGCTGACTCATGAAAGGGTACTGCGAACATAGGAATTCTGCTGTTGGGTGCTGAAGGTTACTTAGTACGTTGACCCAAGAAAGGTTCTGTAAATGCAGTATTCCAGAAATTGGCTTTTAAAGTTTAGCAGGTACGCTGACACAAGAAAGGGTTCTGGAAGGAGAGGAATCCAGCAGTTGGACGGTGACGGTTACTTGGTATGCTGACCCAAGAATGGGTTCTGGTTGAAGAGGAATCCTGTAGTTGTATTGTGAAGGTTACTTGGAATGCTGACGAAGAAAGTGATTTGGAAGAAGAGGAATCCTGTAGTTGGTTTGTGAAGGTTACTTAGTACGCTGAAACAAGAAAGGGTTCTGGAAGCAGAGGAATCCTGTATATTGATTGAGAAGTTTAGATGGTACACTGACCCAAGAAAGGGTTTTAGAAGCAGAGGATTCCTGCAGTAGGATTGTAAAGGTTTCTTGGTATGCTGACCCAAGAAAAGGTTCTGGAAGCAGCGGAATCCTGTAGTTGGATTGTGAAAGATATTTGGTATGCCGACCCAATAAACGGTACTGGGAGGAGAGGAATCTGGCAGTTGGATGGTGAAGGTTACTTGGTATGCAGACCTAAGAAAGGATTCTAGAAGTAGAGGAATCCTGCAGTTGGATGGTGAAGGTTACTTGTAATGCTGACCCAAGAAAGTTTTCTGGAAGTAGAGGAATCCTGTAGTTGGATTGTGAAGGTTAATTGGTACACAGACACAGAGGAAAGTGTTTTGGAAGCAGATGAATCCTGCAGTTGGATTGTAAAGGTTGCTTGATTTGCTGACCCATGAAAGAGTTCTGGAAGTGGAGGAAACCTGCAGTTGGATTGTGAAGGTTACTTGGAATGCTGACCCAAGAAATGGTTCTGGAAGAAGAGGATTCCTGTTGTTGGGTTGAGAAGGTTATTTGGAACACTGACAAAGAACGTGTTTGGGAAGCAGAGGAATCCTGCAGTTGTATTGTGAAGGGTACTTGGTATGCTGACCCATGAAAGTGTTCTGGAAGCAGAGGAAACAGGCAGTTGGACAGTGAAGGCTACTTGGTATGGTGACCCAAGAAAGAGTTCTGGAAGTAGAGGAAACCTGCAGTTGGATTGTGAATGTTCCTTGGAACGCTGACCCAAGAAATTGTTCTGGAAGAAGAGGAATCCCATAGTTGGATTGTGAGGGTTACTTAGAATGCCAACACACGAATGGGATTTGGGAGCAGAGGATACCTGCAGTTGGATAGTGAAGGTTACTTAGTAGGTTGACTCAAGAAAGATTCTGTAAGTAGAGTATTCCAGAAATTGGATTTTAAAGGTTAGTCGGTACGATGACACAAGAAATGGTTCTGGAAGGAGAGGAATCCAACAGTTGAATTGTGAAGGTTACTTGGTATGCTCACCCAAGAATGGGTTCTGGATGAAGAGGAATCCTGTAGTTGGATTGTGAAGGTTAATTGGTACACAGACACACAGGAAAGTGTTTTGGAAGCAAATGAATCCTGCAGTTGGATTGTGAAGGTTGCTTGATTTGCTGACCCATGAAAGAGTTCTGGAAGTGGAGGAAACCTGCAGTTGGATTGTGAAGGTTACTTGGAATGCTGACCCAAGAATTGGTTCTGGAAGAAGAGGATTCCTGTTGTTGGGTTGTGAAGGTTACTTAGTATGCTCACCAAGGAAAGGATACTGGAAAAAGAGTAATCCTGCAGTTGGGTTGTGAAGGTTATTTGGAACACTGACAAAGAACGTGTTTGGGAAGCAGAGGAATCCTGCAGTTGGATTGTGAATGTTCCTTGGAACGCTGTCCCAAGAAATTGTTCTGGAAGAAGAGGAATCCCATAGTTGGATTGTGAGGGTTACTTAGAATGCTAACACACGAATGGGATTTGGAAGCAGAGGATACCTGCAGTTGGATAGTGAAGGTTACTTTGTACGCTGACCCAAGAAAGGATTCTGGCAGCCGTGGAATCCTGTATTTGGATTGTGAGGGTTACCTGGTACAATGACTCAAGAAAGGGTTTTGGATGCCGAGGATACCTGCCATTGGATTGTGAAGGTAATTTGGTATGCTGACCAAGAAAAGATTCTGGAAGCAGAGGAAACCTCTAATTGGATTGTGAAGGTTACTTGGTACGCAGACACAAGAAAGTGTTTTAGAAGCAGAGGAATCCTGCAGTTAGATTGTGAAGTTTAAGTGGTACACAGATACACAGGAAAGTGTTTTGGAAGCAGAGGAATCCTGCAGTTGGATTCTGAAGGATACTTGATTTGCTGACCCATGAAAGAGTTCTGGAAGAAGGAGAATCCTGTTGTTGGGTTGTGAATGTTACTTAGTATGCTGACCAAGGAAAGGATTCTGGAAAAAAGATGAATCCTGCAGTTGGATTGTGATGGTTATTTGGAACACTGACGAAGAATGTGTTTGGGATGCAGAAGAATCCTACAGTTGTATTGTGAAGGTTACTTAGTAAGTTGACCCACAAAATGGTTCTGGAAGCAGAGGAATTCTGGAGTTCGATTGCGAAGTTGACTTGGTATGCCTACCCAATAAATGGTATTGGAAGAGGAGGAATACTGCAGTTGGATTGTGAAGGTTACTTGGTAGGCTGACCCAAGAAACGGTTCTGGAAGCAGAGGAAACCTGTAGTTTGATTGTGAGGGTTACTTAGAACGCTGACCAAGAAAAGGTTATGGAGGCAGAGGAAACCTGCAGTTGGATAGTTAAGGTTACTTGGTAAGCTGACTCAAGAAAGGGTTCTGGAAGAAGAGGAATCCTGTAGTTGGATTCTGAAGGGTACCTGGTTTGCTGACCCACGAATGGGATCTAGAAGCAGAGGAATGCTACAGAAGCATTGTGAATGTCATTTGGTACGCTGACCCAAGGAAGGATTCGAGAGGCAGAGAAATCCTGCAGTTGGTTTGTGAAGGTTACTTGGTGCGCTGACCCATGAAAGAGTCTAGAAGCAGAGGAAACATGCAGTTGGACATTGAAGGCTACTTGGTATGCTTTCGCAAGTAAAGGTCCTGGAAGAAGATGAATCCTCTAGTAGGATTGTGAATGTTCCTTGGTACGCTGACCCATAAAAGAGTTTTGGAAGCAGAGGAAACCTGCAGTTGGACTGTGAAAGTTACTTGGTCTGCTGACCCAAGAAAGGGTTCTGGAAGAAGAGGAATCCTCTAGTTGGAATGTGAAGGTTACTTAGTACACAGACACACAGGAAAGTGTTTTGGAAGCAGAGGAATCCTGCAGTAGGATTGTGAAAGATATTTGGTATGCTGACTCATGAAAGGGTACTGGGAACATAGGAATTCTGCTGTTGGGTGCTGAAGGTTACTTAGTACGTTGACCCAAGAAAGGTTCTGTAAATGCAGTATTCCAGAAATTGGCTTTTAAAGTTTAGCAGGTACGCTGACACAAGAAAGGGTTCTGGAAGGAGAGGAATCCAGCAGTTGGACGGTGACGGTTACTTGGTATGCTGACCCAAGAATGGGTTCTGGTTGAAGAGGAATCCTGTAGTTGTATTGTGAAGGTTACTTGGAATGCTGACGAAGAAAGTGTTTTGGAAGAAGAGGAATCCTGTAGTTGGTTTGTGAAGGTTACTTAGTACGCTGAAACAAGAAAGGGTTCTGGAAGCAGAGGAATCCTGTATATTGATTGAGAAGTTTAGATGGTACACTGACCCAAGAAAGGGTTTTAGAAGCAGAGGATTCCTGCAGTAGGATTGTAAAGGTTTCTTGGTATGCTGACCCAAGAAAAGGTTCTGGAAGCAGCGGAATCCTGTAGTTGGATTGTGAAAGATATTTGGTATGCCGACCCAATAAACGGTACTGGGAGGAGAGGAATCTGGCAGTTGGATGGTGAAGGTTACTTGGTATGCAGACCTAAGAAAGGATTCTAGAAGTAGAGGAATCCTGCAGTTGGATGGTGAAGGTTACTTGTAATGCTGACCCAAGAAAGTTTTCTGGAAGTAGAGGAATCCTGTAGTTGGATTGTGAAGGTTAATTGGTACACAGACACAGAGGAAAGTGTTTTGGAAGCAGATGAATCCTGCAGTTGGATTGTAAAGGTTGCTTGATTTGCTGACCCATGAAAGAGTTCTGGAAGTGGAGGAAACCTGCAGTTGGATTGTGAAGGTTACTTGGAATGCTGACCCAAGAAATGGTTCTGGAAGAAGAGGATTCCTGTTGTTGGGTTGAGAAGGTTATTTGGAACACTGACAAAGAACGTGTTTGGGAAGCAGAGGAATCCTGCAGTTGGATTGTGAAGGGTACTTGGTATGCTGACCCATGAAAGTGTTCTGGAAGCAGAGGAAACAGGCAGTTGGACAGTGAAGGCTACTTGGTATGGTGACCCAAGAAAGAGTTCTGGAAGTAGAGGAAACCTGCAGTTGGATTGTGAATGTTCCTTGGAACGCTGACCCAAGAAATTGTTCTGGAAGAAGAGGAATCCCATAGTTGGATTGTGAGGGTTACTTAGAATGCCAACACACGAATGGGATTTGGGAGCAGAGGATACCTGCAGTTGGATAGTGAAGGTTACTTAGTAGGTTGACTCAAGAAAGATTCTGTAAGTAGAGTATTCCAGAAATTGGATTTTAAAGGTTAGTCGGTACGATGACACAAGAAATGGTTCTGGAAGGAGAGGAATCCAACAGTTGAATTGTGAAGGTTACTTGGTATGCTCACCCAAGAATGGGTTCTGGATGAAGAGGAATCCTGTAGTTGGATTGTGAAGGTTAATTGGTACACAGACACACAGGAAAGTGTTTTGGAAGCAAATGAATCCTGCAGTTGGATTGTGAAGGTTGCTTGATTTGCTGACCCATGAAAGAGTTCTGGAAGTGGAGGAAACCTGCAGTTGGATTGTGAAGGTTACTTGGAATGCTGACCCAAGAATTGGTTCTGGAAGAAGAGGATTCCTGTTGTTGGGTTGTGAAGGTTACTTAGTATGCTCACCAAGGAAAGGATACTGGAAAAAGAGGAATCCTGCAGTTGGGTTGTGAAGGTTATTTGGAACACTGACAAAGAACGTGTTTGGGAAGCAGAGGAATCCTGCAGTTGGATTGTGAATGTTCCTTGGAACGCTGTCCCAAGAAATTGTTCTGGAAGAAGAGGAATCCCATAGTTGGATTGTGAGGGTTACTTAGAATGCTAACACACGAATGGGATTTGGAAGCAGAGGATACCTGCAGTTGGATAGTGAAGGTTACTTTGTACGCTGACCCAAGAAAGGATTCTGGCAGCCGTGGAATCCTGTATTTGGATTGTGAGGGTTACCTGGTACAATGACTCAAGAAAGGGTTTTGGATGCCGAGGATACCTGCCATTGGATTGTGAAGGTAATTTGGTATGCTGACCAAGAAAAGATTCTGGAAGCAGAGGAAACCTCTAATTGGATTGTGAAGGTTACTTGGTACGCAGACACAAGAAAGTGTTTTAGAAGCAGAGGAATCCTGCAGTTAGATTGTGAAGTTTAAGTGGTACACAGATACACAGGAAAGTGTTTTGGAAGCAGAGGAATCCTGCAGTTGGATTCTGAAGGATACTTGATTTGCTGACCCATGAAAGAGTTCTGGAAGAAGGAGAATCCTGTTGTTGGGTTGTGAATGTTACTTAGTATGCTGACCAAGGAAAGGATTCTGGAAAAAAGATGAATCCTGCAGTTGGATTGTGATGGTTATTTGGAACACTGACGAAGAATGTGTTTGGGATGCAGAAGAATCCTACAGTTGTATTGTGAAGGTTACTTAGTAAGTTGACCCACAAAATGGTTCTGGAAGCAGAGGAATTCTGGAGTTCGATTGCGAAGTTGACTTGGTATGCCTACCCAATAAATGGTATTGGAAGAGGAGGAATACTGCAGTTGGATTGTGAAGGTTACTTGGTAGGCTGACCCAAGAAACGGTTCTGGAAGCAGAGGAAACCTGTAGTTTGATTGTGAGGGTTACTTAGAACGCTGACCAAGAAAAGGTTATGGAGGCAGAGGAAACCTGCAGTTGGATAGTTAAGGTTACTTGGTAAGCTGACTCAAGAAAGGGTTCTGGAAGAAGAGGAATCCTGTAGTTGGATTCTGAAGGGTACCTGGTTTGCTGACCCACGAATGGGATCTAGAAGCAGAGGAATGCTACAGAAGCATTGTGAATGTCATTTGGTACGCTGACCCAAGGAAGGATTCGAGAGGCAGAGAAATCCTGCAGTTGGTTTGTGAAGGTTACTTGGTGCGCTGACCCATGAAAGAGTCTAGAAGCAGAGGAAACATGCAGTTGGACATTGAAGGCTACTTGGTATGCTTTCGCAAGTAAAGGTCCTGGAAGAAGATGAATCCTCTAGTAGGATTGTGAATGTTCCTTGGTACGCTGACCCATAAAAGAGTTTTGGAAGCAGAGGAAACCTGCAGTTGGACTGTGAAAGTTACTTGGTCTGCTGACCCAAGAAAGGGTTCTGGAAGAAGAGGAATCCTCTAGTTGGAATGTGAAGGTTACTTAGTACACAGACACACAGGAAAGTGTTTTGGAAGCAGAGGAATCCTGCAGTAGGATTGTGAAAGATATTTGGTATGCTGACTCATGAAAGGGTACTGGGAACATAGGAATTCTGCTGTTGGGTGCTGAAGGTTACTTAGTACGTTGACCCAAGAAAGGTTCTGTAAATGCAGTATTCCAGAAATTGGCTTTTAAAGTTTAGCAGGTACGCTGACACAAGAAAGGGTTCTGGAAGGAGAGGAATCCAGCAGTTGGACGGTGACGGTTACTTGGTATGCTGACCCAAGAATGGGTTCTGGTTGAAGAGGAATCCTGTAGTTGTATTGTGAAGGTTACTTGGAATGCTGACGAAGAAAGTGTTTTGGAAGAAGAGGAATCCTGTAGTTGGTTTGTGAAGGTTACTTAGTACGCTGAAACAAGAAAGGGTTCTGGAAGCAGAGGAATCCTGTATATTGATTGAGAAGTTTAGATGGTACACTGACCCAAGAAAGGGTTTTAGAAGCAGAGGATTCCTGCAGTAGGATTGTAAAGGTTTCTTGGTATGCTGACCCAAGAAAAGGTTCTGGAAGCAGCGGAATCCTGTAGTTGGATTGTGAAAGATATTTGGTATGCCGACCCAATAAACGGTACTGGGAGGAGAGGAATCTGGCAGTTGGATGGTGAAGGTTACTTGGTATGCAGACCTAAGAAAGGATTCTAGAAGTAGAGGAATCCTGCAGTTGGATGGTGAAGGTTACTTGTAATGCTGACCCAAGAAAGTTTTCTGGAAGTAGAGGAATCCTGTAGTTGGATTGTGAAGGTTAATTGGTACACAGACACAGAGGAAAGTGTTTTGGAAGCAGATGAATCCTGCAGTTGGATTGTAAAGGTTGCTTGATTTGCTGACCCATGAAAGAGTTCTGGAAGTGGAGGAAACCTGCAGTTGGATTGTGAAGGTTACTTGGAATGCTGACCCAAGAAATGGTTCTGGAAGAAGAGGATTCCTGTTGTTGGGTTGAGAAGGTTATTTGGAACACTGACAAAGAACGTGTTTGGGAAGCAGAGGAATCCTGCAGTTGTATTGTGAAGGGTACTTGGTATGCTGACCCATGAAAGTGTTCTGGAAGCAGAGGAAACAGGCAGTTGGACAGTGAAGGCTACTTGGTATGGTGACCCAAGAAAGAGTTCTGGAAGTAGAGGAAACCTGCAGTTGGATTGTGAATGTTCCTTGGAACGCTGACCCAAGAAATTGTTCTGGAAGAAGAGGAATCCCATAGTTGGATTGTGAGGGTTACTTAGAATGCCAACACACGAATGGGATTTGGGAGCAGAGGATACCTGCAGTTGGATAGTGAAGGTTACTTAGTAGGTTGACTCAAGAAAGATTCTGTAAGTAGAGTATTCCAGAAATTGGATTTTAAAGGTTAGTCGGTACGATGACACAAGAAATGGTTCTGGAAGGAGAGGAATCCAACAGTTGAATTGTGAAGGTTACTTGGTATGCTCACCCAAGAATGGGTTCTGGATGAAGAGGAATCCTGTAGTTGGATTGTGAAGGTTAATTGGTACACAGACACACAGGAAAGTGTTTTGGAAGCAAATGAATCCTGCAGTTGGATTGTGAAGGTTGCTTGATTTGCTGACCCATGAAAGAGTTCTGGAAGTGGAGGAAACCTGCAGTTGGATTGTGAAGGTTACTTGGAATGCTGACCCAAGAATTGGTTCTGGAAGAAGAGGATTCCTGTTGTTGGGTTGTGAAGGTTACTTAGTATGCTCACCAAGGAAAGGATACTGGAAAAAGAGGAATCCTGCAGTTGGGTTGTGAAGGTTATTTGGAACACTGACAAAGAACGTGTTTGGGAAGCAGAGGAATCCTGCAGTTGGATTGTGAATGTTCCTTGGAACGCTGTCCCAAGAAATTGTTCTGGAAGAAGAGGAATCCCATAGTTGGATTGTGAGGGTTACTTAGAATGCTAACACACGAATGGGATTTGGAAGCAGAGGATACCTGCAGTTGGATAGTGAAGGTTACTTTGTACGCTGACCCAAGAAAGGATTCTGGCAGCCGTGGAATCCTGTATTTGGATTGTGAGGGTTACCTGGTACAATGACTCAAGAAAGGGTTTTGGATGCCGAGGATACCTGCCATTGGATTGTGAAGGTAATTTGGTATGCTGACCAAGAAAAGATTCTGGAAGCAGAGGAAACCTCTAATTGGATTGTGAAGGTTACTTGGTACGCAGACACAAGAAAGTGTTTTAGAAGCAGAGGAATCCTGCAGTTAGATTGTGAAGTTTAAGTGGTACACAGATACACAGGAAAGTGTTTTGGAAGCAGAGGAATCCTGCAGTTGGATTCTGAAGGATACTTGATTTGCTGACCCATGAAAGAGTTCTGGAAGAAGGAGAATCCTGTTGTTGGGTTGTGAATGTTACTTAGTACGCTGACCAAGGAAAGGATTCTGGAAAAAAGATGAATCCTGCAGTTGGATTGTGATGGTTATTTGGAACACTGACGAAGAATGTGTTTGGGATGCAGAAGAATCCTACAGTTGTATTGTGAAGGTTACTTAGTAAGTTGACCCACAAAATGGTTCTGGAAGCAGAGGAATTCTGGAGTTGGATTGCGAAGTTGACTTGGTATGCCTACCCAATAAATGGTATTGGAAGAGGAGGAATACTGCAGTTGGATTGTGAAGGTTACTTGGTAGGCTGACCCAAGAAACGGTTCTGGAAGCAGAGGAAACCTGTAGTTTGATTGTGAGGGTTACTTAGAACGCTGACCAAGAAAAGGTTATGGAGGCAGAGGAAACCTGCAGTTGGATAGTTAAGGTTACTTGGTAAGCTGACTCAAGAAAGGGTTCTGGAAGAAGAGGAATCCTGTAGTTGGATTCTGAAGGGTACCTGGTTTGCTGACCCACGAATGGGATCTAGAAGCAGAGGAATGCTACAGAAGCATTGTGAATGTCATTTGGTACGCTGACCCAAGGAAGGATTCGAGAGGCAGAGAAATCCTGCAGTTGGTTTGTGAAGGTTACTTGGTGCGCTGACCCATGAAAGAGTCTAGAAGCAGAGGAAACATGCAGTTGGACATTGAAGGCTACTTGGTATGCTGTCGCAAGTAAAGGTCCTGGAAGAAGATGAATCCTCTAGTAGGATTGTGAATGTTCCTTGGTACGCTGACCCATAAAAGAGTTTTGGAAGCAGAGGAAACCTGCAGTTGGACTGTGAAAGTTACTTGGTCTGCTGACCCAAGAAAGGGTTCTGGAAGAAGAGGAATCCTCTAGTTGGAATGTGAAGGTTACTTAGTACACAGACACACAGGAAAGTGTTTTGGAAGCAGAGGAATCCTTCAGTTGGATTATGAAAGTTACTTGATATGCTGACCCAAGAAAGAGTTCTGGCAGTAGAGGAAACATGCAGTTGGATTGTGAAGGTTCCTTGGAACGCTAACCCAAGAAATTGTTCTTGAAGAAGAGGAATCCTGCAGTTGGATTGTGAAGGTTACTTGGTACGCTGACCCAAGGAATGGTTCTAGAAGAAGGGGAATCCTGTTGTTGGGTTGTGAAGGGTACTTAGTACGCTGACCAAGGAAAGGATACTAGAAAAAGAGGAAACCTGCAATTGGATTGTGATGGTTACTTGGTACGCTGAACAACGAAACGGTTCTTGAAGCAGAGGAATCCCATAGTTGAATTGTGAGGGTTACTTGGAATGCTGACACACGAATGGGATTTGGAAGCAGAGGATAACTGCAGTTGTATTGTGAAGGTTACTTAGTATGCTGTGCCAATAAATGGTTTTGGAAGCGGAGGAATCCTGCAGTTGGATTGTGAAGGATACTTGGTATGCTGAACCAAGAAAGGGTTCTGGAAAAAGAGGAATCCTCTTGTTGGATTGTGAAGGTTACCCGGTATGCAGACAAAAGAAAGTGTTTTGGAAGCAGAGAAATCCTGCAGTTGGATCGTGAAGTTTACTTGGCATGCTGACCAAAGAAATTGTTCTGGAAGCAGAGGAATCCTGCAGTTGCATTGTTAAGGTTACTTGGTACGCTTACCCAAGGAAAGGTTCTGGAAGAAGAGGAATACTGTAGTTGGGTTGTGAAGGTTGCTTAGTACGCTGACCCAGGAATGGATACTGGAAGCAGAGGAATCCTGTATTTTGATTGTGTAGTTCAGATGGTACACTGACCCACGAAAGGGTTTTGGTGGCAGAGTAATCCTGTAGTTGGATTGTGAAAGATATTTGGTATGCCGACACAAGAAAGGGTACTGGGAGGAGAGGAATCCTGCAGTTGCGTGGTGAAGGTTACTTTTTCTGCTGACCCAAGAAAGGGTTTTGGAAGCAGATGAATCAAGGATTTAGATTGTAAAGGTTAGTAGGTACGCTGACCCAAGAAAGGGTTTTGGGAGTAGAGTAATCCTGCAGTTGGATGGTGAAGGTTAAATGGAACGCAGAACCAAGAATGTGTTCTAGAAGAAGAGGTATCCAGCAGTTGGATTGTAAAGCTTTCTTGTTACGCTGACAGAAGAATGTGTTTTGGAAGCAGAGGAACCCTGCATTTGAATTGTGAAAGGTACCTGGTACGTTGACCCATGAAACGGTTATGGAAGCAGAGTGATCCTGCAGTTGGATTGTGAAGATTACCCGGTATGCAGACACAAGGAAATGTTTTGGAAGCAGATGAATCCTGCAGTTGGATTATGAAGGTTACTTGGTATGCTGACCCATGAAAGAGTTCTGGAAGCAGAGGAAACCTGCAGTTGGATTATGAAGATTACTTGGTACGTTGACACAAGAAAGGGTTCTGGAAGCAGACAAATCCTGTATTTTGATGGTGAAATTTACATGGTACACTGACCCAAGAAAGGGTTTTGCAAGCAGAGGAGTCCTGCAGTTGGATAGTGAAGGTTACTTGGATACTGACCCATGAAAGAGGTCTGGAAGGAGAGGAATCCTGCAGTTGGATTGTGGAGATTATTTGGTACGTTTAACCAAGAAAGGGTTCTGGAAGCAGAAGAATCCTGCAATTAGATTGTGAAGGTTCCTTGGTCCGCTGAACCACGAAAGAATTCTGGAAGCAAAGGAATTCTGGAGTTGGATTGAGAGGGTTCCTTGGTACGCTGACCCTAGAAACGGTTCTGGATGCAGAGGATTCCTACAGTTGGATTGTGAAGGTTACTTGGTTCTGGATGCAGAGGAAACCTGTAGTTGCATTGTAAGGGTTACTTGGAATGCTGACACACTAAAAGGGATTTGGAAGCAGAGGATACCTGCAACTGGAATGTGAAGGATGTTTGGTACCCTGACCAAGAAAATGTTCTGGAAGCAGAGGAAACCTACATTTGGATAGTGAAGGTTACTTGGTACGCTGACCCAAGAAAGGGATTTGGAAGCAGAGGAATCCTACAGTTGGATTGTGAAGGTAACTTAGTAAGTTGACCCACAAAATGGTTCTGGAAGAAGTGGAATTCTGTAGTTGGATTGCGAAGTTGACTTGGTACGCTGACCCAATAAATGGTTTTGGAAGCGGAGGAATCCTGCAGTTGGATTGTGAAGGTCACTTGGTACGCTGACCCAAGAAAGGGTTCTGGAAGCAGAGGAATCCTGCAGTTGGATTGTGAAGGTCACTTGGTACGCTGACCCAAGAAAGGGTTCTGGAAGTAGAGGAATCCTGTAGTTGGATGGTGAAGTTTAGATAGTACACTGACACATGAAATGGTTTTGGAAGCAGAGGAATCCTGCAGTAGGATTGTGAAAGATATTTGGTATGCTGACCCATGAAAGGGTGCTGGGAACATAGGAATCCTGCTGTTGGATGCTGAAGGTTACTTAGTACGTTGACCCAAGAAAGGTTCTGTAAGTGCAGTATTCCAGAAATTGGCTTTTAAAGTTTAGCAGGTACGCTGACACAAGAAAGGGTTCTGGAAGGAGAGGAATCCAGCAGTTGGACGGTGACGGTTACTTGGTATGCTGACCCAAGAATGGGTTCTGGTTGAAGAGGAATCCTGTAGTTGTATTGTGAAAGTTACTTGGTACGCTGAACAAAGATAGTGTTCTGGAAGAAAAGGAATCCTGTAGTTGGTTTGTGAAGATTACTTGGAACATTGACCCAAGTAAGGGTTTTGGAAGAGGAATCCTGCAGTTGAATTGTGCAGATTACTTAGTACGCTGACCCAGGAAAGGATTCTGGAAGCAGAGGAATCCTGCATTCGGATTGTAAAGGTTACTTAGTACACTGACCCAGGAAAGGTTTCTGGAAGCAGAGGAATCCTGCAGTCAGATTGTAAAGATTACTTGATACGCTTACCCAAGAAAGGGTTCTGGAATAAGTGGAATACTGTAGTTGGGTTGTGAAGGCTACTTAGTACGCAGACCCAGGAATCGATGCTGGAAGCAGAGGAATCCTGCAGTTGGATTATGAAGGTTTCTTGGTACGTTGACACAAGAAAGAGTTCTGGAAGCAGACAAATCCTGTATTTTGATGGTGAAGTTTACATGGTACACTGACCCAAGAAAGGGTTTTGGAAGCAGAGGAATCCTGCAGTTGGATTGTGAAGATTACTTGGTACGTTAAACCAAGAAAGGGTTCTGGAAGCAGAGGAAACCTGCATTTGAATTGTGAAGGTTACTTGGTAAGTTGACCCAGGAAAGGATACTGGAAGGAGAGGAGTCTTGTATTTTCATTGTGAAGTTTAGATGGTACACTGGCCCATGAAAGGGTGTTGGAAGCAGAGGAATCCTGTAGTTGGATTGTGAAGGTTACTTGGAATGCTGACGAAGAAAGTGTTTTGGAAGAAGAGGAATCTTGTAGTTGGTTTGTGAAGGTTACTTAGTACACTGAAACAAGAAAGGGTTTTGGAAGCAGAGGAATCCTGTATATTGATTGTGAAGTTTAGATGGTACACTGACCCAAGAAATGGTTTTGGAAGCAGAGGATTCCTGCAGTAGGATTGTAAAGGTTTCTTGGTATGCTGACCCAAGAAAAGGTTCTGGAAGCAGCGGAATCCTGTAGTTGGATTGTGAAAGATATTTGGTATGCAGACCCAATAAACGGTACTGGGAGGAGAGGAATCTGGCAGTTGGATGGTGAAGGTTACTTTGTATGCAGACCTAAGAAAGGATTCTAGAAGTAGAGGAATCCTGCAGTTGGATGGTGAAGGTTACTTGTAATGCTGACCCAAGAAAGTGTTCTGGAAGTAGAGGAATCCTATAGTTGGATTGTGAAGGTTAATTGGTACACAGACACACAGGAAAGTGTTTTGGAAGCAAATGAATCCTGCAGTTGGATTGTGAAGGTTGCTTGATTTGCTGACCCATGAAAGAGTTCTGGAAGTGGAGGAAACCTGCAGTTGGATTGTGAAGGTTACTTGGAATGCTGACCCAAGAATTGGTTCTGGAAGAAGAGGATTCCTGTTGTTGGGTTGTGAAGGTTACTTAGTATGCTCACCAAGGAAAGGATACTGGAAAAAGAGGAATCCTGCAGTTGGGTTGTGAAGGTTATTTGGAACACTGACAAAGAACGTGTTTGGGAAGCAGAGGAATCCTGCAGTTGGATTGTGAATGTTCCTTGGAACGCTGTCCCAAGAAATTGTTCTGGAAGAAGAGGAATCCCATAGTTGGATTGTGAGGGTTACTTAGAATGCTAACACACGAATGGGATTTGGAAGCAGAGGATACCTGCAGTTGGATAGTGAAGGTTACTTTGTACGCTGACCCAAGAAAGGATTCTGGCAGCCGTGGAATCCTGTATTTGGATTGTGAGGGTTACCTGGTACAATGACTCAAAAAAAGGGTTTTGGATGCCGAGGATACCTGCCATTGGATTGTGAAGGTAATTTGGTATGCTGACCAAGAAAAGATTCTGGAAGCAGAGGAAACCTCTAATTGGATTGTGAAGGTTACTTGGTACGCAGACACAAGAAAGTGTTTTAGAAGCAGAGGAATCCTGCAGTTAGATTGTGAAGTTTAAGTGGTACACAGATACACAGGAAAGTGTTTTGGAAGCAGAGGAATCCTGCAGTTGGATTCTGAAGGATACTTGATTTGCTGACCCATGAAAGAGTTCTGGAAGAAGGAGAATCCTGTTGTTGGTTTGTGAATGTTACTTAGTACGCTGACCAAGGAAAGGATTCTGGAAAAAAGATGAATCCTGCAGTTGGATTGTGATGGTTATTTGGAACACTGACGAAGAATGTGTTTGGGATGCAGAAGAATCCTACAGTTGTATTGTGAAGGTTACTTAGTAAGTTGACCCACAAAATGGTTCTGGAAGCAGAGGAATTCTGGAGTTGGATTGCGAAGTTGACTTGGTATGCCTACCCAATAAATGGTATTGGAAGAGGAGGAATACTGCAGTTGGATTGTGAAGGTTACTTGGTAGGCTGACCCAAGAAACGGTTCTGGAAGCAGAGGAAACCTGTAGTTTGATTGTGAGGGTTACTTAGAATGCTGACCAAGAAAAGGTTATGGAGGCAGAGGAAACCTGCAGTTGGATAGTTAAGGTTACTTGGTAAGCTGACTCAAGAAAGGGTTCTGGAAGAAGAGGAATCCTGTAGTTGGATTCTGAAGGGTACCTGGTTTGCTGACCCACGAATGGGATCTAGAAGCAGAGGAATGCTACAGAAGCATTGTGAATGTCATTTGGTACGCTGACCCAAGGAAGGATTCGAGAGGCAGAGAAATCCTGCAGTTGGTTTGTGAAGGTTACTTGGTGCGCTGACCCATGAAAGAGTCTAGAAGCAGAGGAAACATGCAGTTGGACATTGAAGGCTACTTGGTATGCTGTCGCAAGTAAAGGTCCTGGAAGAAGATGAATCCTCTGGTAGGATTGTGAATGTTCCTTGGTACGCTGACCCATAAAAGAGTTTTGGAAGCAGAGGAAACCTGCAGTTGGACTGTGAAAGTTACTTGGTCTGCTGACCCAAGAAAGGGTTCTGGAAGAACAGGAATCCTCTAGTTGGAATGTGAAGGTTACTTAGTACACAGACACACAGGAAAGTGTTTTGGAAGCAGAGGAATCCTTCAGTTGGATTATGAAAGTTACTTGATATGCTGACCCAAGAAAGAGTTCTGGCAGTAGAGGAAACATGCAGTTGGATTGTGAAGGTTACTTAGTACGTTGACCCAAGAAAGGTTCTGTAAGTGCAGTATTCCAGAAATTGGCTTTTAAAGTTTAGCAGGTACGCTGACACAAGAAAGGGTTCTGGAAGGAGAGGAATCCAGCAGTTGGACGGTGACGGTTACTTGGTATGCTGACCCAAGAATGGGTTCTGGTTGAAGAGGAATCCTGTAGTTGTATTGTGAAAGTTACTTGGTACGCTGAACAAAGATAGTGTTCTGGAAGAAAAGGAATCCTGTAGTTGGTTTGTGAAGATTACTTGGAACATTGACCCAAGTAAGGGTTTTGGAAGAGGAATCCTGCAGTTGAATTGTGCAGATTACTTAGTACGCTGACCCAGGAAAGGATTCTGGAAGCAGAGGAATCCTGCATTCGGATTGTAAAGGTTACTTAGTACACTGACCCAGGAAAGGTTTCTGGAAGCAGAGGAATCCTGCAGTCAGATTGTAAAGATTACTTGATACGCTTACCCAAGAAAGGGTTCTGGAATAAGTGGAATACTGTAGTTGGGTTGTGAAGGCTACTTAGTACGCAGACCCAGGAATCGATGCTGGAAGCAGAGGAATCCTGCAGTTGGATTATGAAGGTTTCTTGGTACGTTGACACAAGAAAGAGTTCTGGAAGCAGACAAATCCTGTATTTTGATGGTGAAGTTTACATGGTACACTGACCCAAGAAAGGGTTTTGGAAGCAGAGGAATCCTGCAGTTGGATTGTGAAGATTACTTGGTACGTTAAACCAAGAAAGGGTTCTGGAAGCAGAGGAAACCTGCATTTGAATTGTGAAGGTTACTTGGTAAGTTGACCCAGGAAAGGATACTGGAAGGAGAGGAGTCTTGTATTTTCATTGTGAAGTTTAGATGGTACACTGGCCCATGAAAGGGTGTTGGAAGCAGAGGAATCCTGTAGTTGGATTGTGAAGGTTACTTGGAATGCTGACGAAGAAAGTGTTTTGGAAGAAGAGGAATCTTGCAGTTGGTTTGTGAAGGTTACTTAGTACACTGAAACAAGAAAGGGTTTTGGAAGCAGAGGAATCCTGTATATTGATTGTGAAGTTTAGATGGTACACTGACCCAAGAAATGGTTTTGGAAGCAGAGGATTCCTGCAGTAGGATTGTAAAGGTTTCTTGGTATGCTGACCCAAGAAAAGGTTCTGGAAGCAGCGGAATCCTGTAGTTGGATTGTGAAAGATATTTGGTATGCAGACCCAATAAACGGTACTGGGAGGAGAGGAATCTGGCAGTTGGATGGTGAAGGTTACTTTGTATGCAGACCTAAGAAAGGATTCTAGAAGTAGAGGAATCCTGCAGTTGGATGGTGAAGGTTACTTGTAATGCTGACCCAAGAAAGTGTTCTGGAAGTAGAGGAATCCTATAGTTGGATTGTGAAGGTTAATTGGTACACAGACACACAGGAAAGTGTTTTGGAAGCAAATGAATCCTGCAGTTGGATTGTGAAGGTTGCTTGATTTGCTGACCCATGAAAGAGTTCTGGAAGTGGAGGAAACCTGCAGTTGGATTGTGAAGGTTACTTGGAATGCTGACCCAAGAATTGGTTCTGGAAGAAGAGGATTCCTGTTGTTGGGTTGTGAAGGTTACTTAGTATGCTCACCAAGGAAAGGATACTGGAAAAAGAGGAATCCTGCAGTTGGGTTGTGAAGGTTATTTGGAACACTGACAAAGAACGTGTTTGGGAAGCAGAGGAATCCTGCAGTTGGATTGTGAATGTTCCTTGGAACGCTGTCCCAAGAAATTGTTCTGGAAGAAGAGGAATCCCATAGTTGGATTGTGAGGGTTACTTAGAATGCTAACACACGAATGGGATTTGGAAGCAGAGGATACCTGCAGTTGGATAGTGAAGGTTACTTTGTACGCTGACCCAAGAAAGGATTCTGGCAGCCGTGGAATCCTGTATTTGGATTGTGAGGGTTACCTGGTACAATGACTCAAAAAAAGGGTTTTGGATGCCGAGGATACCTGCCATTGGATTGTGAAGGTAATTTGGTATGCTGACCAAGAAAAGATTCTGGAAGCAGAGGAAACCTCTAATTGGATTGTGAAGGTTACTTGGTACGCAGACACAAGAAAGTGTTTTAGAAGCAGAGGAATCCTGCAGTTAGATTGTGAAGTTTAAGTGGTACACAGATACACAGGAAAGTGTTTTGGAAGCAGAGGAATCCTGCAGTTGGATTCTGAAGGATACTTGATTTGCTGACCCATGAAAGAGTTCTGGAAGAAGGAGAATCCTGTTGTTGGGTTGTGAATGTTACTTAGTACGCTGACCAAGGAAAGGATTCTGGAAAAAAGATGAATCCTGCAGTTGGATTGTGATGGTTATTTGGAACACTGACGAAGAATGTGTTTGGGATGCAGAAGAATCCTACAGTTGTATTGTGAAGGTTACTTAGTAAGTTGACCCACAAAATGGTTCTGGAAGCAGAGGAATTCTGGAGTTGGATTGCGAAGTTGACTTGGTATGCCTACCCAATAAATGGTATTGGAAGAGGAGGAATACTGCAGTTGGATTGTGAAGGTTACTTGGTAGGCTGACCCAAGAAACGGTTCTGGAAGCAGAGGAAACCTGTAGTTTGATTGTGAGGGTTACTTAGAATGCTGACCAAGAAAAGGTTATGGAGGCAGAGGAAACCTGCAGTTGGATAGTTAAGGTTACTTGGTAAGCTGACTCAAGAAAGGGTTCTGGAAGAAGAGGAATCCTGTAGTTGGATTCTGAAGGGTACCTGGTTTGCTGACCCACGAATGGGATCTAGAAGCAGAGGAATGCTACAGAAGCATTGTGAATGTCATTTGGTACGCTGACCCAAGGAAGGATTCGAGAGGCAGAGAAATCCTGCAGTTGGTTTGTGAAGGTTACTTGGTGCGCTGACCCAAGAAAGGGTTCTGGAAGAAGAGGAATCCTCTAGTTGGAATGTGAAGGTTACTTAGTACACAGACACACAGGAAAGTGTTTTGGAAGCAGAGGAATCCTTCAGTTGGATTATGAAAGTTACTTGATATGCTGACCCAAGAAAGAGTTCTGGCAGTAGAGGAAACATGCAGTTGGATTGTGAAGGTTCCTTGGAACGCTAACCCAAGAAATTGTTCTTGAAGAAGAGGAATCCTGCAGTTGGATTGTGAAGGTTACTTGGTACGCTGACCCAAGGAATGGTTCTAGAAGAAGGGGAATCCTGTTGTTGGGTTGTGAAGGGTACTTAGTACGCTGACCAAGGAAAGGATACTAGAAAAAGAGGAAACCTGCAATTGGATTGTGATGGTTACTTGGTACGCTGAACAACGAAACGGTTCTTGAAGCAGAGGAATCCCATAGTTGAATTGTGAGGGTTACTTGGAATGCTGACACACGAATGGGATTTGGAAGCAGAGGATAACTGCAGTTGTATTGTGAAGGTTACTTAGTATGCTGTGCCAATAAATGGTTTTGGAAGCGGAGGAATCCTGCAGTTGGATTGTGAAGGATACTTGGTATGCTGAACCAAGAAAGGGTTCTGGAAAAAGAGGAATCCTCTTGTTGGATTGTGAAGGTTACCCGGTATGCAGACAAAAGAAAGTGTTTTGGAAGCAGAGAAATCCTGCAGTTGGATTGTGAAGTTTACTTGGCATGCTGACCAAAGAAATTGTTCTGGAAGCAGAGGAATCCTGCAGTCGCATTGTTAAGGTTACTTGGTACGCTTACCCAAGGAAAGGTTCTGGAAGAAGAGGAATACTGTAGTTGGGTTGTGAAGGTTGCTTAGTACGCTGACCCAGGAATGGATACTGGAAGCAGAGGAATCCTGTATTTTGATTGTGTAGTTCAGATGGTACACTGACCCACGAAAGGGTTTTGGTGGCAGAGTAATCCTGTAGTTGGATTGTGAAAGATATTTGGTATGCCGACACAAGAAAGGGTACTGGGAGGAGAGGAATCCTGCAGTTGCGTGGTGAAGGTTACTTTTTATGCTGACCCAAGAAAGGGTTTTGGAAGCAGATGAATCAAGGATTTAGATTGTAAAGGTTAGTAGGTACGCTGACCCAAGAAAGGGTTTTGGGAGTAGAGTAATCCTGCAGTTGGATGGTGAAGGTTAAATGGAACGCAGAACCAAGAATGTGTTCTAGAAGAAGAGGTATCCAGCAGTTGGATTGTAAAGGTTTCTTGGTACGCTGACAGAAGAATGTGTTTTGGAAGCAGAGGAACCCTGCATTTGAATTGTGAAAGGTACCTGGTACGTTGACCCATGAAACGGTTATGGAAGCAGAGTGATCCTGCAGTTGGATTGTGAAGATTACCCGGTATGCAGACACAAGGAAATGTTTTGGAAGCAGATGAATCCTGCAGTTGGATTATGAAGGTTACTTGGTATGCTGACCCATGAAAGAGTTCTGGAAGCAGAGGAAACCTGCAGTTGGATTATGAAGATTACTTGGTACGTTGACACAAGAAAGGGTTCTGGAAGCAGACAAATCCTGTATTTTGATGGTGAAATTTACATGGTACACTGACCCAAGAAAGGGTTTTGCAAGCAGAGGAGTCCTGCAGTTGGATAGTGAAGGTTACTTGGATACTGACCCATGAAAGAGGTCTGGAAGGAGAGGAATCCTGCAGTTGGATTGTGGAGATTATTTGGTACGTTTAACCAAGAAAGGGTTCTGGAAGCAGAAGAATCCTGCAATTAGATTGTGAAGGTTCCTTGGTCCGCTGAACCACGAAAGAATTCTGGAAACAAAGGAATTCTGGAGTTGGATTGAGAGGGTTCCTTGGTACGCTGACCCTAGAAACGGTTCTGGATGCAGAGGATTCCTACAGTTGGATTGTGAAGGTTACTTGGTTCTGGATGCAGAGGAAACCTGTAGTTGCATTGTAAGGGTTACTTGGAATGCTGACACACTAAAAGGGATTTGGAAGCAGAGGATACCTGCAACTGGAATGTGAAGGATATTTGGTACGCTGACCAAGAAAATGTTCTGGAGGCAGAGGAAACCTACATTTGGATAGTGAAGGTTACTTGGTACGCTGACCCAAGAAAGGGATTTGGAAGCAGAGGAATCCTACAGTTGGATTGTGAAGGTAACTTAGTAAGTTGACCCACAAAATGGTTCTGGAAGAAGTGGAATTCTGTAGTTGGATTGCGAAGTTGACTTGGTACGCTGACCCAATAAATGGTTTTGGAAGCGGAGGAATCCTGCAGTTGGATTGTGAAGGTTACCTGGTGGGCTGACCCAAGAAACGGATCTGGAAGCAGAGGAATCCTGCAGTTGGATTGTGAAGGTCACTTGGTACGCTGACCCAAGAAAGGGTTCTGGAAGCAGAGGAATCCTGCAGTTGGATTGTGAAGGTCACTTGGTACGCTGACCCAAGAAAGGGTTCTGGAAGTAGAGGAATCCTGTAGTTGGATGGTGAAGTTTAGATAGTACACTGACACATGAAATGGTTTTGGAAGCAGAGGAATCCTGCAGTAGGATTGTGAAAGATATTTGGTATGCTGACCCATGAAAGGGTGCTGGGAACATAGGAATCCTGCTGTTGGATGCTGAAGGTTACTTAGTACGTTGACCCAAGAAAGGTTCTGTAAGTGCAGTATTCCAGAAATTGGCTTTTAAAGTTTAGCAGGTACGCTGACACAAGAAAGGGTTCTGGAAGGAGAGGAATCCAGCAGTTGGACGGTGACGGTTACTTGGTATGCTGACCCAAGAATGGGTTCTGGTTGAAGAGGAATCCTGTAGTTGTATTGTGAAAGTTACTTGGTACGCTGAACAAAGATAGTGTTCTGGAAGAAAAGGAATCCTGTAGTTGGTTTGTGAAGATTACTTGGAACATTGACCCAAGTAAGGGTTTTGGAAGAGGAATCCTGCAGTTGAATTGTGCAGATTACTTAGTACGCTGACCCAGGAAAGGATTCTGGAAGCAGAGGAATCCTGCATTCGGATTGTAAAGGTTACTTAGTACACTGACCCAGGAAAGGTTTCTGGAAGCAGAGGAATCCTGCAGTCAGATTGTAAAGATTACTTGATACGCTTACCCAAGAAAGGGTTCTGGAATAAGTGGAATACTGTAGTTGGGTTGTGAAGGCTACTTAGTACGCAGACCCAGGAATCGATGCTGGAAGCAGAGGAATCCTGCAGTTGGATTATGAAGGTTTCTTGGTACGTTGACACAAGAAAGAGTTCTGGAAGCAGACAAATCCTGTATTTTGATGGTGAAGTTTACATGGTACACTGACCCAAGAAAGGGTTTTGGAAGCAGAGGAATCCTGCAGTTGGATTGTGAAGATTACTTGGTACGTTAAACCAAGAAAGGGTTCTGGAAGCAGAGGAAACCTGCATTTGAATTGTGAAGGTTACTTGGTAAGTTGACCCAGGAAAGGATACTGGAAGGAGAGGAGTCTTGTATTTTCATTGTGAAGTTTAGATGGTACACTGGCCAATGAAAGGGTGTTGGAAGCAGAGGAATCCTGTAGTTGGATTGTGAAGGTTACTTGGAATGCTGACGAAGAAAGTGTTTTGGAAGAAGAGGAATCTTGTAGTTGGTTTGTGAAGGTTACTTAGTACACTGAAACAAGAAAGGGTTTTGGAAGCAGAGGAATCCTGTATATTGATTGTGAAGTTTAGATGGTACACTGACCCAAGAAATGGTTTTGGAAGCAGAGGATTCCTGCAGTAGGATTGTAAAGGTTTCTTGGTATGCTGACCCAAGAAAAGGTTCTGTAAGCAGCGGAATCCTGTAGTTGGATTGTGAAAGATATTTGGTATGCAGACCCAATAAACGGTACTGGGAGGAGAGGAATCTGGCAGTTGGATGGTGAAGGTTACTTTGTACGCAGACCTAAGAAAGGATTCTAGAAGTAGAGGAATCCTGCAGTTGGATTGTGAAGGTTACTTGTAATGCTGACCCAAGAAAGTGTTCTGGAAGTAGAGGAATCCTATAGTTGGATTGTGAAGGTTAATTGGTACACAGACACACAGGAAAGTGTTTTGGAAGCAAATGAATCCTGCAGTTGGATTGTGAAGGTTGCTTGATTTGCTGACCCATGAAAGAGTTCTGGAAGTGGAGGAAACCTGCAGTTGGATTGTGAAGGTTACTTGGAATGCTGACCCAAGAATTGGTTCTGGAAGAAGAGGATTCCTGTTGTTGGGTTGTGAAGGTTACTTAGTATGCTCACCAAGGAAAGGATACTGGAAAAAGAGTAATCCTTCAGTTGGGTTGTGAAGGTTATTTGGAACACTGACAAAGAACGTGTTTGGGAAGCAGAGGAATCCTGCAGTTGGATTGTGAATGTTCCTTGGAACGCTGTCCCAAGAAATTGTTCTGGAAGAAGAGGAATCCTATAGTTGGATTGTGAAGGTTAATTGGTACACAGACACACAGGAAAGTGTTTTGGAAGCAAATGAATCCTGCAGTTGGATTGTGAAGGTTGCTTGATTTGCTGACCCATGAAAGAGTTCTGGAAGTGGAGGAAACCTGCAGTTGGATTGTGAAGGTTACTTGGAATGCTGACCCAAGAATTGGTTCTGGAAGAAGAGGATTCCTGTTGTTGGGTTGTGAAGGTTACTTAGTATGCTCACCAAGGAAAGGATACTGGAAAAAGAGGAATCCTGCAGTTGGGTTGTGAAGGTTATTTGGAACACTGACAAAGAACGTGTTTGGGAAGCAGAGGAATCCTGCAGTTGGATTGTGAATGTTCCTTGGAACGCTGTCCCAAGAAATTGTTCTGGAAGAAGAGGAATCCCATAGTTGGATTGTGAGGGTTACTTAGAATGCTAACACACGAATGGGATTTGGAAGCAGAGGATACCTGCAGTTGGATAGTGAAGGTTACTTTGTACGCTGACCCAAGAAAGGATTCTGGCAGCCGTGGAATCCTGTATTTGGATTGTGAGGGTTACCTGGTACAATGACTCAAGAAAGGGTTTTGGATGCCGAGGATACCTGCCATTGGATTGTGAAGGTAATTTGGTATGCTGACCAAGAAAAGATTCTGGAAGCAGAGGAAACCTCTAATTGGATTGTGAAGGTTACTTGGTACGCAGACACAAGAAAGTGTTTTAGAAGCAGAGGAATCCTGCAGTTAGATTGTGAAGTTTAAGTGGTACACAGATACACAGGAAAGTGTTTTGGAAGCAGAGGAATCCTGCAGTTGGATTCTGAAGGATACTTGATTTGCTGACCCATGAAAGAGTTCTGGAAGAAGGAGAATCCTGTTGTTGGGTTGTGAATGTTACTTAGTACGCTGACCAAGGAAAGGATGCTGGAAAAAAGATGAATCCTGCAGTTGGATTGTGATGGTTATTTGGAACACTGACGAAGAATGTGTTTGGGATGCAGAAGAATCCTACAGTTGTATTGTGAAGGTTACTTAGTAAGTTGACCCACAAAATGGTTCTGGAAGCAGAGGAATTCTGGAGTTGGATTGCGAAGTTGACTTGGTATGCCTACCCAATAAATGGTATTGGAAGAGGAGGAATACTGCAGTTGGATTGTGAAGGTTACTTGGTAGGCTGACCCAAGAAACGGTTCTGGAAGCAGAGGAAACCTGTAGTTTGATTGTGAGGGTTACTTAGAATGCTAACACACGAATGGGATTTGGAAGCAGAGGATACCTGCAGTTGGATAGTGAAGGTTACTTTGTACGCTGACCCAAGAAAGGATTCTGGCAGCCGTGGAATCCTGTATTTGGATTGTGAGGGTTACCTGGTACAATGACTCAAGAAAGGGTTTTGGATGCCGAGGATACCTGCCATTGGATTGTGAAGGTAATTTGGTATGCTGACCAAGAAAAGATTCTGGAAGCAGAGGAAACCTCTCATTGGATTGTGAAGGTTACTTGGTACGCAGACACAAGAAAGTGTTTTAGAAGCAGAGGAATCCTGCAGTTAGATTGTGAAGTTTAAGTGGTACACAGATACACAGGAAAGTGTTTTGGAAGCAGAGGAATCCTGCAGTTGGATTCTGAAGGATACTTGATTTGCTGACCCATGAAAGAGTTCTGGAAGAAGGAGAATCCTGTTGTTGGGTTGTGAATGTTACTTAGTACGCTGACCAAGGAAAGGATTCTGGAAAAAAGATGAATCCTGCAGTTGGATTGTGATGGTTATTTGGAACACTGACGAAGAATGTGTTTGGGATGCAGAAGAATCCTACAGTTGTATTGTGAAGGTTACTTAGTAAGTTGACCCACAAAATGGTTCTGGAAGCAGAGGAATTCTGGAGTTGGATTGCGAAGTTGACTTGGTATGCCTACCCAATAAATGGTATTGGAAGAGGAGGAATACTGCAGTTGGATTGTGAAGGTTACTTGGTATGGTGACCCAAGAAAGAGTTCTGGAAGTAGAGGAAGCCTGCAGTTGGATTGCGAATGTTCCTTGGAACGCTGACCCAAGAAATTGTTCTGGAAGAAGAGGAATCCCATAGTTGGATTGTGAGGGTTACTTAGAATGCCAACACACGAATGGGATTTGGGAGCAGAGGATACCTGCAGTTGGATAGTGAAGGTTACTTAGTAGGTTGACTCAAGAAAGATTCTGTAAGTAGAGTATTCCAGAAATTGGATTTTAAAGGTTAGTCGGTACGATGACACAAGAAAGGGTTCTGGAAGGAGAGGAATCCAACAGTTGAATTGTGAAGGTTACTTGGTATGCTCACCCAAGAATGTGTTCTGGATGAAGAGGAATCCTGTAGTTGTATTGTGAAGATTAATTGGTACGCTGAACCAAGATAGTGTTCTGGAAGAAGAGGAATCCTGTAGTTGTATTGTGAAGATTACTTAGAACATTTATCCAAGTAAGGGTTTTGGAAGCAGAGGAATCCTGCAGTCGCATTGTTAAGGTTACTTGGTACGCTTACCCAAGGAAAGGTTCTGGAAGAAGAGGAATACTGTAGTTGGGTTGTTAAGGTTGCTTAGTACGCTGACCCAGGAATGGATATTGGAACAGAGGAATCCTGTATTTTGATTGTGTAGTTCAGATGGTACACTGACCCACGAAAGGGTTTTGATGGCAGAGTAATCCTGTAGTTGGATTGTGAAAGATATTTGGTATGCCGACACAAGAAAGGGTACTGGGAGGAGAGGAATCCTGCAGGTGCATGGTGAAGGTTACTTTTTATGCTGACCCAAGAAAGGGTTTTGGAAGCAGATGAATCAAGGATTTAGATTGTAAAGGATAGCAGATACGCTGACCCAAGAAAGGGTTTTGGGAGTAGAGTAATCCTGCAGTTGGATGGTGAAGGTTACATGGAAAGCAGAACCAAGATTGTGTTCTAGAAGAAGAGGTATCCAGCAGTTGGATTGTAAAGGTTTCTTGGTACGCTGACAGAAGAATGTGTTTTGGAAGCAGAGGAACCCTGCATTTGAATTGTGAAAGGTACCTGGTACGTTGACCCATGAAACGGTTATGGAAGCAGAGTGATCCTGCAGTTGGATTGTGAAGATTACCCGGTATGCAGACACAAGGAAATGTTTTGGAAGCAGACGAATCCTGCAGTTGGATTATGAAGGTTACTTGGTATGCTGACCCATGAAAGAGTTCTGGAAGCAGAGGAAACCTGCAGTTGGATTATGAAGATTACTTGGTACGTTGACACAAGAAAGGGTTCTGGAAGCAGACAAATCCTGTATTTTGATGGTGAAATTTACATGGTACACTGACCCAAGAAAGGGTTTTGCAAGCAGAGGAGTCCTGCAGTTGGATAGTGAAGGTTACCTGGATACTGACCCATGAAAGAGGTCTGGAAGGAGAGGAATCCTGCAGTTGGATTGTGGAGATTATTTGGTACGTTTAACCAAGAAAGTGTTCTGGAAGCAGAAGAATCCTGCAATTAGATTGTGAAGGTTCCTTGGTCCGCTGAACCACGAAAGAATTCTGGAAGCAAAGGAATTCTGGAGTTGGATTGAGAGGGTTCCTAAGTACGCTGACCCTAGAAACAGTTCTGGATGCAGAGAAATCCTGTTGTTGCATTGTAAGGGTTACTTGGAATGCTGACACACTAAAAGGGATTTGGAAGCAGAGGATACCTGCAACTGGAATGTGAAGGATATTTGGTACGCTGACCAAGAAAATGTTCTGGAAGCAGAGGAAACCTACATTTGGATAGTGAAGGTTACTTGGTACGCTGACCCAAGAAAGGGATTTGGAAGCTGAGGAATCCTACAGTTGGATTGTGAAGGTAACTTAGTAAGTTGACCCACAAATTGTTTCTGGAAGAAGTGGAATTCTGTAGTTGGATTGCGAAGTTGACTTGGTACGCTGACCCAATAAATGGTTTTGGAAGCGGAGGAATCCTGCAGTTGGATTGTGAAGGTTACCTGGTGGGCTGACCCAAGAAACGGTTCTGGAAGCAGAGGAATCCTGCAGTTGGATTGTGAAGGTCACTTGGTTCGCTGACCCAAGAAACGGTTCTGGAAGCAGAGGAAACCTGTAGTTTGATTGTGAGGGTTACTTAGAACGCTGACCAAGAAAAGGTTATGGAGGCAGAGGAAACCTGCAGTTGGATAGTTAAGGTTACTTGGTAAGCTGACTCAAGAAAGGGTTCTGGAAGAAGAGGAATCCTGTAGTTGGATTCTGAAGGGTACCTGGTTTGCTGACCCACGAATGGGATCTAGAAGCAGAGGAATGCTACAGAAGCATTGTGAATGTCATTTGGTACGCTGACCCAAGGAAGGATTCGAGAGGCAGAGAAATCCTGCAGTTGGTTTGTGAAGGTTACTTGGTGCGCTGACCCATGAAAGAGTCTAGAAGCAGAGGAAACATGCAGTTGGACATTGAAGGCTACTTTGTATGCTGTCGCAAGTAAAGGTCCTGGAAGAAGATGAATCCTCTAGTAGGATTGTGAATGTTCCTTGGTACGCTGACCCATAAAAGAGTTTTGGAAGCAGAGGAAACCTGCAGTTGGACTGTGAAAGTTACTTGGTCTGCTGACCCAAGAAAGGGTTCTGGAAGAAGAGGAATCCTCTAGTTGGAATGTGAAGGTTACTTAGTACACAGACACACAGGAAAGTGTTTTGGAAGCAGAGGAATCCTTCAGTTGGATTATGAAAGTTACTTGATATGCTGACCCAAGAAAGAGTTCTGGCAGTAGAGGAAACATGCAGTTGGATTGTGAAGGTTCCTTAAAACGCTAACCTAAGAAATTGTTCTTGAAGAAGAGGAATCCTGCAGTTGCATTGTGAAGGTTACTTGGTTTGCTGACCCAAGGAATGGTTCTAGAAGAAGGGGAATCCTGTTGTTGGGTTGTGAAGGGTACTTAGTACGCTGACCAAGGAAAGGATACTAGAAAAAGAGGAAACCTGCAATTGGATTGTGATGGTTACTTGGTACGCTGAACAACGAAACGGTTCTTGAAGCAGAGGAATCCCATAGTTGAATTGTGAGGGTTACTTGGAATGCTGACACACGAATGGGATTTGGAAGCAGAGGATAACTGCAGTTGTATTGTGAAGGTTACTTAGTATGCTGTGCCAATAAATGGTTTTGGAAGCGGAGGAATCCTGCAGTTGGATTGTGAAGGATACTTGGTATGCTGAACCAAGAAAGGGTTCTGGAAAAAGAGGAATCCTCTTGTTGGATTGTGAAGGTTACCCGGTATGCAGACAAAAGAAAGTGTTTTGGAAGCAGAGAAATCCTGCAGTTGGATTGTGAAGTTTACTTGGCATGCTGACCAAAGAAATTGTTCTGGAAGCAGAGGAATCCTGCAGTCGCATTGTTAAGGTTACTTGGTACGCTTACCCAAGGAAAGGTTCTGGAAGAAGAGGAATACTGTAGTTGGGTTGTGAAGGTTGCTTAGTACGCTGACCCAGGAATGGATACTGGAAGCAGAGGAATCCTGTATTTTGATTGTGTAGTTCAGATGGTACACTGACCCACGAAAGGGTTTTGGTGGCAGAGTAATCCTGTAGTTGGATTGTGAAAGATATTTGGTATGCCGACACAAGAAAGGGTACTGGGAGGAGAGGAATCCTGCAGTTGCGTGGTGAAGGTTACTTTTTATGCTGACCCAAGAAAGGGTTTTGGAAGCAGATGAATCAAGGATTTAGATTGTAAAGGTTAGTAGGTACGCTGACCCAAGAAAGGGTTTTGGGAGTAGAGTAATCCTGCAGTTGGATGGTGAAGGTTAAATGGAACGCAGAACCAAGAATGTGTTCTAGAAGAAGAGGTATCCAGCAGTTGGATTGTAAAGGTTTCTTGGTACGCTGACAGAAGAATGTGTTTTGGAAGCAGAGGAACCCTGCATTTGAATTGTGAAAGGTACCTGGTACGTTGACCCATGAAACGGTTATGGAAGAAGAGTGATCCTGCAGTTGGATTGTGAAGATTACCCGGTATGCAGACACAAGGAAATGTTTTGGAAGCAGATGAATCCTGCAGTTGGATTATGAAGGTTACTTGGTATGCTGACCCATGAAAGAGTTCTGGAAGCAGAGGAAACCTGCAGTTGGATTATGAAGATTACTTGGTACGTTGACACAAGAAAGGGTTCTGGAAGCAGACAAATCCTGTATTTTGATGGTGAAATTTACATGGTACACTGACCCAAGAAAGGGTTTTGCAAGCAGAGGAGTCCTGCAGTTGGATAGTGAAGGTTACTTGGATACTGACCCATGAAAGAGGTCTGGAAGGAGAGGAATCCTGCAGTTGGATTGTGGAGATTATTTGGTACGTTTAACCAAGAAAAGGTTCTGGAAGCAGAAGAATCCTGCAATTAGATTGTGAAGGTTCCTTGGTCCGCTGAACCACGAAAGAATTCTGGAAGCAAAGGAATTCTGGAGTTGGATTGAGAGGGTTCCTTGGTACGCTGACCCTAGAAACGGTTCTGGATGCAGAGGATTCCTACAGTTGGATTGTGAAGGTTACTTGGTTCTGGATGCAGAGGAAACCTGTAGTTGCATTGTAAGGGTTACTTGGAATGCTGACACACTAAAAGGGATTTGGAAGCAGAGGATACCTGCAACTGGAATGTGAAGGATATTTGGTATGCTGACCAAGAAAATGTTCTGGAGGCAGAGGAAACCTACATTTGGATAGTGAAGGTTACTTGGTACGCTGACCCAAGAAAGGGATTTGGAAGCAGAGGAATCCTACAGTTGGATTGTGAAGGTAACTTAGTAAGTTGACCCACAAAATGGTTCTGGAAGAAGTGGAATTCTGTAGTTGGATTGCGAAGTTGACTTGGTACGCTGACCCAATAAATGGTTTTGGAAGCGGAGGAATCCTGCAGTTGGATTGTGAAGGTTACCTGGTGGGCTGACCCAAGAAACGGATCTGGAAGCAGAGGAATCCTGCAGTTGGATTGTGAAGGTCACTTGGTACGCTGACCCAAGAAAGGGTTCTGGAAGCAGAGGAATCCTGCAGTTGGATTGTGAAGGTCACTTGGTACGCTGACCCAAGAAAGGGTTCTGGAAGTAGAGGAATCCTGTAGTTGGATGGTGAAGTTTAGATAGTACACTGACACATGAAATGGTTTTGGAAGCAGAGGAATCCTGCAGTAGGATTGTGAAAGATATTTGGTATGCTGACCCATGAAAGGGTGCTGGGAACATAGGAATCCTGCTGTTGGATGCTGAAGGTTACTTAGTACGTTGACCCAAGAAAGGTTCTGTAAGTGCAGTATTCCAGAAATTGGCTTTTAAAGTTTAGCAGGTACGCTGACACAAGAAAGGGTTCTGGAAGGAGAGGAATCCAGCAGTTGGACGGTGACAGTTACTTGGTATGCTGACCCAAGAATAGGTTCTGGTTGAAGAGGAATCCTGTAGTTGTATTGTGAAAGTTACTTGGTACGCTGAACAAAGATAGTGTTCTGGAAGAAAAGGAATCCTGTAGTTGGTTTGTGAAGATTACTTGGAACATTGACCCAAGTAAGGGTTTTGGAAGAGGAATCCTGCAGTTGAATTGTGCAGATTACTTAGTACGCTGACCCAGGAAAGGATTCTGGAAGCAGAGGAATCCTGCATTCGGATTGTAAAGGTTACTTAGTACACTGACCCAGGAAAGGTTTCTGGAAGCAGAGGAATCCTGCAGTCAGATTGTAAAGATTACTTGATACGCTTACCCAAGAAAGGGTTCTGGAATAAGTGGAATACTGTAGTTGGGTTGTGAAGGCTACTTAGTACGCAGACCCAGGAATCGATGCTGGAAGCAGAGGAATCCTGCAGTTGGATTATGAAGGTTTCTTGGTACGTTGACACAAGAAAGAGTTCTGGAAGCAGACAAATCCTGTATTTTGATGGTGAAGTTTACATGGTACACTGACCCAAGAAAGGGTTTTGGAAGCAGAGGAATCCTGCAGTTGGATTGTGAAGATTACTTGGTACGTTAAACCAAGAAAGGGTTCTGGAAGCAGAGGAAACCTGCATTTGAATTGTGAAGGTTACTTGGTAAGTTGACCCAGGAAAGGATACTGGAAGGAGAGGAGTCTTGTATTTTCATTGTGAAGTTTAGATGGTACACTGGCCCATGAAAGGGTGTTGGAAGCAGAGGAATCCTGTAGTTGGATGGTGAACGTTACTTTGTATGCAGACCTAAGAAAGGATTCTAGAAGTAGAGGAATCCTGCAGTTGGATGGTGAAGGTTACTTGTAATGCTGACCCAAGAAAGTGTTCTGGAAGTAGAGGAATCCTATAGTTGGATTGTGAAGGTTAATTGGTACACAGACACACAGGAAAGTGTTTTGGAAGCAAATGAATCCTGCAGTTGGATTGTGAAGGTTGCTTGATTTGCTGACCCATGAAAGAGTTCTGGAAGTGGAGGAAACCTGCAGTTGGATTGTGAAGGTTACTTGGAATGCTGACCCAAGAATTGGTTCTGGAAGAAGAGGATTCCTGTTGTTGGGTTGTGAAGGTTACTTAGTATGCTCACCAAGGAAAGGATACTGGAAAAAGAGGAATCCTGCAGTTGGGTTGTGAAGGTTATTTGGAACACTGACAAAGAACGTGTTTGGGAAGCAGAGGAATCCTGCAGTTGGATTGTGAATGTTCCTTGGAACGCTGTCCCAAGAAATTGTTCTGGAAGAAGAGGAATCCCATAGTTGGATTGTGAGGGTTACTTAGAATGCTAACACACGAATGGGATTTGGAAGCAGAGGATACCTGCAGTTGGATAGTGAAGGTTACTTTGTACGCTGACCCAAGAAAGGATTCTGGCAGCCGTGGAATCCTGTATTTGGATTGTGAGGGTTACCTGGTACAATGACTCAAGAAAGGGTTTTGGATGCCGAGGATACCTGCCATTGGATTGTGAAGGTAATTTGGTATGCTGACCAAGAAAAGATTCTGGAAGCAGAGGAAACCTCTAATTGGATTGTGAAGGTTACTTGGTACGCAGACACAAGAAAGTGTTTTAGAAGCAGAGGAATCCTGCAGTTAGATTGTGAAGTTTAAGTGGTACACAGATACACAGGAAAGTGTTTTGGAAGCAGAGGAATCCTGCAGTTGGATTCTGAAGGATACTTGATTTGCTGACCCATGAAAGAGTTCTGGAAGAAGGAGAATCCTGTTGTTGGGTTGTGAATGTTACTTAGTACGCTGACCAAGGAAAGGATTCTGGAAAAAAGATGAATCCTGCAGTTGGATTGTGATGGTTATTTGGAACACTGACGAAGAATGTGTTTGGGATGCAGAAGAATCCTACAGTTGTATTGTGAAGGTTACTTAGTAAGTTGACCCACAAAATGGTTCTGGAAGCAGAGGAATTCTGGAGTTGGATTGCGAAGTTGACTTGGTATGCCTACCCAATAAATGGTATTGGAAGAGGAGGAATACTGCAGTTGGATTGTGAAGGTTACTTGGTAGGCTGACCCAAGAAACGGTTCTGGAAGCAGAGGAAACCTGTAGTTTGATTGTGAGGGTTACTTAGAACGCTGACCAAGAAAAGGTTATGGAGGCAGAGGAAACCTGCAGTTGGATAGTTAAGGTTACTTGGTAAGCTGACTCAAGAAAGGGTTCTGGAAGAAGAGGAATCCTGTAGTTGGATTCTGAAGGGTACCTGGTTTGCTGACCCACGAATGGGATCTAGAAGCAGAGGAATGCTACAGAAGCATTGTGAATGTCATTTGGTACGCTGACCCAAGGAAGGATTCGAGAGGCAGAGAAATCCTGCAGTTGGTTTGTGAAGGTTACTTGGTGCGCTGACCCATGAAAGAGTCTAGAAGCAGAGGAAACATGCAGTTGGACATTGAAGGCTACTTTGTATGCTGTCGCAAGTAAAGGTCCTGGAAGAAGATGAATCCTCTAGTAGGATTGTGAATGTTCCTTGGTACGCTGACCCATAAAAGAGTTTTGGAAGCAGAGGAAACCTGCAGTTGGACTGTGAAAGTTACTTGGTCTGCTGACCCAAGAAAGGGTTCTGGAAGAAGAGGAATCCTCTAGTTGGAATGTGAAGGTTACTTAGTACACAGACACACAGGAAAGTGTTTTGGAAGCAGAGGAATCCTTCAGTTGGATTATGAAAGTTACTTGATATGCTGACCCAAGAAAGAGTTCTGGCAGTAGAGGAAACATGCAGTTGGATTGTGAAGGTTCCTTAAAACGCTAACCTAAGAAATTGTTCTTGAAGAAGAGGAATCCTGCAGTTGCATTGTGAAGGTTACTTGGTATGCTGACCCAAGGAATGGTTCTAGAAGAAGGGGAATCCTGTTGTTGGGTTGTGAAGGGTACTTAGTACGCTGACCAAGGAAAGGATACTAGAAAAAGAGGAAACCTGCAATTGGATTGTGATGGTTACTTGGTACGCTGAACAACGAAACGGTTCTTGAAGCAGAGGAATCCCATAGTTGAATTGTGAGGGTTACTTGGAATGCTGACACACGAATGGGATTTGGAAGCAGAGGATAACTGCAGTTGTATTGTGAAGGTTACTTAGTATGCTGTGCCAATAAATGGTTTTGGAAGCGGAGGAATCCTGCAGTTGGATTGTGAAGGATACTTGGTATGCTGAACCAAGAAAGGGTTCTGGAAAAAGAGGAATCCTCTTGTTGGATTGTGAAGGTTACCCGGTATGCAGACAAAAGAAAGTGTTTTGGAAGCAGAGAAATCCTGCAGTTGGATTGTGAAGTTTACTTGGCATGCTGACCAAAGAAATTGTTCTGGAAGCAGAGGAATCCTGCAGTCGCATTGTTAAGGTTACTTGGTACGCTTACCCAAGGAAAGGTTCTGGAAGAAGAGGAATACTGTAGTTGGGTTGTGAAGGTTGCTTAGTACGCTGACCCAGGAATGGATACTGGAAGCAGAGGAATCCTGTATTTTGATTGTGTAGTTCAGATGGTACACTGACCCACGAAAGGGTTTTGGTGGCAGAGTAATCCTGTAGTTGGATTGTGAAAGATATTTGGTATGCCGACACAAGAAAGGGTACTGGGAGGAGAGGAATCCTGCAGTTGCGTGGTGAAGGTTACTTTTTATGCTGACCCAAGAAAGGGTTTTGGAAGCAGATGAATCAAGGATTTAGATTGTAAAGGTTAGTAGGTACGCTGACCCAAGAAAGGGTTTTGGGAGTAGAGTAATCCTGCAGTTGGATGGTGAAGGTTAAATGGAACGCAGAACCAAGAATGTGTTCTAGAAGAAGAGGTATCCAGCAGTTGGATTGTAAAGGTTTCTTGGTACGCTGACAGAAGAATGTGTTTTGGAAGCAGAGGAACCCTGCATTTGAATTGTGAAAGGTACCTGGTACGTTGACCCATGAAACGGTTATGGAAGAAGAGTGATCCTGCAGTTGGATTGTGAAGATTACCCGGTATGCAGACACAAGGAAATGTTTTGGAAGCAGATGAATCCTGCAGTTGGATTATGAAGGTTACTTGGTATGCTGACCCATGAAAGAGTTCTGGAAGCAGAGGAAACCTGCAGTTGGATTATGAAGATTACTTGGTACGTTGACACAAGAAAGGGTTCTGGAAGCAGACAAATCCTGTATTTTGATGGTGAAATTTACATGGTACACTGACCCAAGAAAGGGTTTTGCAAGCAGAGGAGTCCTGCAGTTGGATAGTGAAGGTTACTTGGATACTGACCCATGAAAGAGGTCTGGAAGGAGAGGAATCCTGCAGTTGGATTGTGGAGATTATTTGGTACGTTTAACCAAGAAAAGGTTCTGGAAGCAGAAGAATCCTGCAATTAGATTGTGAAGGTTCCTTGGTCCGCTGAACCACGAAAGAATTCTGGAAGCAAAGGAATTCTGGAGTTGGATTGAGAGGGTTCCTTGGTACGCTGACCCTAGAAACGGTTCTGGATGCAGAGGATTCCTACAGTTGGATTGTGAAGGTTACTTGGTTCTGGATGCAGAGGAAACCTGTAGTTGCATTGTAAGGGTTACTTGGAATGCTGACACACTAAAAGGGATTTGGAAGCAGAGGATACCTGCAACTGGAATGTGAAGGATATTTGGTATGCTGACCAAGAAAATGTTCTGGAGGCAGAGGAAACCTACATTTGGATAGTGAAGGTTACTTGGTACGCTGACCCAAGAAAGGGATTTGGAAGCAGAGGAATCCTACAGTTGGATTGTGAAGGTAACTTAGTAAGTTGACCCACAAAATGGTTCTGGAAGAAGTGGAATTCTGTAGTTGGATTGCGAAGTTGACTTGGTACGCTGACCCAATAAATGGTTTTGGAAGCGGAGGAATCCTGCAGTTGGATTGTGAAGGTTACCTGGTGGGCTGACCCAAGAAACGGATCTGGAAGCAGAGGAATCCTGCAGTTGGATTGTGAAGGTCACTTGGTACGCTGACCCAAGAAAGGGTTCTGGAAGCAGAGGAATCCTGCAGTTGGATTGTGAAGGTCACTTGGTACGCTGACCCAAGAAAGGGTTCTGGAAGTAGAGGAATCCTGTAGTTGGATGGTGAAGTTTAGATAGTACACTGACACATGAAATGGTTTTGGAAGCAGAGGAATCCTGCAGTAGGATTGTGAAAGATATTTGGTATGCTGACCCATGAAAGGGTGCTGGGAACATAGGAATCCTGCTGTTGGATGCTGAAGGTTACTTAGTACGTTGACCCAAGAAAGGTTCTGTAAGTGCAGTATTCCAGAAATTGGCTTTTAAAGTTTAGCAGGTACGCTGACACAAGAAAGGGTTCTGGAAGGAGAGGAATCCAGCAGTTGGACGGTGACAGTTACTTGGTATGCTGACCCAAGAATAGGTTCTGGTTGAAGAGGAATCCTGTAGTTGTATTGTGAAAGTTACTTGGTACGCTGAACAAAGATAGTGTTCTGGAAGAAAAGGAATCCTGTAGTTGGTTTGTGAAGATTACTTGGAACATTGACCCAAGTAAGGGTTTTGGAAGAGGAATCCTGCAGTTGAATTGTGCAGATTACTTAGTACGCTGACCCAGGAAAGGATTCTGGAAGCAGAGGAATCCTGCATTCGGATTGTAAAGGTTACTTAGTACACTGACCCAGGAAAGGTTTCTGGAAGCAGAGGAATCCTGCAGTCAGATTGTAAAGATTACTTGATACGCTTACCCAAGAAAGGGTTCTGGAATAAGTGGAATACTGTAGTTGGGTTGTGAAGGCTACTTAGTACGCAGACCCAGGAATCGATGCTGGAAGCAGAGGAATCCTGCAGTTGGATTATGAAGGTTTCTTGGTACGTTGACACAAGAAAGAGTTCTGGAAGCAGACAAATCCTGTATTTTGATGGTGAAGTTTACATGGTACACTGACCCAAGAAAGGGTTTTGGAAGCAGAGGAATCCTGCAGTTGGATTGTGAAGATTACTTGGTACGTTAAACCAAGAAAGGGTTCTGGAAGCAGAGGAAACCTGCATTTGAATTGTGAAGGTTACTTGGTAAGTTGACCCAGGAAAGGATACTGGAAGGAGAGGAGTCTTGTATTTTCATTGTGAAGTTTAGATGGTACACTGGCCCATGAAAGGGTGTTGGAAGCAGAGGAATCCTGTAGTTGGATGGTGAAGGTTACTTTGTATGCAGACCTAAGAAAGGATTCTAGAAGTAGAGGAATCCTGCAGTTGGATGGTGAAGGTTACTTGTAATGCTGACCCAAGAAAGTGTTCTGGAAGTAGAGGAATCCTATAGTTGGATTGTGAAGGTTAATTGGTACACAGACACACAGGAAAGTGTTTTGGAAGCAAATGAATCCTGCAGTTGGATTGTGAAGGTTGCTTGATTTGCTGACCCATGAAAGAGTTCTGGAAGTGGAGGAAACCTGCAGTTGGATTGTGAAGGTTACTTGGAATGCTGACCCAAGAATTGGTTCTGGAAGAAGAGGATTCCTGTTGTTGGGTTGTGAAGGTTACTTAGTATGCTCACCAAGGAAAGGATACTGGAAAAAGAGGAATCCTGCAGTTGGGTTGTGAAGGTTATTTGGAACACTGACAAAGAACGTGTTTGGGAAGCAGAGGAATCCTGCAGTTGGATTGTGAATGTTCCTTGGAACGCTGTCCCAAGAAATTGTTCTGGAAGAAGAGGAATCCCATAGTTGGATTGTGAGGGTTACTTAGAATGCTAACACACGAATGGGATTTGGAAGCAGAGGATACCTGCAGTTGGATAGTGAAGGTTACTTTGTACGCTGACCCAAGAAAGGATTCTGGCAGCCGTGGAATCCTGTATTTGGATTGTGAGGGTTACCTGGTACAATGACTCAAGAAAGGGTTTTGGATGCCGAGGATACCTGCCATTGGATTGTGAAGGTAATTTGGTATGCTGACCAAGAAAAGATTCTGGAAGCAGAGGAAACCTCTAATTGGATTGTGAAGGTTACTTGGTACGCAGACACAAGAAAGTGTTTTAGAAGCAGAGGAATCCTGCAGTTAGATTGTGAAGTTTAAGTGGTACACAGATACACAGGAAAGTGTTTTGGAAGCAGAGGAATCCTGCAGTTGGATTCTGAAGGATACTTGATTTGCTGACCCATGAAAGAGTTCTGGAAGAAGGAGAATCCTGTTGTTGGGTTGTGAATGTTACTTAGTACTCTGACCAAGGAAAGGATTCTGGAAAAAAGATGAATCCTGCAGTTGGATTGTGTTGGTTATTTGGAACACTGACGAAGAATGTGTTTGGGATGCAGAAGAATCCTACAGTTGTATTGTGAAGGTTACTTAGTAAGTTGACCCACAAAATGGTTCTGGAAGCAGAGGAATTCTGGAGTTGGATTGCGAAGTTGACTTGGTATGCCTACCCAATAAATGGTATTGGAAGAGGAGGAATACTGCAGTTGGATTGTGAAGGTTACTTGGTAGGCTGACCCAAGAAACGGTTCTGGAAGCAGAGGAAACCTGTAGTTTGATTGTGAGGGTTACTTAGAACGCTGACCAAGAAAAGGTTATGGAGGCAGAGGAAACCTGCAGTTGGATAGTTAAGGTTACTTGGTAAGCTGACTCAAGAAAGGGTTCTGGAAGAAGAGGAATCCTGTAGTTGGATTCTGAAGGGTACCTGGTTTGCTGACCCACGAATGGGATCTAGAAGCAGAGGAATGCTACAGAAGCATTGTGAATGTCATTTGGTACGCTGACCCAAGGAAGGATTCGAGAGGCAGAGAAATCCTGCAGTTGGTTTGTGAAGGTTACTTGGTGCGCTGACCCATGAAAGAGTCTAGAAGCAGAGGAAACATGCAGTTGGACATTGAAGGCTACTTGGTATGCTGTCGCAAGTAAAGGTCCTGGAAGAAGATGAATCCTCTAGTAGGATTGTGAATGTTCCTTGGTACGCTGACCCATAAAAGAGTTTTGGAAGCAGAGGAAACCTGCAGTTGGACTGTGAAAGTTACTTGGTCTGCTGACCCAAGAAAGGGTTCTGGAAGAAGAGGAATCCTCTAGTTGGAATGTGAAGGTTACTTAGTACACAGACACACAGGAAAGTGTTTTGGAAGCAGAGGAATCCTTCAGTTGGATTATGAAAGTTACTTGATATGCTGACCCAAGAAAGAGTTCTGGCAGTAGAGTAAACATGCAGTTGGATTGTGAAGGTTCCTTGGAACGCTAACCCAAGAAATTGTTCTTGAAGAAGAGGAATCCTGCAGTTGGATTGTGAAGGTTACTTGGTACGCTGACCCAAGGAATGGTTCTAGAAGAAGGGGAATCCTGTTGTTGGGTTGTGAAGGGTACTTAGTACGCTGACCAAGGAAAGGATACTAGAAAAAGAGGAAACCTGCAATTGGATTGTGATGGTTACTTGGTACGCTGAACAACGAAACGGTTCTTGAAGCAGAGGAATCCCATAGTTGAATTGTGAGGGTTACTTGGAATGCTGACACACGAATGGGATTTGGAAGCAGAGGATAACTGCAGTTGTATTGTGAAGGTTACTTAGTATGCTGTGCCAATAAATGGTTTTGGAAGCGGAGGAATCCTGCAGTTGGATTGTGAAGGATACTTGGTATGCTGAACCAAGAAAGGGTTCTGGAAAAAGAGGTATCCTCTTGTTGGATTGTGAAGGTTACCCGGTATGCAGACAAAAGAAAGTGTTTTGGAAGCAGAGAAATCCTGCAGTTGGATTGTGAAGTTTACTTGGCATGCTGACCAAAGAAATTGTTCTGGAAGCAGAGGAATCCTGCAGTCGCATTGTTAAGGTTACTTGGTACGCTTACCCAAGGAAAGGTTCTGGAAGAAGAGGAATACTGTAGTTGGGTTGTGAAGGTTGCTTAGTACGCTGACCCAGGAATGGATACTGGAAGCAGAGGAATCCTGTATTTTGATTGTGTAGTTCAGATGGTACACTGACCCACGAAAGGGTTTTGGTGGCAGAGTAATCCTGTAGTTGGATTGTGAAAGATATTTGGTATGCCGACACAAGAAAGGGTACTGGGAGGAGAGGAATCCTGCAGCTGCGTGGTGAAGGTTACTTTTTATGCTGACCCAAGAAAGGGTTTTGGAAGCAGATGAATCAAGGATTTAGATTGTAAAGGTTAGTAGGTACGCTGACCCAAGAAAGGGTTTTGGGAGTAGAGTAATCCTGCAGTTGGATGGTGAAGGTTAAATGGAACGCAGAACCAAGAATGTGTTCTAGAAGAAGAGGTATCCAGCAGTTGGATTGTAAAGCTTTCTTGTTACGCTGACAGAAGAATGTGTTTTGGAAGCAGAGGAACCCTGCATTTGAATTGTGAAAGGTACCTGGTACGTTGACCCATGAAACGGTTATGGAAGCAGAGTGATCCTGCAGTTGGATTGTGAAGATTACCCGGTATGCAGACACAAGGAAATGTTTTGGAAGCAGATGAATCCTGCAGTTGGATTATGAAGGTTACTTGGTATGCTGACCCATGAAAGAGTTCTGGAAGCAGAGGAAACCTGCAGTTGGATTATGAAGATTACTTGGTACGTTGACACAAGAAAGGGTTCTGGAAGCAGACAAATCCTGTATTTTGATGGTGAAATTTACATGGTACACTGACCCAAGAAAGGGTTTTGCAAGCAGAGGAGTCCTGCAGTTGGATAGTGAAGGTTACTTGGATACTGACCCATGAAAGAGGTCTGGAAGGAGAGGAATCCTGCAGTTGGATTGTGGAGATTATTTGGTACGTTTAACCAAGAAAGGGTTCTGGAAGCAGAAGAATCCTGCAATTAGATTGTGAAGGTTCCTTGGTCCGCTGAACCACGAAAGAATTCTGGAAGCAAAGGAATTCTGGAGTTGGATTGAGAGGGTTCCTTGGTACGCTGACCCTAGAAACGGTTCTGGATGCAGAGGATTCCTACAGTTGGATTGTGAAGGTTACTTGGTTCTGGATGCAGAGGAAACCTGTAGTTGCATTGTAAGGGTTACTTGGAATGCTGACACACTAAAAGGGATTTGGAAGCAGAGGATACCTGCAACTGGAATGTGAAGGATATTTGGTACGCTGACCAAGAAAATGTTCTGGAAGCAGAGGAAACCTACATTTGGATAGTGAAGGTTACTTGGTACGCTGACCCAAGAAAGGGATTTGGAAGCAGAGGAATCCTACAGTTGGATTGTGAAGGTAACTTAGTAAGTTGACCCACAAAATGGTTCTGGAAGAAGTGGAATTCTGTAGTTGGATTGCGAAGTTGACTTGGTACGCTGACCCAATAAATGGTTTTGGAAGCGGAGGAATCCTGCAGTTGGATTGTGAAGGTCACTTGGTACGCTGACCCAAGAAAGGGTTCTGGAAGCAGAGGAATCCTGCAGTTGGATTGTGAAGGTCACTTGGTACGCTGACCCAAGAAAGGGTTCTGGAAGTAGAGGAATCCTGTAGTTGGATGGTGAAGTTTAGATAGTACACTGACACATGAAATGGTTTTGGAAGCAGAGGAATCCTGCAGTAGGATTGTGAAAGATATTTGGTATGCTGACCCATGAAAGGGTGCTGGGAACATAGGAATCCTGCTGTTGGATGCTGAAGGTTACTTAGTACGTTGACCCAAGAAAGGTTCTGTAAGTGCAGTATTCCAGAAATTGGCTTTTAAAGTTTAGCAGGTACGCTGACACAAGAAAGGGTTCTGGAAGGAGAGGAATCCAGCAGTTGGACGGTGACGGTTACTTGGTATGCTGACCCAAGAATGGGTTCTGGTTGAAGAGGAATCCTGTAGTTGTATTGTGAAAGTTACTTGGTACGCTGAACAAAGATAGTGTTCTGGAAGAAAAGGAATCCTGTAGTTGGTTTGTGAAGATTACTTGGAACATTGACCCAAGTAAGGGTTTTGGAAGAGGAATCCTGCAGTTGAATTGTGCAGATTACTTAGTACGCTGACCCAGGAAAGGATTCTGGAAGCAGAGGAATCCTGCATTCGGATTGTAAAGGTTACTTAGTACACTGACCCAGGAAAGGTTTCTGGAAGCAGAGGAATCCTGCAGTCAGATTGTAAAGATTACTTGATACGCTTACCCAAGAAAGGGTTCTGGAATAAGTGGAATACTGTAGTTGGGTTGTGAAGGCTACTTAGTACGCAGACCCAGGAATCGATGCTGGAAGCAGAGGAATCCTGCAGTTGGATTATGAAGGTTTCTTGGTACGTTGACACAAGAAAGAGTTCTGGAAGCAGACAAATCCTGTATTTTGATGGTGAAGTTTACATGGTACACTGACCCAAGAAAGGGTTTTGGAAGCAGAGGAATCCTGCAGTTGGATTGTGAAGATTACTTGGTACGTTAAACCAAGAAAGGGTTCTGGAAGCAGAGGAAACCTGCATTTGAATTGTGAAGGTTACTTGGTAAGTTGACCCAGGAAAGGATACTGGAAGGAGAGGAGTCTTGTATTTTCATTGTGAAGTTTAGATGGTACACTGGCCCATGAAAGGGTGTTGGAAGCAGAGGAATCCTGTAGTTGGATTGTGAAGGTTACTTGGAATGCTGACGAAGAAAGTGTTTTGGAAGAAGAGGAATCTTGTAGTTGGTTTGTGAAGGTTACTTAGTACACTGAAACAAGAAAGGGTTTTGGAAGCAGAGGAATCCTGTATATTGATTGTGAAGTTTAGATGGTACACTGACCCAAGAAATGGTTTTGGAAGCAGAGGATTCCTGCAGTAGGATTGTAAAGGTTTCTTGGTATGCTGACCCAAGAAAAGGTTCTGGAAGCAGCGGAATCCTGTAGTTGGATTGTGAAAGATATTTGGTATGCAGACCCAATAAACGGTACTGGGAGGAGAGGAATCTGGCAGTTGGATGGTGAAGGTTACTTTGTATGCAGACCTAAGAAAGGATTCTAGAAGTAGAGGAATCCTGCAGTTGGATGGTGAAGGTTACTTGTAATGCTGACCCAAGAAAGTGTTCTGGAAGTAGAGGAATCCTATAGTTGGATTGTGAAGGTTAATTGGTACACAGACACACAGGAAAGTGTTTTGGAAGCAAATGAATCCTGCAGTTGGATTGTGAAGGTTGCTTGATTTGCTGACCCATGAAAGAGTTCTGGAAGTGGAGGAAACCTGCAGTTGGATTGTGAAGGTTACTTGGAATGCTGACCCAAGAATTGGTTCTGGAAGAAGAGGATTCCTGTTGTTGGGTTGTGAAGGTTACTTAGTATGCTCACCAAGGAAAGGATACTGGAAAAAGAGGAATCCTGCAGTTGGGTTGTGAAGGTTATTTGGAACACTGACAAAGAACGTGTTTGGGAAGCAGAGGAATCCTGCAGTTGGATTGTGAATGTTCCTTGGAACGCTGTCCCAAGAAATTGTTCTGGAAGAAGAGGAATCCCATAGTTGGATTGTGAGGGTTACTTAGAATGCTAACACACGAATGGGATTTGGAAGCAGAGGATACCTGCAGTTGGATAGTGAAGGTTACTTTGTACGCTGACCCAAGAAAGGATTCTGGCAGCCGTGGAATCCTGTATTTGGATTGTGAGGGTTACCTGGTACAATGACTCAAAAAAAGGGTTTTGGATGCCGAGGATACCTGCCATTGGATTGTGAAGGTAATTTGGTATGCTGACCAAGAAAAGATTCTGGAAGCAGAGGAAACCTCTAATTGGATTGTGAAGGTTACTTGGTACGCAGACACAAGAAAGTGTTTTAGAAGCAGAGGAATCCTGCAGTTAGATTGTGAAGTTTAAGTGGTACACAGATACACAGGAAAGTGTTTTGGAAGCAGAGGAATCCTGCAGTTGGATTCTGAAGGATACTTGATTTGCTGACCCATGAAAGAGTTCTGGAAGAAGGAGAATCCTGTTGTTGGTTTGTGAATGTTACTTAGTACGCTGACCAAGGAAAGGATTCTGGAAAAAAGATGAATCCTGCAGTTGGATTGTGATGGTTATTTGGAACACTGACGAAGAATGTGTTTGGGATGCAGAAGAATCCTACAGTTGTATTGTGAAGGTTACTTAGTAAGTTGACCCACAAAATGGTTCTGGAAGCAGAGGAATTCTGGAGTTGGATTGCGAAGTTGACTTGGTATGCCTACCCAATAAATGGTATTGGAAGAGGAGGAATACTGCAGTTGGATTGTGAAGGTTACTTGGTAGGCTGACCCAAGAAACGGTTCTGGAAGCAGAGGAAACCTGTAGTTTGATTGTGAGGGTTACTTAGAATGCTGACCAAGAAAAGGTTATGGAGGCAGAGGAAACCTGCAGTTGGATAGTTAAGGTTACTTGGTAAGCTGACTCAAGAAAGGGTTCTGGAAGAAGAGGAATCCTGTAGTTGGATTCTGAAGGGTACCTGGTTTGCTGACCCACGAATGGGATCTAGAAGCAGAGGAATGCTACAGAAGCATTGTGAATGTCATTTGGTACGCTGACCCAAGGAAGGATTCGAGAGGCAGAGAAATCCTGCAGTTGGTTTGTGAAGGTTACTTGGTGCGCTGACCCATGAAAGAGTCTAGAAGCAGAGGAAACATGCAGTTGGACATTGAAGGCTACTTGGTATGCTGTCGCAAGTAAAGGTCCTGGAAGAAGATGAATCCTCTGGTAGGATTGTGAATGTTCCTTGGTACGCTGACCCATAAAAGAGTTTTGGAAGCAGAGGAAACCTGCAGTTGGACTGTGAAAGTTACTTGGTCTGCTGACCCAAGAAAGGGTTCTGGAAGAAGAGGAATCCTCTAGTTGGAATGTGAAGGTTACTTAGTACACAGACACACAGGAAAGTGTTTTGGAAGCAGAGGAATCCTTCAGTTGGATTATGAAAGTTACTTGATATGCTGACCCAAGAAAGAGTTCTGGCAGTAGAGGAAACATGCAGTTGGATTGTGAAGGTTCCTTGGAACGCTAACCCAAGAAATTGTTCTTGAAGAAGAGGAATCCTGCAGTTGGATTGTGAAGGTTACTTGGTACGCTGACCCAAGGAATGGTTCTAGAAGAAGGGGAATCCTGTTGTTGGGTTGTGAAGGGTACTTAGTACGCTGACCAAGGAAAGGATACTAGAAAAAGAGGAAACCTGCAATTGGATTGTGATGGTTACTTGGTACGCTGAACAACGAAACGGTTCTTGAAGCAGAGGAATCCCATAGTTGAATTGTGAGGGTTACTTGGAATGCTGACACACGAATGGGATTTGGAAGCAGAGGATAACTGCAGTTGTATTGTGAAGGTTACTTAGTATGCTGTGCCAATAAATGGTTTTGGAAGCGGAGGAATCCTGCAGTTGGATTGTGAAGGATACTTGGTATGCTGAACCAAGAAAGGGTTCTGGAAAAAGAGGTATCCTCTTGTTGGATTGTGAAGGTTACCCGGTATGCAGACAAAAGAAAGTGTTTTGGAAGCAGAGAAATCCTGCAGTTGGATTGTGAAGTTTACTTGGCATGCTGACCAAAGAAATTGTTCTGGAAGCAGAGGAATCCTGCAGTCGCATTGTTAAGGTTACTTGGTACGCTTACCCAAGGAAAGGTTCTGGAAGAAGAGGAATACTGTAGTTGGGTTGTGAAGGTTGCTTAGTACGCTGACCCAGGAATGGATACTGGAAGCAGAGGAATCCTGTATTTTGATTGTGTAGTTCAGATGGTACACTGACCCACGAAAGGGTTTTGGTGGCAGAGTAATCCTGTAGTTGGATTGTGAAAGATATTTGGTATGCCGACACAAGAAAGGGTACTGGGAGGAGAGGAATCCTGCAGCTGCGTGGTGAAGGTTACTTTTTATGCTGACCCAAGAAAGGGTTTTGGAAGCAGATGAATCAAGGATTTAGATTGTAAAGGTTAGTAGGTACGCTGACCCAAGAAAGGGTTTTGGGAGTAGAGTAATCCTGCAGTTGGATGGTGAAGGTTAAATGGAACGCAGAACCAAGAATGTGTTCTAGAAGAAGAGGTATCCAGCAGTTGGATTGTAAAGCTTTCTTGGTACGCTGACAGAAGAATGTGTTTTGGAAGCAGAGGAACCCTGCATTTGAATTGTGAAAGGTACCTGGTACGTTGACCCATGAAACGGTTATGGAAGCAGAGTGATCCTGCAGTTGGATTGTGAAGATTACCCGGTATGCAGACACAAGGAAATGTTTTGGAAGCAGATGAATCCTGCAGTTGGATTATGAAGGTTACTTGGTATGCTGACCCATGAAAGAGTTCTGGAAGCAGAGGAAACCTGCAGTTGGATTATGAAGATTACTTGGTACGTTGACACAAGAAAGGGTTCTGGAAGCAGACAAATCCTGTATTTTGATGGTGAAATTTACATGGTACACTGACCCAAGAAAGGGTTTTGCAAGCAGAGGAGTCCTGCAGTTGGATAGTGAAGGTTACTTGGATACTGACCCATGAAAGAGGTCTGGAAGGAGAGGAATCCTGCAGTTGGATTGTGGAGATTATTTGGTACGTTTAACCAAGAAAGGGTTCTGGAAGCAGAAGAATCCTGCAATTAGATTGTGAAGGTTCCTTGGTCCGCTGAACCACGAAAGAATTCTGGAAGCAAAGGAATTCTGGAGTTGGATTGAGAGGGTTCCTTGGTACGCTGACCCTAGAAACGGTTCTGGATGCAGAGGATTCCTACAGTTGGATTGTGAAGGTTACTTGGTTCTGGATGCAGAGGAAACCTGTAGTTGCATTGTAAGGGTTACTTGGAATGCTGACACACTAAAAGGGATTTGGAAGCAGAGGATACCTGCAACTGGAATGTGAAGGATATTTGGTACGCTGACCAAGAAAATGTTCTGGAAGCAGAGGAAACCTACATTTGGATAGTGAAGGTTACTTGGTACGCTGACCCAAGAAAGGGATTTGGAAGCAGAGGAATCCTACAGTTGGATTGTGAAGGTAACTTAGTAAGTTGACCCACAAAATGGTTCTGGAAGAAGTGGAATTCTGTAGTTGGATTGCGAAGTTGACTTGGTACGCTGACCCAATAAATGGTTTTGGAAGCGGAGGAATCCTGCAGTTGGATTGTGAAGGTCACTTGGTACGCTGACCCAAGAAAGGGTTCTGGAAGCAGAGGAATCCTGCAGTTGGATTGTGAAGGTCACTTGGTACGCTGACCCAAGAAAGGGTTCTGGAAGTAGAGGAATCCTGTAGTTGGATGGTGAAGTTTAGATAGTACACTGACACATGAAATGGTTTTGGAAGCAGAGGAATCCTGCAGTAGGATTGTGAAAGATATTTGGTATGCTGACCCATGAAAGGGTGCTGGGAACATAGGAATCCTGCTGTTGGATGCTGAAGGTTACTTAGTACGTTGACCCAAGAAAGGTTCTGTAAGTGCAGTATTCCAGAAATTGGCTTTTAAAGTTTAGCAGGTACGCTGACACAAGAAAGGGTTCTGGAAGGAGAGGAATCCAGCAGTTGGACGGTGACGGTTACTTGGTATGCTGACCCAAGAATGGGTTCTGGTTGAAGAGGAATCCTGTAGTTGTATTGTGAAAGTTACTTGGTACGCTGAACAAAGATAGTGTTCTGGAAGAAAAGGAATCCTGTAGTTGGTTTGTGAAGATTACTTGGAACATTGACCCAAGTAAGGGTTTTGGAAGAGGAATCCTGCAGTTGAATTGTGCAGATTACTTAGTACGCTGACCCAGGAAAGGATTCTGGAAGCAGAGGAATCCTGCATTCGGATTGTAAAGGTTACTTAGTACACTGACCCAGGAAAGGTTTCTGGAAGCAGAGGAATCCTGCAGTCAGATTGTAAAGATTACTTGATACGCTTACCCAAGAAAGGGTTCTGGAATAAGTGGAATACTGTAGTTGGGTTGTGAAGGCTACTTAGTACGCAGACCCAGGAATCGATGCTGGAAGCAGAGGAATCCTGCAGTTGGATTATGAAGGTTTCTTGGTACGTTGACACAAGAAAGAGTTCTGGAAGCAGACAAATCCTGTATTTTGATGGTGAAGTTTACATGGTACACTGACCCAAGAAAGGGTTTTGGAAGCAGAGGAATCCTGCAGTTGGATTGTGAAGATTACTTGGTACGTTAAACCAAGAAAGGGTTCTGGAAGCAGAGGAAACCTGCATTTGAATTGTGAAGGTTACTTGGTAAGTTGACCCAGGAAAGGATACTGGAAGGAGAGGAGTCTTGTATTTTCATTGTGAAGTTTAGATGGTACACTGGCCCATGAAAGGGTGTTGGAAGCAGAGGAATCCTGTAGTTGGATTGTGAAGGTTACTTGGAATGCTGACGAAGAAAGTGTTTTGGAAGAAGAGGAATCTTGTAGTTGGTTTGTGAAGGTTACTTAGTACACTGAAACAAGAAAGGGTTTTGGAAGCAGAGGAATCCTGTATATTGATTGTGAAGTTTAGATGGTACACTGACCCAAGAAATGGTTTTGGAAGCAGAGGATTCCTGCAGTAGGATTGTAAAGGTTTCTTGGTATGCTGACCCAAGAAAAGGTTCTGGAAGCAGCGGAATCCTGTAGTTGGATTGTGAAAGATATTTGGTATGCAGACCCAATAAACGGTACTGGGAGGAGAGGAATCTGGCAGTTGGATGGTGAAGGTTACTTTGTATGCAGACCTAAGAAAGGATTCTAGAAGTAGAGGAATCCTGCAGTTGGATGGTGAAGGTTACTTGTAATGCTGACCCAAGAAAGTGTTCTGGAAGTAGAGGAATCCTATAGTTGGATTGTGAAGGTTAATTGGTACACAGACACACAGGAAAGTGTTTTGGAAGCAAATGAATCCTGCAGTTGGATTGTGAAGGTTGCTTGATTTGCTGACCCATGAAAGAGTTCTGGAAGTGGAGGAAACCTGCAGTTGGATTGTGAAGGTTACTTGGAATGCTGACCCAAGAATTGGTTCTGGAAGAAGAGGATTCCTGTTGTTGGGTTGTGAAGGTTACTTAGTATGCTCACCAAGGAAAGGATACTGGAAAAAGAGGAATCCTGCAGTTGGGTTGTGAAGGTTATTTGGAACACTGACAAAGAACGTGTTTGGGAAGCAGAGGAATCCTGCAGTTGGATTGTGAATGTTCCTTGGAACGCTGTCCCAAGAAATTGTTCTGGAAGAAGAGGAATCCCATAGTTGGATTGTGAGGGTTACTTAGAATGCTAACACACGAATGGGATTTGGAAGCAGAGGATACCTGCAGTTGGATAGTGAAGGTTACTTTGTACGCTGACCCAAGAAAGGATTCTGGCAGCCGTGGAATCCTGTATTTGGATTGTGAGGGTTACCTGGTACAATGACTCAAAAAAAGGGTTTTGGATGCCGAGGATACCTGCCATTGGATTGTGAAGGTAATTTGGTATGCTGACCAAGAAAAGATTCTGGAAGCAGAGGAAACCTCTAATTGGATTGTGAAGGTTACTTGGTACGCAGACACAAGAAAGTGTTTTAGAAGCAGAGGAATCCTGCAGTTAGATTGTGAAGTTTAAGTGGTACACAGATACACAGGAAAGTGTTTTGGAAGCAGAGGAATCCTGCAGTTGGATTCTGAAGGATACTTGATTTGCTGACCCATGAAAGAGTTCTGGAAGAAGGAGAATCCTGTTGTTGGTTTGTGAATGTTACTTAGTACGCTGACCAAGGAAAGGATTCTGGAAAAAAGATGAATCCTGCAGTTGGATTGTGATGGTTATTTGGAACACTGACGAAGAATGTGTTTGGGATGCAGAAGAATCCTACAGTTGTATTGTGAAGGTTACTTAGTAAGTTGACCCACAAAATGGTTCTGGAAGCAGAGGAATTCTGGAGTTGGATTGCGAAGTTGACTTGGTATGCCTACCCAATAAATGGTATTGGAAGAGGAGGAATACTGCAGTTGGATTGTGAAGGTTACTTGGTAGGCTGACCCAAGAAACGGTTCTGGAAGCAGAGGAAACCTGTAGTTTGATTGTGAGGGTTACTTAGAATGCTGACCAAGAAAAGGTTATGGAGGCAGAGGAAACCTGCAGTTGGATAGTTAAGGTTACTTGGTAAGCTGACTCAAGAAAGGGTTCTGGAAGAAGAGGAATCCTGTAGTTGGATTCTGAAGGGTACCTGGTTTGCTGACCCACGAATGGGATCTAGAAGCAGAGGAATGCTACAGAAGCATTGTGAATGTCATTTGGTACGCTGACCCAAGGAAGGATTCGAGAGGCAGAGAAATCCTGCAGTTGGTTTGTGAAGGTTACTTGGTGCGCTGACCCATGAAAGAGTCTAGAAGCAGAGGAAACATGCAGTTGGACATTGAAGGCTACTTGGTATGCTGTCGCAAGTAAAGGTCCTGGAAAAAGATGAATCCTCTGGTAGGATTGTGAATGTTCCTTGGTACGCTGACCCATAAAAGAGTTTTGGAAGCAGAGGAAACCTGCAGTTGGACTGTGAAAGTTACTTGGTCTGCTGACCCAAGAAAGGGTTCTGGAAGAAGAGGAATCCTCTAGTTGGAATGTGAAGGTTACTTAGTACACAGACACACAGGAAAGTGTTTTGGAAGCAGAGGAATCCTTCAGTTGGATTATGAAAGTTACTTGATATGCTGACCCAAGAAAGAGTTCTGGCAGTAGAGGAAACATGCAGTTGGATTGTGAAGGTTCCTTGGAACGCTAACCCAAGAAATTGTTCTTGAAGAAGAGGAATCCTGCAGTTGGATTGTGAAGGTTACTTGGTACGCTGACCCAAGGAATGGTTCTAGAAGAAGGGGAATCCTGTTGTTGGGTTGTGAAGGGTACTTAGTACGCTGACCAAGGAAAGGATACTAGAAAAAGAGGAAACCTGCAATTGGATTGTGATGGTTACTTGGTACGCTGAACAACGAAACGGTTCTTGAAGCAGAGGAATCCCATAGTTGAATTGTGAGGGTTACTTGGAATGCTGACACACGAATGGGATTTGGAAGCAGAGGATAACTGCAGTTGTATTGTGAAGGTTACTTAGTATGCTGTGCCAATAAATGGTTTTGGAAGCGGAGGAATCCTGCAGTTGGATTGTGAAGGATACTTGGTATGCTGAACCAAGAAAGGGTTCTGGAAAAAGAGGAATCCTCTTGTTGGATTGTGAAGGTTACCCGGTATGCAGACAAAAGAAAGTGTTTTGGAAGCAGAGAAATCCTGCAGTTGGATTGTGAAGTTTACTTGGCATGCTGACCAAAGAAATTGTTCTGGAAGCAGAGGAATCCTGCAGTCGCATTGTTAAGGTTACTTGGTACGCTTACCCAAGGAAAGGTTCTGGAAGAAGAGGAATACTGTAGTTGGGTTGTGAAGGTTGCTTAGTACGCTGACCCAGGAATGGATACTGGAAGCAGAGGAATCCTGTATTTTGATTGTGTAGTTCAGATGGTACACTGACCCACGAAAGGGTTTTGGTGGCAGAGTAATCCTGTAGTTGGATTGTGAAAGATATTTGGTATGCCGACACAAGAAAGGGTACTGGGAGGAGAGGAATCCTGCAGTTGCGTGGTGAAGGTTACTTTTTCTGCTGACCCAAGAAAGGGTTTTGGAAGCAGATGAATCAAGGATTTAGATTGTAAAGGTTAGTAGGTACGCTGACCCAAGAAAGGGTTTTGGGAGTAGAGTAATCCTGCAGTTGGATGGTGAAGGTTAAATGGAACGCAGAACCAAGAATGTGTTCTAGAAGAAGAGGTATCCAGCAGTTGGATTGTAAAGGTTTCTTGTTACGCTGACAGAAGAATGTGTTTTGGAAGCAGAGGAACCCTGCAGTTGGACTGTGAAAGTTACTTGGTCTGCTGACCCAAGAAAGGGTTCTGGAAGAAGAGGAATCCTATAGTTGGATTGTGAAGGTTAATTGGTACACAGACACACAGGAAAGTGTTTTGGAAGCAGAGAAATCCTGCAGTTGGATTGTGAAGTTTACTTGGCACGCTGACCAAAGAAATTGTTCTGGATGAAGAGGAATCCTGTTGTTGGGTTGTGAAGGTTACTTATTATGCTGACCAAGGAAAGGATACTGGAAAAAGAGGAATCCTGCAGTTAGATTGTGGTGGTTATTTGGAACACTGACGAAGAACATGTTTGGGAAGCAGAGGAATTCTACAGTTGGACTCTGAAGGTTACTTAGTAAGTTAACCCACAAAATGGTCCTGGAAGAAGAGGAATTCTGTAGTTGGATTGCGAAGTTGACTTTGTACGCTGACCCAATAAATGGTTTTGGAAGCGCAGGAATTCTGCAGTTGGATTGTGAAGGTTACTTGGTGGGCTGACCCAAGAAACGGTCCTGGAAGCAGAGGAATCCTGCAGTTGGATTGTGAAGGTCACTTGGTACGCTGACCCAAGAAATGGTTCTGGAAGTAGAGGAATCCTGTAGTTGGATGGTGAAGTTTAGATAGTACACTGACCCATGAAATGGTTTTGGAAGCAGAGGAATCCTGCAGTAGGATTGTGAAAGATATTTGGAATGCTGACCCAAGAAAGGTTACTGGGAACAGAGAAATCATGCTGTTGGATGCTGAAGGTTACTTAATACGTTGACTCAAGAAACATTCTGTAAGTAGAGTATTCCAGAAATTGGATTTTAAAGGTTAGTAGGTACGATGACACAAGAAAGGGTTCTGGAAGGAGAGGAATCCAACAGTTGAATTGTGAAGGTTACTTGGTACGTAGACCTAAGAAAGGGTTCTGGAAGTTGAGGAATCCTGCAGTTGGACGGTGATGGTTACTTGGTATGCTGACCCAAGAATGGGTTCTGGATGAAGAGGAATCCTGTAGTTGTATTGTGAAGATTAATTGGTACACTGAACCAAGATAGTGTTCTGGAAAAAATGGAATCCTGTAGTTGTATTGTGAAGATTACTTAGAACATTGACCCAAGTATGGGTTTTGTAAGCAGAGGAATCCTGCAGTTGGATTGTGCAGATTACTTAGTACGCTGACCCAGGAAAGGATTCTGGAAGCAAAGGAATCCTGCAGTCGCATTGTTAAGGTTACTTGGTACGCTTACCCAAGAAAAGGTTCTGGAAGAAGAGGAATACTGTAGTTGGGTTGTGAAGGTTACTTAGTACGCTGATCCAGGAATGGATACTGGAAGCAGAGGAATCCTGTATTTTGATTGTGTAGTTCAGATGGTACACTGACCCACGAAAGGGTTTTGTTGGCAGAGTAATCCTGTAGTTGGATTGTGAAAGATATTTGGTATGCCGACCCAAGAAAGGGTACTGGGAGGAGAGGAATCCTGCAGTTGCGTGGTGAAGGTTACTTTTTATGCTGACCCAAGAAAGGGTTTTGGAAGCAGATGAATCAAGCATTTAGATTGTAAAGGTTAGGAGGTACACTGACCCAAGAAAGGGTTTTGGGAGTAGAGTAATCCTGCAGTTGGATGGTGAAGGTTAAATGGAACGCAGAACCAAGAATGTGTTCTAGAAGAAGAGGTATCCAGCTGTTGGATTGTAAAGGTTTCTTGGTACACTGACCGAAGAAAGGGTTTTGGAAGCAGAGGAACCCTGCATTTGGATTGTGAAAGGTACCTGGTACGTTGACCCATGAAACGGTTCTGGAAGCAGAGTGATCCTGCAGTTGGATTGTGAAGGTTACCCGGTATGCAGACACAAGGAAGTGTTTCAGAAGCAGAGGAATCCTGCAGTTGGATTGTGAAAGGTTACTTGGTAAGCTGGCCCAGGAAAGGATACTGGAAGGAGAGGAGTCTTGTATTTTCATTGTGAAGTCTAGATGGTACACTGACCCACGAAAGGGTTTTGGAAGCAGAGGAATCCTGTAGTTGGATTGTGAAAGGTACCTGGTACGTTGACCCATGAAAGGGTTCTGGAAGCAGACAAATCCTGTATTTTGATGGTGAAGTTTACATGGTATACTGACCCAAGTTAGGGTTTTGGAAACAGAGGAATCCTGCAGTTGGATTGTGAAGGTTACTTGGTAGGCTGACCAAAGAAAGGGTTCTGGAAGAAGAGGAATCCTCTTGTTGGATTGTGAAGGTTACTTGGTACGCAGGTACAAGACAGTGTTTTGGAAGCAGAGGACACCTGCAGTTGGATTGTGAAGGTTATTTGGTACGCTGATCCTAGAATGTGTTCTGGAAGAAGAGGAATACAGTAATTGGTTTGTGAAGGTAACTTAGTAAGGTGACCCATGAAAGGGATCTGGAAGCAGAGGAACCCTGTAGTTGGATTGCGTAGGTTCCTTGGTACGCTGACCCTAGAAACGGTTATGGAATGAGAGGAATCCTGTAGTTGCATTGTGAGGGTTACTTTGAATGCTGACACACTAAAAGGGATTTGGAAGCAGAAGATACCTGCATCTGGAATGTGAAGGTTATTTGGTACACTGACCAAGAAAAAGTTCTGGAAGCAAAGGAAACCTGCAGTTGGATAGTGAAGGTTACTTGGTATGTTGACCCATGAAAGATTTCTGGAAGCACAGGAAACCTGCAGTTGGATAGTGAAGGTTACATGGTATGCTGACCCATGAAAGAGTTCTGGAAGCACAGGAAACATGCAGTTGGACAGTGAAGGCTACTTGGTATGCTGATCCAAGAAAGGGTTCTGGAAGAAGAGGAATCCTCTACCTACAGTTGGATTGTGAATGTTATTTTGAACACTGAACAAATAAGTGTTTGGGAAGCAGGGGAATCCTGCAGTTGGATTGGGAAGTTTACTTGGTATGCTGACACATGATAGGGATCTGGAAGCAGAGGGAACCTGCAGTTGGATTGTGTATGTTACTTAGTACGCTGACCAAGGAAAGTTTTCTGGAAGCTCAGGAATCCTGCAGTTGGATTGTGAATGTCAGTTGGTATGCTTACCCAACAAAGGATTCTGGAAGAAGAGGAATCCTATAGTTGGTTTGTGAAGGTTACTTGGTATGCAGACCTAAGAAAAGATTCTAGAAGTAGAGGAATCCTGCAGTTGGATGGTGAAGGTTACTTGTTATGCTGACCCAAGAAATGTTTCTGAAAGAATAGCAAACCTGTAGTTGGATTGTGAAGGTTAATTGGTATGCTGACCCAAGAAAGGGTTCTGGAAGCAGAGGAATCCTGTAGTTGGAATGTGAGGGTTACTTGGAATGCTGACACACGAAAGGGTATTGGAAGCAGAGGAAACCTGCAGTTGGATAGTGAAGGTTACCTGGTACACAGACTTAAGAAAGGATTCAGGACGTAGAGGAATCCTGTATTTGGACAGTGAAGGTTACTTGGTACATTGACACAAGAAAGGGTTCTGGAAGCAGAGGAATCCTGTATTTTGATTGTGAAGTTTAGCTAGTACACTGACCCGTGAAAAGGTTTTGGAAGCAGAGGAATCCTGCAGTAGGATTGTCAAAGATATTTGGTATGCTGACCCAAGGAAGGGTACTGGGAACAGAGGAATCCTTCTGTTGGATGTTGAAGGTTACTTAGTACGTTGACTCAAGAAAGGTTCTGTCAGTAGAGTATGCCAGAAATTGGATTGTAAAGGTTAGTAGGTACGCAGACCCAAGAAAAGGTTCTGGAAGTAGAGGAATCCAACAGTTGAATTGTGAAGGTTACTTGGTATGCAGACCTAAGAAAGGGTTCTGGAAGTAGGGGAATCCTGCAGTTGGACAGTGACGGTTACTTGATATGCTGACCCAAGAATGGGTTCTGGAAGAAGAGGAATCCTCTAGTTGGATTGTGAACGTTACCTGGTACGCAGACACAAGAAATGTTTTGGAAGCAGAGGAATCCGGCAGTTGGATTGAGAAGGTTACTTGGTACGCAGGCACTAGAAAGTGTTGTGGTAGAAGTGGACTGCAGCAGTTTGATTGTGAAGGTTACTTGGTATGCTGACCCATGAAAGTGTTCTGGAAACAGCGGAATCCTGCAGATGGATTGTGAAGGTTACCTGATATTCTGACCCACGAAAGGGTTCTACAAGCAGAGGAATCCTACAGAAGCACTGTGAATGACATTTGGTACGCTGACCCAAGAAAGGAATCGGGAGGCAGAAGAATCCTGCAGTTGGTTTGTGAAGATTACTGAGTACGCAGACCCATGAAAGTGTTGTAGAAGGAGAGGAAACATGCAGTTGGGCAGTGAAGGCTACTTGGTATGCTGACCCAAGAAATGGTCCTGGAAGAAGAGGAATCCAGCAGTTGGATTGTGATGGTTACTTGGTACGCTGAAACACGAAAGGGTTCTGGAAGGAAATGAATGCTGCAGTTGAATTGTGTAGGTTTCTTGGTATGCTGAACCAAGAAAGGGTTCTGGAAGCAGAGTGAACCTGCAGTTGGATTGTGAAGGTTACTTGGTACACTGACCCAAGAAAGGGTTCTGGAAGCAGAGGAAACCTGCAGTTGGATTGTGAACGTTACTTAATATACTGTCCCAAGAAACGGTTCTGGGAGCAGAGGAATCCTGCAGTTGGATTGTGAAGTTTACTTGGTATGCTGACCCATCAAAGGATTCTGAAAGCAGAGGAAACCTGCAGTTGGATTATGAAGATTACTTGGTATATTGACACAAGAAAAGGTTCTGGAAGCAGAGGAATCCTGTATTTTGATTCTGAGGTGTACATGGTACACTGACCCAAGAAAGGGTTTTGGAAGGAGAGGAATCCTGCAGTTGGATTGTGAAGGTTCCTTGGTACGCTGAACCACGAAAGGATTCGGGAAGCAACGGATTCCTGCAGTTGGATTGTGAGGGTTGCTTGGTACGCTGACCCAAGAAAAGGTTTTGGAAGCAGAGGAATCCTGCAGTTGGATTGTGAAGGTTACCTGGTACACAGACTTAAGAAAGGGTTCAGGACGTAGAGGAATCCTGTAGTTGGACGGTGAAGGTTACTTGGTACATTGACCCAAGTAAGGGTTTTGGAAGCAGAGGAATCCTGCAGTCGCATTGTTGAGGTTACTTGGTACGCTTACCCAAGAAAAGGTTCTGGAAGAAGAGGAATACTGTAGTTGGGTTGTGAAGGTTACTTCGTACGCTGACCCAGGAATGGATACTGGAAGCAGAGGAATCCTGCATTTTGATTGTGTAGTTCAGATGGTACACTGACCCACGAAAGGGTTTTGGTGGCAGAGGAAACCTGCAGTTGGATTGTGAACGTTACTTAGTATGCTGTCCCAAGAAACGGTTCTGGAAGCAGAGGAATCCTGCAATTAGATTGTGAAGATACCTAGGTATGCTGAACCATGACAGGATTCTGGAAGCAAATGAATCCTCCAGTTGGATTGTGAGGGTTGCTTGGTACACTGACCCAAGAATGGGTTTTGGAACCAGAGGAATCCTGTATTTTAATTGTGAAGTTTAGATAGTACACTGTCTTGTTAAAAAGGTTTTAGAATCAGAGGAATCCTGCAGTAGGATTGTCAAAGATATTTGGTATGCTGACCCAAGAAAGGGTACTGGGAACAGAGAAATCGTCCTGTTGGATGTTGGAGGTTACTTAGTACGTTGACCCAAGAAAGGTTCTGTAAGTAGAGTATTCCAGAAATTGGATTGTAAAGGTTAGTAGATATGCAGACACAAGAAAAGGTTCTGGAAGGACAGGAATCCAGCAGTTGAATTGTGAAGGTTACTTGGTATGCAGACGTAAGAAAGGGTTCTGGAAGTAGGGGAATCGTGCAGTTGGACAGTGACGGTTACTTGGTATGCTGACCCAAGAATGGGTTCTGGAAGAAGCGGAATCCTCTTAGTTGGATTATGAAGGTTACTTGGTAAACAGACACAAGAAATGTTTTGGAAGCAGAGGCATCCGGCAGTTGGATTGAGAAGGTTACTTTGTACGCAGGCACAAGAAAGTGTTTTGGAAGAAGTGAACTGCAGCAGTTCGATTGTGAAGGTTACTTGGTACGCTGACCAATGAAAGAGTTTTGGAATCCAACCTGCAGTTGGATTGTGAAGGTTACTTGGAATGCTGCCCCAAGAAATGGTTCTGGAAGAAGAGGAATCCTGTCATTGGATTGTGTAGGATACTTGGTATGCTGAACCAAGAAAGGGTTCTTGAAAAAGAGGAATCCTCTTGTTGGATTGTGAAGGTTACTTAGTATGCTGACAAAGGAAAGTATACTGGAAAAAGAGGAATCCTGCAGTTGGATTGTGGTGGTTATTTGGAACACTGACAAAGAACGTGTTTGGGAAGCAGAAGAATTCTACAGTTGTATTGTGAAGGTTACTTAGTAAGTTGACCCACAAAATGGTTCTGGAAGAAGAGGAATTCTGTAGTTGGATTGCGAAGTTGACTTGGTACGCTGACCCAATAAATGGTTTTGGAAGCGGAGGAATGCTGCAGTTGGATTGTGAAGGTTACTTGGTGGGCTGACCCAAGAAACGGTCCTGGAAGCAGAGGAATCCTGCAGTTGGATTGTGAAGGTCACTTGGTACGCTGACCCAAGAAATGGTTCTGGAAGTAGAGGAATCCTGTAGTTGGATGGTGAAGTTTAGATAGTACACTGACCCATGAAATGGTTTTGGAAGCAGAGGAATCCTGCAGTAGGATTGTGAAAGAAATTTGGAATGCTGACCCAAGAAAGGGTACTGGTAACAGAGAAATCATGCTGTTGGATGCAGAAGGTTACTTAGTACGTTGACCCAAGAAAGATTCTGTAAGTAGAGTATTCCAGAAATTGGATTTCAAAGATTAGTAGGTACGATGACACAAGGAAGGGTTCTGGAAGGAGAGGAATCCAGCAGTGGAATTGTTAAGGTTACTTGGTACGCAGACCTAAGAAAGGGTTCTGGAAGTAAAGGAATCCTGCAGTTGGACGGTGACGGTTACTTGGTATGCTGACCCAAAAATGGGTTCTGGATGAAGATGAATCCTGTAGTTGTATTGTGAAGATTACTTAGAACATTGACCCAAAAAGTGTTTTGGAAGCAGAGGAATCCTGCAGTTGGATTGTGCAGATTACTTAGTATGCTGACCCAGGAAAGGATTCTGGAAGCAGAGGAAACCTGCAGTTGGATTGTGAAGATTACTTGGTACGTTGACACAAGAAAGGGTTCTCAAAGCAGACAAATCCTGTATTTTGATGGTGAAGTTTACATGGTACACTGCCCCAAGAAAGGGTTTTGGAAGCAGAGGAGTTCTGCAGTTGGATTGTGAAGGTTACTTGGATACTGACCCATGAAAGAGGTCTGGAAGGAGAGGAATCCTGCAGTTGGATTGTGAAGAATACTTGGTACGTTAAACCAAGAAAGGGATCTGGAAGCAGAAGAATCCTGCAATTAGATTGTGAAGGTTCCTTGGTCCGCTGACCCTAGAAACGGTTCTGGATGCAGAGGAATCCTGTAGTTGCATTGTAAGGGTTACTTAGAATGCTGACACACTAAAAGGGATTTGGAAGCAGAGGATACCTGCAACTGGAGTGTGAAGGATATTTGCTACGCTGACCAAGAAAAAGTTCTGGAAGCAGAGGAAACCTACATTTGGATAGTGAAGGTTACTTGGTACGCTGACCCAAGAAAGGGATTTGGAAGCAGAGGAATCCTACAGTTGGATTGTGAAGGTTACTTAGTAAGTTGACCCACAAAATGGTTCTGGAAGAAGAGGAATTCTGTAGTTGGATTGCGAAGTTGACTTGGTACGCTGACCCAATAAATTGTTTTGGAAGCGGAGTAATCCTGCAGTTGGATTGTGAAGGTTACCTGGTGGGCTGACGCAAGAAATGATTCTGGAAGCAGAGGAATCCTGCAGTTGGATTGTGAAGGTCACTTGGTACGCTGACCCAAGAAATGGTTTTGGAAGCAGAGGAATCCTGCAGTAGGATTGTGAAAGATATTTGGTATGCTGATCCAAGAAAGGGTACTGGGAACATAGGAATCCTGCTGTTGGATGTTGAAGGTTACTTGGTACGTTGACCCAAGAAAGGTTCTGTAAGTGGAGTATTCCAGAAATTAGCTTTTAAAGTTTAGTAGGTACGCTGACACAAGAAAGGGTTTGGGAAGGAGTGGAATCCAGCAGTTGGACGGTGACGTTTACTTGGTACGCTGAACAAAGATAGTGTTCTGGAAGAAGAGGAATCCTGTAGTTGGTTTGTGAAGATTACTTGGAACATTGACCCAAGTAAGGGTTTTGGAAACAGAGGAATCCTGCAGTTGGATTGTGCAGATTACTTAGTACGCTGACCCAGGAAAGGATTCTGGAAGCAGAGGAATCCTGCAGTCGGATTGTAAAGGTTACTTAGTACACTGACACAGGAAAGGATTCTGGAAGCAGAGGAATCCTGCAGTCGGATTGTAAAGATTACTTGGTATGCTTACCCAAGAAAGGGTTCTGGAATAAGTGGAATACTGTAGTTGGGTTGTGAAGGCTACTTATTACGCAGACCCAGGAATCGATACTGGAAGCAGAGGAATCCTGCAGTTGGATTATGAAGGTTACTTGGTATGTTGACATAAGAATGGGTTCTGGAAGCAGAGGAATCCTGTATTTTGATAGTGAAGTTTACATGGTATACTGACCCAAGAAAGGGTTTTGGAAGCAGAGGAATCCTGCAGTTGGATTGTGAAGATTACTTGGTACGTTAAACCAAGAAAGGTTTCTGGAAGCAGAGGAAACCTGCATTTGGATTGTGAAGGTTACTTGGTAATTTGACGCAGGAAAGGATACTGGAAGGAGAGGAGTCTTGTATTTTCATTGTGAACTTTAGATGGTACCCACGAGAGGGTTTTGGAAGCAGAGGAATCCTGTAGTTGGATTGTGAAGGTTACTTGGAATGCTGAGGAAGAAAGTGTTTTGGAAGAAGAGGAATCCTGTAGTTGGTTTGTGAAGGTTACTTAGTACGCTGAAACAAGAAAGGGTTCTGGAAGCAGAGAAATCCTGTATATTGATTGTGAAGTTTAGATGGTACACTGACCCAAGAAAGGGTTTTGGAAGCAGAGGATTCCTGCAGTAGGATTGTAAAGGTTTCTTCGTATGCTGACCCAAAAAAAGGTTCTGGAAGCAGTGTAATCCTGTAGTTGGATTGTGAAAGATATTTGGTATGCCGACCCAATATAGGGTACTGGGTGGAGAGGAATCTGGCAGTTGGATGGTGAAGGTTACTTGGTATGCAGACCTAAGAAAGGATTCTAGAAGTAGAGGAATCCTGCAGTTGGATGGTGAAGGTTACTTGTAATGCTGACCCAAGAAAGTGTTCTGGAAGAAAAGGAATCCTGTAGTTGGATTGTGAAGGTTAATTGGTACACAGACACACAGGAAAGTGTTTTGGAAGCAGATGAATCCTGCAGTTGGATTGTGAAGGTGGCTTGATTTGCTGACCCATGAAAGAGTTCTGGAAGTGGAGGAAACCTGCAGTTGGATTGTGAAGGTTACTTGGAATGCTGACCCAAGAAATGGTTCTGGAAGAAGAGGAATCCTGTAGTTTGATTGTGAAGGATACTTGGTATGCTGAACCAAGAAAGGGTTCTGGAAAAAGAGGAATCCTCTTGTTGGATTGTGAAGGTTACCCGGTATGCAGACAAAAGTAAGTGTTTTGGAAGCAGAGAAATCCTGCAGTTAGATTGTGAAGTTTACTTGGCACACTAACCAAAGAAATTGTTCTCGATGAAGAGGAATCCTGTTGTTAGGTTGTGAAGGTTACTTAGTATGCTGACCAAGGGAAGAGTTCTGGAAGTAGAGGAAACCTGCAGTTGGATTGTGAAGGTTTCTTGGAATGCTGTCCCAAGAAATTGTTCTGGAAGCAGAGGAATCCTGCAGTTGGATTGTTAAGGTTACTTGGTACGCTGACCCAAGGAATGGTTCTGGAAGAAGGGGAATCCTGTTGTTGGGTAGTGAATGTTAGTTAGTACACTGACCAAGGAAAGGATACTGGAAAAAGATGAATCCTGCAGTTGGATTGTGATGGTTATTTGGAACACTGACAAAGAACGTGTTTGGGAAGCAGAAGAATTCTACAGTTGTATTGTGAAGGTTATTTAGTAAGTTGACCCACAAAATGGTTCTGGAAGCAGAGGAATTCTGTAGTTGGATTGTGAAGTTGACTTGGTATGCCTACCCAATAAATGGTTTTGGACGCAGAGGAAACCTGTAGTTGGATTGTGAAGGGTACCTGGTTTGCTGACCCACGAAAGAGTCTAGAAGCAGAGGAAACATGCAGTTGGACATTGAAGGCTACTTGGTATGCTGACCCAAGAAATGGTCCTGGAAGAAGATGAATCCTCTAGTTGGATTGTGAATGTTCCTTGTTACATTGACCCATGAAAGAGTTTTGGAAGCAGAGGTAACCTGCAGTTGGATTGTGAAAGTTACTTGGTCCGCTGACCCAAGAAAGGATTCTGGAAGAAGAGGAATCCTCTATTTGGATTGTGAAGGTTAATTAGTACATAGACGCACAGACACACAGGAAAGCGTTTTGGAAGCAGAGGAATCCTGCAGTTGGATTATGAAGGTTACTTGATATGCTGACCCATGAAAGAGTTCTGCAAGTAGAGGAAACATGCAGTTGGATTGTGAAGATTCCTTGGAACGCTGACCCAAGAAATTGTTCTGGAAGAAGAGGAATCCTGTTGTTGGGTTGTGAAGGTTACTTAGTATGCTGACCAATGAAAGTATACTGGAAAAAGAGGAAACCTGCAGTTGGATTTTGATGGTTATTTGGAACACTGACGAAGAACATGTTTGGGAAGCAGAGGAATCGTACAGTTGGATTGTGAATGTTACTTAGTAGGCTGACCCAAGAAACGGTTCTGGAAGCAGAAGAATCCTGTAGTTCGATTGTGTGGGTTACCTGGTACACTGACTCAAGAAAGGGTTTTGGATGCCGAGGATACCTGCAGTTGGATTGTTAAGGTAATTTGGTACGCTGACAAAGAAAAGATTCTGGAAGCAGAGGAAAGCTGCAGTAGGATAGTGAAGGTTACTTGGTAAGCTGATCCAAGAATGGGTTTTGGAAGCAGAGGAATCCAGGATTTTGATTGTGAACCTCATATGGTACACTGACCCAAGAAAGTGTTCTGGAAGAAGAGAAATGCTGCAGTTGGATTGTGATTGTTACTTGGTATGCTGACCCAAGGAAGTATTTTGGAAGCAGAGGAATTCAGCAGTTGGATTGTGAAGGTTAGTTGGTACGCTGACCCATTAAACGGTTCTTGAAGCAGAGGAATCCCGTAGTTGGATTGTGAGGGTTACTTGGAATGCTAACACACGAATGGGATTTGGTAGCAGAGGATAACTGCAGTTGGACGGTGACGGTTACTTGGTATGCTGACCCAAGAATGGGTTCTGGATGAAGAGGAATCCTGTAGTTGTATTGTGAAGGTTACTTGGTACGCTGACCCAAGAAATTCGTCTGGAAGAAGAGGAATCCTGTTGTTGGTTTGTGAAGTTTACTTAGTACGCTGACCAAGGAAAGGATTCTGGAAAAAGAGGAATCCTGCAGTTGGATTGTGAAGTTTATTTGGAACACTGACGAAGAACGTGTTTGGGAAGCAGAGGAATCCTGCAGTTGGATTATGAAGGTTACTTAGTAAGTTGACCCACAAAATGGTTCTGGAAGCAGAGGAATTCTGTAGTTGGATTGTAAGTTTAATTGGTACGCTGGCCCAATAAATGGTTTTGTAAGCGAAGGAATCCTGCAGTTGGATTGTGAAGTTTACTTGGTAAGCTGACCCAAGAAACGGTTCTGGAAGCAGAGGAATCCTGTAGTTGGATTGTGAGGGTTACCTGGTGCGCTGACTCAAGAAAGGATTTTGGATGCCGAGGATACATGTGGTTGGATTGTGAAGGTAATTTTGTACGGTGACCAAGAAAAGGTTCTGGAAGAAGAGGAATCTCGTAGTTGGATTGTGAAGGTTACTTGGTACGCAGACACAAGAAAGTGTTTTGGAAGAAGTGGACTCCAGCAATTGGAATGTGAAGGTTACGTGGTATGCTGACCCATGAAAGGGTTGTGGAAGCAGCGGAATCAAGTAGTTGGACAGTGAAAGCTACTTGGTATGCTGACCCAAGGAAGTGTTTTGGGAGAAGAGGAATCCAGCAGTTTGATTGTGAAGGTTACTTGGTACGCTGAACCACGAAAGCGTTCTGGAAGGAAATGAATCCTGCAGTTGGATTGTGAAGGTTCCTTGGTATGCTGACCCAAGAAAGGGTTCTGGAAGCAGAGGAATCCCGTAGTTGGATTGTGGGAGTTACTTGGAATGCTGACACACGAATGGGATTTGGAAGCAGAGCATACCTGCAGTTGGATTGTGAATGTTACTTGGTACGCTGACCCAAAAAAGAGTTCTGGAAGCAGTGGGATCATGTAGTTGGATTGTGATTGTTACTTGGAATGCCGATACACGAAAGGGATTTGGAAGGAGAGGATACCTGCAGTTGGATTGTGAAGATTATTTTGTACGCTGTCCAAGAAAAGGTTCTGGAAGCAGAGGAAACCTGCAGTTGCATAGTGAAGGTTACCTTGTATGCTGACCCAAGAAAGGATTCGGGAGGCAGAGGAATCCTGCAGTTGGTTTGTGAAGTTTACTTGGTATGCTGACCCAAGAAAGGGTTATGGAAGAAGAGGAATCCTCTAGTTGGATTGTGAAGGTTACTTGGTACGTAGACACATGAAAGAGTTCTGGAAGCAGAGGATTCCTGTGGTTGGGTTGTGAAGATTACTTAGCATGTTGATCCACGAAAGGGTTCTGGAAGCAGAGGAATCCTGTAATTTGATTGTGAAGTTTAGATGGTACACTGACCCAAGAATGGGCTCTGGAAGCAGAAGAATTCTGCCGTTGGATTGTGAAGGTTACTTGGTACGCTGACCCAAGAAAGGGTTCTGGAAGAAGAGGATTCCTGTAGTTGGGTTGTGAAGGTTACTTAGTATGTTGAGCCATGAAAGGATTCTGCAATCAGAGGGATCCTGCCGTTGGATTGTGAAGGTTACTTGGTACATTGACACAAGAAAGGGTTCTGGAAGCAGAGGAATCCTGTAATTTGATTGTGAAGTTTAGATGGTACACTGACCCAAAAATGGGTTCTGGAAGCAGAAGAATTCTGCCGTTGGATTGTGATGGTTACTTGGTACGCTGACCCAATAAAGGGTTCTGGAAACAGAGTAATGCTGCAGTTGGATTGTGAAGGATACTTGGTACGCTGACCCAAGAAAACATTTTGGAAGGAGAGGAATACTATAGTTGGATTGATAACGTTACTTGGTACGCTGACCCATGATAGGGCTTTGGAAGCAGAGGCATCCTGCAGTTGCATTGTGAAGATTACTTGCTATGCTGACCCAAAAAATTGTTCTTGAAGCAGAGGAATCCTGAAGTTGGATTGTGACGGTTAGTTGGTGCGCTGGCCCACTAAAGCTTTCTGGAAGCAGAAGATTCCAGTAGCTGGATTGTAAATGTTAATTGGTACGTTGACTCAAGAAAGGGTTCTGGAAGTAGTGGAATCCTGCAGTTGGATTGTGAATGTTACCTGGTACGCTGATGCAAGGAGGGATTATGGAAGCAGAGGCATCCTGCAGTTGGATTGTGAAGTTTACTTGCTACGCTCACCTAAAAAAGGGTTCTTTAAGTTTTGTGAGAATTAATCACTTCATGTCCCCTACGCAATGAGGAGAGTTTTGATTTCCACTCATCTGAAAGGGATATTTCTCCAGTTGCAGCTCAACAAGGATTTCATGATTTTACAACAGTCTGTCACTCCAGTCTGTCCAACCTCATTCGTAATTACTTCTTTGCATCAATTTAAGTGTATTTGTGTCAATACTGGATTTCTGTGACTGGACTTTGAACTGCTTTTCCAGAATTTGGCTTCAGCTGTTATGGTTTGGGATATTTCTCTATGCGCACACGTACATGCGTGCACACACACACACACACACACACACACACACACACACACACACACACACACACACACACACACACACACACACACACACACACACACACACACACACAAGTATAGTTGTGCATTACTGGGGAATAATCTTAGATAAGTTAGATAATGTGTTGTATAGTTGGCGATTAATATTATTTCACTATAACACAGTCTTGTCTAATTTCTATTGCTGTTGTCTGAGTACAGAACACCCCTATCACACAACTTATTTTGTTTAAATTTTATATTACTGTATGCTTTATATATGACAGCTGCCTTTAATTCTCTGTGGAATGTATGGACATTTACTACATCTGCATGAGATTTCAGTGGGAGCTTGTACTCACTGGAAAATCCCAGTCAATCATTTTTTTTAATTCTTATTATTATTAAAGATTGAAAATGTTTCAAAAGATGTTCACTGACCCAAAACCACATGTATAGCTCAAATAGCTCTTCTCCAAATAACCATGTTTTACAACTTAGCACCTTATGATATTCTGGTTTGAAATGGAGGACATAAATCCTCCAAAACACAAATTAAATTTTAATTAAACCACAAAGGAAAGCTTTCTTCTTGTCATAGCCAGGACCTGGGAATAACTTTCAAGATGTGACTCATATTTGGATGTAACTTTTTTTTAATAGTGTGTCCATGTCTGTGAATTACTCACCCAGGGTTATGATAATCAAAGATCCCAGTTATAAACAAAAAATGTCTAATAAAAAAGGGCGTCTTGTTTTGGGTTGATTTTATCTCTTCCTATCTGAGTGGTTCAACTGGCTGCAGCAACTAAATCCTAATGATTCTATTGCCTTCCTGTCAATTATCTTGAAAGCAGGCGGTCTCTTAAAAGATAATAGGTTCCTTTATCTAATGTGTAGATTGGCTCTCAAATGCAATCTCTTCAAGAGGGCATCGACATAATCTCACAAGCTCCCAGTGGATCTTCTCCTCTCATAAAATACAACCATTCTACTCTGATCCCCTGTTTCTATTTTATATTTTTTGTCTGCATACCTGTTAGACTGCTTGCAAAATAATCCTTCTCAGTGTACTACGTATAAATGAGACAAATAAAATTAAACTCAAACAAACTTGTATTTAGCCAGTGGAAGAACCTACTGATTTCACACATTGAGAGAGGTAACACAATCTGACATAGTGATGTGAAGTACAAATGGTCACTTTATTTGCAATAAATTTACTGAAAATAGTTTGCACCAATCATTACACTATTGCTATGTTATTACACCAGCGACGCAAATTTGAAACTGCCACTGTCTTAAGGAGCTTGTATGTTCTCCCCATGATCTGCGTTGGTTTCCTCCGGGTGCTCTGGTATCCTCCCACATTCCAAAGACGTTCGGGATTAGTAAGTTAATTGGTCAAATATGTGGGCCGGAATGGCTTATTACTGTGCTGTATCTCCAAATTAAATTAAAATTAATATTCAAGTCAGTCCAAGGCCAATGAAGAGCTTTTCAATTGATATGTTTAATAAATAAACAATGAATGGCTAAGCTCCAATCTTGTCTGCGTGAGAGTTGAAAATGAACTGTAAAATGTGCTATCCAGCCAACATTTAAGATTATTCTACACTTTTGACATTTTGGAGATAAACTGGTAGAGTGAATATCCACCTGTTATAAAATTCTGACTTCCATCTCAATGGCCAAACTAGCAGGTTTTAAATTAACGTACACAGAAATTCAATTGCATGACTGTGATAGTACAGATTCTATCACCAATGTGTATATGTACATATGTACAGATGGTACTGTAGGATGACTGTGATTGGCTGAGAGTGTAGCCACACCTACTGGCAGGTCTTAAAGGATGGCTCCTACCCAGACCAGGTCATTCTGGACTGGTCGACCTACTTGTGATATGCTCCAGTCTTTTAGTTAATAAAAGCCTTGATTTGGATCAACAACTCTTTGGTTCTTTCGACGCGCATTACAATAACACATTTTATTTTAGCACCATGTGATTGAAAGTGCACTTAGTATGGATTGAAAATGTGATAAAGATTACTTCCTTTACTCGTACTCTGGAAATTAGCTCTGCGTGAGTCAAGCTCATTCATCAGTTCCAATTTCTGCATGACATCTGCATCCAATGATATCACTCACCTTGCAAAGTGTCTTTAGGAATGTGGCTAGTGGAAATTGGATCATTTTATCCCGTTAGTCATTCCCAGAACAACCATGTTTTCAGCACTTTGCTGGGGTGAGATCCCAAAATAGAGGTTTCATTATTATGGTCAATCTTTTCAAATCACTCTCCTCCTCATTATCACCTTCAGCTGCCAGTCCACCTACTCTTGACTCCCTGATCATTCATCTCACTCCTGATGACCAGACTCACTGATGGCCCATTGTCTCTGTCCAACCAATGATTTGATGGAAGTTCCCATCTCCTGGCTTCACCTCCCCCATTAGCAGTGCTGACCCTCACCAGCCCAAATCCTGCACAGGTCTCCAGACATTGATTAATTGATTGCTTACTCAACTATGAAAAAGGAAGTGCACAGCATGTATAGGCAGCAGGGAAAAAATGAGATTCCTGAGGAATACAAGAAAGTACTAAAGAAGGAAATCAGGAGGTATAAAACAAGAGATAAGGTAGCTTGGCAGACAAGGTGAAGAATGATCCCCAATGGCTTCTGCAGATGCATGAACAATAAAAGGATAACAAAAAATAAAATTGGTCCTCTTGAAGATCAGCTTGGTTATCCATGCGTGGAACTAAAAGAGATGTGAAAGATCCCAAATAGATCTTTTGCATCTGTGGCATATGTATTTATGTGGGAGATGGACAGAGTCTATAGAAGTGAGACAAAAGAGCAATAAAGTCAGGCACTATACAGATTACAGAGGAGAATGTGCTTGCAGCATTGAGGCAAAATAATGGTGGATACATCCCCAGAGCTTGAGAAGATATTTCCTCGAACCTTGAGGGGCTGCTGCAGGGGAACTAGCAAAGGTATTTAAAATGTCTTTAGCTTCAGCTGAGATACTGGAGATTTGGAGGATAGATAATGTTGTTCCATTGTTTAAGAAAGCCTTTAAAAATAATCTGGGAAATCATAGTGAGCCTGACATTGGTAGTGGGTGAATTTCTGGAAGGAATTCTAAAGCACAGGATATAAAAGGACCTGGATAGGTAGGGAATGATTAGGAATAGTCAACATACATGTATTTGTACAAGGTAGGTCATGTCTAACCAATCTTATAGATTTTTTTTTAATGGTAGTTACCAGGAAAGTTTCCATACCAGGCTGTGAATGTTGTCAAAGGACTCTGACAAGGTTCCAGATGGAATGTTGGTCAAGAAGGTTCAGTCACTTTGGTATTCAGGATGTGGTAGTAAATTAGATTAGACATTGGCTTTACAAGGAGAGCCTGAGTGGTTCTCTGACTGGAGGCCTGTGACAAGTGGCATGCTGGGTCCTTTGTTTTTTGTCATTGATGCACCATCAATAATCACAAAAGGCTGATGTTGTGAAACTAAAGACTGGAGGCGTGTCCAGCCGGTAGCAGCCAATCATGGCATAAGAGTGGTTTACCACAATCATCTGTATCAAATATCTGGATGATAATGTGGTAATAGGATCATCAAATTGCAAATGATACTGATTGGAGTTGTAGTCCACAGCTTCTGGACCGGCTGCAAAATGGCAGATGGAATTTAATGTGGACAATTGTGAGGTGTTGCTTTTTGGAAGGACAAATCAAAATAGGATTTACATGGTAAACAGTAGGGCACTGTGGAATGTGGTAGAATAGAGGGATCTGGGAATACATATACAGTACATAATTTCCTGTAAGTAGCATCAAAGGTAGATTTCTCAGTAAGAGAAATCTTTTGCATGATGACCTTCATAATTCAAAGTACTGAGTACAGGACTTTGCATGAGAGTAGTAAGGCTAAATTTCATGATCGGAATTAGATTTATTGTCATAAATATGTCATGAAATTTGTTGTTTTGTACCAGTAATATTGTGCATGACAGATCCAAATAATGCTGTAAACTACATTTCTGTAAATACACTATTTAAAATGAAATAAATTAGTGCCAAAGAAGGGAAAAAAAGTGACATAGTGTCTGTGGTTCATTGTCCATTCAGAAATTTAATGGCAGAGGGGAAGAATCTGTTTTTGTGCCATTGGATATCCATCTTCAGACTCCTGTACCTCTTTCTGATGGTAGCAATGAGAAGAGGGCATGGCCTGGGTGTCGAGGGTCATTGATAACAGAGACTACTTTCTTGGAGTGAAGACTAATGCCATGATGGCACTGGCCGAGTTCACACCTCTGAAGTAGCTTTTTCCTATCCTGTGCAATGGCATCTCCATACCAGATAGTGATCCAACTAGTCAAAATGCTCTCCACAGTACACCTTTAGAAATTTGCAAGAGTCCTTGGTGTCAGACCAAATAACCACAAACTACTAATGAAATATAATGTTAGTGAACCTTCTTGATGATTGCATCAACATGATGGCCCCCAGATAGATCCTCAGAGATGTTGACACCCAGGATTTTGAATTTCTTTACATTCTCCATTGGTGACACCTTGATGAGGACTGGTTTATGTTCTGTGGAACATTTGGAGTACTGTGAGCAATTTTGGTCACCCACCTACAGGAAAGTATCAATAAAATTGAAAAGTGCAGGGGAAATTTACAAAGATGTTTCTGGGAGTTGAGGAACTCAATCATAGGGAAAGGTTGATTAGGTTAGGACTTTATTCTCGGGAACACTGGAGAACATGGGGAGATTTGAGAGATATGCAAAATTATGAGGAGTATAAATAGGGTAAGTGCAAACAGGCTTTTCCACGAGGGTTGTGTGAGACAAAAACTAGACAATATCAATTAAGGGTGAAAGGGGATCATTGGGGGGGGAGCTTCAGTCAGATGGAATGAGCTGCCAGTGGAAGCAGTGGATATGGGTTTGATTACAATATTTAACAGAAATGTGAATAGATACATGAATGGGAGAAGTATGATTGTCCATAATTTGGGTTCATCAATACGAATAGGTGGAAACATATTTTGGCATGGGCTAGATGGGCTGAAATGCCTGTATCTGTGCTGTGATGTTTTATGGTTCCAAAGCTGACCTTGATAGATTTTTGTTTTTGAAAGTTATTATAGGGTGTGAACCAAAAGCAGACAAATAACTTCAGATGTATATACCCATGATATAATTGAAAAGTAGAATATGTTCAAAGGGATGAATGGCCTTAATTCTTCCCTATATTTCAATGGTGGAAGATTATTTGCTCTTTAGTAGTTACAGTTTCCTGTCTAGATCCTTCAGAACAAAAAAATCCCTGTTCAAACCCTATCTTCAAAGAACTCCAAATTTCTTTTTATGAATAAAATTTCTTTTTATGAATACTGCATGGCTTTCCAAATGTTAAAGATCTTCAAAGAATCAGCTTGTACAAGTCTCTTAGGCTTTTAGAAGTGGCAACAGTAAAATGGCATACAAAGAAATCGGTATCTTTTGGTGCCTATAAACATGTTAAGCATGAAGAAGTTGAGGATTTGAATAGTCAGGATTTATGTTTGAAATAGAGATACAAAAGGTGCTGTTGTGTTCTGAATGCTGGAAGTTTTATGTGCTGTTCATTGTTGGAGAGTTGGAATGGGCTATACTGGCAATTAGATTTTAGAGCAATGGAAATGTCCCGAGGCTGGAAGTGGTTTTCACTTAATTTTCCATAACGTGCTGTAGAAAAGTGCCCCCACTTTCCTAATTATAATTGTTCTATGCTAATGTATTGGACTATTCTTGCAAATACTGAGCCAAATTTCCTAAAGACAGGCTTTTGTTTCCCACCATACACAGAATGCATATTTTAATCTGTTTCATATTTACTGCAGCTTTGCAATTGAATTATTAACTATTTATTGATTAGTGAACCAAGAAATCTGAATAACTTCTGCCAAATATCATTCCTGACACAAAGTCATAATCTAGTTCATCAGTTTGTTCAGTCAAATGGAGAAATTTAATTTGGTAAGGGACCAAAGTGGACCTCAACCTTTTTCTTTTATATAGGCCCCTTATCTGAAGATCCAAAAACCAAACCTTGCCCATATGGGGCTCTGACACACTGTTGGCGCTAATTTGGTAACAGCAGAGTTCTGTGATACAAAGCAAGCAATTACAATGACAGTAAAAAAAAATTTGCTTCTGGACGGGAAGGTACCAAATGGAGTCTTTAGCATCGGCTACAACCAGAGTCACCAATGGCAATTCCATTCCCTACGTCAGGTGTGTTGCCATCCACATTAAAGAAGTCACCTCAGGCTCTCAGGCAGAAGCGGGGACCTCGGGCTCCCGGACAGGAGTGGAGACCGTAGTCGTGGATCTGCGGCAACAATGGAGAGGTGTTGTGGACTCGTGGCGGTGGGGAGGTATCAGGACCAGCCACTGCAGTGGTGGGGAGGTATCGGGACCAGTGGTGAGGAGGTGGTTGGGGACCAGCAGCAGAGGTGGGGAGGTATCGGGACCAGCAGGAGAGGTGGGGAGGTGTTGGGGACTGGCAGCAGCAGCAGTGGGGTGATAGGGAGGTGGTCTTCTTTTGTAAGCAGAGATCAAGTTTTTTTTTGTTAAGTACTAAACATTATTTCATGTGAATTTTCTATTTGTAGCATCATGTTGGCAACAAAAAAGCCTGCCGTTGTTCGTTGTTGTCGTTTAACTGCTGATACAGTTACTTAGTTCCATTGTTCCAAAATTTTTTTTAAAAACTAAAAACCTCTGGTCCCAAGCATTTCAGATAAGGGGTGTTCAACCTGTACTGTTGTTTCCATTGATGGATGCAATGGCTTTCTGTAATTTTATGATCAATTTTCAATGTCTTATTCTTTGGTGATGAGATTACTACTCATGTCTCAGCTGTTTCTCAATTGACTTTCAAAATATGGGCATCACTATCAGTTTATGGCCCATCGCTCATTACCCTGAGGATGTACTATCCGGATTTCTTAAACCACTGTAAGTCTCTCTAACATAGATTGATGAACTAGTTGGATTTTCAATGACAGTCCAACAGGTTCAGAATTATTAAGGAGAAAGGAATGCAAGTGAATGGTGAAAGGGTTAGATAGAGTCAGGGTGGGAGAAATTTTTTGAGAGATATTACCGCTGATCAAGGATCTGTTGGGCCAAATGCCTTGTGCCTGGCAGTTCTACATAAACCTTGGACACTTTTATTGATCCCAATGTCCTATTCCTAATAATTTCCAAAACTGAATTAAATTTCAGACAGTTGAGGACTGAGGATAACTGGAGTAATAGAGATAAAAACTGGGAACACTAGGGCACTCATCCTAGGTTCAAGGTTCAGGTTCCTTTTATTGTTACATCATAATACATTAAAAACTGTAATCTGCATGGTATACTTCAAACTTGGTCTTCCGTGCCCAGTGCCTGGAGAAACAGGAACAAAAGAGAGTTGCTTCAGAGTCACTGAGTGATCGTGGATTTGCCTTCAATGCTCCCTCAGTCTCTGCACGCTCACAGACTCCAGTTTAAACCATCAGCAAATTTCTACCTCAAGTAGCAAGAGAAAATGTACATTTTTCAATTTTTTTTAGCTGTACTACTGCCTGATGCTACATGAATTTATTATCATGAATATGTGTGAGGAAATTCATTGTTTTGTGGCAGCATTATTGTGCATTACAGGTGCAAATATTGCTATAAATGGCATTTTTTAAAAAAAGGAAAAAAAATGAGGTAGTGTCTGCAGTTCATTGTACATTCCAAAATCTGTGGTGGACTGGAATATATTCAAGAACTCATCATAGACTTGAATAAATATGCAACAGATGTCACTGACTTCATTAAGACCTGTGTGGATGAGTTTGTGCCCATGCGCAAGTACCGCGTGTTCCCCAAACAGAAGCCCTAGATAAATCAGAGAATCTGTAACCTGCAGAGGCCGAGAACAAGGGCGTTTAAGACTAGGATTCGAGATCTTTACAAGAAGTCCAGGTACGACCTGCAGAAAACCATCTCCGAAGCAAAGTGGCAATTCCGGAGGAAACTAGAGGCAAAGACAGAAACACTCCAGCTATCGCAGGGAGTGCAAGCCATTACAGTCTACAAAGCGAAGGCGAACACTATAGATGGCTGCAATGCTTCACTAGCCAGTGAGCTGAACACATTCTAAGCTGGCTTTGAGAAAAAGAACCAAACAATGTCTACTAGAATCCTCAAAAAGGCTGAGGACCCTGTGATATCTGTCTCTAAGGGTGGTGTCAGATCAACATTCAAGAGGGTGAACCTCACAAGGCATCAGGCCCTGATGGCATACCTGGAAGGGTACTGAAAATCTGTGCCAACCAACTAGCTGGAGTGTCCATATTTTCAACCTCTCATTGGGGTAGTCAGAGGTTGTCACCTGCTTCAAAAGGGCATCAATCATCCCAGTACCCAAGAAGAGTAGCACTAACTTCTACTGTGATAAAATGGTTAGAGAGGCTGGCCATGGCCAGAATTAACACGTACCTAAGCAAAGATCTGGACCCACTGCAATTCACCAATCGTCACAATCGCTCCACAGCAGATGAAATATTGCTGACTCTCCACCCAGCTCTGGATCACCTCGAAAACAGCAATTCATACATATGGCTGCTTTTTATAGACTACAGCTCAACCTTCAATACCATTATTCCCTCAATGCTGGTCAAGAAGCTACATACTCTAGGCCTCTGTATTCCACTCTGCAACTAGATCCTTGACTTGCTCATTGTAAGACCGCGTCCGTACGAATTGTAAACAACATCTCCTCGTCACTGATCATCAACACAGGTGCACCCCAAGGATGTGTGCTTAGTCCACTGCTCCACTCATTATACACCCACGACTGTGTGGCCAGGCACAATTCCAATCCTATCTACAAGTTTGCCAATTACACCACAGTTGTTGGCAGAATCATAAATCACAATAAGGAAGCGTACAGGAGGGAGATAGATCAACTCATTGAATGACATTAACCTTCCACTCAACATTAGCAAAACCAAGGAGATGATTGTGGACTTCAGGAGGGAGTCAGGAGAACATGAACCAGTACTCATCAAGGGCTCAGTAGTGAAGAAGGTCAAGAATTTCAAATTCCTGGGCATCAACTTCTCTGAGGATCTGTCCTGGAGCCTCCACACTGATGCAATCACAAAGAAAGCTCACCAGTGGCTATACTTTGTGAGGTGTCTGAGGTGCATCATATGTCACCAAAGACTCTTGTAAACTTCTACAAGTGTACCATGGAGAGCATTCTGGCTAGTTGCATCACTGTCTGGTATGGAGGCACTAACTCTCAGGAAAAGAATAAACTCCAGAGGGCTTTTAAACTCAGCCTGCGACATCACTGTGGTAGTACACCACCAGGCTACTGCAGGGGGTAACCTCTGTACCTGCAGGAGTGTAAGGGGACAGGACAACACTTGGCCGGCTGTCAATCAGTCAGCCTGAATGGATCAAGCCCCACCCGGTCGGGTGTCAATCACCCTCTGGAATATAAGCCTGCGCCAGCCTCCCAAGGCCTCACACTGAGTTGCTGCAGCCACAGCCAGCCTGGCTCTGTGGAGATTTTTGTGGATTAAAGCCTGTTGTTCAGTCTTTACCTTGTGTATGTCTGATTCTGTCTAACAGCGCACCACAATCACTGGCACCAGACTTCACTCCATCGAGGACATCTAGTGAGGCAGTGTCTTAAAAAAGAGGCATCTATCCTCAAAGACCCCCACCACCCAGGCCATGTCCTCTTCACTCTACTCTTTGGCTTGGCTTCGCGGACGAAGATTTATGGAGGGGTAATGTCCACGTCAGCTGCAGGCTCGTTTGTGGCTGACAAGTCCGATGCGGGACAGGCAGACACGGTTGCAGCGGTTGTAGGGGAAAATTCGTTGGTTGGGGTTGGGTGTTGGGTTTTTCCTCCTTTGCCTTTTGTCAGTGAGGTGGGCTCTGCGGTCTTCTTCAAAGGAGGTTGCTGCCCACCAAACTGTGAGGCGCCAAGATGCACGGTTTGAGGCGATATCAGCCCACTGGCGGTGGTCAATGTGGCAGGCACCAAGAGATTTCTTTAGGCAGTCCTTGTACCTTTTCTTTGGTGCACCTCTGTCATGGTGGCCAGTGGAGAGCTCGCCATATAACACGATCTTGGGAAGGCGATGGTCCTCCATTCTGGAGACGTGACCCACCCAGCGCAGCTGGATCTTCAGCAGCGTCGACTCGATGCTGTTGACCTCTGCCATCTCGAGTACTTCGACGATTAGGGATGAAAGCGCTCCAATGAATGTTGAGGATGGAGCAGAGACAATGCTGGTGGAAGCGTTCTAGGAGCCGTAGGTGATGCCGGTAGAGGACCCATGATTTGGAGCCGAACAGGAGAGTGGGTATGACAATGGCTCTGTGTACGCTTATCTTTGTGAGATTTTTCAGTTGGTTGTTTTTCCAGACTCTTTTGTGTAGTCTTCCAAAGGCGCTATTTGCCTTGGCGAGTCTGTTGTCTATCTCGTTGTCGATCCTTGCATCTGATGAAATGGTGCAGCCGAGATAGCTGTGTACGGCCCCTCACCCCAAGTCCAAAGACCGCTGCGCAGCTCAGACGGCAAAGTCCTCCTCAGCGACAAGATCTCCATCCTCAACCGATGGTCAGAACACTCTACTAGCATCGGGGAAAAGGTACAGGAGCCTAAATACAAGCACACAACAGCACAAGGACAGCATCTTCCCCACTGCCATCAGATTTCTGAATAATCAATGAACCAAAGACACCGCACTACTACGGTTATTATTTCTATAGTAATGTCATAAGATGGATATAATATGTATATTTGCGCTATGATGCTGCCATGAAATATCGAATTTCATGACTTGTTCGTGACAATAAATCCTGATTCTGATTTTATAACATTGTTTGTCTTCAGGCTTCTGTATCTCCTGATGGTAACTGTGAGATGATGGCATGGCTTGGGTGGTGAGGGTTCTTGATGATTCAAGCTGGTTTTTTTTGAGATATCGTCTCTTATAGGTATCCCTAATCGAGTGAAGACTAACGCCCTTGATGGCGCTGGCCAAGTTCACAACTCTTTCACGTCCTGTGCATTACCACTTCAATACCAGACAGTGATGCAACCAGTCAGAAAACTCTCCACAGTAAACCTGTAGAAATTTGCAGCAAGCTTTGGTTACATGAAAAATCTCCTTAAATTCTGACTGAAGAATAACCACTGATGAGTCTTCTTTGTGATTGCTTTGACATGAAGGCCCCGAGGATAGAATTTGAAGTTCTTCATCCTCCCATCTGCTGACCCCGTGATGAGGACTGCAGATTGCATGAGCAATGACAAGTTGAGATTCAAAAAGTGAGCAGGATTGCACAAATGTTGGAGTCTGAAACAGGGGAGATTACATCACATGACTCATAGAACAAATTAAAACAAAGCAGATAATCTGGAAGTGTGAAAAGCAGAAAGAGCTGGAGATACTCAGCTGGTCAGATAATGTGTGTGGAAAGAGAAACAGGGCCTGACTAAAGCTCCTTGACCTAAATCAATCACTGTTTCTCTCTCCACAGATGCTGCCTGACCTGCTGAATGTTTCCATCACCTTCTGTTTTTAAACACCCAAAGACAAATATACTTCACTCTCCATTATCAATATTGAAATAAAGAAGATGTGGGAAGCACATCATTTTTAAAAAGATGCTTCTGGGAATTATCTTCTGAATTTGTTCTCAGCAATAACAAATCTCCCTTGATTGCCTGTAGTTTGCCAGGTTATATGTGTTAACTGCCTTATTTTATAATAGGTCCCTGAACACCTCCTAATCCTGTGAATTCCATCATTGGGGAAAAACAAGGGTAGCAGTCACATCAGAATATCACCATCAGCAGGCAACCTGATTTGGCAATATGCCGTATTGCCATTGCTTCAGTGTCAGTAAGTTTAAGCCCTGGAACTCCCTCACCAATAGCACTGCAGGAATATCTTCATGAAAAGTACCATAATGGTCAAGAATGTGGTTCATCTCCACATTCTGAAAGACATTTTAGGATGGACAACAAATTTTTGTCTCACTGAAACCTCACATCGTAAAAGATGCACACTAAAAATGAATTTATGGCCAAGGATACTGAGAAGATACCCAGACATGGTGAGATGAAGAGAGCTGTATATGTTTGGGGCTGGTTGCAGTTATGGGCCAAGGGAGATGCACAGAAGATCAGGTTAAGGGTTAATGGAGAGATGGACAAGCTTTGGTGAGGCACGATTCTGATGCTTATTTTATACTGAGCCCAACAACCAACTTGTTTCAATCTCAAGGAAACAATGGATATGGAACAATATGAAGGTGAGAAATGGATCAGTCATGATGTCTGACTGAGTGGCCGAACATGCTTGAGAGATGGACTGGTCCACTCTTGTGCTTTTGTTCTCTCTTGCAGAGAGGTTCAGTTTATTTCCACAGAGCAATTAACAGTTTATCAAACACCTGCTACCAATGATATTCAATCAATTAAAAGTTTGTTTTTTTACTGTTTGACTCCAAATGTCATTTCTAATCCTTTCTCTTGATGTACATGTCATTTTCCAGCTAACCATTGACCTGAAGAGATACATCAGCTTGAAGCTCCTTCCTGTCCAGTCAGGTCCCTGCCATTTGTTGCCAATTATCCCTGCAACAAAGGTCATCACTATTCTAATCCAAGTGCAGGTGATAACCATTGACCTCGGCCAAACTTCAATGCCTTTCATATCAACTAGCAAACCACTGAACAAAGCCTGCTGTTCAGAGCCTTAAACAATGGCCCTGTTTGAGACGGATCCCTGCATCAGTAGCTCATCCTTCGAGAGCAGTGATAAAAAGAACCCCGTGAGTCAATCAGTAAGATCAATAGAGTTGCAATAAGGCTCAGGAAGGAAAGGAAGACTTATTTGTGCTCATTTCTTTTTTGAGCTATGTGGGATTTAGACATAACTTTTGGTGATGTTTTAGCTTTATTTTACTTGTATATTTCAGATTCCTAATGACTTTAGAATCATTCCCTTGCAAGAATTCAGCTGCACACCAAAGTAATAGGGATGCAATGAGAAGTTTGTATTTAATCATCAGCGAACTGCCTGCCATGGTGAGAGGTAGTTCATCTTTCCCATAGCTGTCACTCTCACCCCCAAAAGCTGAAATGTCAGTCAATATTATTGGAGCATAATGAGCTTGGTGACATTTAAAAGACCAAAGCAAAGAAAGAATTTGGAGGAAATGCAAAAAGAGAAAGAAAAATGTACTGATGGAACCAAAAGAAACAATGGTTTCAGTTAATATCATCAAAATGCTGGAGAAACTTGGCAAGTCTCACAGCAATAGGAGGCAAGTGCCCAAATAAGAAGGTAGGGGGAGAGGAAGAAGGGGTGGGGGAGGAACACAGTTCAAAAGCCAAGAGGCCATAGGTGGATGAATAGGCAGGCAGGAGAGAAAAGGTGAGAATTGATCAAGGGAGGAGGGGAGTAACTGTGAATGCAAAGCGGGGAAAAAAGGAGACAAAGGGATAGGGAAAGAGAGAGACAGACAGACAGAGTTAGAGGGAAGGAAACATGATCCCCTTTTACACAGAGCTTGAAAGCTGGGTTTTATCCATCGATCGAGCTCTGGGTAAAAAAACTGAAGGTGGATTGGGTGGTCCAGACTTATGATCTGTCTCAGTGTCTCAGCAGTGGAGCATAGTGCTGCAATCCCATCTAAAATGATTGACCTATATTGTTGGGTCAAAACAGCAAGGGAAGATAACTTTGCGATGTTGAGTCCATTTCACTGGATTGGGATGCAAGAGTTTGCAATCACACGGAGCTTTTATTAACACAGTTTTTAGAAGAGCATAGGAAAATGTTAATGGGAATAAAAGACACACACATACACACACACACACACACACACACACACACACACACACACACACACACACAGAAAATTTATAAAATAGCATGGGAAAATATTAAACAGTACTGCTCCTATATTTTACAAAATGCTAGGAGTGCTAAAGGGGTGCTGAATACAATTAGCCTTAGCCTGCCCTTGTACCTACCAATTGAAGTTGGCAGGAAAAGCATATCTTATGGATCAGGTTACATTTTGATTACCTATCATATCAACAATGGAACATTTATAAACACTTAATATACTGGCACACATTTATTGGCAGATAGCTACAGTTGCAGTAATGCAAGACAATTCTGTAACCTTAATCTCAGCAACCATAACAATAGTATTATTTAGATTTGAATGTCTATCTGTGAAAAATTGCTAAAATCAACAGAAATAGTCAACCATGGATAAACTGAATGTGTGTTTTATTCCCATAACATTTTCCCACACTTTTTTTATAATCTGTGCATGTGTGCTTTATTCCCGTAACATTTTCCCATGCTCCTTTATAAATTGTGTGCGCGTTTTATTCCGATAACATTTTCTCGTGCTCTTCTATAATTGTTTGTTAATAAAAGCTACATGTGATTGCAAACTCTTGTGTCCAGACCCATGAAATCTAATTATTTTCTCAACACAATATCGTACTAGGCACCAACACTGCTGTGCTACATATCCCACCTCTTTTGCTTCAGGAAGCTGGCTTGCTGTGTAAAAGGACTCCTGGACTCAGCCTTTAACATAAGAAATAGGAGCAGGAGTAGGCCATCTGGCCCATCGAGCCTGCTCTGCAATTCAATAAGATCATAGATGGTCTGATACACCTACCTGCCTTTTCCCCATATCCCTTAATTCTTTTTTTACTTAAAAATCGATCTAACTGAACCTTAAATTTGTTTAATGAAGTAGCCTCAACCGCTTCCTTGGGTAGAGAACTCCACAGATTCACTACTTTCTTGGAAAAACAGTTTTTCCTCATCTCCATCTTAAATCTACTCCCTTGAATCTTGAGACTGTGTCCCCTAGTTCTGGTTTCATCTACCAGTTAAAACTATTTTCCTGCCTGCTTCCAGAGACAGGTCATGTATACAGCAATAATGTGACTTTTCTGTGTAAAGGAGGACAGGGAAAGGTAGAGACAGGGCGGTGGGGTCGAGGAGTGGGTGCTAACGGAAACCAGAGAAGTCGATTTTAATGTCATCGGGTTGGAGGGTGACCAGATGAAATATAAAGTATTATTCTCCATTTTGTGGGTGTTCTGCTGAGTTATTCCAGCAGTTTTATGTATTAACTACAATCACAGCATCTGCAGACTTTCTTGTTACACAAACGATGGTTTAATAAGACATTGCTAGATGTACAATTGTGCAGGATGAAGATTAGGAAGGAAATCTTATTTTGCCAGCTATTGCAAGGAAAAATTTGTTGGGTAGCAATAAAAATTCCTAGGGGGCATTAGTTTAAAGAAAGTGGAGGAAAAGTTTAGGTGAGATGTCAGGGGCAAGTTTTTTTTTACACAGAGAGTGATGGCTGTTTGGAATACATTGCTGGGAGTGATGGAGTCTAGCACAATAGGGACATTTCAAAGTCTCTTAAGTAGACACATAGATGGAAGAAAAATGGAGGGTTATGGGCTGCGAGGCAGGGAAGGGTTAGATTGCCATGGAGTAAGTTTATAGAGGTTGGCCCAACATCGTGGACTGATGGGCCTCTACTGATCTGTGTCAATTGTAGTCATCTTTCCAAAATAACAAAAGAAAAAAATCAAAGTATCAGATAGCCCTGAAATATAAATTAAATATGAAGAATTTTTCTTGGGTACGTGTCCAGAAATTGGATGACTTGGAAGTTACAAGTTATGTGTTCAACAAGAGGTGGGGATTTTAGCAGTGATCCATATTTAATTTCATATCATCATTAAGCCACACAGCAAGATATTACATTCACCCCAGTTCTCATACTATATAATTTAAACTTTGTGCATATATGCATTTGGATCCCTATGGACATTAAATATTTACATTGTGTGTGCATTATTCCAACACGGAGTTAATGTGAGAAGATCCATGAAGATTAAGGATTTTAGTGAGAAAACCAACTGAAGATGATTGAAAGTGTTTGGTTTCCATTTTATGATTGTAACTTGAAAGCTATAGATTAACTTCCTATCAGTGCTTAGATATAGATATTCAATTGTTGAAAGGAAGATTGGGATTACTCCCTGACTTTAAAGCTAGCTTCAACACAAATCTTTCAATATGCTGGCCTCTTGTATTTTCCACTTTCCTTGTATTGCCATATTTTAAGTTGCACAAAGCTCCAGCCATTCTCTCCTCTTTTAAGATGCTTCTGAAAGCCATTCGCTTGGATAACAATTTGCTGTGCATCTTTAAACCTTGAATTTGGCTTGGTGTCAGGTTTTATCTGTTTATTTTGATGCACCTACCACATTTTACTGTATAATAGTTGATAACTCAATGCAAGTTGCAGTCCTTCTTTCCCCATCCAATACTAGAATGAAACATAAGCAGATCCAGAACACCTCCAAATATAAGTGAAACACAGAAGTCTGCAGATGCTGTTATTGTAGTGAAAGCAACACAGTAAATGCTAGAGAAATTCAGCCAGTCTCACAAGATCCAAAGGAGCTAAAAATGTATTACTGACATTTTGGCCTGAGCCCAAAGTATAAGCAAAAAGCAGGCATGCATCTCAATAAAGACAGAGAGAGTAAGGTGGAAGAATGGGAAGGGGAGAAGATCAGACCCACAAATGAAAGGTATTAATTGGATATGATAAGAGGAAAGGTGAGAATTGATTTTGGTGCCGTGAAAGGAAGATAGAGAGAGATAGAATTGGAGGAAACTAGAAATGGGGATGAAGATGGAGGGGAGAGAGATTTAACAGAAACAGGAGAAGTGGATGTTAACACCATCTGGTTTGAGGGTGCCCAAAAGGAAGACAAGATGTTCCTCCAATTTGCATGTGGTCTCAGCCTGGCAGTGCATGAGACCATGGACAGACATGTCAGCAAGGGAATTGGATGTGGAATTGAAATGGGTGGCCACTGGGACATTCATGCTATTATGGTGGACAGAGTTGAAGTGCTCTACAAAGCAATCTCCCAGGCTGCACCCAATCTTTCCAATGTACAGGAGACCACAACAGGAGTACTGGATGCAGTAGGTGATCCGTGCAGATTCATATGAAGTGTTGCTTCCCTTGGAAGGACTGTTTGGGGCCCCAAATGGTGGTGAGGGAGGAGCTGTGAGCATAGGTGGAGCATCTGCTGTGGTCACAGGGATAAGTGCTAAGATGACAATGGATGGGAGGGAGCAGTGGATGAAGGAGTCATGGAGGGAATGATCCCTCTGGAAGGTGGATTGGTGAGGAGAGGGGAATGGTTGTCTGAAGATGGGATCACGTAGGAGGTGGCAGAAATGGTGCAGGAGGATATGCTGGATGGAGGCTGGTTGGGTGGTAGATGAAGGTGAGGGGAATTCTGTCCTTGTTGCGCAAGGGAGCAGAGGGGGGGCATGGCTCATGTGCATATAATGGAGAATATGTGGGTAAGGGTTGAGTTGATGGTGGTAGAAGGAAAGCTGCGTTATTTGAAGAAGGATTCTACCAACCCACCAACTCACACAGCTACCTCGACTCACCTACACCATATCCCCCCCCCCTATAAGGATTCTATTCCTTTCTCTCAATTCCTCATCTCCATCGCATCTGTTCCCAGATCAAGGTCTTCTAAGCCAGATTATCAGAGAATTCCTCCTTCTTCATACAATGTGGTTTTCCCTCCACCACTATCAACTTGACCCTCACCCACATATCCTCCATTACCCACACAGTACCTGGTCTCCTCTGCCCTCACCTGCAACAGTATTCCCCTCGTCCTCACTTACCCCCCCCCCCAACCAGTCTCCATGTCCAGTATATCATCCTCCAATATTTCCACCACTTCCTATGTGATCCCACCATCAAACACATAGTTCCCTCTCCATTTTCCACAGGGACCATTCCCTCCCTGACTCCTTTATCCACTCCTCCCTTCCCACCAATCATCCCCTTGGTTCCTATATCTATGACCACAGGAGATGCTCCATCTACACCCACATCTTCTCCTTCACCACCAATCAGGGCCCCAACTGTCCTTCAAAGTGAAGCAACAATTTACATGTGAATCTGCAGAGGTCAGGTACTGCATCTGATGCTCCCATTGTGGTTTCCACATCAGGAAGACTGGACGCAGACTGGGTGATTGCTTTATTGAGCACCTCAGTCCTGTTCGCTGCAATCACATGGATGACCCAGTGGCCACCCATTTCAATTTCACATCCCATTCCCTTACTGACATATCTGTCCATGATCTCATGCACTGCTAGTCTGAGACCACTGGAAAATTGGAGGAACAACACCTTATGTCCTGTCTGGCCACCCTCCAACCAGATGGCATTAATATTGATATCTCCAGTTTCCATTAAACACCCTACTTCATCTCCCTGTCTTCTTTCCTCTGGTCTGTCTCCTTCTCTCCTCCCTTTTTTCTTTGTCTCCTTTCACAGAACCAAAATCAATTCTCACCCTTCTTCTTATCATATCCATTTAACACCTTTTATTTGATTGTCTGGACTCCTCCCCCTCCCACTCTTCCACCTTTCTCTCTCAGTCTTTATTGAGGCGTCTGACTGATTTTTTCTTATACCTTGAAGAAGGGCTAGGCCCGAAATGTCAGCAACATATCTTTACCTCCTAAGGTTGCTGTGAGTTCCTCCAGCATTTACTCTGTGTTTTTACCACCACCACATAGAAGTAAAGATGCACAGCTCTACTCTGGAGAAAACTAAATCTCAAACAAACAATCTCTTCTTTCACTGCAGCAAATCTTGAAACCTGAATGAATATGGCTGTGTATTAGCAAACAAAAGAAGCTTTTGGGGTTACCATGATTAATGTTAAGAGAAGGTTTAACATTGCAGTTAACTTAAGGTTCATTGAACATGCAATGAGAAAAGATTTCTCTCCACAGCTGGGTTGGATTTGAGGTATTTAACTCTGATCTCTGACTGTATAAAGAATACAGTTTACTGATAAATATTGATGTAATTTTCATGACAGATCTTCTCTCAGTGTAATTAGCATTTTACGCCTTCCCTCATATTCCTCTCTTTCCCCCCCCCCCTTTGGTGCATCACCCCCTCTTAAATGAGACCACAATCAGTGAGCATTAGTAAGAACATCTTCTCCATAATCTCCATCAGTACCAGAGCACCACAGGACTGCAATCTTAGTCCCCTACTCTACTCACTTTACATCAACAACTGTGTGGCTCAATACAAATGGCAACACCATTCACAAGTTTACTGACAAAACCACGGGGCATTGAGTCAGAAAACAGGAGGAAGATTGAAAACTTGGGCAAATGGTGTACCAACAACCTCCCACTCAATGGCACCAAAACTAAGAAGCTGATAGTTGACTTCAGAAAGGGAAACCCTGTTCTATATGATCCAGTGATCATTGGGGGATCAGAGGTGGAGGGGGAGAGCAAATTTAATTTCTTGGGAGTCACCAGCTCATTACATCGGAAACCCTAGCAAATTTCTACAGATGCATTGTGGAAGGTGTGCTGACTGGCTGCATCACGCTTTGGTATGGGGACACCAATGCCCCATGAGCAAAATGCCCCAAAAAAGGTAGTGGGCACAGCTCAGAACATCATGGTGAAACCCTCCCCACCATTGAGAACATCTACAGGGAATACTGCCATTCGAGAGCAGCAGCAATCATCAAGGATCCACACCACCCAGCTGCATCACGCTTCGGTATGGGGACACCAATGCCCCTGAGCAAAATGCCCCAAAAAAGGTAGTGGGCACAGCTCAGGACATCACGGTGAAACCCTCCCCACCATTGAGAACATCTACAGGGAATACTGCCATCAGAGAGCAGCAGCCATCATCAAGGATCCACACCACCCAGGATACGCTTTGTTCTCGCTGCTACCATCAGGAAAGAGGTATCAGTGCCACAAAACTTGCACCACCAGGTTCAGGAACAGCTGCTACCCCTCTACCATCAGACTCCTCCACAACAAACTCAATCAGGGACTCATTTAAGGACTCTTACCTTTGCATTTTATTGCTTTCTTTCTTCTCTTTATTGCACGGTTTGTTTACATTACTTTATTTGCTTACATGTGTATGTTGAATTCAGTTTTTGTTTTGCACTGTCAATAAGTGGTAATTCTGCCTCACCGACAGGAAAAAGAATCTCACTTTGTATGTACTCTGACAATAAATCTTAATCTCAATCTAAATCCACATTTGCTTTAACCGCACATTTTACATTCATAGTAAAAAAATTTAAAGAGATTTCTCATGAATATATCTGGGGCATATTTTAATGTTGTTGACCCCTTGTTCTGGACTCACCCACAAATGGAACTGCTATTTCATATTCACATTGTCAAGCTCCACCTTAATTTTAAAGACCCTGATTTCCAAAATAAAACTGTTAAATATTTCCTGATAATAACCTCCTCTTGATCTTAACAACATTTTTCTATATTTTTTTCTGCACCACTATTTCTGCAGTAGTCTTTCAGCAGAAGGGAATGATATCTGGAACTGTACACTACACTCCAGTGTGGTCCATCAAATATTCCATGTAAAAGGAGCAGTGCCTCCCTGCTCCTGTTTTCTATTCCACTTGAAACAAGCAGATTTTTTTTTTAATTTCGACTATGTAGGCCCTTTTTACTTGCATTCCTACTTTTAGTGATTCGTGTGTCTGCCTGCTTTATCATTCCATGTTCCTTATATTGTGCATTTCTCTTAGGAGGATATCATTAATCCAACTTCTGCACCCACTCATCAGCCTGCCATGACTGCTTTTTGGCAGCCTTCAGAACAAACACACCGAGAAGGAGGTGGTCTTCTTTCACAATAGTATTTGAAGTGCCATTCAGAGCAGAAGGTCTGGAATGTTACTTTTGGCCCAAGCTATCAGGACATTTCAAAAACAGTTGGAAGAGCTTCTCGCGGTATAAGAGGGAACATTACAAGAGTAAGCTGTCTTTTTGCTTACCATCAGCAATTATCGAGTCGATCAGCAGTCACATTTATTTTGTTCTTTGTTGCTGGTCTTACAGTGCTCTAATTGACCTCACAGAGCTCTTCCATTTGGGTCAAGTTAGAAAGAAAACCTTTACGGTGTATTTCATGATCCAGTAACAACTTCAATTGAAGATTTGGAACTATTGTAGAAAAGAGAGGAAAGACCAAAACCAATGAGTACACAGCAAGGTCCCACTTCAATCCCATTTAGCTAGCTTACTCTCATGTTCCAGTTTCTCGTGCTCATGTTCTGCTGGGTTCTAATACTTTCTCAAGATTGTTGTTTGCTATTCTTTTGGCAACATTAAAAGACTCTTCTATTAACTTGATAAGCCAACGGGCCTGTTTTTATTTGTTATCATTCAGACTGTTGAGAAATTAGGGAATTGTGAAGAGCATCCACAATTCATACACTTTTCTTCCAACCATCTCTTAATGAATCATAAAATATGCATCATCACATTTCAATCACACGCTTTTTCTCACTAATCTCTTAATTGTCTTATACAAATATTAATATTTTTGAGGCTCTGCCAATAAATGGTAATATGCTATTTGTGTCCTCTACCATGAATAATAATTGTTTGAACATGCATTTCCTTAATTTCAATCCTATTTGCTCCTGTTTCAAACTCCAAGAGATGTATACTTGCTTTCTCTGCTTCCTTCCATTTTATTCACGTTAGAGGTTCTTACAGTCCCGAAGCAGGGTCACCTAAAATGTCCACAATTCTTTTCCCTCTACAGATGCTGCTCAATCCATTGAATTCCTCAGGAAATTTTAGCCACTGGTTCCAGCATCTGCAGTCTCTTGTGTCTCCAGAAATTCTTTACAACTCTTTTCCTATTTATTGCTATTGTTCTGCATTCATATTTTTTCTAAATTATTTTTGGTAATCCTCTGGTGACTTCCAAAAGCTATCTCAATCCTCAGCATTTTTTTATTACTTTAAGTTAGATAGACTATTTATTGTCATAGAGCTGTACAACACTGAGACACCCTTTGGCCCACACGACTAATCAAACATCTACTTCCACTGTCCCTACATTAATCCCATTTTATTCAACTCAGATCCCCAATTAATTATCCTGATTCTTCAACTCACCTACACAATAAGGAAAATTTACATCAGCCATTCCAACCTCTGTGCACTACCATGCTGCCCCTAATCTATGGCCAACTTTGGACAAATCATCCCTCTCATGGAGGTCTATTTCCCAATAGAATGTACATTTGTTGATAAGTTTAAAAAGTTCTATAAATATTTACCATTTTTCAAGGCCCAACCTTTCATTCATGTTCCCTGACCTGTTTAAGTCATCTTAGCTCTCGTAATAATGCAAATTAGAAAGTCAGGAAACTACAGGCCAATGAGTCTTACATCAGTGGTGGGAAAGCTAAAGGAAGAGGTTCTGAGAGACAGGATTCAATTGCATTTGGAAAGGCAAGGACTTGATTCAAGATAATTAGCAAGGCTTTTGCGTGGGAAATTATGTCTCATGGATTTGAGTTTGTTGAAGAAGAGATGACCAAGTGGATTGGTGAGGGCAGGGTGGTAGATATTGTCTACATGGAATTTAGCAAGATCCTTAACAAGTTCCCACCTAGTAGGTAAAAACACATGGAATTCAGGATACAAACTTAACTTGATGGAAAAAGGCAAAGGGTGGTTTATCAGATTGGAGGTGACTACGGGTGTGCCACCAGGATCGCTGCTGGGATCCCTGTTGTTTGTCATATATATTAATGATGTGGATGAGTATGTAGGTAGCATGATTAGTAAATTTACAAATGACATTAAAATTGATGATATAGTGGACTGCAACAGAAAGTTGTCAAAAGATACAACAGAACATTAATTACTGAGAGAATAGGCAGAGGAATGACAGATGGAATTCAATTCAGACATGTGCAAAGCAACTGCATTTTGGGAAAGTAAACTGGGGCAGGGAGCATTTCTATCCATGGATGCTGCTTGACCCATTGAGTCTGACCAGCTTTTCTTTGTTCATTCATACACAGAGAATGGAAAGTCCCTTGGGAGAATGGTAGAACAAAGAGACCTAGGATATACATATGTACTTCCTTGAAAGTGGAGAAAAATGGCAATATGTGGGCTTGCCTTCAATTGCCAAGGTATTGAGTTTAAGAGTTGAGATGACATGTTACAGTTGTACAAAATGTTGGTTAGGCCATATTTGCAGCACTTTATACAGTTATGGCCACCAAGTTACTTGAAAAGCATGATTAAACTAGGGAGCAGGCAGAAAAGGTTAACAAGGATGTTGCCTGGCTTGAAGGGCTTGAAGTACAAGGATAGGCTAAGTCTGTTTTCCCTGGATCAAGGAAGACTGAAAGGTGACATGATGGAGTATTTTAAATTATGAGAGGCACATATGGGTAGGTAGCCAGTATTTGTTACCCAGAATGGCATAGGTTTAAGGAAAGTGGCAGACAATTTAAAGGGGATCTGAGGCATACATTTTACACACAAGTAGTAGTTAATATTTTAATGAACCTCCAGAAATCACAAGATCAGTAACAACATACAAGAGGCATCTGGGCTGGTACCTGAATGAGAAGAACACAGAAGGATATGGAATTAGTACAGACAAAAGGGGTTAGTATAGACTGGTATGGTGATCAGCATGGACATGATGGGCTCAAGGGCCTGATTCTATGTTGTGCAAACCCACTGCTTTTTTTTCCATGTCTCTAACTTTCAGTCACATTCAAATCAGGTTGAAAATCTTCTCTGATGATTCTTGACACTTCAGGAATAAACTATTAATCTCTCAGAAACACCCCCCAAAAAAATCACAGGAACATGAGAAAATAATACCTTCAAAGGCAAATGAAAAGCATCTGAAAGATAAGGAAAGATGCCTTAGACCACACATGTCAAACTCAGGCCCGCAGGCCAAATTTGGCCCGTGATATAATTATATTTGGCCCGCAAGATCATATCAAATATGTATTAGAGCTGGCCCGCTGGTCGCCGCGCCAGTATAGCGCATGCACAGCTAATACTACACATCCCAGAATGTTTTGCAAAATGCATTGGTGCCGGCCCGTCAGCCCGCTAATCGCCCCCACCTCCTCTGTTTACTCTCATTAGCATCTGTGACCTGTCACCTAACTCGCACGTAATAAACCCCTTACGAAAAATGGCCAAACGAAAGACAGAAAACAGGACCTTTCAAGACAGGTGGGAGGCAAACTCTGACCCCAGAGTTTGATGAACTTGCATCTAAGAAGAGATGCCAAGTATATGGTTTAGACCCAGGTGCATCAGAGTAAATCACAGTGTAGCAAGCTAAGCTTGGATTCATATTTTCTTTGGTTCACTTTGGACTGTTCATAGTTTAAAGATTGGATTTTCATTGAAGAAGTTGTTATTTTTTTGACTTGTTGGCTTGTGAAAAAAAAATATTTAAAAGGAGCTTAAAGGCTATAGAGAAATATTATTTATTGAATATTTTATTTCTCATTTGTTAATGCTTCTTCTGGAAAGAGTTTAACCAAAACTATTATTAAACATTTATTTTAATAAGAAAAAGTTTAACATTACATATGTTGAAAGAAGAGAAAACATGCAGATGTTGTTGAAAATTTTCAATAAATATTTAGTTTGGCCCACGACTTAGTCCAAGTTTTTAATTTTGACCCTCTGTGAATTTGAGTTTGACACCCCTGCTTTAGACAGTCATGATGATGGACATGTTATGCATCCAAAGTGAAAGTATAAGATGGGACAACTAAGGAATGTAGTCATCAGATGGCATTTAAAACTATAATATTTATACTCTTACATTTATTGCTGTATTTTTAACAAATTCCTCCAAGCTTGTAGTTTTCACCTCCCTGTTCATCTTCCTGTCTGTTTCTTTTAAATTTAGAGATACAGCACACTAACAGGCTCTTTCCACCCATGAACCTATGCAGCCCAATTGACCTACATCCCTGGTACATTTTTTGAATGGTGAAAGGAAACTGGAGTACCCAGAGGAAATCCAAGCAGACACAGGGAGAACATACAAACTCCTTACAGAAAATGCCAGATTTCGAACCTGGGTCCTGATCCATGGCACTCTAACAATGTTACACTAACTGTTACAGTAACCGTGCCACCCAGAGACATTCTAGAATTTAGGTGAAGGTGAGCTTGGGACATTAAAGTTTTCCTGTTCCACTGAGCTTCCTTTGAGACTCCCCATGGTCCTTCTGCATCCGCCAGTCTCTATTGTGTGCTTGCTGAAGATTTGGTTGTATCCTTCTTTCTCATTCAAAAGAACTTCTACCTCATTTCCTGTTTTGGACAATGAACGAAGTCTTTTCGTTCTCTTTGAACATACATCAGGAAGCGTACATGTTTATCTCTTTATTTTAGACCCCTACAGAAATACTCCTTGGGGCACAATAGCATTATGTTTACCTTGGCAGACAATCAGCCTGGATTTGAATACCAATATGGTAGCTGGGGAACTCAAGTTTAAATAATTAAATCTGAAATTACCAGAATTGTGAAAGCACTGGATTTTTTTTTTTAATTGTCTATTAATATCCTTCAGGGAAGGAAATCCTCACCTAGCCTGGCCGAAATGTGATTCCAGGGAGTGTGATTGACTCTTACTATCTCTTCAATTCAGAGAAAATTAGAAATTGATGATTAATCCTGGCATTGTGTGGGAACTGAGTTAAAGTTGCAATGGAATTTGCTGTGTTAGGATACTTGCAATATACTGGCCAGCTTGCATATTAATACCATTGGCAAAGGAATTGTTTTTTGAATATTAACAAAGTTTTCACTGATGTATGCATTATAATTCTTTTGTATTTGTCTTAGTTGAAAATATTGCAAGCAGTGCAAATGCATATTAAATTATCAGACCAGAACATTTGATTGCTGCGGCCTATTCTTATTTGGACCTCTTCTGCGTTACCTGAGACTACTTGGCATGGGAACAATGTGAAGCCCAGCTGTTCAATTGGACAAACCACACAAGATTTGATTTTTTTAAGAGAGATACAGCACAATAACTGGCCCTTCCCACCCATGAGACCGTCCTGCACAATTACATTCATGTGACCAATTAAACTACCAACTCCATATGTCTTTGGAGAGTGGGAGGAAACTGGCGCATTCGGAGGAAACTCATGTGGTCGTGGAGAGAATGTAAAACTCCTTAAAGACAGCACCAGATTTGAACCAACATTGCTGATGCTGCCCAAGGAATATGCCAAAAATCTGTTTTAAACCAGGTTAGACTTAAGTTGCCAACTAAGTGCTTAGTAAAAAAATGACAGCAGAGTCGGAATGGAGCAGTCAGTGCAAGACCTCTATTTCCCTGCCCTGATCCTGCTGGGCAGGTGAAGTTAACAATTCTGAATTCGTTTCCATTGAAGTGGCTTTAAATTTTGTCCAATTTTATTTGCTTCTTGCAGCTTTAAAGAAATCTGTTAAGCAGTGTTTTTTGGAACATTTGAAGCAGCTAAAGTCTCCAACATGAATAATTTCATGTCATCAAAACTGCATCACAAACAGTTCAATCAGGTTTGAAGGCAACTTCTTTGAGTGGTGCATTTAGCTCCACAATATTGGCAATCAAATTTTCAGTTCAGTATTTCAAATACCTCATGTTTCTCTGGTACTAAGCCACTTTGGAGTTACTTCTGAATGTACAAATTAAAACCAGACTCGCCACATGAAAACCTAACTCTATTAAAGGCAGGGTGTGTGAGCAAGGTTGGATGTAAACTGGCTGTATAGCCAGACCTTTAAAATGGACTCTGTACTGGGTCCCATAAAGGATTCTTACTAACTTATTGCTAATTAAAAGTATATTTTTAAATATTTAACATTCTAAAATGTAACAACAAAATATAAAAGTTCTTCCCAGCATCCAAGTTAATTTCCTTTGCCCTAATGCTGTTACCTAGATTTAATTAATTTACATAAATGAACATTCCTGGAGAGTTACAGGGTAATTGTTTTTTTTTCTACAACAATGCAATGAGTTGTAGCAGCAATGGGCCAGTTTAAATGGTAGGGAGATAAGATGGCCTGTTTACTCAAGGTTTCTGAGTGTAGCGGAGCCATGGCTCAGGATTATTAATACCATCCTAAATGATCCTTCTTGCTTTGAGTGGTCATGGTTCAGAGGTTGCCAGGATTCAGTGGGAGTGCTACATTTATTCAAAGAAGCCACGAGCACATTCTTGAATATTTTTCTCTATCCACCTGGCAATTTCCTCTCACAATGGAGCTTGGAACAGAGAGTTTGATGATGAGTTTATTGTCATAAACATTGTACATATGCACTGAAATTCTTGCTTGCTGGAGCCAAACAGTTTCTTGTAAAGAAAAACTGTCAGAGTAAACTAATTGAATTAAATTAAAAGAGACAATAAATATTTAAGATGGATAATAAATATTCACAATATTCCTCATGGGGGATAAAAGTGACTTGCAATTATACAAATAGTTCTTTTGTGCTGTCAAAGCAGTCTATGATTAGTATACCAAGGGGAGGTTCAAAACTCTGGTCGCTGTTGGAAAGGAACTTCGAGGTATTGGTTTTCAGGCTTCTGTACCTCCTGCCTAAAGGTAGCAATGAGAAGAGGTTGTGATCAGGGTGCTGGGGGTCTTTCATGAAGTTGGCTGCCTTCTTGAAGCCACACCTCAGTGAATGGGAGGTCCGAGCCTATGTTTATTACCTTGTGTTCCTGGGTACTTGAATTGCCAAACCAGGCTGTGATGGAACCATTCATTATACTGTCCTTCGTGTATTTGGTGGAGGTTTGATAGGTTAGGTGATGACATGCCAAATCTCCTCAGACTTTTCTTTATCATTGGTTTGATGTCCTGGCGTCGAGAAAGGTCTTCTGAAATATGAACTCCCAGAAACATGAAGGCTCTGACTCTCTCCACTTCCTTCCCATCAACAATAAGCTTCTTGGTCTTGTTGACATTAGCCCCTTTCACACCACCAAATAAAGTGGGTTGAACCAGCCAATTTAGCGGGTCCATCGTGGCTAATCTGGCAGTGTAAAAGGTTTCAACCAAGCAGGGCAAGTAAAAATCAAGCGGGCTCTGACTCTTGGTGGGGGGGGTGAGAGAGTGTCAGAGCCCGACTGAGTTAACTCATTAATCACTCTGTGGCTGTGTGAATGCTCAACCAGCTCTATGAGGTACCATTAGTGACGTTAGTGCCTCCGTGCATGTGTCAATCTGGTAATATTATGTTATCTTGAGATAGTTTAAAGCTCAGGTACATGCTGACAGCTCCACTGGCTGCCCTGTGAAATATAACTGCACAGTAATATTTCACAGGGTGGCCAGTGGGGCTGTCAGTGCTTACCTGTGCTTTAAATCATCTTGATTATTTATAATATCTAATACAATATAATGCTATGTAAATAGTTGTAATACTCTATTGTTTAAGGAATAATGTCAAGCTGGTCTGTGGGTTTGTCCCAAGTTTGAACAGTCTGAAGCCCAGTATGGTAGATTTTTCCCATGGTCTTTTATTCATTGAGCGTTTATGTCTTCTTAAATTGTGCACGTTTTTTTCCCCATGGTCTTTTATACATTGAGTGTATTGTGCTTTATTCCCACTACAATTTCACTGCCTTGCAGTACATAATACATCACTCGCGACATCACCAAGAGATCCAGGTGAACAGGTAAATCACAGTCCAGTGTGAATGGCTTACCGGGAACTGAATATCCAGTAAATTTACCTGTTTCCTAGGAGGATTGGCAGTGTGAAAAGGCTAAGAATAAGATTGTTGTTCTGGCACCATTCAAGCAAGGCTTATCATTTCCAGTTATTCGGTCAACAACGGTGGTGTCATCAGTGAATTTGTATGTTGAGTTGGAGTTGAACACAGTGACACAGTCATGTATACAAGGAATAAAGTAGGGGACTAAGCATGCAACCTTGAGGTGTCCCTGTGTTGATGGTCAGTGAGGAGAAGGTGATGTTGCTGACCCACACTGATTGGGGTCTGATAGGTAACATTACTGATCCAGTTGCTGAGGAACAGACAGATTTTTAAGTAAAGAGAATACATGGACCTGTGAATCTTACATCAGTGATGGGCAAACTATTGGAGAGGATTCTTAAGAGTAGGATTTACAACCATTTACAGTCTTCTCAGTAGTCAGCATGGCTTTGTGAGGGGAAGTCATGCCTAACAAGCCCAATTGAGTTTTTTTCTGAGGAATTAACAAAAGAAATTGAAGTAGGGCAGTAGATGAGGTGCAAATGGATTCTAGTAAAGTATTTAATAAGATCCCCATTAGAGACTTCTTCAGAAAGTGATGAGGCATGGAATCCATGGAATCTTGGCTAAATGGCCTGTAGAAATCAGAGTGGATGGAAAGTATTCTGCCTGAAGGTCAGTGACTAGCAGAGTTCCACAGCGATCTGTCCTGAAACCTTCAATCTTTGTGATGTTTATAAATGACCTGGATGAAAAAGTAGAGGGATGGTTCAGTAAGTTTGCAGATGATATAAAGGTTGGAGGTGTTGAGAATGGTGTTGAAGGATGTCATAGGTTACAACAGGATATAGACATGAAGCTGAGTTGGATAGAAAAGTAGCAGATGGAGTTCAAATAAGTTTGAGGCATTTTGTAAGGTTAAATGAAGGCAGAGTAAGTACATGGTTAATAGTCAAATACTTAACTGTGGAAGAACAGAGGGACTTTGGGGACCAAATCCATGGATCTCTCAAGGTTGCCATGCAGTTTGATAGGACAGTTAAGAAGATCTATGGTATGCTGGGCTTCATTAATTGGGGAATTGAGTTCAGGAGTCGTGAGGTAATGTTGCATCTCTATAAATCTCTGCTGAAACCACACTTAGAATATTGTGTTCTGTTCTGGTCACCTCATTACAGGAAGGATGTGGAAGCTGTGGAAAGGTGCAGAGGAGATTTACCAGGATGTTGCTCGGATTGGTTAGCAGAACTAGAGCTTTTCTCTTTGGAGTTAAGAATGAGAGGTAACAATAGAGGTCTGCAAGATGATAAGGTTCTGACTCTTGTCTGACAGTCAGCATCTTTTCCCAGGGCAGGAGTAGCAAACACCAGAGGACATCTGTACAAAGGAAAGGGAGGAAAGCTCGAGTAGCAAACACCAGAGGACATCTGTACAAAGGAAAGGGAGGAAAGCTCAGTAGTGACATCAAGGGTAAGGTTTTTACACAGAGTTGTGGGTGCCTGGAATCCCTTGCCAGGAGAGATGGTGGAGGCAGTAACAATAGGGGCATTTAAAAGACTCTTAGACAGGCACACGAATGAGATTGGGAAAGATTTGTTTTATTTTGGTCGGCCTATATGGATCAGCACCACATCATGGATCAAAGGTCTATACAGTGTTGTAGTGTTCTATGTTCTCGAGCCCCAAGTCCTTTAATTTGGTCATGAGTTTTTCTGGTTCTGACCATCGGTTGAGGATGGAGATCTTGTCGTTGAGGAGGACTTTGCCGTCTGAGCTGCGCAGCGGGCTTTGGACTTGGGGTGAGGGGCCGTACACAGCCTTTAGAGCCTCGTAGAAACCCCTGAAGTCGCCAATGTCCGCGCTGAGCTGGGTTCAGAACACTTCCAATCTCTTTTCAGTGCCAATCGCTCAGTCCAAGATTCCGCCCTGCTCCAGCTCCCTCAACAGCCCCTAAGGCTAGAGCTGGATGAGGTTCCCACCCTGGATGAGACATATAAGGCAATCGAACAACTGAAAAGTGGCAAAGCAGCAGGTATGGATGGAATCCCCCCAGAAGTCTGGAAGGCTGGCGGCAAAACTCTGCATGCCAAACTGCATGAGTTTTTCAAGCTTTGTTGGGACCAAGGTAAACTGCCTCAGGATCTTCGTGATGCCACCATCATCACCCTGTACAAAAACAAAGGCGAGAAATCAGACTGCTCAAACTACAGGGGAATCACGTTGCTCTCCATTGCAGGCAAAATCTTCGCTAGGATTCTACTAAATAGAATAATACCTAGTGTCGCCGAGAATATTCTCCCAGAATCACAGTGCGGCTTTCGCGCAAACAGAGGAACTACTGACATGGTCTTTGCCCTCAGACAGCTCCAAGAAAAATGCAGAGAACAAAACAAAGGACTCTACATCACCTTTGTTGACCTCACCAAAGCCTTCGACACCGTGAGCAGGAAAGGGCTTTGGCAAATACTAGAGCGCATCGGATGTCCCCCAAAGTTCCTCAACATGATTATCCAACTGCACGAAAACCAACAAGGTCGGGTCAGATACAGCAATGAACTCTCTGAACCCTTCTCCATTAACAATGGCGTGAAGCAAGGCTGTGTTCTCGCACCAACCCTCTTTTCAATCTTCTTCAGCATGATGCTGAACCAAGCCATGAAAGACCCCAACAATGAAGACGCTGTTTACATCCGGTACCGCACGGATGGCAGTCTCTTCAATCTGAGGCGCCTGCAAGCTCACACCAAGACACAAGAGAAACTTGTCCGTGAACTACTCTTTGCAGACGATGCCGCTTTAGTTGCCCATTCAGAGCCAGCTCTTCAGCGCTTGACGTCCTGCTTTGCGGAAACTGCCAAAATGTTTGGCCTGGAAGTCAGCCTGAAGAAAACTGAGGTCCTCCATCAGCCAGCTCCCTACCATGATTACCAGCCCCCCCACATCTCCATCGGGCACACAAAACTCAAAACGGTCAACCAGTTTACCTATCTCGGCTGCACCATTTCATCAGATGCAAGGATCGACAATGAGATAGACAACAGACTCGCCAAGGCAAATAGCGCCTTTGGAAGACTACACAAAAGAGTCTGGAAAAACAACCAACTGAAAAACCTCACAAAGATAAGCGTATACAGAGCCGTTGTCATACCCACACTCCTATTCGGCTCCGAATCATGGGTCCTCTACCGGCACCACCTACGGCTCCTAGAACGCTTCCACCAGCGTTGTCTCCGCTCCATCCTCAACATCCATTGGAGCGCTTACATCCCTAACGTCGAAGTACTCGAGATGGCAGAGGTCGACAGCATCGAGTCCACGCTGCTGAAGATCCAGCTGCGCTGGATGGGTCACGTCTCCAGAATGGAGGACCATCGCCTTCCCAAGATCGTGTTATATGGCGAGCTCTCCACTGGCCACCGTGACAGAGGTGCACCAAAGAAAAGGTACAAGGACTGCCTAAAGAAATCTCGCCTGCCACATTGACCACCGCCAGTGGGCTGATATCGCCTCAAACCGTGCATCTTGGCGCCTCACAGTTTGGCGGGCAGCAACCTCCTTTGAAGAAGACCGCAGAGCCTACCTCACTGACAAAAGGCAAAGGAGGAAAAACCCAACACCCGTCCCCAACCAACCAATTTTCCCCTGCAACCGCTGCAATCGTGTCTGCCTGTCCCGCATCGGACTTGTCAGCCACAAACGAGTCTGCAGCTGACGTGGACTTTTTACCCCCTCCATAAATCTTCGTCCGCGAAGCCAAGCCAAAGAAGGAAGAAGAGTTTTTCTGGTATTATGATGTTGAACACCAAGCTGTAGTCAATGAACAGCAGCCTGACGTGGTTGTTCCGATGGTTCAAGTGATCTAACACAGACCAGGGGGCTTGCGACATGGCATCTATTAATGTTGTGATGATAGGTGAAATGAAGTGGGTCTGGGTCCTTCAATGAGATAGAAGTTGATTCGCTTTGTAACCAACCTCTTGAAAAACTTCATCATGGTCAATGTCAGTGCAAGTCATTGAGGTATGTCACATTGGTCTTGTTGGGCACCAGATGGATGCCCTTATAAAGCAGGTGGTAAAAATCTGATTGGTACAGCAAGAAGTTGAAAATTCACACAGGACTTAAGGACCCATCAGGTATGTAGGTGCTCTGCCTGAGGATTGATCTTCATGATGGTTTCTTTTGGAATCTGGTATTAGGAATGCAAACACCTGGTCTGCCTAACATGGCCCATCATTGTAATGAGGACTTTAACGCTGGGCGTGTTGGCCATCAGAGGACATTGATATTAGTTCACTTATCTTTCCACTGAATGTTTCCTGTTCCTTAAGATATTTATTGTAAGCAATCTAGATCTCAGAGATGCTCAAAAGATAGTAAGCAAAAAAATTAAAACATTTTCACAATTATTATTTTTAAAAGCCCTAAGTATTTTTAACTCGCCATTCTTTCTTCTGTGCCTGATCTTATCAGCACAGTTTCAGCAAGTAGATTCCCCAATATAAGTGCTGGCATATTGCATCAATTTTATGCTTTGCAAGAGGACAACATGAAGGGTCTAATGTCAAGACTGCAATTTGTGATCTGTCATTTAGCAGGCAGAACCAGTTTGGGTTTCAATCTTCGCTTGATAGTCTCAAGCATTCTGAATTTTTCCCAGCAAGGTTTAGATGCAGCCTTTTTATTTTATACACTTTACAGAAAAGTTATTACCTGAAGGATAAAGCTCTCATTTGATGTGGATATATATTAGTATTAGCAAACATTTCAATCCTGATAATATGGATGGGAAATTACTTTCATAAAATATAATCAATTTTAAATTTAGGACCAGGGAGGTTATGCTGCAACAGTACAAGGTACTGGTGAGGCCACATCTGGAGTACTGCGTACAGATCTGGTCTCCTGACTTGAGGAAGGATGTACTAGTTTTGGAGGCAGTACAGAAGAGGTTCACCAGGTTGATTCCTGAGATGAGCCAGTTAGCCGACGAGTTGTCTGGGACTAAACTCACTGGAATTTAGAAGAATGAGAGGGCATATTATAGAAAGGTATAAAATTATGAAAGACATAGATAAAATAGAGGTAGATAAGTTGAACTGACTACAACTAGGAGACATGGCCTCAAGATTCAGGTTAGTAGATTTAGAATAGAGATGAGGAGGAACTGCTTTTCCCAGAGGATGGTGAATATATGGAATTCACTGCCCATTGAAGCAGAGGAGGCTACCTCAATAAATATATTTAAGACAAGATTGGATAGAATTTTTGTATAGTATGGGAATTAAGGGATAAGGGGAAAGGGCTGGTAGGTGGAGATGAGCCTATCATCCAATCAGCCGGAGATGAGCCAATCATCCAATCAACCATGATCTAATTGAATGGCTGAGCAGGCTCTAGGGACTGGATGGCCAAATCCCACTCCTATTTCTTATGTTTTGCTTTTAATGAGTTTCCATTATTTAAAATAGACTGATGTGAGACCTGCTGAGTTTCTCCAGCATTTTTGTGCTTTTAACACAATTTAATATATGTCCATTCATCATTATCCTCTCCAGAAGAACTTGAATGAAGTGTCTTTTTTCAGTATAAAGAGACAAAGAAAAATGTATTGAAATTTGAAATTGAGTCGAGGTATTCGTGGCCCAAACCATAATATTAGTTTTCTCTTTGTGGCTGGATTTCCTGGGTAAACAGAATGTCACAGTAGAAGATGGTGGGAAGGAGTTAACATTTAAGTAATTATCCTTCTGTGATTATTGGAAAATATAAAGCATTCTCTGGCACATTGAATCTTGATCTATTTTACTGCATGTTTTTTTTTCCCCTGACATATCACTGAGGTTTATGTACCATTGAGCAATTTCTTCATTCCCACTCTATTCATAATGTTTCTGCACAAACAATATCTCAAAGAATTCACCAGAAGGAAGTGAGGACATCCCACATTGCAGAATGGCTGAGATGAGAGACCATAGGACTATTGTATCTGTGTTAGCACTTTGAAAGATGTAGACTTTAACCCTTTGCAAGACAAACTTTTTCTCTTCAAACTTTAATGTCATTCTTTTTTAAAAGTTTTAATTAAACATGCTGTTAAATATTCCTTTTAGGATGTATATTCCAGTTTATAAATATTCATCCACAACTCCTCACATCCCCTTCATTTATTTTGTACATTATCTTAAATCTGTCAACCCGATGGAGAAAGTTTCCCCACATCTATTCCACCAAACATTTAAAAATCTAGAACATTTTGAACCTGCAATGTTACGGTCCCTGTATTAGTATTAGTGATTAGATGGACAGATTCATTGTTGACCATAATGTAAACATATGAATCTGCAGGGGCCATCTACTGTGTCTGGTGCTCCCAATGTGGCCTTCTCTACATTGGGGAGACTGGACACAGACTGGGAGATTGTTTCATTAAGCACCTTTGCTCTGTCCACTACAATAACAAGAACCTCCCAGTGACCAACCATTTTAGTTCGTCACCCCATCCCTATGCCAACATGTCTGTCCATATCCTCATTCACTGCCAAAGTAAGGATACCTGCAAATTGAAGGAACAACATTTGTGTGGGTACTCTCTAACCAGATGACATTAACATCAACATCTCTATTTTCTGTTCGGCTCCTTCCCCCATCTCTTTTTGTTTCCTTATCCCTCTGTCTCCTTTCCTCCAGCTTCCCAAACCCTTCCCTCACCATTCACAGAACTATCCCTTCCACCTATCACTTCACAGCTTTTTAACTCTTCTTCCCTCCCACCCATATCCACCTATGACCTACCCATGCCCTTTCATTCCTCATCTCCTCCCCACCTCCCACCTTTTTATTCAGGTATCTCCCTGTTTTTTGCTTATTCCTTGATGAAGGCTCGTCCATAAAACATTGATACCCTTTACCTTTTATAGACGCTGCATGAGCTGCTGAGTTTCTCCAGCACTTTTGTGTGTTGAACATGATGTAACTAATAGCTGTTCTCCTTTTTAACCACACGCAAGAATCTGGATATCTCAGAACTGCAAACTGATCTAAAGTGGAACTATACAGTTTTATAGAGTCATGGACTCATAGAAATAGCATCATAAAGCATGGAAACAAGCCCTTCAGCTAACTATGTCCATGCATGGATTGTCCCTTTAGCCTCTCAATGACCCACTCTTTCCCTGACTACCTGTTAACTCCTGATATTCAATGTCTTAGGATTCTCCTTAGACTTACCTGCCATGGATTCTTCATGGTACATGACCTTCCCCTCATCTATAATGATCCCTTTTGCCCACATTTTGTCTGTACCCTTCAATACCTTGACTATTTGGGTGACAATCTAAATGTCTTTTGAACATAGAAACCAAATCTGACTCCATCTCCACCTTTGGTAGTGAGTTCCAGATACCAATTACTCTGTGTAAAAAAAGAAATTGCCTCTCAAATACCTCTTAAAACCTTCTTACCTTAAACCTATGTCCTCTTATTTTTGAAGCCCCTACCATGAGGAAAAGATTTTGACTACCTACCATTTTAGACTTTTAGATGGACATGTAAATATACAGGGAATGAAGGGATATGTGTTACGTGTAGGCAGAAGAGATTTAGTTTAATTTGCCATAGCGTTTGCCGCAGACATTGTGGGGCAAATGGCCTGTTCCTGTGCTGCACTGTTCTATGATCTATGAAGCATAATCAATGATGCACATTCTATATCCTGCTGCATTCTTTAGCAACCTTCCTTTCTATCCACCAGACTTCCTATTTTTATGCATTCCAAGTCATTAATATATAATCACAAACAACACAGGCCTCAGAACCAAACCCAACAACTCATCACTGGTTACAGATTTTTAATTAAATAGTATTCCTCCACCACCACCTTCCGTCACCTTTAGCCAAGCCAATTTTGCAACTAGCTATCTTGCCTTGAATCCTTAACCTTCTAGGCCAAGACACCAAATGAGGCTTTAACGAATTCCTTTCTGATGTCCACATAGATGATGTTCTGACTTCCATCTAAAATTAATTAATTTTGTGAGATAGGGGTTCTCCCACACAAAGCCTTGCTGACTACCCCTGATCAACTCCTGCCTTTGTTAATGATTTTCACCAATAGTTTCCTCCCACTAGCATTATGCTCATCAGCCTACAATTAACTGACTTATCTCTTCTGCCCTTCTTAAATAAAAGAACAACATTAGCCAATCCTTCAGTCTTTTGTCACCTCACCATGGCTAACAAAGGTGCAACATTCTCTATCAGAGTACACGCCATCTCCTCCAATAACATCTTAGAATAGAAGTTATGCATCTAAGGACTTCTATACCTGCTCTTTTACAATAGTGACCTGCTCCAAATTTGATATTACCACTCCCTGAGCTCACATCCATCCATGTCTTTCTCATTGACAAATACAGATGAGACATATGTACTTGTCCACTACCTACTGGCTCCATGTATGGATTGTCCCTTTTAGTCTCTAAACAACCCACTCTTTCCCTGGCTACCTGTTAGCTCCTGATACTCAATGTCTTAGGATTCTCCTTAACCTTACTTGCCGTGGATCCTTCATGGTCCCAATTTCTTTCTTTAGTTCTCTCTCACAAGTTCTATATTCCTCAAGAAACTCTCTCAATCTCAGTTGCCCATATCAGTTATGCTTCCTTTTGTTTTTCTGAACAAACTTTCAATAATTTTTTTTTAAATCACCCAAAGTTCCCTCATCTTGACATTTTTGCCTTTCACCAGCTCTTACTGACTCTCTTTCTTTTAAAAATATTTTTATTGGTTAAAATAAAAAAATTGTATGCAAAAAGGTACAAATCAGTAAATTGTATCAACCATTTCATCAATTAAATAAACCATTCCATTTAGCATAACATCCATAATTGTAAATTGTAAACATTTTTCTCAAAGTAAATCAATATTTGCATTTTATATTACAATCAATTTTACAATACTCAGCTATAAAATTTTTAAAAAAGGAAAAGATTTTAAAAAAAACAACCCCCTTCATCAAAGCCCTACCCTCTATGCAAGGTTAACAAAAAAAAAGAAAATATACAAGGGAATTGAGTGACGACCAGACAGCGCATCGCTGGAGCATCCCACACCTTAGTTCTTTAAGTTATGAAAATATTCCATGAATGGGCCTCACATTTTATAGAAATTTACTTTACATTTTTAACAGCGCATCTAATTTTTTCCAGACTTAGATAGGACATAATATCCTGTAACCATTGAGTATGAGTTAGTGGTGTGTTGTCTTTCCATTTCAACAAAATTGCCCATCTGGCTATCAAAGAGGTAAAAGATTCGATTTTGACCTGATGTCAATAAAATATCCTCTTCCAAATAGAGCAATTAATGGGCAGGTTCTACTTTGAACTTAAGAATCACTGATAAGGTATGTATTTTTTTTTCAAAAATTCTTTGAAACTAGGGCAAGCCCAGAATGTGTGAATCAAAGAAGCCTCAAATATTTTACATTTATCACATTATGGATGAATGTCAGAATAAGTAAGTGATAATTTAATTTTAGATATACGTACTCTGTGCACCATCTTGAATTGCAACAAACAACGTCATGCACAGAAAGAGGTCTCATTAATCAAATTAAGAACAGTATCCCATTCCTCATCCAAGAGTGACAAATTCAAGTCAAGCTCCCAATCATTCCTGATCTTAACAAACGAAGCTATTCTTAAATCCAACAAATTACTATAGATAATTGAAATTGAATCTCTATTAAATAGCTGTAAATCGAAAATCAAATCCAGAATATTTGTCTCAGAAATTCATGAAAAATGAGAGAGCTTGGAATTAACAAAATATCTGACTTGTAAGTATATAAAAAAACAAATTTAAATTTTGCCACCAATCTTTTTTTTAAAAATCTTCAATTGTCAGCTGTTGCTTTATCCACAAGCATCTGCTCCTAATCTACTTTTGTCAGGTCCTTTTTTATGCTGCTGAGATGAGCCTCCCCCAAATGAAGAACTTGAGCATCAACACTTACCTCTTTCCTTTGAAAATGACAGAATCATGGCCACCGTTCCTAAAGTGTTCCAACCACCTGCACAGCTTCACTTTCTAAGATAAGGACAAGAACTGTCTGGTGTCTCTGCATATTATCTTAATAAACTTTCTTGGACGGATTTAGTAAATTCCAGTCCATCTAAGCCCTCTGCATTGAAGCAATCTCAGTCAATATTGGGAGTTTAAAATCCCTCACTACAATAAATCTATTGTTTTACACCATTCTGTTATTTGCTTACACATTTGTTCCTTTAATTCACAATAACGATTGGAAGGTCTATAGATTACACTAGCAAAACCTCTTGTTCTTAAAGTCTATCTCAATTCCTCCTATATATCTTCTCTAAATACTTGTACTATGATCTCTCTAGTCAGCAGGATGACTCCCCCTTCTTATCTGCACTCCCTTTTCCACATTTAACTTTTTATACCCTGCAACTAAGTGCCTAGTCCAGCCTTTCCTTCAACCACATCATAATTCCAAGTACTGATCCATGCTCTCTGCACATCTGACTTACCTGTTTGAGCCCTTACATTAAAGTAAATAGAGTTGAGCCTGCCAGCTCTTCCAGGCACCCTAATTAGCCCCTGCCTCCTCTGCCCATAGCAGCTGCTTTATCAAGCATGGAAAAGTTAGGTTGAAGGGTCCGTTTCAATGCTGTAAAACTCTGTGACTCCATTATTTTCTCTCTGTATTTTTCTCGCCACTTGCTGCCCTGCTCCACACCTCTGAACCAACTTAGTTCAAACCATCCTGAGCATCGTGAGCAAATCTCCCTGCAAGGATGTTGGTTCTCCCTACATTCTAGATGCAACCAGTTCCATGTACCTTAACTTGGTCCTCCCACACCATATTGCTCTATTTCTTTCCTCCTTATCATGTTCCACAAGGAATGAGCCTGTGATCCTGACTCTGGACGTTCTGCTTTTTAATCATCTGCCTAACTCTCTAAATTCACTCTTCCTTTTTTCTACCTATGTCATTAGCTAGATGTAGAACAACAACTGGTTGCTCTCCCTTCTTTAGAATGTTCTGTACAAGTTATGAGGGATCCTGTGCCTTGGTATTAGGAAGTCAACATAGCATTCTGGAGTCACATTCTTGGCCACAGAAGCAGCTGTAGGTTTCTCTCACTAACAAATGTTCCATCGGTAGTTCTCCCATGGATTTTCCCTTCCCTGCTGTTCACCACGGCCAATAACAGTGCTCCAGTCATGGCTGCTTCAACCCCTTGCTCTGAGTTGCCAATCCCCCCAACAGTCTCCATAACAGTTTACCTACTTGAGACAAGAGTGACCATAGGGTGGTCCTTCACTACCTGCCTGCACTTTTCTACCCTTCCTGATGATGGCCCATCTTACTGTACCTGTGCCCTGACTGACTTTCTGAGTAAACCATCTACCACATTTTCTATGTCCTGGATACTCCATCAGGAGTACAGCTACAGCTCATATTGCTCTATGTGGTCACTCAAGAACTGCAGATGGACATATTTCCCATAAATGAAGTCACAGGGGACATCAGGAATGTCACTAATCTCCCACATCCTACAGGAGCAGCATGTCACTGGCCCAAGCTTCCATGTCCTTTATTCTCAGTCACTTCTACTGAGAAAACAAATAAACTAACTCAATCACAACTCACAAAAGCCCAATGCTCACCAAAGTCCCAGTTTAACCTCTACTTACTTTTTTTCACAAAAGTTTATTCAAAACAACAACACAAGACAAAAAAGCATACACAAAACTACATCAAAACCACTATTAACATCATTGGAAATTCGCAAAAAGTGGTAAATTGCGACCACCTCTCTGTAATACACTATTTACATTTTCAAATTAAAATCCAATTTTTTATTTATAAGTTGCACTCGATCCCATGGGGGACCCACCTTTCCTCAAACCTGGCCACCTTCCCCTCCTACACAGTGTGCTCCCATTCCAACACTGCACGGGCCCAGATGTAACCCCGAAAGAGGGGCAGGCAGTCAGCTAGCCTTGAATCTCAACTGTCAGCCACTTCAAACCATGAATAGCTAGTTTGGCCAAGCCCAGCAGCATCCAGACAAGAAGATTCTCTGTGAACCCGGCACCCCCTCTGCTCTGTGCGTCTGTTGATCAGGAATGTGAGGCTGAAGTGTAGCCAGAACTTGAAGAGCAACCCTTTCAGGTAGGTGAAAAGGGGCTTCAACCTTTCACACTCTAAGTACGCATGGTTCACCATTTCCTCCCAGCCAGAATATCAGTGAACCAACTCAGGAAGTGGTTGTACACCACTGCTTGATGCAATACTCTCCACCCCAGGTCCCTGATGTAAAGGGGGAGGAATCCCATGTACAGAGATGATCCTTTTTTTAAAATCTCTACTTCAGCACTTTAAACTCATAGCCCCTGTGAGAAACATTTAGATTTTTTTAATAGAATTAACATGAGCCCATGCAGTCCAAATTAACAAGCATGGTTCCAAGCCTTCTGTGTTATATCCCTTGTGCCTCAGCATTACATTTACCAATGGCCATAAGTAGTGGCTGCACTCAGCTGAAGAGTATTGGATCTACCTAGATGATCTCCCGACTACAACAAACCCAATGTGAATTTACACTTGATGACTGAGCCTGATTGACAAGGTTTCTAACACTTGTTGCATAGTATTTGTTGGGCAAAGACTGGTTGGCTTTCTTTGCCTTGGCAACTTTTTTATGGGGTAATAAACCCACCCAGATTGTAGTTATGTCTATATTTTTTGTATTAAATTCATTGTTATTAAATTTTTACGAGAAAAATACTGATAAAAATACATTCATTTCTCTCTCAGTAATAATGGTTCAAATTTTTACACAAGTATTTTTCTTTGTATTAATTTCATTGAACTATTGAATTTCTATGAGAAGAATATTGAGAATTATACATTCAATTTTCTGTCAGTAATAATGGTTCAAATTTTTACTTTATTATATACTTTTTTAAATCTGCATGAGAAATTTTAAGAAACTTTTTTGTTGTAGTCTTAATAGAATTAAGTAGCATTTGGAAGAGCTGATTATATTAACATTAACAAGAATGGAGCTAGAGATAACATGTTCAGCAGGAAGATTTGTTTGGGTGGAAAATAGATTGTTTTGAAGAGCTTGCTATTGACATCTTTAGCAGCTCTCTGGCTTTGGGGTGGGCAGTAAGAGGGGTTGAAAGGATGGGGTGTTATTTTCTCAAGGTTGTATTAGCTTCAGGAATTTGTACAAGTTCTGACCTTGTAAGTGTATTACCATTTTCAAATTTTTTGCCTCAAGGCTGACACCTGAAGTTTGGATATATTTGTACTAATCAATTTACAATATTAATGAAAAGGTATGGATAATTTCATTAATTTCCTTAGTTGGAATGTAAAAGATTTGAACCATCCAGTTAAGAGAAGTGTTTTCACATAATAAACAACAAATCTGCAATTATATTTTTTTACAAGAAACTCATATTCATAGTTGTGATAATTCTCACCTCATGACAAGATGGAGGGGCAGTATTTTGATTCTTCCTTTCAGGCTAAAGCCGGGGGGGCAGAAGGGTCTCAATTATTATTAATCAAAATATTCCTTTGGTTCATCACAGTGTTGTATCAGATACAAATGGTCAATATGTTATTGTTTCAGGGAAATTGTATAATAAAATTGTAGTGTTTGCTAATGTTTATGCCCCTAATGTAGATATCGCCTCAAACCGTGCATCTTGACGCCTCACAGTTCGGCGGGCAGCAACCTCCTTTGAAGAAGACCGCAAAGTCCACCTCACTGACAAAAGACAAAAGAGGAAAAACCCAACACCCAACCCCAACCAACCAATTTTCCCCTGCAACCGCTGCAACCGTGTCTGCCTGTCCCGCATCGGACTTGTCAGCCACAAACGAGCCTGCAGCTGACGTGGACATTTACCCCTCCATAAATCTTCGTCTGCGAAGCCAAGCCAAAGAAAGAAAGAAAGAGAAGTTGTGAGGTTTTTTTTTAAAGTTTTTTTCTTCCTTACCAGACTTTATACTTTCTGGGGCTTGGTGGGAATTTTAATTGTTGATTAAACCCTGCTTTGAATCATTTGTCTCCTAACCCTACCACAAGGAATAAATATGTCATATTAATTCATTCTTTTTTTTAAAGCAAGTTATGGCATTTCTGATTTTTGCATTTTATCTAACTAGGAGACAGCATTCTTTCTTTTCACAAGTTCATCACACTTTTTCATGAATTAATTATTTTCTTATTGATAATCAACTGATCCCACTGACTCATTTTTGTAATTATCAGAGTATATAATATCAGATCATGCCCCTGTTGTATTATCTAAGAACCTTCCTGGCCTCCCTCATATAAAAAAAAACACTGGTGTTTCAATTCAACTTTACTATAAGATAATGACTTTGTGAAATTTATGGAGGACCAGATAACTTTTTTCTTCAAAACAAATACCCCATAGAAATTTCTAGTTTTATTTTTTGGGATGTTTTGAAAGTTTTTTGAGTGGGAAATTTGTTTCTTATACCATGAATATAGAAAGGAAGGCCAATAAAGAAAGATTAGAGTAGTTAAACAAATTAAACAAGTTGATCAACAATACACTCAAGTTAAAAACGTGGAGTTGTTTTAAAAGTTGAACTTCAAACTAAATTTGATATTCTTTCAACGTATCCAATTGAATGCCACATTTTGAAGAGTAGGAGTCAGTTATATATTCCTGTGATAAATCTGGTAAACTTTTAGCTAATGAGTCGAGAGGTTTTGAAACCTAGTGGCAAATTACAAAGATTCCAATGGATGATGGTAACATTATTACAGATCACTGTGAGATAAATAATACATTCAGGAAATTTAATTCCTGACTTATGAATTCACAAATGATAGCAGTTCAATTAAGAATTTCCTGGATCACTTAAATATTCTTATGCTTTCTTTGGATAACCAAGCAAAATTAAATGAGCCTGTATTGCAAGAGGAAATAACTACTGCTATTTCTTCATTGTATTCTAGAAAATCTCCAGGACTCAATGGATTTCCTGTGGAGATTTTTTTTTAATTGTTTTATCAATTGGTTTACCTCAATTAGGTTCTGTGTTATCTGATTTGTTTAATCTCCCAGGATCATTTAACAAAGCGTGTATATCTCTTATGGTAAAGAAGGATAAATGTCCAACTGAGTTCTCCTCCTACAGGCCAATTTCTTTATTAAATTTTGATGTTAAGATTTTGGCTAAAGTTTTGGTGCATCAATTGTGGAATATTTTACTATCTATTATTCTTATTTTATTACCCTTATTTTAATATAGATTGTTTATTGGATATTGTGTATTTACCATCCAGTGCGGCTCCTGAATATGTTGTTTCCTTAGATACAGAGAAAGCATTTAATCGGGTGGAGTGGATGTATTTATTTATGATCTTAGAAAAATTCTAAGATTTCGGACCATGTTTATTACATGGATTAAATTACTTCATTCCTGCCTTATGGCTTCAATTCTCACTAATGCTCTACAGTCATAACCTTTCAATCTCCAATGGGGAATCCATCAAGGGTGCCTTCTAAGTCCAATATTTTTGATTTGGCCATAGACCCATTAGCGATTGCATTTCAAGTGTGCAAAGATATTTCAGGGATTTGTAGGAAGGGAATTGAACATAACATTTCCCTTTATATGGATGATCTGCATTTCATATTAAGCCCTGACACTTCCTTACCTCCCATGCTGATATTACTTTCAGAATTTAGTCAGTTTTCAGGATATAGATTAAACTTGCATAAAAGTGAACTTTTCCCTTTGAATGCACATGCATCAGTGTACACTAATCTTCCTTTTAAGATTGTGGAAAATCAATTTTCTTATTTTGGTATTACAGTTACAAAAAAAAATAATTGGCATCTTAATAAAGAAAATGTCCTTACTTTATTAAAGCATGTGAAACAGTGGTCATCCCTATCTATATCTCTGGTTGGTCACATTAATTCTATCAAAATGAATATTTTACCTATTTTTATGCTTTTCAATCCATACCGATTTTTATTCCCGAATCATTTTTTGATTCACTCGATTCAGCTATATCACCTTATATATGGAAGGGTAAGTGCCCTCATCTAAACAAAGTCTATCTTCAAAAATTTAAAAGGAACTGATGCATGGCGCTGCCCAATTTCAGATTTTATTATTGGGCGGTCATTATATGTAGCCTTATGTTTTGGTTACATTTTCATAACTGAGTGGACCATCCATTTTGGGTAGCAATGGAGCAATTAATTCTGCTAAAAACTTTTCTATCTCAGCACTTCTTGGATCCTCACTTCCTTTCTTGTGAAATAAATCAATTGGTAATCCTGTTGTTGGGCACACTGTGAGCGTGTGGGCGCAGTTCAGAAAACATTCTGGGCTTCATGGTTTTTCTCTCTCAAGTCCTATTTTATCCAATCATCCGGTGACAGAGTATTTAGAGGTGTTTTGGGGAGGAATTGTTAGAGCAGCTTGCACACAAACATTTTAAAACAGAATTTTTGCAGAGTGCTTTTTGCAAAAATGCAATAAAGTAGCAACCTTTAGCAGCATGCCTGGGAGAGCATGTGATCTTTGCAGTCATAGGAGAACAGTTTTGCTCTCAGAGAGGGAGGGTGTGAAAACTGAGAGAGAGGAGACATAAATCAGTCCCAGAAGAACAAAGCTGACAAACCTTTGGAAGACTGTCTGGTCAAAGGAGAAGGCTGGCTTTCTGAAAGAAAAAAAGAAGGAGGATCATCTGGAGAACCCTGAAGGGGGCAAGTTTCGTCAGCAAGACTGATTGAGAAGGAATCAGTTACAGATCTCCTGAAAGAGGAATTTCTTTCTGAAAACCAGCAAGAGCCCTTCTAAATGGTAATCATTTGCCTGTTAAGCACCAAAAACTGGTGAACTTTGTTAATGCTAACTTCCGTGCACAGTACAGGAATTGCCTGCAACCAGTGAGATTGGACTGTGATCCAAAGAACTTTTCTAATCTTAAATACACATTACACACACCTGCACTTAGTATTGGGGGGGGGGGGGGGGGAGGAGGGGTTAAGTAGGTTAGGTAGGTTAAGTAATAGGTTAAAGTTTAATTCTGTTTTCTTTTTCAAATATAATTTAAAAACTACTTTTAAGTACCCCTCTGTTTTGTAGTGCATATCTATTGCTGCTTGTTTTTGGGTCCTCTGGATTCCGTAACAATCCCTTTCAACCTTCTTTGTATGATTTTGATTTTCATGAATGGCACAGGTTGGGTATTGATTGTATCAAAGATTTGTTTTATTGATAACAGCTTTGCATCATTTGAACAGCTTTTTGAAAAGCACTTTAGCAAATACTTTTTTTTTCCAGCTATTTGCAAATCAGGCATTTTCTTCAATCTCACATACCTGATTTTTCTGGGGCACCAGATGCGAGCGTTGTAGATGGATTTTTTTAAATTTACAACTTTCTCGCAAAGGTTTAATATCCTTCATCTCTGATAAGTTGGTGGTTTTGGAACATGCACCTCTAGTTAAAATTAAAATTGCCTGGGAAAAGGATTTTCATTATTGGTTGAGGTTTGGGATTCAATTTTTAAGATGGTTAATCCTTATGTGCCCATCATTGTTTGTTACAATTTAAAGTTGTTCTTCGGGCCCATATGTCTAAAGTTAAATTATCTCGCATCTATTCTTATTGTGATAAATGTAAGAGAGGAGAGGCTTCTTTAATCCATTTGTTTTAGGTGTGTCCTAGCCCTGAAAAATACTGGAGGGATTTGTTTCAAACTTTATCTTTAATCCTTAATGTAAATCTACAGCCTAATCCTTTGGTTGCTTTTTTCGGTACAACTAGATAGGATTATTTTTGTTTAACTCCAATTAAATGCCATACTCTGTCCTTTTCCTCTCTTTTGGCATATTGCTTAGATGGAAGAGTGGGCACTCATGCTCAATGACTGAGAGACATTAGGTCTTGTTTAAATTTAGAAAGATTTGTTATTCAATTAATAAGTCAAATATAAGGCTTCAAATGTTGTGGGGACTATTCCTGAATTATTTCCACAATCTCTAGACATAACATTAATCCTGAATTTCAGTACTTTTGCTATTTATTCCAGGAATAAAGAACATTTTTTGTAGTCATATAATGTTGGTATAGGGATGGGGTTTGAGACACGCTTATTTGTGATAAACTTTTTTGATGTACTTTTATATTATGGACATGCCCTATGTGCCTTTATTATTATTGTGCATTCCATAAATGCTTTGTACATAAATGTTTATTTGTGTAAAACCAATAAACGTACTAAAAAAAAAAGATCAATGTAGAAAGAGGGTATCTTGTGGAGATACAAGGAAAGAAGGGAGGAATGGGATTGGTTAAAAAAAAACTTCCAAGGTGCCGGCAAAACTTCAGAGGCTGCCTGAACTTCTGTGCTGTATCCTTCCATGATTCTCTGAATATCAAGTGACAGGTCTGTAGCCTACCCTCCCCTTGAGGTTATTTTGTGCTGGAAAAGTGCCTATTGCAGTCATTCCTCTTTCAAAGAAAACAAGAAAATTACAATGACAGCATGAATAATTATTCTAAATTAGACATTTATGCTAAAGCATTCAAAAGTAAAGAAATACCTTCCTTGCAATTGTTGCTTCATAGTTCCATCTGATTTGAATCAAAGATTGTGATTATGTTTTGGATATATTACATTATAACAACTAACACATGGTATTGAAATGGTCGTCTGGTTTTTTTAGGCTAACCACCCATCCACAGTTTGCACAAAATTGCCAAAAATAAGGCACCATAAGCAATTTTACAATTAATTTAATATGGAGCACATAGCTCAGTAAAAATCAGAAGGCAAGCAGAACTGACTTCATTGGAGTTTGTACAAGCAATTCAAAGCCTGAAAGAAGCAACAAATCAGTCAAATGAACAGTAAATGAAAGGCAGTGCACAGCCCACTGGAATGCCTAATGCACTGGGGATTAACTCAACATCTGGGCAAGGTAAAGCAGAAGAAACTGGAAAGATTCAGCAAGTCAGGGAACATCTGCAGAAAGGGAAGCAGTGATCCTTCCAGATCTGAGACCATTCATCAGGATGTGCTAGATAAGATCATCTGAGCACAAGGTAGGCCATTCAGCCCATTAAGTCAGCTCCATCATCAGCTGATCCATTCTCCCACTCAGCCCCTATCCCCCTCCTTCTTCCCATAATCTTTGATACCCTGACTATTCAGATACATCTCAATCTTTGCCTTAAATTCAACCTATGACCTGGCATTCACAGGCTGGTGTGTTTTGCTAAAGGAGAAACGAAAGAGAATTTGAGGATGAATATGTCACCCGAGTGTCAGATGGAGACACACAGGAGACTCCGATGCTGGAATCTGGAGCAGCAATAATCTGCGAGAGGAACTCAGCAGGTCAGCCAGAAGCAGTGGAAGAAAGAGAATGGTCAACATTTTAAGTCGGAACCATCATCAAGACTAGGGATTTTGATGAAGGGTTCTGGCCCAAAACTTCAACCGTTCTTTTTCTCCCACTGACGCTGTTTGACCTACTGAGTTTCTCCTGCAGATTGTTTGTCAGATCATCTGCTGCTGCTGCTATGAGACTCCTTGTAACTTTCCTGCCTTCACCCTTTGTAACCTGAATTCAGCTGAACTCTGCTGCTTGCATCTGACTCAGACTTGAACCTGATCATCCACTGCACCTGCGGTTTCTGACCGACAGTAGGTCCAAAAAACAAAGTACTGCAAATGTTTGAGGTTTGAAATAAAAAGAGAAAGTGTAGGTCTATAATGAACAATTACAACCCATCCCCATCCACATCCACCACCATCCTCCCCTTCCAATGCAGAGGTCAATATCAGAAATAATGATGAGATAAAACCATAAAACGCCATTGCACTGAAACAGGCCCTTCTAGTCTTTTGGATCTCGACTTGGGACTGTGGAAACAAGCTGCAAGTGAAGGACAGAGCAAGCAGATAAATCTGCAGTAGGATCAATAAAAGTGCTTTTTATTCTCTCCATTGGCCATTTAGATCTAGCCAATAAAAAGAAGAGAAACAAAAGCTGAGCAGCCGGTGTGTAAGTGGCTCAGGAAAGGAGTGGAAATTTGAAACTTTGGCTCGATAGGCTTCAGCAAGCAGAGGCTGAGGAGAAGGTGCAGAAGTTGAGGCAAGGTAAGGACAGGTTTTCTTACTTCTTTTTTCTTATTTCATAGACAGTGGGAATGGCAGTCAGAAAAGGAACATGCTCCTCTTGCCGTATGTAGACTGTTTGAAAAGCCACCAGCATCCTTGATGACTTAATCTGCAAGAAATACATTCTACTGCAACTCCTTACAAAGTGATTTAAGGAACTAGAGCTGGAGTTGGATTAAATCCAGATAATTTAGGAGACAGAGGGGGTGATAGACAGGAGTTACAGCAACACTGTCACACCTATGAGGCAGGAGTTGGGAAAGTGAACTGGGCAAGGTAAAGCAGAAGAAACTGGAAAGATTCAGCAAGTCAGGGAACATCTGCAGAAAGGGAAGCAGTGATCCTTCCAGATCTGAGACCATTCATCAGGATGTGCTAGATAAGATCATCTGAGCACAAGGTAGGCCATTCAGCACCCTTGTGGTCATTCTCTCTATAACATGTATAGAGTTTTAGATACCATTGAGGGAGGTGACCTACACGGCACAAGCCACAGCAGTCAGGTCTCTGGCACAGAGTCTGGCCTTGTGGCTAAGAAGGGAAGGGAGGAGAAGTGGTGAGCTAGAGTGATAGGGGATTCCACTGTTAGGGGAACAGATAAGAGGTTCTTTGGAAGAGATTGAGTATCTTGGATGGTATGTTGCCTTCTTGGAGCCAGGATCTGAGATGTCTCAGATCGAGTCCACGAGAAGGAAGGGTGAACACCCAAATATCCTGGTCCATATAGAGACCAATGATGTAGATAGGAAGGGTGAAGAGGTCCTGCAAAAAAAGTTTAGGGAGTTAGGTGCTAGGTTGAAGGACAGAGCCTGCAGGGTTGTGATCTCAGGATTACTACCTGTGCCACATGTGAATGAGATTAGAAATAGGAGGGTTATGCAGCGTAATGTGTGGTTAAAGAGATGGTGTAGGAGGGAGGGCTTCAGGTTTCTGGAAAACTGGGCTCTCTTCCAGGGAAGATGGGGCCTGTTCTGATGGAACAGTTGGCATCTGATCTGGAAGGGGACTAATATCCTTGCGGGAAGGTTTGCTAGCGCTGCTCTGAGGGATTTATACTAGATATACAGAGGGGTGGGGTCCACAGTGCCGGAATAGATGGGGGTGGAGGGGGTAAAAGATGACGTGAAGATTGCAGGTTATGTCAGAAATATAAAGGTTGTACATGACGGCAACTTCCTCAGGTGCATCTACCTCAGTACAAGAAGAATTGTAGAAAAAGCATACGAGCTTAGAGTATGGATTGGCATGTGGAATTATGACATCGTGGCCATCAGTGAAACTTGGTTGCAGGAGGGGGAGGACTGGCAGCTCAATGTTCCATGCTTCAGATGTGTTATTTCAGATGCAGTAGAATGGGAGGAATGAAGGGGGGGGGGGGAGGAGTGGCATTGCTGGTCAGGGAAAATATCACAGCTGTAATTGGGTAGGACAGACCAGAGGGCTCATCTACAGAGTCTATATGGGTGGAGCTGAGGAATGGGAAAGGTATGACCACACTCATGGGGTTGTATTATAGACCTCCCAATAGTCAACAAGAATTACAGGAGCAAATCTGTAGAGAGATAGCACACAGCTACAGGAAACATAATGTGGTAGCAGGAGATTTTAACTTTCCACATATTGTCTGGGACTCCCATACTGTAAAACGGCTGGATGGCTTGGAGTTTGTCAAATGTGTTCATTAAAGTTTTCTAAATCAATGTATGGAGGAACCAAATGGAAAGAGTGAAATACTGGATCTCCTATTAGAGAACAAGGCAGGATACATTACAGAAGTGTGTGTAGGGATACATGTTGGGTCCAGTGAGCCTCATGCCATTAGTTTCAAGTTAATTATGGAGAAGGATAGGTCTGGGTCTTGGGTTGAGATTCAAAATTGGAAAAGGGTTAATTTTGAGGAAATGAGAAAAGATCTAGAATATATGGATTGGGATGCCACAAATTGTTCTCTGGAAATGATGTGAAAAGTAAGTGAAAAACCTTCAAAAGTGAAATTTTGAGGGTATAGAGTTTGTATGTTCTTGTTAGGCTTAAAGGCAAGGCAAAGAGCCATGGAGAACCTTGATTTTCAAGGGATATTGGGGATCTGGTTGGGAAGAAAGAGGTGAATAGCAGGTATAGGCAACATGGAGAAAATGAGGTGCTCAAGGAGTATAAAAAATGCAAGAAAAACCTCAAGGAATAAATCAGGAAGGTGAAAAGGAGACATGAGATTTCTTTGGCAGACAATGTGAAGGAAATCCTAAGGGTTCCTACAGATATGTTAAGAAGAAAAAAAGAGAAAAAGGATAGTAAGGGACAAAATTAGTCCCCTTGATGATCAGAGTGGTCGGCTAGGTATGGAGCCAGAAGAGATGTGAAGAGGTTCCCCCTAATATTCTTCAGGTTTTTATCTCTCCTAGCCCCAGTGAAAAAAGCCTGCTTACATTTACTCTATACCCATCATATTTTGTATACCTCTATCAAATCTCCCCTCATTCTTCAAAGCTCCTGGGAATAAAGGCCTAACTTGTATAACCTTTCCTGCAACTCAGTTGTTCAAATGACAAAAGGCGCAAGTGAGATAGTTGCAGGAAGAAAATGAGCAAGAATGAGGCTACTGAAATTGCTCTGCAGATAGCTAGCATGAACTTGATGAGCTAAATGGCCTCCAGCAGTATTGTATCAAGTAAGTGAACAATGGTCAATGTTCCACGTTGACAATGTGTGTGACCCATTGACTCTCTTTAGCATTAATTCCCAATCTGGCACAAGGTCCTGATTAAGCTTCTTTGACGTGTTCAGGCTCCTTCAATCCAATTGTCCTTAGAAATTTGCCAAGAAATATAGTGGGTTGTGTCTTCTGTTTTGCAGCCATTGAATTAGTACTCCATCCCATGCTCTTTGCTCAGAGTCATCTTGTGTAAATAAGTACTCATTTACATACATGTAAATGTCTCCAGAATGGAGGACCATCGCCTTCCCAAGATCGTGTTATATGGCGAGCTCTCCACTGGCCACCGTGACAGAGGTGCACCAAAGAAGAGGTACAAGGACTGCCTAAAGAAATCTCTTGGTGCCTGCCACATTGACCACCGCCAGTGGGCTGATCTCGCCTCAAACCGTGCATCTTGGCGCCTCACAGTTCGGCGGGCAGCAACCTCCTTTGAAGAAGACCGCAGAGCCCACCTCACTGACAAAAGACAAAGGAGGAAAAACCCAACACCCAACCCCAACCAACCAATTTTCCCTTGCAACCGCTGCAACCGTGTCTGCCTGTCCCGCATCGGATTTGTCAGCCACAAACGAGCCTGCAGCTGACGTGGACATTTACCCCTCCATAAATCTTCATCCGTGAAGCCAAGCCAAAGAAAAGAAATAGATGTATCATCAGCCATTCAGATTAAGTAATAACACATGGCTAAGGCATGCTAACATTACATGAAGTACTATTGTTTGAAACATAGCCTGGCCTTTAGATTAAATTTTGATCTAAAGTCCCTTCTTTAATGATAAATATTAAAGATTCCATTTCACTATTCTCCCTAGTAGTCTGACCAATGTTTATCTCCTCAACCAACATTATTATGACCGATTATCACATAGCTGATGGTGACAACTTATGCTCAAATTGGCTGCTGTCTTTCTTTTATTATATACCATAACAATATTGCTCGAGGAAAAAATAATAAACTTTCTGTAAAGTCCTGAGACCATGAAAGACACAACAAAAATGCAAGTTCCGTTTCCTCCTCCCAACATCTGCTCATGTGAAAGAGTTACCGTCTGGATTGAGAACCTTCATGGATCGTTTTAAATTTAAATATTTAATATATTTTTTGAAAACATTTTAATTACACCACAGTAGAAGCTGATTCTGGCCATTTAAACCTGCGCCGCCCAATTTCACCCAAATTAACCTACAACCCCGCAAGTTTTAGAGGTGAGAGGAAAACCCATGAAACAGCATTCTCTGGTCCTCAGTGCAGAATTTGCAGGCACACAACCAGACATAACACACATACAGATAAACAATATACATGTAGGAAAAGTATTTTCCTCTAAGTTTTCTCCATTCCCGGAGAAAACCCAAGGAAACACAAGGAGAACGTGCAAACTTCTGACAGAGAGCAGCCCGATTGATGGCACTGAAATAGCGCTGCTCTCACAAGTTGAGGTAGAGGAGCAAAGGAACACACCTCATTATTAACAGAGACCTGCTGACTCAGAATGGTGAGCAAACTGGAAATTCTTATTTGCTCATTCACCTGTTAAACCAAAGGGGATCTCCAGGTGTGGTTTGCCTTGGAAATTACATTAGCCAAAGGCAAATTTAAGGAGGTTGAATCATTTGGGGGCATTTTGTGTACAATGATTAATAACCTCATTTCAGGTTTTTTTTCCTTTTTCTGTACATCAATGTCATCTGGTGCTCAAACTCTACCTTCACATTTACAAAAGCCTGATGTAACAAGTGAGTATAAACGAACACACTGTTAATATCATAAAGAACTATTTCAATCAAAAATATTCTGACTCTCTTTTCTTTTCAGACCCAGTTTAGCACACAGCTCATCAACCAAACTTTGCTTATCTGCCTTATAATTTTTTCTGTTTCATCTTAGTATGTGAAGCACTAAGAGAATCCATTTTATACCAAGGGGACTATGGGAATATAAATCTTTTACATTATTTTTGACAGTTGCTTACTTTGGCCTCCTTTCTGTCCCAGTGAACTTTATGACTTCCACATAGGTAAGATAAAATTCCCCATATCTAGATCTTTATTTTCTGGTCACAAGCTTTCTTAATACCAGGCACAGGTTGCTGCCATCAATGTCTCTTTTGTTTTGAATATTTTATTTTTGATTATTTTTTCAAAATTATACATAATAAAATTTTCAATATCACAATATATTAAACATTTTTCTTACAAACAACAAAAAAAACAGTCCCTCCCTCCTTTCATATATACAAATGCACACACCATCAGAGCTTCTTTGGCTTGGCTTCGCGGACGAAGATTTATGGAGGGGGTAAAAAGTCCGCGTCAGCTGCAGGCTCGTTTGTGGCTGACAAGTCCGATGCGGGACAGGCAGACACGATTGCAGCGGTTGCAGGGGAAAATTGGTTGGTTGGGGTTGGGTGTTGGGTTTTTCCTCCTTTGCCTTTTGTCAGTGAGGTGGGCTCTGCGGTCTTCTTCAAAGGAGGTTGCTGCCCGCCAAACTGTGAGGCGCCAAGATGCACGGTTTGAGGCGTTATCAGCCCACTGGTGGTGGTCAATGTGGCAGGCACCAAGAGATTTCTTTAGGCAGTCCTTGTACCTTTTCTTTGGTGCACCTCTGTCACGGTGGCCAGTGGAGAGTTCGCCATATAACACGATCTTGGGAAGGCGATGGTCCTCCATTCTGGAGACGTGACCCATCCAGCGCAGCTGGATCTTCAGCAGCGTGGACTCGATGCTGTCGACCTCTGCCATCTCGAGTACTTCGACGTTAGGGATGTAAGCGCTCCAATGGATGTTGAGGATGGAGCGGAGACAACGCTGGTGGAAGCGTTCTAGGAGCCGTAGGTGGTGCCGGTAGAGGACCCATGATTCGGAGCCGAACAGGAGTGTGGGTATGACAACGGCTCTGTATACGCTTATCTTTGTGAGGTTTTTCAGTTGGTTGTTTTTCCAGACTCTTTTGTGTAGTCTTTTAAATATATAAAATAGAATACAATTGGGAAAACCATGTTTAAACAGCTACATTTATAGTCCTTTTCCTTTTTAATTACTGTATTTGGGCCTCTACGTGGTTCAGGTACAACTGGCTGTAGCAAAAAAAAATGTACTGCCATCAATGTCTTGAGATTGCAGAGTGATATAGAAATGCATTAAAAGGACACTCTGCACAGTGTAACTATTTGACTTGATACCATTGCTGCTCATATTGAAGCTTTGAAAGAACATTGAGGGGAAGTCTTGAGAAGGTAAAACTTCAGTCGGCAGATCAGGCACAAGTTACTCTTTAGAGAAATAGTCGGACACCAAAAGTCAGAGACTGTGTGTTGAAATCCTGTTGAAAACACTCTCTTGTCACTTTTGGAATGGTCACTTGCTGCTGTTGAGTGTTAAGCGTTCAAGCTGAAATAGGTGTTGATAATCGGAACTTGCATCAAGAGAGGTGGTAACATACTCTGTCTTCAGGAATGAGATGCCCACAGAGAAGGAAGGAATCATTGATATCAGTTCAACTCATTAAATCCAGCCGATTCTGTGAACATTGCTGATTGGACTCCAAGCAGTAGTCATTCATGATAGGCTTGTTTAACCCTTGATCGTCAACTTGATATTCCATCACAATAACTGTCCATTAAGGTGTCACTTCTTCAAACATTTCCCAAAAAAATATTTATTTTCTTCTTTAACGGCTAAATCAGTACAATAACAATGTATTTCATTAGGGACACCCAGTACTAAACCAAAGGATCACCGGCATTGGGAAAGAAATTAATTTGTGGCATGGAAAAGAAAATGGATTTTGCTGAGGAGTTTTAAAAAATAAAACAGCTGTAAACAGGAATTATGGATTAATAGCCATCATAACAAATGAGAACTAGTGATAAAACTTAACCCCTCTCAAGCAATGATCAGTTTTCAAATAACAAGGCCTACAGCACCAATATACCCCAATGACTGGGAAGAGAGCAGGTAACCACCTCAGAGCAAGAGACCATTCAACGGAAGTGTTTTGGAAAGTGGAATGACCATGAGATATTCTCATAAGCATCTGCCAAATTTATAGAAAATGGAACTCAACTAAATGGCCAAACTAAGCATCAGATATCTTCAGCTAAGATATTTTGCATCATTGCGACAATTATCAAGGAAAGTTCCAGACTTTGCCACTTAATATCAAACATGATCTCAGTCATATTTCTTGTGACAACAAATATGCATTTTTTATACACCCAGAGAGTCAGTCCTCACCACACTAATGTTGAGTGTCAGGGGTTTTGTGTTCAGAAGCTTTTAAGGCATCCATATGAGTTACTTTGCCTGAATTAAGGTATTTAATATTTTTTGTTCCTTAAGGTCTTCTTCCCTTGTACGTAATATGTAATTCTATAAAAATTGACCAAAGGAACTGCTCACCCTAACCTTCTGCAACTCTCATATTCATGAAATAATATTTATTGCATATATGAATACTTTTCCTACATGTATATTTTGTTATGTCTGGTTGTGTGCCTGCAAATTCTGCACTGAGGACCAGAGAATGTGATTTCATTGGGTTGCATTTATTCAATCAGATGACAATAAACTTGACTTTCTTGCACTCAAAGTGTTGAAGTAAATGAAGCAATTATAATTATTAAAACTGTATTTAAACACCTGTTTTTTTCTCTTTGTGTTTAAAGAAGAAAAGACACCGATGCTCCCCAGGACTTTTTTTCTCCACAGTCACCTCCTGAATGAACTCATTAAAAGCATTTTAAATCTACAGCTCTGGCCTCTGTGTGGCTCATTCAAAGTTACAATAGATTTTATCTGTCAAATAATCACCTGGATCATTGGTAACAACACAGCACACTTGTTGCTACATGTCTCTTTAAAAAAAAAGAACTACATGTAAACAATTGTGAGTTTTCCTACAAAAATCACCTTGTAACAGCACTTCACTAATCAGTGTTTGGTTTCTTTTGCATTTGTTTGCAGTTCAGTGGTTCTAATGTTCATTTGCTAGTCATAATCTTCAAAACATCTGATATGGCCTGATAAGTTGGCAGCATTTTAGAGACTTCGTGAATAAGTTATATTGGTAAAAAAATGAGAATTGATAGAAGAAATTATTTTGGCCTTGACTGCTCTCGTAGACTAAGTTATACAATTTGCCTCCTGAGAAGTGACACAGAATTTTTATCACTTTTCCTTCAATGTCACTGCACACAGTGAAAAGCAACTTTACATTTATTATTGGAGCTTGGACAAACTCCCTATGAGTTTTTGCGATTATTCCCTTTCAAGAGATGTGAGCAAAGAACCCTCTAACTTTGTTTTAGGCATCCCAGATGTCAACTGATCTGTAAGATCAAGATCAAAATTTGACTCCTTGCATCTTTTGCTTTTGACTTTGAAATTGTTCAGATTGTTGGGATTAAATGAGAAAATAGCAGGGGAGTCCTGTTAATCTTACTGGCCGATATCTATCCATTATCATTTATACATTAACACCCTTTCTGCCCTCAAATTTATTTGGACCATTTCTGATACTTCTCTCACTTTGCTCAATCCCTCTCTCAGACAAATTATCTACTGGCATTTACTATAAACCCATTGAACACCTACAGCTACAGAAAATACACCTCTTCCAACCCATTCTCTTGAAAGGATGCCATTCCTTTCTCCCAGTTTCTCAGTCTCCACTGTATCTGATCTCAAGCTGAAATTTTCCATTCTGGGTCACCCAAAATATCCTCCTTTTACAAGCAACAAGAAGGCTTCTCTTCTACTATGGTTGATCGACCTCTTGCCTTTCCTCCATCTTGGACTTCTGTTCTCACCCGCTCCCCTAAGCAGAACAGAGATACTGTAGTTCCCCTAGACTTTATCTTTCTTGCTCTGCATTCCATCACTTGTCACATATTCCTCTCCCGGGTCCTTTCCACTTTCTGCAGGTATCAATCTACCTGTGACTCTCTTGTCAGCTTATCCCTCCCGGCCCACGTCTCCATGACTCCTTGTAGAAAATGGCAGAAAATGAAGCCCTTGTTCTTATGCCTCCTCCCTCACCACCATCCAGTCACCCAAACAGCCTTTGCATCACATGATGCAAAGATTCACATGCACTTCCTCTAACCTATTCTACTGCATTTGGTGCTCCCAATTGTAATGATAGTGATCATGGTTGCAATGCAATTAGCAATGCCTTACTGTTTGATTAGACTTGGCTGCCAGCAGGGGGCTGACACACAGTATGCAGATCGGTAATGGAGACTTGAAGCCTCATGGCCTGCCTCATGGTGCTGTTTATATCAACTTTAAAGTAAAGAACCTTTTCCTTCATCCATGTGTTATCCAAGAACTCACACATACATATACAAGATCAAACACCAATATGGCCCCCTCTGCATTGGTGAGACCAAGCGCAGACCTTGCGACGACTTCAAATAAATCTGTGTTCTGTCTGTAACGGCACACTGAGCTCCTGCTTGCATATCTTTCAACTCCCCTTCACACATCCACTTTTCTGTCCAGGGTCTCTCCACTGCCAGAATGAGATCAATGTAAATTAAAAGGAACCACACCTCATATTGTGTATTCGGTAAGAAATTATATATCTGTATTCCCAGATCCCTATGTTCATCCACACCCTTCAGTGCCCTACCATTTACCATGCAAGTGCTACCCTGGTTTGTCCTTCCAAAATGCAACACCTCGCAATTCTTCACATTAAATTCGATCTGCCATTGTGCAGTTGTTCCAGAATCTTTGAAAGCCTTCCTCACTGTCCATTACAACCCCAATCGATGTCATCTGCAATTTGATTATCCTGTTTACAGGTGTCTTACCTTTTATCCAGGATCATCAGGTCTGGACACCTGCTGTAATTTGGAATCTTCTGGATTTCTAAACCAATTTAAAATGGTGGTCCCTTTAATCCCTCCCAAGTCATACTGCTGTCTCTCTCCCTCCCCCTACCGCCCACCTGCCTGAGTCATGCTGCCGTCTCTCCCCACTAGCCCGCCCAAGTTGCACTGCCATCTCTACCCCACTGCTCGCCCACCTGAGTCACAGTACCGTCTCTCCCCTCCTCGCCTGAGATGTGCTGCTATCTCTCCATCCCTCACCCCGCAAGTTGTGCTGCTGACTCCCTCCCCTCAACTCGCATGAGTCACAATGCCATCTCTCTTTCCCCCCCCCCCCCCACCACTGTACTAGCGCCAGGGGAACAGCCGCCTTCTCAGTTTCCCTGACCTGGCACAGTGGGTTTAGCTGTGTGGGGGATTATGGGTAGCCACAACAGCTTTTAATCCCGCATTGAGTCCCTGTTGGGCTGACTGAAAGCACCGTGACACTGGATGGGCATCAGTATACAGCGATTTAGAGGCGCTAACGAAGTAGCAGAATGACACTGGATGTCCAATGTGAGTTGGGCAAGGGTCATGCTCGATGAGTAGGGACATGTAAAGTAATCACACCACTAATGAATGACGAGGAATGCAAGGGGATACACAGGAGTTGAGATAGAGTCCTGTTGAGATATTTTGGCGCCAAACTCTGTCTTTGATGAGCAGATGTCATCTACTAAAAACAAGTGCTGGTTTTTGGAGGTTGCAATTTTTCAGAATCCTGGATAAAAGATTAGGTACCTGTATCACATTATCATCCAGATATTTAATATAGATGACATTAAAAAAAAGGACCCAGAGTTGCGATCATCTGCTACCACTCTGGCCTTCCTTGCAAAGCCAGAGTCTAATCTAAATTATTACCTCATCCTGAATACCAAGCGACAGAATCTCCTTGACCAACCTCCCATGTGGGACCTTGTCGAATGCCTTACCAAAGACCACGTAGAAAACATCCACTGCATTTCGTTCATCAACTTTCCTGGTCATCTCGAAAAACTGTATAAAATTAAGACACAACCTATCATGCACAAAGCCATGTTGACTATCTGAATGATATTTTAACGGTTGATTTTGGTAATCATAAGGTTTCGATGATGTCTCTGATTGTTTTATTCTTGTTTTTCAGCCTCAATAGCTTGGACTTCCATTGGCACAACTCTGATCCTCATGTTGAAAAATGGCAACTACAGACTCCAAAATCTTAGAAACAAGCCTAGCTCTCTTATACCTGCACCAATGAAGCAATTAAACCTAAATGAGAACTTACAATCATCAAATGTCCCTAACATTAGGGTGGCCTGAAATGAGAGGACTATGTATAAAAAGTGCTGTAATTTCTACATGGTCAAAATAAACTGCATACAAATACCCTTGAATAAAATCGAGAATGTGCACATTAATTGCCTGTGATTTGTTCCATTACAAATTTAAAACTGCGGAGCACACGGGCAAATAAAGGAAAAAAAAAAGTGCCCTTGTCTCAGTCATCATGGAGGACATAGTATAAGGCATTTGACATTTCAGGCCTCCTGATGAAGGATCCTGGCCTAAACGTCGACCACCTTTTCCTTCCTCTGGATGCTGTGAGACATGGCGAGTGCCTCCAACACTTTAGAGAACCACTTGTAAATATTTGCTCATTTTTACAGGTTCAATGTCAAATATTTTTATATTCTGCCTTTGCAAAGTGCCTTGGATCATTTCACCGTGTTAAAAAAAAACTCTGCATGAATTATGTTATTCTATTTACAGGCTAACCTGGTGACTATTAATTTTCTGCTTCTGGGATCTTGCTGCCCATATATTTGCTGCTGTGTTTTGTGCTTAGAATGTCTGCACTTCAGTAGTACTTAATCAGTGGTGATGAACATATGGCATGAGTTCATGCAGGAAATATGAATTATTTCTGCTGTATTTAAACCTAGTTTTGTTTTCTGAGACATAAAAAAATGGTTGAACAAAAGGTATCTCTTTTGAAACAATGGCTCTTTTTTCCATTGTTCAAAACATTTCCCTGCTCAATGGGGATAATGTTCTATTTTTCTTTTCTACAGTGTGTTTGAAGTCATGATGAAAGGAGAGGACAGGAATGAGTTACACATTGTCCAAGTACAGTCACTTCTAACAAATGTTAAAAATAAAGTACCTGGCAGCTGTGATGAAGATCAGTGCAGTTGTTCAATACAGAAAGGGAACGACTGAAGAAAAGATGTGACACAGATTAAATATAGGCACAAGACAAAGTGTGCCCAGCTCCCAAGGATCCAGACAAAACTGGATCCTACATTTCAACTGTTCATGCCAGCAACAACTCAACTGAATAAAGAAATCTGGATTCTCTCTTGATCAATGACCAACTGAAGTTGTTTCGCCTGTGATATCATGCATTCAGGCCATCAGTCAAGAGATGGACTTTCTTCTGCAGCAATAGAACACATCTTTGAGAGACAGAAAAATAAAATGCATCAGGAACTGTGGAAAATAAGGGCAGCTACTTATTTCCCTCAAAATCAGTGCAGGGTGCTGGTCAATGGAATGGAATGAAAACACATCGTTCCTTCAACAAACGAGCTGCTCGAGGAATCAGCAGGTCAGGCAGCTTCTGTGGAGGAAAAGAACTGTTAATATTTCAGGCCGGAACCCTTCTTCGAGATTCTGAAACGTTGACCATTCTTTTTCTCCCAATGATGCTGCTCATTTCCCTGATTTCCTCCAGCAGTTTGTTTGTTCTCCAGATTCCATCATTTGCAGTTGTCTGCATCTTCATGTAACCCCTTCAGAAACACAAAAGGTGGAGTTACTTGGAGTATTCTACAGTTCCATTTGTTCTGAAATGCCAGGAAGTCTCACAGTGGGGAAGTGAGGGAAATAGCCCACTGACTGAACTTGGTCCAAGAGTCACAAATTTCATTCAGTAAATCCTGAAATACATTTTTCTGCACCTAGAAACCAGTTTTTGTGGAGGAAATTACCAGATTACAGAAAAAGTGAAAGGATAACCAAAACATGGCAGGTTTTTCTGGAATAGGTCAGAAGAAATTTCCATTGCCATCAGAAGGGCTGATTACCAAACAACACAGATTCAAGGTAATTAACAAAAGGCAGGAACCAAGATAAGGAAAGATTCCTCTATCACTTTTGTTGAACTTTAGCTGAAAATCTTGCCACATACTCTGAAAATCTAGGTGTTTTGAGTGTATGACGCTGCCACACAGAATGATATGAAATGTACATTTCAAACTCAGAGGAAGGACTCTTCTGCTCATCGTAGACTCATGGACTACAAAGACTTCTCATACTTAAAGAGGTTGAAGTTGGGTGGAAGTGGAAGGAGTGGGGTTGAGGTCAATGGTTGAGGTCAATGCTAACATCTTTATAGGAAATGAAGCTTGACTGATCTGCTTCGAAGGAGTCTGAAGCATCTTCCAGGTACGTGCTCCCTTATGTGGCTTTTATTTAATTTAAATTAAAATATTTAATTTTTAATTTTTTTTAAATTTAGGCATATAGCATGGTAACAGGCCCTTTCATCCTATAAGTCCATGCTGTCCTATTTACATCAAATTAACTTACACCGCCGGAATGTTTCAAACGGCGGAAGGAATCTGGAGCCCCGGGAAAAACCCACGCAGACACAGGGAGAACATACAAGCTCCTTGCAGTGCGGGATTTGAACCTCAGTCCCGATTGCTCAGAAACAGGACATTTGGTCTATTATGTCTGCTCCAATCATTGCATAATCATATTTATCCCATTTACCTACACATGGTTCTTTTTTTCCTTCAATGCCTTGGCAATTCAAGAAATGGTCCAGATACTTCCATCAAATGTAAACTCCTACCTCACCTTCACTAATGTCAGAGAGAGAGAGGGAGAGAGAGAGGCACAGAAAAATTAAGTCTTTGTACAAAACCTCCACTCTTCAGAAATTCCAAAAAAGTGGTTCCATTTCCTCAGGCTCTTTTCTGAGAATACATTCACAGCTCTCAAATGCCTGTCAGGAATTGTTAGGGATAAAGCAGCCAGCCATAATCTGAAGATATGGGATAAATGCCATTAATACATACATAGTCTTCAAAATATTTAAAATATAAACTTCAATATAATCAGTTTTGAATTTACAAGGACAATTTAAATGAATAAACTCTATTGCTTGTGAAGACTATGGCTCAGAGGACTAGGCAGGGGGGAAATTGACGGAATGTAATATATCATTGTTGAGAAAGTTGGATTTGTGTGAAATCAAAAAATAAAATATTTTTAAAAGACTATCGGCTCAAAATCAGGATCCATTCAGTAGGCTGGATTCAGAAACTGACAAGAGAATAGCTTCTAATTAACAGTGTGTAAAGATACTTTGTAAAATAATATGACATCCATCAATACTGTAAGAGCATTAGAACCGGCCATTAGGTGGGAGCTATCTTGAGTTTTACATATTGTAAAACACATGGGGAAAGGCAATAGATAAATGTCTATATTTAACCCCCAGGATGAGAGCAGGGAAAGTTGCACAATGACCATGATTATATGTTGTGACCACTTTAGACCTCATGAACATAAAATGTATGAGCAGAATTAGGCCATGTGACTAATCTAGTTAGCTCCAATCTCAACCCCATTCTCCTGCTTTCTCCCCATAACCTTTGACAAAGAACCTATTAAATCTCTGATTTAAATATTCCCTATGACTTGCCCTCCACAGCTGTCAGTGACACTGAGTTCCACAGATTCACCACTCTCTGGCTGAAGAAGTTTCTCCTCATTTTGCCACAACACATGATCAGAGTCATATTTACAAATCAATGGTGTTTGTTAAACCAGAAATACAATGGTAAAACTGGTTTACGCAGCTGGACGGCAACAAAGATATATGAATATTTATGTAAAAGCACAAATACTGGAGGACTTGGCAGATCGTGCAGCATCTCTAGGAGGTAAAGCTATATGACCAACATTTTACACCTGAGCGTGTGGTGGAACACTATATTGCAGTCATTGTAACTCCTCGCCCTCCAGGATCCCTAATAAAGGCAGTATCACCCAATACCCTCCCTCAGTACAGCCTTGGAATCAGGCCAACAGCATGCAAGATATAACTGTGAGTTTATAGTGATTAAAGTCTATTAATCTCAACCTGGTCTATCAGGTCTAATTGATAGCACTACAGGCCCCTTGGCCAAGGTTATACAGTAAAACTCCTGGCATCTGGCACCTACAGGGATTGCTAGATGCTAGATAAGCAAGTTTTCCATTTGCTTGAGACTATATGTTGCATGAATGGAGAACTAACTGCAAGGCCCTCCAACTTTAAATTTCTGTATTTTTTACCCATTTATTTTCCACAATTTTTTTTTGCCAGTTGCTTGAGGTTTCTGGTTGTAAGAATTTTGGAAAACAAGAAATTTATTGTAATTCTTTACATCCTATGAATGCTGAGAGACCTGCTAAATTTCTCCAGCATTTTTGTGTTTTTACAACAATCACAGTGTCTGCAGCTTCTGCAAACTTTCATGCTTCACTGTTTGAATATTTAAAGCTGGTCTTGTCAGTTAAGATATTGTAGTGCGCTGTTAGCCAGAATCAGACACACACAAGGTAAAGATTATACAACAGGCTTTAATCCACAAAGACTTCCACAGAGCCAGGCTGGCTATAGTTGCAGTAACTCTGAGTGAGCTACGGGAGGCCGGCGCAGGCTTATATCACAGAGGGTGATTGACACCCGACCGGGTGGGGGTTAATCCCTTTAGGCCGACTGATTGACAGCCAGCCAGGTGTTGTCCTCTCCCCTTACATTCCTGCAGGTACAGAGGTTGCCCCCTGCAGTAGGCCAGCGGTGTTCCACCACAGATATACCCCTTAGTAAGTCTACAATTCTGTGAAATCACTAGTCTACACCCAAAATTATTAACACAAACTGTCCCGTTGAAATCATTGAAGTTGTATTTAATTACTTTACTTGCATATAAACTTTTAAATCTAGATGCACTTAGAATTCAGAGAGATTCTCCCAAAAGAATCTCCCACAATGTTTTTTTGTGTATCATTGCCTGATGTGTTGAGGATATTTAGAGCTCCAGGCTTCATTTAAAGTCACAACAATGGCACATATCTTCATCTAACTGTTGTAAATTTGTAATATGTCTGGAAACTTACAAAATACTTGAAAATTTCTGTTCAACATCTGATAACTCTTCACTCACTTTTATTAACCTTGGAGCCAGACCTTGGTGTGATAGAACCTCATTGTAGAGACTTAAGTTGATGTAATGTGAGCTGTTTTTAAAGTGAGGCTGGGAGGGGTTTACTTCCTGTCTGTCTTCTTTACTTTCTGTGTGCCTTGTATATAGCTTGGAAACCATGCTGTGTGTAAGAGGAGAATCAATAGAGCAAGAAGGTAAACATCATGTGAACTTGAAGCTGTTGAGTGGTTCTTTCTCAAAGTAAAATTTACCACATTTTTTGGTGAACTGGTCTTGTTGAATTGTTGACCTGATTTGTACTGTGTGTTTGGATGCTTATGGTTAGGTAGGCGGCGGCGACCCCGATCCGGGCAGAGGGTAGGTGGCGGCGGCCCCAATCCGGGCAAGAGCTAAGGGGAGGCGGCGGCCCCGGCCTCGGTCGAGTGAGGCTGGCGGAGGCCCCGGTCTGGGCAGAAAGTAGGAGGCGGCAGCCCCAGTCCGGGCACAGGGAAAGCAGCGGCGGCCCCGGCCCCGGTCTGGGCAGAGGGTAGGCGGCGGCGGCCCCGATCCGGGCAAGAGCTAAGGAGAGGCGGCGGCCCCGGCCTCGGTCGAGTGAGACTGGCGGAGGCCCCAGTCCGGGCAGAAAGTAGGAGGCGGCGGCCCCGGTCCGGGCACAGGGAAAGCAGCGGCAGCCCCGGCCCCGGTCCGGACAGAAGGTAGGCGGCGGCGGCCCCGATCCGGGCAAGAGCTAAGGGGAGGCAGCGGCCCCGGCCTTGGTCGAGTGAGGCTGGCGGAGGCCCCGGTCCGGGCAGAAAGTAAGAGGCGGCGGCCCCAGTCTGGGCACAGGGAAAGCAGCGGCGGCAGCGGCCCCGATCCGGGCAGAGGGTAGGTGGCGGCGGCCCCGATCCGGGCAAGAGCTAAGGGGAGGCGGCGGCCCCGGCTTCGGTCGAGTGAGGCTGGCGGAGGCCCCGGTCCAGGCAGAAAGTAGGAGGCTGCGGCCCCAGTCCGGGCACAGGGAAAGCAGCGGCGGCATCAGCCACGGTCCAGGCAGTATGGACCGACCTAGGAGGGGAGGCAGACCCCTCCAGCCTGAGTAAGAAACCTGCATAGGAGAAGGCCACTCCAATACAAAACCTACGACCCAAGGACCTCGCTGCCACGTCCCAGCTCGCTTGGCCACGGCACACGAACCATAGGTGTAAAGGGTGGGGCCAGTACTGAGCGCACTGTACTCCACCTAAAAACTCCTTTGCGCAGGCCCGAGGACAGGTCCACGTCCTCCCCCTCCACGTACTCCCCCTCCACGTCCTCCCCCTCAAAAGATGCTCACAAACTCAAGCTAGCATGCTGGAACATCAGAACCATGCTAGACAAGGCTGACTGTCCTGAACGTCGATCTGCCCTCATTGCACATGAACTCCGCAGACTTGACATCGACATAGCCGCTCTCAGTGAAGTCCGCCTTGCAGATGTAGGCAGCCTCCAAGACCGTGGCGCGGGCTACACACTCTACTGGTCTGGCAAGCCTATGGATGAACGACGCCTATCTGGTGTAGGCTTCATGGTCAAGAACTCCATTGCCTCCAAACTCAAAAACCTCCCGACAGGCCACTCGGACCAGATCATGTCCATGCGACTCCCCCTTCAAAACAAGCGTCGCATCACCCTCATCAGTGTCTATGCTCCAACCCTCCAGGCTGAACCAGCAGAAAAGGATAAGTTCTACACTGACCTGCGCAACCTCATTCAACGCACCCCTACAGCCGACAAGGTTGTCATCCTTGGCGACTTCAACGCTCGCGTCGGCAAAGACTCAGAAACCTTGCCAGGAATCCTGGGCAAGCATGGTGTCGGCAAGTGCAACGACAATGGGCGCCTCCTGTTGGAGCTCTGCGCTGAATAGCAGCTTGTCATTACAAACACCCTTTTTCAGCAGAGGGACAGCCTTAAGACTACCTGGATGCATCCCCGATCCAAACACTGGCACCTCCTGGACTACGTCCTGGTGCGAGAAAGAGACAAACGAGATGTGCTCCACACCAGGGTCATGCCCAGCGCGGAATGCCACACTGACCACCGGCTGGTTGACTGCAAGCTCAACCTTCACTTCAAGCCAAAGCCCAGGAACAGTAAAGCCCCCAGAAAGAGGTTCAATGTTGGAAACCTGCAGTCAAACGAAGTGAGAGGAAACTTCCAGGCAAACCTCAAAGCAAAGCTCGAGGATGCAATCCGCCTCACGGACTCGTCCCCTGAAACCCTCTGGGATCAGCTGAAGACTACCATACTGCAATCCACTGAAGAGGTACTGGGCTTCTCCTTGAGGAAAAACAAGGACTGGTTCGACAAAAACAGCCAGGAAATCCAGGAGCTGCTGGCAAAGAAGCGAGCTGCCCACCAGGCTCGCCTTACAAAGCCGTCCTGTCCAGAGAAGAAACAAACCTTCCGTCACGCATGCAGCCATCTTCAGCGCAAACTCCGGGAGATCCAAAATGAGTGGTGGACTAGCCTCGCCAAGCGAACCCAGCTCAGCGCGGACATTGGCGACTTCAGGGGTTTTTACGAGGCTATAAAGGCTATGTACGGCCCCTCACCCCAAGTCCAAAGCCTGCTGCGCAGCTCAGACGGCAAAGTCCTCCTCAGAGACAAGATCTCCATCCTCAACCGATGGTCAGAACACTTCCAATCTCTTTTCAGTGCCAACCGCTCAGTCCAAGATTCCGCCCTGCTCCAGCTCCCTCAACAACCCCTAAGGCTAGAGGATGAGGTCCTCACCCGGGAAGAGACATATAAGGCAATTGAACAACTGAAAAGTGGCAAAGCACCAGGTATGGATGGAATCCCCCCAGAGGTCTGGAAGGCTGGCGGCAAAACTCTGCATGTCAAACTGCATGAGTTTTTCAAGCTTTGTTGGGACCAAGGAAAACTGCCTCAGGACCTTCGTGATGCCATCATCATCACCCTGTACAAAACCAAAGGCGAGAAATCAGACTGCTCAAACTACAGGGGAATCACGCTGCTCTCCATTGCAGGCAAAATCTTCGCAAGGATTCTCCTAAATAGAATAATACCTAGTGTCGCCGAGAATGTTCTCCCAGAATCTCAGTGCGGCTTTCGCGCAAACAGCGGAACTACTGACATGGTCTTTGCCCTCAGACAGCTCCAAAAAAAGTGCAGAGAACAAAACAAAGGACTCTACATCACCTTTGTTGACCTCACCAAAGCCTTCGACACCGTGAGCAGGAAAGGGCTTTGGCAAATAGTAGAGCGCATCGGATGCCCCCCAAAGTTCCTCAACATGGTTATCCAACTGCACGAAAACCAACAAGGTCGGGTCAGATACAGCAATGAGCTCTCTGAACCCTTCTCCATTAACAATGGCGCGAAGCAAGGCTGAGTTCTCGCACCAACCCTCTTTTCAATCTTCTTCAGCACGATGCTGAACCAAGCCATGAAAGACCTCAACAATGAAGATGCTGTTTACATCCGGAACCGCACGGATGGCAGTCTCTTCAATCTGAGGCGCCTCCAAGCTCACACCATGACACAACACGATCTTGGGAAGAGCAACTTGTCCGGGAACTACTCTTTGCAGACGATGCCGCTTTAGTTGCCCATTCAGAGCCAGCTCTTCAGCGCTTGACGTCCTGTTTTGCGGAAACTGCCAAAATGTTTGGCCTGGAAGTCAGCCTGAATAAAACTGAGGTCCTCCATCAGCCAGCTCCCCACCATGACTATCAGACCCCCACATCTCCATCGAGCACACAAAACTCAAAACGGTCAACCAGTTTACCTATCTCGGCTGCACCATTTCATCAGATGCAAGGATCGACAACGAGATAGACAACAGACTCGCCAAGGCAAATAGCGCTTTTGGAAGACTACACAAAAGAGTCTGGAAAACAACCAACTGAAAAACCTCACAAAGATAAGCGTATACAGAGCTGTTGTCACACCCACACTCCTGTTCAGCTCCAAATCATGGGTCCTCTACCGGCATCACCTACGGCTCCTAGAACGCTTCCACCAGCGTTGTCTCCGCTCCATCCTCAACATTCATTGGAGCGACTTCATCCCTAACATCGAAGTACTCGAGATGGCAGAGGCCGACAGCATCGAATCCACGCTGCTGAAGATCCAACTGCGCTGGGTAGGTCACATCTCCAGAATGGAGGACCATCGCCTTCCCAAGATCGTGTTATATGGTGAGCTTTCCACTGGCCACCGTGACAGAGGTGCACCAAAGAAGAGGTACAAGGACTGCCTAAAGAAATCTCTTGGTGCCTGCCACATTGACCACCGCCAGTGGGCTGATATCGCCTCAAACCGTGCATCTTGGCGCCTCACATTTCGGCGGGCAGCAACCTCCTTTGAAGAAGACCGCAGAACCCACCTCACTGACAAAAGACAAAGGAGGAAAAACCCAACACCCAACCCCAACCAACCAATTTTCCCCTGCAACTGCTGCAACCGTGTCTGCCTGTCCCGCATCGGACTTGTCAGCCACAAACGAGCCTGCAGCTGACGTGGACATTTTACCCCCTCCATAAATCTTCGTCCGCGAAGCCAAGCCAAAGTGAAGTGAGTGAAGTGAAGTTTAGGATTAGTTGTGAGTTTGTGGTAGGTAATCAGGATTGGCTGGAGTATAAAGAAAGATTGGGACACTTTCTGTGCTCCTGGAATTAATAAGGAGGCTAAGAAGTGCTATATTCTCTTGAGTGTGTGGGGCAAAAAACTCACAATTTGATAAGGAACTTAACCACACTATGGATACTGGGGGCAACTCTGTTTGATGAACTGGTCAAACTTGTAGGGAATCATCACACTCTAAAACCTTCTGTTATAGTCCAACATTTTAAGTTTCACAGCCTCTTCAGGAAGCCAGAACAGTCTGTATCCATTTTTGTGGCTGAATCTTGGCAGCTATTAGAACATTGTGATTTCAATGTAGTGCTCTGTGATAGATTGATATGTGGTATTAATAATGCTATACAATGCTGTTTGATGGGGGGAACCCCACTGCTGACTTCCAAGAAACTCCTAGAGATTGCCCAAGGCATGGAGATATCTGTTAATAATGCTAAGGATACCAAGAAAGGACATGATGTGAGGGTGGGGGAAGTCTGTGATGGGCTGAGGTAGCAGCAAGCAAACATAAACTCAGAAAAGACTACTACAGGCTTTATTCCAGTAAAAGACTAAACATCAGTTCATGCCTTGGTGGCTCCCTGTGTGGCTGGTTCAGGTTTACATTCAGGTCGGCTAGGTGGAGTCAGCTATTAGGTGGTCTTCCTGCAGGTCTAGATATTGCCCCCAGGCTTGTGGTTGTTTCACCACAGTCAATCAGCAGCCCTGCACTAAGTCTGGAGGGAGACTGGTGTACAGGTGAAGCAGGTGGAATGTTTTCACTGTGGTGGGATGCACTATGCGAAAGGGACATTAAACTAACTGCAGGAATTCAAAGGCTGAGGTGAAGGCTGGGCAGAGGAAAGCTCAATAGGCCCTAGCAGCCACACACTACCTAGAGGAAACAGATGAAGAGACTGTGTTTACAATAAGTTTGGAGTGGAAACAAATGATCCACCTGAACTATATTTTGCCACTCACTGTCAGGGGAAAGGATATGAAGTTTGAGATTGATTCAGAGGCCATCAGTGAGGAGACCTACAGGAGGATGTGGACATGCAAACTGCCTCCCATCAGACAATCAAAAATGAAACTCTGGACCTATACGGGCAGTCCATACCTCATTTAGGGGTGCTAAATGTGGATATTTCAGCCAATGGTCAAGGCAGAAGCCAGGCTGGTGATAGCTAAAGGTAGTGGGCCCAGACTTTTGGGCTATGATTGACTTTATAAAATCCAGCTGGTATGAAATTAAGTATCTACATATGGTAGAGGACATTCTGCAGTGATCGTGTTTTCAGGGATAAGCTGGGCACATTGAAGGACATGACAGTGAAACTCACTGTTGACCCTGAAGCCACACCACATTTTTTTTAAGCAAAGGGTGGTCCCCTACACCATGAAAGACAAGGTTGAGAAGGAATGGTTGGGCATCATTGAGTCTGTCCAGTTTTCAAGGTGGGTGGCTCCCATTGTTCCAGTTTTGAAAGCAGGCAAAAGGGTGAGGATACATGGGGACAATAAACCTACAGAGATTAAGGTCTCTAAGTTGGAGGAGAACCCATTGCCATGGGTGGATGACCTGTTTGTGGCCCTGTCAGGCGGGTAAGCTATTCACAAAGCTGGATATGAGCCACGCTTACCACCAGCTGCTGCTCGATGAGGATTCAAAGGAGTGCGTCACAATTAACCCACACAAGGGATTATTTAAAAACAATTGCCTGGTGTTTGGAGTAGCGTCCAGCCCCACCATTTTCCAAAAGACAATGGATACTTTGCTGCAGGGGATTCTGCATATAGCGGTTTATCTGGATGATATTTTGATCATGGGGCCATGGACATGGAATATCTGACTAACTTGGAACTGGTATAGAAGAGACTCTCTGATGCAGAGCTGCAATTGAAATGTGGCAAATTTGTGTTTCTGGCACTGAATGTGAAAAGAACTCTTCCACTGAGAAAGCTGTTGGTTCACCTTGACCCAGATAAGGAAATCACCCTTTCATGTGTTGCCTCACCTATGAAATAGGATCAGTTGTTTTCACATGTAATGGAGGACTGTTTTGCTTCACAAACCCTATTAGCTGCTGACCAGGAATATTCACAGCTAGATAAAGAAGAGTTGGCCAATGTTTTTGCGGTCCAAAGTTTTCATCAGTACCTCTATGGATGTGCATTCACAATTTATATGGATCATAAACCACTGATGAGCCTGTTAAGTGAGACTATATACATTCTGCTACTAGCCTCAGCTGGGACACAGTGATGGGCTCTCACATTGTCAGCTTACCAGAACACTATTATGCACAGAGGAGGTGGGGTAATGCAAATTCTGATGCTCTGGGCCATCTATCTTTACCCTGAATGAGTGCAACTTTGCCATGACTTAAGTCTGTCACAGTAGCATGTACAAATTCACTTTTAGCTAAACTGATAGTTAACTTTGCTTTGGATAATCTTGCAAACAATTTGTCCAATTCCCTCAGATGTCACTTATTGTGACCATATCATCAATATGAGCATCTGTATGTGTGAACTCTTGGATTACCGAATTAATCATCCTTTGCAATGTTGCAGGGGCATTTTTCATGCAAAAATGTAACACATTTTACTTGTGTAAACTAGATGGTGTCACAAAAGCAGAAATAATCATTCTTCTCTCAATTAGTGGCACACACCAGTAACCATTCAACAAATCTGCCTTGGTGAGAAATTTAGCTTTTCCAATTTTATCAATACATTTATCAATTCTTGGAATAGGAAATGCATCCGTTTTAGTTACTGAATTGATCTTCCTGTAATCTGTATAAAAGCTGAAACCATCTGGTTTCAGTACCAGAACACAAGAACTCCAATCTGAGTTTGAAGGTCTAATAATATCATTTTTCAACATTTATTCCACCCCTGATCCATTGTTTTACTCATCTGAATGTTTATTTGATATGGGTGTTGTTTTATGGGACTTGCTTCTCCACGTCCACATCATGATAAATCACTGATGTCCTTTTTGGCACATCAGGAAACAAATTTCCATATTTCAAAAGTAACTGCTTCAACTGCATCTGTTCTTGTGACTTAAGATGGCCTAACTTTTCCTCCAAAATTGCTGAGTTAGACAGGTGCACAGAAACCTTGCTTTCTTTAAGGATACCCTCAAGATTCTGTTTCCCTAATCTATGGTCCATTACTTCCTCAGCCCTGTCAACAACTAACACCTCTGTTACAGACTGTTCTCCACTACTTTTGTCCTCATAACAAGGTTTCAGCATATTTGTGACAAACTTGAGTTTTATTCCTTTGATCTGGAGTGATTATTACATAATTAACATCATTGAATTTTTATTTCACTTCGTATGGTCCAGAAATTTTGCTTTTAAGATTGCCATGAGTTGGGAACAAAATTAACACTTCCGGTCTTAAAATTCCTCACTTGAACTTTCCAGTCAAATAAATGCTTCATTTTACCCTGAGCTATTTCTAAATTCTCTTGAGCCAAAGTTCACACTTTTTGTAACTGATCTTTAAATTTAGAAACATAATCCAACAAGTCCAATTGCACATCCTCATTGACCCACTGTTCCTTTAACAACATTAAAGGTCTTCTAACCTGAAGTCCAAACACTATTTCAAAAGGGCTGAAACTAAATGAATCCTGTGCAGACTGTCTTGTTGTAAATGAATACCTTCATCCCAATCTTTCCTATTCTCCAGATCCTCATCTATTTTTGAGTAGCATTTTAAATGAGATCTGTTTTGTAAAGGGTTTGTGTGAAGTCATCTACACTCTAAACCCCCACAATCTAGCTCCTTTAAAAACACATCTTAATACAATACAAAATATAATCTCTCCATCACAGGAGAGAAAGCAAGAAAAGCGGAAGGAGGGACAGGATCAACATGCATGAGAAACACAATGAAACCAGGTGATAATGTCTGTGAGAAATGATCAGCAATGGCTACCCAGGCTGGGACCATCTCCTATGTTGCTAAGCTGACAGATGGATGTGTTTTCTGCAGACATCAGGACCGTGTGCACTTGCATCATGTGTACTCCGAGGTGGATACTTCCATTGAGTTTCCAATAGTGAGACAGACTATTGTGGAAGTGTTCCCCAGTGACTTTGCCAGAGAGAGGGATGCTGGCAGAGTGGACTAGGTTCGCTGAAGAGGATGGACATTCTAACATGGACACACTGACCTCTTTTATGCCCCCAATACCTGATTTGCCCATAATACCTTTGTCAGCAGTGTCTGCTGGGTTATCAGGGTAGTGTGCAGATCTTGGCACACTCTCAAACCTCCTGACAGACTTGGACAGTTTTTATTAGACTGAATGTGGTATCTGCCACTTTTTTCAGATGTTTTTATTTTATTAAAGTGTTCCTGAGATGTTATAAGTTTTAGGTGTACACAAGCTAATGACACCCTTGTTCTTTATATTTGGGGCATGTTTGATTCGGGGGAGGGGGGAGTGTTGTAATGTGAGTTGTTTTAAAAGTGAGGCTGGGAGGAGTTTATTTCCTGTGTGCTTTGTAAATCACTTGGAGGCCATACTGTGCGTAAGAGGAGAAACAATGGTGGGGTATGTGTGTTTGGGGGTGGGGGGGTGTGGGTGGATGGTTTCTCTGCTCCAGATAAAGTTGTTTTTTTGAGCTTCAAGTTGTCAAGTGGTTCTTTCTTAAGTAGAAGTTACCACATTAGTGAACATATTTGGCTGGCAAATCTGAAGCATAAACTGAGAACCTTAAAAATAAATAAACAGGTAGAAAAATCCCACTTCATTAATTTAGGAAAGTCTTCTGCTTGCTGCCTACTTCCTATAAAGCTTCACTAAGACAGATTATTTTATTACTATTTGTTGAGTCTTGTTCTTCTTCTTTGGCCTGGCTTCGCGGACGAAGATTTATGGAGGGGTAATGTCCACGTCAGCTGCAGGCTCGTTTGTGGCTGACAAGTCCGATGCGGGACAGGCAGACACAGTTTCCTCCTTTGTCTTTTGACAGTGAGGTGGGCTCTGCGGTCTTCTTCAAAGGAGGTTGCTGCCCGCCGAACTATGAGGCGCCAAGATGCACGGTTTGAGGCGATATCAGCCCACTGGCGATGGTCAATGTGGCAGGCACCAAGAGCTTTCTTTAGGCAGTCCTTGTACCTCTTCTTTGGTGCACCTCTGTCTCGGTGGCCAGTGGAAAGCTCACCATATAACACGATCTTGGGAAGGCGATGGTCCTCCATTCTGGAGACGTGACCTACCCAGCGCAGTTTGATCTTCAGCAGCGTGGATTCGATGCTGTCGGCCTCTGCCATCTCGAGTCTTGTTAAAGGCACAAAAACCCACAGATTATACTGAAATGCAAATTATACTGATTTTTTTCTAAACTTAAGGATGTTGAACAAGTCATAGCTATAATTAGATTTTTATTTAGTTGTGGTGATACACCACTAGCCTACTGCAGGGGTGATCTCTATACCTGCAGGAAGATGACCGGAGGACAGACCACACCTGGGCAGCTGTCAATCAACTACCCGGGATATAATCCTGAGCTGGCCCCTCCCAAGCAGTCACTCCAGAGTTACCAGTGCAGCTACTACTGTAGAAGAGACTTTTAATTGAATAAAGCCTGTTGTACAGTCTTTCTCAAGTTTTGTGTCTGCTGACTGCTTAATATTAGTCCTCACAGCTAAGAGTACTTATTGCATAGTTTATTTTGTATGACTAACTTCAAGTAGCAAGAACAGGAACAAAATAATAATCATCCCATATGTTTCTTGTTCTATTATTAAATTATTTGTGTGAATTAAAATGTGAGTGATTGCAGGTGATGTAGGCCATTGAGTTTTAGTTGTATTTTAATTTCCTCTGGGTTTGTTAGTTAGATTTTAGTGATTAATTTTGCCATCGCATCTGACCTCTGAAACCAAAATCAGGTTGGTCAAACTCGTGTTTCTGCTTTTTGGGCCTATGAGCAGAAATTGGCTGCAGCCTCACATTTGAAAAAACACTTTACTGGTTATAAAGAGCATTAGAGTGTCCTGTGCCATGTAAGTAAAAGAAAGAAAGAGACCCTGTTTAACAAACTACACGTGGACAAAGGCCAAATGAAACCATTACTGGTTACAAGAATCAATCCACACCATGCCAACCCCTAGCATATAAAATGGGTTCTTTTCTCCAGGCCATTAGGGAGAGTGCAGTAGGAAGAGGATGAGTATTAGACCTACATGTCACGTTGCTCCTATGAATACAATGGGCTTGAATAGGTAGGGGATGAACGTGCAGATCATATGGAAACACTTCTGGTGACACCATGTGCTTCCTTCCCAACTATTTAATGTTGCTTATTTACGGGAGGTAAACTGGAAACATAAATTTGTTGATGAAACATTTGGCTGTATACCTAATCTCATCAAATACCAGAATTATTTTGGTTAAAGACTGGAATCAATCAGTTCATCAACCAATGGACATGTTGAGTTTTGGTGATAATAATGGAGCATTGAAAATGCTGTGGTATTTTTATCTCTCTCTCTCTCCCCCCCTCTCCCCCCCTCTCCCCCCCTCTCCCCCCCTCTCCCCCCCCTCTCCCCCCTCTCCCCCCCTCTCCGCCCTCTCCCCCCCCTCTCCCCCCCCTCTCCCCCCCTCTCCCCCCCCTCTCTCCCCCCTCTCCCCCCCTCTCCCCCCCTCTCCCCCCCTTTCCCCCCCCTCTCCCCCCCTCTCCCCCCTCTCCATCAGCATGTAATGAAGTTAAAAATCTGAGCACAAATTCCAGGATGACAGTGCAGAATTGTAAAAATGAAACTTCCATCTCAGATGGATGGAAATTAGCTCGAGATCATTTTAAAGTGATAAGAATTTTCTCTGTTGATGTGCCAAAAATTCTCTGAACCAACAATACTTAAAGCAAAACAGATTTTTCTGATCATAAGCTCAAATTGAAACTCAAAGATATGAATTTGGAAAATGTTGCTTTAAGAAATTGCTTTTATTGCTGTATGTGTGCAAATCAGTTGTGTAAGTGTCATCAAACTTCAAAGTATTTATTGGATCCAAAATGCTTTGGGGAATTTAGAGATAATGAAATTCTCCCTTTAATCAAGATTAGCCCACTATTTTACACCTAAAGCTGGCATTCTTCCATGTCTATTCTACAATCTGCAAAGTATTAAAAGTTATTCTGCTGCCAGTAACTTGGGGAGAAAGATCAAATGAGCTGTAAAATCAATTACACATTTTCTTCCCTTCATTTTCTTTAAAATTTCACTTTATTTGTTGTAAAACAATTGGTGATGGGCAAAATGCTATTTGTCCATTTGGGTATCCTAAAATTTCCCAAAATCTTGCCATGGTGATGATTTGCCCCTTGCTCTATTGAATTAAAACAGAAAAACCTGAAAATTGTCAGTAGGTCAGCCAGCATCTGTGGAGAAAGGGACAGAGTTGGCAAAATGACCCTGCATCAGAAATGAAGAAATCTTTCAATTGTTTTCATCAGGGAGTTAAAATGAGTTGATGTAAAATTGGTGGACAGCCTAATGCAAACAGACTCCTTCAGGTAAAATTAGTTCAAATTATTCTCCTCATATTTGGGTTAATCAGCACCCAATTGATCAAGGATATTTTAGCCTCAATCAGTTTATGCTGATTCTCAGCAGGAGGTGGAAGGGCAAGGGAAGGAAGAGAGAGCAAATCGTTAATGGATGAACTTTTGCAGGAAAATACATAGGAACAGGCAGACTATCTAAATAAAACACACAGAAGTGCTGGAGAAACTCAGCAGTTCATGGAAAGCAATAGGTCGTTGATGTTTCAGGTTTGAGCCTTTTATCAGGAATGCCTAAACAGTCAATCTATCAATCTTTGGCTTGGCTTCGTGGACGAAGATTTATGGAGGGGTAATGTCCACGTCAGCTGCAGGCTCGTTTGTGGCTGACAAGTCCGATGCGGGACAGGCAGACACGGTTGCAGCGGTTGCAAGGGAAAATTGGTTGGTTGGAGTTGGGTGTTGGGTTTTTCCTCCTTTGTCTTTTGACAGTGAGGTGGGCTCTGTGGTCTTCTTCAAAGGAGGTTGCTGCCCGCCGAACTGTGAGGCGCCAAAATGCACGGTTTGAGGCGATATCAGCCCACTGGTGATGGTCAATGTGGCAGGCACCAAGAGCTTTCTTTAGGCAGTCCTTGTACCTCTTCTTTGGTGCACCTCTGTCTCGGTGGCCAGTGGAGAGCTCACCATATAACACGATCTTGGGAAAGCGATGGTCCTCCATTCTGGAGATGTGACCTACCCAGCGCAGTTTGATCTTCAGCAGCGTGGATTCGATGCTGTCGGCCTCTGCTATCTCGAGTACTTCGATGTTGGAGATGAGGTCGCTCCAATGAATGTTGAGGATGGAGCGGAGACAACGCTGGTGGAAGCATTCTAGGAGCCATAGGTGATGCCGGTAAAGGACCCATGATTCAGGCAGTTCACTCATGTGGGAGGAGGGGGCAACATTTTGAGAGGGGATATGAGAGTTCTTTAGGTGTGCTGGCTAATATTCATTCCTTACCATTGCATCTGATTTGGTGGGGATTTATTTCCTTGCTGTATGCTATGTGCACGAAGGCTCCCATATTACCTGCAGCAAGGAATTAAGTTGAAAACTACTTCATTGGCTATGGGCTGCTTGGGATCTCCTGGGGTTGTAGGAGGTGCTATTTTTCCAGGACATATTTTCATAATATAGTAAAGAAAGAATAAATTCCAAGGCAGATCCAAGTTGCTTTTCAACTGTGGTCACAGCGGCTGATGGGATGTGGTTTTACACCAGTCATTTCCTGCATGACTCTCAAAGTCAACCACCCACTGTGAAGGAGCATCAAATAACATACAAGAACTTCCCAGGAGGAAAGAGGCAAAGTTGGATGCAGGGGCCTCCATCAGGCTACTCTCATTCAGCTCCTGTGGCTTAATTTCAACCCTAACTTAAGCCTCAGTTAAACAGCAGAAGGGTGGAGGATGCTGCGGGTACAAAAAGCATGCATTTTACACCATCATCTGTGGGTGACCGAGTCGGGAGCTTTGGGAGTTTATGAATACTGGGAGCCTGTTGTATTTCTACTAACAATGTGTTTGCATTTGCACCATTTGTTGTGCTTGCACTTGTACAATGATGACACGGAGATGTGGTGCTTTTCTCATTCTTTAACTATCAGACTAACATGGCTACTGACATACAGACCTATATGTCATGTAGCTCCTATGAATTGAATGGGGGGGGAGGTGGGGGGGGAAGGTGACATCATGACATGGGTGTCATGTTGTACAGCAGGGTGGACTTGTACATAACACTCTTTTCCACCCCCGTGAAATAAATGTTGAATAGTCCCATGACTACTAGTGAGAAGTGAGAATTAGGATACATATACTGAGTGATTATAATACGGAAAGGAGCTTAATTGATAATCATGGAGCAGTCCTTAAAGTGCTCAGGTGGTCTTCATTCTCTCTTGGACCACCTCGCATGGCATGCTGGACCAGTATTTGGGTGTTCTGGGTAGGACCCACAGATAGTCGGATCGACTGCTGGCCTCCAGGGTTCTACGTGCTGGGCTGCATGTTGCAGATACTGGGCTACCCGTCTCTGCCCCTCCTTCACTCAGCTCAAGGGATTGGATTGCTGTGGCAAGCCATGGCAGGTCTAGTTCTACCTCCTTCAGATCCTGCGGTAATTCGTGGACTTTAGTGTCAGACAATTGGTCAATGTGTCATTTTCACAGTCTGTTCCCCTCTAGAACAGAATATGTGCAGTGCTCAACATTTGTAGGACCTCTACCACCCATGGGTCTTTGTATTTTCTGTATTCTTGTGCCAGTACTCTCACCTACTTCCAGTGTTCTAGGTAAAGTTGCTGGCAATGTTGATTTTTCTAAACGGAGGCCCAGATCCGGGTGAACTGTGGACAGTCTTGTCCGCAGGTTGTGGCTGAACATTAATTCCACTGGGGTTTGTTTTGTGGTAGAACATGGTGAGTTTCTGTATCCCAGTAGGAAATCTGAAATTCTGTGAGTTCAGGAGCCATTTAGAAGTTTTTGGTTTTCACCACCTTTTTGAAAGTTTGCACAAAGCATTCCACCTCCCCATTAGTACTTTGGTGATAGGGTGCCGTCAAAATAGTTATCGCACATAATTTTTTTTTAAAAGGTTCTGATGTAAACTGGGGTCCATTGTCAGTGACCAATTCATGAGGTAATCTGTATGTGTCCAAACATGGCCTGTAGATGTTCAATTGTAGAATCGGTTTTGGTGTTTTTCATATATAAAACTACTGGCCATTTGGAATGTGCATCCACCACTATAAGGAAAGTCTCTGCCATGAATGGCCCCACAAAGTCTACGTGAATCCGATGCCAGGGTCTGAAAGACGATTTCCATGGGTTGGCCTCGGCCTGTAGCATTTTTGGCTGCAATCACTGACATATTTTTCATTATTTTGTTGTTGTTTCAATGTCTCTGTCTATTGATGGCCACCAAACATGCATCTGGGCCAGAGCTTTCATTCGTACCATTCCTGGATGGTTGTGGTGCAGCTCTAATAATATGGTGTTCTGTCATTTGGCCGGGATAATTGTACGGGTACCCCAAACTAAATATCCTTCCTCAACTGATAGTTCATGACAGCATGTGAAGTAAGCTTTCGGGACTTCTGGTATGACCTCAGATTCTGACCATCCATTAAGGGTGAAGTAATAAGACTGCTTAACATTGCCTCCTTTTGGGTTTCATTGCCAATCATCTGAGCTGCAATGGGGAGTTGTTGCAGTTGTTCTTGGTTGATAGCGGCTGCCTCTGCGGTCCATTTAATAATTTCTTCTTGTTGTTCAGTTTCGGGAAGTGATAAGAGTGATATGGCATTCACATGGCTGTTGAGTGTTTCCAGTTTGTTTTGCCTTGTAGTTGTATGTGGCTAGTAGCATGGCCCATCTTTGAATTCTGGCTGCAGCTACTATTGGTATCCCTTTGTGGGGGCCCAGAATCAAACTTAGAGGTTTGTTGTCAGTGATTAGGTGAAAATTCTTCCATCAAGATATTGGTGAAATTTTTTACACCAAAACTTATTGCTAATCCTTCTTTTTCCAGTTGTGCGTAATTGCATTTGCTTGCAGTTAATGTCCATGAAGCACGTGCCACTGGATTCTCAACCTTCTCTGTGATTGGGACAATACTGCTCCCAGTCCTATTGGTGAAGCATCAATGGCTAGAGTCATTTCCTTGTTTGGGTCGTAGTGGATTAGAACATTATTTATTTTAGTTGATCAACTGTGATTTTAGTTTTGTATTCCAGTACATGGCCTATAGGATCTTTCTTCACATTTGTGGTGATTACAAAGTCATCATCAACTTTCTTGATCTTTCTTGAGTAAGTGGTTTAGGGTTCTGCATAGTGTAGACATGTTAGGGATTTATAAGCCCCAGAAGGGACTGTAATTCCAACTTGTTGGGGCTTTGTGAATGGTTTCTGTGGCTGCCGGATCCATTCATACCCCCTCCTTGTCAATTATAAATCCCAGGTATGTCACTGAGGGCAGCATGAAGACACACTTATCCTGTTGTAATCATACATTGGCCTGTTGAAGTCTATTTAGGACCTTTTCAAAGTTTTGTAAGTGTTCTCTGTTGTTTCAGCCCGTGATTATGATATTATCAAGGTAACATCCCATTGCTATTCCATGTAGTAACTTGTCCATTGTAGCTTGAAAAATTTCAAGTGCTGCTGAGATTCCATATGGCATGCATGTTCAGGTGAACAGTCCAGGTGGGTATTGATTGTCACATGTTGTCTTGCTTCTTTGTCCAACTCTATTTGTTGGTATGCCTGTGACAAATCTAGTTTTGTGAACTTTTGCCCTCCATTTAGTGCTTGGAATAGCTCTTCTGCTTTGGGCTTGTGGTGTTCTTTTTCTTTTAGTGCCTGGTTGATGGTGACTTTCTAATCGCCACAAATGTGAAATTTACCGTTTTCTTTCCATACAGGTATGATGGATGCTGCCCAATCACTGTATTCTATCAGTTCTAATACCTTCATCTTTTAATCAGCTTCAATTTTTCCTTTCATTGTGAACTTCGGTTACACATTCTCTTTTCATTTCAATTTGGCTTGAAACCCTTTTTTTCTCCAACCTTTGTTGGAAAACCACGGAGTGGTCGATCAGGATCTGGTTGAGTTCTGGCTGGGTGTTGCCTTCTTGGTTTATATTCAGTATTGAACTGATTTCCAGCCAGTTATAGCCAGTTTCTTCCAAAAGGTGCTGTTCCCTGGGTATCTACGATACAGAGAAATAGTGTTTTTGGTTGTTGTTGCTTGTATTGTACCTTGACCGTATATTTCCCAAACACTTTGATTTTGTTTCCAGTAACAGATCTCCATGTTACATTGGTTGTTTTCACCGGAAGGTGTGGTAGCAAACATTGCTTTAAATCTAATGGCATTAGAGACACTTCAGCCCCTGTGTCGAGCTCCATTTTCAGAGGTCCGTTGTTTATTTTCAGTTGAATATAAATGGTTGTGTTTTTTTTTCATTTATCTTTTGGATGTGTAAGACTGCAGCTATTCTTTTGTCATCTTCGGAGTTGTTCTATGCTCATGGTCATCTTTCTCTGTCTCTCTCTGTCTCTCTCTGTCTCTCTCTGTCTCTCTCTGTCTCTCTCTATCTCTCTCTCTCTATCTCTCTCTCTCTCTGTCTCTCTCTCTCTCTGTCTCTCTCTCTCTCTGTCTCTCTCTCTGTCTCTCTGTTTGTCTCTCTGTGTGTCTCTCTGTGTGTGTCTCTCTGTGTGTGTCTCTCTGTGTCTCTGTGTGTGTGTGTGTCTCTGTGTATGTCTTTGTGTGTGTCTCTGTGTGTGTCTCTGTGTGTGTCTCTGTGTGTGTGTCTGTGTGTGTGTGTGTCTGTGTGTGTGTGTCTGTGTGTGTGTGTGTGTGTCTCTGTGTGTGTGTCCCTTTTTTCTTGCAGCCATTTGGAATTTTGAAGAAGGTTTTCTCGGCTTTCATTGTATTTCCTACAATGGAAGCCCTGTTGGTGGGAAAACGTCCTGACTAGAAAGTCTTGTTGGCCCACATCCAAATTTTTGTCTGCCATTTTTGAGCTGCAGGCAGTTCTGTAAGCAACCTCAAGAGTTACTTTGTCATCCATTGCCAGTCATTTGTTTTGCCTGGCGATCTGTTAACCCCATCACCAATCTGTCTCAAAGTGCTTGGGTCAGAAACTGCTTGAAGTGACAGTGCTTGGACAGCTTACCCAATGCTGCCAGGTATTCACTTACTGCCTCCTCTGACATTTGTATCCTTTCATAGAATCATTGCCTTTCTGCCATAACCGGTGGTCTGGGGCTTAAGTGGTTTCCCATTGTTGTGCATAACTTGGTGTATGTCTTCATCTCTGGGTCCTCTGGGGACAGCAAAGTTTTAAGAAGATCAAATGTTTTGCTGCCCATTATACTGAGGAATAGGGCATGTTTTTGGTTTACTTGGTCTTCAATTATATGGGCTACGCAGTAGTGGTTAAACCATTTTAGGTAATTGCCCCAACTTTCATCTGCTTCGTGAATTCTCTGAACTTTCCCTCCACCATCTTGGCATGCTTTCACTTTGATCTGTGAGTGCAAACAAAAGTTGGAGGTCACAAATGTAGGATCCAATTTTTGCCGATATTGGAAAATTGTCTCATGCCTTTTGTTACTTTGCAGACCAGCAGCAGTGTGGTGCTACCACTGTGTATATTTACCAGGCTAGCAACATATAAGATGTGCTGACATCTAATGGTGATTAAAGCCTATTAATCAGAGAGCCTTGTCTAATGTGATTGATTGGTAGCACAATTTAATCACCTTTAGATGTCAGCACATCTTGCATGTTGCTGGCCTGGTTCCAAGGCAGGTACTGAGGGAGGGGTTTGGAAGTAACAGCCTTTATGGGGATATCTAGGAGGGAGGAGTCACAGGTTCAGGGGTGGGCCAGCCCATAAGCACATACATACAATATACATAATGGTAGCACCACAAGCAGCAATAGTAATTCACCAAGAGACTTATTTATAGTTTTCTTTTAAAACAATTGATTTATTAATGACTACTAATGATACAGCAACTTATCTAAACTTAACATCCAACTGTGCATGTGTGTCCCCGTGTCCCAACCCAAACCATTACAGCTTGGGCACAATTCTGGAAAGTCAGTTCACAGTTCAGTCTTAGAAATCCTGTGTTGAAATGCAGACTCCTAAACTGGTGCACAGAAGTAATCATGAAGGAGGTGGGAGAGAATGAGTGACTAGACTCATGAATCCTTGTCCAGTTGCTTGCTGAAAAATATCATCCTAGACGAATGGTTGTAACAATCCCCCCTTTCCCTTGGGAAGGAGGGGAACAAAACGCATGACTTGTACTACGCTTCCAAAAACCCCAGCACAGGTCAGTCGAAGTGACCTCTGGTTCAGTAGGTCCCCTTCAAAATGACCTTTCCTTTGGTCACGGTAGGATTCAATAAATTCCCTGAGAGGGAGAATCAGCCAAATTGTCCATTTCACACAGTCACTCAGCATACTGGTCAAGATCACCATGTGAATTGTTCCTTTAAGTATCCCACTCATGTCTCTCTCCACCTGTCCCTGGATAAAGCAACAAAATGTTCCCCCTCTCTTCCTCCAGAGGATAACTTTGGGCATAGTTTGTACTTGATTGTTGCCACTCAATTTTCTCCACAGTTGTGAATGGTTGCTGGCTGCACCAACCCTTAAGGTGACAGTCCCAAAATGAAACGGGAGCTTGTAATAATATAAATAGTAAAAAATTGCACCATGCTGTAGTTCAGAGAAACCTAGTAGTTCTTGTGCATGAATCACAAAAGGATGTAAACAAGAAAATCAGCACACGCTGGTGACACGTACAGTACACAAGAGTGTTAGAGAACCTCAGCAAATCACATGGCATCAATAGCAAGTAAAAAGCAGTTGATGGTTTGGGCCTGAGGAAAAAGGTTAATTTGCACATGTAGCAGGTAATCGAAAAGGCAAATGGAATGCTGGCCTTCATTGCTTGAGGGATTGAATTTTAGAGCAGGAAAGTTCTGCTCCAACTGTTCAGGGAACTGTGAGGCTGCACCTGGAGTATTGTGTGCTGTAAGGATATACTGGCTTTAGAGGCAGTACAGAGGAGATTCACTAGATTGATTCTGGAAATTTGGATGTTATGACAAAATTTTGAGAGTGCAGAGTTTGCATTTTCCTACCAGGATTAAAGGCAAAGGGAACAGATATAGGGAACCTTAGTTTTCAAGGTATAGCGGTGATCTGGTTAAGAGGAAGAGAGAGGTGTATGACAGGTATAGGCAACAAGGAGCAAATGTAAGAAAATACTAAAGAAGGAAATCAGAAAGGCAAAAAGGAGGCATGAGGTTACTTTGGCAGATAATGTGAAGGTAACTCCAAAGGGTTTCTACAAGTATATTAAGAGTAAAAGGATAGAAAGGAACAAAATTGTCCCCTAGAGTGGATCAGAGTGGTCATCTACGTGTGGATCCTCTCAAAATGTGAGAGATCTTTAACAATTTTTTTTTTTGCATCAGTAGTTACTCAGTAAACTGGCATAGTGTATAAGGAAGGGAAACAAACATCATTGAACATATGGAGATTGACAAGGAGGCTCTTGCTGCCTTACAGCAAATAAAGGTAGACAAATCCCGGATATGATATTCCCTCAGTCCTTGATGGAGACTAGTGTAGAAATTGCAAGGGCCATGCAGATATATTCAAAATCTCCTTAGCCACGGGTGAGGTGCCAGAGGATTGGAGGGTAGCTCATCTTGACCCATTGTTTAAAAAAGGATGCAAAAGTAAACCAGTTAATTACGGGCCAGTGAGCCTGACAATAGGTAAATTATTGGAATGAGTTCTGAGATATAGGATATACAAGTATTTGGATAGCCATGGGCTGATTAAGGACATTCAACAGGGTTTTGTGATTGGTAGGTCATATTTAACAAATCTTGAAGAGATTTTTTTGAGGAAGTTACCAAGAAAGTAGATGAAGGAAAGGCTGTGGATGTGGTCTACATGGACTTTATTAAGGCCTATGACAAGATCCCACGTGGGAGGTTAGTACAGAAGGTTAAAATACTAGGTATCCATGGAAAGGTTGTAACTTGGATTTGAAATTGGCCATCTGGGAGAAAACAGAGTAGTGGTGGATGGTTGCTTCTCAGACTGGAGACCTGTGACTAGTAGTGTGCCTCAGTAATCTGTGTTGGGATCATTGTTGTTTGTTGTCTATATCAATGATCTGGATGATCATGTGGTAAATTGGATCAGCAAATTTGCTGATGACACAAGGCAGCATTGTGGACAGTGAGGAAGATTTTCAAAGCTTGCAAAAGAATCTGGACTAACTGGGAGAATGGGCCAAAATGGCAGATGGAATCTAATGCAGACAAGTGTGAGGTGTTTCATACACAGTAAATGGTAGGGCACTGAGGAGTGTGAAGGAACCAAGAGATCTGCGAGTACAGATACATTGTTCCCTGAAGGTGGTGTTGCAGGTGGACAGGGTTGTAAAGAAAGCTTTTGGCATCTTAGCCTTTATAAATCGAAGTATTGAGTATAAGAGTTGGGATGTTATGTTGAAGTTGTGTAAGACATTTGTAAGGCCAAATTTGGAATATTGTGTGCAGTTCTGATCACTTAGCTACAGGGAGGATATCAGTAAGATTGAAAGAATGCAGAGAAGATTTACTAGGATGTTGCTGGGTCTTCAGGAGATGAATTACAGGGAATGATTAAACAAATTAGGACTATATTCCTTTGAATGAAGAAGAATGAGGGGAGATTTAAGAGGTTTACAAGATTGAGAGGTATAGACAGAATGGATGTGAGTATGCTTTTTTCTGTTTAGATTGGGGAGAAAAGTATGCGAGGACAGCTTTAGGGTGAAAGGGGAAGGGTTTAGGGAGAACATTAGAGGGAACTTCACTCAGAGTGGTGGGAGTGTGGAACAACCTGCCATCTGATGTGATGAATGGGGGCTTGATCTTGTGATTTAAGAGTAAATTGGATAGATACATGGATGGGAGAAGTCTGAAGGATTATGAAATAAGAGCAGCTAATTGGTTCTAGCAGAATAATGGTCAATTCAGACTAGAAGGGCTGAATGGTCTCTTTTCTGTGCTGTAGTGTTCTAAGGCATGGAAAAATGTCAGCAAGGTGTCTGAACAAAAATGTAGGGGGTGATGTATGATTGCAAAAATATGAAAGCAAGTTAATTTTAAGTCTCAGAAGATGGGAATGAGGTGCTAGAATAAAGTGGAGACCCCTGAAAGGATAACACAAGAGTCACACTTTGATCCATTGTTCCAGTGTCTGGTTGATAGGTTAATGAGGGCCAGAGAGGAAGAAAAACAAAAGTGGATGTGCAACAGCTGTGCAATAGAGATCAGATCAGAGCAGAACTGAAATAGAGGTGGGAATAGAGCAAGAGTTTCATCCCCTGAAGTTGCATGGGTTATTTGCATGGGAAGGGTTCTTGCAAGTGGAAAAACTAGCCAGCAGTTCACCGAGGAAGTGGCTTCCTTTGGAATGCTGGAAGGGGAGGGGAGAGGAAGATGTAAAACAGGAAAGTCTGCAGATGTTGTGATTGTAGTAAATGCTGGAAGAATTCAGGCACTCTGGCAGCATTCATAAGAGGTAAAGATATATAACCAATGTTTTGGACCTGAGCCCTTCTTCAAGAAAGATGTTTCCAGTGGTTGAAGGTAATGGGAATTGTGAAGGATGCTCCATGAAATGAAGAGGCTGGTAGGGTGGAAGGGAAGGACAAAGGATCTGTGTTGTTACTCTGTCCAGGTGGAGAAGGTGGTTGAGATATAATCCCAGTCTCTGTCTACTGTGGCAGAGGTGTCAAGATAAAGTAAGACTTTTCAGAGGAACCTATGCCGGATGTCTCATCACTGGAGAAAATGTGAGAGGAACTGGTAAAAGGGATGGAGTCCAAACCGGGGACAGGGAGGTAAAAAACTGTCAAGAGAGCTGGAGATTGCAGTGGATGCTTGATGCTAGCCTATCCCTTGAATGTAGAGATAGGGATGCAGAGAGGAAAGACAAGCCAGAGATGGGCCATGTGAACATAGGAGCAGCCCCTTAGTAAACATGGCACTATAAGTTCAGAAGTCTATGTTAGAGTGGCTAACAGGAATTTTAAAAATACAATGGAAAAAGAGGTCAGAAGGAGGGATCTGGAATTCTGGAGATGAGAGAAAGAGCCCACAATCTTGGGTAAAGCTTATTGGACAACAGAATGGACAAGGAATTAATTGGAGGCCTCTAGTCTCATCAACTTAAGGAATGAAGAATTTGAGGCCTCTGTGGGAGAGTGATTATTTGAGATCACAGAAATGATCAGAAGGGATAATAAAATTACAGCAGGAGGTGAACTGGCAGGAGAGATGGAGTTGGAGGAAAATTAAATGGGAGGAAGATCTGAAGGAGTAGAGGTATTAGAGCAAGAGTGTGGAGAACAGGTTACAGGGGAAAATTAGTGAGGGATTTTTCTCTCGATCAGTGCAAACTCAATGAGCCAAATGACCTTTTGTTTTGTGCTAAGGAAACAAAATAAGGTATCTGTTCAAGTTTGTATCCTTTGACTAGTTTCTAGTGGTTAATGGTTCAAGAATGAAGAGTTAGAGATGTTAACTTAAATACAAAGGATTTAAAACAGAGGCAGGAGAAATTTCTTTGGGGGGGGGAGGGAAAACAATTGAGAGGCTGCAAGATTCATATCCAACATGGCCAAGTCAAGTTTATTGTCATCTGATTGCAGAATTACAACCCGACAAAACAGGATTCTTCGGTACAAAACATGCAGACACACAACCAGATATAACACACATACAGACAAACAATACATATGCCAAACAAGTATTTATAATACAAATAAATAAAAATTACTTCATAAATATGACACTCTCGGATGGTTAATGTGAGCAGGTCCTTTGGTTGTTCAACATTCTCACTCCCCATGGGAAGAAGCTGTTCCTCAGCCTGGTGGTGCTGGCTCTGATGCTCCTGTATCTCTTTTCCGATGGGACCAGCTGAAAGCTGTCCAGAGCGGGGTGCAATGGTCCCTCAAGGATTTTGTGTCCCCTCTTCAGGCATCGATCCCAGAAGATCATATCAATGGATGGAAGGGAGACTCCAGAGATTCTCTCTGCTACATTTTAGGGTCCTGTGAATTGACCTCCGATCCATTTCTCTGCAGAGACTATACCACTCTTTGATGCAAGCAGCGAGGATGCTCTTGACAGAACTCCTATAGAAGGATGACATGATAATGGCCAATAGTCTTGCCTGTTTCAGTCTTCTCAGGAAATCCAGTCACTTCTGCACCTTCGTGTCAAGTGAGGAGATGTGTATCCATGATAGAACTCTAAGGAACTTAGTGCTCTCCACTCTCTCCACTACAAAGTTGTTGATGTGGAGGGTGGTCATTCCTGGTGGTAGTTGAATCATGACTGTCTCTGTGTTGGTTAGTCATGTGGATGAAGGGAAAGGATGAGGAGCTATAGTAATGGGATAGGTGAAGGCAATTAGAACTATTGTTTGTGTGGAAGATACAAATCAGCTTGGTGTTCAAATTCCATGTAACAATATTCCTGTATTTCGATCCTAGAGCATCTCACAGAAACTGACTGTAAAGTAAGTGAAGCATTGGAGATCAAAGAAATACAGTTCAGTGCTATTAAAACTGTTTGTAGTGCAGTAAATCTAAGATGAACATGTGCAACATTTAGCAAACCTCAATTTAAACTTTGTTTAGACACAATATTGCCATCTAGTGTACATGTACAGCAGCTGCCAGTGTTCAAATACACACATTGACCCATTCATTTGGTTTTGTCTCCACACTCGATGATTCTCTGGAAAATAATTTGGTAATGTATCTATTCATCGATTGGCACAGATGTGACAGTTGGACTTTCTTAAGCCCCCTTCACACTTGCAAGTGATCCCAGGAATTAACGCCCAATTGGCCTTTAAAGTGTCAAGTGTGAAAGCAAAATCAGCTCAACGCCGCCATGTGATGATGTCATTTCATGCCATCAACCCCAAATACAACCCCTGGCATCTGAAGTATCAGGCAAGTGTACAATGGGTAATTGCATTGTGGGATTGAAATGACCCAAGAGGAGGGAGGGGGGCAGAGGAGGAGGGAGGGGGGGGCAGAGGAGGAGGGAGGGGGGGCGGAGGAGGAGGGAGGGGGCGGAGGAGGAGGGAGGGGGGGTGGAGGAGGAGGGGGGGTGGAGGAGGAGGGAGGGGAGGGGGAGGGAGGGGGGGCAGAGGAGGAGGGAGGGGGCAGAGGAGGAGGGAGGGGGGCAGAGGAGGAGGGAGGGGGGGTGGAGGAGGAGGGAGGGGGCAGAGGAGGGAGGGGGTGCAGAGGAGGAGGGTGGGGGCAGAGGAGGAGGAAGGGGGCAGAGGAGGAGGGAGGAGGTTGGAGGAGGAGGGAGGGGGCAGAGGAGGAGGGAGGGGGGCAGAGGAGGGGGGGGGCCGGAGGAGGAGGGAGGGGGGCAGAGGAGGAGGGAGGGGGGTTGAGGAGGAGGGAGGGGGTGGAGGAGGAGGGAGGGGGGCTGGAGGAGGAGGGGGTGGAGGAGGAGGGAGGGAGGGGGGTGGAGGAGGAGGGAGGGAGGGGGGCGGAGGAAGGGGGGGCAGAGGAGGAGGGAGGGGGGCGGAGGAAGAGGGGGGGCGGAGGGGGAGGGGGCTTTCGCAAGGTCCCTTATTAAAGTTTATATAGGTTGGCACAACATCAACTATGGCTGAAGGGCTTAAACTGTGCTGTACATAAAACTTAATTATATTATTAGGAATGATTAATTTTGTTCAAATATATGATCATAATATATGATCAAAAATTAATGCAGGTCCACTCACTCGATCATCATGATGTCACCAGTCCTAACCCCAGGGATGGCTCCTTACAAGTGTGAAAACCTTTGGTGTCCCATTTAGGAGTGGTCAAGTGTGAAAAGCCAAATGACTATTCCTATCCCGGGGTACTGAATGGCCAATTTAGTGGGATGCAAGTGTGAAATGGGCTTTATACAGACCAGATAAAGGTGACTGAAAAGATTTGGGTGTTGATGCCTTGCATCCTGTGTCAAAAAAGGCAGCAGAATGGCGAAGGTCCAATACCGATTCAATCTTGCATGAAGGAGCAAAATTAATCAGTCAACACAGGTAAGAGTTGTGAAGGCTTGAAACTCTGAAGTTATTTCTCAATCTTTGTGGACTGTGAGGGAGGGAAGGATAATTTAGAAAGAGATAACAGGCCCTTCTAGCCATGAGCCCAGGACATCCAATATAACCAATAAATCTACTAAACCATACATCCTTGGAAACTGAAGCACATGCAATCACAGGGAGAATGGGTCCCTGGTGCTGTAATAGTGTTTTTCTAACTGCTACACTATCCATGTTGTGGTGTAGCTTACACAGGTCAACCCCGGTACCATGGTGACTTTTCCATGTTCTGTGCTTTTATCCTGCTCTCCTTTCTTTAGAGTGGTCTTTAGAACTTGTCTTTTTTACTCTGTTCTAACATCATCTTAAGTAAATTACTGACTCCTTTTATTGTGATTGCTCCTATAAAGTCTTGAGCATTTGCCCCTCTTTCCCCAAGGCCTCAGGCTCCACTAAATTGATCTTGTGTAGCAGGCAGAGCAGGTGCACAGCATGGTTATCGCGAACCGTCGCAGCTCACCAGCGAATGCGTGGAGCCACAGGCTGGAATGCTATGCACTTACTTGGATAACTGACTGCATTTGTGCAGTTCTGCGTGCCGAGTAATGGCACGCCGGATTGATATGCCTCCTTTTAGAAGGTGTGGGGCTCCCTCTGTGTGTAATTTAAACCTGCCAGCCCCACAGGTTGGCAGAAAATACTTAGTGACGTCTGCATAGGAAAATGCTGGGTCTAGGAGATTCAGTGGTTAGAGGCCTTACTTGGCCAAAGGGGAAGAGTTGGGTAGGTGATCAGGATCTGAGGAATTGGACAGCAGTTGAGTGATCAGAGCATTATGATGATGGGGTTGGTGGAGAATATGATGAGAGCTCTCAGGCTATGAGCATTGGGTATTTGGACTGGGGATGACTCTGGAACTGGTGAAGGGTCAGTGGGCAGGAGGTAGTGGTCAAAGATCATATACAAAAGTAGGCCAAGCAGCAACTGTGGTCAGAGTGACACAGTTGATGTTTCATCATGAAGACCCTTTGTCAGAAATAAGAAGGTAGCTTTAGCTTGCAGGCAAGATGGCAGAGTAGATGAAAATGACAAAGGAAAAATTTATGACCAAGTGAGGCTGGTGCTGTCACAGGAATGAGTTGTGGAAGTCATCATATCAAATGAACTAATGGAACAGTTACAGGATATAATGCAAAGAAATATAATGCATTGTTAACATCAGAGCCACAAGACTGGTGCAGCAGATCAGGCTATGTTAATGGGGAGAGAAGATTGCATTTGGTATGAGATGAGATGGCTTGGAACAGAAATGTCCAGTTTTGATATGGACAAGAGAAAGTGATGATGGAGAATTTAATGGCAAGTCTGGTGACTCCAAGTTGAGGCACTCTTCTTCACACTTGCTTGTTACCTCACTGCAACAGTGCGAAGACCACAGACAGAGACATCGGAGTGGAAGGTGAAGCTGAGGATTACTCCTGAGGACTGAGATGGGGTGCTCTGCTATGCCACTCAATCTGTACTTAGTTTTACTGGCATAATACACTGAGGAAATCAAACACAGATTGGATGACTGATTTGAGGAACATTGGGGCCAGAGATGAGGGGTCAGAGCATTGGAGCAGGAACAGGGGCACTGGGACTGAAAATAAGAACATTGGTCAATAAAAATAGGAATGAAAGATGGAGGATTAGGGCAGGATAGGGGGGTGGTTCAAGAGTCATAAAGCAGGGTATGGGTCTGAGGGAAATCTCCATTAATCTCCATTGGATTATAACCATATAACCATTTACAGCACAGAACAGGCCAGTTCGGCCCTACTAGTCCAAGCCATAACAAATCCCCACCCTCCTAGTCCCACTGACCAGCACCCAGTCCATACCCCTCCAGTCCTCTCCTCTCCATGTCAAAATCAGTAAAAGGCCAAAGAGGATAGGGAAGGTGATCTAAAGAGCTGTGCATGGCACTTGGGAAAGGCACCCAATGATGGCCTTTATTTATCAGCTAAAAACTGATCATTCCTGCAGCATGCACCCCCCCCCCCCCCCAACCACCACCCCCATCTTCCAAAATTCATCCTATGTGGAAAAGGAAATTTATCTGATCAACTATTGCATTACTCAAGCCTCAGATTTTTTAATATTAAAATTTTACTTGGATGACAGCTTTCTCATCATTCCCAGACATCAGTTATTTCGCATTTTATTAAATTTAGACATTCAATACGGTAACAGGCCATTTGACCCATGAGTCCATGCTGCCTAATTTGCACCCAAACAACGTACACACTCCTTACAGACAGTGAGGGATTGCTGGTACTGTAAAGGCATTGCACAAAACACTATGCCAACTTTGCCATTAAAAAGTTTAAAAGGGTGGGAGGAGTCACGTGATGGAGTAGTGGCCGGTAGGGGAATACCAGCCCTCTCCAGAAAAGAAGAAATAAAGTGAAGAAAATACAAAGTCAATGAAATAAAAAACATAACAAATAAAAGATAAAAAGAGAAAAGAAAGAAAATGCCACCCAAGAAGGAAAAAGTAAAAACAACAGGAAAAAAAGAAAAGGCGCCAGAAAATAAAGAAGGCTTTACCTGCATGAAGAAACAGGGAGCCGTCGTGGAGAAGAGAGCCCGTTCTCTGAGGTTGGTGATGCTCCTGCAGAGTCCCGACTCCCCCGACCGCTGGATTGCAAAAATGGCTGAGCCAAACAAAAGTGCTCAACTGCGCATGCACGAGGAGTCGCGCATGCACAGTGTGCTTACTAAGGAGAAGAACACTGACAGGAGGGGGGCTCAGCCGAGGTGCGGGCAAACACAACATGACCAGCTGAGGGATGCCTGACACCAGGGCTCTCAGCTGGAAGAAGAGGAAAGTGACAGGAAATGAAGTGAAAGGAAAGAACAGCAGCAGCAGGTGGCCCTACAGATGAGTAGCCCAGAAGAAGCGGACCAACAGCAAGAAGCCAAGCAAGAAGCAGCCCAGCAAAGTGAGACAAGCAACTCATCAGGAAAGTCAGAAGAGACACAGATACAAGGAAGAGAAGAAGACACAAACGCAAGGAAGAGAAGAAGACACAAACACAGGTACAAACACAGAAGAGGAAGAAGAAGACCAAGATCTCCACAGAGAAATAGAAGATAAAACAGATGGACAGAATATAGATAAGTTTTTTTCAAGAACAAATGAGAGCATTAAAAGTATGGTTGACATTAGAATTTAGTGAAATTAAAAGAAAAATGAAAAGTACAGAAGATAAAGTGAATAGATTAGAGCTGGTCATGACAGAAATAGGGAAAAGATTAGAAAATGTGGAAGAACGAGAAACTGCTGTAGAAATGGAAGTGAATGACTTAAGAAGAAAATTGGAAGAAAGTGATTAAAAAAAGTTAGTCACAAGAGTTGTTAGCTCAGAAAATTCGTATGTTGGAAAATTATAGTAGGTGAAACAACATAAAAATAGTGGGCCTAAAGGAAGATGAAGGCACAGATATGGAGGAATTTATAAAAGAATGGATCCCAAAGATCCTGGAATGACAGAAATACAGGAAGGAATGGAAATAGAAAGGGCACACAGAACACTAGCTCCAAAACCACAGACACATCAAAAACCAAGATCTGTTTTAGTAAAATTTTTGAGATATACGACATGAGAATATATACTGGAGTGGGCAAGGAATAAAATTAGAGAAGACAATAGTCTATTGGAATGCAAGGGTCAAAAAATATTTTTTTACCCAGACATAAGAAGAGGAAGGAGTTTAATAGAGCAAAATCAATCCTATGGAAAAAAGGTTATAAATTTATGTTAAGACATCCAGCTATACTTAAAATATTTATCCCTGGGGAGCAAAACAGACTGTCCTCTGATCCGGAGAAAACACAAGAATTTGCAGGACAGAAGGAGAGATGAAGAGATGTAACAAGAATGAAGAAAGGCAATAATATATATATAAAGATGTAAAAATAATGTATATGTAAGAACTAAAGAAGGGAAGAAAGGCAGTAAGGTGGGAAAAAAGATGGTGAACTTTGTTATATGTGGGGGGAAAAAAAGTTTTTTCTGGGGGGGGTTGGGTGGGAGAGAATAACCGTCACTGTGAAATCAGTTGACACTTCCGAGCGTGTTCTCAATCCAAATGGAGAGGGGAGTTGTGGTTACCCAGTAAGGGATGAGGGGCAACCCAGAGAGGAGGTGACATTTGGGGCTAAGGGAATATTGGATGGGGGAGTTGTTGAAGTATTTTATGTTTTAAATGTGTTGTCATACATTGAGTTTAAAAAGGGAAAACAGATAAAAATGGGGAAAAGGGGGATGGTGGTGGTGAGGAAGCAGAAATGAAGTGAAGACAGGATATAAGATGGCCATGTTGAACTATATGACTATAAATATTAATGGAATACATAACCAAATTAAAAGGAAGAGGCTATTAAATTTACTGAAAAAAAAAAGAAAAAATAGATATAGCATTTGTGCAGGAAACGCATCTAACTGAAGTGGAACATAATAAATTAAAGAGAAACTGGGTAAGGCACGTAGCGCCAGAATCATATAATTCAAAAGCTAGAGGTGTAGCTATATTAATTAATAAAAATGTACCAATCAAAAGAGGAGGAAATAATAGATCCAGCAGGGAGGTATGTAATGATAAAGTGTCAGATATATTCAGAATTTTGGAATTTGCTCAATATATATGCATCTAATGAAGAGGATCAAAAGTTTATGCAAGATATTTTTTTTAAAGATTGTAGATACACAGGGGAATATATTGATAGGAGGGGATTTTAACCTTAATTTGTATCCAATGTTAGATAAAACTGGACAAAAGACTAGCAAAAAGAATAAAGTGGCCAAATTTATGGTTGAATCAGTGCAGGAAATGAAACTTATGGATATATGGAGGAGGCAACACACGAAGGAGAAGGAATATTCATATTATTTGAGTAGGCATAAAACATACTCAAGGATTGATATGTTTTTGTTGTTGGCCCATATTCAAGGGAGAGTTAGGAAAACTGAATATAAAGCTAGATTGCTATTTGATCATTCACACCTGTTATTATCAATAGAACTGGAGGACATTCCACATATAGATGGAGGTTAAACTCCATGCTACTTAAAAGGCAGGAATTTAGAGAATTTATTGAATGCCAAATTAAAACGTACTTTGAAATAAATATGGAATCAGTCGAAGACAAATTTATATTATGGGATGCAATGAAAGGTTTCATTAGAGAGCAGATAATAGTTATGTAACGAAGATGAAAAAGGACTACAATCGGGAAATAGAACAGTTGGAAAGGGAGATAGTAAGTACTGAAAAAGAACTAGCAACAAGGGTTGATATAACAAAAAGAAGAGAATTGGCAGACAAAAAAATAAAATACGAAACATTACAAATGTATAAGGTGGAGAAGAACATAATGAAAATAAAGCAAAAGTATTATGAACTAGGAAAAACACAAAATATTAGCCTGGCAACTTAAAACAGAACAAACTAAAAGAACTGTATTGGCATCAATGAAAAAGGACAAACAAATTACATATAATTGGTGTTTAAGATTTTAAAAGGCACAGACAGAGTAAATGTGCATAGGCTTTTTCAATTAAGAGTGGGGGAGATTCAAACTAGAGGGCATGGTTTAAGATTGAAGGGGGAAAATTATAAGGGGAACATAAGGGTGGTAGGGATGTGGAATGAGCTTCCGGCAGATGTGGTTGAGGCGGGATCATTGGTTTCATTTAAGGAAAGACTAGATAGTTACATGGAGAGGAGAGGACTGGAGGGGTATGGACCGGGTGCTGGTCAGTGGGACTAGGAGAGTGGGGATTTGTTACGGCTTGGACTAGTAGGGCCGAACTGGGCTGTTCTGTGCTGTAAGTGGTTATATGGTTATAATCCAATGGAGATTAATGAAAACTTTAAGAAATTTTATGAACAATTATACAAAACTGAGAATGAGAGGGGAAAGATGATAAAATAGAAGAGTTTTTAGCTAAAATTGAACTGCTGAAATTGCAAGAAGAGGAACAAAACAAATTGATAAAACCATTTGAAATAGAGGAAGTACAGGATATTTAAAAAAGCTGCCGAACAATAAAACACCTGGAGAGGATGGATTCCCAATAGAATTCTATAAAACATTTCGAGTTATTAATTCCTCTCCTGGAAGTAATGAACCAGATAGAAGAAACACAAAACTTTCCAGATTCATGTAAGACAGCAATAATTACAGTAATAACAAAGATGGGGAAGGATCCACTAACACCCAATATCTTTACTTAATTCAGATTATAAGATAATAGCAAAATTATTAGCAAACAGATTGGCCGACTATGTATCAAAAATAGTAAAACAAGATCAAACTGGATTTATTAAGAAAAGACTAACAGCAGATAATGTCTGTAAATTTATTAATTTAATTCATGCAATTCAAGGAAATGAGATACCAACAGTGGCTGTTGCTTTAGACTCCATTGACAGGGTAGAATGGAATTATTTATTCAAAGTATTACAGAGGTTGTATCTACCAGAAAAATATATTAATTGGATTAAAGCATTATATAAGGGGCCATTGGCGAAGGTAACAGTAAATGGATATGTATCAAACCAATTTAAATTAAGTAGGTCAACCAGGCAGGGATGTCCATTATCTCCCGCACTGTTCGCTTGAGCAATAGAATAGAATTGGCAGAATTAATAAGAACAGAAAATAAAATAAAAGCGATTAAAAATAAAGGAGAAGGAGTATAAAATCAGTTTATTTTCAGATGACATCATAGTATACTTAACAGAACCAGAAATATCAATAAAAGAACTACATAAGAAATTGAAGGATTATGGAGAAATATCGGGGTCCAAGATCAACACAAATAAAAGTGAAGTGATGCCAAAGAGTAATGTGGATTATACAGAATTTTAAAAAGAATCAGCATTTAAATGGCAAACACAAGCAATCCGACACCTAGGGATCAGGTTAGATAATAATTTAAGACACTTGTACAAATTAAATTATCAGCCACTAATAAAGAAATTTCAGGAAGTCTTTGAACATTGGAAAGAATTATCGCTAATGTTGATAGGGAGGATAAATTGCATTAAAATGAATATCTTCCCAAGGATACAATACTTATTTCAATTGTTACTTATTTCAATCGTTATCAATTCCCTTAACAGAGAAATTCTTCAATGAACTAAAGAGAATAATAAGGAAATTTTTATGGAAAGGGGGGAAACCAAGTATAGCATTAAATAAATTAACAGAGGTACAACCAAGGTGGTTTGCAGTTACCAAACTTTAAAAATTATTATAGAGCAGCACAATTAAGGAATTTATCAGATTTTTATCAGATAAGGGAAAAACCAGATTGGACTAAGATAGAGCTAGATAAAATAGGGAAGAAGGTACCTGAACATATACTTTATAAGTGGGATGAAAAGCTGGTACAATATAAAAGCTCACCAGTATTGCATCATTTACTCAATATATGGAAGAAGATTCATTGAGAAAGGAAAATCAAATTACCAAATACCAAAATTATTATTGATGCAAAATCAGCTAATCCCTTTTACAATAAATAATCTCTCCTTCAGAGAATGGGAGAGAAAAGGAATTAAAAGAATAGAATATTGTTTTTTGGGAAATAATTTATTAACATTTGAAAAATTGAAGTACAAATATGGAATAACTCATGGTACAATGTTTGCATACCATCAATTGAAACCCTACTTAAAGGAAAAATTGGGAAACAGACTGAGATTACCAGAAGGAAGCAGCTTTGAATATGTGATTACAAACACAATGATAATTAAAAGATTTATAATGAACATGTACATCAAGTTGCAAGAGAAGGAAAATGATGAAATAAGCTATAAATGCACACAAAAGTGGGAAAAGGATTTAAACAAAAAGATTTAAAAAAACGAAACCTGGAAAAAGTTATGTTCTGGAACTGTGAAGAATATAATAAACACTGGGTTATGCATGACGCAGTATAATTGGTTATACAGGTTATATACCATGCCCCAAAAGTTAAATAAATGGGATCCAACATTATCAGATAGATGTTTTCACTGTAAGAAGGAAATGAAAACAACAGTACATGCAATTTGGGCATGTGAGAAAGTGAAAAAGTTTTGGGAAGATCTAAATCAGATATTAAATAAAATCTCAAAAAACAACGTACCAAAAAATCCAGAGATCTTTCTTCTTAGTAATACAAGAAGTAAGGAATTAGGCCTCAAACTGGATGAAGCGCAAAAAAGATTTATTACGATAGCCTTAACTGTAGCAAAAAAAAATGTATAATGTCAACTTGGAAATCGGAAAAGAACCTGAGAATACATGTATTACATTGGAAAAAATAACATAATTTTAAAAATAAAGTCACATTATTTGAACAAATTTTGGAACCGTACATGGGCTTGCCTCGGACCTCCACCCCCTAAAATGATAAGAAGACAAAATGACTTGATCCAGTGTGTAAAAGTAGATGACACATTTTTCTTGTTTATTTTTCATTGTCTGATGACATTGTTTAATGGCTTTATTGTATTGAATATGTTGAATGTTTATTGGTTTTGGAGGGGGATGGAAAGGGGGGAGGGAAGGTAGGGGGGAATAAAGGGGAGAAAATGCCACTGTGTATATTTAAGAGGGAAATGTTTGTATGTATTTTGATTGATATGGTTCATAGTGTGAAAAATAAAAAATTATAAAAAAATTAAAATAAAATCAAGTAATTTTTTTGTATAATATTGTAATATTGTAAAATATATAGATGACTGGTATTTTATTAGACAACATGAAAAAATATGCCTTTCCCTGTTCCCTTTGCAAAAATAGCACACAGACACACATACAAGAGGTAACTAAATCATACATGCAAACAAATTAAACAAATCTCAGAGTTTGATGATCCTCCTTTTAGCATGGAGAAGGAGGACCCTCTCAACAAGAGGATCACACTTAGATTGGTTGGCATGCTTTTGAAGCAGGACCGGTCCTGGGGAGATAAGCCAGGTGGGCAGCAAAGTCCCTGATGCAGACTTCCCAGGGAAAGCAAACATCAGTTCATGAGGCATGTTGTTAGTGGCATTACATAAAAGTGACCAGACAGAGTCGAGTGTGTCTGGGAATACTTCTTGGCATTGGAAGATGGGTAGGTCCCAGTGTCAGGAGGTTGGTTTTCCAGACCATGGCATGTTCTCTTTCCACTGGCCCATTCCCTCTAAATGGTGCTCATGGTAATGGCCCTGGCCATCAGTTACTGCCATTGTAGATGAATCCAGAGTAGTGAACAGTATGAAGATATTGCAGAGGGCCTTTGGTAACTGTAGCAGTTGTCATTTTCCAGGCAGGGAATGGCAAAAGAGAAATAGGAGTATTCATCAATGATTTTAAGGAAGTAGACATTCCGGTTGGAGAAGGGAAGAGGCCCCTTGAAATCAATGCTTAGGTACTCAAAGAGGTGGGTAGCTTTGATCAGATGTGCTTTGTCCAGTCGGTAGAATTGCAGTTTGCATTTGGCGCAGACCTTGCAGTTTTTAGTCATTGTCGAGACTTCCTCAACAGAGTATGGTAGGTTCTGAACTTTAATAAAATGGAAAAACCTAGTCACTCATGAAGTGACAAAGGTTATCCTGGAGGGGCTGCAGACTGTCCATTTGGACACTGGCATAAGTCCCACAGGATAGAGTGTCCAAGAGCTCATTAAGTTTGCCAGGTCAGTAGAGGATGTCGTAGTTGTAAGTGGACAGTTCAGTTCTCCACCTGAAGATCTTATCGTTCTTGATTTTTTCCCCCTATTATTAAGCATGAACGAATGCAAGGTAATGCCTCCAGATACATACTCCATGACAGCCTGGGCCACCTCCTCTATGGAGGAGTGGTGAATTTCAGGGCCTTGGCAGGTACGTGAGAAGAAGATGACAGGTCTGCATGGTTGGTTGAGTATAGCAGCCGGGGCAACGTCAGGCGCATCACTCTCCTTTTGTGTGCTCATCTATAGCATGCATGGTTGCCTTGGTGGTGTCATCCTTGATATGGTCAAATACAGCTTGATCCTTTGACAGGGGAAAAATGGTGGCTTTGACCATTGGGCAAATCTTGAGCGCATAGTTGGGGACCCATTGAATGTAGTAGGAGAGGAACCCGAGGCATCTCTTGAATACTTTGAGAGAATTTGGGAGAGGTAGCTCCAGCAACAGATGCATGCAGTCAGGATCTCCTGTTCATGCTACTGATCCACGTCTGCAATGCCAGATCCAGCTCCAACAGTGTCATCAAATTTGCAGATGATGAGTTGGCCTCATCAGCAATGATGAGTTGCACAACAGAGAAGTGGGAAATCTTGTGAAATGGTCCGAGAGTAACAACCTGAGTCTCAATGTAGACAAGATGAAGGAGATGATCGTGGACTTCAGAAGGACCAGAAATGACCACCCTTCCACTACACATCAAAAACTCTGTAGTGGAGAGCACCAGATTCCTTGGAGTTCATTTAAATAGTGACCTATCATGGAAGCTCAACATCTCCTCACGTCATCCTGCCTTCCGACCAGAAAACATACCTGGTCGGGTACAGAAGGACTGCACAGACCAATTAACATCGCATGTGGACAGGGTTGTAAAGAAAGCTTTTGTTATCTTAGCCTTTATAAATTGACATATTGAGTATAGGAGGTGGGATTTTATGTTGAAGTTATTTAAGACCTCGGTGAGGCCAAATTTGGACTATTGGGTGCAATTCTGGTCACCTAACTACAGGAAGAATATCAATAAGATTGAAAGAGTGCAGAGAATATTTACTAGAATGTTGCCAGGTCTTCAGGAGTTGAGTTAAAGGGAAAGATTAAATGTGTTAGGACTTTATTCCTTGAAGCAAAGAAGAATGAGGGGAGATTTGATAGAGAGAGATATAAACAGAGTGGTGGTTTGCATCCCTAGTGCCAAGGTCCAGGATGTTGCTGTTCGTGTCCAAGATATCCTAAAGTGGGAGGGAGATAAGCCAGAGGTCGTGGTACATGTAGGTACCAATGACATAAGGAGGAATAGAGAAGAGGTCCTGAAAAGTGAGTACAGGAAATTAGGTAGGGAGTTGAAAAGAAAGACCACCAAGGGAGTAATCTCGGGATTACTGCCTGTGCCATGTGACAGTTAGCAGGAATAGAATGAGGTGGAGGATAAATGTGTGGCTGAAGGAATGGAGCATGGGGCAGGGATTCAAGTTTCTGGATCTATGGAACCATTTTTGGGGTAGGTGGGACCTCTACAGAAAGGACAAGTTGCACTTGAATCCTGGGGAACCAGGGTCCTGGTTGCGACATTTGCTGAGGCTATTCAGGAGACTTTTAACTAGAATGGTTGGGAAGAGGGAACCAAATGGAAGAGAACAGGAAGGAGAAGGTGAGATTGCAAACACAGAAAGATTGTTGACAGTGCTTGAGTGTGGAAAGGCAGGTGATGGAAAAGAGAGATGACTGAAAAAGAGTTCTTTGTAAAGATAAGAGCAAACAGAGTAAGAAATGGGAAATCTCTGAAATGCATATATTTTAATGCTAGGAGCATTGTAAGGAAGGTAGATGAGCTGAGGGTATGGAATGACAATTGGAAGTATGATTTAGTAGTGATTAGTGAAACATGGTTGCAGGAGGGATGTGATTGGGTTTTGTTGCTTTAGGTGTGATAGAATCAGAGGGGAAAGAGGGGATGGTGTTGCATTGTTTGTCAGAGAAAATATTACAGCGGTGCTTAGGCAGGATAGAGGGCTCGTCCAGGGAGGCTATTTGTGTGGAATTGAGAAATGGGAAAGGGATAGTTACACTTATAGGGGTGTATTATAGACCACCTAATGGGGAATGAGAACTAGAGGAGTAAATTTGTAGGGGGATAGCAGATATTTGTAATAAGCACAGGGGTGTAATTCTGGGAGATTTTAATTTTCCACATATAGATTGGGAAATCCCTTCAGAGAAGGGGGTGGATGGGTTGGAGTTTGTAAAATGTGTGCAGGATAATTTTTTTACAGCAATACTTAGAGGTAATAACTAGAGAAGAGGCAGTGTTGGATCTACTGTTGGGGAATGAGATAGGTCAGGTGACTGAGGAGCACTTCGGGTCCAGTGATCATGGTGCCCTTAGCTTCAATGTAATTATGGAAAGGGATAGATCAGGGTCTAGGGCTGAGGTTTTCAATTGAGGGGGAAAGCTAGATTTGAGGAGATGCGAACAGATTTACAAGGAGCGGACTGGGACAATTTGTTTTACGGGAAGGATGTAGTAGAGAAAGGAGGTCTTTAAAGGTGAGATTTTGAGGGCACAAAATCTTTGTTCCTGTTAGTTTGAAAGGTAGGTCAAAAGTTTGAGAGAGCCGTGGTTTTCATGGGATATTAGAAACTGTTCAAAAAAAGAGGGAGACCTTCAATAAATATAAGAAGCAAGGAATAAAGGAGATGTTCGGAGAATACATTGAATGTAAAAAAGAATCTTAAGAAAGAAATTAGAAAAGCTAAACTAAGGTACGAGGTGGCTTTAGCAAGCAGGGTGAAAATAAATCCAAAGGATTTCTACAAATATGTTAATAGTAAAAGGAGAGAGAGGGATAAAAATGTTCCATTAAGAGAATCAAAGCGGACAACTGTGTGTGGAGCCAAATGAGGTGGGGGAAATCTTGAATAAGTTATTTTCTTTGGTATTCATTAAGGAAAAGGATATTGAATTGTTTGGGGGTAAAGGAAGCAAAGGGGGTAATCATGGAGACTATAGTGATTAAGAAAGAGGAAGTACTCAAGCTTTTGAAGCATATTAAGGTGGATAAGTCTCCAGGTCCCAATGGGATTTTCCACAGGACCTTGAGAGAAGTCAGTGAGGAAATAGCAGTGGCTCTGACAGTGATTTTTCAAATGTCATTAAAGGTGAGTATAGTGCCAGAGGACTGGGGTATTGCACAGGTGGTTTTGTTGTTTAAAAAAGGTTCGAGGAGCAAGCCTAGCAATTATAGGCCTCTAAATTTAATGTCTGTGATAGGTAAATTAATGGAAAGCATTCTTTGAGATAATATATATAAGTTTCTGGAGAGATAGGGTCTGATCAGGAACACTCAACATGGGTTTGTGCGTGCAAGGTCATGTTTAACCAATTTTTGGAAGAGGTGATTAGGAATGTTGGAGGGTATGTTTTCTATATGGACTTCAGTAAGGCCTTTGATGAGATTCCACATGGAAGGTTAGTTAGAAAGGTTCAAGTCATTAGGTATTAATTTTGAGATGGTCAAATGGATTCAACAGTGGCTAGAAGGGAGATGCCAGAGAGTCGTAGTGGATAACTGTTTCAGGTTGGAGACCGATGACAAGCAGTGTGCCTCAGAGATCTGTATTGGGTCCAATATTGTTTGTCATATACATTAATGATCTGGATGATGGGGTGGTAAATTGGATTAGTAAATATGCAGCTGATACTAAAATAGGTGGAATTGTGGATAATGAAGAAGCTTTTCAAAGATTGCAGAGGGATTTGGACTGCTTAGAAGAGTGGGTTGAAAGATGGCAGATGGAGTTTAATGCTGATAAGTGTAAAGTGCTTCATTTTGGTAGGAATAATCAAAACAGGACAAACATAGTAAATGGGAGGGCATGGAAGAATGCAGTGGAACAGAAAGATCTAGGAATAACAATGCATTGTTTCCTGAAGGTAGAATCTCATGTACATAGGGTGATAATGAAGGGTTTTAATATGCTGGCCTTTATAAATCAATGCATAGAATACAGGAGTTGGGAAATTGTTTTGACTGTTCAAGACATTGGTGAGGCCAAAGAGTACTGTGTGCTGTTTTGGTCACTGAATTATAGGAAGGATATCAACAAGGTGGAGAGAGTGCAGAGAAGATTTACAAAAATGTTACCTAGGTTTCAGCATCTAGATTACAAAGAAAGATTGAGCAAATTAGGTCTTTATTCTTTGGAGTGCATAAGGTTGAGAGGGGATTTGATAGAGATATTTAAGATTATGAGAGGGATAGAGTTGAGGTGGATAGGCTTTATCCATTGAGAGTAGGAGAAATTGAAACAAGAAGTCATGAGTTAATAGTTAAGGGGGAAAAGTTTAGAAGCAACATGAGGCGGAGCTTCTTCACTTAGAGAGTGGTGGCTGTATGGAATGAGCTTCCGGGAGAAGTAGTGGCGGCAAAGTCCTTTTTGTCATTTAAGGAAAAATTGAATAGGTATGTGGATGGGAGGGGAATGGAGGGTTATGGGCAGGGTGCAAGTAGGTGGGACTAGATGAGAGTACTTGGTTCAGTGTGGACTAGAAGGGCCAAAATGGCCTGTTTCCATGCTGTAATTGTTATATAGTTATATGAGTAGGCTTTTTCCCATTTAGATTGGGGGAGATAAATGTGAGGTCATAGATTTATGGTGAAGGAGGAATGATTTGAGGGAACATTAGGGGGAAGTTCTTCACTCAGAGAGTTGTGGGAGTGTAGAATGAGCTGTCATCTGCTATGGTGAATGCAGGCTCAATCATGTGTTTTAAGAATAAATTAGATAGATACATGGATGGGAGAGGTCTGGAGGGTTGTAGAATAGGAGCAGGTCAGTGGGACTAGGGAGATGATCGGCACAAACTAGAGGGGTCGAATAGCCTGTTTTCTGTGCTGTAGCATTCTAAAGTCAATCCACAGGACCATAAGAGTGGCAGAGAGGATCACAGGAGTCTCTCTCTTCCCCACCCCCCCACCATCAATATGATCTCCCGGGATCGTTGACTGAAGAAGGTATATAAAATCATAGAGAACCCTTGCACCCCTGCACACAGAATCTTTCAGCTGTCCTGTCAGGGAAGAGCCATTCAGCATCTTCCACAGGCAGTGAGAATGCTGTACAAGCAAAGGAATTGCTTACACTAACCATCCAAAACCTTCTATCTGTACAAAACAATATTTATATATTGTTAAAATACTTGCCCTGCATATGTAATGTTTGTCTGTATGTGTGTTTGTGTTATATCTGGTTATGTGTCTGCTCCGAGGACTAGAGAACACTGTTTTGTCAGGTTGTACTTGTGCCCACCTCACTGACAAAAGACAAAGGAGGAAAAACCCAACACCCAACCCCAACCAACCAATTTTCCCCTGCAACCGCTGCAACTGTGTCTGCCTGTCCCGCATCGGACATGTCAGCCACAAACGAGCCTGCAGCTTACGTGGACATTTACCCCTCCATAAATCTTCATCTGCAAAGCCAAGCCAAAGAAAGAGAGAGACTTGTGCAATCAGATGAAAATTAACTTGACTTGAACAGACTTGACTTGTTTGGTAAACCCTTACATGACATCTTAATGAAGGGCTTCTGAAACTCAAAATACACATCATCCACTTGTTCTTCCTATCTATTTTGAAAATTCAACAAGATCTAACTAACAAGATATGCCTTTCCATAGATTCAGGTTGACTCTGCTCAAACCTGTTATTATTTTCCAAGTTCCCTGTTAATATATCCTTTACAATAGGTTACAGCATTTTTTTTTTACACACACTGATGTCTGGCTATCTGGTCTTTAGTTCCATGTTTTCTCTCTATTTAATTGTGTGGAGCTCTTGTGGTGTTAAGATTGAGATTCTTCATCTTGCAATTAATTATTCATAACTAAGTCATCAATGTGCAAAGTTTCTATTTACTGCAGAATAGCTTATATTTGTTTCAGTCAGCCTAACCATATTTCTTTGACGAGATTGTGGAAGTAATTATGGCATCTACCATCATCAGAATGTGAAACAGACCGCAGTTTTTAGGATGCTGAATTCAACTGGGCAACATCTGCAGTTTGGTAACGTGGCAGATATGGGTCTAATATAATGGGAGCTGTGCATACAGAATTTCTTCCATTTACAGCACACAGAGTTCTCAGTTGAAACTTTGTCTCTGATAATTACAAATTTAAAATGCATTTCTGTTAAACATCTTGGAAGAAAATTCCATCAATGTTTTCCATTTTCTACTGGATATTTAAGACCAGGCTCTCAATGATTATGAGAAAGGAAATCACTTCTTGTAAGCCTCTCTTGGACTTTCATGCATCAACTGATTAAATTTTATCTCATCTCCAAAATAATTGTACAAACCAACACTTCTTAATCCTACAAGCTAGAACATACTATAAAGATAAAGGGAAATAGTAAACAAGAGAAGTATTTAACTTACAGTGCAATGTTTTGACTGATTTAAAACTGCAGATCTTGCCATCATGGTTTTATTCTTTGAAGCTTTAATACAATATTTGCATCTCTTGATCTCATTAGACAGAATCTGGGCTTGCTCTATGCCATTAGAACAATGGAATAATAGAAGAGTTGAATGTTATCTTGGCTGCCTCTCCAGTGATCATACTTCAATTCCAATCTTCCAAGCCACATCCTGAATGGAATAATATCCTGAATGCAACAATATTTGGACCAATGTATCCTCAATAATTTTTGATTCTGTTCAAGTATAAATCAATGAGGACTGTCTCAAGTTAAACATCTATGTGCCCATAGTGTGGATTGTGGAGGGTAAATGTAGCCTCTCGATCTGGTTGAAATGTGGATTATGGATGGTCATGTGATTTCTCCGGCTGGAGCCTAGTCAGAAATCACTTCACCTGCCAATCAAGGGTTAGATCTGCCCACCTGTGAGGCTGATGCATGATTACCCCTATTAGCTGACATGATTGGTCCTCCAGCTGCCAATCAATGTTTAGATCTGCCCACAGGTAAGGCTAGTGCAGGTCACCTGAATGGTTTCTGCATTGAAAAAGTAGGACATGCAGTCTCTCTCTTTGTTTGCTCCTGCCTTCACCATCTCTGAAACCTAGGCTGCAAGGCAACTCTAGAGGGCGACTGCAATGTGCTAGTGCTGGATCCTAAACCATGGTCGATGCTGGAAACCAGGTTTATATGTATGTACTTATTTATTTGTACACTATGCCTGCGAATATTAGGTGATAAATAAGTTAAACCTTTGTTACTTGGTATAGCATGCTGAGTGGTGGTGGGTGCTGAACAAGTAAAACTCCCATTTCTTGGTATACTGTGCTTGGAGGAGGTGGGTGCTTAACAAGTTAAACCCTCATTTCTCATGTACATGCCTGTGTGCTATGTACATTAGTCTGTGTGAGTGTGCGCCCTTTTCTGAATTCCCCTGTGCAAAATAGACCACTATTTGTTGATAACATATGTCCAGCCTTGATTCTCTTTGAACCAATTAAACCTATGCTGAACACAACAGTGCCCCACAAAGAAGCTGCTTCCAGCAAGTTATATATTGCTTCATGGAGGGACCTTTGTTTGGCTCCAAGAATTAAAAACCTCATGTACCATCTGTCATTGATCAAATTATTGTGGTGACAATTAACTGCAGACTCAGTGTTTTAATTTTTTTCAACAGTGTTGTTATTGTCAGCATTAGACATCTTGACCAACAGAATCAGATGTATTGTCATGAACGTGTCACAAAATTTGTTGTTTTGTGCAGCAATATTGTGCATTACAAATGCAAAAATTGCTATGGATTACATTACCAAATATTCTATTTAAATTAATAATTAAATACATTTATGCCAAAGAAGAGATAAAAGTGAAGTACAGTGAAAATTCATTAGAACGCAATTCGTTAATCCACGGAATCTCTTATAGCGTGGGTGTCTGTGGACCCCAAACCACGAAGGGGCAGCTGATGACAATCAGCTGATGACCCAACACCCCACGCCTGACAGCCCCCCTCCCCGTTGCCCCTGTCCCCTGGCAGGGGGACTTTGGGGCAGGGGTGGCCGGCAGGGGATGCCCCTGCCCTGAAGTCCTGCACCTGTCGCCCCGCACTCTGACATAGATGCATTTGTTCCGCGACTCGGCTGTAATGCGGTATGAAATATTGGACCCCAACTACTGCTTTCTAATGAGGTATAACTGTAGTTTCCTTTCAGAAATCTGATGGCGGAGGGAAATAAGGTGTTTTTGTACCTTCAACACAAAGGTCTTCAGGCTCCTGCACCTCTTTCCTGATGGCAGCAGTGAGAAAAAAACATTGCCTGGGTGGTGAGGGTCCTGGATGATAGAGGCTGCTTTCTTGAGCCTTTGAAATATTGTGAGTAAAGGCCAACATTTAATATTTTGGTGGTGATACAGAGGCCATAGTAATATTTAGACAGTCTGTGGGAGGTGCAAGTGTGGGTTACAATGCCTGTCACCCCTCAACACATGGCTCTTTACGCAAGCAAATTTATGGAGCGAGGCTGCTATTTCACTTGGGGCTGTAAGGTTGAAAGATCCTTCCATTTTGGCTAAAATACTTCGTTGCCCAATTAATGATATTTTCCATCTACCAAGTTGACTGCAGGCGAACACAAATCAATAGAACTTATTAAAGCTGCTGTTAAATTGTACAACTTTAATTTGAAATTCATTCCAACTGTTCCTTTCAAAACCACCACAAGAACTCTCCAGAAACACAAGCTTGGCCAATCAGCCTTTCTACATGAAAGGACTTAACAGTAATGAGGAGAGCTTGGTCTGGTCACAAATAAAGATCAAATCCCAAGATGACTTTGTTAACTTCATTTAAGCAAAAATATTTGCAGATGCTGGTGTCAAGTGCAATACACAAATGTATTGGAGAAACTCAACAGGTTACACAATAGCCATAGAAAGTAAAGGGTAATCAGTGTTTTGGACTGGCCATTTGTTAGGTATATGTAAACTCAGGCCTGTTGGTTTTTGTTAACTTCACATTGTCTTTTCTCCAATTGAAATGAGATAAAGTAATAATGGTGTCTGATGTCCTTCAAGGCAAACATTCAATGCAGTTGGTGATGTAGAACACTGGAAATGAGAAGTGACTCCAAAGCCAATACAAGAAAAGAAGTTTTATTTATTACTTTACTAGATACACTAACACATCTCTATCACCTGAAAGGATGGGAACAAGGCATGGGCATGAGGTTGTGTTTGCATTTGGAGTTCCAACAAGGGTGGGTCACTTGTAGGTGAAGAAGAATTCATCCTGAGTCATCAGTTAATGACCTATTGCACAAACTTACTTGGAACTGTGTAATTGCAAATTTATTTTATGAATATCTTTTCAGAACTAGTATGACATAGAAAAAGTATTTCAATTACATGGTACTCTCCGGTCAGCAGTACACATGACAAGGTTTTATTGGAATAATTCAAAAGATTGATGCCAAATATAATTCAGAAAATTCTGGTGAGCGACGTGATCAGGTCAGGTGGACATCTATGATCTTCAGGTGACTTACAATCTTCAGATTTCCTCAGATCTGATTCCTTGCCTGCATTCCTAGTTGTTTCCTCCTAAATGACAACAGTGACTTCATTTGTCTAGCCCTGTGCTGTAGAAACTTCTTGCTAATTTTTCATAACTCTCTATGTCATATGTGCCTATTTCTATCTAATTATGTTTCCTTAAAACATTGTGAATACTCTTTTGCGGTCACTGTATTTGATTAGAAAGAGGAAAGGATATCCTTCATTGCACATCTCTTTTACACTTTGTTTTGGCTCATATTCCAATATAATTCTGACTGAAACACTTTGCTCTGCTGACTGTAACTTGAAGGTTGTCAGAAGTTCTGTAGCCTGAGATTGAAGTTAACCCAATATCCTTTTATCCAAAACCTTTGCTGACCCATACTTACTCACAGTTAAGCAAAGTTTTAACTTTAAAAACTTTGTGTTTGTTGTAAATTCTTCGTGGCCACACCTCTCTGTATCACTGTAATCTTCAAGCCTAAAACCTTCCATAACATCTGTACAAGTCAAATCCTGCATCTAGATAATTCCCAAATTTAAAGTGAAAGGTTGCAATGAGAATGAGTGAATAAAGTGTGGGGTTAGACTGGGTGGGATATTGAAGTGTTTTGGAAGAGTGGGGTGAGACTGGGTGGGATATTGAAGTGTGTTGAAAGAGTGGGGTGAGATATCAAGGAATGTAATACAGTATTGAAAACAAGGGAAGGGACTAAGAGGACAATATGCATTTCAAATAAGGAAGCTTCTCAACTTCAAGAGCAATTACAGAAATTAATGTTCTGCAACTTGTGGAATCTTCAGAATGAGGTCTGTAGCAAAAGGGTAGATACATAAAAGTGGAGGAGAAACTCAGTAAGCCCTGCAGCATCCAGAGGCAAAAATATATAACCAAAGTTTTGGGCCTGAGCCTTTCATTGGGGATACTGTAGCATTCACGCTACACAAATGTGGGGAAGAACCACACGCACACCGAAGCCTTGGAAAATGAGACTGGTTTATTGCTCCGGCCATCATGCTTATATGGGCCCCAGGCACTGACATCAGGGCCCCATGTCATCGGAGCACTAGCCTGGGATTGACCAGAGTTCCTCATCTTCCCACTGTGCAAAGGTCACCTGGAACCCAGGTCCGCAGGGTCTCCACGTTTGTCGGTCTTTTTGCAGGCTAGTCCGTGTCTCCGCACGTGGGCCAGTACAATACTTTATATCTTTGTGTCTTCTGGATACTGCAGGACCTGCTAAGTTCTCCAGTGATTTTGCATATTTACTACAATCACAGCATCTGTACTCTTTTTTCACAGCAAACTTACAACAATCCAGTCACAATCCCACACTGAATGACTGGGACATCAGGGAGAGTGTGAGGGGGATCGGAGAGACATCTATTGTAAGGTAGCAGCAGGGTGAACAGAGGCAGAGAGCGTGGAGATGAACATCAGAGGATTATTATCCACCCAACTTCACCATGAACACACTTGCTTCTGCTTTGATTTGGAGCTGCAGTGCTGAGCTGGATATAACTTGGTGAAACACAGAAGTCTGCAGATGCTGTGACTGTAGTAAAATGCTGGAGGAACTCAGCTATCTTTTCACCATCCATAAAAAGCAAAGATGTATTGCTGACATCTTGGGCCTGAGCACTTCTTCAAGGAATAAACCGAATGAGCCAGAAGCAAGAAATCTCAGTCTCAAAATATTCGGATAATGCTGGCTGGGGGAGAAATCCAGACCAATAAGATATGTTGATTGGATATAATAACCAAGGCCAACGGCAAAATGACTATTAATATATTAGAAACAGGTCAGAGAGGACTTACTGGATTAATTCTGTTGCCAGGAGAAAAGAGTAGATAGGTAGGCTTAGAAGAAGGATAGAACTTTTAAAATATGAGATCATGAAGGTCCAGGTGGATTGACTGTTCTCTAAAATGAGAGGTTTAAAATAAGAGTCACCCATTTTTGACCAAAGTAAGATGGGAAAAAAAACCTTTCAGAAAGCTGTGAATGTTTGGAATACATTTCAAGCAGAATCTTTTATTTCATTTGGAGGTAGAGTTAGATAGGTACTTAATAAAGGGCTGAGAGGTTACAACAGATACACCAGAATCTAATCTTCATGCTTCATCAGATTAGACATGATATTAAATCTGGAGCAAGCTGAAGCAGTTGGGAGGCAGAAGTGATATTTGTATCACTTCCTGCTCTCTGATTGTTAGGAGTACACTTTCCCCCAGTTTAGGAATCAGATGATATCAGCCTGATATCTAATTGCATCTTGCCACCTTAAACAATACAACTGAGCAAAAAAAAGCTTGAGGAAAATTAGCACTTACAAGAATTTATTGCTGCCAAGACAGAACCTGCTAAATTTTTCACTGAATGGCTCTACAATTTATATCACCAAAGCTTCCAGTTTGTTAAAAGTGGCAAACAGGTAGGATCAAAACAAGTCCTACCCATACAGGTAGTGGACTATGGTTCCTATCTGTTAAAATGCCTTCTTAATCATTTTGAAAAGATAATGAAGTTGAACCATGGATGACGTTGGGGAGATTTCTGGACTCCATTTGACATTTTATAAATATAGTTAGAAAATGACCAAATAAATGATCCCTCACAAATACTAGAGGAGTGAATTCAAAGTTGTATACTCATTGGATAAAAATATTTTCATTAACTCAAGTATCAGATTCGCAGTTTGACTTTAAAATCATTAAATAAGACATAGCCCCTTTCACATTGGTGACCTGGTAAACTGGTGTGTGAACGACCAGTTTAAAGTACTGATAGGGCCAATCACACTGAACCAAGAAAAAACAGTTCTGTGTGCCTTTTTCACATTACCAACATGATATCGTGGAGCTAAGGGGAGCCCAACCTCCAGCGGTGACATCCTGAGTGATGTATTATGTACTCGCAGGCAGTGAATGCTTTGTTCTATAAGGAAATTACCCACACCTCACTCCAGCTCCTCACTCTCTGAGAGGTGTGGGGGGGGGGGGGCGGAAATGTTATGTGAAAACAGATGAACACAGTTTTGTAGTTAATGGTTTTATTTACAAAAGATGGCCATAGGAAAATGGTATCAGGGATAACATGTGCGCACACAGTTCATAGCGAGCATGGGAAAGTGATATAGGGAATGAAACAAAAATGTGGAAAAGTCTAACCCTGACCCTAACACTAGATTTGACACTAGGTCTCCCAGATTGTGAGCAAGCTTGTTTGTGGGTTTGTCCTTATTTTGAATAGTCTGAAGCCCACTGCCCTGCTCCCCCACCAACAGCCTGCCACCAGTCCCCAATGATAGGTAGTGGTAATTAGTAAGGAATTATTTAAGGTGGTATGTAAGTGGAAATAAAAAGTTTGAAATCCATTTCTATAGATCAGTACTGTGAGAGATGGGAAAATTGATCTAAAATTATGAACATGGAAGAAACTAAAATTCATCAGTTAATGGCTGTAACCAGTACAAACAGGATAAGCTTGGGGGTTAGGATGCAGGAAAGCAGAGTCAGCACGATTAACATAAGAATCTTCTAGTCTTTGTGACAAGACCATAAGACTAAGAAAAGGAATGGTAAGGTACAATAGAATGTAGGAAGTTGAGGTAGTCTGGATCAGATAAAGGTCTCCTAGCCCTGGACAGAAGTACCAAGTCCTACATATCTAATTAGCTAACCATACACAGATTTATACATATGAAATTAGCCAACCCTAGATAGAATGAGTCAACTCCGCATACCAAGAGATTGTAGCCCCGAGAATCAGGAAGGTGTGAATAAGGACAATGACATGATGGGGCACCCACAGGATACCCCCTGGTCCTCCAAGTGTACTGAAACTGCACGTAGGCAGGAAGGATTACCTATGCCAAACCCATCCAGGGGGCAGAAGAATGTAAGGGGGAGGGCACTCTGATACTGAAATTGACTGTATAAAAGTTGGGTGAGCCCCAGTATGTGTGTGTATTCCCAGGGTAAGGGGAAGCACCCAACTTTGCATTGTTGTAGTAATAAATGTTCTTTGTTCTCAATTTTTGTCTCGAGCAATTTCTTTAAAGGTACTTTAATTTCTAACAGTACTTTCAGTATATTTTCCCACGCTCTTATGTGTACTGTGTGACTATGTGTTTTATTCCTGGTATGATTTTCCCATGCTCTTCTATCATTTGTGTGTTTTGAGATAGCAAACCCTTGTGTCCAGACTCTTTTCTCATAGACCTGACACTTTCTCAACACAACAATGACCAGTGCGGGGATTGACAGCATTACAGTTGGCGTTACTCACCATAATCACCCTGATTTCAATCTGGCATACAAGACTTCTAGTAATGCAAATTCACCTATGAAAATGCCAGTGAACTGGCTGATGTGTAACAAGAAAACCTTTCACTATCTCCAAGTGGATATCAACATGTCAAAACTGAATGCAAAGAAGCAGCTGAAGCCCAGACGGATTATTTTCTAGATTCAGTCCATCCATAACATACATAAGGTTAAGGAATATCCAGTAATAAAGGTATAGTGCTATTAAGTTCTTATCATTCTAAAGGAAGGTTTTTTGCAGTACCATGGATCAGTAGCAGAGGTGAAGCAGACAGGTGTGGTGAGGTTTTGGTGTTGCATTGGACGAGAAGCAATTTTGAAAAAACTGTGGCTACAAAATGTTTAACACAGAAGCTCTCTGGTGAAAAGGAAAGTATTTATGGGAAATGATTTCTTTTGCAGTTCACAGCATACGAAGAGGCTTCTGCCAACACATTACGAGAATGAAGCTGATTAGATAGTTGCAGCTATAAAACGTGAAAGTATGCAGAACTGGTGATGGAAGTAAAAGCACTAAACTGGGGAAACTCAGTAGATCAAAGAGTATACTTTATATAGACCTGAAGGAAAGAAGACCGAGGGATAGGGAGAACAGGGAGTGGGCTAGCAGAAACCAGAGAAGTCTATGTTAATGCCATCCAGTTGGAGGTTTGCACTGCCAAACCAAGGCCACCCATAAATTGGAAGAGCAACATCTGATATTCCATCTGGGCACCCTCCAAATAGAAGATATTAACATCGATCTTCAGTTTCTGCTAGCCCAATCCCTATTCTCCCCCTCTTCCCCATCCTTCTGTCTTTTTTCCAGCTCTCCACCCCCTTCCCTCTCCATTCACAAAGCCACCCCCATCTCCTGTTTGCTAGTGTGCCCTCCCTTCCTTCTCCACTTGCTACCTCCTGCCTATGGGAGTGTGCTCTGCTCCCTGCTTCTCCTACTCCCTCCACTATCTCCCCCCCCCCAAACCATTTTGTTCAGGTGCCTACAAATATTTTGTCCATACCTTGATGAAGGGCTCAAGCCTGAAACGATAGTTATGAATCTTTATCTATGCTATCTAAATTACATGTGGCTCAGTTGTAAAGGCACAATGCCTTTACAATGTCAGTGATCGGGACCACATTTCGAATCCTGCGCTGTCTGTAAGGAGTTTGTACTTTCTCCCCACATTTGCATGAGTTTTCCTCAGGAGCTCCAGTTTCCTCCCACAATTTGAAACAGACCAGAGGCATAGGGTATTTTTTTAATTAATTTAAATTTAGACATGCAAGTACAGTAACAGGCCATTTTGGCCCAGGAGTCTATGCCATCCAATTTACACCCAACTAACCTACATTGCAGTAAACTGGGCACATGGACTTGTGGACTGAAATGGCCTGTTACCATGCTATATGTCAAAAAAATTAAAATTACATTATTTGACCTGTTGAATTGCCCCAGCTTTGTGTTTTTACTTAGATTGTTGCAGCTTACTGGTGGGTAGACTGCTCACAGTGGATACACAAATAAAGAGCAAAAAAAGTTGGCTCAGGCAGCATCTGTAGAGGGAATTGGAAAGTCGAGCTTTTAGGTCTTGACCCAAAACATCAACATCCTTTTCCCTCCACAGATGCTGTCTAGCCTGCTGAGTTTCTCCAGCAACTTTTTTTTTGTTCCAGATTCCAGTGTCTGCAGTCTTTTGCATTTCCTTAATCAATAAAATGTTATTTATCTCTTCAGTTAGAAATCAGCACCCTCCATAATCTTTGGGACAAAGACAGCTTTTTCCCTTTATTTTCCCCTGTGCTTCACAGTTTTAAATTTGTAATCAAATGATTCACAAGTCATTAAAGTACACATTCCAGATTTTACCCTTGGTTATTTTTATACATTTTGGTTTGAGCATGTAGAAATTACAGCACTTTTTATTCATAGTTCCCTAATTTCAGGGCACCATAATGTTTGAGACATTTGGCTTCACAGGTGTTTGTGAGTACTCAGTTAAGTTTAATTGCTTCATTGGTGCAGGTGTAAGAGAGCTAGGTTTGCTTCTAAGCTTTTGATCACCTTTGGAGTCTTTAGTTGCCATTTCTCAACATGTGGACCAGAGTTGTGCCAATGAAAGTCAAAGAGGGTGGAAAAACCAGAATAAAACAATGAGATCACCCACACCTTAGAATTACCAAAATCAACAGTTTGGAACATCTTTATGAGGAAAGGACTGATATTCCAAGGATGACCTCTACTGCTGATCATAATGAAGAAAAATCCTCAAATGTATGTCCGACAGATCAGAAAAGCTCTTTGGGAGCAGCTCCGAATATGTCGATGACTACTGCCTTCAAAAGACTTCATGAACCGAAATGCAGAAGCTACGCTGCAAGATGTAAACCAAAGATGCAAGCTTTGGCAAAGGTGGTATGCTTTGGATCTTGGGCAGTTCCTTTACACCTCCACACTTTGCTCCTCCCATCACTCTGATACAGGCACATCATGATTTCATTTGTCCACAAGACCTTGTTCCAGAATTCTGCAGAGTCTGAAACACTTCTTGGCAAACTGTAATCTGGCCATCTTTTCTGTGGCTAACTAGTGGTTTGACTTTGCAATGACTGAGCTCACCAGTATGCTCCTTCTTAATAATGTTCCAAACTGTTGATTTTGGTAATCCTAAGGTTTGGGTGATGTCTCTTACCATTTTATTCTTGTTTTTCAGCCTCATAATAGCTTCTTTGACTCTGGTCCTCGTGTTGAAAAATAGCAACCACAGACTCCAAAGGTGATTAAAAGCTTCGAAGCAAGCCTAGCTCTCTTATACCTGCACCAATTAAACACAAATGAGTACTCACAAATGCCTATGAAGCCAAATGTTCCAAAGATTATGGTGACCTGAAATGAGGAGACTATGCATAAAAGTCCAATTTCTACTTGGTCAAACCAAAATGTACCCTTGAATAAAACCTGGAGTATGCACTTTAACTATAGGTGAATTTTTGATTGCAAATTTAAAACTGGAGCACAGGGGCAAATAAAGGAAGTATCTTTGCCTCAAACACTATGGAGGACACTGTAATTGCAATGCTTGGCCATTTCTGCCACTTAGATCCTAATTCTTCATCATTGTTTTATTCAAATATTCAACTCAAATGGTGCTTTATAATTGAAGTTTTGGACATTTTTCAATTTATGAGTGTTGCTTCAAATTTAAAGCATCAAAACAGATAGTCGAACTTTGTTTTATGATTTGAGTTCATACTGGAATCAACCACTGAAACGAATCTTCACTTCAATGCACAGGGTAACAATAATCACCAACCATGCATTAGCTGTCTTTGAATTTCAAAAAGCTAATCATCGAAGTATCTTGTGTAACTATAAACAACAAATTATCTGGATGATTGAGAACTGACTTCAGAACTGAAGAAAAAGGCTGGAGCAAACAGATACAGTATGTTCTGTTGCGGATAAAGTAATGGAAGGGATTCTGGAAGCGCCTCATCTCCTTTTACAAGGTATCTGCCATGGAATGATTAAATGCTGTTTGCTGACCTTTCCTTCAGGTCTATTTTGTTTCTAGGTAACTGATGGAGAGAGGTTTCTCTTTACTTTTAAAATTTAAGTTAGAGATACAGCACAGTTACTGGCCCATGCCAAATACAGGCATACCCTGTTTTACAAATAATCGCTTTATGAAAATTTTCTTTTACGAAGAAACCATTGTTCGCTTTTACGAAAGGATTTGAATGGGTTTTCACTTTTATGAAAATTGCCTTCAATAGTAGTGAATGGGTCTTCACTTTATATTATTTTGGCTTATGAAAGGTTTCATAGGAAGACTCTAGTTTTGTAAAGTGTGGTATACCTGTACACCAATTAACTTACAAGCCCCATACATTTTTGGAGGTTGTACTAAAGTTGAGTTTGGACTTCGATGCTGCAGTCAGATGATGATGTGCATTTCAATGTGAGAGACTGCTATCAAGATACAAACCACGTGCACAAAATAAAAGCAGTTCCAGTGTTTTTACTAATGGAGATTGTGAAGGTAAACGAATTGAATGACGATTGATCATGCAATGAGTGTAGTTGTTAATAAAGCAGATTAGAGGTCAGGGTGTACTCCTGGAATTTTCAATGATGAGGCAAAAAATATAGTCAAACCTTTTCTTTTTCTGCATTACATGATGTAGTTTCATCAATTTATCCCAAGTATGTTTAAATATAGTAGAAAGGATTCAATGAAAAAATAGATAGGATTCATGCATGTTTTAGGGTACAGTGGTTTTGTTGAACATAGAACATTGAAAAGTACAGCACAGGAAAAGGCCTTTAAGCCATTGAAATAATACCCAAGTTAAACTAAAGGCAAACATTGTGAATGAACTAGCTCAAATCAGCTAGTCTCATAGAAAAGGGCAGGTTAGTGGCAACAAACTCTAAACTCATCAGAACAGGACACAGTTCTCAAGGGTATGGTTGCTGCCTTCCAAGATTACAGTTGCAACTGGAAACTTCACTAGTGAGGCTGTTGTTCAACTATTATGTTTACATTTGGTCAACGTACTTTTGGAAGATGTCAAAGCTTTGGAGAGGGTCTCAAAGAACTGTATGGGAATGACAGCATTAATTTCAATTTCAGCAATGTCCAGTAAGATTGTGATCATTGACCCCAGCACAAAGAACTGAGATAGATTTCAGATACAGATTTAGATTTGTTGAAAGACATCATATACAAAATTGAGATTCCTTTTCTCCTGTGGCTGCGGCAGAATCACCCCTAATTGATGGTGCAAAAAATGTGACACGGTGTAAACAAACAAAGAATGGTAAATGGTTTACGAATGTAAATAAACTGTGCAATGCAGAGAGAACAAAAAAGAAAATCAATAAAGGGCACAAGTAAGAGTCCTTAAATGAGTCTGAGTTTGTTGTTCAGGAGTCTGATAGTGGAGGGGTAGCAGCTGTTTCTGAACCTGATGGTGCAAGTATTGTGGCACCTATTACCACTTTATGATGGCAGCAGTGAGAACAGAGCGTGTGCTGGGTGATGTGAGCCTTTGACAGCAGCTTTCCCTGTTGATGTGCTCCATAGTGGGGAGGGTTTTTCCTGTGATGTCTTGAGCTTTGTCCTCTACCTTTTTGGAGGGTTTTATGCTCAGGGGTATTGGTGTCCCCATACCAGACCATGAGGCAGCTGGTCAGTACACATTCCACCATATACGAGTAGAAATTTGCCAGGGTTTCTGATGTCATACCAAACCTCCTCTGCAAACTTCTGAGGAAGTAGAGGTGCTGACTTGCTTTCTTCATGATGCCATTGGAGTGTTGGGTCCAGGAAAGGTCCTCTGAGATAGGGATTTCCAAGAACTTAAATTTGCTCACCTCTCCACCTCTGATTTCCCCCAATGATCCCTGGATTGCATACCTCTGGCTTTCCTTTCCTGAAATCAACAATATGCTCCTTAGTTTTGGTGACATTGAGTGCAAGGTGGTTGTTGGTGCATCATTCAGCCAAGTTTTCAACCTCCATCCTGTCTGTTGACTCATCCCCTTCCTTTATACAACCCACTATACGGTGATGTCAATGGCAAATTTGTAGATGTGTTATTGTTGTACCAAGCCACACAGTTGTTGGTGTAAAGGGAGTAGAGCAGGGGGCTAAGAACACAGCCCTGTGGTGCTCTGGTACTGATGGAGCTTGTGGAGGGAAATATTTAGTGTGACAGATTATAGATATGATTTTGGGAGATAAATTAGAGCAGGTTTTTTTAGTGTAGGTCACATACAAACACTTCAAAACAGATCTCATTTAAAATACTGGAGCTCTGCTCATGCTAAACAGCCTGGCTCTGAGAACCTTTGCAAAAACTTTGAAGAGTACCCGAGGGGCTTCATTAATGGATTGTTATTTTGAAAAGCAACACATGAAAAAATTTGGAGGAGTAGGTTCGGAACCGCAGGCAATTTTACAGTCAGCAGCAATAGCTGGGACTGGAACAGGACAAACTGGAAAGCTTGTGGGAAAAACCCCATTTTGGAAGATGGGTTGAGAGTGCTTAGTTCAGCCTGGTCAAAGCCCTTGTGGCTCATGCAAGAGGAGAGGATTGGCTGCCTAATGTTTCACTTGAAATAAGGGAAACAAAAAGTAACTATGTGGTGACCTGAAAGAAAGAGGTTATCATCTGGAAAACCCTGATGAGGCAAGTTTATTTGGTAAGACATTGAAGTGGCTAATTAAAAGGAATCAGTTGTAGATATCCAGCGAACAACAAATCTCTCTCTGAAATCCGACAAGAGCCTTCCTGAGTGGTAACCATTTACCTTTTAAGCGCCAAAGCTTGGTGAATTCACACATGTTAAATTCTGTGCACAATATAAGAATTGCCTACAATGTCGGACTCTGGCTTTACCTTACTCTTAATTTAGTCTATGTGTGGTCTGAGTCCAGTGTGTTCTTTGAATGAAGTGATAGGAGAAGGTATTCGGTTCAACAGTCAATTTATTACACAGCACAAGAATAAAACTTAACAGAGCTCTGGGTCAATCGTTAGTTCATAGGTCACCTGCACAGTGAGCTATTCCCCAAGACTGACCCCTATTGTCCAGTTGGCTCAGTTTATATAGATCAACCTTATCATACAGAACAAAAGTTGGCTTCCTTTGCTAGATTTCATTATCATACAGAACAAAAGTTGTCTTCCTTTGCTAGATCTTTTTGCATAAGGGTTATCACAAGTCATCTCCTGTTTTGCAGATATCTGGGGCGTAGCGCTCCCATCTTAATCCTCCAGGCCAGACTATCCTGTTGTTTCGATCAGAAATTAATTCATCCCCAGATATTTCTAATCACCATTCTGTTCCTGTCTGGCCAATTTCTGCTGTTCTCTTTAACACCTCCTCCTGCCTTAATCTTCCTCCTAGACTGGTTTTCCATTCCCTTTGTTTCTTGCAGGCCATTCTTTGTTCTGGTCTGGCCTGTGTCTCCTGTGCTACTCACCACCTCCTTCAGTTGAGCTTCCTCCTAAATCGTTTTATGCATTTCCTCTCCCTGTATTTTGGGAGTAGACAATTTTGCTCAGCCAACTTTGCTCCATGCTGTGATTGCCACTTAATCACATTCCTCTTTTCCCCTGAACCATGCAGTAAATATAAACTTATTAATTAATCATTTCTTTCATAATGTTTTAACCCCTAGATTCCAACAGTCCCCCTTTTGGTCTCAGGAAACTGAGACCAACCACCTGTTACCTTATTCGGCCGAGACCTCCAGAGTTATTGCCAGGATCGGCATTTCTGACCCCTTGTAGTCATTATACTCTTGGGAGGGCAGTAAGGACAAATACATGCCTTGGGGTCTGGGGATGTCTCTCTGTGACAACGCTCGTTAAATCAGGCACTGGAGGCAGGGAAGGATGCACGGGATCAGGATCAACGCCAACACCACCACTCCAGCAACTAGCACTACAGTCTGTATCCATCCCCAGTCTCCAGAGAACAAATTTCCTAACCATGAGCTGCCCCAGGGTCGCCAGGTCTGAACCGGGACATGAGCTAATTTGCGAATGCCTGAGGAAATCTCCTTTACTGCTTGCCCATTGTCATCGATTTTTAAACAACAATTAGTGAGATTCAATTTCCCACACACTCCCCCTTCAGTGGCTAACAAGTAGTCTAATGCTAAGAGGTTTTGAAACACCGTGGCTCTAATCTGTTACTGCTCTTCTGCCAACAGATTAAGGGCTGTGGCGGTGTTATTGGTGATAATTTCTAAAATAGCTTGTAAATGAATCAGACGGTTTAACATGTAAATTGGGGTTCGATATCCCCAGGACCCATCCTGGGCCCAAGTGGCAGGTCCATAATAAGAAATATTGTGCTCTGGAGACCAGTCCTCTCCCCACTCACCGATCTTTAAATCCCTCTTCTGGCGGAGCCCCTGATATACACGCGCGGCTAACTGATGGGAGTCGTTCTGTGGTAAAAGCACAAATTGTGGTTGAATGATACCTATACAGCACGTTCCCCTCCAGTCTGGCTCCAAAAATGTGTATGCCATATTCCCACAAATCCAATATGAACCCTCTGGGGCAAATCCGTATGGATAGGGATGAGCCCAAAATTGTCTGAGTTAGGGAACCCCTTCATATGGATTAACGCCCGTGCAATTCCAAATTACTTTCCCACGGGAGTTATCTGTTATAGGTCTGCAATTTGCTTCATTCTGTGGAGACAGGAACCACCGGGGTCGCTGAGGATGCTATTGAGGGAACTTCCCCAAGATTTTAACCCTTGTGCACCTCAAATCTCCTTTATAATGATTGCCTTGCTCCTTCCTGATACATTCCTCCCCTAATGGGTGATTCGCTAAATGCCATGTCTGGCGGGGACGCGTCTCATCTGCCGATCCGTGAAAACTCATCAACTCCCAAACTTCCAGGGGCTCCCCGCTCCATGGCCATGACCCATCTCTTGTGGGTCCCCCACATACCCAACAGTTTTTTACCCCCAAGAGTTCTGCCGTAGTTTGGCAAAGGTCTATCCATCTATTGTCACCTACTCTGTGAGTGGCTGCCTGGCGTTTAGCGTTGGCATAGATATCCCCCTTATCTCTGTCCCATACGTATGGTTGTTTTCCATTTTGCCACATGGGTTCCCACTGTATCCTCTGAATGGGTATTGACCCCCCTTTCTCCTTATCTTGGTCTCCCTCCGGGGCACAAAACCATGTTACTCCTTGGGGACAGCGGTCTCGATTTGGCGTGAACTGTAACGATCCCCTATTGAATTTAACATCATACACTCGTCCATTATGCACACACTTGCGTCCCGTGTGAGTCCCCACACAGTGTTCAGGAAAGTTAGTCCAATCAGCAAAGTACTGTTCTTTTTCGTTTTGCGACCCCCAGGCCGAGTGCAAACACTTCGTACAGTGGTTTTCTTCCCCAGCCCCTTCAAGGGCTCGGAACACCAGTACCCATAGTCCCCACATAGTATTCATCCCAGCTCCCTTCATTGTTTTGATGCCAATAAATCGATTATACCGTCAACCACTGATACACAGTCACCGTAGTCCAATTCTTTTCTTTGGCTTGGCTTCGCGGACGAAGATTTATGGAGGGGGTAAACGTCCACGTCAGCTGCAGGTTCGTTTGTGGCTGACAAGTCTCTAAAAAGGAACGTGTTAAGTGTTCTTAGTCCGTGGTTTCTTCACAGAATCCCAGTCATCTCCGTTCGAATCTGTTCCAGTGTCCGTGTAGGTGGGTCCGTTGCTGTTCACTGACTCCAATGATACCACGTCTCGCCTTTTCCCTGTAGTCGAACCGCGTGGGACGTCCTCTCCACCACTCTGTAGGGTCCTGTCCACCTGGGCTCCGACCACTTTCTCTTGATGACCTTTAGCAGAACCCACTCCACGACTGAAGGTATCGGTGTTTCCCCTTTTCTGTTGGGACTTGTGACCTGTTGTGAAAAATCTCACACCAGAGCCGTTAGTTTATCATAATAAAGCTTGCATCCCATTGAACTTATCTCATTCTTCAAGGTCTGAATTCCAGCTCCCGGTCCCGGAAACTGGTGCCCGTTTATAGTTCATATGGAGTAAATCCTGTCACAGAACTTACCGAACTCCTTATTGACATTAATGCCAGGGGCAACGCATCCACCCAATTTAGTTTGGTCCGTGCCTCTACTTTCCCGATCTTACCTTTTATTGTTTGGTTCATCCTCTCCACTTTCCCTTGGGATTGTGGATGGTACACCGTTCCAAAGGCATGTTTCAATCCCAACATTGCTTCTACCTCCTGTAGATCGTTATTCTTAAAATGACTTCCATTATCGGACCTAATTTTTCTAGGAAATCCGTGTCTCGGAATATACTGGTTGATCAGGAATTTACATACCGTCCTTGCATCTTCTCTTTTGGCAGGGATTGCCTCCGGCCACCCTGTGAACACATCTACTGCTACTAAGAGGTATCGATAGCCACTTACCCTCTCAATCATGTCCGTATAATCAAGTACGATTTCCTGCCCTGGTAACTTAGGTAACGGGAACTGTCCTTCATGTGGCTTTACAGTCGCCTTGACATTGAAAGTTATACATACCTCACACTCTCTAATATGGTTCTCCACCATCGCCGGCAGGAAGGGGTGCCACCAATGTACCAAGTACCTTATCATCTGCTTCTTTCCACAGTGTGTTAGCCCATGCGCCTCCTCGAGGAGGGGTTTCATGAGTCCAGATGGTAAAACTGGCCTCCCGTCTATCGATCTCCATAGTCCTTGATCCTCGGTTGCCCCCCTTTCCTCCCATACCATCCTTTCCTGAGGTGATGCCTTTGCTTGTTCCTGTATTATTACTTCTACCCTACACGGTGGTAATAAGTCATGTGCTGTTCTGTCTGCCTGTATCATAATAAACTGAGGGCCGTATCCTGCTGCCCTTTTAGCGGCCATGTCCGCTTCCTGATTTCCCCGAGCCACCATCGTATCTGTTCTATCATGTCCTTTACATTTAAGAACTGCTAATGCCCTTGGTTTCAGGAGGGCCTCAGCCAGTTTCCTAACGTCCTTCTCGTGTTTAATTGGGGTCATTGCTGCTGTTAAAAACCCACTTCTAATCCATTGACTAAGCTCAACCTGTATTGTCCCTACCACATATGCCGAGTCTGTATATATATTGACCTCCTTCCCTTCTGCCCATTCTAATGCTGCTATCATTCCCTGTAGTTCTGTGAGTTGTGCTGATTCCTTTCCTCTCACCGTCCCTGCAATGATTTCTTCAAATCCTCCTGTAGTTTTTCGTACCACCGCATAGGCAGCTTTCAATCCATCTGTGGGGTGTCTGTAACAACACCCATCTGTAAACAAGGTTTCATCTGGTTCTCTTAAGGGTGTAGCCTGTAAGTCAGGTCTTATTTTAATATCCTTTACTACCCTCTTCTCACAACAGTGTGGTTCTCCCTCTCCCATATTGTCTGCCATGTTAATGTCTTCATGGGTAAACGTAACATTTGGAGCATTCAGGATCTTTTCTAGTCTCGTCTGCCTTAGCGAAGTCATTGTAAATGCTGTCGAGCTCACAAATGCTACAATACTGTGTTGTTAATACCGTCAGGCCATGTCCCATTACTATGTGTGCCACCTGTAATGGAGGATTAAAACCATGTACCCAGATGCTTTTTGCTTATGTGGAACTGACGACACTGGGTCCGCACGCAGGTCACCTTACTTTCAGAACTAGCAGATGTAATTAAACTCAGCCATGGGGACTTATCTGAAGATACACTTTGAAATGGAATTCCACTGTGAGGCCCAGGGAAAGCAGTTGTCAAATGCAACACTCTGAAATTGACGAATTGGTCACAACCTGTCTTGCTCGAGAAGTTTTAATAAGTCTTTGTATCTACGAGATAAACCAGGAAATTATAACATCCTGGTTCCATAATAATTAATCTTCTAAATTGTAGAATGTAATGTTCAGTTTTGATTTTGACTGACAAATATTAGAAGGAGTAGGCGCATGATTAATTGTTTTTGGGGTATATAAGCCTGTGGTCCTGCTGCTGAAGTTTAGATTCTCCGAGGGATGGGAACACCCCTTGTCAAGAAGGAAGAACAGCCAGAGTCCGAGCAACGTCCCAGTCGGGGGAGGTGGAGAAGCTGCTACTAGCGCCCTGACAACCTACTACAAGTGTGCAGTCGTTGCCTCGCTTCGGCAGTTGGGACCAGTCCAAGCGTTGATAAGTATAGTTGGGAAGGGCTTGCATATTGTAGTGTGAAATCAGCTTTTGAATTAGTAATAAACATTTGTATAAACTGAACTGCTCTCGGTGTGTGTGTCTATTTTCTTTCGGTAGCTCAAACACTGTGACCAATCTAAAATGAACAAAATGAGAGGTATAAGTTTACCCAAGACACCACCTTTTGTAGAATCTTTGCTACTCCCGCTGCATGTCTCGTACATGGTGGGTGTCTGTCTTCCGTTGGGTCTAGTGTGATACTCACATACATGAGCACACATCTTCCACCCCCTTTTTTCTGAAAAAGAACACCATCAATTGTTTGTGCTTTTTCAGAAACATCCAAAAAGAAAGGTAGTTTATAATTTGGAATCGCCAAATCTATAGCTGTTGTAAGAGCTTGCTTCAATAGAATAAAACTCATCTCAGCCTGTGCAGTCCAATCAAGTGTACCTCCCAGATTCCTCATCCCCTGTTCATTCACCAAAGTTCACAGTGGATGTGTCAACTCACCATATGATGGGATAAACTGCCTACTATAACCTGACAAACCCAAAAACGAAAGCATTTCCTTAACTGTCTTTGGTTTTGGATGATGTAGTATCTCTGTTCAATGTGCAGGGGAAATCCCTGTGCATTTCGCTGAGACCATTCTACCTAAAAAGGTGACCACCTGTCTGCAGCATTGCAGCTTTGAGCGAGAGACTTTAAAGCCTGCCTTGAACAGCTGCACTAGCAGGAGACAGGTGGCCTCCAAACAGGAAGTATGATCAGGAGCTGCTAATAGGATGTCATCTACATACTGGATCAGAACTACCCCACCTGGCAGTGCTAGCCCCCCCAGCTGTTCTTTCAACACCTGATTGAAAATCCCTGGAGATAAGATAAAGCCCTGCGGAAGCCTAGTATACCGCAACTTTCTACCTCTATACGTGAATGAAAACACATCTCTTAATGGTTTTGCCAGCGGCAAGCAAAAGAAAGCATTTGCTAAATCTGTGCAAGAGAACCACTTGTGGTTAGGGGTTAAAGCAGTCATGGCAGTATATGGGTTTGGTACTGAAACTGTGGGTGTTCTCGCAATACCATTGATGCGCCTTAAGTCATGGGCCATCCGATATTTGCCCGTATCTTGTTTAGGAACAGGTAAGATGGGTGTATTCCAACTAGAACACGAATGTTCCAACACCCCTGAATACATAAGGCCATCAATGGTATCTGCCAAACCTTCCTCAGCTTCAGGTTTGTGGGGATACTGCATCTGCCAAATTGGGGTGTAGTCTGACAGTTCGAAGGTTATGGGATCAACCTGCTGACAAAAACCCACATCTGCTGATCCCACTGACCACAGGTTCTCAGGGAGAGAATCTAGCATAGGGGCCGAGTCGGGGTGATCCATCTTCTCTCTACCATGAAAGCGTTCAATCTGTCTACGCTCAAGGAGGACTCGATCATATGTCGGGGACAAAATTCTGTATGCCTGACCAGATGAGGAGAACTGCACTGTCGGTATTTGGGTATCGGACCAGTCACTTAGGGACATCAAGTTCCGACACATCGGTCCCAAATCTTTTGCCTGGTGAGTAGTGCCAATTGCAAGGGTGACATGAGGAATGGCCTCACCTGCCATCTCATACCATTCCAGCTGTTCAGATGTCAGTGCCACCGTAGCGGCCACTCCCTCCTTTCCTACCACTATGTAGTCCGAATTAATCTCCCATTGCCTGCCCTTTTCCTCTTCATAAAAGGCATGCTGATACATTTCATCCCCATCCCTATCGTAAAAGAGGGTCATATGGGGGGGGGGTCCGAGGGAGGGGTATACGGGTGTAACGTCTGGATCCACGGCTTCCATTGATTATAAAGCTTTAGCAGCCCTCCCTTCTGTGAGTCCTCTGGTTCCAACATCCCCCAGTAAATGTCAGCCCATTGTCCCTCAGACGCGGATCCTCCAGCTGCCGCCAACAACATCTGAGAACCGGAATGAAGTGTAGTTAATGAACAGTTCATAGAATATCCATTTGGAAAGGTGACCTCTATTCCGCTGGGTCCACAAAGGATCGATGCTCCGCACCTGACCAGTAGGTCTCTGCCCAAAAGATTGGTAGGGCACCTGGCTGACAAAATGTATTGATGTGTAAAAGTCTGTCCCGCCACAGAAGTGACTAGTGGTGTAGAAAATGGCAGATTTTCTGGTGTACCTGAGAACCCTATCAGTTGGACGCTAGAGGATGATGTTTTAGCTTGAAACTTAGCGCCAGTGAGTGTTGAAAATCTGGCTCCCGTATCCACTAAAAAGGATACTTCCATGTCCATTACTTTAATCTGCAGGAAAGGGTCTGCCAACCTAGCCTGCTCGTGGGTGCTCGGGCTCCGTCACTGTGGGCAATATTGCTCCTCCTCTGTCAGCAAAGGGAATTGTCTCTTTGGAGCTAGAGCCGCATGGGGTGCCTGATGTACCGGGGGTGGCACTGACGATCTCTGGGGCTGGACCCAATGCTCATTTTGTGGTGGTCCATATCCCCTTCCCCCAGTGTCCTGAGGACCCCAAACTAGGGGGCAGTCTCTCTTCCAGTGTCCTGGCTGACCGCATACAAAACATACGGCTGGCTGCATTCGTGGAGCACCCCGACCTCTCCCTCTTACTCGGAATCCCCCCATTGGACCTCCCGTTCTGCCCACATAGGTGGGACCCGGTGCCCAATATGGGGCCGGGATCCAACTCATATTATTCCCTTTTGGTGGCTGCAGTGGCTGCTGAATCATCTGGTTCGCACCCTTTGAGGAATTCTTTTTTGTCTCATTTGCCTTTTTCCTAGCCTCTTCCAATTGAAGCTTAAGGAGTTGCACTTGTGCCGACTCCGTAGTTTGTTTGTCCTCCTTTTGCTTAGCCCTGTAACGTTTCATGTGATGGATCAAATGTTTTTCCCATTGCTCATTCGAGCAGCCAGGAATATCAGGGTTATTCTCTAATGCCTCCCTAACTACAGCTGGCAGTCCGCTTGTTACTGCAGCCCTAAAGAGTGTAGTCTGCAAGGGATCTGTGGCTGGGTGTACTCCTGCTTTATCAGTCCAACTCTCCCTACACTGACTCAAAAAAGTCGAGATCTCCTCATCCTCCTTTATGGAAAAGGTCAGGGACTGCATGACACCAGGGAGAACGGGAAACTTATTCCGCATTGCCCCTCCTACTGCCGTAGCATGGTTGGCAAATGGCTCGGCATCGAGGCACCTAGTGATTCCTGCGATCATTTCTACCTGCTGTATCTTACACAGCCCAAGCTGTTTCCCCAATAATGCTCTCCAATCCCCTATGGCTATCTTATGTCCCATCGTATATTGGCAGAACTTTCCCATCCACGCTCCACCTCCCTCAGTCAGAGGTGGAATTTTGTCCAAAGTACAATCATGTCAGTGAATGAGAAGGGTTGATGCCTTTCCCCATTTTGCGGACCCTCATAAATTAGCGGCATCTGTCTATACCTTTCTGGAAGCCGTACTTCCTCCCTGTCCCGCAACGCATATCCCAAAGGGGAGCAAGGGTTCTCCTGACCCTGTCTTCTGTGTGTGATCATGCTTCCCCTGATCATGACTGGCTGTTCCTCCTCTTCACTCTCAACACTCACACTAGCTATTTCAGTTTCCTTGTTCTGCTCTCTCTCCCACGCCCATCTGACCCTCGCTGGGTCATTTCCCTTCCTATTCTCCTCTTCTTGTCCCAGCTCTCTCTCATGTTTTTCCCAAGCCCCTACTATTTTCCCTTACTGCACATATATCGTTCTGTATTTCGTGCACCCATTCCTTTGTTTCCTCCACTCTCTCCTGCGCAACTCTCTTAAGTCTCTCCATCACCTCATGTAGTTCTGGACCTGTTAACTCAGTGACATTCACTATTCCCTCACTTATCTGCATCGTTGGCATCTGGGGAATAGGATAAGGTGGTGGCAATGTCTCTGGTAACTTTGGATATAGCGGGGCTGACGGCTTAACCTCCCCCGTATTCTCCTTTATGATATGGGATCCCTTTTTAATATCATGTTGAAGGTTCGCTTCCACAGCCATGCAAGCCAATGTCATATTGTGTAAATCTGCCCTTCTCTGTTCCTTCACTTCTTTCTGTTGTTTAAGCCTTCTTCTATTCCATATAGATCCTTGTCCCTTTGCCTCATGTTCCTGTACCTCCTTGGCTGCTTCCCTCTCTGCTTCTCCTAAGTACAGTACCAGCCAGATTTTTTCAAACCCTCGTGGTACCTTCCCCTGACTCTGCAGCTCTTTCCATACCTGTTCGTACCATGCAATAGACTGTACCTCCTCTCCCTTCGGTAATCCTCCCAGTAATTGATTCCTTGTTTTTTCCCACTGTCGGTTTACAGATGGGGGAACCCATCTGTCTTCCCCGAACTCTTGTCCTACATCCCTAATTACTCCTTCCATCTTATGTTCCGATTTTTAACCCTTTAGACTTCGTACTTCACTGGGTCTCTCCCCGGTAGGATTTTTCCACCCTGCAATCTACTTCGACCCTTCCCACGTTATTATAAACACCAGCGGCACACTGTACACAATCCTTAAACAAATACTTATTGTACACTATTATGATACACTATACGATTCTTAAACAGATACTTATACACTATAGAAACAAACAATACACCTTCTACAGATACTTATTATACACTACTATGGTACACGATCCTTAAACAAATACTTATTATACACTATAGAAACAAATAACTATCACAATGCACCTTATTCTAATTGGCCAAGTGTCTAAACCTATCTCTCGAGATCGCTACGAGGGGACTCTAACCCCGTTCTACTAGGGGGACTCTAACCCCCTTTATCTACAGGGGACTCTAACCCCGTTCTACTAGGGGGACTCCAACCCCCTTTTGTTTTATTCTTTGGCTTTAACGAGGGCTCTTGCAGAGTAGTGACAACACACAATTTATCGTTGCCAATAGCAGAACTTCGTTAAAACAGGCGTCTGCTTACCTCCCTTTGTTGAATGGTCACTTGTTGTTATCACCACACCACAATCGACCGGTGTTTCGTATCTTTTTCTTCCGTCACTTCTCCATCTTCATCACGTCGGGGTCACCAAATTGTCGGACTCTGGCTTTACCTTACTCTTAATTTAGTCTATGTGTAGTCTGAGTCCAGCGTGTTCTTTGAATGAAGTGATAGGAGAAGGTATTCGGTTCCACAGTCAATTTATTACACAGCACAAGAATAAAACTTAACAGAGCTCTGGGTCACTCATTAGTTCATAGGTCACCTGCACAGTGAGCTACTCCCCAAGACTGACCCCTATTGTCCAGTTTGTTCAGTTTATATAGGTCAACCTTATCATACAGAACAAAAGTTGGCTTCCTTTGCTAGATTTCATTATCATACAGAACAAAAGTTGTCTTCCTTTGCTAGATCTTTTTGCATAAGGGTTATCACAAGTCATCTCCTGTTTTGCAGATATCTGGGGTGTAGCGCTCCCATCTTAATCCTCCAGGCCAGACTATCCTGTTGTTTTGATCAGAAATTAATTCATCCCCAGATATTTCTAATCACCATTCTGTCCCTGTCTGGCCAATTTCTGCTGTACTCTTTAACACCTCCTCCTGCCTTAATCTTCCTCCTAGACTGGTTTTCCATTCCCTTTGTTTCTTGCAGGCCATTCTTTGTTTTGGTCTGGCCTGTGTCTCCTGTGCTACTCACCACCTCCTTCAGTTGAGCATTCCTCCTAAATCATTTTATGCATTTCCTCTCCCTGTATTTGGGAGCAGACCATTTTGCTCAGCCAACTTTGCTCCATGCTGTGATTGCCACTTAATCACATTCCTCTTTTCCCCTGAACCATGCAGTAAATATAAAATTATTAATTCATCATTTCTTTCATAATGTTTTAACCCCTAGATTCCAACAACAACTTGGAGGAATGAGAAGTGAGATTGGACTGTGAATCAAAGAACTTTTCTGAACTTACACACACATTACATACATGTGTGCTGAGAATTAGAAGGGGATTAAGTTAGGTTAGTTAAGTTAATAGACTTTTTACCCCCTCCATAAATCTTCGTCCGCGAAGCCAAGCCAAAGAAGAAAGAATAAGTTAAACATGAAAACATAATCATTTGTCTTGGTGAAAGTATGTTGCTGGGTTTTGGGATCCTCTGGGCTTTAATCATTAGACAACTGATTATTATGTTCCTGAATATGGTACCCATGGAGAAGAAGTAGAAACAACAGCAACTATCAAAGGAAAATCTGATAACTGCTCAAAAGAAATTTATGGAAAGGTGGATGAACAGAAGAGGGGACTAACTGACAACCCTGCTCCTTGATTCAAGACCTGGGACAGGTCTAATGGGGCAATAGCTCTCATTCTGTGCTACTTAGAATGGATAGGAGAAAAAGTTTAGCCATGGACACCAAGTGCTGATAGCATCTTCAGGGGTACCACCCATGAGTTGTACTCTGTATGTTTACTTCCACTGACTGCAACAGAATTGAAACTGCAAGAGGTAAATGCAACCAGAAAATAATACTCTTACTTGTTTGCTGTGGTTTATTTAAAAGCAATAAATTCTATTTTATGAAGTCATATCTAGTACTTCTAAAATTTCTTCTCCTTTACCTTTGTGTTAAATTTACTATTAAAAATATCTCCTTCATGATTCTTTCAAATGGGGTGAGGGCCTTTTAGAGAGGAAATGGAGCCAATCAAAGTCTGCAAATCAGTGGAAATCTGAGACACCCGAATAGTTCAGTAATTTAAATCCTTTTCTGCCAAGTGGAAACACATTTGTTATGTGGTAACATGAGATATTTGTGTAGGTCTTTCATTTCTCTGCTTATATTTTTCCAATCTGTACAAACTCTTACCTTTTCAACTTTAGTTCCCAGAGAGAATAACATTGAGATGAAAAGGACTTTTTTTTTAAATTCTGAAAGTATGTTGCAAGCTCTGCTTTATATAAATGCCAAACACGTAGGCTCAATGAGGTAACATTAAAATCACGTCATATCACTGAAACAACAGTCCCAACCCTGCTGGGTTTCAGACACCCTTCCCTGTTGTATCATTGGGTCTCTTTAAAACCGTTTCCATTCATTCTTTGTTTAAAAAAGATTGATATGAATTTTATTTATGCAGTTAGTTTGAATTGAGCAGATTTGTAAAGTGTAACAAGTTCTCTTTACAACAGAGAAAATGATTTAAGTGAATAGCGCAAAGCATTTCCAGGGTGAAATTACTTTGAACGGAGATGTTAGAGGAGTTGGGTTTGTTTTCCTTGGGTGAGAGGCTTTGAGGTGATCTCATTGAAGGGACTGGACAAAACTGATTCAGACAAATTGTTCACAAAAGTCAATAATTCAAAGCCCCAGGAGATCAGAATTGGGAAATTGGAAAGGAAGTCAGAGAGTCTATTTCTCACTAAAAGAACCAGTGTTCTGGAATAAAAGTCACCAAGAATGAAGTGATCACCTCATTTCCAAAATTAAGTTTAAGAGGAAAGAACTTTGTTTACTTTACTACGTTCAGTGGTATCCATAAAACTGTAAGACTCATATAAAGGAAATTTCACCATTGAAATGGATATCTCAGTACAATGAAAAAAAAAACAGGAGAAAATCCACAATATTGATTCTGGGCCATATGAAGCATCATGAAGTCTGGAGATACATGGGCAAATAATAGACAGTAATCAGTAAAGAATTGTACTGTGACAGTTGCAGTACACAAAATGCAGGTGGAACTCAGCAGGTCAGGCAGCATCCATGAAGGTAATAGACAGTTAACATTATCTTTTGCATTGTCTTTGTCTTTCACGCATGCTGACTGCCTTGCTGACTTCCTTAAGTATTTTGAATGTCGTTCGTTTTCCAGCATCTGCGGTCTTTCAAGTTCTGTGTCAGATAATGTGTCGCTCATCCCCTTTGAATTCTACTTGGAAGAAACAACATACCAAGAACAGTCATGTTCTTAGAGCAAATAGCTTCAGTGTCCATCAATGTGGTACCATCACAGGCCACGCTAGCCAGATTCTGAAGGGCATGTCTCCACATCTGGCCCTGTTGCAAATAAATGGGAAGGAAAAGTGTCCTTGACTTCATCCTTTACCACCTGCTTCAAGCATATGCATCTGATCATAACTGTTTTGAAAGGAATGATCCTTGTGGAGTTCTCTTGGATACTAAGTTACACTTACACATTCAGATACACTTCATTGATTAATTAACATGACAAATTTGGAAATAAGACCTTGTGTAGCCACCAAAATGCAACAAAGAACACTGTTTTAATAAGGGCAAAGTCTGCTTTTGATATTTTGTTGGAAAATCCAAAGTTTTCCAGTGTATTCGGAAGAACTCGTATTCAGTTTTTTTTTAATGCTGCAGGATCTGATATACCAAAGTCAGGTGTGCATTGGTTTAATGCCTCATCTAAAGAATGGCTCCTGTAATAAATGTAGTTGACAATCATTTCTGAACTGGTAGTATCAGCTTTGATTATTTGCTCATGGGAGTAGATTTTAACACTAACTACTTTCTGATTTAAGTGAAAGGTGTAATGAGAGACTGGTAAACCATCTGGAATGAGACTCATTTTCTAAGGTTTGGTTTTGAGGTGTAAGCAGGATTGATTTTTGTCATCCAACTCACTCTTGTTGATACCTTACATTTACAGAGGCATTGAAGAAGAAACTGAGTACCATGATTTGGATTGTGTTGGTCTCCATGTCAGATTTCACCTTAAGTATTCCCTGTGTCATAAGTGCTCTGTGATTAGTAGGATTTGCTTAAGGTGGTATGTCAGTGGGAAGGGAAGGTTGAGAATCATGGCTCAACCCAATTGTTACTGAAATATTTTGCATGAGAAAAATTGTCATTGGTCCATTTCCTTTGGAGTTATGAAACAGTGCACATAACGAGTTAATGAGGTATGAATGAAATGGTGGTTTTCAAACTTTTTCTTACCACTCACATACCATCTTAAGCAATTCCTTACTAACCACAGATCACCTATGGATAGGGATTGCTTAAGTTAGGGGGACTGTCTGAAAACCACTTGTAAAAAGGCAATGAGCTTGCCCACAGAGAGATATCATTGTCTTGAGTGCCAACTACCATCTGAGTACACTTTGGATTCCTCAGCTCAGGAGATGACAATGGAAGAGATTACATCACTCTTCTAAACAGAGGCAGAAGGAAAGATCACTTTGAAAGACACTACCAGAGTAAAATCTTCCATGGTCATTCAGAGAAGCAATAAATGAAAGGAAAAGATACCTGCTTGGTCATGCTAGCGAATGAAATAAAAATTGTATTGGTAGAGAATTTCCAGACTTTAGTTCCTTGACAGATGATCGCACACCTGCCAAATGGGAGGTTGTGCAAAGAGCCAGAAATGGAGAAATAGGATTTAGAGCTGGGATGAAGACAAGGAATGTCAAGAACAGAGGAATTTGAAACCAAGAATTATTGCATCAAGAATTGCTAGATCGGGTGCCAGCCTGGGAATAAATCTGAAGGAGTTAGGATTTGGGGACATAGGTGGGCAATAGCAACTCAACTCCCCATTTGACTGTTCCCCCTATTAAAAGCCACAGAAATAAATATATTGTAGCAGACGCACAGCGCGGTATTGCGACCCACCACCGTAAGTTCACAAACTTACCTGACACATTGCGGGCGCAAAAGTATAGCGAGTGGATCAGGTGAAGCCCCTGCCTAAAGGGGCGGGGCACTAATGGCTCATAGCTGTTCACTAACAAGCTCATTAACAGGTAGGGAATAAAAGGTCTGTGTATGTCTGCAATAAACCAGTCTTGAGTTGACTACCTTTGTGTGTGTTTGCCTTTATTTAGTAGCATCTACCGTAGGAGCCACTACAATATCAAGAAAAGCAAAGGGGCCTGTCAAACCACTAGCTCCTTTTGCATTCACTATCAAATAAAGTCTAGATCTACCAAATATTGTGCACAACTTTTAAACCATAGCAATGTTTGTTCTAATAACTTAATGAGGTTGTGCGTTAAATACTTAAAATGACCGTGTCATTGGCATGCATGCTTCTTGGAAAAGGGAGTCAATTCTATTTTTGCCAAATTTTCAATGATCTTTCTTTTGTGTTTTTTTAAAAATCTATGCTTCTTTGGATCATCATCCTGCCAGGATTGTTATGGAGTCTCCAGAAATTGATGATTTAGCTCATTAACCCCTTATGACATAAATATATAATTCTAACAATAGATGAGTGAGTTTTGAGTGTTCTACTGGATCACAGCAATTAGAAACACCACTGGTACCTCTAAGTGCTGATTGCATCTCAGTGTCCATGACTGAACTTTTTCTACTTTCTTTTCTAAGTAGTATAGAATGAGAACTATTGCCCCATCAGACCTGTCCCAGGTCCTTGAATCAAGAAGCAGGGATGTCGGTTAGTCCTCTCTTCTGCTCATCCACCTTCCATACGATGATAAGGGAATCATTATTGGTGACAAGCATGTTTTTGCCTCGAAGCCACAGTCTTGTATTTATTCAAATACTACTGAAGCCAGGACCAATTGTTGAGAAGGAATCTCTTATAAATTTTCTTCCACAAACACAAAAATAATCAAGAAAACAATTTAATATCTATGCCATCAATTTGTACAAACTCATAATTCAGCTGTTTATCTCCTTAGCATTTGGTCTTTTAACAATAAACAGAAATAGTGACTTTGGCCTTTGCTTTAAAACATTGTAATGGATCTGTGTTAATATAAATCCTTAGTTTAATGTTAAAACTATATTTTATCAAGATATGGTTTAATAAGTTAGTTTGGGTGGTTATAGGGCCACAAAAACAACACCTTGGCATTTTAAACACACATGGTTCTTTGAGGTAGAAGACAGAAGTCGGTTTGAGACAAGAATAGATGCTGATTGAAGTTAGAGTCAAAAAGATTAAAAGGATTTATGATGATTTTTGAGATATTGGAAACAATAGGTGTTAGTTCAGAAGCACCTGTATAAACACACAGCCATTTTAGTTCTGAGGAAAGCAGACTTCTCGGAGACACAAGTCATGTCACATTCATGTCAAAAGACTTTGAGCTTCAAAGGGGGAAATTATGTCACATACCATGTGACAAGGGAAATGGGCAGGAAATATATTATCAAAATGAGAGACAAAGTTCAGTTTAGAGTTTACAAAAGTCAAAATCTCGTAACACAGGGCTTGAAACCTTGTGAAAGACAGGTTGAGTTACAGTAACCAGAATTGGTGCTCTTGTTACACCTGGGGAAAGGGGAACACAGAATCAGTGGCTTTTGAAATAAGGAAGACCATTTTGCTGTCTCTTTGGAAAAGAGGACCTATTACTACTGTCTATTTTTGTATGGCCACTTCATTTAAACCTTCTATGGTTTGTGACCTCATTGTGGAAGAAGATAACCACAGTTGTTTAACCCTTGTCTGTGTTTGTGAATTAATTATGGAAGAAAATAGCCACATTTACTGTCTCTTTGAGAAGAGGGCAGATTCTTCATGTGGAAAGCAGAGTTGTGAGTAAAGAGGCCTGAGGAGATGATGTTTAAAGGTGTTTTGTAATTATTTATGAACTGAAAATTTAAGACCTTCAAGTAAGACTAAAATGATGCTGAAGTTTTAAAAATTGACTTTTCAGAGTGGGACTTTATTACAAACACAAACATTTACATTTGTGCATAGTGGGGTTAAATTTAGAGATGAATAAGTAATGTTATGGTATTAATAATTTAATTTTAAAAATATTATTTTGAATTTACCATTGCCTGGTGAATTTTACATTGCTGTTCCTGTGTTAGTGCTAACAAAGTCCCTTTAATCCCAAAAATAATTAAAAGGTTTGTTAGTTCATAGCCACATCACAAATGTGTAGCACCAAATTATTTAATAATAAAAGAAAATTAACCTTTTAGACATCAATGCCTGAAGGATAACATGGGGCAGAGAAAAACAGAACAATTAAAGCAAATTCAACTGATTAACTTTCCTGATTACTTCTCCTTATTGTCCTCCCATCAATTTGGGTTATTTGAGTGTTTTGCAGAGAGAGGTATTTTAAGTGTCCGCAAATGCAAAATCTCTGAAATTCCATCATAGTTAAAACAAACTATCTTATGATTAAAATTCTGTATTGAATATACTGAACCACCAATAAAGAATAGGGATAGGTGTTCACCCCTCCAGCCAGATCTGCCATGCAATTAGATCATAGCTGATTTTCAACTTTTTAACCCACCTTTGATTCAATCATTTGATCTAACCTACCAAAATTCCCATGTCTGAAATTTGCCTTCAGTTGTTGATATTAAAACCATTCCTTTGTAGTTCTTGCTATGTTTCTAAGGTTATGCAATGCTGAAGGTTTTGAAAGCAAAAAGGGTTCAAGGAGGAAGCCTGGCAACTATCGGCCTGTAAGTTTGATGTCTGTGGTAGGTAAATTAATGGAGAAAATTCTTAGAGATAGTACTTATAAACATCTGGATAGACAGGGTCTGATCAGGAGCACTCAACATGGATTTGTGGGAGGAAGGTCATGTTTGACCAATCTGATTGAATTTTTTGAAGAGGTGACTAGGAATGTGGATGAGGGTAGCGCAGTGGATGTTGTCTATATGGACTTCAGTAAGGCCTTCGATAAGGTACCACATGGAAGGTTAGTTAGGAAGGTGCAGTCTTTAGGTATAAATTTTAAGATAGTCAAATGGATTGAACATTGGCTGAAAGGGAGAGGCCAGAGAGTGGTAGTGGATAATTGTCTGTCAGGTTGGAGGCCGGTGACCAGTGGTGTGCCTCAAGGATCTGTATTGGGCCCATTGTTGTTCGTTATATACATTAATGATCTAGATGATGGGGTGGTGAATTGGATTAGTAAATATGCAGACGATACTAAGATAGGTGGAATAGTGGATAATGAAGAAGGTTTTCAAGGATTGCAGAGGGATTTGGGCTGCTTAGAAAAGTGGGCTGAAAAATGGCAGATGGAATTTAATGCTGATAAGTGTGAGGTGCTTCATTTTGGTAAGAAGAATCAGAATAGGACATATGTGGTAAATGGGAGAGCATTGAGGAATACAGAAGAGCAGAAAGATTTAGGAGTAACGGTACATCGTTCCCTGAAGGTAGAAACTCACGTGAATAGGGTGGTGAAGAAGGCTTTTAGTATGCTGGCCTTTATCAATCATTGCATGGAATATAGGAGTTGGGAGGTGATGTTGAGATTGTATAAGACGTTGGTGCGGCCTAATTTGGAGTTCTGTGTGCAGTTCTGGTCGCCTAATTATAGGAAAGATATAAACAGAGTGGAGAGAGTGCAGAGAAGGTTTACCAGAATGTTGCCTGGGTTTAAGCATCTGGAGTATGGGGAGAGATTGGACAGATTGGGTCTTTATTCTTTGGAGCGTAGAAGGTTGAGAGGGGATTTGATAGAAGTATTTAAGATTATGAAAGGGGATAGACTATTTCCGTTAAGAGGAGGAAAGATTAAAACAAGAGGACATGAGTTAAGAATTAAGGGGCAGAGGTTTAGTGGTAACATGAGGGGGAACTTCTTTACTCAGAGAGTGGTAGCTGTGTGGAATCATCTTCCGGGAGAAATAGTGGCGGCGGAGTCAATTGTATTATTTAAGAAAAGGTTGGACAGGTATATGGATGAGAAGAAGATGGAGGGTTATGGGCATTGTGCAGGGAGGTGGGACTAGAAAGGGGTGTTTGGTTCGGTGCGGACTAGAAGGGCCTAATGGCCTGTTTCCGTGCTGTAATTGTTATGTTACGTTATAAAGCAAATTCAAAAAAAGAACTAGAATACACAATTGCTTTTCATACAAGACTCGTACCACCAGGTTCAGGAATAGTTAATACCCCTCAACTATCAGACATTATTTATAACTATATATTTACATTTACTGTTCCTGAGGAGTGCAGTTTACAGTTACTGGTCTAGAAATTGCTCAACCTGGCCACAGAAAAAAGAACCTCAGGGTCATGTGTGAACTCTGCCAATACATTTGAATTTGAACTTGAACTTCTATTTAGTTTAACTATTTCTATCCTTAATGGACTCCGGCTTTAAATTTAGAATTCCAGCATGTGCAATCTTTTGCAGGCTGGGAGAGTCCGAGATTTCCACAATCCTTTGTGCAAAGAAATATTTCGTGATATCAGGCTGGAAAGGGCAAGATCTAATTTTAAAGTTATACCCCTTGTTTTTAAAATTCCTTTAGTTGAGGAAAAAATATCTTCTCCCCATCTCCCTTTCCTTGGATTTGTTTCTCCAAAGCAATGATAGAACACAATCATTAGGGTCTGACAAAATAGATTTTACAAGTTGAATTAAGGACATTGACCTGCTAAGTTGATTGAATTGGCCCTAAAATTACGAAACCTATTCATCCAGAGAATAGTTAGAATGTGGAACTTGTTACCCCAAAGTGTGATTGTGTTGAAATGCTGGTCGTATTTCAGGGGAGCCTAGACATTGCAAGGAATAAACGATCATAATTATATGAAGTAAGGTTGGAGTAGACCATGAAGACTCCAATCAGTAAAGGTTCCACAAGTTGAGCACATGTGCATCCGACAGATTAGGACATCTGTGAAGGAACTGTTCAAGGAATACAATGGACTGTTTTTGTGCTAACATTCCTCAGTTCTGATGATGAGTTTTAGTCCAAAGCATTGAGCATTCTTTTTCTCCCATGGTCGCTCTTCAACCCGCTGAGTTCTTCCAGCAGATTGTGTTTAGCTTCAGATTCCAGCATCTAAAGTCTCTTGTGTTTCTGTGTCTCATAATAAATGGTGACTCTGAACTTCACTAATCACAGGTACCTTGAGGGTGATTTGGTGAAATCATCCAACTTGAATGTTCATCTCTGTCCAATAGTGGAGCATGGCTAACCCTCCGGACAACTCATGTGATTCTAACAATCCTCTTGGACACTGTGAGTCGAATCAGTAGAAGAATCATAAGATGAATGCATTTTACCTTTGTTTTCTCCACACTCTTTTAGGTATTCAATATGAGGTTATTGAAGATATAGGGCTTGTAATGCAATCTTGAAGATATGCATAATACCTTTGAGATTGTGGCTGATAGTTCTTGACACAGGTAGCAACTCTAAGGGATCACTTGGTCGTTCCATGTCTTTTGCACCCATCCCTTCACTGGTCCCTGGCCATTTATTATGATGAGTTTTTGTCCAAAGCATTGAGCATTCTTTTCTATTCATGGTTTCCATTTCAAAGCTCTCATCTTTGTTTTCAAATTTCTTCATAGCCTTGCTCCAGGGCTCTGTAGATCTCAGTAATTGTCACATCTGTAATGTGTATGTGTGTGTGTGTGTTGCATCTGTTACCATTTCCCACACTTCTGTAAATAAAATTCTTCCTTGTCTCGGTCTTTGAAACCTACCAAACCAGTTTCCTTACTCACAACAATGGGGCATACACTATGTGAGTAGGGGGTGATGGTACAACTTTAATAGATATTGGTTAGAACACTGGAGGAGTACTCTGGAGGAATATGATTGGACAAGAGGAAATTAAACAAGATGTTGGATGAACAAAGAGAAGCTGGAAGAACTCAACTGTTTGATTAGAATCTTTTACCAAGACAAAATTAGGAGGGGTTTTTATCAGGTCTATCAGGGGGTGGGCAGGGGGAAGAAGAGGTGGAATAAGCTGACAAGGGGCTGAAGTGAAAGACTATTTGTCAAAAGGTGGAGGGAGAGACCACTGGCTGGGGGGAGGGTATAGGACAAGTGAAAACAGGAGTAAATAAAGGAAATTGAAGCAGTGGAACCAGATACAGGGGTGGGGAGGGAGTTATCTGAATTTGGAAAAATTTATGTTCATGTCATTGGGATTAAGGCTGTCTAAGAGGTATGTAATGTGATACTCTTCAAATTTACATCTAGCCTCACCCTAGCAGAGAAAAGACCTGAGTAGATTTACATAGATCAGCATAACATCATGGGGTGAAGGCCCTGCACTGTGGTGTGCTGTTCTATGTTCCATTCCATTCCTATCTAGAAATGGATTAAAATGGTGTCAGGATTTTGCCACGGATGGATATGCTGTGTTTGTTTCCCTTGACGTGACGAAGGATGAAGGAAACCTGATAGAAGTATACAAAATTATAAAAGATATTCATTGACTTGATAGCAAGTAACTTTTTCCCTGTAGCAAAGGTATCTAAAACCAGAGGGCACATGTTTAAAGGAAGGTGCAGGAGATTTAGAAGGGATCTAACAATGTTCTGTTCACCTCAGAGGTGATTAGAATCTGGCATAAACTGCTTGATGGAATCAGACTTTCAACATTTAATCACAATGCCTCAGAGATTACATACCAAGAGCTATAAATGTGACTGGTATAGCAAAGTATTTGATGGCAATATGGATGATGAGCTGAAGGGCCTGCTACATTGCCACACAACTCTGATTCTATTGACAACTCTCCTGTAACGGTATCCCAACAAGAATTGGAAACTTCAGGGACATTGCTCCTTTTCCTGGGGATATTTTAAGTTCACTTTTGAGGACAAGCAAGGTCTAGGATCAAGAACCAGTGAAACAAGCAGCAGGAGATAATTTGACCTCATGATTGCTTAGCCTTCTGGTTATGGGCTGATTTACCACAGCACCATTTCCCTGCCCTAATCGCATAACCTGTGAATCCTTAAAATCTAATAAGCTATCACTCTCTATCTGCAGGATAGTTCAGGTTTCTATTACAATAAAAGACACATTAGGACTCTTAGAACCATGAGAACTGTGAGTTAACTATGTGAGAGCTTGAAATGAAATGAACAGGCACCACATATCAGAAAAGATGAAAGTAATTGACCTGAAACATTAACACTGTCTCAATCTCTCCTCTCTCTATACACTAGTGGTTCTCAACTTTTTTGGTCTAAGGCCCACCTGGCTTCTGGCCTAAAATGCCATGGCCCCCTGATTGAAAACCATTGCTTTACTCACCAGGTGTAGCAGCATCTGTGTATTTCCAGTATTCTATCTTTTTATTTTCAGATGTACAGCAGGTTTTCTGTTTTTGGATTACTGAGTGGGAGCTCAACTTCAGCCAGCTCATTGGCTATAAATTGGTCAGGGAGTTCCCAAGATACTGATCATCATTGTACATGAAAAATTCTTGTTTCTATTCTAAAATTTTAACATCAGGAATTCAAATTCCAGATGTTGTTGACCTGCATATTTATTCCAGTTGTTGATCCAGTTGGATTTTCCTGGTTTCTGAACACTACCTGGAGGTGGTGCCTGTGCATCAGGAGTGACCCGAGTACCCGAAATGTGTTGTACCCAGTGGTCAATGTCAGTGGCTCTGCCTCATTTGCATGGAAATGTTTTCATTGCTTCTATTGGGATTTAGATGGAATTGAATTTGGCCCACTGATGGCTCCAACCATCCCTCTACGGCAGGTCCATGTCTAATCAACCAAGCACATGGCTTGTAACATCCCCGTGACAGGTATCAGGAATGAATGGTAGGCCAGAAAGTGACAATTACTGAGATCTACAGAGCCCTGGAGCAAGGCTATGAAGAAATTTGAAAACAAAGATGAGAGCTTTGAAATGGAAACCATGAATAGAAAAGAATGCTCAATGCTTTGGACAAAAACTCATCATAATAAATGGCCAGGGACCAGTGAAGGGATGGGTGCAAAAGACATGGAACAACCCAGTGTTCCCTTAGAGTTGCAACCTGTGTCAAGAACTTATCAGCCACAATCTCAAAGGTATTATGCATATTTTCAAGATTGCATTACAAGCCCTATAACTGCCCTGCCAGTCTGCCTTTTTTTCATCTTCAATAACCTCATATTGAATACCTAAAAGAGTGTGGAGATAACAAAGGTAAAACGCATTCATCTTATGATTCTTCTACTCACGGTGTCCAAGAGGATTGTTGGAATCATCACAACTTGTCCGGAGGGTTAGCCATGCTCCACTATTGGACATAGATGAACATTCAAGTTGGATGATTTCACCAAATCACCCTCAAGGTACCTGTGATTAGTGAAGTTCAGAGTCACCATTTATTATGAGACACAGAAACACAAGAGACTTTAGATGCTGGAATCTGAAGCTAAACACAATCTGCTGGAAGAACTCAGCGGGTTGAAGAGCGTCCGTGGGAGTAAAAGAATGCTCAATGCTTTGGACTAAAACTCATCATCAGAACTGAGGAATGTTAGCACAAAAACAGTCCATTGTATTCCTTGAGCAATTCCTTCACAGATGTCCTAATCTGTCGGATACACATGTGCCCACATATACAATGAACTAGTACATACAATGATAAAGAAAAAAATCACTATGATGCCTCACCACCCCTTGATTCAGTTCAGGCTCTATGCTACAAGGGACATGAATTAAACGCTCACAACCCTTTTAATAGTGCACATCTTCTCAACAGTTTCTCCAGCGCCCTTCCACGTTTCTAGGCCTGGAATGAAGCAAGATAATCCAAAGATGGCAAAGAGAGAGAACAAAGAGCACATGGCACCTTTATAGTGCTAGAGATTCCAGCCCAGGTCGTTAGCAGTGAGCCAATGGCTCAGTGCCAGGAGGGTTAATCCAATTACAACAGCTGATGGCCCAAGGCCAAGTACAGGCAGGCTGGAGAGTCCAGTCCAGGTCATTTACATGGGTAAAAAACGGCAAGGTGTACAAGGTGTGGGGCAGCTGGTGTGTTCTCCAACTAGGTAGGGTGCAGTACTGCCATGTGAGAGCCACAACCCTTCCCAATACGCCCAATCAATGAAGCCAAGAATCTTTGTCACCATTTTCTTTATCTGTGCTGCTATCTTCAGGGGGTCCTTGGACAAGTATCAATATCCTTTCATTTCTCAGCCATTCCTCTGGACCACCATTCATTTTTCATATTCTAGCTATAATATTCTTCCCAAAATTCATCACCTCATGCTTATTAGGATTAAATTTCATCTGCTATTGCTCTGCTGGTTTTACCCAATAATCAATATTATCCTGGACTAGGAGATTATCCAAATCACAGTCAACAACACCACCAATGTTCATTCCACCTGTAAATTTGTGAATGATTCATAAGGGTCCTCAAACATTATCAGGATATTTGTAAGTGATGATCAGAAGGGATGTGAGAGTAAGGTGGAAAAAGGAATGAAATCTAGGTCCAATTCCATCCTGAATGACCTCTGGCAGTACTCATGAATGAGGATTTGGCAAAGGATTATTAACTTTTGAATACTCAGCAATTGTAACATTTTCTTGCCAGCTTGATTGAAATAAGTAGGATCAATTCCAGGTTGGACACACTCCTATGTCAGAAATATTTTTTACAATATTTTTTTTATCAATAGTATTGCAAATTAAAATGCAGCAATCAACATTCATGTTTGAATTGTTAGTCAGTGATATGAACAGTGCTGAATGATTTCCCCAATTAAGGGCAGGATCTCCTTTCCACAGTCTTTACTGATGACATTGTGGCCAAGCAGGTGAGCCTCCCCTTCTCACAACCCCTCCTTTCCTTGGAAAATTCTCCAAGTACTTCCCAGATATACGAGCAGGGCAAAGATTGCAAGGGTCAATCTTTCAGCTGTATATCAAGTTTCTAGAATCTCCAACAACTTCTGAAAAATGACTTCAGCAGCAAAATTCTAAGTCCTATTCCATGAAACTCTGAGAGCAACTGAGGCCTAGAAATACAAATCGTTTGCAAATTACATCAGGGAATTTAAGCTTCCTTTCCACTGAGTTCCAATTGCTCATGGAAATTTAATTCAGTCATTGGCCAAGAGTTTATTTTGGTTTAATCCCTATTTCCTCCTTTCCTTTCATCCTGATTTTCATTCTGTTACACTCATATTTTTCTTGCCTGATTATTAAATATGTTTATTATTTTCTCCTTAAGATCCTGTGGAAAATCAAACATTAGGAAAAGTTTTATAAGCAATATGAGACAAGCTGTGTGGTGCATATAGCAATGCTGGAGAGGAACAGTAACTTTCTATTCATGGTTACCAATGCTGAGTTTCCATATATCACAACTGGGACTGCTGTAGTTTAATTGTTTGTTCTGGTAAGGCAGCAGTTACATTTTTATGCAGTTGTGCAATAACCGGACTGATAGAGAGCAGACCAGAAACACTGTGGTCTTTCCTCATCTCCCCAGGTCTTGTTCTTTGAAAGGAATCCATGTCATCAATAGAATTCCTACCAACATTTATATATTTATTACTGAGCCTTTTAAATACCAGTGGAGGTGGTGAAGGGAAAACCACATTAACTAATGGTGTCATGGAGGTTTTGTTTTATTTCAGACATGACCTTCTCAAACTGATGTTTCATCCAAAGACACTTGAGAGAGAGAGAGAGAGAGAGAGAGAGAGAGAGAGAGAGAGAGAGAGAGAGAGAGATCCTTCTGAAAGTCCAAATTTAACGCATCCATTCCTTATCTGCCTATATTGAACTTAAATTTGTCAGGTTTGCCTGCTTTTGCTACTTGAGCATTTCAAAATTGTAGATCTTCTCTATCTTTAACTATGGTTTCAGAGTTGACTTGTTTTGTATCAATTTTATCCTCCACTAGTTTATTTTACAAAGCTTTTACAATATCAATAGCCCTAAAACTAAAGAACTTTTGGAAAGTGTTCAATATTTTCTTCAGAATAATAATAATAATTTATAAGGGAAATGTTAAACAATTAATGTAAAGCTACTTGAAAACTAAGACAGGCCACTAATCATACAAATCTTGGACAATTTCAGGCCACAGTTGGTGTGTTCAGATGAATGGGTGACATAATTAGTATAATGCATATTTTATTTGCTACTATGATTGATGTTAATTAGAATAATATCCATTCAGTGAGTTTTTTAAGTCTCTTTGTCGTCACAGTTCAAACATGACATCACATACAACCCTGAGATTCTTTTTCCTGCATGCCAGGCAAAATTTCTACTTGTTGGTAACAGTAAACTGTACTCAAGAAAAAATATAAATAAACTGCAAATACTGAAAAAAAATATAAATATTCAGTGCTAAATAATGTAAAGTAAGAGTCCTTAAATGAGTCTCTGATTGAGTTTGTTGTTTAGGAGTCCGATGGTGGAGAGGTAGCAACTGTTCCTGAACCTGATGGCATGAGTCTTGTAGCACCTCTACCTCTTTCCTTTGGCAGCAGTGAGAAGAGAGCACGTCCTGGGTAGTCTGGATTCTTGATGATTGCTGATGCTTTCTGACAGCAGTGTTCCATGTAGATTTTGATGATTGTGCGGGGAATTCTGCCTGTGATGTTCTGGGTAGTGTCCACTACCTTTTGCAGGGCTTTCCACTCAGATATTGTTACCCCCATGACCAGCTTGTGATGCAGCCAGTCAGCATGTGACAGAGTATTTTGAGGTGGCTTGGGCGGAATTGTTAGAGCAGTTTGCACACAAACATTTTAAAACACAGAATTTTTGCAGGACTTTTACAGAATGCTTTTTACAGAAAGGGCAACAAAGTTGCAGATTACAGCTTGCCTGGGAGAACATGTGATTTTTGCAGGCAGGAACAGAACAGCTTTGCTCTCAGAGAGGGAGGGAATGTGTGAGAGAAGGAGACATAGAAATCAGTTCCAGAGGGACAAGCTGGCAAACTTTGGAAGGCTGCCTGGTCAAAGGAGAAGACTGGCAGTCTGAAAGGTGACCTGAAAGAAAGAGGATCATTTGGAGAACCCTGAAGGGGGCAAGTTTTGTAAGCAAGACTGATTGAGAAGGAATCAGTTATGGGTGTCCCGGAAAAGGAATCTCTCTTTGAAAACCAGCAAGAACCCTCCTGAGTGGTAACCATTTGCCTGTTAAGCTCCAAAGACTGGTTCACAGTACAAGAATTGCCTGCAACCAGTGAGATTGGACTGTGATCCAAAGAACTTTTCTAATCTTAAATACACATTACACACATCTGCGCTTAGTGTTAGAGGGGGGCTTAAGTAGGTTAGGTAGGTTAAGTAATAAGGTAATGTTTAATTCTGTTTTCCTTTTTCAAATATAATTAAAAACTACTTTGGTTTAAATAACTCTGTGTTGTGGTCCATATCTATTGCTGCTTGTTTTTGGGGTCTTCTGGACTCTGTAACATCATGCTTTCCATTGAACATCTGTAGAAGTTTGCCAAGGTTTCTGATGTCCTACCAAACCTCTGAAAGCTCCTGATGAAATAAAGGTACTGACATGCCTTCTTCATGACATTAGTATGTTGGGTGCAGGAAAAGACCTGCAAGATACTGATTCCCAGGAATTTTAATTTTGCTCAAGTTAGAACTAAATATTTTAACCATTTTAACTAAATATTTATCCTCATTCCAAATTATTTTTCAACAATTAACTCAAGCTTTTTTTTAAGTTAACATCAACCACAACCTCACAGCTGTAGTTACATACAGAAGATGGTAGGTGCATACCACAAACCTGTTGCAATAGATACTGGCAGACATTCTGGTTCTTGTACTGATCTATGAGATTTTAAAACAGCGCTGCACTGGAGGTGGTGGAGGAGGAACAGAGTCCTTCTATGGCTATGAGGCATTCCAAACATGCTTTGCAAACTGCCAGCATTGAAGATGCTGTGCCACTAAAAGATTAACTATCTCTGGTGATTGGAGTGAATAAATGCAAAGGCTACATCCCAACAACTGCACCATTAGCATCAGACCACATCGCATCACACACTTCCTAATAAACTCCATCAGTCAGGATTCTTCACAGTATTCCGAGGTTTCCTTGCACTATCAGTCAATGCTGAAGGCTTCACGTCCAATCTCACCCCATCAACTTTTCCTATGATGCAAATCAACCTCCCCTCCATACTTCCCATTGCCTCAGGGGAGCAGCCAATCTATTAAAAGAACTGTCCAACTCCAATTATATTCTCGTTTCCCTCCTTCAATTGCACAGAAGATTATGCGAGTTTGAAAATAGGTACTGCCAAATTCAAGGACAGTTTCTTCCCTGATGCTATCAGACTACTGAATGGATCTCTCATTAGTAAAATGATGGTGCTTTAATTCAACATCTACATGGGATGCTGCCATTAGAGAGCAACAGCGATCATCAAGAATCCACACCATCCAGGACATGCTCTGTTCTCACTGCTGCCATCAGGAAAGAGGTACAGGTGCCACAAGACTCGCACCCCCAGGAACAGTTCCTCCCCCTCCACCATCAAACTCCTAAACAACAAACTCAATCAGAGATCCATTGAAGGACATCATTTTTATTACAGAATTTTTTTCTGTATTGTAGTTTGTTTGCATTCCTTTCTCTTTTGTCTCCGTTTCTTTCTTTCTTGAGTACAGTTTACTGTTACTGATAAGTAGAAATTCTGTCTGGCCTGCAGGAAAAAGATTCTCAAGGTGGTGTGTGAACTGTGAACATTTTCCCTCTACTCTTTTATTTTGCACTACCTGTCATAAGCATAAGTTGACTTGCATTTTCTAGCATGCAAAAATTATTCAGTTTCTCAGATATGTGGCAATAAACAATTTGGTTCAGTTCAATTCCACACACCTGACCTACTGCGCATTGTTATCAGTTTGATTTTGGCACACACATCACCCAAGTCCACAACACAAACAAAATACTCTTCCCTTTCCCTGGTTGGAAAAGGAGCACACACTCTCAGGCAGGAGCTTGTGGGCATTATCTTCCCCATGCAGGATGAATGTTGGCCATTATAGGAGCGCTCATCACGAGAACATTAGCAATGGTGGAGCAGAAATGAAAAACACACCTTCATGTATCCCATTTACTTTTTACTTTGCAATATTTTCTGCTGTATATTTTGTTGATAGTGTAACCACAAAAGTCAGGTTAATTGATTAGCTATTAAAAACATTTCCAATTTACTCTGACAACCTCAACTCGCCCCCTAGCGAGCAGTTTCAGAATTCCATCTTTTGGCTTCTCTGAATCAGTTATGCATGGAGTGAAACTCAAATATCTGCAGATGCTGTGATTGTAATAAAAACAGAAATGTTAGAGGAATGCAGTAGATCTTGCAGTGTCTATAGGAGGTAAAGATATATAACCAACATTTTGGGCTCAGGCCAAAATGAGTAAAAAGCAGGCAGGCACCTGAATAAAAAGGTTGAGGAGAAAGAAAGAAAGATCAGGGGGAGGAGTACAGATCAATGGACATGAGGGTTAGGGTTGGAGGCAGTCTTCTACTAGTTTTTGCTCCACTAAAACTGCAGAATTCTTTAATAAAAGATTTACTTTTGTACAAAGATAATAATTATGCAAAAACTAACTTTCTTCCCAGGCATCCTATCTCCTGCTCGGGTAATCCTCCATGGATTCTCATTTGGATGATTTGTTTTACCTCTTCAGAGACCCAATTACAAAAAAATCCAACTCAAAAATACAATGGTTATGGGTCCAGAGGACCCCAAAACCCAGCAGCAATAGAAATTCACCAAGACAAATGGTTACTTAAACAAGTGTTACTTTTAATTTTCTTTAAACATAAAAACAGGATCAAACTCTAACTTATTACTATTAACTTAACCCCCTTCTATTTCTAAGCACACGTGCATGTAATGTGTAGAAGTTCAGAAAATTTATTTGATTCACATTCCCATCTCATTCCTCCAAGTTCACCGGTATCAGGCAATTTTATACTGTGCACAGAATTTAACATTTATGAATTTTCACCAAGCTCTGGTGCTTTAAGGTAATTGGTTACTGCTTAGGAAGGTTCTTGTTGGCTTGAGAGAGAGATTTATTGCTCATTGGATACACAAATTGATCCCCCCCGATCAGCTACTTTAGTGTCTTGCTGAAGAAACTTGCCCCATTAGAGTTTTCCAAATGATACCCTCCTTCTTCAAGGTCACTAGAGTTTCTTTTGTTTCCCTTATTTCAAGTTAAACACTCGAGCCAGCTATTTCCTCTTGTATGGACCACAAGGGTTTTCAACAGGCTGAACTCAGAACTCACAACCTGTCTTCAAAATGGAGTTTCAACAAACTGCCAGCTTGCCATGACTGCAAAAACCAGATCCCTCTCTCTCTTAGAGAAAGCCTTTGTTGGTCTCCCCTCTCTCTTTCTCTGTTGCAAAACCACATGACCTTAGAACAGCAAACTGCAACCGGACAGACTGCAGTGCTGGACCCAAATTTCATTTGTTGCTTTCAAAACAATAATCCATTACTCCACTTAACACCTATTTGTGAAGTCTCTATAGGCATCCTTCAAAGTTTTTGCAAAGGCACTCATAGCCTGGACTGTCTGGCTTGAGCAAAGCTCTGGCAAATTTTAAATGAGATCTGTTTTGTGAAGTGTTTGTATATGTTTGTGACCTACACTACCCCCACAATCTATCTCCTTCAAAAACATATCTACAGACAATATAAGATATGATATAATCTATCACAGAAGCAAAGAAACAAATATTTGCAGACTCATGGCTTACTGGACCAATTTCGAACACAACAGGGAGGGGAAATATTTCCATGGGCAAAGGCATCCCATTTTCAGCAAATTCTTTTCATTCAGCCAGCTTGTGTTTAAACAGTAAGGTTATCAGCATGTTCTGGACTTGCAAACGTGGATTACAACAACCAAATTCAGAATACACTGAAGGTCAGGTGCAATTTAAATGCCTTTATGTTACTGGACTGAGCACCAGGACAGGTGAAGTTCTAAACTGTAGTGAGGGTTGAACATACAGTATTTATCCTTTCAGCTGATCACTGATCCCTTCCATTTTAAGAGAATTACTGTCCATTTAAAAGTGCTTTTTTCCCCCCAATTTGATTAATGTTAAGATTTGTGATTGTTACATGGTTGATTTTTTTTTTAGCATTTAAATGCATTTTAATGGTTTCTAAATACCAGATTCATTGTTGGTGCTATGTAATTACTCATCACAAGGAGGTGTAAGGTGCTCCTTCTGTCTGATAGCCTACAGGTCATTCTTGGCTAAGGTGTAGTACCTGTTTAGCCTCCCAATCCAGGGGTAAAACTAAAAATGCTGGGCGGATGAATCTGCTGATCAATGGCCAAGTTACACATCCAGTATGGACTCAGCAATCGAAGGCGGCAACAGGAAACTACTTCAGTAATTTTCTTTTGTATAATCATCAACTATGGTCTCAACTCAAAGATGGAGCCTTCAGCAAGGGAGAATAGGGGAAGCAACAATTACAATTTGGAGGGTCAGAGTTCGTGATGGATGGAGAGACATTATCGCCTACACTGAATAGCAAGGCACCTGAATGAATGAAGTACCCTACCAAAAAAAAGGGAAACTGGAGCATTAATTGACAGTAAGATCTCTCAGAATGGTGGCATGCACAAGAACAAGCATTGCTTCTCAACAGAGCAATCAGTATGACCCCTGAGTTTATGCCATTGAGGCCACTCACACACAACAATCTTGCAACGTAGTGGTCTACAACTGCTTTGATCAACACAGCCACAATCAAATCACCAGGCATTTGATTCTGCAGCCATGTGCTTTCACTGGGGTGTAGACATGAGGTAGGCCAGGTAAAACATGATACAGCCCAAATGCTTGACTCGCTATTTCCTTTCCACCACTCATTGACCTAATGTAGGTAGATGGCTTGGCCAAGTGAAATATTGCATGGTCAGGCCAAATACACACATAAATTATGCTGTATGGTCTCAAATCATATTTTGCCAGCTTCTTTCATCCAAAGCAAATAATCTCTCTTGTGACCTTAGAAATTTGAGAAAGTATTGGAATGTAATTGAAAATATCATCAGATTTCTTTAAAACTCTATTAACAATACATGTAAAAGTCACAGCAAGGTCATTGTTAGATTAGTACATTAATTTTCCACACAAAGAATACTGCCTATCTGGAGCAGATCCCACTGAGGATGACATTTAACTATGCAAGTTGGAGGATGTTGGTGTAAGCAAAGGTGACAATAGAACACAACAGTTGGGATTCTGCTCAACCATGTCCTGATAGATTAGTGTAAAAGGCAGTCAACTTCAATTCTTAATTCTTCTTTATATTGGACAGTAAGCCAAACAGAAGGCCACACAGGATATCCACAGCCTAAATATACAGCCAGCGAGAACTTCACGAGAGATGGAGCAGGTTGGACAGGCAATTCTTAGCAGAGTCAACAGCTTGCTTATTTTTAGAAAAAATTATTTAAAATTTTGCAAAATAGAACAAAAGAAATATAACATACATTAAAAAAATCCTTATTTCCCCTACCCACACCCTCCAACCCCCTATTTTCCCCCCCCCCCACCCCTTACTATCCCTCCCTCCTCCCCGCAGCTTAACATAAAAAAAGGTATTGAAAAATAAATACAGTGGGTTGAATTACAATGCAAACAAAAATGGTATTTACATAACATTTAACTTCATACATTTCAAATATGGAGTCCACATATTTTCAAAGAGTTATTTCTCAAATTATATGTAATTTTCTCTAAATACAAACATGATTGAATTTCATTATGCCACCTCTGTATACTTAATTCTACATAATTTTTCCAAGTTACTGCTATGCATTTCCTAGCAACTGCCAGACTTAAATGCAATCTGAAATTTATCTAAATGTGTTGTTAATAGATTCATATATCCTAATAAGCACAGCCATGGATCCATAAGTAAATCTGTTTGAAATAAATCTCACAAAAACTGAATAATCTTTTTCCCAAAAAGGTTTAACCTTTAAACATTCCCACACAGAATATATAAAAGTACCTATCTGGTCTCCACATCTAAAACACAAATCAGAATCCCTAAAGCCATACCTCTAACTTTTCCAGAGTTAAATATAACTGATGTAGAAAGTTATAATTAACTAAACTATAACCTACATTAACTAATTTTGTAACACTATGTAAACATAAATCAGACCATACTTCCTTAGGGATGACCATAGCTAACTCCTGTTCCCATTTATCTCTTACTCTCAACACTCCAAGCTTCTTCATTTTTGATTGTAATAATAAATACATCTCTGAAACAAACCCTTTCTTTCCCTTATCCATAAGCAATATTTCATACTTCGATTGCCTTGGTAATATCAATTCTTGACCAAACTTTTGCATTAAAAGATCACGTATTTGATAATAAGCAAACAATGTATTTCGTGAAATCCCAAACTTCTGCCTAACTCTATCAAATGAAAGAAATAAACCTGCCTCAATACAATCTTCAATTAATACCAAACCTTTTGAGTCCCATTCCTTCAAATAAGGGTTATGCATTGAAAAAGAAATCAAATGATTTTGATATAACAGAGTTTAAATTGAACATATTCCTTTCAAACCTATAACCTGATTCGACTTATTCCATATTTTACATAAATGAGTTAAAACAGGTAATTTATATGTTTGCAAAAGCAATAAATTCCATTTATATATAAAATTATGTATTGACCTTTATTGTATCTGATCTATCTCCAGATATGCCCACATTGATCAGTATCAAACAATCTACTAATAAACTTCAATTGTGCTGCCTGGTAATAGTATTGAAAATGTCGTAATTGGAGACCTCTTAAGTGATATGGCCAAGTCAGCTTTTTCATTGATACTCTTGATAATTTACCTTTCCATAAAAAGAAATGTACCGCCTTATTCAATCCTTTGAAAAATCTCCATCGTACCAAACACAGAATTGATTGGAATAAATAATGAATACGTGGATGAATATTCATTTTAACACAGTTTACTCAGCCAATTAATGTCAATGGTAAAACATTCCATCAATTTAAATCAGATTTAATCTTACTTAATAAAGGTAAATAATTTAGACCATACAGATCCTTAAATTCCTTATCAATAATTACATCTAAATACTTAATCTTCTCAGACCATTTAAATTTAGTAATTTGCTGACAATCCGAATAATCTTCTTCAGGTATTGGTAATATCTCACTTTTATCCCAATTTACTTTGTATCCTGATATTGACCCATAATATTCCAATAATTCTTGTAAGGGTCGTAATGAATTCTTAGGTATAGATAAATATATCAATACATCATCTGCAAATAATTTAATTTTATACTCACGTTGTCCAATCGTAATACCTTGAATAGCCATATTTTATTGAAATAGGTATTGTATCCTTGGGAAGATGTTCATTTTAATACAGTTTATCCTTGCTATCAGTGTTAGTGGTAAGTTTTTCCAGTGCTCTAAGTCGTCTTGTAATTTTTTCATTAATGGCTGATAATTTAGTTTATATAAATGGCCGAGATTATTATTTAGTTGTATACCTAGGTATCAAATTGCTTGTGTTTGCCATCTAAATGGTGATTCTTTCGTAAACTTTCTGAAATCTGCATTATTCATTGGCATTGCTTCACTTTTATTTGCATTGATATTGTACCCCGATACTTCTCCATATTCCTTCAATTTCTTATGTAATTCTTTAATTGATATTTCTGGTTCTGTTAAGTATATGATAACGTCATCTGCAAATAGACTGATTTTATATTCCTTCTCTTTTATTTTTATCCCACTTATTTTATTTTCTGTTCTTATCAGTTCTGCTAGTGGTTCTATAGCTAACGCGAACAGTGAGGGAGATAGTGGACGTCCATACCTTGTTGATCTGCTTCATTTAAATTGGTTTGATATATATCCATTTACTGTCACTTTCGCCAATGGTCCCTTATATAATGCTTTAATCCAATTAATATATTTCTCTGGTATGTTGAATTTTTGTACTACTTTGAATAAATAATTCCATTCTACTCTGTCAAAGGCTTTCTCTGCATCTAGAGCAACTGCTACTGTTGGAGTTTTGTTTTCTTGTACTGCATGGATTAAGTTAATGAATTTACAGATATTGTCCATTGTTTGTCTTTTTTTAATAAATTCAGTTTGATCTAATTTTTCTATTTTTGGTACAGTCGGCCAATCTGTTTGCTAATAGTTTAGCTATTATCTTATCATCTGTGTTAGTATCCCATCTCCATCGGGCACACAAAACTCAAAACGGTCAACCAGTTTACCTATCTCGGCTGCACCATATCATCAGATGCAAAGATCGACAATGAGATAGACAACAGACTCGCCAAGGCAAATAGCGCCTTTGGAATACTACACAAAAGAGTCTGGAAAAACAACCAACTGAAAAACCTCACAAAGATAAGCGTATAGAGAGCCGTTGTCATACCCAGACTCCTGTTCGGCTCCGAATCATGGGTCCTCTACCGGCATCACCTACGGCTCCTAGAACGCTTCCACCAGCGTTGTCTCTGCTCCATCCTCAACATCCATTGGAGCACTTTCATCCCTAACGTCGAAGTACTCGAGAGGGCAGAGGTCGACAGCATCGAGTCCACGCTGCTGAAGATCCAGCTGCGCTGGGTGGGTCACGTCTCCAGAATGGAGGACCATCGCCTTCCCAAGATCGTGTTATATGGCGAGCTCTCCACTGGCCACCGTGACAGAGGTGCACCAAACAAAAGGTACAAGGACTGCCTAAAGAAATCTCTTGGTGCCTGCCACATTGACCACCGCCAGTGGGCTGATATCGCCTCAAACTGTGCATCTTGGCGCCTCACAGTTTGGCGGGAAGCAACCTCCTTTGAAGAAGACCGCAGAGCCCACCTCACTGACAAAAGGCAAAGGAGGAAAAACCCAACACCCAACCAACCATTTTTCCCCTGCAGCCGCTGCAACCGTGTCTGCCTGTCCCGCATCGGACTTGTCAGCCACAAACGAGCCTGCAGCTGACGTGGACTTTTACCCCCTCCATAAATCTTCGTCCGCGAAGCCAAGCCAAAGAAAAAAAAAAGTAGAGATATTGGTCTATGCGATGCTGGTGTTAGTGGATCTTTCCCCGTATTTGGTATTACTGTAATTATTTCTGTTTTGCATGAATCTGGTATGTTTTCAGGTTCATTACTTCCAGGAGAGGAGGAATTAATAAGTCTTTAAATATTTTATAGAATTCTATTGGGAGTCCATCTTCTCCCAGTATTTTATTGTTCGGTAGTTTTTTTAATATCTCCTGTATTTCTTCTATTTCAAATGGTTTTATTAATTTATTTTGCTCCACTGTTTGCAATTTCGGTAGTTCAATTTTAGTTATAAATTCATCTATTTTATCTTCTTTCCCTTCATTTTCCGTTTGATATAGTTGTTCATAGGATTCCCTGAAGTTTTCGTTGATCTCCATTGGGTTATATGTAATTTGTTTGTCCTTTTTCCTTGATGCCAATATCATTTTTTTTTAGTTTGTTCTGTCTTAAGCAGCCATGCTAGTATTTTGTGCGTTTTTTCTCCTAGCTCATAATACTTCTGTTTTGTATTCATTATGTTCTTCTCTACCTTATGTTTGTAGTGTTTCATATTTTATTTTTTTGTCTGTCAGTTCTCTTTTTAGTTGTATCTGCCTTTATTGCTAATTATTTTTCTGTATTTATTTTCCTTTCCAACTGTTCTATTTCTCGATTGTAGTCCTTCTTCATCTTAGTTACATAACTTATTATCTGTCCTCTGATTAATGCTTTCATTGCATCCCATAGTATAAACTTATCTTTCACTGATTCCATATTTATTTCAAAGTACATTTTAATTTATCACTCAATGAATTCTCTAAAATACTGTCTTTTAAGTAGCATGGAGTTTAATCTCCATCTATACATTCTTGGTGGGATGTCGTCCAGCTCTATTGCCAATAACAGGGGTGAGTGATCTGATAACAATCTAGCTTTATATTGTTTTCTTAACTCTTCCTTGAATGTGGGCTGATAACAGAAATAGGTCTATCCTTGAGTATGTTTTATATCTACCCAAATAATATGAATATTCCTTTTCCTTTGGGTGTTGTTTCCTCCATATATCCAAAAGTTCCATTTCCTGCATCGATTTAATTATAAATTTGGTTACTTTGTTCTTTCCGTTACTCTTTTTTCCAGTTTTATCCATGTTTGAGTCAAAATTAAGGTTAAAATCCCCTCCTATTAGTATATTCCCTTGCGTATCTGCGATCTTCAAAAAGATATCATGCATAAATTTTTGATCTTCATTAGGTGTGTATACATTGAGTAAATTCCAAAATTCTGAATATATCTGACATTTTATCATTACATACGTCCCTACTGGATCTATTATTTCCTCTTCTATTTTGATTGGTACATTTTTATTGATTAATATAGCTACTCCTCTGGCTTTTGAATTATATGATGCTGCTGTTACATGTCCAATCCAATCTCTCTTTAATTTCTTGTGTTCCGCTTCAGTTAGATGTGTTTCTTGCACAAATGCTACATCATTTTTTTCTTTCTTCAGTAAATTTAACAGCTTCTTCCTTTTGATTTGGTTATGTATTCCGTTAATATTTAAAGTCATATAGTTCAATATGGCCATTTCATACTTTGTTTATCTTTCCTTTCCGTTTCCTCATCACCATCTTCCCTTCTTATCCATTTCTGCTTTCTTTTTTTGAACACATTGTAAGACAACATTTCTAAAACATAAAATATTTCCACTATTCCCATATCTAAAATTCCTTTAACCCCTAACAGAGAAATTCTTCAAGGAGCAAAAGAAAATAATAAGGAAATTCTTATGGAAAAGGGGGAACCTGAGGATAGCACTAGATAAATTAACAGAATGGTACAAACCAAGGAGGCTTACAACTACCAAACTTTAAGAATTATTATAGAGCAGCACAATTAAGATACCTATCAGATTTTTATCAAACAAGGGAAAAACCAGATTGGACCAGATTAGAACTAGATAAAATAGGGGAGAAGATGCCTGAACATATACTATATAAGTGGGATGAAAAATTGGTGCAACATAGGAATTCACCAGTATTGCCCCATCTGCTCAACATTTGGAAGAAGATTCACGTAGAAAGGAATAAATGATCAACTACCAAAATTAATATTGACACAAAATCAACTAATCCATTTCACAATAAATAACCTTTCCTTCAGAGAATGGTTGAGAAAAGGGATCAAAAGAATAGAAAATTGCTTTTCGGGAAATAATTATTATCTTTTGAACAAATGAAGGACAAATATAACTCACGATACAATGTTTGCATACCACCAACTGAAAACCTACTTGAAGGACAAATTGGGAAACAGTCTGAGGTTACCAGAAGGAAGCAATTTTGAATATGTGATTACAGACACAATGATCATTTAAAAATTTATAACAAACATGTTCATCAAACTACAAGAAAAGGAGAACGAGGAAACAAACTGTAAACCTAAACAAAAATGGGAACAAGATCTAAACATAAAGATGGGAAAAACTATGCTCCGGAACTATGAGAAATACAATAAACACGAGGTTACGCATGATAAAATATAATTGGTTACACAGGCTATACATCACACCCCAAAAGTTAAATAAATGGGACCCAACAGTATCAGACAGATGTTTTCGCTGTAAAAAGGAAACGGGAACCACAATACATGCAATTTGGGCATGTGAGAAAGTGAAAAAATTTTGGGAAGATCTAAACCAGATATTAAATAAAATCACAAAAAGCAATATACCAAAAAACCCAGAGATCTTCCTTCTAAGTAATACAAGAAATAAAAAATTTGGACTCGATTTGGATGGAACACAAAAAAAGATTTATTATGATAGGCCTAGCTGTTGTAAAAAAATGTATTATGTCAACCTGGAAATTAGAAGACAACTTGAGAATACAACAATGGTACATAGAAATAAATAAATGTATTCCATTAGAAAAAATAACATATAATTTAAGAAATAACATCACAATATTCGAACAAATATGGGAACCATACATGAAACACAATAGAGAAATCCTACCACAGACCTCCACCACCTAAAATGACAGGAGAAGACTATGAAATGAACTGACTCAGTATATAAAAGTAAAAGACAAAAATTTCTTATTTATTTTTATTAAGTGACGACATTGGTTAACGGGTTTAATAAATGGGAAGGAGGGGTGAGGGAGAGAGGGAATGGAAGGGGGAAAAAGGGGAGAAAATGACACTATATATTCAAGAGAAAAATGTCTATGTATTTTGGTCAGTATGGTTCATAGTGTGAAAAATTTTTAAAAATTAAAAAAAGAATAGCCATATTTTGTCTAATTGCTTGAGCTAAAGGTTCTATAACTTATGCAAATAAGGCTGGTGACAATGGACAGCCCTGTCTGGTTGATCTATACAGAGAAAATGCTTGAGAGTCCTGACAATTTGTTACCACCTGTGCAGGATTCTTATATAATGCTTTAATCCAACCTATAAAAAATGGCCCAAATTTAAATCTTTCCAACACTTAAATAAAAATTTCCACTCAACTCGATCAAAAGCTTTCTCAGCATCCAATGCTAGTATCATTGGTTCATTAACTTGCCGTCTGAATGCATTAATTATTGTAATTAATTTAGTAATGTTATCAATTGAATATCTATTTTTAATAAATCCTGTTTGATCTCCATGTACTAATTTTGGTAAAAAATTAGCTAACCTATTAGACAAGACTTTTGCTACAATCTTATAATCTACATTAAGTAAAGATATAGGTCTATAAGAACCAATTTTCAATGGATCTCATCTTTCTTTGGTATAACTATTATCAATGCTCTCGAAAATGATTCAAGAAATAACCCAGTATCTGTGGCCTGCTTCATATATACCGGAAACAACAAGTCATGAAATTCCTTATAAAATTCAAGTGTAAATCCATCTTCACCAGGTGATTTACCCATTGGCATTACTTGTAATGCTTCTTTCAATTCAAAATCCATAAATGGATTGTCAAACAATCTTGCATCTTGCTCCTCCAACAAAGCCAAATTCAAACTAAACAAAAAAAAAGTATCAATCTGTTTGACAGCCACCTTATCTTCAGATGTATATAAAAGTACGAAACTCCTCATTTATTTCCTGTGATTTATAAGTAATACCCAAATTTCCACATATTGCATTGATTATTCTGGAAGTTTGTTCCATTTTCAACTGCCATGCACATGTGCTCTTTCCCCTAACTCATAATAGTTTTGTTGATCTCAAAATCAATTTTTCATAATTATAAGTTTGTTTCATATTATAACAAAGTTTCAAATTAGCTAACTGTATCTTCCGTTGCGCTCTGTTGAAACTTTTTCTCTAACTCTTAAATCTCTTTCTCCAACTCAAGAAGTTCCACAGTATACTGTTTTTTTTTCCACTTTAGCCATATAACTAATGATCTGACCTCTCAAATACGCTTTCAAAGCTTTCCACACTGTAAATTTACTCTGTACTGATCTCTTGTTTAGCTCCAAAAAAAGTTTAATCTGGTCCTTTAAAAGCATAACAAATTCAGATCGTCTAAGTAACATTTCATTAAATCTCTAACGGTAATTCCTCTCAACCTTTACAGCAATCTCACAAGACATCAACAATAATGAATGATCCGACAGTATTCTGCTTTTATATTCTGCCAGATCCACTCTTCCCTGTGAATAGGCAGATGATAAAAATAAATTATTCTAGAAAATGAATCATGCCAGGCAGAAAAATATGAATAATCTTTCTGTTGGGTGAATACGTCGCCATATATCCACCAAATTCAATTCTCCCATTACTTCTCCCAGTTTTTTTAGCCATCTGAGTTTTCTTAACAATTTTTGGAGATTTATCCAATAATGGATCCAGGCACCAATTAAAATCCCTACCTACCATTATATTCTCATTTGACTGACTCAAATTTAAAAATCTATCAGTTACAAATTGAACATCATCTTCATTCGGAGCATATAAATTCAATAAAGTCCATTTTCAGAAAACAATTTACAATTCACCTTCAGAACTCTTCCAGCACTTTCAATAAGAATCCAGCATAAAATGTACTCTCTTATATACCAAAATTGCCACTCCTCTAGCTTTAGAATTAAAAGATGATGCCAATACATGTCCGACCCAGTCTCTCTTCAATTTCAAATGTTCTTTTTCCATCAAATCAGTCTCTTGCAAGAAAGTAATATCCAGTTTCATCTTCTTAATGTAATCCAAACCTCGCTTCCTCTTTATTGGATGATTCACCCCTTTAACATTAAAAGTCGCAAAATTCAATTTACTCATTTTATCTTTAAAAAAAAACTCTTAACGACCAACCCACTAATAGATTCAAGCTCCGGTTAAAAAAAAGAAAAACACAAGTGGTACCACACCTCCTCTTTGATCAGGTGTGGTCTAAACCACTAGTGGCAGATGACTTCAGAAGTTTTAGTGCCATCCACCCTCCCCAGCTGATATACATATCTCAGCTTTTCACTTTAACAATTAATCTCAATTCAATCTATCACCCCTACAACACCACCAGGTTGCCCCTGAACATCAACCGTAGCAACAGAGGAATCCTCCTCTGCCTTCCGATTCGAATGTTGATTCAGACCATTCTTCTTACTATTCCCGTTCGCAGCACCATTACATTTCGGAGAGCCATTTACTTTTGATTTCAGTAACTCAGAACTCCGAGAATGATTTGGCAAAGAATTATCAAAAAACTCAGCCTGATAATCACCATAAAGCAACTTCAATATCTGGATATTGAATATCTGGAATCTGGATATCTGAAAACAAACCGATAACCCTTCTTCAATAGCACAGCTTTTGCCAGATTGAATTCCTTCTGACGACATATCACATCTTGGCTCAAATCTGGATAAAAAAGAACCCTATGTCCCTGAACTATCATAGGACTTTGATTCTGTCGAGCTTTCTGGATTGCCAATCGCAGAATTAACTCACGGTCTTGATATCTTAAACAACGTATAAGAACTGCCTATGGGATTGATCAGGAAAAGGTTTTCTTCGTAACGCTCTATGTGCTCTATCCCAGCACTTCCAGTATCCAATTCCAAAAAAACATCACCGGATCCGTTCCTTCGATATCTTCTGACAGGCCCACTATTTTAATATTATTACGTCTGCTTTGATTTTCTAATGAGTCAATTTCTGCATAAGCCAAACATAAACCTTCCATCTGTTAAACAATGTTTCAAATAATCAATTTGTTCAGTATATCGGTCAACAGTATCAGTGCAATCACAAAATGCTTAATATCCTTAAATTTTCCCTGAACCACATCTACTTCTCTTAAACATTTAACATTTTGCTTGATCGATGCCACTTCACCTCTTAATTCAGTAAATTGTAGCCTACTTTCTTGAAAACTTTGAGTAGCCTGAACAGCTATGTTATCTATGTGTCGCATAAACTCTTCTGAAACAGAAAGTGTAGTATCCTCTTCCACCTATACTGTTTTAAAAGTTTATAAAGTTGGAGATTTACTTCTAGAAATTTTTTCAAGTTTTTAAAGCATTTGAGGCCAACCTTTAATGAGTCTAGCAGCTTTCAATATTAAACCCAACTCTTCCTCGGGATTGTCAGGGTAATCCTCCATCTCTTCTTCTACCATCGACGAAATTGATGTCGATTTGTATTGTGTAACCACCCATCCCTCCCAACCCTTGGCTAACATCCTCTCCCACACTGGCCCGACATGTTCAGGCTGTCAGGGGAGGGCCGATCCCATTGTCAGGGTTCGCTCCAGCACAGTGCGAATCCTCACACATGCTCAGTCCTGACTGGGCCCTGTGATCGAGGCCCGACAATTCCATTGCTAGGCTCGACACGTCGGAAGTTAATCCGACGTTCTCGAGACCTCGGTCAGGCTTCGGGCCCCTGGGTCTCCAGGAGTGTGCTCTGGATCATGAGTGCTTCTCGTCAGACGAACGAGTGGTGCCATCTTGTGTTCAAGGCGCCAGGGTCAACATTACCTTCGCCTGGGTGATCTTCGATGTCTTCAGATGCTCCAAAATCTCTGGGGATCCTTCAACAAGGTAGGCCTCAATCCTTCTGCACTTCCTACTCTTTTAAACTGCTTTTTTTGAAGTTTGGGTTTTAATAGGTCTCATCATAACTGTCAGGACTTAAAAATCTTGTAAAGAGCACTTTTAATATTTTAAGTTTTTAGAAAAATCGGATATTAAGTATTCAACTGGTAGAATCTCACATCTACTCCCTACACCATCTTGCCACCCCCCCACCCCCAAACAGAGGCAGAATTGCACACAAGATCTAACCCGAAAAATGGTGCAATAAAAAGACAACTTTACCTGTGAACACCTCAACCACTGCCAGACCAATAGAACTATGGATTACATTAGATATTTGGTCAATGAATCTCTCTGCTGCAGAGATGGTCACTGTATTCTATGCTAGTTTTGCTCTCTTATCGAGTCATTCTTGATTCAACAGAAAAAGTTAAGGAAATTACAAAGTCTGCTAATTTCTTAAGTATGGTACCTTTAAAGATGAAAATGCATTTCTCACAAAATTTTGAAAACTCACATATTCTAATACAAACCATTTGGACGTTATTTTGGGAAAAAAAAATTAATGTGATTTAATAATCTGATCCAAAGAAAAGCACATCCTGAGAAAACAGAATCAAACACTAACCACAAATATAGTGGATTTGGCAACTGGTTTTCCTTCTGTTCCATTAGGAAACATCCTCGTTAAAACCAAGTTCAAAAATAAAATGTATGACTGACAAAAGAAGCTTGGTCTGCAGTTTTTTTTAAATTGAGATTATTAATTTATATTAAAAAAAAATAGAAAACACCAATACAAAACATGCAATCAGAAAAACATGCTAAGCAATTTTTTCAACACGGTGAAATTCTGCAAAACACACATTGCTCAAAATCTTGAAAACTAGTGTACTAATGGAGTACAATAAGGCATTAGATGCAAGTTAATTATCATAAAAATGTACACTCAAAAAAAATACAAATTAACTTGTAAACAAACATTGCTTCCAATACATACAAATTTTTGTGAATAATTAAAATTTCCCAAAACAAAAAAAATTAGAAGGTTTGAAAATTTCAGTTTTGAAGATTATTTTGTAAATGTTGTCTAGTCCCCCAACCTAACATTGCACAGATAAAGATAGATTGTGTAGTTTCACTTTATCATCTTCAATTACATTTTTAATCAGGGCGCCACAATATGATCAGCCAATATAATAGGTACAAATCCAAATCACTATTTTTGGCAACAATTTTAAAATAAACTAATTGTGTGAAATCTTGGGACAGCTTATCCTCAAATTATCTATTTTAATATTATTATATTTTACAAAGTAACCATGTACAAAATTTTCAGACTGAACACATTTGCATTACAACTGTAATATCCCTTGAAAACAGTACTCCACTCACCACAAAAAAAATTAAATTACAGGAAGAATTTGATGGAGTTTTTGTTTTTAGGTTTTAAGCTTTTTCAGCTTACGATTCCAAAATAAACTCTTAACATAGAATCAGTAGGGTAAAACATGCAGAATAATGTCTTAATTTATTGTCAAATTTCTCATCATCCCTTTATATTTTGTCATTTTTCTTCATACCCATTTTCAGCTCAAGCTCAACATTGCACAACAGAAGTTTAGTTAGTTTCCACAAGAGAATGAACAGAACTTTATTTTATACTGATTTAATTTAAAAAACGCTCAATGTCAGTCTCTTTTCTGTGTAATGGATATGAGATTAGTACAGTACTTGAATAGAAAAGAAATGTAATCTCATCAGTGAAAGCAATGAAATCATGTGGAATTTCCTTCAGTGTGAATGTATTACTGTATTTTGCTGTTAGAATGTATATTCCCTTCAAACTGTTAATATTGTCATCAAATGTTTCTGTTTATGGGGAGATGGAGAAGCCAATCTTTTTGAGGCCAAATGAAGGCCAATCTCTTGGAGACACCCAAATACTGGTGTGGAACATACAATCTCGATCAGCAGCAGAGATGGATAACTTGAAAGCATTTAACAGGACAGGAGTGAATAAAGACTGGAGGTTGAATGAATAATGTTTGAAAAAAAAACATTCAGAGCACAAATATCATTGAAGATCAACTGGTCTGATTCATTTGATTTTGTTCAACTCATTCTATGTAAATCCATTACACTACAGAAATATCCAAAATATGTACAAATGCATAGTTTTAACATTTATAACTTGGGTTAACTGCAATATGTAATCAATAATTTCAAATGCGCAACTCACATTGGAGTTAACTGTATGGCGTAGTCCCACCAGATAAGTAAATCTGTTACAAATTGATAGCTGATACAGTCTAATGCTTGAAGTGGATACCTAAACAATTTGGTTTGATCAGTTCTAAAAAAAAAATTCACAGGAAATTGTTCTCACTGTTGACGGTGACTTTTATTTACACTCAATCCCATCACCAAGTCCATAAACCAGAACCAGATCTTGCCATGAAACAGAACAGTTAAATTTGTATAAAAACATCTAGCACTGCCATTTCCTGCAAATACAGAACTTATTTTTAATCCTTTGCCAAATTTTATTATCGGTTGAGTCCTTGCAATCATAAAATTCTGTTCCTGAAGTGTTCCATTAACGATAGTGTAGAGTCAATGGTTTAAATCTTTAACTTTAATGTAGTAATTGTTATATGACATTATTCAAGGAATGAAAGGAGAATGTTCGTGAGGCAGAAAGTATTGAAATGAAATACTAACAGGTGGTGGATTTTGCCAAGTTCAGTTAGAGCACCAGTGAAATAAAATACTGGCAAGTATAGCAGTTGAAACAGAATGATTAGAAAAAAACTTCTGGGAATTCAACTGGGTAACTAATATACTGTAAGTCTGAAAAATGTTGCAAGTAATTTCACAGGAACATTCTCTAATAGAGAACAATACACAGAGGAAACAGTCTCCTCCATCCTAATACTCAAAATAAAATGCTGCTTTTTGAGGGCTGTATTATCAGTTTTGTTTTTATGCCAAATACATGTTTTGTAGTCAATGGCAGCACTAAACCTTGCTATTAACATGGCTCAGTTTTTTCTTTTCTTCGAACTGCCTGTCCACCACCATGGATAGAGCTTCTAGGAATTTCTCCACTGTAACGGATGATGACTGAAAAAAAAAAATGGAAGCTACCTTGAAAAATAGCTCAGAAAATAGCTCACTGCACCTTAATGTAACAAGCAATGACAAAAGGATGGACTAATTTGCTATTTATCTTCAAAGCGGCAGTAGTACAATCTCCCCATATTGTGATATTTTTAAATGGTTCTATACTAAGTGCTGAGCATACAACTTTGAAGTGAAACATGCACTTATGTCAGTGGTTGGTTTTATTTAAAAAAAACCCGTAACACCTGCTTATAGACAGAAAATTGCAAATGCCCATTGCATGCTGGTTGTCAATTTTCAGAGACCAGTGTGCAAACAGAACATCCATTTGAAGTAATTGGGTCCATATGATAATGATTATTTAGAAAGGGACTGGAAGATAGATTAACAAACTTGAGAGGGTATGTTATGATTATCAGCAACATTCCTACCCAAAGTTGAGACACACAGCTTATAAAATAAGGGGTTCAAACCAAAGAAATTCAATCCACTTGTACTGTACTTATTTAAAAGCCAATGAATGCTAAGATAACAAATACTTTTTTGCCACTTATTCTAGTCAACTTAATTGAATTTAATGTCAAAGCAAAACTTCAGGGGTAACCAAGGAAACATTAGAGATGCATAACAGTATAGTCAGAAGAAGAGGTCTACAATATTAAAAGTCACCGATCTATCGCCAAAGTAAAATAACATTAATTGTTCTTCTCTTTTCAAAGATGTTGCCTAAACTGCAGAGTATTGCCAAAATTTGCTTCCTTCCCCAAATTTCAATACATTTCATAAATTTCAATATGAATTTCTGCAGTATTTTGTCAACATGAAGGAAGTAACCTGAAGGAATCAATTCCTATACAAAAAACACTGAAAACGTCGGAATCTAACTACACAAGCCACTTGAGGTGAGTACATACAGTGCCCTCCATAATGTTTGGGACAAAGACACTTATTTCCTTAATTCCCTGTGCTCCATGGTTTTAAATTCGTAATGAAACAATTCACATGCATTAATGTATGCATTCTAGATTTTATTCAAGGTTATTTCTATACATTTTTAGTTTCACCATGTAGAAATTACAGCACTTTTTATACATAGTCCCCTCATTTCAGGGCACCACAATGTTTGGGACATTTGTTATTTGTGAGTACTCAGGTATGTTTAATTGCTTCATTGGTGCAGGTATAAGAGAGCTAGGGTTGTTTCTAAGCTTTCAATTACCTTTGGAGTCTGTAGTTGCCATTTTTCAACACAAGGACCAGAATTGTGCCAATGAAAGTCAAAAAAGTCAAAGAAATCACGCAAACCTTAAGATTACAAAATGGAACATCATTAAGAAGAAAGAGAGTGCTGGTGAGTTCAGTAATTGCAAAGGGACTGGTATTCCAAGGAAGACCTCCATTTCTGATGACAAAATAATTCTCATCATAATGATGAAACATCCCCATCATATGTCTAACAGATCAGAAACCCTCTTCAGTAGGCAGGTGTGGATATGTCAATGACTACTGTCCTCAGAAGACTTCATTAGAAAAAGAGGCTACATTGCAAATGTAAACCACTAGTTAGCCAAAGAAAGATTGGCCAGATTACAGTTTGCCAAGAAGTATTTAAAAGAGTCTGCAGAATTCTGGAATAAGGTCAAGCACAGATAAGTGATGGCAAGAGCAAAGTGTGGAGGCACAAAGGAACTGCCCATGATCCAAAACATACCATCTTTGCCATAGTTTGCATCTTGTAGTGTAAAGCCTCGTTATTTCTGTTCATGAAGTCTCCTGCTGATAGTAGTCATCGTCCTGAAATGTTTCTAATCTGTTGGACATTCATTTGTGGATTTTTCTTCATTATGCTGAGAATTCTTCTATCATCAACAGTTGAGGTGTTCTTTGGAATACCAGTCCCTTTCATTGAGCTCACCAGTATGTTCTTTCTTCTTAATGATGTTACAAACTGTTGATTTTGGTAATCAGAAGGTTTAGATAATGTCTCTTGCTGTTTTATTCTTGATTTTCACCCTCATCATGGCTTCTTTGACTTTCAATGGCACAACTCTGGTCCTCATGTTGAAAAAAAGGCAACTACAGATTCCAAAGGTGATCAAAAGCTTAGAAGCAAACCTTGATCTCTTATACCTACACCAATGAATCAATTTAACATACCTGAGTACTTATAAAAACCTGTGAAGCCAAATATCCCAAATATTATGGTGCCCCAATGAGGGGACTATGTATAAAAAGAGCTGTAATTTCTACATGGTCAAACCAAATGTATACAAATAACCTTGAATAAAATCTGGAATGTGCATTTTAATTACATGTGAATTGTTTGATCACAAATTTAAAACTGTGGAGCACAGGGGGAAATCCCAAACATTATAGAGGGCTCTGTAAATGCAAATTAAACATGCATGGTCCCATCCACAAAGACACCATTGAATGACTAATGAAACCTACCTGAATAAAGAGTGCATGAGCCAGAAATGGTAGCTTTCGTAAAACTCGTCCACTAAGTCCTTCACTTTTCCTGAATTTCACAAAAATATGGAAAAATCATCATAATGAAAATTTAAATCCAAGGCAAGCATCAGTCCTTGCATAAAAAAATGACAGCACATGAATCATGAAATATAAAACAGGGTTGTACATTCAGTTACATCTAAATCAGCCATTCTCAATCTTTTATTTACTATGCCCCCCACCCCCCAAGGTCTCTGCTCAAAGTTTATGGACCCCCTTCCCTGTGAAGCATTTTTTTTTTGTTTCTTCCATACTTCTCTCCAACCAACTGCATAAATTTTTTTTTTAATTTATGAGATGCAAAGAAAATAAGTATTTCACATAAATGTTCTGTGGCCCCCAGGAGGGTAGTCAGAGTCCCGTTGAGAATAGCTGATCTAAATCATATAACATGCAGCTTATTTTTGTGGTTATTTTTAAACAGCTGAAGGACACAGCTACAAGATTTGTCTACAAATTGATGGATAGTTTGATACAATTTTAAGGGAGAGAACCAAAGAAAAATGACTGGTGTAAAGTTTCAAATGCAAGACATAATGCCAACACCAAAGTATAATAGAGTAATGAAAGGTTAATTCACATATCCCAAACCTCTCAGATTATGGAAGTAAGGAGCAGACATTAGCCATTTCCACCTTTGGAATCAGAGGGAAGTTTATCAGACAACTGCAGATATATGTCTACCAAGGGTAATCCTTTCTAGCCTCAAACCTCATCACCCAGTTTTATACAGGAGCATTTTCCCTCTCATCCTGGAAGTGGAAGGAAACAGAAAAATATACCATGCATACTATTCATTTGATAGCTTTTAAGAGTTGTGCAAGAAATACCGATTAGTTTTGAATTATTCTGCAAAGGAATGATGACTATGCAATATGTTAGCCTTTCTTCTGTTAATTCCAAGCATTAAGTTATTCAGGATGTACCATATGTTTCAGCATTGAAACCCTCAAAAAGCACCAAAAAAAAGGTTGATTTGTACGTCAGATACAAAAATGAGTCCTAAAATTCAACTCAAAAAACTGCTCGACACATATTCTGCGTATAAGACAAACTTTGAAACAAAAAAAAAACACAACCTACAACAAATTTTCAAGCTACCTGCATATTAGAAAGAAATTTTACAACTCTGTCCACCGAAGCAGTTCTCATCAAATATTGTTTCTTTGGCATTTTTCTTAACGTGTCTTCATTCTTTTTCCAATCTCTTACCAACTTATCATATATCTCAAATGTCCTTGCAGCAGTGCAGTTGCTGGATTACTTGGCCATTTCTATTATTTTTAACTTAAAACTTGCTTCATACTTTCATCGTTTGTTGGAGGCTCCATGATAACCACCATCTTCTGGCAACATCCAACAGCTCAGTCAACATGATTTAGGGGTGGGCGGGAGGGGGGGTTGACTTATATTCCTGATATATATGATAAAACCAAGAAAATGAGACTGAGAATGGGACCCCAACTTGTACACCAAAATATAGAGTATGTAGTAAGACATATCAGTCATGCAGCAGCTATGTAGTGAATAATACCCAACAAGGAATCGACAATACATGGAACTCACGATGCAATATTCTTCAGTGCCAAACTCAACCTTGATACATCATTTTCCAAGAAGCTGATCATGTGCAATTCTCTCAGGGTCAGGAGTTGTTGTCTGGGGTAGATGATCTGCCGCTAAAAAAAGCAGATATGAAAATTCTTTAAGGTAATCCATCTTGCTCACCTGGTCTACATCTCAAAAATAAATTAATTTTGCAATCTGAACATCAAGACAATGTTAGCTAACAGTACCATACCTTCATTAGTTCTTCAAGACAAGTGAGGTAGATTTTAAAGATGGCTGCTGTAGATGGTGGCCCAATATATTGTTTGATATCTGCTCGATCCACAAAAGCCAAATCTATCTTTTCAGTAATGTTTGATGTTGTTAGAATGACCACATTAGGAAACCTGAGCAGGGAAATTGATGGGGAGGAGATGAATGTGGAATGTTCAGAGAGAAGTAAATGAACAAACTTATGAATAAAAACCATAAACAGCTTAATAGTCCAAAGAGAGAACCTAAACTGAACACAACCACCTCAAAAGGGAGTGATTTGTCGTAATACCAATACAGTATTTCTCCCATCTGCCAAGTCAGCAAATAGGTTGAAGTGTATGCAATGGGTCATCTTTTGCCACTACTTTAAAAAATGATTATCAAGATACACTATTAAACGTAGTCACTATGCAATTCTAATTCTATTTTCCATTGTCATACTCCTGTACAGCATATAAAGAGGCCCTTCAGCCCACCTTGTCCATGCCAACTGTTGCCCATCTCAGCTAGTCCCATTTGCTTGTGCTTGTTGTACAGTCCCGCTGCTGTCACACTTTCTTGCTTAGCCCACCATAGAATGTCAGCACAGGCCACATCACTCCATGGATCATTGAAATCTTCATCCGTCAGCAGCACGTCAATATCTTCTGGCAACTGCTCCAAAAAAGCATGCTAAAACATGGAATTGTTCAAGTGAACCGGTACGGACTTGAAGGGCCGACATGGCCTGTTTCCGTTCTGTAAACGGTTATATGGTCCAAATTACTCTAAACTTCCTCCATCTTCATTTACTGTATGTCTGCGTGTCTTTCAAATGATAATGAGCCAGATCATAGGCATTTACATCTGGAGATCCAGAACACTATACAAGGAGCAGGTACAGCCTGTGGAAAGCCATCTCCTGGGCAAAGTGAAGATTCCGAACAAAAATGGAAACAGCGATGGATATACGACAGCTGTGGCAGGGCCTAAATAACATAAACTGCTACAAAATCTGGTGTAGTAGAAGACTGCAAAACTTCACTCCCAGATGGACTCAATGCCTTCTCCACTTGATTGACCACCAGAACAAAGGAGAGCCCCTGCATACCCCCATGTCCCATGGTGATCTTCTACTGTCAATGTCCGAGGATGACATGCAGGCTGCCCTCAGGAGAGCGAATCCAAGGAAAGCATCCAGTCTGGACAGATTACCTGGCCGACTACTGAAAATCTGAGTTGACCACCTTGCCAATGTATTCACAAATATCTTCAACATTTCTCTCCAGCAGAGCATGGTACCCACCTATCACCTGTACCCAAGAGTGTGGTAGTCTGCCTAAATGACTACCAACCAGTGGCAATCTCATCCAGTGAGGAAGTGTTTTGAAAGGCTGGTGTTCAAGCATATCAGATCCTGTGTGAGTGGCAACATGGATCCATTCTAAATTGTCCACCTCAACATCAGGTCTACAACAGATGCCATCTCACTGTCTCTGCACAAAACCCTGTAACACCTGGACAATAAAAAAGTATGCAGTTACTCCCCGACATAAGTCCGTGTTCCATTCTGGATGACCAGTCATATCTGGGAATGGATGCATGTCAGAATTGCGTACATACCTTGCGTCCTGGTGTCCATAGCCTGCATGCAGCCATCTTGGCTCCTCTGCACATGCGCAAGTCTTCAGTAGACACATGGATGGTGGGTTTGTGTATTGGAGTTCAGTTGGCATGTGCACAAGAGTTAAGCACCATAACGATATTGAATTCGTGCCCTTAATTCTCAGGCATGCACCAACTGAACTACAATAGGCGAACCCACTGTGCATGCCCCAACCGAAGACCCGTGCATGCACACAGGAATCAAGAAGGCCGCACCCAGCCTATGGATCCCGGGACGCCAACTCACAAGGTAAATACGCACATTTTGGCTCTTACATGCCCCATACCCCTGTTATAGTTTGTGAAATACAAGAAAAACTGAGAAGATTTTATATTTTTCCTTATTTTTAAAAACGTTCTGTCCTATGTGCGGATGGACGCAAGTGCATAGTTCACAAGTCAGGGAGTACCTGTACATCAGCATGAAATTTATTGTCTGCAGTTCGGCATTCATCCCCATCGTTCCTTCAAGTCTGAACAGCAAACTAAGACCTGGGCCTCAATACCCCACTGTGTAATTGGATCCTGGATTTCTTCATCTCCAGATCACAATTAGTGAGGAGTGGTGAACATCTTCTTCAGTACCAGAGCACCAGAGAGCTGCGTTCTTAACCCCCTGCTCTATTTGCTTTACACCAATGATAGCATGGCTTGCTACAACAACACCACCATCTACAAATTTGCAGACAATACCACAATAGTGGGTTGTATAAACAGGGGCGATGAGCCAGTGTACAGGAGGGAAATTGAAAATTTGACTTGTACCAACAACAACCTCACACTCAAATGTTGACAAAACTAAGGAGCGGATTATGGACTTTAGGAGGGGAAACCATAAATATATGGTCCAGTAATTGTGGGGTGGGGGGGTATGAAAGGTGGAGAGGGTGAACAAATTTAAATTCCTGGGAGTCACCATTTCACAGTCCTTTCCTGGACCCAACATATGAATATCAGCGTGAAGAAAGCACGACAGTGCCTTCACTTTCTCAGGAGTTTGTGGAGGTTTGATATGACATCAAAAACCTTGGGAAATATCTAGTGAAACGTGTGCTGACCGGCTGCATCACAGCCTGATATAGGGGCACCAATACTGCTGAATAAAAAGCCCTGCAAAAGGTAGTGGGCACAGCCCAGTACATCACAAGGAAAAATCTCCACATCAAGAAAATCTACATGGAACATTGCCGTCAGAGTGTAGCAGTGTAATTATCAAGGATTAACACCACCCAGGACATGCTCTGTTCGTGCTGCTGCCATCAGGAAAGTGATACAGGTGCCATAAAAGGCATACCACCAGGTTCACAAACAGTTGCAACCTATCCACCATCAGACTCTTAAACAAACTCAGAGACTCTTACTTTCCACATTATTTATTATTGAATATTGATTTTCTTTTTGCAGTTTCTTTACATTTCTTTCTTTGTTTACATTTCTCTTTTGTACACGCATCTTTTCTTGAGTACAGTTTTTTTTGCTCTACGGATAATTAGAAATTCTGCCTGGCCCAAGAATCTGAACTTTGAACTTCCCCTCTGAGTTTATTTTCATACACATTGTACAATGTACATATGCCTGAACAAATTAATTTCTGCAGCCAAACAGACAGTTACTAAAGAGACTATGATAGTAAACTAAATGAATTAAGAGATAAGACACAAAGGCAATAAATAGATAATAAATACCTAGAGTAACCCAAATGCAAAAAAGTGACTTGCAAAAGTAGAGGTTCGAGAGTCTGACAGTTGTTGGAAAGAAACTGTTTTTGAACCTAGAGGTGCTTACCTTCAGGCATCTGTATTTTCTTGAAAGTAGCAACAAGAGTTTGTTAACAGGGTAATGGGGGTCGTTTATGTTGGTTGCCTTCATGAGACAGCACCTCACATAGAGGTCGACAATGGATAGGAGGTCAGGGCCTGTGATTGACCTGGCTATGTATGCTACCTTCTGCAGCATTCTGTGTTCCTATACTCTTGAATGACCAAACCAGGCCTTGATGAAACCAATACTTTCCACATTGCATCTGTAAAAGTTTGTTTGAGTATTTGATGACATATCAAATCTCCTCAGGAAGTAGAGGCCTTCTTCACAGTTGTCTTCACAGCTGGTTCTATGAGAGATCTTCTGATAATATGAATTCTCAGGAACATGGTGGTACTTACCCTTCCCACCTCTGTCCCATCAACACAGATAGGCGTGTGGTCCTTCAGCCTCTCCCTCCTAAAATCAACAAGAGGCTCCTTTGTCTTGGTAAAGTTGAAAGCAAGACCTGGCACCATCCAGGAGATTCTCAATCTCCATCCTGTATCCTGATTCACCATTTCCAGTTATTTGGCCAACATGGTAGTGTCGATAGTGAATTATAGATTGCACTGGACCAAAACTAGATTATGCAGTCATGAATGTACAGAGGATGGAGCAGGGAATTAAGTGTGCAATCATGGGGTGTCTGCATTGCTGGTCAGCGAGAAGGAAGTAAGGCTGCCAATCTGCACTAATTGGGATCTGCCAATGAAGAAATAAAGGATCCAAATGCAGAGAGATAAACAGAATCCTAGATCACTTAGTTTGATCACAAGGTTTGCTGGTAACATGGCATTGAAGCAGAGCAGTCAATGAACAACAATTGAAGTAGGGTGTTCTTACAGTTCAGGCGATCTGCTCCATAAACAACCTCTCAAAGCACTTCATCACAGTAGCTGCAAGTGCCACTAGCCGTTAGTCGCTGAGGCTTGTTGCCTTGATTTCTTGGGCACAGGTATAATGATGTCCCTTTGAAGCAGGTAGGCTGAAGATGTCCACAAAAAAAAAATCAAACCAGTTCATTTGCATAGGTTTTAAGGACACAACCAGGTATGCTATTGAGCCAGAGCTTTCCATTGATTTGCCCTCCTGAAGGTTCTATTCATCTCAAGAGTTGCCAAGAACTGTGTAAGCTCTCAAGAGTGCACCATGTTTTCCCTCTTGAAATAAGTCTGGTAGGCATGCCCAGAAGTGATGTATCACAGTTAATGATACTACCTCCTTTCACCTTATAGGATGTAATGGCGTGCAAGCCCTGCCACAGCTGTTGAGCATCAGTCTCAGACTTGGCCCGGAATTGCCTGCTTGTATTGGTAATAGCCTTCCAGAGGTTGTAATCAGTCTTTCTGAATCTCCTGATCTAAACAACACAGTTCTGGTGCTCAGCAGTTTACAGATCTCTTGGTTCATCTATAGCTTGTGGTTACAATACACCCAGATGGTCTTAATGGGAATACGTTCATTAAAATATTTTCTGATAAAGTTTGTAACCACTGTGGCATATTCATTCAGACACACCGCTGAGTCCTTTAATATGGCCTAGTCAATTGACTCCAGATATACCATACCCAGAAATAACAATAACAAGTATTAAGACTTCACAAAATATATGAATGCTTTCAGTTGTCTTGCCATTAGCTGACATATTGTAAATCCTTGCATTGTTGATGGACAAATAAGAAATAAGTTGGAGGGGCACAAAGAAATGTGAGGAGGAATAGGACTGACAGGATTGCTCTTCTGGGAAACAAAATAGATTCAATGAACTAAATGTGCATTGCAGTAGGTGATGCTTACCTGTTTCGCTAGCAGATCATTAATTGCAATGTGTCAAAGAATATAACGAAGAGAATAAAAGAGAAAGTCTGAAACAAATTATTAGACTGCAGATCCATTACCAACGGTTTCAGCCCAGAGATGAAAATTATACTTTACACGGCTGATTTTTTTAACCAATTGACAAGAGTCAAGTTTACCTTTTGATTTGGTCTATTTGCGTCAACACAGCATTAACTACTCGAATGGCATCAGAAGGCTCTGTGCCAGCTTTTGAACTATTTCTGGCTGCTGTCAAACTTTCAACCTGCAGAATATGGGACAATAAGTGAACAGATCATCATGTTAGAAACAGATTATGATCCACAACATGATTTCAAGAGAAACCAGTTACTCTTAAAATTGGTTATTAATCAAATTCTTCCTTTCAATTAAAATAAAAATGCACAACTTCAGAATTGTGTTGATTTAATTAATCTTATTAAATTATTAATAGCTTTTAGTTCTTTGATAAAGGATTTCTGTTGATAATGATGCTTCACTGAAATGTCATAGAAGGGCAGCAATTTCTCTAAATAAACTAGTAAAGACAACAACACATCAATAAAGGAACTAATAAAATTCTATGAAAAAAACAGAAATTTGAGTCTTTTTCTTTGGCTTGGCTTCGCGGACGAAGATTTATGGAGGGGGTAAAAAGTCCACGTCAGCTGCAGGCTCGTTTGTGGCTGACAAGTCCGATGCGGGACAGGCAGACACGATTGCAGCGGTTGCAAGGGAAAATTGGTTGGTTGGGGTTGGGTGTTGGGTTTTTCCTCCTTTGCCTTTTGTCAGTGAGGTGGGCTCTGCGGTCTTCTTCAAAGGAGGTTGCTGCCCGCCAAACTGTGAGGCGCCAAGATGCACGGTTTGAGGCGTTATCAGCCCACTGGCGGTGGTCAATGTGGCAGGCACCAAGAGATTTCTTTAGGCAGTCCTTGTACCTTTTCTTTGGTGCACCTCTGTCACGGTGGCCAGTGGAGAGCTCGCCATATAACACGATCTTGGGAAGGCGATGGTCCTCCATTCTGGAGACGTGACCCATCCAGCGCAGCTGGATCTTCAGCAGCGTGGACTCGATGCTGTCGACCTCTGCCATCTCGAGTACTTCGACGTTAGGGGTGTAAGCGCTCCAATGGATGTTGAGGATGGAGCGGAGACAACGCTGGTGGAAGCGTTCTAGGAGCCGTAGGTGGTGCCGGTAGAGGACCCATGATTCGGAGCCGAACAGGAGTGTGGGTATGACAACGGCTCTGTATACGCTTATCTTTGTGAGGTTTTTCAGTTGGTTGTTTTTCCAGACTCTTTTGTGTAGTCTTCCAAAGGCGCTATTTGCCTTGGCGAGTCTGTTGTCTATCTCATTGTCGATCCTTGCATCTGATGAAATGGTGCAGCCGAGATAGGTAAACTGGTTGACCATTTTGAGTTTTGTGTGCCCGATGGAGATGTGGGGGGGCTGGTAGTCATGGTGGGGAGCTGGCTGATGGAGGACCTCAGTTTTCTTCAGGCTGACTTCCAGGCCAAACATTTTGGCAGTTTCCGCAAAGCAGGACGTCAAGCGCTGAAGAGCTGGCTCTGTATGGGCAACTAAAGCGGCATCATCTGCAAAGAGTAGTTCACGGACAAGTTTCTCTTGTGTCTTGGTGTGAGCTTGCAGGCGCCTCAGATTGAAGAGACTGCCATCCGTGCGGTACCGGATGTAAACAGCGTCTTCATTGTTGGGGTCTTTCATGGCTTGGTTCAGCATCATGCTGAAGAAGATTGAAAAGAGGGTTGGTGCGAGAACACAGCCTTGCTTCACGCCATTGTTAATGGAGAAGGGTTCAGAGAGCTCATTGCTGTATCTGACCCGACCTTGTTGGTTTTCGTGCAGTTGGATAATCATGTTGAGGAACTTTTTAGTCTTTTTAGATCCTTTCAATTTCCCCAAGGTTATGGAATTTGACTGAAATCAATGATTTAGAATAATGGATACTCTGGATTTATTAAAAAGGATTTTTTTCTTTGTTGTTCCCAATTATGTCATAAAGCAAAAACCAAGGATTAGTAGCACAAGCATGAAGTGGAGAGCAAAAAGTAGCCTAATAATTGTTTCTGAATATTTGATGGGAATGTTAAAATCTTGGAAGTTAGACTGAAAAACAAGAATTTCCTCGCAAATTCTATATAATGCAAGATCCAGTTCATTCTATCTACATGACCAGTCTTAGTAAACCTCGTCCACCGGCATGTTAACATTTCTTATATAACAAAGGATTGAGAATCATACTCTCAGATGAATATCTGCATCTCAAATCATGTACCCACATGCAACAAAAATGAACCTCAGTTTCACCGAAACTTGAATTCCTACTGTTTTCTTAAATGTTGCCTCCCCTACATGTTCAGGCAGTGCATTCCTGATTCCAACCATTCTTTTAGTGAAAAGGTCCTCATTAGTTCCCTCTAAATCTTTGCCCTCTCGTACAGTATTAAGATTTCTATTCATCCAATTTATACTCTCACAATATTGTACACCTGTATCAGGACCACCCTCAGCCCCCTCCACCAGAAGGAAACACAAGCTCTATTCTCATTTTCATTCAGCAATCTCACAGAAGCACAAGTGCTTGTATATCTTGGTGCTGTATGCAGCATTTTGCCTTGTCAAACTGGCTGTAATGCTTGTTTAGTGAACTCTAACTACACTGCAAAAGCAGTTTGCTATTCTCCCAATCTTTGAACAGCCCAAGGTCAAAAAACTTTTATATAAATCTTTGTTCCCAAGCATTAACAACATAACATAAAAACATGAACTAATGCAGATAATTGGCCCTTCCTGTATATAGTGAAATCGAGACTAATTCAAAGGGGGAATACACTAAAGCTTATCTCTATAATGTATCTATTCCAAAATGAGGGCCTGAAGCTAGGTTTACATAAGGCGAGGGAAAGGTGGAAATCGAACTTGGGCACAACGACCTGTGTCGGGACCGCATGACAGTAGTTATTAATGCCAGGTACAAAATGATGCAATACAATTTCCTGCATCAACTATACCTCATACCACAAAATCTAAATCGGAAATTTCAGAAATGTGTTTTAGGTGTGGTGTGGAGATTGGAACCTTTATCCATTCAACCTGGCTGTGTACAAAGGTGAAATCCTGCTGGGAGGACCTGGGGGACATTCTAAAAAAAATTACAAAGGTGAATTTTCCACAGGATCCAGAATTGTACCTTCTGGGAAACATTATGAACATGATTTTTAAACTATCCAGATACCAAATTCAGTTTGTGAAGATTGCCTTGGTGGTAGCCAGGAAATGTGTAGTGGTCATCTGGAAGTTTGACTCTCAACTAAATATTACACAACAGAATACAGAAATGCAGAGTTCTATTTCTCTGGAGAAAATCACACACAACTTATGGAGGAAATAATGATATTCTTAGGGTCTGGCAACCCTAACTGCAACACATTGGTACGCAGATATAATTATACCCATTCTAAATAAAAGAAAGTAATTACCCATGCCAGTAGTGGACTGATTGAGATAAATGAAGTTCGCAGATTATGTGCTCATGTATTTTGTTCCTTGCCTTTTTTATTCTAGGTTACTTTGGGTTTTTTTCAAGTTCCTTCAAGGGTCTATGATTTTACCGATAATTCTTTTTTGTATGTTTAATTTATATAATCTTCTTCTTGTGGTATTATGGTATGGGAAGGAGGGGAGAGTGGCGGGGGAAAGAAACAGACTCTGAATGTTATATACCATAGTTTTTTTTGAAAATTTTATTTTTCATTTGCATCAATACAATGTAATAAAAAGATACAAAATGATACAATTTTTCTTTTTATTCCCCTCCCCTAAAAGAAAAAGAGAAAAAAAACACCTGAATTTATTTATCATTCACTATTCATATATTCTTAACATATTATTCTATCCTGTACATATTAATTGGGAGGAGTGGGGGTTATGGACAATGTGGATGGACTCTTACTGATGAAATCCATATATGGTTTCCAAATCATAAAATTTAAGGAATCAACCTTCGAAGTTGTATGTAATTTTTTTCCAATGGTATACAGTTTTGAATTTCCATATGTCATCTATCTAACCATATAAAATGATCTGACTTCCATGTTACTGCTATACATTTCCATGCCACTGACATTGCTACACTCAAATATTTTTGTTGATATTGTTTAACTGCAATTTAGTATCAATCACCATGCAAAACTATTCTGAGATCTTTTGGTATCTGTATCTTCATAATTTGTCCCAATAATATATTCAAGTCTTACAAAATTTTCCCTCTTTTTCACAAGACCAAACTGCATGTAATAAAGGTTACTGCTACTTTGCTACATCTGAAACATGTCAGAACAATTTTAAATAGGTCCATGTAATTTATACAGTATGTAGTATAATTGGTGTAAAAATATTGTACCAATTGATATCTGACATTTATTGTATTAGTTACACTCTCCTGGCACAATCTTGACCAAGCATCATCATGAATTTGTATATTTGAATCTTTTTCTGCTTATTTTTGACTTTAATAGTTCTTGTACTTGTATATATATTGTCTTGTAATTGCATATACATATTAGTAATACATTCCTCAATCAATTTATAAATTATTAAATATTCAAATGGGCTCTGTTCCAGAAATCTAAAATTTGTGCTTAATTTCTCTTTTAAATACGATTTAAGATGATCGTATGAAAAAATAGTTTTATTTGGTATATTGTATTTCTCTTTCATTTGTTCAAAAGTCAAGAAAAAAAGAACCCAAGAAACAATCTTTAATCCTCTTTATTCCGTTATAGGCCAGATATCAAAGAAAGGATTATTTCAAGTAAAAGGAATAAATGGATTCTGCTTTAACATCATCTTAGCTATTTGGTACCTTTTAATTCCTCTTTTTATATGAATTCCATTCCATATCTTGAATAAATGTTTTAAAATTGATACTCCTTTCAAAGGTTCCTCGTTTCATTTATATAAAAAGTGTTTGGGATTAGTTTCTCATATATTATTCAATTTCAATATGTACCCATGCTGTCTTCTCCCCAATTTGATAACAGGAGGATAGAATTGAGCTGGTTTATAACAACTTTTAAAATTCAGCAACTGTAATCCTCTGTGATCAAATTTATAAGTTAGTTTTTCCAAAGCTGTCCTTGGCATTTTAATCACACCAAATAAATTTTCTTACACTTTTATTTAATTCTTGAAAAAACTTCATTGGTATAGGAATGGGTAATGACTGAAATAAATATTGCAACCTCGGAAAAATATTCATCTTTATACAATTTACCCTTCCTATTAAAGCTATTGATAAATCTTTCCCTCTCTTTAAATCTTCATTGATTGTTTTTTTTGTAATGGTAGATAATTCAATTTAAATAAATCATTTAAATTTCTATCAATATTAATTCCTAAATATTTAATTATTTCCTTTTGCCACTTAAACCTCATCACCTGCTTACTTATGTATACCCATCATTCATAGGCTTCACTTCACTCTTTCCTACATTATCTTTATAACCTGATATCAAAGCATATTCTGCCAATGATAAATTTATTTTCTTCAATTTTATTTCTGGTTCTGTAAGATGTAATATAACATCATCTGCAAACAAGCTAATTTTATGTTCTCTATTTTCTATCATAAAGCCCTTAATCTCATTATCTCTTATCACTTCTGCCAATGGTTCTATAGCCAATGCAAATAAAAATGGTGATAATGGGCATCATTGCTTGGATGACCTTTCTAATGGAAAAGGTTTAGATATTTACCTACTTGTGACCATCTTAGCTTTTGAATGATTTTACAAACCTCTTATCCAATATATAAAATCATTTAAAATTCCAAAAACATTTAATAGGTAAATATTTAGTTAATCTGTAGGCTAATAATTTGGATACAATTTTATAATCTGTATTTAATAATGATATTGGTCTATAAGAGGATGGTAATAAAGGATCTTTCCTTTTTTTGAAATAACTTATTAATGCTGTTTTAAAAGATTCTGTTAAAGGCATTAAGAGTCTCTCATTTGATCCAAAAGTCCCATAAAAACAGGAATTAACAACTCCTTAAATCATTTATAAAACTCCAGTGAGAAACCATCCTCTCCCGGAGCCTTATTATTTAGCAAAGACGTCAAAATATCATATACTTCAACATCCGTAAAGGAACTGGATAAATCCATTTTTTCATCAACATTTAATTCAGGCAATGTAATGTGATAGATATTCATCTATTTTTTCCTCATCATTTAAAGATTCGGACTGATATAATTGTTTATAAAAATTCCTAAAATCATCATTAATTTCTTGCATTTTATATGTAATTTGACCAGTTTAGTTTTTTCTTGCTATTACTGTCTTGATAATTGCTCCACTTTGAGTCGTCATGCTAAAATTTATGGGCTCTATCACCTAACTCATAATATTTCTGTCATGTATGCAGTACATCTTTCTACTTTATAAGATTGTATTGTATTACGTTTCAATTTTTTTGATTCCAATAGTCTTCATTTTTATGAACATGCAATTCCTTTTCAAAATACAATATACCTTTGTCTATTTGATCTACTTCTTTCATATGTCCCTTCATTTTAGATGTGTAACTTATTATTTGTCCTCTTAAATAGGCTTTCATAGAGTCCCATATAATAAATTTATTTGCAACTGAGTGTTCATTAATTTCTAGAAAAACTATCTGTTGTCTCATAAATTCACAAAAGTCCTTCCTCTTCAAAAGTATTGTATTAAATCTCCATCTATAATCTACATTTTGTTCTTCTTCCAATGCAATTGACATCACTAAAGGTAAATGATCTGATAATATTCTTGCTTGATATTCAATCTTCTGAACTCTAGCTTGCAATTGTGCAGACTAAAATCAATACATGAATATGTCTTATGTCTAAAAGAATAAAAATAGTCCCCATCATTAGGATGAATTTTCCTCCATCAACAAGTGTCATCTCATTCATTAAATCTGTCACGATTTTTACTACTTTATTTTTAACAATATTTCCACATGATCTACCTAGTTTTGAATCAAAAGTAAAATTAAAATCTCCACCCATTATTATTTACCCCTGGGAAAATTATAATTGCACAAAAATATCTTGTATAAATTTCCCATCATCTAAATATATATTCATTAATGTCCAATATTTTGAATAATATTTTTATTCTTGTACTTTTTCATTTCTGCTGCAGAAATTATTCTTTCATTTTTCTCCAGCTGTTTGGCTTTGAAACTTTGAGTAAATAAAAATTCCTGTTCTTCCTGTTTCTCCTCTTCCTTGCTGGAGCTGGTCTTTTTTAAAGTTGCCTCTTTTTTTTGTAATCTGTGCATGCGTGAGAAGTCACACACGCGCAGGTTCACATCTTCACCCAAGTCGGGCAGCCATTGTCTGGAGAGACCCTGTACTGCAGATTCCAAGGTCTCCCAGACTCTTGGCTTATCTCCCCTGGGCAGTACCTTACAAACATCCTGGATCCTTCCTTCAGGTAGGTCTTTCATCCTTATCTCGATCTTTTTCTTGCTCAGTTTCTTGTACTGTAATGGCGAGCTTATCTTTCTTTGGTACCATTTCAAAATGTTCTGCAGGTCTTCCAATATTTCTTTCTTCTATTATTCGTAAGTTTTGCTAACTTTTTTTCCAACTTTTGAGGAGAGTAGGGATTTTCAGTCTCACCCCACATCATCACATGACATGGCCCCTTATATACCATAGTTGAGAGAGTGTGTTGTTTGTTGGGATTTGTGTATTTGAAAATCAAAAATAAAATATTCAAAAAAACTAATGCAGCTAATTAAATAAGTAAATTAGCAAGATACTTCCTAGCCAATGAAAACAAAAGTAGCACTGTGATGGTAAGTGTGCTGATAACTGCATTTGTCCCCAATTAGCATAAATAAGATTCTCACATCAATTGTGGACAAACTACTGGAGAGGATTCTTAGTGGCAAGATTTACGAGGATTTAGAGAAGTATCATATTCTCATGACTTTGAAAAGACAGGTCGTGCCTCACAAGCCCAATTACGTATTTTGAGGTGACAAAAGAATTTGTGATCTACATGAATTTTAATAAGGTGTTTGACAAGGTCCCCTCTGGTAGGCTCATTCAGAAAGACATGAGCCATGGGATCCATGGTACCTGGCTCACCTATAAAAGGCAGAAAGTGGTAGTAGATAGAAAGTATTCTGCCTGGAACAGTGGTGTTCCGCAGGGATATATTCAGCGACTCCTGCTCATTGTTAATCTTATACATGACTTGGAGGGAGGGGAGGAGTAGGTTACTAAGTTGGCATATGATATGAAGGTTGGAGGTTTGCGGATAACCTATACTTCCTATAGGTTACAACAAGATATAGACAGGATGTAGTTGGGCCGAGAAATGGCAGATGGAGTTTAATCCTGATAAGTGTGAAGTTAATCACTTTGGAAGGTCAAATAACGGCAGAGTTCATGGTTGCTGGCAGAATTCTTAACAGTGTGGAGGAATTGAGGGATCTTAGGATCGAGGTCAATTGATCCCTCAAGGTTGCTGTGCAATTTGAAAGAGTCTTTGGGGCAGCATATGGTGGGCTCACCTTCATTAGTCAGCGAATTGAATAGAACAGGTGTGAGGTAACATTCCAGCCCTACAAAATTGGTGAGACCACACAGAGTACCGTATTCAGTTCTGGTCACCTCATGATGGGAAGGATGTAGATACTTTAGAGAGGATGCAGAGATTTTCCAGGTGGTTGGCTGGATTGGAAAACATGCCTTATGAAGCAAGCTTGACAGAGCTAGAGCTCTTCTCTTTGGATTGACAAAGGATTAGAGGTGACTTAATAGAGGGCTTTAAGATTATGAGGGGCAGGGATAGGGTGGATAGCCAACACTTTTTTTTCCAGCGGCGACAACAGCCAATGCCAAAGGACATCTATTTAAGTGGAGGAACATTTAAGGTAGACATCAGAGGTAGGATTTTTACATGGAGTGGTGGGTGCCTGAAATACATTGCCGGGGTGATGATGGAGGATGATACAATAGTGGCATTCAAAATGTTTATAGATAGGCATGTGAATGAAAGAAAAATAAAGGTTTATGGGTATGAGGTAGGAACGATTAGATTGTTATGGAGTAGGTTTACATAGGGTGACACAATATCATGGCTGAAGGGCCTGTACTTTGTTGTAATATTCTATGATCTAAGATTATTCAAATTTTATGGCATAGAAGCCTTTGGACAATCTGCTCTGTGGTGGAACTTGTGTTGCTGTGGAGTGACTTTCTATGTTACTTCATGTCATAACCCTCAGAATAAAAACAATCGGGAAAATATCTACTCAAGCTAACATGAAATCCTCAGTCGAGTCATTGTGACATCTTACCTCATCAATTAAAACAAATACAAGGGATTCAGTATCCATTATTAAGTCCCTGATAGCTTGAAACATCTTTGTAACAAGTTTACCACTCTGTTTAAAAGAAAATATATTGTGATTAAAATTCAAATAGTATTGATAGACTATCAAATCTAAAATATCACACTTAAAAACATATTTAAGTCAAACTTAATTGCATGTACTTAACAAATGGAGTCCACTTCAGCTTATAAAAAGACATCTTATCTTGAATTGAGAAAGATATCTTTTCCATAATTAAACAGGATTTCATCTCTAAACACCACCTATCCAAAGTTAATATATTTCTATCTTTCCAAGTAGGCGCTATACATTTCTTGGCCACCGCTAAGGCTAAATAGATAAAAGAAATCTGATAATCATTTAATCCTAAGTCAATTAATGATTGCATATTCCCTAATAAAAATATCAGGATCTAATACAACATAGATATTATATAAACTATTAAATATAGATTGAATACCTTTCCAAAACTGTTGCAATCGATCACAAAACCAAACAGTATGTAAAAAAGTATTAGCCGTCTGATCACAGCGAAAACAACAATCTACTTTATTAATTATTTGAAGTGTCTAAGCTTCATCCAGCATATGGACCGGAGGTTATACAGTAAAACCCTCAGTATCAAGCACCTCTGGGGATTGATGGTTGCTGAATTAATTGTATTTTACAGCTGTTTGAGACTTGCTCTTATAATGTACCTGCAATAGTTTAAAAGACAAAAATACTATACTGTACTTTCACTGAACAAATTTCATTTGCACGAACATATAAGCCTTAAAGCATTTTACTTTATTTTCCAGTCACATTCTTTGAAAACATTTAACCATTGCTGCATCATCAGGTTCCTCTACCCCATTGAGCTGCCCAAAAGACAAACAAAAACATTATAGATAATGAACCTCCCCCTTTCCCCCCAAATTTACAGATAAAGCCTCTGTCTGGGGAAAATTTTACTAAGCAGGGAGAAGGAGACACTAAGAGAGCCACCCCAATGGTGAGCAGCATCAACCAGCTTTTCATCCTGGGGGATGCCATTGCTGTTTCACACAACGTTATTCAGCACGAGGATAAACTGACATGAATCTTTGCATGTTGTCGATATAGCACATGGTTTCTGGTAAAAATTAATTTCTACTCAAAATGATAGTATTTTTTAAACTTAAAATCTTTTTCATGTTACCTGTGTTAAGATCAATTCCATTTTGATTTCATTTGATAATCGAATAAATCAGAGCAATTGAATCTGTTTATCATTCCAAAAGTTTTTCTGACTGATGATGTATTTGGCCGTTACCAAAATCTGCATGTGGTCCAAAAGACCGATCAAACCTAGACACACACTTTTTAAACACCTCCCATCAGGAAGAAGGCTTAAAAGTGTGAAAATACTAATCAAAAGGTTTAAAGACAGTTTATTCCTTGTACACATCAGGCTCCTGAATAAATCACATAACAATACTCCTATGATGCCATTGCTGGGTACTAATTAATATTCTTTTTCATTGGTCGTTTGCAGAAGAACCCTTCACACTGTACATTTAGTGACAAGTTAAACTTTAAATCATGGCATTCCTTATTGATAACTAGGTTCAACAATTGTGTGATACAATTTTGTGATGATTCATCCTGGCTATATTAAAGTAACATTAATATTAGCTTAGAATTGAAAACATAAATATAACCTTCCAGTACGATAGATTTAGTAAACTTTAGATAGTAATTGTAGTAATGAAGGGCTCATGCACAAAACATTAGTTACCCTTTACTTCCTTATAGATGCTGCTTGACCTGCTGCGTTTCTCCAGCACTGTTGTATATTGCATGGTGGTAAATAATTAGCTTATAGGATCAAGATCAACTAGAATATTTAACTATAATTATTTTTATTCACAAGGTTCTGGGATGAAAGATTGCAATTTCTTTTTTACAAGTTCATTTTTCACAAGAAAATAATCTGTGCTCATTTACCTCAGAAAACCATTTGGAGAAAAGACTATGGCTGTTGATTTCTATTAGCTGTCCATACCGGTACCTGAAAGACACAGATGCAATAACACATTTAATTTTATCAACTGTTCTAAACATGAATATTTTCCATCTCTCTCACATCATCCATGCTAATAGCTTTAATTAAATACAGTTCAACAGTTTACAGTTATGCAATTTCAGCAGTTATTTTTTAAATATACTAATTCAATGTAACATTACTGTGAATCTCTCACCTGTGAGAAAATCGAATAGTGAGTTTCTGAGCTAGTGCTTTGCATAAAGATGTTTTGCCAGTTCCCGGCGGACCTATTTTAAAGATAAAAAAACAAGGCTGTCTCAATATTTATATTTCCATTATTTCATTATGATCTAAAATGCACTGACCCAAAGAGATAACAGAATTAGATTTAATAGCAACTTTCTAAAGGGAAATGGCAATACATAGAAACAGGTAAAAAAGTGCAAGGTATAGGGTAGAAAGTGGGTGTGGGACCTAATACATTGAATCTGCACAGCAGGATGGCTCCAGTGACTACCCTGCAGTGAAATGTCATGCTACTCAAGGCAACCAAACCTGGAGAGATTTTTATTACTTTCCTCCCATGCTGGATTATCCACATTGACAATTACAACGGCACATGGATCCTGCTAAATGGTCTATTCATCGTGGCACCATATATAGAATTGTTGGCAGGTCTGCCATGCTATCACAATGAAACAAATTCTCAATTTTCCCATCATTATTTCACAATCACTTTAAAGTGGGAGATTTTATGCAGAAATAATGAACACAAATTGTGCACAATTTTCATCTTTAACGAAAATTCTGAATTACTTTTTCTGTAAGATAGATTCTTAAACACTATGTTTTAAACAATCTCACCCCATTCCCTTGGACCATGATCTAATAAATCAAAGGACATATTTAGAAAGACTGCTCTACTTAAAATACTCCACCATTTTATTTTCACCTTTAAACATCCCAGTTTTTCCAAAGCTCTTATTCAACTGGAAGATATTTTTTGCATTGTTCAGACAAAACTTAAACTTCTTTTAAAGGAGATAGTAACACTAGATTTTTCTACCTAATGTCTGTAAATGTTATCTGTTATTAACATTTTGCATCTTGCATTTTTTGAACATCTTTTAAAGGCAATGGTTTCTGAAAATATTCAGAGCTGAACTGACCTCACAGGTTGAAAAAAAATGTTTTACTCGGCATGACATTAGAACGACGATTGTCCTTGTTTCAGGTAACGCCCTCCCCTCTCTCTTTCCAATTCTTCTTTGCATTATCCGATTGACTTTTCTCTCCAACTCTCCCTCTCAAACTGCGTGCCACAAGCAGTCAGAAGAATCCCTTGTCTTGGCGTCATCGGGGAGAGTGACCTCCCAGGCAGGAGTGGGGACCTCAGTCTCAGTGGCCTTTCCTCTCTCCTCTCCCTTTCATTTCCTCCCTCCTCTATCCTTCCTCACCCCTTCCCTCTCTCCTCGGCACAATGGAGCTTTTGACTCTGAACCCTCCTACAACCGCACATGCACACAGACTCACCGGTGTGCGTATGCAGTAAGCTTTTTTTTTAAATTATTTTATTTATATTTTCAAATCAACAAGAAAACATAAAATTCATCAATTACATAAAAGAAACAATCTGATCATTCGATGTTGATTTTGAGTAAGAAAAAAAGAACAAGTCCTAACCCTTCCCCCTCCCATCCACCCAGGGGAAAAAAAAAGAGAAATAATCATTAGAATTGAAGAGAAAAGAAGACAAAAAAAAGGAAAAGAAGAAAAACAAAAAGGTTTCATTGGATTCATCAATCTCCTGCCAAGGGGCAAATATCCTGACTTATCCAAAATCCCAGGTAGTTCCCTGATGCAGGGGGCCGAGGGCAGGGGGAGAGGCATCGTTAAGAATCTACACCTACATGTTGAAGATATGGATTCCAAATGTTTAGAAAAACATTTGCATTTTTTCTTAAGTTTATGTAATTTTCTCCAGGGGAATGCAAGCATATAGTTCCACTTTCCAACGGGTCATATCTAGATGGGAATCAGATTTCCAGGCACCATTATACACTTCCTGGCCACTGTCAATGTGATCTTTACAAATTCTAATTGGTTTTTCAACAGCCTCATTTTAGGTCTTACATCTGCTATATTTCCCAATATAAATCGAATCTTAGTGATTTGTTCTAGAAGATTTCCCAAATCTTTCCAGAAAGGCCTCACCTTGGAACATGAACAGGTTGAACGCAAAAAAGTTCCTGTTTCTTCACCACTTTGAAAACATTGATCTGATACTTATGATTTTAATTTGTGTAATTTTTGCGGCTAAAGATATATTTGGTGCAAATAATAAGTTGGACCAGCTTTTTTCATCAATCAGTATACCCAAATCGGTCTCCCATTTTTGTCTAGATTTATGTAACCCCTGTTTCAGGATACCCAACTGAAATAGGAAATAAATTTTGAAGTAAATTTCTTTGTAGTCCCTTTTCGAACCAGAGACTCCACTTTACTGCCCTGCAGCAAGGTCATCATTGAGCCCAATTTGTCCCTTAAATATGATCTTAATTGAAAATAGAAGAAAAAAGTATTATTAGTTAATGCCATATTTGGTTTTTAATTGATCAAATGAGATTAATGGCCTCTGCTCATAACAATCCTCGATACACCTAATCCCTTGTGCGGGGGGCTTAGGGGAGGATTCAGAGTCGGGAGACAGGAGCTCCGGTGACCGGGAAGGCAGGAGCCCACCGACTCGCCAGTGGGTGTTCCACCAGCCCAGGATGTCTCCTCAGGGATTGGCAGCAGCAGTTGGGATGTGTCAGGGATTGGCAGTGGCCAATATTTTTTGGTGAGAATGGAACATTATTTTAATGCTCAATAAACTTTTTTTTGTTTTTTGTTTTTGCTTAAACATTGAAACAAGTGATTTGCTGTTGCTACTGGGTTGCTTTTTTTTTTAAATGACCAGTTCTACGAAAAAAGCGTTTATCTGACATAGGTATGGTCCCGATCATTTTGGATAATCAGAGTTGTACTGCATTTCAAAAATTCCAAACTCAGATTTGCTACATTTACAAAATGGTTATTGAAATTTGGACATAATTGACAGCTGTAAAACAAATACCCACAGATCACCAGATACACTTCATAGCACTAATATCAGGAGATAAAACAAGTAAATTGATGTGTGCAAAAAACACAACATGCAATAAATGCAAATGAGCCAAGACTAACCATGGAGCAGAACCACTCGATTCCAAGCAATCAGATTGCTGTCAACATTTCTGTCAGAAAACAGCAGGGTGGTTGAGACGTAATCAAGTAACTGCAAGAAATTAGTTATTTAAGGTTGGCATTTGCAAGAATATCAAGATCAAGGGCATTTCAAAATTATCAAAGTAGAGAAATTCAATTGAATGTTTAAAACAAATAGATGATTGTCAAAAATAGGTGTTTTGTTGCTTTTAGTTACATATCCCAATTAAGTATGCTCATGATATATTATTAAAGATCTTTTTAAATAATTTTTTATTTAATACTTCATTGCGAACCATGTTAGTAACAATAAATACAAATATTCAGCATTAAAATATATAGTGACATTTTCATTTCCCCCCCTTCCCCACCCCCTATAACTTAAAGCAAGAAATGAAGGAAAGAAGGAAGAAATAAATAAACAATAGAAGAAGAAAAAAGAAATAGTGTTGTCCAATATTCAATATTTAATTATTTTCATAGTTGTAACTCATCACGTCAAGAGATGGAGGTCTGAAATTGGCGGTTTCTAATATACTCTATATATGGTTCCCAAATTTGTTCAAATAAAGCATATTTGTCTTTTAGATTGTAGGTAATTTTTTTCTAATGGAATACACTTGTTCATTTTTATGTACCATTGTTGTATTTTTAAGGTTGCTTCTGTTTTCCAAGTTATCATTATGCATTTTTTTCCTCCTGCAAATGCAATCATAATAAATCTTTTTTGAGCCCTGTCTAATTTTAGACCCAATTCTTTATCTTTTGCTCATACATGAAGAAAATTCTGCTCCTTCCCATGACACCAACCATATCTTACCCTATCACTGTCACACCTCACTACCACTCTGGTGGTAACTAAGTAGCTTCTTGCCCTCGTTTCGAAGTTGCCTCAAGAGTAAAATTATTGTCCTCAAATCAGTCTCTGTAACTACAACTATATAGGTGCATATTTGGTCACTTTTGAATTAAAAAAAGTGCAATATGTATCAATATACTGATATTTAGAATTGCTAACCAAAGATAATTTTGCTGAGAATTATTTTAAGTGATCATCTGCAAAAGCACACAAGAATCAAAGGATATTTCTTTAAAAATAAGAGAGATTGATGCTGACATTAAAAAAAAAATCACTGGAATAAAAGCTATAATCAGGAGGCAGCCCAAATAAAATTACCATTTTTTCCAGGCATATTTCAATAATCTTGATTAAATACTCTTAAATCCAGATACACTGTAAGCTTAATGCAATACAAAACAACACCCTATAAATCCTTAAAGCAGTTCTTTCATCTAAAGGTCCAAACAATATAATTTATAGAGCAAAGACAAAGATACATAACCAAATTTTCAGGCTTAAGCCCTTTATCAAGTGCCCAAACAAAATGGTAAGAGAGGGAAGGGGTGGCAGGAGGAATATGGACCCAAAGGCATGAGTTAAGAGGTGGATAAGGGAGGGAGGGCACAACACCAAGCAAGGGGAGGAAGGATGGCTAGGTGAATAGAGAGGGGTAGAGAACCAAGGGAAATAAGACAAAGCGAAAAGGGGAGAAAATGAAGAGAGGTTAGCAGAAACCAGAGAAGTCAATGTTAATACCATCTGGTTGGAGAGTGCCCAGTGAGAAAATCAAGTGTTGTCCTTCCAATTTATGGGTGGCCTTCTTGATGGGATAATACAAGACCATGGACAGATAAGTGAGTATGGGAGTGGGATGCAGAATTGAAATGGTTGGGCACTGGGAGAAAACTGTCACTAATGTGGACAGAGCAAAGGTGCCCAACAAAGCTATCTCCCACTCTGTGCTCAGTCTCTCCGACATAGAGAAGCCTACAAAGGGAGCACCAGATGCAGATTTCTTCTGCGGATACACAAATGAAGTGTTGCTTCACTTAAAAGGACTGTTTAGGCTCCTTTATTTGGTGAGGGAGGAGATGTAGGCACAAGTGTGGCACTTCTTGTGGCCACAGGGAAAGGGGTGCGGGTGCTGAGTGGACAAGGGCATCACAGAGGGAGCAGAGAGGAAGATGTGTTTAGTCGTGGGATCATGTTGTTGGTTATGGAAATAACAGAGGATAACGTGTTGGATTTCTGCCGTGCCTGCATTGACGACTACATCGGGGCTGCCTCATGCACCCGTGATGAACTCATCAACTTCATTCACTTCACTGCCAACTTCCACCTCGATCTCAAATTCACCTGGTCCATCTCCGATAACACTCTCCCCTTTCTTGATCTCTCTGTCTCCATCTCAGGAGACAAGCTTTAAACAAATATTTTACAAACCCACCAACTCCCATGCATTTCTCTCCCATACTTAAATGTCGGTCCATGGCCTCATGTATTATCCCACCAAGATCAGCCATAAATTGGAGGAGCAACACTTGATTTTCCATCTGGGCATTCTCTAACCAGATGGCATCAATATCAACTTCCCTGGTTTTTGCTCACCTACTTTCCAATCTGCCTCCCTTCCCTTTTCCATGTCTTCTTTCCCTTAGCTCTCTACCCCCTTCCCTCTCTATTCACAGAGCCATTCCTCCTCCCCCGCTTGCTGCTGTGCCCTCTCTCCCTTATCCATCTATTAATTCCTGACTTGGTCTGTGCTTCTTCCCCTATCCTCCTCCCCAATTTTGTTCGGGCACCTGCCAACATTTTTCCATCCTTCATGAAAGGCTCAAGTCCTAAATGTTGGTTGCATATCTTTATATTTGCTATATAAAGTACACTATTTGACTTGCTGAGTTTCTCCAGCATTATATTTTTTTACTTCATCGATAGTATCTTCAGACTTTCGTGTTTTAGTTCTTTCATCAAGTCATGTTGTAAAGTTAGAAACCACTTACCTGAGATTTAACCTCACTATCATATACCAAACTCTCCCAGAGTCCATGAAATTCTCCTAAAAAGATGGGATTAAAAATGCATTTAGTGATAAATGGTGGTAATTTTAGCTCAGAAACATGATTTTCTGCAAATATGTATTGGACCATATGATAGAAAAATTGGTAACACATTTTTAAAGTCAATATCATAGCAGTCAGCCACTGTGCATGCTGTGATTCGTACAATTAGCTCGACAAATTAAAGTTGACAAAGCACATTAATCTTAGCAGAATATTATTAGATTCCAAAATAGTTTGAAGATTCAGGACTGCAAAATAGCTGACAAAAAACTGAAGGATACAGCTGACATTACTGAAAAATTTTATGAAGATTTTTGACTTTAACTATTTTTAAGCAAAGGGATTCAAAAGGAATATACAGGTATCCGGCACCAATGGGGATTGGTAAATGCCAGATAATTACAGTTAATTGAGATTTATTCTTACAATGCCTAACTAATACACCTACTTTAAGAACAAACAGTTGAAAAAGGCAAAAATACTATCCTGTAATATTGAATAAACTTCACTTGCATGTACATATAAACCTTAAAGCATTTTTCTTTATTTTCAGTCAAATTCTTTGAAAAAAATTTATCCATGGCTGCATCTTCAGATTCCTCCCCCTCCATGGAGCTGCCCGCAAGACGATCAATAACATTATAGATAATTAAGCCCCAATCCCCCAAATTTACAGAAAAAGCTTCTGACCGAGGTGATTCTTACTAAGAAGGGATAAGGAGACACTTTAAGAGTTATCCCATCGAAGAGCGGAATCAACCAGTTCTTCATCCTGGGTGACGCCATTGCTGTTTCACACAACTTTATTCAAAATGCTGCTATGAGCAGAGCACGACCAAGGCACTCTGTTGGCTGAATATTTGCTCCCATCTTCACCAAAGGTTTACGTGTTACTTCAGAGAACATTTTCTTTTACAATTTTAAACTTGTGTATTATTTAACCTATTATTTTATTCTTATTTATGTTTTTTATTATTTAATTTTTTTTCTTCAATTTTTTGGCAATTGTTTGAGACTGGGAGTAACTTGAATCCCAGATAACAAGGTGTTTTTTTTTTACTGTATATTTAAGTGGTATGTTCAAGTATTTTCTTTTAAGCAAAGAAACATTCCAATATTGTTTCATAAAATGTGATTACATCAAAAGATGCTCTTGTAGAATCTAATAAAGTACTATAATTTATCAATACAGATAAACCAACACACTGTTCTCAAGTCACAGAATCATGCAGCACAGATAGGACATCATGCAGCTAAACAAGATGTTGGTAAGACATTGCATGCAGTTCTGGTCATTATATACACTGAAGGATGTGACTATTCCAGAAATGGCACAGAAAAGATTTACAAGACTTGAGGATTTGAGTTACAAGGAGAGACTGGATAGACTGAAACCATTTTCCCTGAAGTGAAGGCAGAAGGGTGATCTTCTACTGGTTTATAAAACCATGAGGAGCATAGATCATGTGGATTGTACACTATTTTCCTAGGGTAGATAAATCTAAAACGAGAAGGTAAAAGTTTAAAGTGGGGGGGGGGGGGGGGAGTATTTAAAAGGATTCGGAAGGGCGAGTTTTTCCACACAGTAGATGGTTGGTATGTGGAATGAGCTGCCAGAAGAAATGGTGGAGGGAACTAAAACATTTAAAAGACATAATATATGACCCAGAAGCAAGAACATTAACATTTGGCCATGGCTGATATATAAACATTATCACCAGGTAATAAAAGCCCATCACCCTGAAATAGTAACTTGTGTTTTCTCTCCACACATTGAATATTTCCAGGATTACTTTTCTTTTAGATTTGCAACACAAGTTCTAATCTGTTCCATACAGAAACAATAGGTTAATTACAAAACTATGATGAGCTGTTTTAATAGTCCATAGTAATTGTTCAACTTCAATCTCTGACATTAATGAAAACTTGTTTTTGGTCAGTGACTGTACAAACATTAACCACATTCATAGTCAGGAGGTTGTTATGAGGTTTGTAGAACATACCAGCAGGTAGGAGCCAGTTGTTGGATGCTGGCATATTCTCTTCTTCCCCTTCTAAAATCTCAGAAGATGGGCCTTCCTCATTCAGGCGAAATATATAAATTGAAAGATTGGATTTTGTCAGGTCAATGGGCTGCAAGAGACATTTAGCAAGTTGATACACAGTATTTGCAGTAAAATGCTAATAATTCTGAAAAAAACTTGGAGGTTCCGTATCCCAGATGGAGAAATAGAAGGGAAAATTAGTACCTTCAATTTTGCTTGTATGATGAAGAAATTATTTTCTGTATTTTAAATAAATGTATCTGAACCAAATTGAGGATGATCATTTTTTTTCGTGACAACTAGTTAATATTTAACTTGTATATATGGGAAAGAGATCGCAAAGATTTATTTTTTTGTATTAATAATTGTCATGAATTCATTGTCATTCTTTATTATTTTACTCATCTGTAGAACAGGTCAGCTTTCAAAAATCTCTGCAAAATAGGATTCTTTGGTAAAACAGTATTTAAAATTAATTTACTATTCATGCTTATTTTCTGAATCTATGTACTGGATGTAGATATTTGAAAAGTTAAGCACACCTTAAAGAAGGTGCAATATGCTTTTTAAGCATTATGTGATAGAAACCAGTGTAATCTTTTGAAACTCCTACATCAAGTTCAGGGGAAGTAAATTATAGGAAGAGGAAGCTGGATTAAAAATAAAATAATTCACTATTTGTAGATTTAAGAACCTGCCAATATTACTTGCATGAGAAGTAAGTTTATGATGGTTTATTTCTTTCTATGTCTAATTCCCATCAGCTCAACAGGAGTCGATTCTCACCTAACTGAGCCTACCAGCAGATTTTGCTTCTCAGGTCCCTAAATTAAGCTGCAATTCAAAAATAAATAAGACACAAAAGCTCACGGTGGACCACTGCATTCTAGAACTGCAATGGGTCGGAGTTCTCATTTGAACTTACTGTAAATAAAAGATGTAGGATGATTTAGATACTATGTTGTTCAGCAAGAGAAATTGTCTCACATGTATGAACAAGAATATGAGATCAATACACAATGTCTATTGGGATGGATTTTATTTTTCTTTTAAAAGGCAGTGTGCATTTCTTTAGTCAACCATCAGTAACACAATAGCATCAAAAGCCTTGATCCTGCCCTTGTTACATTTCATGTCATTATCACAAAAGCATTTCATTGGTAACAATTCTGTCTTCAAACATTTCTGAATATAGTCTCTTTAGAATCTACAACATTTGTGGAAAAAAATCCAGTTTATCTGGATGAATTACACAATGAATTTAGTTTCTAAATGGGTGTGATGTTTGCTTTTGATAAAATATTCAGGTATGCGCAAGTGTAAATGGCTATGCTAAAGACTAGGAACTGACAATGAAAAGTTATGGCTAAGAGCAGGTGCATCCTTTTAGATATCAAAATAGCTACAAAATCCAGGGGGCTTTTTTATAAAAATGTAAATAACTAAAGAAATGAAAATAATGATCTACTTGCCAGCTGGTGAGTAAAGAGAAGCACTTCAAGCACATAAAGTGTATTATCCCATGTCTCAAGAGGAAAAAATGTTGCATTCTATTTTGTTAAAGCATAAAAAAAATACTTAACCATATTTTATTGTACATACACCCCTGAGTCCCTTACCTGTCTTTCCTTAATTGTAAGATCAGTGTCCACAATACACACAGAATTTACATTTCTTGTCAGAAATTCATCATCAAATTGCATCCACACATAATCTCCAAACACAACTCGGTGCCTGCTTAGCAACTGCAGGACACTTAATCGCACATCTTCTTGCTTTACGGTACTACAAAACAGAAATAAACCACATAAAAATAATCACTTGCATTTACTATTTGTATCTTTATTCATTGTTTAATTAAGATATTTTAGCTTATTATTTCTCTTGACATATTACAATAGATGGCATAATTTGTTTACATCTTTACAGATGGATTGGTTTTAAAATACAGTACATTTCCAATTATCCAGAAACTGACCTACCGAAATTCTTGAGTATCCGAAAACTTTATCGGCTGAGCCATGACGACACAATTTGAAAAAAGTTAAAAAAACAAAAATAATCCACCTTGCTCAAGTGGGAGTCTGACGCATGGTTTGTGCCATTTTGAATCAACAAAGCCTTCTTGTACAGGTCAAAGATACAGCTGCAAGGGCAAGATTTCACCCAAATGCTCAAGTGGGTGTCTGATGCCATTACAATCAACTGAGCTGTCATGTACAGTACTGTTCAAAGATACAGCTCTGGTGGAGGTCTGTCGCGTGGTTAGCACCATTGGAATCAACAGAACTCTCGTGTACTGTTCAAAATATAGCAGCTATGGCAAAAATGTCTGCAGGTAGCACTGTCGATGTCAGTGAGAAGAAAAGGAAGAAGAGCTTATGTCTGTCTATAGAACAGAAAGTCAAGCTGCTTTTAAAACTGGACAGTAGTGCAAGTGTGAAACATCTAACAGAGGAGTATGATATTGGAGCGTATGACCTGAGCAAACAGAAGGGTAAACTGTTGAAGTTCTATTCTGAAAGTGAAGAACAGAAGTTAATGAAGGATAGAAAAACAGTGTAAAGCTAAAAATGAAGAACTGGAGCACATATTGATGGAGTGGATCCGACAGCATCACAGTGAACATATGCCACGATGGTTTGCTAATTATGAGACAAAGAAAGCTCTAACATGCTGAACTGAAAATTGAAGAGAACTGTGAATATTCAGTCAGCTAGATGAGCAGATTTAAAAGACATAGCATTAAAATGTTAACGATGAGTGGCGATAAAGCATCTGCTAATCATGAGCTTGCCAAAATCATCACTGATGAAAACCTAATGCCAGAACAAGTCTATAATGCCAATGAAACATTACTGTTTTGGTGTTTTGCCCCAGAACAGTGGCAACAGCTGATGAGACAGCCCTACAGGAACTAAGGATGGCAAGGACAGAATAATTGTGCTGGGTTGTGTTATTGCAGCAGGTACTGTTAGGTCTGCTTTGTTCAAGAATGAGTGAGTCAGACACCAGACTGAGTCGAAATCAAGGTTCTTTATTACCGGATTGTAACACTTACAACTAACAGTGTTAGTTGGAGAAGGCGCATTCTCCCGATATCAGCAAGTGGTGTTTTTTTTATACCTCAGGACACGTACTTAGTAAATTATCATACCATTACATTGTCCAATGAATAAGCTGTTGCTACCCTTCACTGTTAGTCTGCTGCTCATCAGCTTGTTAGTGCCAAACTTATCTTGAGCGTACAAGGTCACACCATCCTGTTACTCCTTAGTACTGGGTGACTCCTTCTCCAGTCCCATCTCATGATGTTTTTACCTTACAATACGCATATGCGTAACCTGGCAGTGATAGGCAAAAGCATGTGTCCTCATTGTTTTAAAGGAGTGAATTTCTTACCAGTCCATTATTATGCCAACAGAAAGGCATGGGTCACCAGGGATATCTTTTCTGATTGGTTTAAACAAACATTTTGTGCCAGCAGGTCGTGCTTACTGCAGCGAAGGTGGACTGGACGATAACAGATTTTAAAAATTTCTTTACAACTGTCCTATTCATCCCCCAGCTGAAAGTCTCACAAACATAATGTTCATGTCATGTACCTTCTCCCAAATGTGACTTCCTTAATTCAGGAATGTGATCACTAAAAAGTGAACAACATACTGTCAGCAGTGAACGGAGGCTTGAGTGTGGCAGAATTCCAAAAGGAATTTACCATAAAGAATGCCATTTATGCTGTAGCCAACACTTGGAGCAAAGTGACTAAAGACACAGTTGTACATGCCTGACACAATCTCTGGTCTGCAACTATATTCCTTGATGAAGATGATGATGGTGGTTTGAAGGATTCTATGTGTCAGGGAGAAAAAAAATGTTGTCTGATCTCCTTGCAGATACAAAAAATATACCTTTGGAGTCCATCAGTAAGCTGGAAGAAGACGTTTTTAACAGTGATAATGATGACCAGTTGTTCTTTCACTGACTGATGGCGAAAGAGCTGAACTTGTTCTGCATCCAGGTGAGCACAATGAAGAGGACTTAGTTGACACTGCAGAAAAGGTGCCTACAGACGACATTGTGAACATATGTGATAGACTTATTGATGCACTAGAGCAGTGTGCATTCATAACAGAACAAGAAATCACATTGTGTATAAAAATCAAAGATAAACTGCTAAGACAAAAACCATTGTTAATGAGGCAGACGACACTGGAGGAAACATTGGAGAAAAAAAGCGTCATACAGAAATTCTATGTTTCTTGCTGCATTCTACAAGCAGAGATCACGTTTTTTGGTTAAAAATTAAACATTATTTCATGCTTAAAAAACATTCTATTGTTATTTGTTGTTTAACCATGGATACAAATGTTCTGTTGATGCTACTGGTCTACTTAAAGAAATTTCTCAATTATCCAAAAAATCCAGATAACCAAGAGAGGTCAGGTCCCAAGCATTTTGGATAATCGGAAACGTACTGTATGTAGTTTGACATTTGTTTATTATTTGAATTTGAAGTAGTTTTACTTGCTCAATTTAATGTAACACATTCATCTGCTGCAAAACTGCTCACAACGAGTTAAAAGCAAGACTTGAGTGGAAAAAGAACAGTAACTAATGGCTTTTAGCACCATGGACACAAGAGGGGAGTGGCTGCAAGATAGGTACCTGCTCTCTGTAATAACACATTCAATGTGCAGAAACATTATTTTTGGTTTAAAGCAAGAAATAATTCAGCTCCCTTTTTAAAAAAATCTACTATAAATGCCCACTTCAAATTTTTAGTGTAAATTCTCATTTGTGCTTTACAATTACAGCTTAATACCAAAAATGCCTTGCACTTATAATGCTATAGATTAAGAAAGCACATTTCCATTCTGTAAGACAGAAGTTTACAATGGAAATGCAAAGACATGAAGTACATGAAGGGACAAGATTTGAAATATGTATATATGTCCTATTCAAAGAAATTGGACCATCAAGCATGGCTACTGGCTGACGCGGATTTCAGTGACACCTGGAAAGACGCAGTACGAGTGGACGTTCTGTGGAAACAGAAGAAAGTGTACTCGGCATCTGTGGGGCTCATCACTAAACCCCACAGACAGACCCGTGCAGACCTGCTGAGAGAACAGCAGTGCCCCAGAGGAGGTGATCCAGACGACCAGTGGTATTTCTACCACGTGAGATGGGGCGCCAAAGCCCACCAGTGCAGGCCACCATGCATGTTTCAGAAAAAAGCTGGGGCCAGCCATCACTAATGGCCATGACGGCTGGCCACCAAGATAGCCTCCTGTACATTTGGCACTGCCAGTCCAAATGATGCTTCCCCGTGGATACAGGAGCAGAGGTCAGCATCTTGCCCCCGTTGGGACAGGACTCCAGGAACAGGCAGTTGGGCCCCAGGCTGAGGGCTGCCAACAACAGCACAATTCGTAATCTACGATACCTGCAAGACCCAACTGCAGTTTGGAAGCAGCCTCTTTTTGTGGGTTTTCACACAGTGGAACAGCTGCTCCTCAGGGCAGACATCCTGCATGCCCACAACCTGTTAGTGGACCTCAAGGAAAGGAGATTGGTCCATGCAAAAACTTTTCAAACCTTCCTCCTCAAAGACACCAGGCCCCCAGCACTCCATCTTGACAACAAGTACACCAGGGTCCTGGCTGAGTTCCCTGCAGTGCTCACCCCCCAATTCACCACGGTAATGCCCTGACATGGTATGCAGCACCACATCCTGATCGAGGGCCCACCGCTCCACACAAGGGCGAGACGCCTTTCTCTGTAGAAGCTCGGCATCGTTCGGCAGTCGGACAGCCCATGGACTTCTCCCCTGCACATGGTACCCAAAGCAACTGTGGGCTAGAGACCATGCAGTGACCATTGCTGGCTCAACGAAGCACAACACTGATTCGGTACCCCGTGCCGCACATCCAGGACTTTGCGGCTAACTTGCAGGGGGGAAGGACCTTCTCCAAGGAGGACCTTGTGTGGAGATATCATCAGATACTGATACCTTCCAGCAATTCATGGACGTAGTGGGACAAGACCTGGAAGGCACCTTTGTGTACCTGGACAACATCCTGGTAGCAAACAGGAGCATATGGCGCACCTCCACAACCTCTACACAACTGAGCGAGTTCGGCCTGACGATCAACCTAGCCAAATGCCAGTTCGGATTGCAGGCCATTGACTTCCTGGGCCACAGGATAACCAGCGAAGGAGCCACACTGCTACCTAGTCAAATGGAGGCCATCTGGAAGTTCTCCAGACCCAACACAACCAAGGGAATACAGGTATTCATGGGGATGATCAATTTCTTTCACAGGTTCATACTCTTAGCTGCCCAGATCATGCTGTCCTTGTTCACCCGGATGGCAGGCAAGGCAAAGGATATCACCTGGGACGAGGAGTCATCAGAAGCCTTCATGAAGGCCAAGAAAGCCCATGCGGACACCGCTCTCCTGGCATATCCCAGGTCAGATGCTCCAATGGCCCTGAAGTTGGACACCTCGGGAATGGCAGTCGGCGTAGTTCTGGAGCAAATCAAAGGAAGTTGGTGGCCGCTGGCTTTCTTCAGCAAACATCTGTGGCCTCCAGAACTGAAGTACAGCACTTTCCACAGAGAGCTTCTGGCGCTGTACTTAGCTATCTGCCACCTCAGGTACTTCTTAGAGGACAGGTCCATCACAGCTTTCACAGATCACAAGCCCCTGACTTTCACCTTGGCTAAGAACTCGGACCCCCAGTCGGCCCTCCAGCAACGATACCTGTCTTACATCTCGGAGTATACCACAGATGTAAGGCATGTCTCCAGCAAGGCACCCCAGAGGAGGGTATAGCAGTAATTCATCAACAGGCCCTGGCCTCTTCCTTGTATGCAGGGCTTTTGAGGCTGTGGGTACGTGGGGGGGAAGCCCTGTCGAAGAGATGTTCACTTCCGGAATCCATACCTGATTGGTTCGTTCCGCCCAACCCACTGTACGGGGACTGGTTCTGTCTGTAACTAGTCCGCTAATTGGGCACCCTATGTGCCTTATCTGGGTTTCGAGAATTAAGAGTTGGGAGGTAAAATCCACTCACGTACAACCCAGGTTAAATCAGACAAGCAGGATGAAAGGAGAGGGGGTGCTGCTAATAACGGACCGACAAGAAAGGACCTTTCTCTAACCTTGTTAAAGTTAGGCGTACCTAAAAATGATATTGATGGGAAACCTACCACAGTCCTTTATGCCCTTTATAAGAGGAAGGCAGGGGAACATCATCCCCAGCTGTTGAGTCCTCCCGGCCCAGCTGTGCCTTCTGCTCCCACTGCTGCTCCTATCGAGCCAGCTTCTCTTGCTCCAGTTACCCGTGTTGAGATACAACAATTAGTTAAAAAGGCTCTTATGGATAATAGTAGCATGTGGTCCTGGAAGCCCCATGAGGGTGCGGGCGGGATTCCCGTGTCTACTCCGTTGAGTCTACTCCATTGAGATACAGCAGATACACGGGGACCCGTGGCCCTACATACCGTTAACAATCCATTGGGGTGGGGGTAATGACCGCCAATATTTGGCCTTGGTCGACACCGGTGCGGAGCACTCGGTGATTCCTGGTAACCCCAACCTCTGGTCTGGACCGACATTTCGAATAGAGGGGATGGGAGGAGCGATCACCCTGGTGAAGGAAATAAAAGTCTGCGCCACGGTGAGTGATGGCTCTTCCCCTGTATGGTTACATGCCCTGGTGGCTGCCACTGTCGAGTGTATCCTAGGTATCAATATGTTGGCCAGTACGCCCCTTAATACTAGCCAAGGAGGATTTGCATTTGGAATTCGGACTATTACAAAAAGACTAGTGGTGGGTCAGGCTAAGTGAGATCCTGTGATGGTGCCTCCCTCCCCCCACTCCCCCCCCCTCCGAAACCAGTATGCATTCCACAATATTGCCTCCTTGGAGGGCAGGAAGAGATTACTGCCACCATCAATGCTTTGCAAGAAGAAGGGGTATTGAGGCCCGCAACATCGCCCTTTAATAGCCCCATTTGGCCAGTCCAGAAGCTGGATGGCTCCTGGAGAATGACAGTTGATTACCATTTTTTGAACAAACATGCACCACCACTTGCTTCGGCAGTTCCGGACATTGTTACCCTTATTGAAAACATTGCTACTGGGAACTCAGGAACATGGTATCCTGTAATGATCTCTCCAATGCCTTCTTCAGTATTCTTATAGCTGAGGTCTCACAGGATCAGTTCGCGTAAACTTGTACCTCTCACTTTGTTCGTTTTAGATTGGTCACAGTGTTTGAGCTACTGAAAGAAAATAGAGGCACACGCCGAGAGCACTTCAGTTTATACAAATCTTTATTACTAAATCTAAAGCTGATTTCAAACTACAATATGCAAGCCCTTCCCAACTATACTTATCAACGCCTGGACTGGTCCCAACTGCCGAAGCGAAGCAATGACCGCACACTTGTAGTAGGTTGTCTGGGCGCCGGTAGCAGCTTCTCCACCTTCCCCGACCAGGACGTTGGTTGGACTCTATAAGTTCTTCTTCTTGCTGAGAGACGTTTCCACCCCTCAGAGTGTCTGAAACTTCAGCAGCGGGACCATGGCTTATATTACCCAAAAATTGTTTACTCATAGCTTATCACTTTGAATAAATGGTTTACTTATCTTCAAGGTCTCGCCTGACAGTCTGCGACCAACAAAAGACAACTGCATCTCTGGGCCTCATGGTGGAATTTAGATTATGCATACATTATTCTCAAAGTGGGTTACTGATACTCAGCCTTGCATAAGCAAAAGCATGGTTTAAAACCTCCATTACAGTAGACTAGCTACCATGACCACTGTTGGGCATCTGCACGGCACCCAACGAGGACCTCAACACCTCTTCAGCCAAAATAGTCTATGGAGCTCCACTGGTGGTTCCAGGAGAATTCGTACTATCCCCAGGCGGAGAGCAGGACGAATCTGCAGCATTCCTCAGCATGCTAAAGGAAAGAGTCAGCAACCTGGCCCCCATTCAATCTTCCAGACACAGACACGCGAGGACCAATGCACCAAAGACCTGCAGAACTGCGAGTAGGATTTCATTTGCAGGGGTACACATCGTCCACCACTTCAGAGGCCATACAAGGGTCCATTCTGGGTCATCTGCAACAATGGGGGCACATTCGAGCTGGAGGTCGGAGGCAAGAGAAGGTCTTACCACAGATAGGCTGAAGCCAGCATACCTGGACCTGGTATGCCTGATCGAGACACCAGCACCACGCCGAAAAGGCAGGCCACCAAAGGCTGCAGAGACTTTGTCTCCGGGCACCATGGACAATTCCACTGGTTCTGGGGGGGGGGGGGGGGGGGGAGGGGTGGGTGGAGGGTCATGTGGCAGCCCACTGCTGTGGTGATCAAGCCAGCGCTCTGGGCAACGAGCGCAGTCAAAGGCTAGCAGCCTGCATGGCGGCACTGACCCCAACAAGCGAACCAGCAGGTGAACAGCAAGGGCAGCTTAAAGGCCAGCGACCCCAAAATGATGCTGGCATTGCTGCGCAGCCAACAGGGACAGCACGTGGGGATGAAGGGCATTGTTATGCAGAAAAGTATCACGTGGGAAACCTACTTTTGTTATGCATGTTGTGGTGTCAGTTACAGGGGGGGGGAGGGGCATGGCAGGAACAGTGCAAGTATAAAAGTCAGGCATGAGCCCAAATATAATTCAGAGCTTAACCTGACTACACTACATGTGTGTCTTCTTTTGAGGAGCGCACGGCAACAAGTGTCATATGGTTCTAAATTCAAATCTGACACCTCACCAACTCCCCAATACACCATGGCTGTTTGACCAAAATGAGTAATTTAGTGCAGTAACCAATCAACAGAAATTTTTATAAAAGGAAATAGACCTTCCATGTAGCATTCATTTTAAATTGTTCCATTTAAAAGAATGTGTACATTATAGTTTTATAATGCAATAAATGTGGTTAAATTACTGAATCATCATCGAGAGAAGAGACCTGAACATTGGAAGCATACAAGATTCTGAGGGAGCTTGACAAAATAGAAGGCTTTAATGTTATTCCTGGTAGTGGTGAAGGTAGTGGTAATAGGCTGGGTGAAGTCCAGAAGTATTTGGCTAATCTGTTTAGACCAAGAGAGTGAACACAAAAGTATGCAGATACTGTGACTATAGTAAAAGCAGAGAAATGCTGGAGGAACTCCGAAGGTCCTGTAGTGTCCATAGGAGGTAAAGAAATATAACCGACATTTCAGGCCTGAACCCTTTGTCAAGGTATGAATAAAGGATATCATTTGACAGATATGGAAAAACAATTCTGAGAGGATTCATGAATCTTTGGAAATCTTAACGTCAGGAAGTTGTAAATGAGGTGAAATCAATGTGTTTAAGACAGACAGAGTTTTAGACCATAATAGAACCCAAGGTTTTGGTTAATTCAAGCAAAAAAGCATAAATCAAGCCAAAGATCAGGATAGCCACAATCTTACTCTATGGAGGCGCAGGCTTAAAGGAGTGTATGATATAGCTAACTGTTTTAAAATTAAAAAACATTCTGAAGACAGAATTGTTCTCCTTGGTGCATTGAGTGGAACATGTAATTAATCAATTTTGATATAGAGAACAAAGAAAAATTATTCCTCATTGGTGGGGTGACTGCATGTTCAGCTCAGAGGATGGGGTACCAATCAGGCAGATTGTCTACAAACTAATGGTTTTCTTTTGCAAAAGAAAATGATTTACCTGTCCTGTTTAACACAAACTTCCACGTGTATTTGCATGGATTCAAAAGACGGTAACGCTTGCTTTAATTCTCCAGCTACTGCATCCATTTGTAGTTACTGAAATATATAGGTATATATATTTTTTAATTTGACAATCAACTGAAAAAGCAAAATTCATCTTTACATCAAATAGCAAGCCACAAGTTGAGGAAAATCTATTACACCACAAACAAGCACAATAAATCAACATTTTAATGCAACCCAAAAGAAAATAAAATAAGTTTGGTCACAACCGTACAAGAAATACACTCAGAGTACACATATAGTTTTAAATTCCTTGTTTAAAGAAACATATACTTACATTGGAGATAGTTCAGTAAAGCTGACTGAGTTGATTGGGACTGAATGACCAAAATATAAAAGAATAAGAGGTATTCTTATTGAAACATGTTAGATTGTGAGGGTGCAAGACTGGAGACTGCTTTCCCTTAGAGAAATTGCAAAATCAAAGTCACGATACACATTAAAGTTCTCTAATCTTGAGGTTGGACACAGGTTTATGCAGGTTCCAAGGATGCTGGACTGGAATTTCAATCTGCATTTGGATGCCATTTTATTTCAAACAGCACAGTAAAACTCAGAATGATTTCCAAGTATTTTTTATTTTGGTCTGCTTATATAAAGAGTAGAAAGTCAAGTCACCCTTATTTATTGTTCATACCATGCTTGCACAGTAAAGATGATATAGCATTTCTCCAGGACCACGGAGCATATTTACATAAATATAAGTAAGAATACAAGTTAAATGCTTTGAAATATTTTTAAAATATTAAGACGTATATAGTAAAAGTCCAGGTACACATCTAAATATGTTTTGGGAATTCAGGAGCCTGATGGCTGGGGGGGGGGGGGGAAAGAACTGTTGCCCAATCTGGATACAAGGGCCTGAGTGGTATGGTATCTCTTAACAGATGGCAGAAGGGAGAACAGTTTACATGAGGGATGTGTGGAGTCCTTCACAATATTTATTGCCTTTCACCTTCATCAAGTGTCGTATATGTCCTTCATGGTAGGGAGAGAGCCGCCAATGATCTTCACTATCCTCTGCAGGGTCTTGTGGTCTGAAGTGGTACAGCTTCCAAACCAGTCGGTGATGCAGTTGCACAGGATGATCTCAATACATCCTCTGTGGAATGTCGTCAGGATGGAAGGTGGGAGATGAACTTTCCTCAGACTTCGCAGGATGTAGAGACAACTGTTGGGCATTCTTGGCTCTGGAGCTGGTGTTAAGGGACCAGGTGAGATTCTCCATCAAGTGCACTCCAAGGAACTTGATGCTCTTGACAACCTCAACTGTTTCCCCCAACCACCCCCACCCCCGAGCACTCCTGAAGTCAACAACCATCTTTTTTGTTTTATTAACATTCACTTACAGTTGGTTCTGCACCAGTCAGTTTGTGACTGCACCTCATCTCTCTATATGCTGACTAATTATTCTTACTAACAAGGCCCACACATTTCTGTCTTCAGTGAACTTGATGTGGTTGGAGCTGTGTTTAGCTGCACAATCGTGGATCAGCAGAGTGAACTGTAGTGGACTAAGCACACAGCCCATGCTCAGTGTGATGACCTTGGAGGTGCTGTTACTGATCCAGACTGGAGATGTTTAGAAAGTTGAGCCTGCTTCAGTCACAAATACATTTAAATTTATCTTCATCCCAAGCAATGAAAGCCACATTCTAATTTTAGACTTATTCATCAGGCACTGTCCAAAAAACTCTTCCAAATGTCTAGAATATAAAAAAAAAATCAGGACAAACTAGGAAGAAAGAAATAATTGCCAAGGCTTTAAAAATCACACTCGATGGGGAGTCCTTGATACATTGCAACTACGAAGAAAAGCATGATTTTTCCCAACTAATATCTCCTATAAATATAAACTCTTCGGCTTGGCTTCGCGGACGAAGATTTATGGAGGGGTATGTCCATGTCTGCTGCAGGCTCGTTGGTGACTGACAAGTCCGATGCGGGACAGGCAGGCACAGTTGCAGTGGTTGCAAGGGAAAATTGGTGGGTTGAGGTTGGGTGTTGGGTTTTTCCTCCTTTGTCTTTTGTCAGTGAGGTGGGCTCTGTGGTCTTCTTTAAAGGAGGTTGCTGCCCGCCAAACCGTGAGGCGCCAAGATGCACGGTTGGAGGCGAGATCAGCCCACTGATGGTGGTCAATGTGGCAGGCACCAAGAGATTTCTTTAAGCAGTCCTTGTACCTCTTCTTTGGTGCACCTCTGTCTCGGTGGCCAGTGGAGAGCTCACCATAGAACACGATCTTGGGAAGGTGATGGTTCTCCATTCTGGAGACGTGACCCACCCAGCGCAGTTGGGTCTTCAGCAGCATGGATTCGATGCTTGCGGACTCTGCCAGCTCGAGTACTTCGATGTTGGTGATGAAGTCATTCCAATGAATGTTGAGGATGGAGCGGAGTCAGTGCTGATGGAAGCGTTCTAGGAGCCGTAGGTGATGCCGGTAGAGGACCCATGATTCAGAGCCGAACAGGAGTGTGGGTATGACAACGGCTCTGTGCACGCTGACCTTTGTTGTTTTTCCAGACTCTTTTGTGTAGTCTTCCAAAGGCATTATTTGCCTTGGCGAGTCTGCTGTCTATCTCTTTGTCGATCCTTGCATCAGATGAAATGGTGCAGCCGAGGTAGGTAAACTGGTTGACCGTTTTGAGTTCAGTGTGCCCGATGGAGATGTGGGGGGGCTGGTGGTCATGGTGGGGAGCTGGCTGATGGAGGACCTCAGTTTTCTTCAGGCTATAATCTATAATCTCATCAAACTATAATCTCATCAAATAGCAGAGCAGGCATGTGGGCTCAAACGGCCTCTATTACTTATGTTCTTTCCAAAAAATCCACACAATATACATGGAACTTCAGGTGGGGAGAAAAAACATTTATGAAGGATCAATATTGTGGCCTGAGGAATTAAGTTGGTAATTTATACTCATCAAGGCTTCACAGCATGTATTGAATAGAACAATCTTTTAGAGAAAAAGAAAATGTTTTATTTTATTTACACCATGGTAGAAGTCAATTCCGGCCATTTAAAATTGTGCTACCCAATTACACCTGTACATTTTGGAAGGTGGAAGGGAACTGGAGAACCTGGAGAAACCCCGTGAAGACATAGGGAGAATGCACAAAGTCCTGACAGACAGCACAGTATTCAAACCAGGGTCACTGGCACTGTAGTGTTGTGCTAATGGCAACACTAACCATACCACCATGTATTCAAACTGTCAAATAATATCACCACAGAAAAGGGAATAGAGTTAATGGAAATATGATCCATGATCTTTCATTGGATTGGTTTAGTGATTTTAAGTACCTTTCCCCATATTCGAAAAGCTTGGGACAGAACATTTTTTCGGTTAACTGGATTTTTTTGGATAACCGAATAACAGCTTTAAGCACCAAGTACTTGTATCAACAGTTAATCAACAATAAACAATGGAAGACTTTTCAATTCTTACTTAAAAATAATGTGACATCTGCTTACAAAACAAGATAATGTAATAACAACAAAAATAAGAACATCGACAGTGTGGTCGATGAAGACCTTTTTGCCATTATGCAATACGAGAGCTCCGTTGAATTAAAAAATAGTGCTAAAAGTGCAACATGAGCACATCAGTTGAAAATTTTTTTTTCAATTTGTAATGTCATGTCGCCACCGAAAGAAAAGTTCAGATAATTAAACTTTTCGGTTCACCTAATTTCAGCTATGGGGAAACATACTGGATTGGCTAAGTGCCTGTGGAAGTCTCGACACACACATGTGGATATGTGGTTTCAATCATTCTGGAACATCAGCCTAAATCAGTGCCGTAACTAGGGGGAGCGCAGATCCCCCCCAAGCACAATTTTTTTTAAATGTTTCATTTTGAGAATTTTCAATCAACATGCAGACAAAATGAAGAATAATCAAAAAGAAAAACATCCATATCACTATTAACAAAATAATACAAATAAATGATCTGCATGTCAATATTAAAGTGAGAAAAAAAGTCAACATGATTCATTATAAAGAAACAAACATTACAATACTACAAAAATGCAAATTCAATGTCCAAGTTGAACCAAAGAGAGAAAAGAAAATAGAAAGATAATAGAGAGAAAGAACAATACAAGAGGAACCCTCCCACTCCCCACCTCGAGAAACAAGAAAGAAGAAACAAAAGAGTAAGAAAAGAGAAAATAAGAAAAAAAAGATTGGTTTCACCTAGGATAAACCCCATTCCCATCAAGGGACAAATAACCTGACTTATCTTGGGTCCTTGGCGCCGCAAGCACCAGGGGAAAGAGACGTGGTGGGGAAGGGAAAAAAAAAGCTAAAGATTGACCCCAATGTACCTTAGGTATCAATTCCATATTCTTGAAACTACATCATACCTGTTTCTGAGGTTCTAAGTGATCTTCTCCAGGGGAACACAATTATACATTTCTATCTTACAGTGGGCTAAATCAGATTTCCAAGTGACTGCTATGCATTTCCTGGCCACTGTTAAAGTGAGCTTAACAAATTTTAATTGATTATTTTGACAGCCTCATTTTAGGTCTTGCAATTTCTAAATTCCCCAATAAAAATAATTTAAGTACCTGAGGCCATTGAATTCCAGTAATTTTTCCAGGAGATTACCCAAATCTTCTCAGAAAGGCCTCACCTTAGGGCACAACCAGGTTGAATGCAAGAAAGTACCATTTCTTGACCACATCGGAAACATTGGTCTGATATTTCCAATTTCAATTTATGTAATTTTTGTGGAGTAAGGTAAAGCTGATGCAAGAAGTTGTATTGCACCAGCCAATACATTACAATAATCATGGGACAATAATCAAGCTGTCCCGACACAAGTCGAACCAGAAAAAATGATCAATTTCTATACCCAAATCTGTTTCCCACCTTTTTCTTGATTTATCAAGCTCTTGTTTAGGGTTCCTGCCTGAAGCAAGGAATACATTTTTGAATTTTTTTTTATTCCTCTTTCAAATAGACTGTGGTAAGGTTAGTGCTATGCATAATTTGTCCCTTAAATGAGATCTTAACTTAAGATAGAAGAAAAAATATTTAAAACTCCATATTTATTCCTAATTTGCTCAAATGTCATAAATTGTCCCTGCTCATAATACACTTGATCCCTCTCTGGTACCAACTATCAAACATTAATGGAACTATCATATTTTGAGCCAGGAGTGTTTTAGAAAGACCCCCCCTTGTTCCCAATTTGACCATTAATTTTATCCAAATTGTAATTATATGATTTAATGGAGGGGGGGCCTTCTTTAGGGCTAGATAATAATTTAGAATTCCATTTATATACAAGGTTGTCTGCTATCCTTTCACCATCCTTATGCTACTCCTATTTTACCCATGAGGTCTTATCTGCTCTATCAAAGAGGGAAGTGACAAACTTCAATTGGGTTGCCCAAAAATATTTTTTTAAATCCGGGATTGTTAATTATCCCAATTCATAATTCCAAGTTAATTTAACAGTAGAGTCTCTGGAAGGCTTACCTTTCCACAGAAACTTGCAGATACATTTATTAAGGTTCTGAAAAAAATTCTGAGGTATAGAAACAAGAAAACTTTGGAAAAAAATATTTTACTTGTTGTGAGGGAAAAAACAGGTTTGGTAGGCCTCAAAGGCAAGGACTCTGAACTCATTTTTAGTAGGGAAGGATTTTATTTACAGAAGGCAAGTGTGGGAAATGGTAACTGATGCAGCACACGCAGAGTTTACAGCAGCCATGGGAAAGAAATAGTGGACAATAATGAACGTGGGGAAAATATCCTGGGTACAAAATATATACACAAGTGCGCACACACACACACACACACACACACACACACACACACACACACACACACACACACACACACACACACACACACACACACACACACACACACACACACAAAATGAACTGGTACATACAATGATCAAGGAAAAATCACTACGATGCCCCACCACTTGACTCAGTGCAGACACAGCTCTATGCTACAAGGGACACTAATTAAACGCTCCCAACTGTTTTAACAGTGCACATCTTACCAATGTTTCTCCAGCACCCTTCCATATTTCTAGGCCTGGAGTGAAGCAAGGTAATCCCAAGGTGGCAAAAAGAGAGAACAAACAACACATGACACCTTTATAGTTGCTGGAGGTTCCAGCCCAGGTCTTTAGCAGTGACCAATGGCTCGATGACAGGAGGGTTAATGCCCAAGATCAAGTACAGGCAGGCAGGCCGGAGAATCTAGTCCAGGTAATTTACTTGGGTCCTACAGAAAGGTGTCCACTGATGGGTGGGGCAGAACTAAACCTTGATTGGCAGCTGCTGTGTCCTCCAACTGTCACATGACAACCATAACCCTTCCCAATATAGTACTCTAGGGAGCACGTTCATTTTAATACAGTTGACCCTTACAACCAATTATTGGGAGGGTCTCCCATTTATTAAGATCATCCTCAATTTTCTGAAGCAAGGGAAGATCATTCAACTTGCATAAATACTGCAGATTGTTATCTACCTTAATATTTAAACCCATTGAGCACCCACTTAAATTGAGAATTTCTCTTAATTTGTTCATAATTCCCACCTTTAGGTGGCATAACTTCGCTCGTCCCAGTTGACTTTATAACCCGATATAGTCCCAAAATCTTCCAATTTAGACTGTAATTTTTGTAATGAGTGAACTGGTTCTATCAGATATATCAGCAAATAAACTGATTTTATGTTCTTCCTGATTGATCCTCAAACCCTTTATATCTGGATCTAGATGGATGGATTCCACTAACAGTTCAATAGCCAGGAGAAAAAGACCAGGAGATAATGGACAACGTTGTCCCCTAGATCTGGACAGTGGGAAATGCTGATGAAATTTGACGATTCGTTATTATTTTAGCTTTAGGCTCATAAATATAGAGCTCTAACCCGATTAATAAATGTTTGTCCCAGTGCAAATTTTTCCAGCACTTTGAATAAAAAGTCCCACTCCAGTCTCTCAAAGGCTTTCTCCGCATCTAGAGCCATGGCGACACTTGTCATCTCTTGTAGAATATGAGCAATCTGCATACATTGTCCGCCAATTTCCTCCTCTGCGTAAAGCCAGTTTGATCAGGGTTGATTAATTTAGGCAAATAAGTTGCCAATCTATTTGCCAAGGCTTTGGAAATAACCTTATAGTCTGTACTCAAAAGTGATACGGGCTTCTAAGACAATGGTTTCGAGGGATCCCTATCTATTTTGAGAATCACTGTAATAACTGCTGTCAAAAAGGACCCCCTGAGCACTTTTCAGAAGTGGCTCTTCCCCTCCTGTCTGATGCCACCACCCCCTCTGCTCCGATGCTGCTGGCACCACCCCGCTCCAACATCGCCACCCCCCCCCCCCACTCTGAGGCCACTGCCACTTCCCATCCTACTCCCCAACGCTGCCACCACTCCCCCCACCCCCGGTTCTGACGACACCAAAAAAAATCAATGTGGCCCGCCATTCAATCACTTACTCGCCATCTGGCATGCGTCATGGAGCCTCCTTTATGTGCTTACTCCCCCTAACTTTAGAACCTGGCGATACCCCTAGCCTAAATATTTTCTTAAACCAAAATACTTTATTCGCAATTGATTATTTACAAAAAAAACTGTTGAAATTCACTTTGCATCTATGTGGTATCCATCACTGTACCTTGTTTCATCATTTTCTCTTTAGCAGCATTGCTACCTCTGTGGCACCTTGTTATTACTCCTGCCTCGGTTTGAGGGCCGTTCAATGCCCAGTTACGGAAGGACTCCAGACTCCGTCCATTTCCACAATACCCTCATATTGGCTACGCCTCTTTGGAATGACCCACCAGACCAAGTCCTGATGCTTGTTTGCGAGCAATGGGGACGAGGCATTCCGCCAGGTAACCTGGACTGAACCACCGATATCGAGTCCTCAAGCAGTCAGGACATCCCGTGCTGACCATTGCCTGGTGGACGTGATCTCAGGTGTTTGTCCGGCCTAAGTATTGCCTCAAGTTTCTGCAACCAGACAAACTGACAGCTCCCTGTGATTAGGAACTACTTGCAGTAAAGTCTCCTCCACTCGTCGTATCATTAAACCCACTCCCAAATCACAGAAAACTTCGCCAGCGCTACTCACCACACGGAGAAGTCAAATCCACCGCCACACACTCAGGCCGCGCCTGACGTCATGCGGACGGGCAAGATAGAGCGAGGCAGGGCGTAAAGGTTGCTTTCTATTGGCTATTGCAATGTCGATCAAATCGCCTTGTTCGATCATTGGTCAATTGTCATCGATCCACCCTCTCCTGCCATTCCCATTTCGGAATTGGCCTCGGCTTTACCGTGTGCGGCCAGACTGGAGCCAATGGCGGATTCTCCAAAGTGGGGGCAAAGGACTCCCAATGGCGTCGAATAAGATCATGGGAAAATCGTTGGAATAACTTGGTTCAAATTTCGGACGGGCGTTTGGGGGAGGTTGCGGGAACTCCGGCCCATCGGCCGGGGCGCCGCTGGGCGCGCGCAAGTTCGTTCGCGCGCGGGCGCGCGCGGCGAGGCCCTCAGTGCGCCTGTGTGGCGCCAGCGGCCCGGTCATGGGGAAGAAACACAAGAAGCTCAAGTGTGAGTGGCGCTCGTATGACGGTGAGTGAGTGAGTGAGTGAGGCTGGCTCTTCGGACCGCCCTTCAGCGGGAGGCGTCTGGGTCGGGAGAGTTCTCGGGGAAGCTCCGTGAGGGTCGGTGGCCCATCAGAACACCCAACTGGGGGAGCTGGCCTTGAGGTTGGAGGAAGAAGAGAAGGGCTCGCATGAACTCTGAGCACCTCGATTAGGGAGGGAAGGGGGAGGGGTCTGCAGTAGCAGGCGTGAACGTATCCCTCAGTGCTCGCTTAGATAGCATTTTTTTTTGTTGCTTCAGATTCTTAAGCCTATACTAGTTATTCTGCAAATCAAGAAGTATTAGTTTAGTGCATTTGCAGCGTATGAAGAAATTGCCTGCAGCAGGAACCTACTGATAGCTATTATTCCGCCCCGCAGACAATCCAGAATCAACCATCATCGTGTGTTCAGTTTCTTTTGAAATCGACCTATTCCTCAGTCAGTCATTGTAGTAGTCATTGCTTATCCTGAATCCAAAGGATCACGACACAAACTATCGGTCCTCACTGGCAGGAATCCAGCTCATTTTACTTTCCAGTAGTTTAACGTTTTGGGAAAGTTTTTTTAAATCAAAAATACTCATTCAGAACAATAACTGTCTCCTTGAATACCTCTTTGGCATTGTGTAGTTATTTCCAGCATACTTTCTTCTCTTTTGATCCAGATCCAGGAGCTTTTGCCTTTAGTTCACATTTGTACAATTCTTTGATTGTTAATCACTAAATTGATGCCTTCCTCTTTCCCAAGAGACAACGGTTGGATTTGCTCCATCTGACACCTTCTGTGCCTGACCTGGAATTATTTTAGTTTGATATAACTTGTGAATATTGGATAATTGAAATTATCTACTATTGTTCCTCAAATGCTTTTGCACTTCAGAAACAAGATGAGAGATTATTGTCATACCCATAAGTATAATGGTCAAATGGTCTTGGGTATTCTATGCCTCTAGAATTTAGAAGCATAAAATTTGTACTTCCTAAAAAGGGACAAAATTCTTGTAAGGCTTGATAAAAATTAAATCAGAAGGATTTTTTTATCTCTGGCTAAGGATTTTATAACTGAGTTTACTGTCTCATAGTAAGAGGTAGGCCATTTCGGATCTAAATGTGGAAAAAATTCTTCAGGTACAAGGGGCCAAGTTAACTTCACCAGTTCCTGTTTCCTATATTGTTTTGATCATGCTGGCCTCTAGAGCAGATAGATTTTTTAAAATTCTGCCACTGCCCTTTCAGTCCATATTTGGACTTTTGTATATTAATTCCACACTTACTAGAATGTAGCCCCAGTCTTTGATTTCTTATCTCAATACAATTTGTCTGATTTTCTTCACCAGGATCTGGTGAAGTTGGTTCAGATGGACAACCAAACCTGTGCATGTTATTTCCAAAAAAGTCTTTACAATTGTACTCAAATCCTTTTGAAATAAGACCAGGATACTGTTTGTCTTTCAGCTTTATTTGTTGTGTCATCAATGGTTTGCATATGATGACTTACAGGTTCCTCTGAACACCAGTGCTTTTCTGTTTAAGTTTAAAAATTGTTACGCTTTTTTTCTACTGATGTGCACATTTGCTCTTTTTCTTCTTTGAGTGGAAGAGTGGGTACAGTACCAAAGTGATTGCTCTTGTTCTTCAGTTCAACCCATACTCATTATTGGATTGAAGTAAAACATGAAAACCTGCAGACCCCATGGTTTAAGTATTATTCATTATTGGATTTATCACTGACTATCTTCAAGTTCATTTATTTATCATCTGATGAAACATATTCTCTGGTCCTTGGTGCCACACGCCACAAACGCATACAGCCATAACACACATACAAACAGTATATACACAGTACGTATATACAAATATTAAATATTATTGTTAAATAATCTTGTTCTCAAGATCACTATCTTAAAATATTCTGTACTTCAGTTATTTTGGGTTAGCATATTTGTGAAGACTAATAAAAAATATTGTGGAAATGAAGTGTGAGATCCAAAACTGTAAAGCATTAGAATTAGATTGAAGTACATTAGGATTTTCTGTTTATTGAAAGGTATTTCAAAGTAACAATGCTGTTGTAATTTTGGGCCAAATGGCAAGCCTGAACAAATGCATTTTTGGGAATTCAAACAATTGGTAGTCCCAAACAACCAGCAAAAAAAATCACAGAAAGTAAATAGATAAAAAAATATGGAAGTTTAAAATTGGCGCGCTTTGCCGCACCAAACATGCAGTAAGCAATCTCATGCAAGCAGAAAAGACACTTATCTGGCACCTACCAATCTGCATAGGTGCTGGATAACAGGGGTTTTACTGTATTAGGATGGAAAAAATTGGGGGAAATCTCCACAGTGAAAAAGCAACTTTGATTATGGTTGATATAGAAAACATTTTAATCTAGATCTGCTGTTCTCAATTTTTTTTGACTATGGCCCTCTTTGGATTCTGCTCAAAGTTTATGGGCCAACCTCCAAGTTTAATTGGTTTCTTCCTTATTTCTTTCTTACCAGCAACATAAATATTTTATGATTTCAATCTGTGCCCCCCCCCCAAAACTTATACTATGGCCCCCTGGGGGGGAGGGGGAGCGGGTGCAGTATGATGGTCCCCCATTGAGAATGGCTGATCTGGATTATCCACAATGAAAATATATCAAAATTTTTTCTCTTCCATGTTTTTTTTAATTTAAATTTAGACATTCAGCATGGTAACAGGACATTTTGGCCCCCGAGTTCATGCCACCCAAATATACACCCCTGGTATGTTTCGAATGATGGGAGGAAACCAGAGACCCTGGGTAAAACCCATGCAGACACGGGGAGAATGTACAAACTTACAGACAGGATACGATCTGAACCCCGGTCCTAATCGCTGGCGCTGTAAAGGCATTGCGCTAACTGCTATGCCAACCGTGCTGCCCAACTTAAAGATTATTACAGCCCCTGTTACAGATTATTGTCTAATAGAACACAGAATAGATGTCATCATGATAAATTGGCTACTGATTTGATTTGCATTTTGTTAATTGACATGGTGTCAAGAAGTCGGAAGTACAGTTCCATTCTCACGAGTCAAAAGTTTGCCATCAATTCCATGAGCCTTAAATTCAGATAGCTGTCTTCTAATTGTAGGTTTTCTCAAAGTCTTTATTAATAATATGTATAGCTATCATAACGATTAACGCAATGGTATTACAGCACCAGTAACCTGAGTTTGAATCTGTCACTGTCAGGAGTTGGAATGTTCTCCATGTGACTCCAGTTTCGTCCCACTTTCCAATGATAAATCGAGATTGGAGATTAATTTGTGTATTTGGGCACTTGTGGGATGGAATGTTACTGTGATGTATCTCTAAATTTTAAAAAATAAATATTCCTCTGTCTGGTACTTTATTTAATGCTTTCTGAAAATATATTCATACTTAGCTGGCATGAACTTTTCCAAGCTGACTTTCTTCAGTCAATGGATAGTTTTCAAGGTTTTTAATTGTTCTTTGTTTGATTTCAAGATCTTGACAGTCAAAATAAGAATATTGAAATACTCTCAGTGAGAGATGTTGGTGATCATAGTTTATATTCAAAGCCAAGATTGATGAATTTCTGGGATCTAGGGAATGAATGGATTTGGGAATTGGGCAGAAAAGTGGAGATGGATGATCAGATTTGGGAATTGGGCAGAAAAGTGGAGATGGAAGAAATGCTGTCACAAACAAAGAATTAGTGAGACATCCAAACAGAAATTGTCATCAGGCAGATGCAGCATGGATTAAGGAAAGGACAGGTCATGTTTGACAAATGTACTTGAGTTCATTTTTAAAAATTTTTTATTTTTCACACTATAAACCACATTGATCAAGATACATACATTTTTCTTTTCAAATATATAGTGTCGTTTTCTCCCCCCCCCTTCCCATCCCACCCTCCCTACCTCCCCTCCCATTCATTTAAAGTTCAGAATCTAAGATACATTAAACCCATCAAACAATGTTGTCACTCAATAAAAATAAACAAGAAATTCCACTGAGCCAGTTCTTTTCATTTCCTTCTCCTTCTGTCATTTTAGGTGGTAGATGTCCCCGGTAGGTTTTCTCTATTGTGTTTCATGTATGGCTCCCATATTTGTTCAAATATTGTAATATTATTTCTTAAACTATATGTTATTTTTTCTAATGGAATACATTTATTCATTTCTACATACCATTGTTGTATTCTCAAGTTATCTTCTAATTTCCAGGCTGACATGATACATTTTTTTGCTACAGCTAGGGCTATCCTAACAAATCTTTTTTGTGCAACCAAATCAAGTCCAAATTCTTTGTTTTTTATGTTACTTAGGAGGAAGATCTCTGGGTTTTTTGGTGTATTGCTTTTTGTGATTTTATTTAATATCTGGTTTAGATCTTCCCAAAATTTTTTCACTTTCTCAAATCTCTAGATTGCATGAATTGTTGTTCCCATTTCCTTTTTACAGCGAAAACATCTGTCAGATACTGTTGGGTCCCATTTATTTAACTTTTGAGGTGTAATGTATAGCCTGTGTATCCAGTTATATTGTATCATATGTAACCTTGTGTTTATTGTATTTCTCATAGTTCCAGAGCATAACTTCTCCCATGTTTCCTTCTTTATCTTTATGTTTAAATCTTGTTCCCATTTTTGTTTAGTTTTACCATTTGTTTCCTCATTCTCCTTTTCTTGCAGTTTAATATACATATTTGTTATAAATTTTTTGATCATCATTGTGTCTGTAATCACATATTCAAAATTACTTCCCTCTGGTAACCTCAGACTGCTTCCCAATTTGTCCTTCAAGTAGGATTTCAGTTGGTAGTATGCCAACACTGTATCGTGAGTTATATTATATTTATCCTTCATTTGTTCAAAGGATAATAATTTATTTCCCAAAAAACAATTTTCTATTCTTTTGATCCCTTTTTTCTCCCATTCTCTAAAGGAAAGGTTATCTATTGTAAAAGGGATTAGCTGATTTTGCGTCAGTATTAGTTTTGGTAATTGGTAATTTGTTTTATTCCTTTCTACATGAATCTTCTTCCAAATATTGAGCAGATGATGTAATACTGGAGAATTCCTTCGTTGTACCAATTTTTCATCCCATTTATACAATATATGTTCAGGTATCTTCTCCCCTATTTTATCTAGTTCTAATCTGGTCCAATCTGGTTTTTCCCTTGTTTGATAAAAATCTGATAGGTATCTTAATTGTGCGGCTCTATAATAATTTTTAAAGTTTGGCAGTTGTAAGCCTCCTTGTTTATACCATTCTGTTAATTTATCTAGTGCTATCCTCGGTTTCCCCCCTTTCCATAAAAATTTCCTTATTATTTTCTTTAACTCCTTGAAGAATTTCTCCGTCAAGTGTATTGGCAATGCCTGAAATAGGTATTGTATCCTTGGGAAAATGTTCATTTTAATACAGCTTATCCTTCCTATTAGTGTTAGTGGCAAGTCTTTCCAATGCTCTAAGTCGTCCTGTAATTTTTTCATTAGTGGATAATAATTGAGTTTATATAGATGGCCGAGGTTTTTATTTATTTGTATACCTAGGTATCGTATTGCTTGCATTTGCCATCTGAATGGTGATTCTTTCTTAAATTTTGAGAAATCCGCATCATTCATTGGCATTGCTTCACTTTTATTTGCGTTAATCTTGTTTCCCGACACTTCTCCATATTCTTTCAATTTCTTATGTAATTCTTTTATTGATATTTCTGGTTCTGTTAGGTATACTATAACGTCATCTGCAAATAAACTGATTTTATATTCCTTGTCTTTTATTTTTATCCCTTTTATTTTATTTTCTGTTCTTATCAATTCTGCTAGTGGTTCTATGGCTAACGCGAACAATAAGGGCGATAGTGGGCATCCCTGCCTTGTTGATCTGCTATTTTTTTTAAACTTTATTTAAAATTTTATGACATGAATAAAATAAAAATTACATTTAAAGAAATAATAAAAAATAAGATTATAAAAATTAGAATACTACATCATTAAACTACACAAATTAACCCCCCCAATAATTATAACACAACATTAATCATCTAATTTAAAATTATCCAACCCTCCCCCCAAAATAAAGAGTGAAGAATTAATTAACAATATTGTAAATAAAATAGAAAAAACCCCACTTACAAAAATAGGATAAAACTTAACAACAAAAAAAATTACTAACAACAAAAAAAATCAATACTAAAATAATACCCTTAAACATATATTTAAATCAAACATAATACATGTATTTAACAAATGAAATCCACTTTAAAACTAAGTTCAAATATTAAAATCATGTATCAACCACATATCTATTATTCAAAAAAATCATAATTAATAATACATAAATACAGAATTTCCATTAATACCAAGTTTCATTTATAATTCATCGAGAGAACAAACACATCCCTTAGAAAAACAATCAGATAAACTTTTTATTCCCTTCCCCTCCCCTTATATAAAAAAAAGAAAAAAGTTCAAACTCTTATAAAATTCTCCATATTCTTCATTTATAACATCTTCAAAATTCTCTATCGAAATTAACTTAATTTTATTAAACTCTTCTCCCTCAATGTATTTGTACTTAATTTTCTTCTTTTTCTTCTTATCACCTTTCCCCTCATCTTCCTCTTCATCTAATTCAACATCCTCAATTTTTGACTTATTATCTTCTGTGACATCATCCTCTTAAAAAAGAAAGAAAAAACAGAAACCCCCCCCCCAAAAAAAGAGAAAAAAAAGGAGAGAAAAAAACCCTCCTAATTCCCTCTCAATTACAATCAGAAAACAAAAAGAGTTTAAAAAAAAATAATAATAAAATAACCTTCACTTCTTAACCCAAAAATTAAAAAGAAAAAAAAACAGTTCGGAGGTCACAACTACCTCCTCCTGTTTAAACCGCCCAAAGCGGTAACTCCCCCAAAATATTGGGTGTGAGATAACTCACAGGTAGCTGATGACTTCTGGAAACTAGTGCCCACCCAGTTCCCTCTCCCAACTCCCATTTCATTAAACTATCATAATTATTTAAACTATTTAAACTCTTCTCAAAAAAAAGATAAAAGATTTATTTTTTTAAATCAACATTACCACTTCGGTCACCATTGCTTCCATTTCTTTTAAAAAACTGGATCCCACCTTACATCTCTACTCTCTTTGGAGACCTTGAAGGACTACATCGTTCCTGAAACTGCATGATTGGTAGAGACTGAGCAAAGTCCATAACCTCTTTAGGATTGTCAAAGAACTTTGGCTAATTTCCATCCTAAAAAATCTTCAGTACTGCAGAATACCTGAATGTTCCCTTATGTCTTTTTTTCCACAACCGTTCTTTCACAGAATTAAATTCGCGTCGTTGAAATATAATTTCTTGACTCAAATCTTGATAGAAGAAAACAGGATTATTCTGAACCATCAAAGGAGATCAATTTTGCTGGGCATTTCTAATAGCCGTACGTAAAATTGTCTCTCTGTCACAATAGTTAAACAACGGATCAAAACAGATCTTGGATTCTGTCCTGAAAAAGATTTTCTTCTTAAAACTCTATAAGCACGCTCCAGTATTAAACCTTCAGGGAATTTATCCTGTCCTAACACTCGTGGAATCCATTCAGTAAAAAATTTTCTTGGATCTGGTCCTTCGATGCCTTCTGGCAAACCAACAATTTTCACGTTGTTCCGTCTAGATTGATTCTCCAAATAATCAACCTTTTTTGCTAAATTTTTATTTTGGATCTGCAATGTTTCAATTATTCTATTTTTTCATCTTGCAGTTGATCCTGTGCATCGACTAAACCTTGATCACACATTTCAAATCTTTCAATGGTTTCAAGCTTAAAAGCTCCATTAATGACTTCTGCCATTGCATTAATCTTGGAAATAAACAGGTTCACAAAATTAGCTAAGTGACTTGATATAGAATATATCTTATCTTCAAGATCCTTAACAGACATTTCAACAGAAGTAGATTCAGGCATAATGGGGTCTTGCTGTTCCTTAGAGACCACAGGATCTTCTGTCCCTTCCCTTAATTTAGTATCTTTTCTAGCAGTTTGACTTCGTATAAAAATCCCTCTCAAAGTCCCCCCAGCAATGCCAGGAGACTGAAGATCAGGGTTATCTTTAAGCCAAATCTCTTTAATCATCTTCACTGAATCGATGTCTGGAAAAACCGTTGAAATTAAAGATGCATTTTGCAGCGCCACCACTATAACAGTCGAATGACAACTCTTTAACTCTCCAGCTGGTGGCGCCCCAGCTGATTCAACTGTCAAAGCCTCAGCAACAACACCTGCAGTGGCCACCGTGCGAAACACTGGCACCCGTCCAGCCCCTTGTTCTGAAAGCTGTTGGGTGCGACCTTCAGAGAGCCTCACTGGCTTAAAACGAAGCTTCAATGCCGAACTCTGCACGTCCTCCTCTGGATCCATTCTATGTTGAGTCCTGGCTTCTTGTAAACAAGTAGACTCAGACAATTTCGGAAAATGTAGTTTTTTAACAGTCTGTTGATATTTTCTTTTACCTCATTTTTTGCATATAAACCATTAGGCACTAATCCAACACCTTATTATTTATAAACTTTTAAAAGAACTTTAACGGGCACTTAAAGACAAAACAATAAATCAGAGTCAGGAGAGGTCTGGAAGGCACGTCTGTTCCCTACGCCATCTTGCCACCCCCCCCCCCCACTTATTGATCTGCTTAAGTTAAATTGCTTTGATATATATCCATTTACTGTCACTTTCGCCAATGGCCCCTTATATAATGCTTTAATCCAATTAATATATTTCTCTGGTAAACTGAATTTTTGTAGTACTTTGAATAAATAATTCCATTCTACTCTGTCAAAGGCCTTCTCTGCGTCGAAAGCAACCTCTACTGTTGGAGCTTTATTTCCTTCTACTGCATGAATTAAGTTAATAAATTTACAAATATTGTCTGTTGTTCGTCTTTTTTTAATAAATCCAGTTTGGTCTAGATTTACTATTTTTGGTACATAGTCGGCTAATCTGTTTGCTAATAGTTTAGCTATTATCTTATAATTAAATATTGGTCTATATGACGCTGGTGCGAGTGGATCTTTCCCTGTCTTTGGTATTACTGTAATTATTGCTGTTTTGCATGAATCTGGTAAGCTTTGTGTTTTTATCAATCTGGTTGATTACTTCCAGGAGGGGAGGAATTAATAAATCTTTAAATGTTTTATAGAATTCTATTGGGAATCCATCCTCTCCTGGTGTTTTATTATTCGGTAGTTTTTTTATTATCTCTTGTATTTCTACTATTTCAAATGGTTCTGTTAATTTATTTTGTTCCTCTATTTGTAATTTTGGTAGTTCAATTTTAGTTAAAAATTCATCTATTTTGTCTTCTTTCCCTTCGTTTTCAGTTTGGTATAATTGTTTGTAGAATTCTCTGAAGTTTTCATTAATCTCCGTTGGATTATATGTGATTTGTTTGTCTTTTTTCCTTGATGCCAATACCATTCTCTTGGTTTGTTCTGTCTTAAGCTGCCATGCTAGAATTTTGTGCGTTTTTTCTCCTAGTTCATAATATTTCTGTTTTGTCTTCATTATGTTCTTCTCCACCTTATATGTTTGTAGTGTTTCATATTTTATTTTTTTATCTCCCAATTCTCTTCTTTTAGTTGTGTCTTCCTTCATTGCTAATCTCTTCCTATATTTGCTATTTCCCTTTCCAACTGCTCTGTTTCCTGACTGTAGTCCTTCTTCATCTTGGTTACATAACTTATTATTTGCCCTCTGATGAACACTTTCATTGCGTCCCATAGTATAAACTTATCTTTCACTGATTCTGTATTTATTTCAAAGTACATTTTAATTTGTCTTTCAATGAATTCTCTAAAATCCTGCCTTTTAAGTAGCATGGAGTTTAATCTCCATCTATACATTCTTGGAGGGATGTCCTCTAACTCTACTGTCAATATCAGGGGTGAGTGGTCCGATAATATTCTAGCTTCATATTCTGTTTTTCTTACTCTGTCTTGCATACGAGCTGATAACAGGAATAGGTCTATCCTTGAGTATGTTTTATGTCTACCCGAATAATATGAATATTCCTTTTCCTTTGGGTGTTGTTTCCTCCATATATCCAAAAGTTGCATTTCTTGCATCGATTTAATTATAAATTTGGTTACTTTGTTCTTTCTGTTAATTTTTTTCCCAGTTTTATCCATGTTTGAATCCAAATTAAGGTTGAAATCCCCTCCTATTGGTATGTTCCCTTGCGTGTCTGCTATCTTCAAAAAAAATATCTTGCATAAATTTTTGATCTTCTTCGTTAGGTGAATATACATTGAGTAAATTCCAAAACTCCCAATATATCTGACATTTTATCATTACATATCTCCCTGCTGGATCTATTATTTCCTCTTCTATTTTAATTGGTACATTTTTACTGATTAATATAGCTACTCCTCTAGCTTTTGAATTATATGACGCTGCTGTTACATGTCCTACCCAATCTCTCTTTAATTTCTTGTGTTCTACTTCAGTTAGATGTGTTTCTTGTACGAATGCTATATCAATTTTTTCTTTTTTTAGTAAATTTAACAGTTTCTTCCTTTTGATTTGGTTATGTATTCCATTAATATTTAAAGTCATATAGTTCAACATAGCCATTTCATACTTTGTTTATCTTTCCTTTCCGTTTCCTCATCACCATCTTCCCTTCTTATCCATTTCTGCTTTCTTTTTTTGAACACATTATAAGACAACATTTCTAAAACATAAAATATTTCCACTATTCTCATATCTAAAATTCCTTTAATCCCAATAGTCCCTCCCCTTTCTGAGTTGCCCTTTGTCCCTTGTCAGGCAACCACATCTGCCCTCTCCATTTGGATTTGCGAATTCACTCGCAAGCGTCAACTGATTTCGCAGTGACTGTAATTCTTCCCCACCCGGTCCCCCCAGAAAAAGATTTTAATCTTCATATATAACAAAGGTCACTCTCTTAATTCCCTCCTTACTTCCTTTCTTCCCTTTCTTTCCCTTCTTAGTTCTTACCTATACTCTATTTTTTATATATACACATATATATACATACACACATACATATAGTTTGTTGTCATTTTTGTTCCGATAACAATCTAGCTTTATATTCCATTTTCTTAGCTCTTCCTTGAATGTGGGCTGATAACAGGAATAGATCTATCCTTGAGTATGTTTTATGTTTACCCAAATAATATGAATATTCCTTTTCCTTTGGTGTTGTTTCCTCCATATATCCAAAAGTTGCATTTCCTGCATTGATTTAATTATAAATTTGGTTACTTTGTTCTTTCTGTTACTCTTTTTTCAAGTTTTATCCATGGTTGAGTTCAAATTAAAGTTAAGATCCCCTCCTATTAGTATATTCCCTTGTATGTCTGCGATCTTCAAAAAGATATCTTGCATAAATTTTTGATCATCTTCATTAGGTGCGTATACATTGAGTAAATTCCAAAATTCTGAATATATCTGACATTTTATCATTACATACCTCCCTGCTGGATCTATTATTTCCTCTTCTATTTTGATTGGTACATTTTTATTGATTAATATAGCTACTCCTCTGGCTTTTGAATTATATGATGCTGCTGTTACATGTCCTATCCAATCTCTCTTTAATTTCTTGTGCTCCATTTCAGTTAAATGTGTTTCTTGCACGAATGCTATTTACAATTTTTTCTTTTTTCAGTAAATTTAGCAGTTTCTTCCTTTTGATTTGGTTATGTATTCCATTAATATTTAAAGTCATATAGTTCAACGTAGCCATTTCATACTTTGTTTATCTTTCCTTTCCGTTTCCTCATCATCACCTTTCCTTCTTCTCCATTTCTGCTTTCTTGTTTTGAACACTTTATAAGATAACATTTCTAAAACATCAAACATTTCCCTTATTCTCCTATCTAAAATTTTTTTAACCCCCTATCCCCTCCCCTTCCTGAGTTGCCCTTTATCCCTTGTCGGGCAACCACATCTCCTCTCTCCATTTGGATTTGCGAATTCACTCGCAAGCGTCAACTGATTTCCCAGTGACCGTAACTCCTCCCCACCCAGCCCCCCCCAGAAAAGATTTTAATTTTCATATATAACAAAGGTCACTCTTAATTCTCTCCTTACTTCCTCTCTTCCCTTTCTTTCCCTTATTAATTCTTATCTATACTCTATATATTTTCCTTTAAATACGGTCATTTTTACTCTCGTTACATGTCTTCATCTCTCTGTCTGTTTTGTAGTTGTTTTGCAAATTTTCGTGCTTCCTCCGGATCCGAGAATAGTCTGTTTTGCTGCCCTGGAATAACTATATTAAGTACCGCTGGGTACTTTAGCATAAATTTATATCCTTTTTTCCATAGGATCGCTTTTGCTGTATTAAACTCCTTTCTCTTATGTCTGGATAGAAAAAAATTTTTTGTCTTTTATTTTCTTCATTGCTTTCTCCAATATATTTTCTCTTGTTGTATATCTTAGGAATTTTACTAAAATGGATCTTGGTTTTTGTTGTGGCTGTGCTTTTGGGGCTAATGTTCTATGTGCCCTTTCTAATTCTGGTCTTCCTAGGACCCTGGGGATCCAATCTTTTATAAATTCTCTCATATTCTTGCCTTCTTCATCTTCCTTAAGGCCCACTATCTTTATATTATTTCTTCTATTATAATTTTCCATCATATCTATCTTCTGAGCTAACAGCTCTTGTGTCTCTTTAACTTTTTTATTAGATTCTTCTAATTTCTTTTTTAAGTCCTCTACTTCCATTTCTACGGCTGTTTCTCGTTCTTCCACCTTGTCCACTCTTTTTCCTATATCTGACATGACCATCTCTAATCTATTCATTTTTTCTTCTGTACTTTTAATTCTTCTTTTTATTTCACTAAATTCTGTGATTGCCATTCTTTTACTGATTCCATATATTCTTTAAAAAAAATATATATCCATTGTCTTGCCTTTCCCTTCTTCCATTTCTCTATGTTCTTCTTCTTCCTCTGGGTTGGTCATCTGTTGTTTCCTTGTTTTCTTTTTACTCTCTTCTTTCTTGTTCTCGTTGTTTTCTATGTTCTCTTCCTGCTGTTGTGTTGTAGCTGTCATTCTCAGCTGTGGAGATCGACTCCTCAGCTGGTCCGCCCTCCCGTCAGTGCTTTTTTTGTCATGCGCATGCGCGGTTGCGCACTTTTGCTTGGCTCCGCGAGCCATTTTTGTAGTCCCAAGCTCGGGACTTCGACTGACCTTAGGGAGCGGGCTTCTCTCTCCGCGGCGGGCCTCCTCGGACAGGTAAGGCCTTCACCTTCTTCTTCCGACGTCCTTTCTTCTTCTCTTCTTCCCACCTTTACTTTCACTTTATTTTAATTTTTATGTTTGTGCCTTTGTGTTTTGTGTATTTTTTTTAAACTTTTCCGGAGAAGGCTGGAGTTCCCGACCGGCCACTACTCCATCACGTGACTCCCCCTACTTGAGTTCTTTGAGGATATATAAGCAGCATTCCACAGCGGGGGACAAGGGCTGTTGTATGTTTGTATTTCCATAAGGAAGCTGCTGCATGAAAGACGACCCTAAGATAAAATTGCATGGAGTTAGGGGTATTGTTGGGCATAGGATGGATAGAGAATTGATTAACCAACAGAAAACAGAGAGTTGAGATCTGTATTTCTCTGGTTTACTATCAGTGGTGAGTGGCGTGCTGTGGAAATCAGTTCTTTAACTGTTCATGAGGTATATTAATGATTTGGAAGAGTATAGTATGTCTAACTTTGCTGATGACACGAAATTGAGTAGACAACCAAATTGTGAAGATAGAGTTTTCAGAAAGATGTAGATAGTCTCAGTGAGTGAGCAAGGGTTTTACTGATGGATTACAATGTTAGTAAATGTGAGGTCATCCACTTCAGAAGAAAAATAAAAGATTGTAGCAGGCTGACACAGGAAATAGCCGTCGAACGCGACAATCAAACAAGCATCACACAGGATGGGAGACCTGCTTCCATAGGCTGCAGTACTAGCGGCCGAATTAACCAATCACTGTCAGTGGATTGCAGGGGGTCCAATCCAGGCCTGCAGATATGAGGCGGGCAATCGGGAGCCAACTCCACTCAAGCCACGCCTGGTGGTGACGTGGCCGACCGCCTATAAAAGGCAGAACTGCATCTCAATGAACTTAGGGCCAACTAAACTCTCTTCGTGTGAGAGCTTTCTTTCCTATTATAACCTTGAGCTATAACCGTAGCGACTCGCTGCGATGGTGACCCCGATTGGTCCAATTGGACCCGACAATGGAAGATCAACCAACAATCAACGTGGTATTGTTGAGGCTGCTGGGCTTCTGGACATCGCAACCATGGGTGTGGTTCCAGCAGGCTGAGGCACAGTTTGCCATTCGCTGGATCTCAATCAATGACACGCACTACTACCGCAAGGTCAGCACCCTCAATCAGGACACTGCAGTCTGCATCATCAACATCCTCCAGCAGCCCCCAGAGCAAGGGAAATGTGTGGTCATCAAGGAGCTATTAACCTGCACTTTTGGGCTTTCAAAGTGCGAGCATGCAGCCCAACTGCACCTAGACGGTTTGGGGAACAGGGCTCCTTCCACCCTCATGAGCGACATGCTCGCTCTCAATGATGACCACACCGCATGCCCGCTGTTCCAGCAGCACCTTTTCAACAATGCCCAGCCAGGAAGCCTGCCTTTCAAATGACCGGCGACCCGAACGACAAACCCCACTGGTGAGCAGTACTGTTTATATCATCAACGGTGGGGTTCTGAGGCCCATCAATGCCGCTCCCCCTGCATATTCCAGAGAAACGCCAAGGCCGGCCGTAGTTGATGGCTACAATGGCCGGCCAACTGCATAGCCTCCTCTAAATCCAAGACTCCCTGTCAAGCTGTCATTTCTTGGTGGACATGGGGGTACAGTACAGAGCATCCTTCCCCCTTCCAGCCTCGAGAGACACAGTGGGAAAGTGGTCTGAGAACTTCGGGCAGCAAACAGCTCCAACATTAGGACATTCGGCACCTGTATAACTTTGAGGACAGACATTTCAACTGGAAGTTCACGGTGGCAGCTGTACGTCAATCATTTCTGGGTGCTGATTTCTTCAGGGCCAACTCATTACTGGTAGACATTAAGGGGCGTCGGCTGGTACGTGCCCGGACTTTTCAAACTCTCTTGCCCAAGGACCCCCACCTGCACTCGGTGAGTACTGCCAACAACAAATTCACTCAGGTCTTAGCAGATTTTCCCCTCCATCATTACGCTTCATTTCAACTCAGTCGAGTCTAAACACTGGGTGAGACACCAGATCATTACGGAGGCCCTCCTCTCCATGCCAGGGCACGGCATAATGCCCTCCAAGAAACTCAACCTTGCCAGAGAAAAGTTTTGAAATATGGAGGAACTCGCCATTGTGCGGTGCTCCGATAATCCATGGGTCTCCCCCCTCCTCATGGTACCAAAGGCAGCAAGAGGTTGAAGGCCATGCGGAGAGTACAGCAGCCTTAATGAGGCCACCATGGTATTCCATTCCCTATATCCAGAACTTCACCGCTAATTTGCAAGGGGAGCAGATATTTTCTAAGGTGAATATGATCGGATTATCACCCAGTCTACCTGATGACATTCCAAAAACTGCCATTATACCCCCTTTGGATTGTTTGAATTTCTCCGCATGCCATTTGAGCTGAAAAACGCGGCTCAGACTTTCTAGAGTTTGATGGGTGCAGTGGGCTGGGATCTGCAGTTCGCCTTTGCCTATCTTGATGACATTTTAATAGCCAGCCATAATGAGCATTCAGCTCACTTAAGACTGTTGTTCTCCAGACTAAGTGTGTTTGGCTTAACCATCACTCTGGTCAAGTGCCAGTTTGGCTGAGAGACAATTGATTTCCTGGTCCATTGCATTGACCAACATAGGCTAGGACGTTGCCTGCAAAAGTGGATGCATTTTGTTCTTCCCCGGACCATTGACTGTGAAGGACCTGCAAGAGTTTGTAGGTACGACCTCTTTATTCCCCCTCATGGCAGGGCCCAGGAAGAACATGCAATGGACACAGGAGGCAACCAAGGCTTTCCAAGCAACTAAAGACACCCTAGCCAATGCCATCCTCCTTGTACACCTGAGGGCAGCTGTCCTGGCTGCCCTCACGATAGTTTCCTCCAGCACAGCAGTCAGGGGTGTACTTGAGCAACTGGTTAACGAACAGTGCAGCTGCTTGTCCTTTTCAGTAAACACCTCAGGCCACCAGAGCTCAAGTACAGTGCCTTTGATAGGGAGCTGCTTGCATTATATCTGGAAATTCAGCATTTCTGTTACTTCCTAGAAGGCAGGAAGTTCAAAATCTACACAGACCACAAGCCACTCACCTTTGCTTTCAGCAAGGCTTTAGACAAGCAGCAGCAGCACCTGTGCTATATCAGAATTCTCAATGGACGTTGAACATATCGCCAGCAAATACAATGTGGTAGTCGATGCTCTTTATCGTCTGGCTATTCTAGCGGTGCACGCCCCTACCCCAGGCATCAACTTTGTGGCCCTGGCTGAAGCGCAGCAAGAAGACCACAATGTACCAGCGTTCCATAAGGCAATCACTGTCCTCCAACTAGAGGACGTCCAGATTGCCCCAGGTAACTGTATGCTGCTCTGTGATACCTTGACTGGCAAACTGTGCCCTGTCATTCTGGCTGCATGGAGGTGATTTTTTTTTTGATTCGGTCCACAGTTTTGCTCACCCAGCTATCACAACTACAGTTACAATGGTGACCAATAGGTATGTCTGACATGACTTCCGTAAAGAGGTCACTCAGTGGGCCAAACCATGTACTCTGTGCAAGGCATTCAAGGCCCAGAACCACATTAAGGCCCCTCCACATTCTTCAAACCAGCACGCCATCAGTTCCACCACATGCATATAGACAGTGTGGGCTCCCTATATCCAGGTGTGCACGTTCTGAGGATATGGGGGAGCTCCCAGTGGCCACCTTGTCTCAACTGTGCAAGCGCCTGGGCACACTGTCCCAGTTCAGCCCAGAGTGCACAGCCAAGCCAGCACCTTTGTTCCAAAGAACTTTGCAGACTGTCACTACGTATTTGTCCGACGCAGGACTCACCGGCCACCTCTCCAATGGCCTTATGAAGGGCCATTCGGTGTCATCAGATACAACAACTCCACTTGTGTGTTGGACATTGGCGGTCGACCGGCCCACTTGGACTTTAACCAGCTGTCACTCACCTTGCCTCACGGTGCAGGAGCCGGCCTCCAAAAGACAACATTCTGCTCGCCAGTTCTGGTGGGGGGGCGTGTAGCGGCCCGTGGGACAATGCAGGAAATGGCCATCGAACGCGGTGATCAAGTAAGCAGCATGTGGGATGGGAGACTCGCTCCCATAGGCTGCAGTAATAATGGCCGAATCAACCATTCACCATCAGCAGATTGCAGGGGGCCCAATCCGGGTCTGCGGTTCCAAGGCAGCCAATCGGCAGAAAGCTCCACTCAGCCACTCCCCAGTGGTGACATGGCCGCCGGCCTATTAAAGGCAGAGCTGCATCTCAATAAACTCGGTGTCGATCATACTCCCTTCGTGTGAGAGTCTTCTCTCCTATTATAACCTCAAGCTATAACCATGCCATACCTCAAACTATAACTGTAGCGACTTGCTACAAGATCAGATTATTACTTAAATGATGAAATATCACAGCATTATGTGTTGCAGGGAGACATGGGAGTGCTTGTGCATGAATTGCAAAAAGTTGGTTTACTTTTGTGCAAATTAAGCTTGTAACCTGAAAAAATACTAAAGTTTGATAATAATTTTAACCAAGGATGTATGGAGCATTCTGGATGTGAGATATTTAACAACAGATCATCAGCATGAAGTGAAACTTCATTAAACGTGGAGTATTAAAACGTGAGTATCGGTTTTTAATAAATCCTGTTTGGTTGTTGGAGATAATTAAAGGTAAAATATTCTCTAATCTATTTACCAAAACTTTTGAAAGGATTTTAGCATCTACTTTTAATAAACAAAACTTTATTCAAATTCTCTCAGGATAAAAGTGAACTTTTTCCCTTGACTTTTTCCTATCTATGATAATATTCCATTTAAAATGGTGAGGGGATCCTTCACCTATTTAGGTGTTAAAGTTACTAAGATATTAAAGATCTTTTCAAAGAAAACTTCAGTCATCTGTTTAGACAGCTTATCTAAATGGTCTCCCCTCTCTATGTTGCTTGGTAGAATTAATGTCCCCAAAATCCAAAATGAATGTTCTGCCTAAATTTTTATATTTATTCTAGGCAATTCCGATTTTTATACCAAATATATTTTTTCACTCTGTTGAATCTATTATCTCTTCATATGTTTGGAACAACAAAGTCCAAGGTTAAATAAATCTAATTTACAAAAATCAAAAATAGATGGACACTTTGCCTAACCTGAGAAATTATTATTGGGCTATTAATAATAAATGTATTATTTTCTGGATTCATTACATAGATAAATAGTTTTCCCCAGAATGGACATCCATGGAGTTGAAAGGTTTTAACAAATTTGTAACAAATTTAATCTCCCTAATTTCCATTTTTTAATATATTTCCAGTTTAGACATTTTCTGAGAAACCAAGTTACTACTTTTCCATTCTCCATGATATTAATTGTATTGATTTACTTTTTTGGTTAAATCTTTGTCAAAAGGGTTTAATAGGATTCATTTGTGGTTTAATTTCTAAAATATGTTTCATTTCTCTGAATTAAATACATTGCATTTCTATGTATCAAATGCATGGGAGAATGACTTACAAACTATTCTTACTAAAGATATACGGACCAAATGTTTAAAATTGGTCCATTCCTCTTACCTTTGTGCACATCATTCACTTATTCAATTCAAGATAGTATATTGAGCATATTTATCCAAAAGTAAATTAGCTAAGATTTTTACTACGATTACGTGACAGATGTCGTAATGGGGTTGCTTCTTTATTTCGTATATTTTGGTCGTGTTCAGCCTTAGATCACTATTGGAAGGAAATTTTTAATGCATTTTCCCATATTTTATAGGGTGCTATTCAACCTCATCCTATTGCAGCTTTACTTGGTGGGTGATCGAGAACAGTTGATTATCGGTGTCGGCTAGTCGTGTGATAGCTTTTGGCATTTTAATGGCTAGAAGATGTTTCGCTAAGATGGAAGGACTCTAATCCTCCCAGTTATGCTCAATGAATTACCCAAACCTTATCATGCTTAGACCTTGAGATGATTAGATATAATGTTTTGAAAACAGAAAATTAATTAAATGTGGCATGCTTTTATGGAATATTTTAATTTTTAATGAATAATACAGTGGTTTACTATTTTGTATGTAACACGAGAAGCGTTCATAGTCACTTCCTGAATTTGTGTACATATAAGGCAATTCACCAATGTACTATTACTGTTACCCTTTTGTTTAAGGCATCCCAGTGAGTTTTTCTCTTTTTTTTAGTTTAGGATTAGTCAGTTACAGTCTTTTTTGTTTTGCAGGAACAAGAGATATAATATTGAATTCTGTCTGTTTATTTATCATTAGTTGCAATGTTCATTTTTATTCTCGGATACATTGTAATTATTCTGTACCTGTACAGCATATTTTCATCTGGGAAAAGGTTCTTTTGCAACTGTGCAGGGTACTGGTGAGGCTGCACCTGGGGCACTGCATGTGGTTCTGTTTCCTTACTTGTGAAAAGATATACTGGTTTTGGAGGCAGTGTGATAGAGATTCACTAAGTTGTTTCTGGAAATGAAGGCATTAGCCTATGAGGAGAGATCAAGTCATCTAGGATTATACTCACTGGAACTTAGAATGAGAAGGGATCTCTTGGAAATATATAAAATTATTAAACGGATAAATAAGACAGAGACAAGAAACTTGTTTCTGCTGATAGGTGAGGTTAGAACTAAGGACTTGGGAGAGTAGATTTAAGATGGAGATGAGGCAGGACTGTTTTTCCTAGAGTAGTTTGTCGAATTCGATTCAAGATTCCTTTACTGTCATGTAATAAAAACTTTGCAATATTGCACAAAATTTACTTTAGTCTGCCATAAGGCAGGCAGATTCACATTGGCAGAAATTGCCTGAAGCACCTCTTACAGTCAGAGAAAGAGAAGCAAAAGAGAGTCTCCTCAGAGTCCTCGTGTGTTCGGATTCAGCTCCAGCGCTTCTGCAGCCCGCACAGCCACAGCCTAAACCGACGCAACCCAAGTTCCAGATCCGAACCTCTGCCACAATCAGCGCCCTCAGCACCCTCTTGCGTCCCAGTTCATTAAATATATTTAATAAAGAGTTGGATACATTTTTGCTTGGAGGAATTAAGGGTTTGGGGGAAAGGCAGGTAGGTGGAGCTGAGTCGACAACCAGATCAGCAATGATCTTACTGAATGGCAGAGCAGGCTTAATGGGCCAGATCTTCTTCTATAAGTGAAAAGACAAAACTGCTGATGTTGGAATTCTGAAACTTAAAAAAAATGTGCTGGAAATATTCAACAGTTTAAAAGATAAAAAGTCAACAATTCAGTTGATGTCCTTTCGTCAGAACTGAGCACATCAATCTGAAGTATTAACCTGTAGCGACGGCTACTCTGCTTACTGGATAACTCTACAACCAAACGGGTTGAGTTCAGTGAGCAAAAACTGATTTATTGAGGTCTTATGCTCCCAGCCCAGACCTGGCTGAGAACCACGCCTTGGGCCCTGATGCCGCCAGGGTGTCACGTGGACCACAGAGTGTGGGTTTCTAAGCCTGGTGCCGAGGTCGGGAATAAACCCCCGACGGCGCCATTTTGGCCAGCTGGCCCACCACGTGCGTGACATGCGGGCCGGTTTGCCTGCCTAATGGCGTGCTACCACACAGCCCCCACCCAGAACCAGCACCGATGTCCTCCTTTGCCAGGAGGCCTCACTTCTTGGGCTGGGCCGCAACCACTGGCTCATTGGGGTCGAGGCGTGCTGGCTTTAATCTGTCCACAGTAAACAGTTCCCTCTTACCACCAATATCCAGTGTGAAGGTGGATCCTGAATGCTGGTTGACTCTGTATGGTCCTTCGTACGGTTTTTGAAGGGGTGCAGTGGACGGGCCTCGCCTGATAAAAATATTCTGCAGAATACAGCTCACTGGGGACGCAGGAGGCCCGGGTAGTGTGTCTGGGCGGTGGTGGGGGTGTGAAAGAGTCCAAATGGGCCCGGAGGTGGGGAAATAAACTGTGCGGTGACTATTGAGGGCTGTGAGGTGCATTGATAAACTCACCGGGCAGGGCTAGCAGTGCACCATAGACCAGCTCGGCTGATGACGCCTGCAGGTCTTCTTTGGGTGTTGAGCAGATGCCCAGGAGTACCCAAGGCAGCTCATCCACCCATTCGGGGCCGGTGAGGCAGGCCATAAGTACCGACTTAAGGTGGCGGTGCAGTCGCTTGACCAGTCCATTGTCCTATGGGTGATAGGCTATTATGTGATGCAGTTTGATTCCCAGCTTGTTAGCGAGCTGTGCCCGGAGTGTGGAGGTGAACTCCACGCCTCGGTCGCTGGTGAGGTGGGTTGGGACGTCGAACCGGGCAACCCAACCGGTCAGAAGTGCTTGGGAGCAGGAGTCCACGGAGGCATCTGGGATCGCAATCACGTCGGGCCAGTGAGTGGTGCGGTCTATCAATGTGAAAAGATAACGGTTACCTCGGGAAACAGGTAAGGGGGCCGACAATGTCCACATATATGTGGCTGAACCGTTTTCGGACGTGTTTGAAATCCTGCACGGACGCTCTGGTGTGCTTGTGTACCTTGGAAAGTTGGCAATGGGTGCAGGTCCTGGCCCACTTTGCAATCTGCTTTCGAAGCCCATGCCAGACAAAGCATTCTGCCACCATACCAACCATGGACCTGATGGAAGGGTGGGAAAGGTTGTGGATATGGTGGAAGACTTGTCTGCACCACTGCTGGGAAACCACTGGTCGCGGGTGCCCATGGAGACATCGCACAGGACGGTATCGTCACTGAGAGGAGTCGGGAGGTCCTGGAACCGCAGGCCCGTGATGGCAGTCCTAAAGGTCTGCGTCTCTTCGTCGGACTTCTGGTCCCGGGCAACCTGGTCATAGTCTAAGCCAGATGTCAGCGAGCAAATGACCTGTCGGAAGAGTGTGTTGGCTACCATGTTATCTTTCTTCACCTTGTGCCGAATGTCGCTGGTGAAGTCCGACACAAACGACCGATTATGCTGTTGGTGGGCCAACCAGGGATCTCTAGTCATAGAGAGTGCCTGAGTGATGGGTTTGTGGTGGGTAAAAATGGTGAAAGGCCTCCCCTCCAAGAAATAGCAAATATTATGCACAGCGAGGTACATGCCAGCAACTCACGGTCGAAAGCACTATACTTGCGCTCTGGCGGACGAAGAAGTCGGCTGAAAAATGCCAGTGGTTTCCACTGCCCATTAACCTGCTGCTCCAGGACAGCACTGACAACGGTGGCGGAGGCATTGACAGAGAGTGCCGTCTGAAGGTCGGTGCATGGGTGGACAAGCAGGATAGCCTTCGCGAGGGAACCTTTTGTGGCTTTGAATGCTCTGTTAGCCTCTGGAGTCCAGGCGGGCGTCTTGTCCTTGACCACGATGAGGGCGAAGAGTGGCTGCATGATGCGTGCAGCACCTGGAATAAATCGGTTATAGAAATTGACCATATCTGCGAACTCTTGTAGCCCCTTGAGGTTGTTTGGGCACAGGATCTCCCTGATTGCAGCGACCTTCATAGCAGCTGGTGTAGCTCCTTTGGCTGTGATAGTATGGCCCAGGAACTGCATAGACTCTTTCCCGAACTGGCATGGCCGGGTTGATCATTAAGCCGAAGTTGGCCAGTCGGGAGAAGAAGGTGCGCAGGTGAGACTTGTGTTGTACCCGGTCTCTGCTGGCGACAAGAATATCGTCCAGATAAATGAACACGAAGTCCAAATCCCTGCCCACCGTATCCATGAGGCGTTGGAAGGTCTGGGCTGCATTCTTGAGCCCAAAAGGCATTCGTAGAAATTCGAACAAGCCAAAGTGGGTAATGATGGCCATTTTGGGGATGTCCTCGGTGTGCACCGTGATTTGATGATACCCACATAGTAGGTCGACCTTGGAGAACACCCTTGCGCCATGCAGGTTGACAGTAAAGTCCTGAATGTGAGGGATCGGGTAACGCTCAGGTACTGTCACGTCGTTAAGCCGTCGATAATATCCGCAGGGGCGCCAGCCACTGGAAGCTTACAGGACCAGGTGGAGCGGCGAGGCCCAAGGACTGTCGGAGTGTCAAATGATCCCCAGCTCCTGCAGATATGAGAATTCCTTTTTCGCTATCTGGAGGGAGCCGGCGCGCCTTGGCATGGACAGGCGGGCCTTGGGTGGGGATATAATGAAACACCCTGTGGTGTGGTGAAGCAGCGGAGAACTGCGGCTTGAGGAGGGTACGGGAACTCTTCCAGGGTGCACTGGAACTTGTCCTTGGTTGCGCTGACCGTGGCCATCTGCGGCTGCTCTGTGCGGGAGGCGTTGAGGCGAACAGATTGGAAGGTACAGGCATCGACAGGACGCCTACCTCGAGGGTCGACCAGGAGCCCGTGGGCGAAGAGGAAATTAAAACCCAAGATGGAGGTTCAAAGGGATGAAACGGTGAACCTCCACGAGAACTTCCGCTTGCCAAGCTGGAAGTGGACGGTCTTGTTACCATATGTTTGGATCTCCATTGAATTGGCTGCACGGAGTAGAGGTCCTCGAGGCCGGATCTGGGACTTGATGGCTGTGGCCAGGATGACACTGATCTGGGCCCCGGTGTCGACGAGGAAGCTTCGGGCGCTGATTCCATCTCGTAGGTAGAGAAGGCTGTGTTCTTGGCCAGCCGCCACAGCCATTAACTGCAGCCGCCCTGCTTGTTTCCCAGGAACAAGCAGGGCTGATGGCACTTCTGAGCTTTGGCTCCCCAGCGCTAGTGGAGGAAGCAGAGGCCTGAAGTGGATGGCTTGCTTCTGGCTATGCTATTTGAGGCTCCTACAGGGGCCGAGTGTTCCTCCGCAGCGCTAGAGGAAAGCTTGGCATGGTCATGTCCGGGACTCGTAACCAGTTGGACTGCTGAGCCCTCCGGGAATCGTTCAAGCCATAGCTCCTGAGCTTTTTGAGTGACCTTCCTGTGGTCGTCAAAGTTCTCCTGGGACAATAATGGCTGGATGTCTTTGGGCATATGGTTGAGGAAGATACGCTCGAAGAATGGGCAGGCGGTGTGATTGCCCATGAGATCAGATCATCTCATCCATCAACACGATTGGAGTTCTGTCTCCCAAGGCGTCGAAGTGAAGCATCCGAGTGGCATGCTGGCGCCTGGAGAAGCTGAGGGAACCGGTGAGCACCCGCTTGATGGTCCTGTACTTATCTTCCGCGGGAGGGTGCTGAACGAGGTGCAGCACTTGTTTGGCGGTGGCCTGCTCGAGGGTGGCGACCACATGATAAAACTTGGTCATATCTGATGAAATCTGGTGGAGGTGAAACTGAGCCTCTGCGTGGCTGAACCAGATCTCAGTCTCCTGAACCCAGAGGTCAAGAAGCTTGATGGCTATAGTGTTGATCGAAGAGTCATTCATATCGGATTCAAAGGCGTTTGAACCTGTCGGGGTCACCAATGTAGCGACAGCTACTCTGCTTACTGGATAACTCCACAACCAAATGGGTTGCGTTCAGTGAGCAAAAACTGATTTATTGAGGTTTGCCTGGCTGGTCTTGTGCTCCCAGCCCGGACCTGGCTGAGAACTGCACCGTGGGCCCTGACGCCGCCAGGGCGTCATGTGGGCCGCAGAGTGTGGGTTTCTAAGCCTGGTGCCAAGGTCGGGAATAAACCCCCGACGGTGCCATTTTGGCCAGCTACCCCATCATGTGCGTGACATGCGGGGCCGGTTTGCCTGCCTAATGGTGTGCCACTACAAATCCTTCTTTCCTCTCAGATGCTATTTGACAGATGAACTTGAAGCAATTATTATTACAAAATCTGTAATATTCTCACTGCTTTCTCACCCAGTTCTGCTTTTGGAACTTGTTGCTTTTTCATGCTATTATTTCATTGAATTACTGAATGACATTTAACTGACATTAATTCTGCCATCCCTTATTCAATATTTGCTTCCTGGGATATTTGTGCTTCTGTCTCTTCCTGATAATGTAAATGCAAATTAATCTAACTAACATTGTTTCTCTTTGCCTCATTTGCCTAATATATTTAAAGAATGTTGAATTTTTATAGACTTTTTAGGTCTTAACTCTACAGATCTTGGTATATGTTCTGTAACCTTTAAATTTTTTGTTCAAACTCACAATAATAAGGGAATGTCATGTTATCAGTGATTCTGCCCATAGATGAAATTTAAACTGAGATGCTGCTTGCCAAGGGAGGTAGAAAATATATGGTTCAATGGAGTTGTCAGCCTACCATCGCTTGTCATTTAACCAACCCCATCGCCAACTGATTACTTGGTTGGTTTATCCCCTTGTGCAAATAGGGCTCTTGCTGAAATGGGCTGCCAGATGCATTTTCCTATAATACAGTCTATGTGTATATGGTCATGGTTGTGTCACAGCCTGGTAAACTCCATCTTGTTTTACTGAACTGTTTATTTTCATCAACAGGAGATTAAAAAGGAAAGGAAGAAAAAAATTAAAACAAATCATAAATGTAAAAGTTGAAATTTTTAATGAATGATTGATCTTTGATTATTAGAACTTTTGCTTTTTCTCTTTAGAGCAAATACTTGCATAAATTTTGCAATTTTTTCTTAATCCTTGACTCTGATGTTCATTTTAGGCTTCATTGATAAACCCCCTGAAAAGCCACTTAAACTTGTGTTGAAAGTGGGAGGAAGTGAAGTCACTGAGCTTTCTGGTTCAGGCCATGATTCCAGTTACTATGATGACCGATCTGATCATGAGCGAGAACGGCATAAAGATAAAAAAAAGAAGAAAAAAAAGAAGTCCGAGAAAGAAAAACATATTTCAGATGAAGAACGAAGAAGGAGAAAGGTAAATTAGCAAGTTGTTTGATCAAGGCAGACTGACATGAATGTGGAGAATTGTGAGTATGACTCTTGACCCATAATGAAACAGAGCAACAATACATCCATAGGCCTGTCACATAACTCCAACGACCTGGCTTCAGTTCTGATCTCCAGTGTTGTCTATGTGTATTTACCCTGTGACTGTGTGAGTTTTCTTCAGATGCCTCAGTATCCACCCACAATCCAAAAATGAGCATTGGTAGTTCAATTATCCACTATAAGTTACCCCAATGTATAGGTAGAATTTGTAGAAATTAATGAGAATGTAGGGAGCATAAAATGGGAGTTGTGTATGATTAATATAATTGGCATGATGTTTGATGGCTGGTGTGAACTGCTGGGTGAGGGTCATTTTGTTGTATGATTACATGACCTGCTTTTAACTGCTTTACTATAATGAGTGAACTTGGGGTTTGCTGGTCATCTGAAAGAGGTTCCTCAGATTAGACACAATTGAGTGTACAATGAAGAATGTATATGCAAATGGCCATCACAGAAACATGGTTGGAAGGTGGGCGTGATTGGGAATTAAATATTCAAGGGTATCAGGTAATACGAAAAGATAGATTGGATGGTAAAGGTGAAAGGGTGGCTCTCTTAATTAGGGATGAGAGACAATATAAGATCTAAGGAGCAGAATGTTGAGTTCATCTGGGTAGAGATTAAGAATAGTAAAGGGAAAAAAATCACTCACGGAGTCGTCTATCGCCCACCAAATAACAATAGCATAGTGGAACAGGCTAGCTAAGAGATAGCTGAGGGATGTAGACTGGAACGGCAGTTGTTGTGGGGGACATTAACTTCCACGTAGATTGGGAAAATCAAATTGGTCAAGGGAATCTGGAGGATGACTTCGTAGAATGCATCCGTGATAGCTTTCTAGAGCAGAATGTTAAGGAACCCACAAGGGAGAATGCTATTTTAGATCTCGTATTGTGCAATGTGATAGGTAAAATTAACGATCTGGTAATTAGGGACCCTCTTAGAAAAAGCAATCATAGTATGATTGAATTTCTCATACAGATGGAGGGTGATCTAAAACTAATGTATTATGCTTGAAGAGGGGAGACTATAACAGAATGAGGGAAAAATTGGTTAGCATGGACTGGGAGCGCAGGCTAGTTGGCAGAACAGTTGAGGAACAGTGGAAGACTTTCAAAGAGATTTTTCACAGAGCTCAACAAAAATATATTCCCATTAAAAATATGGGCAGTAAAAGAAGGAAGAGTCAACAGTAGTTAACTAAGGAAATAAAGGAAAGTATAAAATTAAAAGCTCATGTGCACAAAGTAGCCAAGAGTAGTAGGAAACTGAAAGCTTGGAAAAACTTTAAAAGGTAACAAAGGACAACTAAACAAGAAATAAGGAAAGGGAAGAAGGATTATGAAGGTAATTTAGCACAAAATATAAAAACAGATAGCAAAAAAATTATCAATATATAAAATGGAAGAGAGTGGTGAGAGTCAACATGGGTCCCTTGGAGGATGAGAAAGGAAATTGATAATGAGTAATGAGGAAATAGCCAAGGCGTTGAACAGATATTTTGTGTCAATCTTCACGGTGGAAGACATGTCCAGCATGCCAAAGAGTGCTGCTAATGTTACGAGCCCAGAGGACCCATCAACCCAGCAGCAATAGATATTCACTAAGACAAATGGTTACTTAAACAAAAGTTGCTTTTAATTATCTTTAAACATGAAAATAGAATCACACTTTAACTTAACACAATTGACTTAACAAACCTAACAACCCCCTTCTAATTCTAAGAGCACGTGTATGTAATGTGTGTGTAAGTTCATAAAAGTTCTTTGATTCACAGTCCAATCTCACTTCACTGGTTGCAGGCAATTCTTATACTGTGCACAAAATATAACATTTATAAAGTTCACCAGGCTTTGGTGCTTGAAGGGGAAATGGTTACCACTCAGGAAGGTTCTTGTTGGTTTTCAGAGAGAGATTTGATGTACAATGGACTCCCAGCCACTTCAGTTTCTTGCCGAAGAAACTTGCCCACTCAGGGTTCTTCAGATGATAACCTCTTTCTTTCAGGTCACCACAGAATGCCTTTTTGTTTCTCCTGTTTCAAGTGAAACATTAGACAGCCAGTCCTCTCTTCTTGCATGAACCACAAGGACTTTGACCAGGCTGAACTAAGCACTTTCAACCTGTCATCCAAATGGGGTTTTTCACAAGCTTGCCAGCTTGTCCTGTACCAGTCCCAGCGGCTGTTGATGACTGTAAAACTGATCTGTCTCTCTCCCCCACACAGAGAGAGAAAGCCTGTTTGACTCTCTCTGCTTGCAAAACCACATGACCCTCTTAAAACAGCAAGTTCCCCTCCAGGCAGAATGCGGCTACGACAAACACTTTCATCTGTTTCCTTTATGTAAACAACAATCCATTAGTGAAGTCTCTTGTGCACCCTCCAAAGCTTTTGCAAAAGCTCTGAGGCTCCGACATGTCCAGCATTAGCAGAGCTCCAGTATTTTAAATAAGATCTATTTTAAACTGTTTGTATGTGACCTACACTAACAATACCTGCCCCAATTTATCTCCCAAAAACATATCTATACTCTGTCACATTTGGGATGCTAATGGAGATGAGGGCTTCGATAAAATAATTGTTATAAAAGAGATAGTGATGAGCAAACTAATGGGACTGAAGGCAGACAAATTCCTTGGTCTTGATGGGATGCATCCCAAGGTACTGAAGGAAATGGCAGGAGTTATATTCAATGCGTTGGTAGTCATTTTACCAAAATTCTCTGGATTCTGGGCAGCTCCCCGCAGATTGGAAGGCAACAAATGTCACACCACTTTTTAATAAGGGATGTAGGCTGAAGATGGGTAACTATTAGCCAGTTAGCTTAACATCTGTAGTCAGGAAAATGCTTGAAGCTGTCATTAAGGATGAAATAATGAGATATGTAGAATGAAGGAGTTCCATCAGGTAGACACAGCATTGATTCAGAAAGGGCAGGTCTAGTTTGACAAACTTGCTGGAGTTCTTTCTGGATTTTGCTGCTTTAGGTGTGATAGAATTGGAGGGGTAAGAGGGGGTGGTGAGGCATTGCTTGTCGGGGAAAATATTACAGCAGTGCTGTTGCGAGATAGATTGGAGGGCTTGTCAAGGGAGGTGGTATGGTTGGAATTTAAAAATGGAAAAGGAGAAGTTATAATTATAAGCCACCTAGTGGAAAGTGAGAAATAAAGGAACAAATGTGTAAGGAAACAGCTGAGATTTGTAATAAGCACAGGGTTGTGTTAGCGGGGGATTTCATTTTTCCTAAAATAGATTTGCAAACTCATTCAGTGAAGGAGCTGGATGGATTAGAATTTGTAAAATGTGTGCAGGATAATTTTTTGCAGCAATTCGTTAAGGTACCCACTAGAGAAGTGACAGTGTTGGATCTACTGTTGGGGAATGAGATAGGGCAGTTGATACAGGTGTGTGTTGGGGAGCACTTCGAATCCAGTGATCATGGTACCATTAGTTTCAATATAATTATGGAAAGGGATATATCTGGTCCAAAGATTTTGACTGGGGGAAAGCCACATTTGATGAAATGAGAAGGGATTTGAAAGGAGTGGTTTGAGCTGATTTGTTTTATGGGAAGAAGGTAGAGGAGATTTGGAGGTCACTCAAAGGTGAGATTTTGAGGGTGCAGAATCTTTATGTTCCTGTTAGGAGAAAAGGCAGAGCCAAAAGTTTGAGAGATCTGTGGTTTTCAAGGGAGATTTGAAAGTTGGCTTGAGATAAAAGGGAGGCCTACATTAAATACAAGAAACAAGATATAGACGAGGTGCTTGGAAAATACATGGATTGTAAAAAGAAGCTTAAGAAAGAAATTAGGATAGTGAAAAGAAGGTACGAGGTGGCTATAACGAACAGGGTGAAAGTAAATCCGAAGTGTTTGTACAAATATGTAAATAACAAAAGAAGAGTGAAGGATAAAATTGGTCCCTTAGAGAATTGGAGCGGACAAATTTGTGTGGAGTTGAATGAGCTCTTCGGTATTCACTATGGAAAAGGAATCGTGTAGGATAAGAGAAGCAAAAGGGGTGATTATTGAAAATGTAGGGATTAGGAAAGAGGGGGTTTTGGAACTTTTGAGGCATATAAAGGTGGATAAATCTCTGGGTCCCACCCAATGGGATTTTCCCCAGGACCTTGTGGGAAGTCAGGGAGGAAATAGCAGAGGCTTTGACAGTGATATTTCAACAGTCACGAGACGGGGGCATGGTGCCCCAGGATTGGTGTATCGCAAACATGGTTCCTCTGTTTAAAAAGGGCTCCAGGTGTAGGCCAGTAAGTTTGACATTGGTGTTCAGTAAACTAATGGAAAGTATTCTTAGAGATAATATGTATAAGTATTTGGAGAGGGACTGATCAGGGACATCCAACATGGGTTTGTGCGGTGAAGGTCATGTTTGACAAATCTTGTTGAACTTTTTGAGGTGACTAGGAAGGTTGATGAGGATAGAGGGGTAGATGTAGTATATATGGATTTCAGTAAGGCTTTCGATAAGGTTCCACATGGAAGGTTGGTAAGGAAGGTTCAGGCACTAGGTATTAATGTTGAGATAGTCAGATGGGTTCAATGGTGGCTATAAGGTAGATGCCAGAGAGTCATGGTGGATAACTGTCTGTCAGGATGGAGGCCGGTGATGAACAGTGTGCCTCAGGGATCAGTGTTGTGTCCCTTGTTGTTTGTCATTTACATTAATGATTTGGATTAATGAGTGGTAAATTGGATTAGTAAATATGCAGACGATACAAAATTAGCGGGAGTTGTGGATAGTGAAGATGGTTTTCAGGGACTGCAGAAGGATTTGGACTGCTTAGAAGAGTGGGCAGAAAGGTGGCAGATGGAGTTTAATGTGTAGATAAGTGTGAAGTGCTTCATTTTGGGAAGAATAATCAAAATAGGACGTATGCAGTGAAGGGGAGGGCATTGAGGAATGCAGAGGAACAGAGAGAGCTTGGAATAATGGTTCATCATTCTTTTAAAGTAAATTCTCATGTGGATAGAGTGGTAAAGAAGGCTTTTGGTATGCTGGCCTTTATAAATCAAAGCATGGAATATAGTAGCTGGGAGGTGACGTTGAGACTGTTCAAGACATTGGTGAGGCCAAATTTGGAATACTGTGCAGTTCTGGTCCCCAAATTATAGAAAGGATATCAATAAGGTAGAGAGGGTGCAGAAAAGATTTAATAAAATGTTGCCTGGATTACAGTATCTAGAATACAAAGAAAGATTGAGTAGACTGGATCTTTATTCATTGGAGCATAGAAGGTTGAGGGGGGGATTAGATAGAGGTATTTAAAATTATGAGGGGGATAGATAGAGTAGATGTGAATAGGCTCTTCCCCTTGAGGGTAGATGAGATTGGACCGAAGGGTCATAAGTTAATGGTTAGGGGGCAAAAGTTTAGAAGTAACATGAGAGAGAACTTTTTCACTCAGTGGCTGAGTGGATTGACCTTCCGGAAGAGATGGTTGCAGCAGGGTCAATTTAAGAAGGTTGGATAAGTGCATGGATGTGAGAGGATTGGAGGGTTATGGACAGGGAGCAGGTAGGTGGGGCGAGAAGAGATCACTTAAACCGGTGTGGACTAGAGGGGCTGAGATAGCCTGTTTCTATACTGTAATTATTATATAGTTATATGGTTTTAACACATATATATATATATATATATATATATAGGAGCAGTAGATAGAGTTTACATCCGGTACCGCACGGAAGGCAGTCTCTTCAATCTGAGGCGCCTGCAAGCTCACACCAAGACACAAGAGAAACTTGTCCGTGAACTACTCTTTGCAGATGATGCCGCTTTAGTTGCCCATTCAGAGCCAGCTCTTCAGCGCTTGACGTCCTGCTTTGCGGAAACTGCCAAAATGTTTGGCCTGGAAGTCAGCCTGAAGAAAACTGAGGTCCTCCATCAGCCAGCTCCCCACCATGACTACCAGCCCCCCCACATCTCCATCGGGCACACAAAACTCAAAACGGTCAACCAGTTTACCTATCTCGGCTGCACCATTTCATCAGATGCAAGGATCGACAATGAGATAGACAACAGACTCGCCAAGGCAAATAGCGCCTTTGGAAGACTACACAAAAGAGTCTGGAAAAACAACCAACTGAAAAACCTCACAAAGATAAGCGTATACAGAGCCGTTGTCATACCCACACTCCTGTTCGGCTTCGAATCATGGGTCCTCTACCGGCACCACCTACGGCTCCTAGAACGCTTCCACCAGCGTTGTCTCCGCTCCATCCTCAACATCCATTGGAGCGCTTACACCCCTAACGTCGAAGTACTCGAGATGGCAGAGGTCGACAGCATCGAGTCCACGCTGCTGAAGATCCAGCTGCGCTGGATGGGTCACGTCTCCAGAATGGAGGACCATCGCCTTCCCAAGATCGTGTTATATGGCGAGCTCTCCACTGGCCACCGTGACAGAGGTGCACCAAAGAAAAGGTACAAGGACTGCCTAAAGAAATCTCTTGGTGCCTGCCACATTGACCACCGCCAGTGGGCTGATAACGCCTCAAACCGTGCATCTTGGCGCCTCACAGTTTGGCGGGCAGCAACCTCCTTTGAAGAAGACCACAGAGCCCACCTCACTGACAAAAGGCAAAGGAGGAAAAACCCAACCCCAACCAACCAATTTTCACCTGCAACCGCTGCAATCGTGTCTGCCTGTCCCGCATTGGACTTGTCAGCCACAAACGAGCCTGCAGCTGACGTGGACTTTTTACCCCCTCCATAAATCTTCGTCCGCGAAGCCAAGCCAAAGAAGAAGATAGAGGGGAACAGGTTAATGTTGTTTTTTTGGATTTCCAGAAGGCATTTGATAAGGTGCCGCACAAGAGACTTATTAATAAGATGAATAGAGTTGGGGGAAGTATATTGGCATGGATTGAGGATTGGTTTACTGACAAAAGGCAGAGAGTCAGGATAAATAGGGGTTTTTCTGATTGGCAGACAGTGGTAAGTGGGGTACCACAGGGGTCAGTACTGGGCCCACAGCTGTTCACCATTTACACTGATGATTTGGAAGAGAGGACAGAGTGTAGTGTAGCCAAGTTTGCAGATGATACTAAATTGAGTGGAAATATAAATTGTACAGAAGATGTGGAGAAGCTGCAGATGGATTTTGTTTAATTAGGTGAGTGAGCACAGGTCTGGCAGATGGAGTACAATGCTGGTAAATGAGAGGTCATCCACTTTAATAGGAAAAATAGAAGAGCAGATTATTATTTAAATGGTGAAAACCTGAGGCATGCTGTAGTGCAGAAGGACTTAGGAGTGCTTGTGCATGAATCGTAAAAGTTGGGTTGCAGGTACAGCAGGTTATTAAGGAAGGCAAATGGAATGTTGGCCTTCATCGTTAGAGGAATTGAATTCAAGAGCAGGGAGGTCACTCTGCAACTATACAAGGTACTGGTGAGGCTGCACCTGGAGGTCTGTGTGTAATTCTGGTCTCCACACTTGAAGAAGGCCTTGGAGGAGTCAAGTGGAGGTTCACCAGGTTGATCCTGATGAGAGAAGATCTTATAGAAACATAAAATAATGAAAGGGATAGATAAGATAGAGGCAGGAAAATTGTTTCCACTGGTAGGTGAGACCAGAACTAAGGGACACAGCCTCAAGATTCAAGGGAGTAGATTTAAGAAAGAGATGAGGAAAAACTTTTTCTCAGAGTATCTCTGTCCGGGGAAGCAGTTGAGGTTCATTTGGATGGATTTTTACATTAAAAAAAAGGAATTAATTGATATGGGTAAAAGCCAGGTTGGTGGAGATCAGATCAGCCACAATCTTATTGAATGGCGGAGCAGGTTAAATGGGCCAGATGGCCTATTCCTGCTCCTTTTTCTTATGTTCTTATGTATAGGCCTCCAGTAGCCACATTGTAAGAAACTATAAATCAAGAAAGAATGGGACATATGAAAAGAAGAGTGCATTAATTATTGATGAATTTGACTTTCATGTAGATTGGGTTACTCAAATCGGAAATGTAGCTGTGAGGACAGAATGCATTTGGGATAATGTCCATAATATCTTATGGAACCAACTAAAGAATAGGCTAATTTGGAACTGGTATTGCCTCGTAAGAAATAATAAATTACCTTGAAGTCAGGTGGAGAGCATTCTGACTGGGTATATGACTGCCTGTTTTGGAGGTGCCAACTCTCAGGACAAATGTAAACTCCAGAGGCTTGTTAACTTGCACGATACTGCATTCCATCGAGGACATTTGCATGAGGCGGTGTCTTAAAAAACAAGCCTCTATTCTCAAAGACCCCCACCACCCAGGTCATGTCCTTTTCACTCTGCTACCATCGGGGAAAAGGTACAGGAGACTAAAATGAACACTCAACGGCATAACGACAGCTTCATCCCTTCTACCATCAGATTCCTGAATAATCAATGAACCAAAGACACTACTTACTTTTTGTGCACTACTATTTTAATATTTTTTACTTATGGTAAAGTTATAAAGTGGTTATAATATGAATGCTTGCGCTATGATGCTGCCACAACACTGAATTCCATGACTTGTTCATGACAATAAATTCTGATTCTGAAGTAAAGCATCTCCAAGGAAATAGTGACCACAGCATGATAGATTCCTGTATTCAACTTACCAGTGAGAAACCTAGACCTGAAACCAACTGCATTAAACTTAAATAAGGAGAATTAAAAAGAAATAGGAATATGTTACATTTCAGCTTAGCTGAGTTGAAATGATGCATTATTTTGTAGGCCAAAGGTTTGTGAAAGACGAGGACGTTTTGTGTTTTGAGGCAGTGTACAACAAATATGTTTTGATATTTGAAAATAATCAAATTTCTATCAAGTTCTACTGAGTCAATTACCTGTAAATATTAGTGTCCTTTATCCAGAACCCTTGGGGGACAGTGTGTCCCGAATTTTGGATATTTCCGGATTTCGGAAAGCCAGATTAAACCCACCTGAATTGTGCTGCCATATCCACCCCCACCCCCTTCCAGTGGCTCTGCCATCTCTCTACCACCTCCCCCCCCCCCCCGCACTGGCCGGCCCAAATCACGCTGCCGGTCTCCCTCCCTCGCCAGCCCGACTCACGCTACCAGTCTCCCTCCCTCGCCCGCCCAATTGGTGCTGGCGTCTCTCTCCCCCACTCACCTGCCTGATTCACGCTGGCGTCTCTTCCCCCCCTCACCCGCACCAATGGCGCTGGCATCTCTCTCTCTCTCCCCTCCCTTGCCTGACAGACTCGCGCTGCCGGTCTCCCCTCACCCGCCCGACTCACACTGCTGGTCTCCCCCACCCTTGCCCGCCCGACTCGCGTTGCCGGTCTCCCCCACCCTTGCCCGCCCGACTCGCGCTGCCAGTTTCCCCCACCCTTGCCCGCCCGACTCGCGCTGCCGGTCTCCCCCACCCTTGCCCGCCCGACTCGCGCTGCCGGTCTCCCCCACCCTTGCCCGCCCGACTCGCGCTGCCGGTCTCCCCCACCCTTGCCCGCCCAACTCGCGCTGGCCGTCTCCCCTACCCTTGCCCGCCCGACTCGCGCTGCCGGTCTCCCCCACCCTTGCCCGCCCGACTCGCGCTGCCGGTCTCCCCCACCCTTGCCCGCCCGACTCGCGCTGCCGGTCTCCCCCACCCTTGCCCGCCCGACTCGCGCTGCCGGTCTCCCCCACCCTTGCCCGCCCGACTCGCGCTGCCGGTCTCCCCCACCCTTGCCCGCCCGACGCGCTGCCGGTCTCCCCAACCCTTGCCCGCCCGACTCGCGCTGCCGGTCTCCCCCGCCCGACTCGCGCTGCCGGTCTCCCCCACCCTTGCCCGCCCGACTCGCGCTGCCGGTCTCCCCCACCCTTGCCCGCCCGACTCGCGCTGCCGGTCTCCCCCACCCTTGCCCGCCCGACTCGCGCTGCCGGTCTCCCACAACCTTGCCCGCCCGACTCGCGCTGCCCGTCTCCCCCACCCTTGCCCGCCCGACTCGCGCTGGCCGTCTCCCCCACCCTTGCACGCCCGACTCGCGCTGGCCGTCTCCCCCACCCTTGCACGCCCGACTCGCGATGCCGGTCTCCCCCACCCTTGCCCGCCCGACTCGCGCTGCCGGTCTCCCCCACCCTTGCCCGCCCGACTCGCGCTGCCGGTCTCCCCCACCCTTGCCCGCCCGACTCGCGCTGCCGGTCTCCCCCACCCTTGCCCGCCCGACTCGCGCTGCCGGTCTCCCCCACCCTTGCCCGCCCGACTCGCGCTGGCCGTCTCCCCCACCCTTGCACGCCCGACTCGCGATGCCGGTCTCCCCCACCCTTGCCCGCCCGACTCGCGCTGCCGGACTCCCCCACCCTTGCCCGCCCGACTCGCGCTGCCGGTCTCCCCCACCCTTGCCCGCCCGACTCGCGCTGCCGGTCTCCCCCACCCTTGCCCGCCCGACTCGCGCTGCCGGTCTCCCCCACCCTTGCCCGCCCGACTCGCGCTGCCGGTCTCCCCCACCCTTGCCCGCCCGACTCGCGCTGCCGGTCTCCCCCACCCTTGCCCGCCCGACTCGCGCTGCCGGTCTCCCCCACCCTTGCCCGCCCGACTCGCGCTGCCGGTCTCCCCCACCCTTGCCCGCCCGACTCGCGCTGCCGGTCTCCCCCACCCTTGCCCGCCCGACTCGCGCTGCCGGTCTCCCCCACCCTTGCCCGCCCGACTAGCGCTGCCGGTCTCCCCCACCCTTGCCCGCCCGACTCGCGCTGCCGGTCTCCCCCACCCTTGCCCGCCCGACTCGCGCTGCCGGTCTCCCCCACCCTTGCCCGCCCGACTCGCGCTGCCCGTCTCCCCCACCCTTGCCCGCCCGACTCGCGCTGCCCGTCTCCCCCACCCTTGCCCGCCCGACTCGCGCTGCCCGTCTCCCCCACCCTTGCACGCCCGACTCGCGCTGGCCGTCTCCCCCACCCTTGCACGCCCGACTCGCGCTGCCCGTCTCTCCCCCCCCAACCCCCCTTGCCCACCTGACTCACGCTGCCATCTCTCTCCCTACTTGCCTGATTTTGAAGCTTTCCCGATTTTAGATGTCCGGATAAAGGATTGTGTATCTGTATAATGTGTTTTGTGTATAATGCGACTGCCACCCACCCCCCCTTTTTTTTTGAGGGGAAAAAAGAGAAAAATTTAACCCCCGTGTATAATGCGACTCCCCTCACCAATCTGATTCGCGCTGGTGTCTCTCTCGCCTGCCCGATTCACGCTGGCGTCTCTCTCCTCCACTCACCCGCCTGATTCGCGCTGGCACCTCCCCCCTTGCCTGCCCAATTTGCATTGGCATCTCTCGCCCCCACTCACCTGCCTGATTCGTGCTGGCGTATCTCTCCCCCTTCGCCCGCCCCAATCGCGCTGCTGTCTCTCTCTCTCTCTCTCCCTTCGCCCGGCCGAGTCATGCTGGCGTCTCTCTCCCCCCTCGCCCGGCCAAATTGCGCTGGCGTCGCTCTGTCTACCCCCTCGCCCGGCCAAGTCGCGCTGGCGTCTCTCTCTCTCTCCACCCACCCCGCCCAACCTAGTCGCGCTGCCATCAATGTCGGCGGCTGCTGATAGTCTTACTTACCGTTAAAGCTGGCAGAAATTTTTTTTTAACTAATAACCTCGTGTATAATCCGACCCCCCCCCCCTCCACTTTGTGCTGAAATTTCGATACAAAATTTTTCACATTATACATGAATATTTACAGTAAATAACATTTGTGAAAAGTTTTGTATAATTGATATTGAGAAAAGGTATAGTTGTTGCACTCCTCAGTATCTGCATATTGTTGCAATATTTTACAGTTCAAATCCAAGTTAATTTTCGAAGTCTCCATGGGTTTCTTGCTTAATCAGATTGCAGTCATTTTGCCAGTTGTATTTTCCGTGTGATCTGAACACCCATATTTATCTGAGGGAAGTATTTAATGCAATACCTTGTTAATGTCAACTACTTGAATCTTTTTATTCTGTATCACATGCATCATTTGTTAAGAAAATTGCTACTTGCATATTCTTCTAAATTAAACTGTACAGTGCTGTTTGAGAATCCTTTTTAGTAAAAGGCAACATGTAATTGTTGCATATTTGCAGCCTATTTCCTTTGCTTCTGACCTTGAGAGTGCAAACTAATTGTGCTCTCTTTTGCCATTGATTTTAGACGTTGTGTCATTATACTACTGCTACCTATTTGCATTGTCATCTTGTTCCATGTGGCTTGAAATTGTTAGTTCTGTGAAACATTTGTCTGCATTGATGTTGCCCTTTTTCAGAAATGATATTTCACTGGGTGACATCTCTTCTTACAATAGGAAGAGAAGAAGAGAAAACGTGAAAAAGAACATCTGGGTAGCGAGGCTGATGTTGATGAATTTGACCCAGGCAAAAGAATTGAAGTTGAGCCCCCAACAGATCGACCAGTCCGATCATGCAGAACAAAAGAACAAGGTAGTCATTCCATTTTTAATTTTTCTATGTAAACTGGTAATAAAGTATACGTAGGACTTGAGATGTGAACACATGGGAACTCAGGGCCATTTCATTAGTACTCCAAAAGAGAAGCCCAGTTTAAGATTTTCATCAATCACAATACTGTATTTTCACTCCTATAACGTGCAGAAAATCATAAATTGTGTAAAAATATTTTCATATAATGCACACATGCATAGTCTTGGCAGGTGTAGTATTCTAAATTCCAACTGACAAAAGCAATTTCCATTTAAATGGAACATGGGACAAAGCAGGTACCAGAACTCCCACAGGTTAATCTGCAATTAACACCCAATCAACTTCCCCTAGAAATGTCAATTGCCCATTGAATAGACAATATCCTGCTGCAACACAATTATAGTTTTTAAAACTGTAAATGTTGGGGGGGGGGGGGAGGGGGGAATAGCAGAAAAAAATTAACATAATGACTCCCCTTGTGGCCATTTGCACTGGACACCTCTTTAGACTGCAGTGCAACAGAGTGGATGACTGTCAACACATTTTTCCGGTATGATTTACACTGCAGGCTTCCTCCAAAAAGTTGCAGGGGTCCTGCAGGATAAATCGCGGTGCAGGAATTGACTCAGAATTCCTGCACATTCCTTTTTAGACTGCCTGTGTAGCAGCAAAATTCCTTGACTGTGCCGTTACATGACTGCAGTCTAAGAACCATAATTAACAAGCTTTGGAGAGGAATCTTTGAAGACAGGCCTCAGGGTTAAGCAGGATTTTAATTCTAATATCTCAAATCAGAGGCACTTGACATGTTAATCTCCTCCATCAGAGACAGGTCTGGGCAATTAACAGTGATATGTGGTAAAAATATAACAATTACAGCACAGAAACAGGCCAATTTAGCCCTTCTAGTCCGCACTGATCCAAGTACCCTCCTCTAATCCCACTTACCAGCACTCTGCCCATATTCCTCCATCCGCCTCCCATCCATATACTCATCCAGCTCTTTCTTAAATGACCTCCACCACCTTTCCTGGAAGCCCATTCCACACAGTAACCACTCTCTGAGTAAAGAAGTTCCCCCTCATGTTACTCCTAAACCTTTGCCCGTCAACTCTCAACCCATGACCTCTTGTATCCATCTCTCCTACTCTCAATGGGAAAAGCCTTTCTACGTCAATTCTATCTATCCCTCTCATTATCTTAAACACCTCTATCAAATATGGTAATTTGCATTCATTTTATGCATAATCATTAGGTGATAGAAAGAGATATTATTCCAACATCTCACCAATTATTTACAATTTAAACAGTATTCATTTGCTAGGTTTCTCAAATTTGTTATTTTGCTCAAATGTTTTGCTTCAACTTTGTCAAGATGTCTTCTTGTTGATATTGGAGATGGCAAGAATGAGGTAGCATTTGTATGAAACTTGGCACTCTAGAAAATCAGTTATTAAACAGCCTTTACATTTTATTCTGGGTTGTTTGGTTCATTGGGCATGTTAACTCAGTATTCTTTCATTTCTAAATTAACATTAATTCTTTGAAGTTCTACACCATTTCAATAAATGTAGCTCTATTTATATAGCATATCCCAAGTTGAAAAGCACTTTATGTAATGCATATACTTTTATACTTTTAAAACTAGTGGTTTATGTAAGCAATGAAGATTATCAGTGATCTTTCAATATTAATTTTTGTATTAAAAGCTGAAAGTGAGAATACACCTTTGCAACAATTATTGGAACACTTCTTACGCCAATTACAGAGGTAAGTCTCACTGTCATAACTGACTATCATGAAAAATAAAATAATAAAAACACAGAAATGCTAGAGGAGCTCAGCAGGTTATGGTATGAGAAACCTTCTGAGAATCATACCGTGAAGAAGGGCTCAGACCTTGTACGCTGCAAAACCTGCCGAGTTCTGACAGCATTTTTGTTACAGCATCTGCAGTCTTTCATGTTTCACTCCATGAAAAATAAAATTGCTGGCATGAGCACAGTGATAAATAAATAATTTGCAGTTTTACAGCACCTTCAACTAATGTCTATTTCCTTGGTGAGAAGGATAGATTTAACTATTTGCTACAATGTGCATGAGAGGAGTTTTTGTTTTCCTTTGAAGCAGAAGCTAGCTTTTACTTGCCATTTATGCTCACTCTCAAAGGAATTCTCCAGTGTGTAGCAGACATAAATTTCAATTTTACTATAATTTTACTAAAGTGTCTTTCTGGTGTAGCCTGTTAACTAAAATGTTTTATTGTGTGTGTTACACCTACTTCATTTTTCCTCTCACTGCTACCTCAGCTATTTCTACCTTTTCCTGAGGCCCAGAGTCAAAAGATGAAGGAAAAAACAACTGCACTTGATGATACAATTTGATTCTATTCAATCTATTACGAATGCATTGTAAAATATAATTTCCCTCATGCTTAAACTTAGTGATACATTAAAACCTTAGTAATGCTTATCCAGAAGTAGAGAATCCTAGTCATCTTTTATTGTGCAAAAAAATTAAAAAACAATAAACCAGGAGAGGAGTCACGTGATGGAGTAGGGGCCGGTAGTGGAACTCCAGCCCTCTCCAGAAAAGTAAAAAAAAGAGAGAGAAAAAGCAAAGGCACAAACATAAAAACCAAAACAAAGTGAAAGTAAAAGCGTGGAGAAAATGGCAGTGAAGAAAGAAAAACCAAAAACATTGGGAAGAAAAGAAGAAGGAAAGACGTCGGAAGAAGGTGAAGGCCTTACCTGTACGAGGAGGCCCGCCGTGGAGAGAGAAGCCCGCTCCCTGAGGTCAGTTGAAGCCCCAAACTCGGAACTACAAAAATGGCTCACGGAGCCAAACAAAAGTGCGCAACACTGACGGGAGGGGGGACCAGCTGAGGAGTAGATCTCCACAGCTGAAACAGACAACTACAACACAACAGCAAGAGGAAAACACAGAAAATAACGAGAGCAAGAAAGAAGAGAGTAAAAATAAGAAATCAAAGAAACAACACATGACCAACCCAGAGGAAGAAGACCAACACCAAGACACTTCTAATAAAAATAAGAAGACCAAAAATACACAACAAAATAAAACAAACAACTCAACAAGAAAACCAGAAGAGACAGAGGTAAAGGACACAGATCCTGGAGTGGACTCAGAAGAAGAGGAAGAACACAGAGAAATGGAAGATGAAGGGAAGGGCAAGTACATGGATATATTTTTTTTTAATATATGGAAACAGTAAAAGAATGGCAGTCACAAGAATTCAGTGAAATAAAAAGAAGAAGAAAAAGTACAGAAGAAAAAGTGAATAGATTAGAGATGATCATGACAGATATAGGAAAAAGTAGACAAGGTGGAAGAACGAGAAACAGCCATAGAAATGGAAGTAGATGACTTAAAAAAGAAATTAGAAGAATATGATAAAAAAGTTAGAGACACAAGAGCTGTTAGCTCAGAAGATAGATATAATGGAAAATTATAATAGAAGAAACAATATAAAGATAGTGGGCCCTAAGGAAGATGAAGAAGGCAAAAATATGAAAGAATTTATAAAAGAATGGATCCCCAGGGTCCTAGGAAGACCAGAATTACAGGAAGAAATGAAAATAGAAAGGGCACACAGAACATTACCCCACTAAACCTATCTTTGGCTTGGCTTCGCGGACGAAGATTTATGGAGGGGGTAAAAAGTCCACGTCAGCTGCAGGCTCGTTTGTGGCTGACCAGTCCGATGCGGGACAGGCAGACACGATTGCAGCGGTTGCAAGGGAAAATTGGTTGGTTGGGGTTGGGTGTTGGGTTTTTCCTCCTTTGCCTTTTGTCAGTGAGGTGGGCTCTGCGGTCTTCTTCAAAGGAGGCTGCTGCCCGCCAAACTGTGAGGCGCCAAGATGCACGGTTTGAGGCGTTATCAGCCCACTGGCGGTGGTCAATGTGGCAGGCACCAAGAGATTTCTTTAGGCAGTCCTTGTACCTTTTCTTTGGTGCACCTCTGTCACGGTGGCCAGTGGAGAGCTCGCCATATAATACGATCTTGGGAAGGCGATGGTCCTCCATTCTGGAGACGTGACCCATCCAGCGCAGCTGGATCTTCAGCAGCGTGGAATATTCTCCCAGAATCACAGTGCGGCTTTCGCGCAAACAGAGGAACCACTGACATGGTCTTTGCCCTCAGACAGCTCCAAGAAAAGTGCAGAGAACAAAACAAAGGACTCTACATCACCTTTGTTGACCTCACCAAAGCCTTCGACACCGTGAGCAGGAAAGGGCTTTGGCAAATACTAGAGCGCATCGGATGTCCCCCAAAGTTCCTCAACATGATTATCCCACTAAACCACAACCACAACAAAAACCAAGATCCATTCTAGTAAAATTCCTAAGATATACAACAAGAGAAAATATATTGGAGAAAGCAATGAAGAAAATAAGAGAAGACAAAAAACCACTGGAATACAAGGGTCAATTTTTTTTTCTCTATCCAGATATAAGTTTTGAATTCCTGAAGAAGAGGAAGGAGTTTAATGCAGCAAAAACGACCCTATGGAAAAAAGGTTATAAATTTATGTTAAAATACCCAGCAGTACTTAAAATATTTATTCCAGGACAGCAAAACAGACTATTCTCGGATCCGGAAGAAGCACGAAAATTTGCAGAACAACTACAAAACAGACAGAGAGATGAAGAGATGTAACAAGAACAAAAATGACAACAAACTATATGTATGTGTGTATGTATATATATATATATATATATATATATGTGTGTATATATAAAAACTGGAGTATAGGTAAGAACTAAGAAGGGAAAGAAAGGGAAGAAAGGAAGTAAGGAGGGAATTAAGAGAGTGACCTTTGTTATATATGAAGATTAAAATCTTTTTCTGGGGGGACTGGGTGGGGAAGAATTACAGTCACTGCGAAATCAGTTGACGCTTGCGAGTGAATTCGCAAATCCAAATGGAGAGGGGAGATGTGGTTGCCTGACAAGGGACAAAGGGCAACTCAGAAAGGGGAGGGCCTATTGGGATTAAAGGAATTTTAGATATGAGAATAGTGGAAATATTTTATGTTTTAGAAATGTTGTCTTATAATGTGTTCAAAAAAAGAAAACAGAAATGGAAAGAAGGGAAGGTGGTGATGAGGAAACGGAAAGGAAAGATAAACAAAGTATGAAATGGCTATGTTGAACTATATGACTTTAAATATTAATGGAATACATAACCAAATCAAAAGGAAGAAACTGTTAAATTTACTGAAAAAAGAAAAAATTGATATAGCATTCGTACAAGAAACACATCTAACTGAAGTAGAACACAAGAAATTAAAGAGAGATTGGATAGGACATGTAACAGCAGCATCATATAATTCAAAAGCCAGAGGAGTAGCTATATTAATCAATAAAAATGTACCAATCAAAATAGAAGAGGAAATAATAGATCCAGCAGGGAGGTATGTAATGATAAAATGTCAGATATATTCAGAATTTTGGAATTTACTCAATGTGTATTCACCTAATGAAGAAGATCAAAAATTTATGCAAGATATCTTTTTGAAGATATCAGACACGCAAGGGAACATACTAATAGGAGGGGATTTTAACCTTAATTTGGACTCAAACATGGATAAAACTGGAAAAAAAACTAACAGAAAGAACAAAGTAACCAAATTTATAATTAAATCGATGCAAGAAATGCAACTTTTGGATATATGGAGGAAACAACACCCAAAGGAAAAGGAATATTCATATTATTCGGGTAGACATAAAACATACTCAAGGATAGACCTATTCCTGTTATCAGCCCACATTCAAGGGAGAGTTAGGAAAACGGAATATAAAGCTAGACTATTATCGGACCACTCACCCCTGTTATTGGCAATAGAGCTAGAGGACATCCCACCAAGAATGTATAGATGGAGATTAAACTCCATGCTACTTAAAAGACAGGATTTTCGAGAATTCATTGAACGACAAATTAAAATGTACTTTGAAATAAATATGGAATCAGTGAAAGATAAGTTTATACTATGGGACGCAATGAAAGCATTCATCAGAGGGCAAATAATAAGTTATGTAACCAGGATGAAGAAGGACTATAATCGGGAAACAGAACAGTTGGAAAGGGAAATAACAAATATAGAAAAAGAATTAGCAATAAACGAAGATACAACTAAAAGAAGAGAATTGGCAGATAAAAAAATAAAAATATGAAACACTACAAACATATAAGGTGGAGAAGAACATAATGAAGACAAAACAGAAATATTATGAGCTAGGAGAAAAAATGCACAAAATTCTAGCATGGCAATTTAAGACAGAACAAATTAAAAGAATGGTATTGGCATTAAGGAAAAAGGACAAGCAAATTACATATAATCCAATGGAAATAAATGAAAACTTCAGGGAATTCTACGAGCAACTATATCAAACTGAAAACAAAGGGAAAGAAGACAAAATAGATGAATTTCTAACTAAAATTACCGAAAACTACCGAAATTACAAACAGAGGAGCAAAATAAATTAATAAAACCATTTGAAATAGAAGAATTACAGGAGATATTAAAAAAACTACCGAACAATAAAACACCAGGAGAGGATGGATTCCCAATAGAATTCTATAAAACATTTAAAGACTTATTAATTCCTCCCCTTCTGAAAGTAATCAACCAGATTGATAAAACTCAAAGCATACCAGATTCATGCAAAACAGCAATAATTACAGTAATACCAAAGACAGGGAAAGATCCACTTGCACCAGTGTCATATAGACCAATATCTTTACTTAACACAGATTATAAGATAATAGCTAAACTATTAGCAAACAGATTAGCCAACTATGTATCAAAAATAGTAAATCTAGACTAAACTGGATTTATTAAAAAAAGATGAACAACGGACAATATCTGTAAATTTATTAACTTAATTCATGCAGTAGAAGGAAATAAAACTCAAACAGTAGCGGTTGCTTTAGACGCAGAGAAGGCCTGGAATGGAATTATTTATTCAAAGTACTACAAAAATTCAGCCTACCAGAGAAATATGTTAATTCGATTAAAGCATTATATAAGGGGCCATTGGCGAAAGTGACAGGAAATGGATATATATCAAAACAATTTAACTTAAGCAGAACAACAAGGCAGGGATGTCCACTATCTCCTTCACTGTTCGCGTTAGCTATAGAACAACTAGCAGAACTGATAAGAACAGAAAATAAAATAAAAGGGATAAAAGTAAAAGACAAGGAATATAAAATCAGTCTATTTGCAGATGATGTTATAATATACTTAACAGAACCAGAAATATCAATAAAAGAATTACATAGGAAATTGAAGGAATATGGAGAAGTGTCGGGGTACAAGATCAACACAAATAAAAGTGAAGCAATGCCAATGAATAATGTGGATTTCTCAAAGTTTAAGAAAGAATCGCCATTTAGATGGCAAATGCAAGCAATGCAATACCTAGGTATACAACTAAATAAAAACCTTGGCCATCTATATAAACTCAATTACCATCTATTAATGAGAAAATTACAAGACAACTTAGAGTATTGGAAAGACTTACCACTAACACTGACAGGAAGGATAAACTGTATTAAAATGAACATTTTCCCAAGAATACAATACCTATTTCAGTCATTACCAATACGCCTAACAGAGAAATTCTTCAAGGTGTTAAAGAAAATAATAAGGAAATTTTTATGGAAAGGGGGGAAACCAAGGATAGCACTAGATAAATTAACAGAATGGTACAAACAAGGAGGCTTACAACTACCAAACTTTAAAAATTATTATAGAGCCGCACAATTAAGATACCTATCAGATTTTTATCAAACAAGGGAAAAACCAGATTGGACCAGATTAGAACTAGATAAAATGGGGGAGAAGATACCTGAACATATACTATATAAATGGGATGAAAAATTGGTACAACGTAGGAATTCACTGGTATTGCATCATCTGCTCAACATTTGAAAGAAGATTCATGTAGAAAGAAATAAAGCAAATTACCAACTACCAAAACTAATATTGATGCAAAATCAGCTAATCCCTTTTACAATAGATAACCTTTCCTTTAGAGAATGGGAGAGAAAAGGGATCAAAAGAATAGAAAATTGTTTTTCGGGAAATAAATTATTATCCTTTGAACAAATGAAGGATAAATATAATATACTTTGCATACTACCAACTGAAAACCTACTTGAAGGACAAATTGGGAAAAAGTCTGAGGTTACCAGAAGGAAGCAATTTTGAATATGTGATTACAGACACAATGATAATCAAAAAATTTGTAACAAACATGTACATCAAACTGCAAGAAAAGGAGAACGAGGAAACAATTGGTAAACCTAAACAAAAATGGGAACAAGATCTAAACATAAAGATAAAGAACGAAACATGGGAGAAGCTATGCTCCGGAACTATGAGAAATACCATAAACACGAGGTTACGCGATACAATATAATTGGATACACAGGCTATATATCGCACCTCAAAAGTTAAATAAATGGGACCCAACGGTATCAGACAGATGTTTTTGCTGTAAAAAGGAAACAGGAACAACAATTCATGCAATTTGGACATGTGAGAAAGTGGAAAAATTTTGGGAAGATCTAAACCAGATATTAAATAAAATCACAAAAAGCAATATACCAAAAAACCCAGAGATCTTCCTCCTAAGTAATATAAGAAACAAAGAATTTGGACTCGATTTGGATGGAGCACAAGAAAGATTTGTTATGATAGCCGTAGCTGTAGCAAAATAATGTATTATGTCAACCTGGAAATTAGAAGACAACTTGAGAATACAAAAATGGTACATAGAAATGAATAAATGATTTCCATTAGAAAAAAAATAACATATAATTTAAGAAATAACATTACAATATTCGAACAAATATGGGAGCCATATATGAAACAATAGAGAAATCCTACCATGGACTTCCACCACCTAAAATGACAGAAGGAGAAGATAACGAAAAGAACTGACTCAGTAAAATTTCTTGTTTATTTTTATTAAATGACAACATTGTTTAACGGGTTTAATGTATCTTATAGATTGAACTTTAAATAAATGGGAAAGGGAGTGAGGGAGGGAGGGAGGGAGGGGGAAAAAAGGGGGAGAAAATGAAACTGAATATATTTAAGAAGAAAAATGTCTGTATGTATCTTGGTCAATATGGTTTATAGTGTGAAAAATAAAAAAATTTAAAAAAAACACAATAAACCCAAACTTAAAAGTCACCACAGAGCAATTTTCTGTGTGGCTCGATACTACATTGAGTAAGCAACATATACATTGAGATATTTGAAATTATTTGAAGATGAGGAATCTGAAATTGGTGAAATTTAAATAGATATATTGAAAAATCACTGATTTTTACTTTTAGGAAAGATCCTCATGGATTTTTTGCATTCCCTGTTACGGATAGTATTGCACCTGGTTATTCCATGATAATAAAACATCCGATGGATTTCAGTACCATGAAGGATAAAATCCTGGCAAATGAATACAACTCCATTACAGAATTCAAGGTAAGGTTGATATAGGCCTCATACGAGTACCAGTAAATATTGGGAAATATTTGAAGAATGCTGTGTTTCCATAATTTCTCAGTTAATTTTTTTTTCTTTCTTTTTCAATCATAATGTACACAGCATTATAATAACACAATTATGTCCAAGTCTACATAGTATAAGTATCATATATAAATTCCAAAGAGTGAAAATGTGACATATTAAAAATAATTTTCCTAAGAAAACAGAAATAAAGAAATAATTATAATATTATATTTGAAAAAAACACAACTGAGCAGCCTATCCCGAGGGTCTGTTGAATAGTTTAAAACCTACAGACAACAAAAACGGCAAGAATTATATTGCATCTGAAAAGAAAGAGTTAATTCATAGAATAATGCCAGTTGTATCCGATGAAAGTAATCAATATGTTTCTTCAAATTTGGTAGTTGTAAGCAAAGTATGACCTGATATTTTTTCAAGATTTAAGAAAGCCATATCATGAGAAAGCCGTTGAAATAATGTAGTAGAATCAGAGTCTTTCCTTTTAAGTAAAATGGTTCTTATAGCTAATAGTGTAGAAAAAGCTTAAACTTGATATGAAGGATTAGGTAAACAGCCTACATCTCTAATTCCAAAGATTTTTCTTTTAAATATTGTCAATGTTTAGATGTGCTTATTTTAGAAACATTTTCCAAATGAAAATACTTTAGACTTGAGAAATCTGAGTGAATGCCCTTTCAAATGGACTAGATTTGTTCCATTTGTTTTCACCCTGGATTTTTTTTGGCAGGGGGGACATTGTTGGTGATGGGAAAATGTTATCAAGTCGCTCAGATATCGTTATGCATAACAAACTTTTTTTTTTAAAAAGTAAGATGAGGAACTTTTATGAGATCAATCTCAAAAATACGCTTGTAAATTGCAATGCATAATTGACCTGTACTGTTGTTTTTGATACAAAGAGAATGCGTCCATGAGCTGCTCCATTTAAATTGAGACTCCACTATCTAAAAAGCGATCCTTTTATGTGCATAAATAGGAGGGCTATTTTTGCAGCAGTCGATGCAAGCAGTAGTTTTAGATCTGGGATACATTGATACATGATGCAGTTATGGAGTAAGCGTGCTCCAGGTTTTTCAGACTTGGCACTGGAGATTTTAGTAGAGGAGGTGGAGAGACAAAGGTATGAATTCATGCTTTCTCTCTTTGACCTCAGAATATGGACTTTAGACTTTGCTTTTTTTTTCATGTAGTGAAGAACTGCATGTATTAGTATAAGAGCAAACAGGAAGCAAAGAAACAGATAATCAATTTAACACTTGCAGAAACCCCATTTCAGATACCAATGCACCAATTTGAGGATAATGCGTGTCTTCAGGTGCAAGGCACCTGATTTCCACCTCAGTAATTACTCTCATTCATTTGTAAAATTCTTATCAAATAATAATTACCAATAGCTTGCATGCCAGTGCTCAGTTTGAATTTTGTCACCAGCACTCAGTTTCAGACCTTGGAGCAAGTACAAATAAGAACTGAATTCAAGAGATGATATGAGAACAGTGACCTTGATGTGAAGGCAATACCCAATTAAACAGTATCAAAGGAGCCTTGGTAACACTGATGGCAGTGTGAATCTAGGTAAAATTCTTCATTGGCTTGAAGCAATATCCTGGGGGTGTCAATTATGTCAGCTCCAGGATATCACTGTGGAAGTTTTCTTAGGGCAGATTCTTAGGTCCAGTAATCTGAAACTGGTTCATCAATGCCTTTCCCTTCATTGTAAGATCAGAAGTAGGGATGGTCATCAAGTTGGGAATGATTGTTTAATGTTCATTGCAACTCCTTAAAAATAATTAGTCATAATATGCATGCAACAAGAATGAGTAAACAAGCAGCCAAACTGTGAGAATTGAAGCGACTACCCTTGACATTCAGTTGCAGTGCCATCAGTGAGTTCACATCATCAACATCCTTTGAGAAAAGGTGAGAGGCAGTAAAATTAACCTGAAGCTTAACTGGAGTGGCCTGAAATACAAAGAGCATGTCAATGGTTGATTATCCTGCAACAAGTGATGCATTTGTTGGATCCCAAAAACCTTTTTATCATCCACAATACACAGGAAAGGAGTAAGAAGGAATAGTTTCTCTTTTCCTTGATAACTACATTTCCAATAGTACTCAAAGCTCAGTAGTTTGTCATGCAACATGCTATTTCAGTGTACAAGTCCTTGAATAATCTTGTTTCTTTATAATATTGTTGAGACAAAAATACCATGCCACACTTTGTTATTGTTTGGGTCTAACCAAATGCTGGTAGGTCCTGCCTCTTACAACTTTTGCTTTTCAACTGTTACTGGTTATATTATATATTATCTTACATATAAATATATTTTTAAAAGATTAGATTGTGGGGGTTTTGGTGTAGGTCACTTCACAGACAGATACATACACTTCACATCTCATTTAAAATGCAAGAGCTTTGTTGAAGCTGGACATTCAGGCCCCGTGACTTTGTGCAAATGGAGAAGTCTGGGCTCAAGTGCTAATAAATATCTTTCAAGGATTGGGTTTTGGAGCCTTGAGAGGGGTTCTGGTTTTTACAAGTCAAAAGAGGAAAAATAGGTGATTTCTCTTTTGGGAGAGAGAAAAGTCAGTTCTGCAGTAGCTTTTTGAGGCTGCAACATGGCAAGCTGGCAGGCTTGTTGAAAACCCCATTTTGAAGACTGGTTGTGAGTTCTGAGTTCAGTCTGTTGAATACCTTTGTAGTCCTTACAAGAGGAAATGGCCAGCTAGAGTGTTTCTCCTGAAATAAGGGAAACAAGAGGAACTCTCTGGTCACCTGGAAGAAGAGGTTATCATTTGGAAAACCCATGATGGGACAGGTTTCTTCAGCAAGATACTGAAGTGATTGATCAGAAGAAATCAGTTTGTGTGTGTCCAACAAGCAACAAATATCTGTTTGAAACCAACAAGAACCTTCCTGAGCAGTAACCATTTATCTTTAAGCACCAGAGCCTGGTGAAAATTCATAAATGTTAAATTCTGTGCATAGTATAAGAATTGCCTGATACCGGTGAACTTGGAGAAGTGAGAAGTGTATGATTGGACTATTAAAGGAAAGTACTTTCCTGAACTTATACACTTTACATCCAAATTAGAAGGGGGTTAAGTTAATAGTAATAAGTTAGAGTTTGATCCTGTTTTCATGTTTAAAGAAAATTAAAAGCAACTTTTGTTTAAGTAACCATTTGTCTTGGTGAATTTCTATTGCTGCTGGGTTTTGGGATCCTCTGGGCTTGTAACAAAATATTTATTCTTTGATTTATCCATTTTGCAATGAGCGCTAAACATGCACGATGCACCCCTGCTGACTGTAGCCACAAAAGCAGAAAAAGTGTTAGATTAGAAACAAAATTCCCTGTGGAATTTCTTTCAACACTCTCACCCTCACCTTCTGTGATGATGGTGACCAAGCTGATTCTCTACCCTTCAGTGATGATCACTACAAGATCCCAGTAGCCTCTGTCCCCCCCACCAGCCACCACCACTACAACCGCCATCACTCACTGATTCACCAAAATTGAATACATAATTTTTTTGTTTTTATTAATCTTTCTTAAATATCTGTATAGCACACATTTATTTCAGTGTTTAATATTATAAATGCTTTGTGTCGTTATTTAGAACTTCGGTGATGTTTATGTGACCAGAAATAAACCATAAGCCCATGGTAAAATTGGTTTTGTTTAATGTTTCACTTCAATTGGCACTTTCCAAGAACATATCAGCAACATTAAGTGAGGACCTGCTGTAACTGTAATTCTTTAGGGTCATTGGGCCAAAGAAAATAAATAAAATCACATTCAAGTACCTTTTGTACAAAATCACTTCCAAGACTTTCAGACACACCCACATATTTGAGAAAAAAAAACTAATTTTGTCTTTCTTCCTTATGACTACCAAATCTATTCAAATTCACAGATGGAAACATGGATGTCTGAGTAAAGTGTTAGCAAATTTCAATATTTTCTTGATCCACTTCTGGACGAAGAAATTCCTGGCATATATCAATCAGTAACTTTGGGTCTTCTGTTTTTGTGTGATTGTCTCAAATTGCTGGTACATGTTGACAAAAGGTGCAATTCCACACAGGCCCATAGGCAAAATACAGGAAAACATAAGCCTTAATTTTAAAGTAATTTTGATTCTTTTTCTTCCCCAAGGGTGATTTCAAACTGATGTGCGATAATGCTATGACTTACAATCGACCTGAAACTGTGTACTACAAAGCAGCAAAGAAATTGCTTCACACAGGATTTAAGATGATGAGTAAAGTAAGATGATTTATTTTTCTTGATCTGTGTACCTGATATATGCACGTTTTGTGGTGAATCTGTAGAGTATTTACTCAAGCAGACATAAATCCAGTATTTCATTTTGCTGCTTGCTAATACAGGTCTCACATCAATTTTTTTTTAACTTGTTCATTTTTTGGAATGTGGTTATTGTTGATGAGACCAGCTTCTACAGACCTAATTGTGTTTGATGGTCGCTCAAAATAGTCCAATTTCTTGATTCACTGCACTTGTGGTGAAGATGCTCCCACAAAACTATTAATTAGGGAATTCCAGGTTTTAGAGCACCTGACAATTAAGTATATCAATTTAGTAATACAGCTTAAAATGATTGCTGAGAAACATGCTGATTACTGCAATAGCGCAATTGCGAATTGCATTTTTTTCTTGTAATATGTTTTGCACATGATTAGCTCCTTTCAGTTATTAATAAGACAAGGAGCAGAAATAGGCTACTCAGCCTGTCAAGTCTGCTCTGCCATTCAATAGTGAACTGATCCATTTTCCCACTCAGCTCCACTGCCTGGCTTTCTCCCCATAACCTTTAATGCCCCAGCTAATGAAGAACCTTAAATGCACCCATTGACTTGGCCTCTACAATGGCCTGTACAACAAATTCCACAGATTCACCACTCTGGCTGAAGAAATTCTTCCGCATCTTTGCTGTAAGGGACTGCCTTTTAATCAATACTATGTTCCAAAGTGCACTTAAATTGGGTTTAAAAAAAGTGATGAACCATCATCAACTTGAGGAATTTAGTGTGTAGGTCATTGATTTAATCAACTACAGTTTGTATTGCTAGAAATCACAAAAGTAAGAGGAGAAATATGAGCAAAGTAGATTTGAAATACATGGTGTTATTACACATTATTGAAGTAGGTTGACTTTTGATGCTTGTATTTGTAAGTGATTTAATATTAAAATGTTTTTCAGATTTATGAAATTGGAATGTCTTTTCATGTTGTCTTGATATTTTTTCAGCATTAACTGTGTGTTTCCACCATTGTATCTCTTTGGCCTTGCCTTGTGTTCTTAGCTATCATATCTTTGTAAAGGTTCACCATAGTTTGTGATCCATTTATTGAATGTTTCTATTAGTATTCTTCATTATTGAGCCAACAATGCTCATCTGAAATCACTCTCATTCACAAGAGTGTCAGTCATAAAATGCATTACACATCAATGACCAGCAACTACTAAATGCTGTGCATGTGCATGCAGTTCACCCCAGGACTTGGGGAGAAGTAAAAAGCGTGCCCTTCTATGTCTTTTGCTTACAGGAGCGTCTGTTAGCTTTGAAGCGCAGCATGACATTCATGCAGGAGATCGATTTTTCTCAGCAGGCAGCACTGTTAGGCGATGAAGATGTAACACAAGAGGAAACTGTTGCAGAAGTGACTATAGTACCAGTTGAAACAACCACCAAAAAATCCAAGAAACAAAGTAAAGAGGTTATAAGGTAAATTACATTTCAATATCAAATTGCTGCAACTTTTCCAGAGCACCTTTCAAAACTTTGTAAATCCTTTAGAGTATCTTTAAAAGATTTTCTAGACTATAAACATTTTAAAAATCCCAGTTGGAAATATGTTGCAACAATAAGATTAAAAAAAAATATTTTCAAAGAGTCATTGAGGTTGAAACATTAGGAAATGTTGAAGTGTTAGCCATAAATTTATATATCCGCCATCTCTGTTGCTGTAACAGCGCAGTAACCTGCTAGTATTGGAAAATTTTTTTGATGAATGAATAAGAATGCCCAAAAAGTGCATTCTTTAAATTATTCTTCCTGATGATTTTTAAAAAAATGTAACTAGCCTAATAAAACCTACATTTTCTATCCCATCTCTCCTGAATTATTGGATGTAATAGCTGTCAGTCCTTTAAATCACAGTAAATCCTTTTTTTCATCATTCTGAAAGTAGAAATCAAAACTTTATGATAGATACCAGTTAATATGTCATTCTGCTCTATTCCTAATCTCCCCACAATAGGCAGGTAGTTCTTCTATATACTTCTACACCTGAAGAAAGGTTGAGGTCTTATATATAATTTACATCTATTGTAATATTTTAAAATTTCAAACAGTAGAAATGTGTAAAGACTTGAAATTACAGTTCTTCAGTTGACAGTGCTTTCCCCAGCTTTGCCTCTTGCTCTCAGCTTGTTCCAGGGTAGGGTTTTATTTATTATACTACTTGAAGCTTCACTCCACCTTGTGATCTTATCCTTAGAATCAATGTTTACCATCTGGAGCAGATGAGTACAGATGACTAGGAACCACAGCTAATCACTTGAGTAGCAGTGCTGGTCCAGTGAGAACCAGCCCAGTGAATCCTTGCTCAGACATTGTTGTATTATATCAGTCACCTTGTCTATTTGGCAATTATTCTTTTATGGATTATCATTGGTGTTTTGAATTCTTACAATGAAGTTGTAATACCTTGGTCTGTAATTCTTCTTAATAGAACATGTATTAGAGGAACGTAATTGCATAGTGTCACTTCCTGTTATAATATCACCTTTTATAATATTTCAGTTACTTGTATGAGCCGGAAGGAAATGCATGCAGTTCAACTGACAGTACAGCTGAGGAACATGTCTTAGCTTTGGTGGAACATGCAGCAGATGAAGCTCGAGATAGAATTAGCAGAAGTGCTGCTAATTCTAAGGTATATCAGTAAGTCCATTGGATATCGCATGTAGTGTACATAAGAATGCACAAAATGCATGATACTAGAGTAGATGAATCGGCATTACTGATTCTACATTTTGATGATCTTTGGAACCATTTGTATTTCATAAACAATGCAGCAGGAAGCAATTCCTGTGCAAATCTCAGAATGACTCTTCTTCCCTGTACAATTTAAAAATTCACTTTTTCCTCCCATCTTTATTTGTTTCTATTGTAAAACACTGCTGTGGATTCTGACTCTCGTTTTGGGTATTTTATACCATGTCTTTGGCCCAACTTAGTAAACCACAATGGAAGAATAAATCTGTCTCTCCCCTTTGATAATGTAAATTGGTGGCCTGCAAGGTAACCATCAATTCAAAAATAGTCTACATAATAGAATATATGAATCAATCTCATGGACTGGAAAGTATTCGTCTCCACAGAGTATGGATGACAATGAGATGTCCGTGAATCTGACTTCTGTGTCTGTATTGAGCTGCTAAAATCAAAAATCGGGGTGGGGGGTGGGGGGGGGGGGTCAGGTGTTAGCACATCTAGCTTCCTATTTATTTCTGGGCTCCCCACTGCTGTTCTAAATTGAGGGGCTGGGGATAGTTGCCATATATAGCATAACCCTCTTTCAAGTCTCAAACCTTGATTAAAAATTTCAAGTGGATTGTTTATTCTTTATTTTTAATAAAGTATAAGGAGTTAAATGTATTTTGGCTAAATATTTATCTATGTTTAATGTTTCTTGATATCAAATATTAATATAAAATCTACAAGACTGTTAAAAAGATCTCTGGCAATTCTGAGCTATGAAAAGGCCATCAGAGCCTTCCGAAAACGGTACCTGAAGCAATTACCACTTGCCTTGGGTGACAGCTACAGAATTGAGATCTTCAGACTGGCTGGCCTCACAGAGCTGCAAGTGATAATTGTAGCAATAGGTACTGAGCATTTTGGGAAGGTTGGGGTGATGGGAAGAGAACCAGATACTGTAAGGTAAAACATCATGAGATGGGAATGTGTAGGGAGTTACCCTGTACAGGGCAGTAACAAGAAGGGGAGGTGTCCTTGTACTCCTGTTAGGTAAAACATCATGAGATGGGACCAGAGAAGGAGTCACCCAGTACTAAGGAGTAACAGAATGCATCCTTGTACTTACAAGATAAGAGAGACATTGATGGATTGAGAGGCAGGAAGCTAGCAGGGAAAGGATAGCAACAGTTTTAGTCATTGGACAAGTAATGATATGATGATGTTCTAAGCATGTATCCAAGGGTATAAAAAATCACCATTTTGCTGATAACGGCAGAATGCATTCTCCGACTAACTTGGTTGGTCGCAAGTGTTACAATCCGGTAATAAAGAACAAAGAACCCTGATTTCGACTCAGCCTGGTGTTTGTCTCACTCATTCATGAACAAAGCAGACCTAACAATACGGCTGCCTAGTGTCTCAGATGTAATTGTTTTCAATAATTAAAAATGTAAATTGAAAACATTACTTGAACTATCAATATTTAAAATTGGACATTTTTGTAAGGTGTAATTATAATTAAAGATCTTGGCTATTTTTATTTCAGTGAATCAGGTTTTCCCAATTGATCCCATAGAATTCTGCTACCAGCAATGTTAATTTTTTTTTATTTCATGAGAACTTTGATTGCAGAGTGGATTGATAGATTGATATATAAGAATGCACCTTGACTATAAGAGAAATCGGTGCATTTTATCTAACCCAAAATTGTATTTCATTCCAGATTGGGTACCTCAAAAAGGAAGGTGAAGGTCCTTTACTCTTTGCTGTTGTAAACCAATCTGATCCAGAGACAGAAGGCAAGTTGACTCTTTGACGCTTACAGATTTTTGAATGTTTCAGGGTGAAATTGACCAGCAGAGCAGCAAGATGTACAATTAGAATATAGAATTGTCAGCTTCTTTCTTAGTACGTTTAATTATCTTGAGATTTACTCATTCATATGGTATTTGCTGGCAAGGTCAGCATTTAACGCTCATACCTAATTGGAAAGATGATAGGCAACATGAAATATTAGTCCTTTGAAAACATCCCAAGAGACTTAAAAAGCTGCGAATTTGTGTTTGTGCATAGAGCTGTGCATGAATTGCCACTCTAACGGCCTTATGAGGGTCCATTTAAAGTACTGCAGCATAATGGCACAACCTGTGTGTTGGACATAGGTAGGTGAGAGATCAGAGACATTCACAATTGATCGCCTTAAACCTGCACACTTAAACCTGGACAAGCCCATAGTAGTACCACCAGCATGCATATGAGGGAGACCACCCAAGTACAGTAGGCAGACAGAGATACCGGCATTAGTGCCTCCAGAACCCGTTTTGACGGGGGGTGGGGGGGAGGAGGAGGGGCTATGTGGCGGCTCGCCTGCTAGTAAATTAAACTGGCTCGGGAAGTCTTGGGCATCAGGGGTGGCTGGGATCCTGGGGTTTTAAAAAGTGCTTGGGTCCAACAGTAAACTGTTGATTTACGTTTGAACTCAAATCAACTACGACTCTTCATTTCGCATCACCATACAGTGACCACAATACCATGTATTTGATTCATCGGTGAAATTTCTTAGAGATACATGGTGACCTTTTATGTCTTATTTTCATTTGATATAAATGTTTTTAATGTGATTAGATGTACTCACTCTTCCAGGTGAGATATCGTCTTACCTTTGTTTTTTGATTCACGGTATGAATCAAAAGCTACAATATATATGTAACCCTCAAGATGAGCAGCTCAGATTTTTTGGTTTGTTTTTTTTAAATAGAATAGGTTGGGTGGGTTTTTAATATAATGACTTTTCTGTCTTCACCCAATGCAATGGAGGGGGTCTGAGTTTATACTGTTTGAAATTTTATCTTGACATGTATATACCTATGTGATATTTCAGTTTTGTTCCTTTTTCTTCATTGTACTATATTTATTATAAAAACAAATAAAAAGGATTGAAAAAATAATAATTTTGTTAGGAAGAATGTGAGGGGAGGATGGAGGGCCTTGTGGCAATTGAGAGTTATTAAACTGAATTTTGCTGAAGGTTAGTGCTTTTACTTAACTACTGTCATAATAAAAGTTGCAGTTGCATGTTCACCATTATCAGTATGCAGTTAGGGAAATTAACACAGAGGTACATTTGTTTGCAATGTCCACATGTTACCTAGAGAAGCTCTATTCATTTATGATGATGAATAATGATTGCACATCTGATTTGAACATGTATAAAACCTCTCTGTAATAGAACATGTATTAAACTTCTGTTAATATTGAAACTTCTGTTAATATTGCAGAGGAAGAAGTTCACCCAGTGGATTTGAGTTCCCTAACAACTAAACTCCAACCAGGTACCAATACAATGGGATTTAAAGATGATAGAAGAAATAAAGCTTTATCAGGTAAGACTTTATATTGGTTTAAAAATATATATAAAGAGGCTAAATCAAACTACCTGTAGTTTTTTTTCCCCAAAGAATATACAGTACAACTCCAATTATCCAAAATGGTCAGGACCAGGCCTATTTCAGATAAACAATATTTTTGGATAACTGGTCATTTTTAAAAGACAGCTCAGTAGCAAAAACAAATCACTTGTAACAGTGTTTAAACAACAACGAACAACAAAGAAAAATTTTTAAGCATGAAATACGACAAAACAACCTGAACAAAATAAGATAAATCCAACACTAAAATCTCAAAATTGTACCCGGAGGTTTTTTTCAACCTGTGATATAATTTCAGCTCTGAAAAAAATTTGGATAACTGAGGATTTCTGACTGTTTTGGATATCCTCGTTTATCCAAATATTTTCAGAGGCGAAATTGTCATTTTGGTTTGAAATTTTTTGGATAAATGAGGATTTCTGATTTTTCTGAAATCCTCAATTATCCAAAAAAAAATTCAGAGCCGAACAAACATCACTTCCAGGTCCAAAATTTTTTTGGATAACTGAGGATTTTGGATAATTTAATTTCGGATAATCTAGTTGTACTGTAATTAGGACATAGCACACTGCAGCAGCATAATTTAGGCTCTGTAGTCCACAATGTTGTGCCAAACTATATAAATCCATCCATGATCAATCTAACCCTTCTCTCCCCCATGGTCCATAACCAAACCTCCCCTCCCCCTTCCCCCACCATCCCCTCACCATGACTCATTTTTCTTACATCCATGTGCCTATTCTTTTAAATGTCCTTATTATAACAGCTTCAGTCACTACCCCCAGCATTCTTATGTTTAAGAGGAAACTACCTCTGAGATTTTCCCTAAGCAGATTTTCATTTAAACTGGTGTCCTCTGGATTTGGCCATTGCCACCCTAGGAAAAAGATGATGGCTGCCACTCTATGCCCTCATAATAATATTGTCACCTCTCATCCTCCATTGGTCCAAGGAGAAAAGTCCTAGCTTGCTCAATTGTTCCTCAAAGACATGTTCTCTAATTCAGGCAGCATCCTGATGAATTTCAACATTTTTCAAAGCTTCAGCATCCTTCCTATAAAAAGATAAACCTGGAAAAAAAACACCATACACTGTGTGGTCTAACCATAGTTTTAAGGTGCTGCAAAATTAGATCGCGGCTCTTGAACTCAGTCCCCCAACTAATGAAATCCAACACACCCTACACTGCTTTAACCACAATATCAACTTGTATGGTCACCTTGAGGGATCTCAAGGTCCCTCTGTTCTTCCACACTCCGAAGAGCTCTGCCATAAACTATGTACTTTCCTTCAGGTTCGATCTTCCAAAGTGCATCACCTTTTTATATGGAATTCTATCTGCCTCTTCTCTGCCCAACTCTATATTCTGTCTTTTTCCTGTTGCCTAAGGTAACCCTCTACACCAGTGGTTCTCAACCTTTTTCTTTCCACTCACGTACCACTGTAAGTAATCCCTATGCCATCAGTGCTCTATGAATAGGGTTTGCTTAAGGTAGTATGTGAGTGGGAAGGGAAGGTTGAGAATCACTGCTCTAGGCCCAACTGTTACTGAAATATTTTGCTTGAGAAAATTTGTCATTGGTCCTTTTCCTTTTGAGTTATGAAACCGTGCACATAACGAGTCAATTAAGTATGATTAAAACTGGTTTTCAAATTTTTTCTTTCCACCTACCTTCCACCTTAAGTAATCACAGAGTACCTATGGTGTAGGGAATGTTTAAAGTGGTAGGTGAGTGGAAAGAAAAAGGTTGAGAACCACTTCTCTACACATGCACAACACCTCCAACCTTTGTGTCATCTGCAAACTTCCTAACTGACTTTTCTATTTGTTTGTCCAAGTCATCAGGGATCCCAGAACATGTCCTTGTGAAGCATCATTAGTCACTGACCTCCAGTCAGAATGCACTCCAGATATTACCACCCTCTATCTTCTGTGGGCTACCCAATTCCAAATTCAAGCAAGTCAAGGTTTCATGGATCCTATGCTTCATGATTTTCTAGATAACCCTACCATGGGGAACCTTGTCAAAAGACTTTGTAAAATCCATTTCAACCACTCTACCATCATCAACCAGTTTATCACTTCATCTAAAATCTCATTTATGTTTGCCCTTCCCAAAGCCCTATTAGAGGGATAGTCTTATTATCCCTGATAAGACTATGCTTCTCCACATGTTCATAAATTATGATCGAAAGAGTTCTGTCCAATAGCCTACTGCTGACATGAGACTTGCTGGTCTATAATTACCTGGATTCACCCTATTACCTTTCTTGAACAACTGGACATTTGCCATCCTCCAATTAACAGGATAAATGACGTGAATTTGTGGAGACAGAATGTCAGAAAATGGATTTGATGGGGTGGCATCAGTAGGTTGGACCCCCAGGATCAGTACTGGGTCCTTGGCTAATCCCATTTTGATTTGATGATTTGGAAGAAAAAGAAAGAATGCAACATATTCAAGTTTGCAGTTAGAACTGAACTGATCAGAGGTTGAGCTTTGAGGAAGATTCATTGCCTGTAAAGATTCAATGCCTGTAAATAAAAGAACAGGTAATGCTAATGGAGCAAATTGATGACATTTTAAGAAGAATGTTTCCATATTTTGATTAAAAAATAGAACACCATTTTGTTTTAAGTAATGGGAATTAAGTCAATGTTGGAGATGTGTTGGAATAAGCAGGGGCATGCAGCAAGTAGTTGGTCAGATAAATGGCTTGTTAAACTATTTCCCCAGGGTCAAAATATTGATGAGTTTTCATACTCCCATAAAATGCTTAACTTTACTTTTGAACTTGGAAACAAACATTATGTAAATGGATTAATTTGCTCGCATCCTTGAATTTATTTGAGTCAATATTTATTGTTTTCATGTTCAAAATGAAACCTGTTAGATTTAATGGCATTCAGACACTTTCTTTATTCACTGCAGTAACTTATCTCAACTGTGTGTACACTGCACAGTCAATCCAAAACAATACCATCTTCCCAAATCTTACTCCAGAAGAGACAGAACTGCTGTATTCCACATATGGAGAAGAGACTGGGGTGCAGTGCGCCTTGAGGTAATCAAATTCTGAAATACCATGAGAAAACCATTGGTTTTTTTTAATATATTGCATATAGAAAAATACTTGCTGCAAAGAGGTTTTGATTTTCCAAACATAATTATTGGAATTTGGATGTGCATTTATCCTGTAGATTGTGTTATTTCATTGTATTCCTACCTTTCCATCATATGTGAATAACTTAATCATTTATACCATCTTTTAGGTTAGAGTCACAGTTATTTCATCTACACTTAAAGTTAATATGAAAAGAAATGACTGTTAAGTGATAATTATAGCAATGTTAATATTTGTTGTACACATGAAATGCTTTTTAAAAATATGACCTTTTAGAGGCCATTTATTGTAATTCTTTTGAGGGACTGCATTGCAGGCTAATGGAGAGATTAAATAAACCTGACATTTTTATGGACAGGAACTCTGCCAACAGATGAGATCATTCTTCTTTTGGATAGTAGTTCTGTAGGGAACATTCCTGTGTTATTTTTCATTGATTTTTGTACTCTACATTACAAAATACTAACCACTACCTCAGCCATTGGACCCACCATTGAGGCCATGCGAAACTCTGGATTGAAATGAACTGAAGGGAGACCTCTTTAGTATCTAACACCTTAGCTCGAGAGATAATCAATATAATTAATATCCAATAGTGTGGCCAACCTCAAAGTTTTTTTTTTAATTCCACTGTATATTTTTTTTAAGGGGTGTAATGGATTTTAATTACATTTTTACTTAACTATTTAAAAAATTTGACCATTTTAATTGTTTCTAAATACCTGAATACACAAGACGTTTTACATCAGTTAAATTATCCTCCAAAGCACAGAGCTGCCGTGACTACTGGAAATGGAGCCTCAGGTGAAACCTTGTGATCACTTGAAGCTTGTTTGGCTTTGTAAAAGGGCAATTGAATGGAGGCTGCCTAAACCACTCATCTCTCCAGTTCCATCCACCTTCTCTCAATTTCTCCATCTTCACTGCATCTGTTCCCAAGATGAGGTTTTCCAGTCCAGAGCTTTTGAAATGTCTGCCTCTACCAACATGGCTTCCCTCCACCACTCAGCCCTCACCTGCATCTCCTCTCTTTCCCACTCATCTGCCCTGGCCCCCTCTGCTGCCAGATGCAACAAACAGAATCCCTCTCATTCTCACCTACCACCTCACCAGCCATCGCATCCAAAACATCATCTGCCAGAATTTTCGCCACTTACTACAGGATCCCACCACCAGACACATTTTTCCTCTCCTCCCCTCTCAGCCTTCTCCAGGGACCATTCCTCTGCAATTCCCTCATGCACTCATCCCACCCCACCTATCGCACCCCTGGCACTTTCCCCTGTGCCCACAGAAGGTGTGTCACTTGCACCCACACCTTCTCCCTCACCATGACGGAGCCCCAAACAGGCCTTTCATGTGAAGCAACACTTCACTTACATCCAGATTATTTATTGAATCCAGTGCACCCTTTGTGGAGAGACCAGTTGCAGACTGGGAGATTACTTGGCAACCACACCGACCTCTCAGTGGCCAACCATTTCATTTCTGGGTAACACATCGTGCTCACATCTCTGTCCATGGCCTTATGTGCTATCCCACCCTGACCACTCACAGATTGGAGGAACCACACCTTATTTTCCGTCTGGGCACCTTCCAACCACATGGTATGAACATTGACTATACTGCTTTCCATTAAACCTGCTTGCCTTTTCTTTCTCCTCCCCCCTTTTCCTGTCCTTGTAGTTCTTTCACATACATAGCCCTATCATTCCCCCATTCCCCCTCATTGCTGCTGTCCCCTCTGTCTCTCCACCTATCATCTCATGCCTTGCCACTCTCCCCTTCCCCCTCCTATTCTTGTTCGGACGCTTGCCAGCATTCTCTCATACTTTGATGAAGGGTTCAAGCCCAAAATATTGGTTATGTATCTTTGCCTTTGTTTCATAAAGGACACAGTTTAACCTACTGAACTTCTCCAGCATTTTGTGTTTTTACTCCCTCCAGTTTCTCTTTGTTTCCTGGCATTGCACAATAAAGGTGTAGGTAAGGTAGTGTCCACCAGATGGCATCAGGTACTTCAAAAAAAATGCTTTTGGCTTAGAATTTCTGGATGTAAACTTGCTAATAATTACAATTTCTTTCATACAAAATAGACAGTATTCATTTCATTAATACAATATTAGGTAGTCATTACTTGAAGATTTAAAATCCAGAAACAGCAGAAAGAAATACCATGACCTCTTACATTTTGATTGAATTTAATTTTGCAGGACTTTTTTTTGAAAGTGCATAATATGTGTGTTCTAATAATATTTTTTCTGTAGTTTGCAAGAGTTTGTTAAAGATTGTGGAAGTTCCACAAAGAAAATTGTCGATGATTTGTTGAATCAAATCACAGCAGGGGAACATTCCAAAACTGTCTACCACTTATCACAAGTAAGAACAATCTTGCATAGCTGTAATAGATATTAATGGGCACTGTAGGTCATCCAGCAGATCACACAAATGTCTAAAGAAAGTTAAAAATGTATTGATTTAATTAGGCATTTGGAATATTCAACTTTTTATAATGAATTCAAACTCTGTAACTAAAGTTTACAATTCAACAATCAGACCAGTATTTTGATTATTTAATCTGATTGCTTCTATTTGCATTGGTATCCAAGCAATTCAGAGTGCGAGAATGGGACTGATGAGATTGCACAACAGGGTTGACAGAAACTTCAGAGGCATCCATGAGCCATATATAGTTGAAATTATCAGTAGTCCTCAATAACCAAAGCACTTTTTAAAAAATGTAAATAAGAAAATTGCCTCAGAACTATTCAACAGAATCCTTCAGTGAATTATTGAAATATATTTTGTATTATAAAAGAGCTTGGGATCAAGGATATTGTATTACTTTAATTGGAGTAAGTCAAGTATATAAGGTAATCACTGAATTTTATTTCTAGGATCTGGGCATCTCTGGCAAGACAAATTACCATTCCCATTTGCTCTTGGGAAGGTGAGAGCAATTGGGGATGGTAATACCAATTATGATTTGGTTGCCATTTTACTTTCGTGGCCCATTTTATTTGGAAGTTCTTTAATTTGGACCCATTGACAAGGAAGGAACAGGAATACATTTCCAAATGGGATAATGGATGAATGCTTGTTGATTTAAGCATTTGATGCCACATATTTTGGGGGTTAGGGGTTAGTGCCACATCAAAGAAACATATGGTGAGTTTCTTCGTTTCTTTTCTGAGGCTAATAGGTTCCAATTTTCTTTTATTGGGAATGGTTAGAATATGAATTTTGCAATTAATGAACAGCTTTGAAGTATTCAGGACGGGTCTAACTAAATACCCATGAGAGAAAAGGATGGAAGATTATGCTGATAGATTGAGAAAAAGCAGTATGCATATCAGAAACATTTGCAAAAATAACAATAAACTTTATATAATAGTTTAACAATGTTTAAATCCTTTTTTAGAAAAGAAATATCGAGCAAAAATCAAATAAGGATACTAAAATGAATCTTGATGAAGTGCAGGTATGAAGTTTATTCAAAGATTTTATTTATTGGAAGCCATAATCTCATGTCAATAATAAATTGGGTTCTGGAGACATATCAGTTTAACCTACTAAAAGAGGGTATGAGTAGAAGTTCTAGCAATAAAACCTCCACTTTATTGCTCCTAAAAATTTGAACTTTCTACTCACTAAACATCACCATATTTAACATAGGTTGCAACTGTTGAGGTGTTGCTGTCCTCTTTCACCAGGAAGATTTTTGCTCCTCCTAGTGTTGAAGGTATTCTCAAAGTGGCTTCAGACCAGCATAAGGCAGCACCAACGTGATTTTCTTAGGTAGGCAGACACTGAAAAATTGTCAAGTTGCTTTCTTTAGTCTTTTCAAAAATCTTAATAAACCCTTTGAGTCCATCATTTGTAAGAGTCTGTGGAATATCCTGTTAAAATGTGGCTTCCAAACACCATTTAGCATTTCAAAACTGCAACCATCCTGTGCAGTAGGTCTATCTCCCTCTGAGGCAGATGCCAATGGAACTGGTCAAAATCGGAGTGTCATCATCCCAATCTTGGGCTGGTGGCAATGTCTTTCAACCTCTCTCTGGAATAAAATAGTGGTGCTGGCGGTGCTGCTTCAGTGGCAACGCTGATGCAGAGAGCGGAGACATAGTGCTCTCCAGTGGGTCCAACCGTCCAGTCCATCTGTCTTCGACTCTGTACAGGCTTTAAAAAGCTGGTTGAAGAGACGATGGTGGTTTTATTTAAAATCCTGTGACCTAAGATGGTGGTGCTTTATGTTCGGCAGCCACCAGACTTCAGAGAAGCAGAGGATTGGCGTTGGGCACCAGAAAACAAAGCAACCACCCCCAACTTCAACTCCCCCCCCCAAACATAGGCAGATGAACTTACAGCGTGAATTGAAATGTGGAATTATGACATTGTGGCCATAAGTGAAACCTGGTTACAGGAGGAATAGGACTGGCAGCTCTATCTTCCAGGCTTCCATTGTTTCAGGCAAAATAGAGCGGGGTGGGGGGGTGTGGAGGCTGAGAAATGGGTAAGGTACGGCCATACCCATGGGGGTATATTATTAGGCTGCCCATTAGTCAAAGAGAATTGGAGGAGCAAATCTACAGAGATAACAGACAACTGAAGGTGATGGTAGGAGATTTTAACTTTCCATATATTGAGTGGGACTCCCATACCGTAAAAGGGCTGGATGCCTGGCAGTTTGTCAAATGTGTTCAAGAACATTTTCTTAATCAATATATAGAAATACCAACTAGAGAGAGTGCAATACTAGATCTCCTATGGGGGAATGAGACAGGGACAAGTGACAGAAGTACGTGTAGGTAGGTCGTGTTTAACCAATACAATAGTTTTTTTTTGAAGAGTTAACAGGAAAGGTGATGAAGTAAAGGCTGTGGATGTTGTCTACATGGGCTTTATTAAGGGTTTTGACAAGGTCCCACATGGGAGATGAGTCAGGAAGATTCAGACGCTCAGTATTCATAGTGAGGTAGTAAACTGAATTCGACATTGGCCATGCGGGGTAGATGACTGCTTCTCAGACTGGAGGCCTGTGTCTAGTGGTGTGCTTCAGGGATCAGTGCTGGGACCATTGTTGTTTGTCATCTTTATCAATGATCTGGATGATAATGTGGTAAATTGGATCAGCAAATTTGCAGATGACACAAGATTGGAGGAGTTGTGGACAGCAAGAAAGGAATTGCAGAGGGAGCTGATCCAGATCTCTCTGCAAGCAAGGAAACTTGCAGAAAGTTCTTGGACCTGCTCGAAAAAATTAGCTGAAAAATGGCAGATGGAATTTAATGCAGACAAGTGTGAGATGTTGCATTTTGGAAGGGCAAACCAAGAAAGAACATACATGGTAAATGGTAGGGCCCTGAGAAGTGCGGTAGAACAGAGGGATCTGGGAATACAGATGCATAGTTCCCTGAAAGTGGTGTCACAGGTAGATAAGGTTGTAAAGAGAGCTTTTGGCATATTGGCCTTCATAAATTAAAGTATTGAGTATAGGTATTGGGATGTTATGTTAAAGTTCAATAAGACATTGGTGAGGCAATGTGTGTAGTTTTGGTCACCTAACTACAGAAAAAAATCAATGAGATTGAAAGATTGCAGAGAAGATGTATTAGGCTGTTATAATGACTTCAGCAACTGAGTTACAGGGAAAAGTTAAACAGGTTAGACTTCCCCCCCCCCTCCCCCCACCCCGGAGCGTAGAAGAATGAAGGGAGGTTTGATATAACTATTTACAATTATGACGGTTATAGATAGAGTAAATGTAGGTTGGCATTTTCTACCAAGGGTAGGTGAGATATGAACCAGAGGACCATGGGTTAAGGGAAAAAGTTTAGGAGGAACATTAGAGGGAACCTCTTGACACAGAATCGTGGGGGTGTAGAATGAGTTGCCAGCTGGAGTGGTGAATGTGAGCTCAGTTTTAACATTTTAGAAGAATTAAGTACATGGATGGAATGGGTATGGAGGGCTATAGACTAGGCAGAAAAATAGTTTGACTGAAGGGGCCTCTTTATGTGCTGTCATGTTCTATAGATGTGGATGCAATTCTATTTTGCCAGCCTTGCCTACTGCTTATGCTCAATACAGTGTTCATAATCATGTCATCATACCAGTATTTTGGCTTACAAAGCAATAAGTCTCCATTTTCAATTGCTTTCCTTTATTTCTGTTTTCTAATTGAATGCATAATCTTTTCTGCTCCTGCCTCATTTTACCTTTCATCTGTACCATTAGTGCCTATATTAACTGTTTTTTTTTGTAGGCTCCAACAATTTTTATAAAAGAGGAACCCAAGTTGCAGCCTGTCTGTCCAGAGATATCTAAACCAATAATGGTGAGAGAACCTGAGCATAGAGTAATTTTATTAAAAGCAGAAATAGTTTTGATTAAAAATGCATCTTATATGGTGCCTTTCTTAGATTCAGGACTATTGACCCACTTAGGATCAAACTAAGTAAAGTGTGTTCGCTGGTGGTCAGTTTTCTCTGACGATGAACAAAATATAAGAGCATGTTTCAACTTCAAAAAGTGAAAATATTCAGTTAAGTACATTTGCCTAGAAATTATTTAAGGAATTTTTGAGAAAACAGTGGAACTGTTTGATAATGAATTTGAAAATTAGATCCACATTGTGATCCATCAGGAACTTGATTCTGAAAATAAAATCTGATCGATGCAGTGTTTAAATTGTTCCGTCTGACAGATCTATAACACTCAGAATATGGCACTGGTGTTGAGCTATTGATATCTGGCATTATGACCAGCGATGGACAATCCTGAGAAAATGGCTGTAGTTTTTTTGTTTAGATGCTGCTAAGTCGCAGAAATGTCTCTTTATTGTAGTTCCCAATTAATCACCGAATGTTTCAAGAATCACGAAAAGGATAATTAAAAGGGGAAGAGAGGGCAATATCAATTTTTAAATTACTGGATAAAACGATTTTATAGTTTGAAAGTAAAATGAAAATTACCTTCAGAACGTGTTAGAAATTATTCAAGCGACAGAACAAAAATAGTTTGCAAGGACAGAGCATAGAAGATTAGGAAGGTGAGAAATAAACTTTCAGTAAGCTGGAGGTTGTAAATGCTGGGACTTCTGTCACCAAAAGCTTATTTTCATGAGAAGTCTAACTTGCAGTTGGTTGATTACCAGCTCAGGAAGGTCAACATATCAGTTTTATCTCTTCATCAAAATTGGGGTGTTACTCTTTTTAGTCGTTCAGTATTCATTTGTGATTTTTATTCTCATTGCATGTGCTGCATTCAAACAGATTTTATTGATCAAGAATGTTTTTAAAGTTCTAGCCAATTGTATTGTAATGCAAAACTAGTGGTGTGTTTCAAAAATATTGCTTGTGCAAAATTAGCAGTTTTAATCTAATACTTGCTCTTGGAAAGATTTTCATCTATCTGAATTGAAAATGCTTTACGAAAATCTAAATATTAATGTTTTTTGTAGGTAAATCTTCAATATTGGGCAGAATGTTGGTAAACTATGAAATGCTCTAGATGTGCAGAACTTGTGAAAATTACAGGACAATAAGTTGCTTCCATATTACAATTGATACTTGGAAGTATGATGTGGTAGCAATTAGTGAGACATGGTTGCAGGAGGGATGTGATTGGCAACTGAATATCCCTGGGTTTCGTTGTTTTAGGTGTGATAGAGTCGGAGGGGCAAGAGATGGTGGGGTTGCATTGCTTGTCAGGGAAAATATTACAGCGGTGCCTAGGAAGGATAGATTAGAGGGCACATCCACGGAGGCTATTTGGGTGGAACTGAGGAGTAGGAAAGGAGAGGTTACACTTGTAGGGGTGTATTATAGACCGCCCGGAGGGGACCGAGACCTAGAGGAGCAAATCTGTAGGGAGATAGTAGATATTTGTGATAAGCACAGGGTTGTAATTATGGGAGATTTTAATTTTCCACATATAGATTGGGAAACACATTCTGTGAAAGGAATGGATGGGTTAGAGTTTGTGAAATGTGTGCAAGATAGTTTTTTACAACAATATGTAGAGGTGCCGACCAGAGAAGGAGCAGTGTTAGATCTACTGTTGGCAAATGGGATGGGTCAAGTGACGAAGGTTAGTGTTGGCGAGCACTTCGCGTCCAGTGATCATAATGCCATCAGCTTCAATGTCATTATGGAAAGAGAGAAATCAGGGCCAAGGATTGAGGTTTTTGATTGGGGAAAAGCTAGATTTGAGGAGATGCGAAAGGACTTGCAGGGTGTGCATTGGGACAATTTGTTTTATGGGCAGGATGTAGTAGAGAGATGGAAGTCTTTTAAAGATCAGATTTTGAGAGTGCAAAAGCTTTATGTTCCTGTTAGGTTAAAAGGAGGGGCAAAAGGTTTGAGAGAGCCGTGGTTTTCAAGGAATATTGGAAACTTGGTTCGAAGAAAAAGGGAGGCGTACATTAGATATAAGAAGCATGGAGTTAAGGAGATGTTTGAAAGATACATTGAATGTAAGAGGAATCTTAAGAGAGGAATTAGGAAAGCTAAAAGAAGGTACGAGAAAACTATGGCAAGCAGGGTGAAAACAAATCCAAAAGAGTTCTACAAATATGTTAATGGTAAGAGGAAAGCTAGAGACAAAATTGGTCCCTTAGAAAATCAGAGTGGAAAACTGTGTGTGGAACCTAGAGAAATGGGGGAGATATTGAACAGTTTCTTTTCTTCGGTATTCACTAAGGAGAAGGATATTGGGAGATGTGGGATAAAAAAAGCAAATTGGGTAAATATGGGGAATATAGAGATTACAAAAGGTGTAGTTTTAAGGCTTTTGAAGAATATAAAGGTGGATAAGTCTCCGGGACCAGACGGGATCTTCCCCAGGACATTGAGAGAAGTGAAGGAGGAAATAGCAGAGGCTCTGGCGGTAATTTTTCAAATGTCATTAGATATGGGGATAGTGCCGGAGGATTGGCGCATTGCGCATGTGGTTCCGTTATTTAAAAAGGGTTCAAGGAGGAAGCCTGGCAACTATTGGCCTGTAAGTTTGACGTCTGTGGTAGGTAAATTAATGGAGAAAATTCTTAGAGATAGTACTTATAAACATCTGGATAGACAGGGTCTGATCAGGAGCACTCAACATGGATTTGTGGGAGGAAGGTCATGTTTGACCAATCTGATTGAATTTTTTGAAGGGGTGACTAGGAATGTGGATGAGGGTAGCGCAGTGGATGTTGTCTATATGGACTTCAGTAAGGCCTTCGATAAGGTACCACATGGAAGGTTAGTTAGGAAGGTGCAGTCTTTAGGTATAAATTTTGAGATAGTCAAATGGATTGAACATTGGCTGAAAGGGAGAGGCCAGAGAGTGGTAGTGGATAATTGTCTGTCAGGTTGGAGGCCGGTGACCAGTGGTGTGCCTCAAGGATCTGTATTGGGCCCATTGTTGTTCGTTATATACATTAATGATCTAGATGATGGGGTGGTGAATTGGATTAGTAAATATGCAGACGATACTAAGATAGGTGGAATAGTGGATAATGAAGAAGGTTTTCAAGGATTGCAGAGGGATTTGGGCTGCTTAGAAAAGTGGGCTGAAAAATGGCAGATGGAATTTTATGCTGATTAGTGTAAGGTGCTTCATTTTGGTAAGAAGAATCAGAATAGGACATATGTGGTAAATGGGAGAGCATTGAGGAATACAGAAGAGCAGAAAGATTTAGGAGTGACGGTACATTGTTCCCTGAAGGTAGAAACTCACGTGAATAGGGTGGTGAAGAAGGCTTTTAGTATGCTGGCCTTTATCAATCATTGCATGGAATATAGGAGTTGGGAGGTGATGTTGAGATTGTATAAGACGTTGGTGCGGCCTAATTTGGAGTTCTGTGTGCAGTTCTGGTCGCCTAATTATAGGAAGGATATAAACAGAGTGGAGAGAGTGCAGAGAAGGTTTACCAGAATGTTGCTTGGGTTTAAGCATCTGGAGTATGGGGAGAGATTGGACAGATTGGGTCTTTATTCTTTGGAGTGTAGAAGGTTGAGAGGGGATTTGATAGAAGTATTTAAGATTATGAAAGGGATAGACAGAATGGATGTGGATAGACTATTTCCATTAAGAGGAGGAAAGTTTAAAACAAGAGGACATGAGTTAAGAATTAAGGGGCAGAGGTTTAGAGGTAACATGAGGGGGAACTTCTTTACTCAGAGAGTGGTAGCTGTGTGGAATGATCTTCCGGGAGAAATAGTGGCGGCGGAATCAATTGTATTATTTAAGAAAAGGTTGGACAGGTATATGGATGAGAAGAAGATGGAGGGTTATGGGCATCGTGCAGGGAGTTGGGGCTAGAAAGGGGTGTTTGGTTCGGTGTGGACTAGAAGGGCCTAATGGCCTGTTTCCGTGCTGTAATTGTTATGTTATATGTTATGTTATTTTTAAAAGTTGTACTTTATTCATTACTATAGGCTGGTGGAGCAGATGGCAATGCAGGTGACAACCGTGCTGGCTTGGATTTCATTCCTGTGAAGTCTTATTCTGATGTTTCCTTGGATATTTCTTTATTAAACTCACTAGGTGAGTGTGAGTTGTAGTTGGGACATGGTCTTTCAAGTGGCCAGTTCCAACTGAATTCTTACATAAATATCACATTTAACACTGAATGAATGACATTTACATCAAATTAACAAAAGTTCAAACCTTTTCCTTAAGAGACATAATCTTCTGAAACCAAAAGCAGATCATGATTTTAAGTAGACATTAAGAGTCGTTTGTTGCTCCTTGTTATTTTGGCCTTTTTCTGATCTAAAGAGTTTAGTAAAATGGGTGTGGATACCAATTGACATCAGAAGATTCTGCTATAGATGATTTTTAGCAAAGCAAAACTGTGTTGATAACAGTTTCCAAAGTAAATGCTGCATTATAAGTAGATAAATAGATAGTGTCCACTTTATTTTCCTGTAATTAGTGTCAAGATGGCAAAACTGTTTTTATTGACTTAATGTAAATGACCAACACACAGCAGTAAGTGTCACGCAGTATTTCTCATTTTAGTTTTGGTCTTTATGATTAATTACAGTACATAATTCACAGCTTTGGATGAGCTTACAAAAATCCATTTCTTTGACTTGAATTTTGAGAGTCTTGCTTTGCTTTTGTTCCTTTCCTGAATCATTTGTATTTGCATGTTCTTCCATTCTTTACAGTTATACTTACATCACAGCTTTCACAGCACTGCAGAATAATTGTTTAATGTCTAAAAAGATTTTCATTCTGCAACATTTTAGCAACATGAAATGTTCAAAATTAGCAAAGGTTAACTATTTATAGACTAGTATTTACCAGTCAAAATACAAACACTGAAATATTGCTACATTTGTGAATTGGTTAGCTTATTATTATTTTACCTTGGAATACAAATTTGAAACCATTTGACCCAAACGAGTCTTGTTTTTCTGTCTGCATGTTCCCATATATAAATTGTGTGTCATCTTGTTTCTGATGGTTTTGATTATAGTTTGATCAATGAATATTGATAATTGAGCAATCTTCCTCTTAAAAGTCAAATGATAATGGTTTTCCATAAGTGGAAAAGTTTTAGTGATGGAAGAAGATGTTGACTAGGTTAGTGAATTGGAAAATGTTCCATTTCTCACTTGCGGCAATCCTGCCCCGCTGAGCAGAACATTTTCCATTTTTCTAAAGCAAGCCCCACCCTCCCCATGAACGCTTTTCCAGTTTGCTCTAATTTGTTTACTGTATCCCTTAAGAGTTTACCAGTTTCCTAGGATACCTAAGCTGCACCTTAATTTAAAATTTGTCACGTTTTAGGGAAAGTAGTGAAGAAGGAGCCTGATCACGATGATAACCAGAGAAATCTAGATGAGACCACCAAGTTGCTGCAGGATTTGCATGAGGCTCAGACAGAACGCGTCGGTTCCCGACCTTCCTCAAATCTCAGCTCAATCTCCAGCAACTCTGACCGTGAGCAGCACCACCTAGGTATAAACTAAGTTAAAATAGTTTTGGTCCAGTTTGCGCCTGCTGAACTTAGATTAAGATTAGTCTTCAGAGAATTGTCAATGAGACCCTTTTTTTTTGCTGTTTGGAGAAAAGTATGCCAGATTTGTCTTTGCATGTTCTGTTGTGGTACTGTTGACTTAGTAGGTGAGACAAATGCAATGATGGAAGCTATTTAATCTTGTTGCTCCTCCTTGTGATATTATTTGTTGTTTAACCTTTCTCTTCCTCACCCTGTTCCACATAATCCCTCTCTACTTCCTCACGATTCAATTACTGCACAGGTAGTCCCTGACTTACGCTGGGGTTCCGTTCCGGCACTCCTATCGTAAGTCTATAAAGAGTACCGCACATACTGTACCATTTTTTGTTAAATTAAATGATGAATACCTTTATTCCACACTAAAACAAAATTAATGTATACAGCTGAAAGCACACTGGGCCTGAAGAATGTTTGAAGAATTGCTGGGTGATGGGGAGGCTAAAGCAACAGGGTCATCAATTTCACTCTCTTTTAATGATGCTCAAGAACAGCTCATACAACGTACTGTATCATCGACACCTGTTGAAGGTTCTGGACCATCGACACCTGTTGAAGATTCTGGACCTTCGAAACCTGTTGAAGGTTCTGGACCATCGACACCTGTTGAAGGTTCTGGGCCATCGACACCTGTTGAAGGTTCTGGGCCATCGACTCCTGTTGAAGGTTCTGGGCCATCGAGACCTGTTGAAGGTTCTGGGCCATCGACACCTGTTGAAGGTTCTGGACCATCGAAACCTGTTGAAGGTTCTGGGCCATCGACACCTGTTGAAGGTTCTGGGCCATCGACACCTGTTGAAGGTTCTGGGCCATCGACTCCTGTTGAAGATTCTGGGCCATCGAGACCTGTTGAAGGTTCTGGGCCATCGAGACCTGTTGAAGGTTCTGGGCCATCGAGACCTGTTGAAGGTTCTGGGCCATCGACACCTGTTGAAGGTACTGGGCCATCAATACTTGTTGATGGTTTAATAGGCATAGTCTTCTTCAGGAAGATATTAAATTTTGACTGGACAGATTGTTTCTTCTTTTCAATGTAAATTTCTCTGTAGCAAGCAAGAGCATCATGTATCTGCCTGTCACCTTTTGCAAATCTCTTGTAATTGACGTCGATTTCTTTTACTATTTATACACCCCTATTGATAGTAGCAAGCGCTTCAGCCAGTTTCTTTGCTGTGAATTTTGGTGCCTCGGGTATAACTTCCGCTTACTCTGACTCAGTTCCTTTCTTGCTTCCTCCAGTTTGATCAGCTCCTCATTGTAAAGCTCTTCAGCCTCAATGCCAACAAGCTGATGAACATCCTCTTCATCCATTTCCAATTCCAGGTGTTTCCCAAGCATATGTATTTCATCAACAGCAATATACTTGTTAAAGTCTTTGAAAGTGCTCACAAATGTCTTCATCATTACCAGCTTGCTGCCTTCATGCAGAGCAAGTATCTTGAGTTTCGTCTCCAGAGTAATTGCTCTCCTCTTTTTCTTCTCACCAGAAGCAGGAGTAATGGGCATTTAATAGCATGCTGGGCTGCTTACAGTGTAATCATTGCGTGATCGCTACAGAGACTATGAGCATGATTGAGTCAGCATCGTGAGAGAGTAGCATGCCTGTACCGCATATCGCAAGAACAGAGATTCGAACTTGAAAGTCGGATTCAAATCATCATAACTTTGAAAATTTGTAAGTCAGGGACTATCTGTATCTAACTGATTTGGTTGACAACAGGAGAGGGCAAGTCTCATGTTGATTGAAGTTGTGCTAACTCAATCTTCCTCAGAACATACCACCCCGTATTCCCTGCTTCAAAATGAGAATCTGAGATGTGAATGCTTAATCTGGATGATGGGATAGCAGAACAATGAGCAAAAGTTCCCAGATGCTTCGTGAACTGGCTTTTTGGCAATCCGCCAAAGCCTCCTGAACTCCTCAAAGATGAGGCTGAGGCTCCGAGGCCATTGAGACACCATCGAAAGGCAACAATAATCGACCGCCAAGCTAATCTGTGATGAACCAGCAGAGGAGTCACCGATGTTAAACTTCTAACAAGCAAATTCAGCTATAAAAATAGTAGTTCCATGGTGGAGTAAATCCATCCTGGCAAACAGCCAGCTAATTGCTTGAACTGTGTAGTCGGAGACTGCAAAGGTTAGTCATAAGTAGCAGAGTTCTTCTGAATAAGAAGTTTCCCTGAGTACTCATAAACTACAGACACAAAGCCACCTTTCGATTCAAATTCTTCTTCAGCTGTTTAAGTCATTTATCTTTCTCCATCTTTTCGGCAGTGCTGACCATGACTTCTGCCCTACTGCTCCCACTGTGTGACCCTCTCGCAGTACTGCCATTTTTTTTTAAACCTTATTGGCTGTAAATCAATACTGCCCCTTAATTATTCTTCATCCAAACATTGCAAATACTGCATTAGCTATTCACATAAAACTAAAACATAATTTACAAATTGAAAACCAAGGTGCCATTGCTCCCCACCTTTGTCTTTGTGCATTTTCCAACTGTAATAGTTGGGGGCAAGTATCATGACCACATTCTTGTCTTCCAGTGGTGTGAAAGAATTTCTGGCCACAGGGGTCATTGAAGATGGTGGCCCAGAACGACTCCTGTAGGTCCCAGATGTTTCAGAAGTTTGGACTGGCATATTTACAATAAACAAACTAGACTACTGTTTAAAACAATGGTCCACAGCAGGAGAGGGTGTCTCATGTTGATTGAAGTCGCGCTAACTCAGTTCTCCTCAGCGCGGCTCTCAGATCATCGAGGCATCGCCAAAAATTCATCAACAACTGACTGCCAAGCTAATCAATGATGAACCAACGATGGAGTCACTGATGTTAAACTTTTAATGAGCAAATTAGGTGAAAGATGGTAGTTCCATGGTGGAGTAAATCCATCCTGGCAAACTGCCAGCTAATTGCTTGAACTGCTTAATTAGATATTGCAGTTCTTTACTCACAAACAGCAGGCTGCTTCTGAACTAGTGATGTGCCTCAGGGATTGACGTTGGGACCATTGCTGTTGGTCATCTAAATCAATTATCTGGATGATAATGTGGTAAATTAGATCAGCAAGTTTGCCGATGACTAAGATTGAAGGTGTTGTGGACAGTGAGGAAGGTTTTCAAAGCTTGTAGAGGGATCTGGACCAGCTAGAAAAATGGCAGATGGAATTTAATGCAGACAAGTGTGAGATGTTGCATTTTGGAAGGACAAACCAAGAAAGAACATATGCAGTAAATGGTAGGGCACTGAGAAGTGTGGTAGAACAGAGGGATCTGGGAATACAGATGCATAGTTCCCTTAAAATTGTGTCATGGGTAGATCGGGTTGTAAAGAGAGCTTTTGGCATATTGGCCTTCATAAATTAAAGTAATGGTAAAGTTGTGTAAGACATTGGTGAGACCAAATTTTGAGTATTGTGTGCAGATTTGGTCACCGAACTACAGGAAAGATTTCAATAAGATTGAAAAAGTTCAGAGAAGATTTAATAGAATGATGCCCAGACTTCAGGAACTGAGTTACAAGGAAAGGTTAATCAGGTTAGGACTTTTTTTCCCTGGCGCGTAGAAGAATGAGGGGAGATTTGATAGAGGTATTTATAATTTTGTAGGCTATAATTAGAGTAAATGTAGGTGGGCTTTTTCCACTGAGGGTAGGTGAGATACAAACCAGAGGACAAGGATTAAGTATAAAAGGGTAAAGTTTAGGAGGAAAATAAGGGAGAACCTCTTCACACAGAGAGTTGTGGGAGTGTAGAACAAGCTGCTAGCTGAAGTGGTGAATGCGGGCTTATTTTAACATTGAAGAAGAATTTGTATAGGTACCTGGTCGGAGGGCTATGGACTGGATGCAGGTCTGTGGGAACTAGTTCAGCACAGACTGTAATCTTCTGTGGTTCTATGACATTTGAATGAATCCAGTGCTCTTGCCTTCATTAATGAACATAGAAGACTATTTCAGGCATTAATCACTCCCTATGAAAAAATCTACTGGGGTATCAATTTGAAAATTCTTTCTTGCATTTTGCTCCTTATTCTGCAGTGGAAACTTAGTTAAGAAGTTTTTTTTAATTCCATTCAATGCCTTTCAAAGGCTTTGTAAGATTATTTTCTTACTTAAATAAGAGAAGAAATCGAGTTTGCTAATCCAAATATTCCTATGCAAGAATCAAACCTTTGATGCTAGTAATGGCTCTACCAAACTTCAAGATTTAACAGTTTATTTATACCAATTTCTGTTCACTGCAATTAATGTTTAGTATTTCACTTATTTTGTATAAGTTTTACTTTCACAAGCCAAGTTCCAACTTAAGAAGTATGGAAAAAATGAAAGAATATTAGAGTAAATTATGATAAGATTGCCTTAGTTTGAGATGCATTTCTAAAGTCCAAGTTAATTTCCTCCAGTTCACTACTTTTTGCTTGTATCTCTATTGGATATGTTGGTTGAAAAGTTTCAGAGCACAAAATGAATATATTGTTTTGCGGTTAAATGAGTTTCATGAAAAAAAAATCACATTAAAGCACATCCTTTCATTTTGAAAAATGACATAATGCATAATGTCCAAAAATTGAAGAGAATGAGCAAGAATTGACTGTTAGTATGCAATAACTCTGCTTCATGCCACATGAAAGCATTGAATTATTATTCAAATCTCTAAACTGTTGGAGGAAGTCAGTAGGTCATGCAGCATCTATAGGAGGTAAAATTCTAATCAATGTTTCAGGCCCGAGCCCTTCATCAAGGTATAAGCAAAAAGCAGACAGGCACCTGAATAAAAAGGCTGTGGAAAAGGAGCACAGGCCCACAGATACATACATGTATAGGAGGGCAGGTGAGAATTGACCAGAGGAGAGGGTGGCTCTGAATGCAGAGCTGGAGGAAAGAGACCAAAAGGGAGAGAGAGAAAGACAGACATAGCTGGAGGAAAGAGAAGACGTGGGTAGGGAAAGAGAGATATGAGGGTGTGGGGGGGCGGGGGGCCAATGGAAACAGGAAAAGCTGACGTTAATGCCATCTGATTGGAAGGATTTGTGTTGTGCACTTGACCCGCCAGTCCACGTGTATACAACTATGAACCCCTGGTACATTTTATAAAAAAAGCACGTCCATTCATAATATGTGCAGATGTGTTGGATGTCTAGTATGAATCCTTGTTTCTCACGTAAACCATAATGTTTAGGATCTGTCTTCTGATGGCACTCGTGCGGCAAAGAATTGCTACAGAGTTCTGTGGGGAGAGGCTGTTTTGAGGGTTGGTCATGGGCAAGCTACTCAGTGCTGAGGTGGCAAGATGAATGCAGGCTGACATTTGGAACCAGCAACATCTATTCCATATGTTGACAGATCACCTGGATCCAACATTTGCTCTGATTGCCTTCTTGTGCCTCACAAGGGTCTGTCCATGCTTAGCCTTGAGTGATTCATTGCTGCAAAATCATCCATCAATGGCAGGTATTTGTAACCAATTCCTGACTAGCAAAGGGGAAAGCAGGACTGTGTGCCCAGTTTTCAGCACAGCAGCCAGGAGAGGGGTTCTCACTGGGTTCCTGACGCATTAGTGCTATCAGTAATGCATCTCTATATATAATGCCCTTGGCCCCTTTTATGCTGATTTCATCATCACTCTCTTTCCTGGTAATGCTTCTTGAGTGTTAAGCAAGGTATCAATGTATGAAACTGAGAACGATACTGTTAATGGTATTGTTTTGGGAGTAAAATATTACTGAATTAATACTGTCAGTCTAACATCCATATTTTGAGTTTATGCTGTCAGATTGGGAATTGCTGATACTTTATTGTCAACTGTTGTCAGTCTACATTTTGTTAACAACTCAAAATGCTAAAGCAGCAGTGGACACAGTATGAAAACCTAATGTGGTTCCTGCCTCGGATTTTTAGATGGCCTTTCTCGGTCCTTTAACTGCACAACTATGCTTCCTGGAAAATACTGTTATTAGTCCAGCTTCATCTTCAGGTATTTAAACTAAAACTACTCTTCTGATTCATTTGATCCATTCAAGGGAAAGATAAAGGAACTAAGGGCATTGATGGTGGGGTTATAACCATATAACCACTTACAGCACAGAACAGGCCAGTTCGGCCCTACTAGTCCATGCCATAACAAATCCCCACCCTCCTAGTCCCACTGACCAGCACCCGGTCCAAACCCCTCCAGTCCTCTCCTCTCCATGTAACTATCCAGTCTTTCCTTAAATGTAACCAATGATCCCGCCTCGACCACGTCTGTCGGAAGCTCATTCTACATCCCTACCACCCTTTGCGTAAAGAAATTTCCCCTCATGTTCCCCTTATAATTTTCACCCTTCAATCTTAAACCATGCCCTCTCGTTTGAATCTCCCCCACTCTTAATTGAAAAAGCCTATCCACGTTTACTCTGTCTGTCCCTTTTAAAATCTTAAACACCTCTATCGTCCCCTCTCAATTTTCTACACTCTAGAGAAAAAAGCCCCAGTCTGCACAACCTTTCCCTGTAACTCAAACCTTGAAATCCTGTCAACATTCTCGTGAATCTTCTCTGCACTCTCTCTATTTTGTTTATATCTTTCCTATAATTTGGTGACCAAAACTGTACACAGTGCTCCAAATTTGGCCTCACCAATGCCTTGTACAATTTCATCATAACCTCCCTACTCTTGAATTCAATACTCCGATTTATGAAGGCCAACATTCCAAATGCCTTCTTCACCACACCATCTACCTGAGTATCAGCCTTGAGGGTACTATTTACCATAACTCCTAAATCCCTTTGTTGCTCTGCACATCTCAATAGCCTACCATTTAATGCATATGACCTATTTAGATTTGCCTTTCCAAAATGTAATACCTCACACTTATCTGTATTAAATTCCATCAGCCATTTCTCAGCCCACACCTCCAACCTTCCTAAATCACCTTTTAATCTACGGTAATCTTCCTCACTGTCCACAACACCACCAATCTTTGTATCATCCGCAAACTTGCTTATCCAATTCTCCACCCCTACTTCCAGATCGTTAATAACAAACAATAGTGGACCCAGGACCGATCCCTGAGGAACTCCACTAGTCACCGGCCTCCAATTGGACAAACAATTTTCTACCACTACTCTCTGACACCTCCCATCCAACCATTGCTGAATCCATTTCACTACCTCCTCATTTATACCTAATGCCTCCACCTTTTTTCCTAACCTGTGGGGAACTTTGTCAAAAGCTTTACTAAAGTCTAAATAGACAACATCCACAGCTTTCCCTTCATCAACCTTTTTTGTATCCCCCTCGAAAAACTCAATCAGGTTTGTCAAGCATGATCTACCCCTGACAAAACCATGCTGATTACTCCCTATCAATCCCTGTACCTCCAAATATTTGTAAATACCATCCCTCAGAACACTTTCCATCAAATTACCCACCACAGACATCAAACTCACGGGCCTATAATTCCCAGGTTTACATTTGGACCCTTTCTTAAACAGCGGAACCATATGTGCCACCCTCAAATCCTTTGGCACTACCCCCGTGGCCAGTGACATCCTAAATATCTCTGTTAATGGCCCCACTATCTGTCCACTAGCCTCCCTGAGTGTCCTTGGGAATATTTTGTCCGGTCCCGGAGATTTATCCACCTTTATCTTTTTCAACACAGCCATCACTACCTCCTCGGTTATCCTTATATGCTTCATTACCTCCCCACTATTTTTCTTTACCTCAACTGGTTCAATATTTTTTTCCCTAGTGAATACCGAGGCAAAGAAATCATTCAAAATTTCCCCCATTTCCTCTGACTTCTCACTCAGCCTACCATCACTATCTACAAGGGGTCCAAATTTATCCTTCATTAATCTTTTACTTTTAATGTACTTATAGAAACCCTTTGGATTTATTTTTACTCTGTCTTCCAAAGCCTCCTCGTGCCTATTTTTTTTCTAATTTCTTTCTTAAGATTCCTTCTACACTCCTTGTAGTCCTCCTTCAAATTGTCAGCTCCCTGTTCTTTATACCTCTTGTACAGCTCCCTTTTTCTCCTAACCAAATTTCCAATATTCCTCGAAAACCAAGCCTCCCTATAACTTCCAGCCTTTCCTTTGATCCTCACTGGGACATAACTACTCTGTACCCTCAAAATTTCTTTTTTGAATATCCTCCATTTTTCATTTACACCCTCACCTGAAAATATCCTGTCCCACTCAATACTCCCAAAATCCCTTCTTATTTCTTCGAAATTTGCTTTTCTCCAATCCAGAACCTCAACTTTAGGCCCCTCCTTGCTCTTCCCTAAAACTACCTTAAAACTAACAGAATTATGATCACTAGACCCAATTGGATCTCCAACATTAATGTCTGATACCTGACCTAGCTCGTTCCCTAACAGGAGATCCAGTATTACACTGTCCCAAGTTGGTTCTTCTACTAATTGATTCAGAAAACAATCTTGAACATATTTAACGAACTCTATCCCATCCAGCCCTCTAACTGTATGGGTATCCCAATCAATGTGAGGGAAGTTAAAATCTCCCATTATCACTACCTTATGATTCTCACACATACACATTTTTTCCTCTAGTTTTATTGACCCATTTGGTGGTCTGTAATACACCCCTATTAGCACCCTCATGCCTCCTTCACCCCTCAATTCCACCCAAACAGCCTCACTGGACGATCCCTCCAGACCATCTTACCACCTCATGGCAGTAATGTCCTCCTTAACAAGCAGAGCAACTCCTCCCCCTTTTTTACCCCCTGATCTATCACATCTAAAACAAGTGTATCCTGGAACGTTAAGTTGCCAGTCCTGCCCCTCTTGTAGCCAGGTCTCACTAATTGCCACAATATCGTGATCCTCAAGTATCTGTCCATGCTCTAAGCTCATCTACCTTGTTCACCATGCTTCTTGCATTAAAATATATGCATTTCAGAGAATGACCCTCACATACATTCTCTTTTCTACCTTCTACCCTAATCTCCATCCTACCTTTGTTATCGTTTTTATTCTTATCTAGGTGGACAAGCTCCCTTGACACTGCTCTCACCCTCTGTTCCCTACCCCCCTGCCAAACTAGTTTAAACCTTCCCCCACAGCTCTAGCAAATCTGCTTGCCAGCACATTGGTCCCCCTCCAGTTCAAGTGGAGTCCATCCCTTTTGTACAGGTCCGACCTTCCCCAGAAGAGATCCCAATGATCCAGAAATCTTATCCCTTGCCCCCCGCACCATCTCTTTAGCCACACATTCATCCTCCACATCCTCCTATTTCTACCCTCACTAGCGCGTGACACCGGCAGCAATCCAGAGATTACTACCTTGGAGGTCCTGTTTTTTAACTTCCTACCTAATTCCACATAATCCTGTTTCAGGACCTCATCCCCACTTCTAACTAAGTCATTGGTCTCCACGTGGACCATGACTTCTGGCTGTTCTCCTTCCCCTTGCAGAATGCTATGTACTCGATCAGAGATATCCTTGACCCTGGCACCAGGGAGGCAACATACCAACCTGGATCCCCAATCTCGTCCCACAAACCTTCTATCTGTCCTTCTGACTAACGAGTCCCCAACTACAAGTATCCTGTTCTTATCCCTCCTTCCCTTCTGAACCTCAGGGGCAGCCCCCGTGCCAGAGACCTGACCTCTACGACTCATCCCTGATAGGCTGTTCCCCCCAGCAGTATCCAATGCAGAATACATATTGTTGAGTGGCACTTCCACAGGGGTACTCTGCACTGGCACTCTCCCTCCTTTCCTTACAGTCACCCAATTCCCTGACTCCTGCCTTCTAGGGGTGACTGTCTCCCTGTAACTTTTCTCTAACACTGCTTCTGCTTCCCTTATGATCCTCAGTTCATCCAACTGCAGCTCAAGCTCCTTAACACGGTCACTCATTATATGCAATTGGATGCACCTTTTGCAGGTGTAGTCGTCAGAAACAGCTGTGCTGTCTCTGACTTCCCTCATCCCACAACTGGAGCACTTAACTACCCCAACTGACTCCATTTCCTCCTTTCTTAATATAAATACCCTTCCCACACAAGTAGCTCCTTCTCACCGAAGTACCTCGAGCCAAAGTCCTAAGACCCCACTCCTTCATTGGGCCACTCACTCACTGCACCGCTCCTCGCTGGCCACTCCCTCCCATTCTACTCCTTTTATTAGCCCTTACCAATCAACCCCAATTAACTCCCGGCTCCTCCTCCTCTCACCCGACACCAGGCACTGACTCACTGTCTCCTCCGACCCCGAGTCTGATGAAGGATAGAGACAAACTTGTGCACGACAGTTGGATGCATTGGTTTGGGTGAAATTGTAAGTTTATGAAGGATAATTCCAATCAAACTATTTCTTAATGTTCACAATGAATGTGCATGGATTATAACCTAATCATCTCAGAGATAGCATGAAGACCATGAGAAGTGGAATCTAAACCAGCACTGGGACCCATAAAATGTTACAATGCCATCTTAAGAACAAAACCACTCCTGTCCACGTTAGGAGTGACTCCATCCGCACAGCATCACAGAACCAAGATGGGAGGTAAGATGTTGGAGGAATAACCCAATTCCAGAGAGGAGGTACATTTAACACACTGTTAACTCATCACCCAGTTCAATAATGATCTTCTCAATATTAATGATCTCCAGTTGCAAATTCATTTGTTGTCCCTTGGGGAAATTGCTTGTCATTCAAGTGCTGCCTAACATAAAAGAAAGAGTTTGTTCTGACATAACATTTAATGATGACTTGCCTTCAAATATTATTCTGTTAAAATATTAAAATTCTTAGACATATTAAATTCCGTACATTTCTCAATCAATCCTAGTTCAGCACATGTATTTAAAAAAATAACTATTACTTCTGAATATGTTGTTTTACTATTGGCAAGAGTAACATGCTTGTGCAATATTTTAACCATTTGGACTCTATATCCCTGTTTTCAGGGACTACAACAAGCACATATTCTCCACGTCCACGTTTTCTGGGACTGGTTTAATACTCACCCACCAGTTGGTTGGTACTAGAGTTCATACAGTAGTTTACCCGTGGACTTGGACCGGAGAATATAGTATGAAAGGTTAAAAATGGCTGGAATCCAAAGGGTTAATAATCCTCTGTGAAGTCCACAACACCATAAAATTTATGTCATTGCAAATTGACTACCCTACATTTTCATCTGAGTATCACAAACAACAGGTCCCAACGCTGATTCCTGCAGAAGACCACTGTACACAAGGCTCCAGACAGAATAACGGCCTTCCACCACACCCTTTGCCTTCTGTGGTCAAGACTTCAAAATCAAAATTGCCAAATTCATTGCATGCATACGCCTGTGCCTTCTGGATCAGCTTATCATCTTGGTCCTTGTCAAATGCATTACTAAAGTTTATGTAGACAGAATTCACTATCTGACCCTCATGAACCACCTTCATCTCCTCAACATCAATTTTTTTAAGGCCTAAGCTGTCCCTCACAAAAGCCAAGCTGACTCTTCCTAATCAGACAATGCCTTTCAAAATAGGCATGAATCCTATCGCAAGTATACCCTTCAGTTGCTTCCCTATCACTGATGCGAGGCTCACTAGTCCTGGATTATCTCTATTTCCTTCCTTAACAACGGTAGCTACTCCTCCAGGACCTTGCTTGTTGTTAGTGAGGACACAAAGGTCTTTGTCAAGTCCCCAGCAATCTCCACACTTGCCTCTTTCAAGAACCTTGAGGCTCTGGGAACATCCATTTTCATGCTCTTCAAAAGACTTGGCACCATCTTTCTTGTTCTCAAAATGCCCCAAGCATTAGCATTGTCCATATCGCTCTCACTATACACAATGTCCTTCTTGGTGAATACCAATACAAACTACTAATTTAGTTCCTTGACCCTTCTGACTCCAAGCACAAATTCCCTTCTTTATTCTTAGATGGTACTAAAGTAGATCTATGCATTTGATTTCTGATTCTTTTTTTCTGTTATTGGAAAGGAGATTGTATAGGCAATGTGAAATGGGTGGCCAAGGACTGAGGACAGGGTCAGGCTGAGCTATCCAATATTTACTGCTGGCTTCTTGGCAGTGAACTAACTATCTGCAAAACTGGCTCTACCTTTAGCCAAGGTGAACATTGCAGAGAGCAAGGATATTGAAATATTTTTAATGGTATAACTGATTGAAACTACATGCAGAAAACTTATTTGGGGTTATTCAAAAATGTTGGTTACTTGCAGATTTATTTTGGAAGCATTTCTGATAGGACATAATACATAGGAGTGTGAGGAGGCCATATTATCCCCTAAAACCTTCTCTGGTATTCATTAAATTACTGGGTGATTTGAAGGATATAACTTCATGTTTCTTCTCACTTTTTATTTTTTTTTGTCCCTAACCATTTCATCCCCATTATTCAAAAAGGCATCTCAGTCTTGAGCACTCTTGGTGCTTGAATTTTCTATTTTTGTTTTGGTTAGTTGTGTTTTTATTTTTTATTGGCATTAGGCAAATTTGGTTTATTTTGGTGATTTTTAAAAATTAGTTTCTTTCTGTCCCTAAGCCCAACTAAACCTGAAATAATGAATTTGCACATTTGAAATCAATTTTTACCAGTTTTCTTACAGTCTGATAAAGGGTCTTTGATCTGACATGTTGACTAATTTCTCTACCTGATTAACTCTTCTTCCAGTATTTCTGTTTTTGTTTTCTATCTGCTTTTACCTGTTAAAACTGGAAAAAAAAATCTTTATTCTTGTATTTCACCCTTGTAATAAAGATCAACATCCAATTTGTTGTCTCCCAAATCTTTGGACAGCAATTTCTTAAAAACTTTGAGTTGCACATCACCTACTATTTATGATTTGCTTACTATAAAAACCTGCCTGAATAGAAACAACTCAACCATTTTCATACTAATAATTTCTGTTTGAAAATAAGCATTAATGTTTCCCACCCTAGAGCCTGCAGCCTGGTGTGAGTTGTAGAATTATTGTGGGTAGAATTAAGAAGCTGCAATGGTAAGAGGACCCTGATGCGAGTTATGTGCAGGCCTCCAAATATTTGCCAGGATGAGGGATACAAATTACTGCAGGAAGGAGAGAATGGCAATGTTTTGATAGTCTTGGAGGACTTTGGTGTGCGGTAGACCAGGGTTGGCTCTGGATCCTGAGAGAGGGAATTTGGAGAATGCCTATGAAATGGCTTTTTGGTGCAGCCTGTGGTCAAGCCCACCGAGGAAAAGGCATTTCTGGAGTTGGTGTTGTGTCATGAACCAGATTTGATTAGGATTAGTGAGGTTAAGGTAAAGGAACCCTTAGGAAGCAGTGATCATACTATGATAGATTTCACCCTGCATTAAGAGAGGGAGATGCTAAAATCAGATCCGTCATTCTGGTGGTGGTTCGTAGAGATCGCTGTTGGCTCCACCACTTTTCATATTACATGTTAATGATCTGAATGACAGAATTTATGTCTTTGTGGCTAAGTTTGTGGATGATTAAAACACAAAAGTCTGCACACACTGTGATTGAAATAAAAATATAATGCTGGAGAAACTCAGCAGGCCAAACAGTGTACCTTATATAGCAAAGATAAAGATACATAACCAACGTTTAGGGCTTTAGCCCTTCATCAAGGTATGAGAAAAACGTAGGCAGGCACCCATACAAAATGGTGGGGAGGGGGGCAGGGGAAGGAGCACAGTCCCACAGGCAGGCAGGAGGTTAGAGATAGATAAGGGAGGGAGAGAACACCAGCAAACAAGGGAGTGTGACTGGAGAGTAAAGGGGGGTGAATTGTGGTGTGATGTTCTAACACAAAACCAGATGTAGGCTTGTTCTTTTTATCATTTCCACCACATCAACTATTTTGCACTACATGGCATGAGATGAGATGAGAGTTTATTTTAATATGCATCTGTACAATGTACACTTGCACTAAAATTCTTGTTTGCTGAATCTAGACAACTACATAAAATTCATGAATAAATTTTAAGTATGAATTAAGTTACCATAAAAGAGAGAAAAAGATAGATAAATAATCAGAGCTACAGTTAATGCAAAAATAATGTGATGTTACACTGGTGTTGACAGATCTTTGGTAGTCCTGGAGAAGTAGTCAAGAAAGGATGGAGTCATTCAATGACTGATATTGAGGTAAATTAGTGAGGTTTGAGCTTTTCATCTTAGAAATGAGGCACCTAGACATGAGCATGAAAAATGTTTACAAAATTAAATTATATAGAAAATAAATCCTGCAATATTAGTTAAACAGCTAGGAGTAAAATGAGAAAATAGATGATTTTTAACTATATTGGCAAGATCTTCATGGACAAATCACCAGATACAAGAAAAACACTGAAAAAACAATCAGAAGCAATTCAATATAGTTTTAAGGAGGCTTTTTTTGATTGGTATCTTTTTTCTGTGATTATCTCCAGTCTTTGTTTTCTAATATCTTCAGTTTAAGCATTTTCTGGTCCAGCAGATGGATACTCGATAATTATGTTGCTATGGTATCTGAAGAGTGAAAGTAGAATTAATCATTCTGTGATTATCCATGGGCTAATGGATCCCTTACTCTATTTGAATAATATCCTGAGAACTGCATGTAGTTTGCATCTGCTTTAGCTGTACTTCTGTTATTTATTAATTTAGTTCTCTGTGTAATATGCATTGTACATTTTTCCTATAATGAAGGTTTTATATTTAGAACAGTATTAAACATTTTACTAAATTTTATATTAAATCTATATCTACATTCAAATATTAGTTCTCAAAAGTTCTTGTTTAAAAACTAACTGTTCTCCTATATTTTGAAAATGTATATTTTGCAACTAAAAGGCATTTATTATGCTGGTTGGTACATTGTATAGATGTAGTCCTGATCTGCCTTCAGGTTAAAATCAGTGTCTTAAAATTCGATTGAATTTTAAAATTCATGTGAATATATGAATAGAAATAAAATACAAAGTAACTACAATAAAACTTTGATTATCTGCAATGATCAGGACCAGACCTATTTTGGATGACTGAATTTTTCTAATAACTGGTCATTTTATTTAAAAAGAGCCCAAAATCGCTGGTAACCATGTTTAAACAACAAGGGAAGGCTTTTTAAGCATTAAAATAATGTTTAATTCTCACCAAAATAAATGCTGGCCACGGCCAATCCCTGACACACTCCCAATGCCGCTGCCGATGACCAAGACCTCCTAACCGCCGCCGATCTCTTAAACATCCCCACAGCTGCCGCCAATCCCCAGGAAGGCTTCCCAGACTGGTGGAACACTCACTGGTGAGTTGGCGGACTCCTGTCTTCCCGTGGGCTCGTTCCAGCTGGGCCTGTTCCGGCTTTGCATTCCTGGTTATTGATGTTGGAGCCCAGACACAAACCTAGTCTTCACCTGCGCACACTTCCCCTCCCAAGCACCACTGCTGATCACTAACATCTACACACCGAGGTTTCGCTCCTGCCCGGGAGCCCAAGCAGGAGCGTCGCTTTGAGAGGGATGGATGGTAGGGGGAGTAACCGCTCCCACTGCATTTTCAACCTGGCAGCGCCCCTGACACCATGGCCCTCACACATCATATATTTTTGAACTGAGACCACGGCATCTGTCACAGATGCTGTGGTCTCACAGTGTCCCGGAGCTCCCAACACCCAACTCTGAATCATCTCCATGGCCTACACCAGAGCTCCCAATGCCTGTCGATTGTGCATGTGCAGTAGGCCGAGGGGAGGGTTCGGAGTCGGCATTGGGAGCTCGATGTGCTGAGGGGAGGGAGGGGAGGGAATGCCACTGAGCCCGAGGTCCCACTCCTGCTCAGGAGGCCACTCTCATTGATGGCACCAGGACATGGGATTCTTCCAACTGCTTGCAGCTGGGAGACAGTGGCACAAGGTTTGTGAGAAAGTTGGAGAAAAAAGTCAATCGAGGAAGGTAAAGAAGAAATGGAAAGAAAGAGGGGAGGGAGTTACCTGAAACGAGGACCGTCGTTCTAATTTCATGTCAGGTGAATTTTTTTTTCCAGCCTGTTCATCTCTTAAAAATTTTGGATAAATGAAGATTTCTGATTGTTTCAGATATCCTCGTTTATCCAAAATTTTTCAGCTGTGAACAGACGTCATTTCTGGGTCCAAAAATTAAATTTGGATAAATGAGGATTTCGGATAATCTGATTTTGGATAATCGGAATTGTGCTGAAGTTCAACCCTATCGAATTTAAATATTAAAAGACGGTCAAAGTCAGAATGCTGCTAAAACCAAAATGATAACTTTTTCTTGTTCATCCTCTGGGATTAAGGGATCACTGGAAAGGCTGACATTTATTGTGAAACCATCCCCTTGAAAATTGGTTGATGAGCCATCTTTTTGAACAGAGCAATCCTTCTAGTTAAGGTATTCCCATATAGACGTTGAGTAGCAAGGTCCAAGATTTAGATCCAGACTTGATGTTGGTGGTGTTCCTATATGCTTCAACTCCTTGTTCTTGCCACATCAGAAAAACCTTGGAGAATAGTCCATTTGGTATATGGTGGATGGTGGTGTAGTTGGATCTTCAGCAGCATGGATTCGATGCTGTCGGCCTCTGCCATCTCGAGTACTTCGATGTTGGAGATGAAGTCGCTCCAATGAATGTTGAGGATGGAGCAGAGACAACGCTGGTGGAAGCGTTCTAGGAGCCATAGGTGATGCCGGTAGAGGACCCATGATTCGGAGCCGAACAGGAGTGTGGGTATGACAACGGCTCTGTATACGCTAATCTTTGTGAGGTTTTTCAGTTGGTTGTTTTTCCAGACTCTTTTGTGTAGTCTTCCAAAGGCGCTATTTGCCTTGGCGAGTCTATTGTCTATCTCGTTGTCGATCCTTGCATCCGATGAAATGGTGCAGCCGAGATAGGTAAACTGGTTGACCGTTTTGAATTTTGTGTGCCCGATGGAGATGTGGAGGGGCTGGTAGTCATGGTGGGGAGCTGGCTGAAGATCCAACTGCGCTGGGTAGGTCACGTCTCCAGAATGGAGGTCCATCGCCTTCCCAAGATCGTGTTATATGGCGAGCTCTCCACTGGCCACCGAGACAGAGGTGCACCAAAGAAGAGGTACAAGGACTGCCTAAAGAAATCTCTTGGTGCCTGCCACATTGACCACCGCCAGTGGGCTGATATCGCCTCAAACCGTGCATCTTGGCACCTCACAGTTCTGTGGGCAGCAACCTCCTTTGAAGAAGACCGCAGAGCCCACCTCACTGACAAAAGAGAAAGGAGGAAAAACCCAACACCCAACCCCAACCAACCAATTTTCCCTTGCAACCGTGTCTGCCTGTACCACATCGGATTTGTCAGCCACAAACGAGCCTGCAGCTGACGTGGACATTACCCCTCCATAAATCTTCATCCGCAAAGCCAAGCCAAAGAAGAAGAAGAAGAAAGAAGGATGGTGGTGTACATTCAAGTGGACTACTTTGACTTGGATGGTGTCGACTTTCTTGAGACCTGTTGGGAATCATTGATTTGGGCAAGTGAAGGGTATTGTCATGTGCTAACATGTGCTTTAAACTTCAGGAAGCAAGACACTTAATACAGGACACCACTTTCATAGCCATGGACCAGTTGAGCTGCTTGTGGAAGCACAACTACTAAATGCATACATTTGCCAGTTAAGATTATGCAGCCAGTATCGCAATAGAAGGGGAGTTGATGTCAAAGAAGGAGTGAGCAACATTTCAATCTAGGAAACTCACCTGTTCTAGACAAGATTCATCTTTGATTGCTGAAAGTTAAAAATTGTGAAGTTAGTGGTTTTGGATATCTGAGTAATGTTAGAAAACAGATCTGTTGGAAATGCTACATCCTTGAAAACAAAGGGAGAGAGATAAACTGGCAACTAATTGGTTTTCTCACTGCCAACAAAAATGGTAAAACATTGAAACAGTAATACTGAAAAAAAGTTAAATGCCACTTTTACAAGTCTTAGTTAATAAAGAAAAGATTATATGGATTCATTCAAGGCAATTTGTATTTGATTAACAATTATTTGAAGTAAAAAAATGATGGGAACTGTTGATGTAGACTTCAATAGGATGTTTATTAAAGAACTCTATAAATTTAATAAAGAAAATGCTGTATACTCTGTACAGTTCCCATTTTACGAATCTATATTGTTAGAATATAATACAAAACAATTAAAAGACCTTGTGTGAAATTGCAGTTGTTAACATGTCACACTAAAATTAGTAAATTGGGAGTTGTTACCTTTCCAGTAGTTTTGAGGCAGAAAGGTCCACAGTTGCTTCCCTTAACTTTTGGAATGGAAAGATTCTGTCTATTGGAATAAAAAACAAATCCATGTTTTTGAAGCATTAGTAGCTTGCATGGTCATTTGTTAGACTTAATGTAAGTATTATATTTTTAAAGATATTTAAAGTTACAAGTTAATAACTTCAAGGGCCACATTGGTTAACAATGAGATGAACAGAATGTACTCTACCCAATGAAATAAGAGGACTGTAAATTAAGCATGGACATAAATGGGGTTGAAAAGGAATGGCTCAATTTAAAGTTGAAAGAACAGAAAAAAAGGAGGATTTGATTATGAAAATATGAATGGAGTAAAAAAGGAAAGAAAAGTCAATTTTTTTTAAAAATCAAAATCTGATCACAACTGTAAAATATAATTATTTCTGAGCAAGAGACAACAATTGTGTCAATAATAGCTGTTATATATGTACTTGTGCTATTTATCAATAGATATAACATTGTGTCATGGTGGGGAGTTACCAGCCCCCCCACATCTCCATCGGGCACACAAAACTCAAAACGGTCAACCAGTTTACCTATCTCGGCTGCACCATTTCATCAGATGCAAGGATCGAGAACGAGATAGACAACAGACTCGCCAAGGCAAATAGCGCCTTTGGAAGACTACACAAAAGAGTCTGGAAAAACAACCAACTGAAAAACCTCACAAAGATAAGCGTATACAGAGCCGTTGTCAGACCCACACTCCTGTTCGGCTCCGAATCATGGGTCCTCTACCGGCATCACCTACGGCTCCTAGAACGCTTCCACCAGCGTTGTCTCCGCTCCATCCTCAACATCCATTGGAGCGCTTTCATCCCTAACGTCGAAGTACTCGAGATGGCAGAGGTCGACAGCATCGAGTCCACGCTGCTGAAGATCCAGCTGCGCTGGGTGGGTCACGTCTCCAGAATGGAGGACCATCGCCTTCCCAAGATCGTGTTATATGGCGAGCTCGCCACTGGCCACCGTGACAGAGGTGCACCAAAGAAAAGGTACAAGGACTGCCTAAAGAAATCTCTTGGTGCCTGCCACATTGACCACCGCCAGTGGGCTTATATCGCCTCAAACCGTGCATCTTGGCGCCTCACAGTTTGGCGGGCAGCAACCTCCTTTGAAGAAGACCGCAGAGCCCACCTCACTGACAAAAGGCAAAGGAGGAAAAACCCAACACCCAACCCCAACCAACCAATTTTCCGCTGCAACCGTGTCTGCCTGTCCCACATTGGACTTGTCAGCCACAAACGAGCCTGCAGCTGACGTGGACATTTACCCCTCCATAAATCTTCGTCCTTGAAGCCAAGCCAAAGATAACATTGTGTGAGTTTAATGAGTCATTGACATAAAAATTCAGCAGTTTTGTGACTATTATTGGTACCTGAAGCATTACCATACATTTTGAAGAAGCTGACTAACAGTTAATATGGTTTGTGGTTCTCTTCCTCACTCTGTTGCTGGCCCTAATAAATGCATTTGTCTGGAGGCAGAAGAGACTGCAGATTCTGTCATCTGGAGCATTAAAAAAAAACTGCTAAAAGTCATCAGAATGTCCAGGCCTGATGCAGGGTCTTGGGTTGAAATGCTGAAAATCGCTTTCTCTCCACAGATGCTGAGTTCCAGCAATTAATTTTCGCTCCAATGTGTTTGTTATTTACAGTTCAAATGTAATTCATTTTTCACAAAATATATCCTGTGTTTTATTTAAAAAATTATTTTCATTTAGGTGCAGACCTTCCAGGGATTGTACTTAAATATTAATGGGGTATTCTATTACTCTACAGAATATATTGAGTCATGAATGTTTAAAAACTGAATTAAGAAATCTCAGCTTATGATAGCACTAAACCTAGGTGTTCTTTCTATAAACTTGAGGCCTTCTTAACTCGATTGACCATGATCCATCTGTTTTTCATGCCTCCACTGAACTTTCTGACTTGCATTGTTCTCATTTCAACAGATTGTCCCCTAATGCCTGTGTAGCCTCCATGGCTTCACCTTCACCACCCCCATTCACTGTTCTCCTTTGCTCTGTTTGCAATTTGCTGCAGAATTACAGATCGAATCCCTTTGGTCCAATGTTGCTTCCCTTATTAGCTGCCAAGTCATTTGATGCTGAATATTGTTCCTTAGACCTTCTATTCATTTACCTCTCTTTCCTTCTTTAACACACTCATCAAAACCTACCAGTGATCAAAACTTTGGCAAGATGTGTTAATACCCCTATCATTTGATGTCAAATTTTGTTTTTTAATGTAAAGCACCTTTGTGTATTTTTCTATATTAAAAGGATTTTCACAAAATATTTTTGTAAGACTGTTCAAAATTAAGCCTGATTTGACTTTTCCAAAAAGTCAGAACTTCTATTTGTCTTGCTGTTGAAAGGTTTGTGGCTGACTTTTATTAAAATGCAAAACTGGTTTTATGTTTTGCCCTTAGGGAGTCCTCATAACCTGAGTGTTGGAGAACAACGGGACATAGTTCAAGATTTCCGAGAATTTCTTCAGTCTCCAAGTAATGCAGCTTCAGGCAGTCTGAACCGAAATAATGAAAACTAGAATGTTCACCAATGTGAAAGTAAACTATTTTGTCAAATGAAAATAGATTTCTCTTCAATTTTACCACAAAAAAAACAAGTTTGAGGAAAGAGACCTTTCAAAAGCTTTCCAATGCAAGGCAATCATTTTCTAACCTGAAATGTACAACTCAGGAGGTCTCCAATTCTCTTGTTTATTGTGAATAGAACGGGCAAAATTGATCAGATCATTTGAACATGCCCAGTCTGCACAGAACCAAAGGTGTTGAGGCTATGTGGGTTCCAAAATTTTCTTTTGGTCTTGCTTGCTGGGTGCATTGTCGTTTTCAAAATCTGTACAGTTTTTAGAAAAAATTTTGTATATACAATGTTCTTGTCTTAGTCTTGTTATTGGTAGTAGTATCTCTTCACTCTTTTCAAAACCATTCTTGAGGATAGTGGTATCACAATGAACAATGTAGAATTTTATACCATTTCCATCACTCCTGTCGACATTTCTACAGCAAATTGCAGAGGAATTAAAGATTGTATTCTGGAGTGCTGGTCCAAGCTAGGGCAATATTTGCAAATATCTTAGAAAGGTGAACTTGAAGAATAATAACACCAATTGTCTTACTGACATTTGAAGACTTAAACTTAAGTTAAAGGTTCAGTATTGGTTTATTCTAACATATGTTTATTGTGATTTTAAAGAATATATTGATGGATGTGCTGTCTAGATAACAAATAATTTCAAACAGGTTTGAACTGATTTCTTGAAATTGTAATGGATTTTTCAAATATGGTTAAAAACAATTTTACACTGATCTTTTCATTTTTTCTGTAAACTTCCTTTACTATAAGGTGCTGGTGATCTAAGATTGACATGATCCTTCCCTTTACTGTCATTTACCAATCATGTGAAGTTTTAACTTCTTGAGATCTATAGGCTAAAGACTATCAAGATCATAGGGAGATTTAGCCAGGTTGTTTAATGGATCTCCTGCAGACAGCAACGGCAAAAAAATTGACTGGTTAGAGAGTACACATGGAAATGAAGCTGTCCAATTTATTGGCCTTGATTTAAATGAAAGTAATTGAAGTAGCCTTTACAAAGATGTCCTTTGACACAAAATTTGCTGCACCAATATATAATACAAGAAATATCAGACCTATAAGTGTTACAGATTTGAAGGACTCTTCCTGGTTTCAGTATAATCTTTAAGTTTAATGAAATATACATTAACCACTAGTCTTAGTTAACATAATAGTGATACTTTGATGTTGGGAAAATGGACATTTAACTCAAAATGCAAGATTATAGCTTTACCAGTCATTTTGTTTTAACTTGGGCATTGCTAATTAATTCCTTTCTTTATTCCAACTATGTACACACAATATTTTACAGAGATAATCCAAGATCAGATGCACAGACATATTCAAGCAAATTAACCCTTTGGACTCCAGCCATTTTTAACCTTTCATAATATATACTCCAGACTGGGTCCATAGGTAAACAACAGTACAAACACCAGAGCGAACCAGCGAGTAGTTGGGTATAAAACCAGTCCTGTAAAAAGAGGACAGCGATTATACGCACTTATTGGTAGCCCCTGAAAACAGGGACATGGAGTCCAAAGGGTTAAAGTATTGCATAAGCATGTCACTCTTGCCAATAGTAAAACAACATGTTCATAAATAATATTTTTAAATACATGTGCAGAATTAGGATTTATTATAGAAATATGCAGAATTTATAATATGCCCACTAAGAATTTTAATATTTTAACAATAATATTTGAAGGCAAGTCATCACTAAATGTTAAGTCAGTGCAAACTCACAGTTAAAGAAATAGCTATACAATGAAACATTGAATTTTTTAACACAATTAATAGTTTGATAACACCAAATTGTTCTGGTAATGTTCTCCCACCCCAACCCCTCCACCCACCAGGTGAAATAATTGTTTTCAATTGGGGTACTTGTTCAAGGTACAGGATTTTCTTTCAAATTTACTTGTTCTTTTTTCTTTGAAGAGTGCCATTAAATTAAAGCTGCTTTGATTCAGCAAAAGTTAGCTTTAAAAATAGTGCAGTTCCATTAGTGTAAAATGCAAAGACTTTTAAAATCAATTATTGCACACCTGTTTTCTATTTTTTGTGCAGTTTTATGTTTGATAAAATTCAATTTTTATGAAAATTAACTAAGAAATAGAATTTTCTGCCAATCTTAGAATTCAACCCTTCAATCCAAATTAATTTTGCCTCATTTTAGAATTCTTCCTTTCAAATTGCTGCTCATCTGATTACATTCAGTCAGAACATAGTGAGTTAAAGCCCCACTTTTGGACTCAAGCACATCATCTAGTCTGGCCTAGTCATTGAATTATTAAGGGATTGTTGTGCTGTCCAAGGTGTCATCTGTGAGCTGAGATATTAAACTGCTTCGATTAAATGGTGTACGTAAAGATTCCATGGCACTTTTATGAATTTTCTTATACTATTCAACAATTGTCCTTCAACAAACACTAAAGCAAATCAGTTGATCATTTTATCTTATTACTGTTTAAAGGGCCTCCAATGCACAAATTTTCTGTCATCTTCAACAACAGTGACTCATTTTCAAAAAATATATATTTGGCTGTAAGCACTTTGAGATGTCCTCAAGGTATGAATGATATTGTATAAATGCAATTTTATTTTCTAAATTAGATTCACAATAATCACTGATTTTCAATTGTCCGCATTGCTGAAAAATTGTCATAGTTTCATGCATTTATTTCTTTATTTGCCCTGTACTTTTTCTAAAACAGGATGTGGTTTAGTATTTTACTGCTTTTAAATGTACAGCAAATGAATTTGACTTTTTAAAGAAGGAGTTTAATCAACAAATATCTGAATATGTCTAATTATTTTGCTGTTTACTGTCTGAAAGAAGGCTGCTAATAGAACAGTTTTGTGGTAGCAAGTTGTAAATATAAAATAAACTATATATATATAAATGTGATCATTTTTATTTTACTCCATTTTTTCATGTTTGTAAATGTGCAAGGAAAGCTAATTACAGTACACCTTTCCATTGATGACATTTGGTGTGGTCCAAATCAAACACTGGTGAAATAATTAGTCACAGAGACCTCTGACTGCTCACTCCAGCGATATTGCTTGAGCCTACACTTTGTAATGATATTCCCCTTTGCCTTTTTAACTCCAATATAACTAAATTTGAGTTGTAAAATTTGGAAGGGAAGGTTGAGAACCACTGCTCTGGACCCAAATGTTACTGAAATATTTTCCTTGAGAAAAATTGTCATTGGCCCATTTCCTTTGGAGTTATGAAACCGTGCACATAATGAGTCAATTAGGTACAAATAAAACTGATTTTTTTTTCAAACTTTAAGCAATCCCTTACTCATTACAGAGCACTTATGGCATAGGGATTTCTTAAAGTGCAATGTGAGGTGAGGGGGGCTGTTTGAAAGCCACTGATCTCCTTTGAGAGTTGAGTCAAAGGAAAACTCCAACCAAGTCTGAAGAACTGATTTTAATCTTTAAAATAAAATCTGAATATATGCAACATGTTGTTTCTACTTTTAATGTTCCACGTGGAATTGCCAGTTTCCTTCGACAAATGTCTAGAAATTAAGAACTCTTGAGTTTAGAAGTCCTGATTATCTTTCTGGATATTCAGTAGAGCTTTCCTGATGATGCTCCAACTGTACAGCACAATGTTGACCTAGACTCGATTTATTGCAGGTTCAGGAGGGGGAAGGTGCTAAGTAAGTGCAGTAAACCTTCGATAATCCACTCTCCATTTGCAAATACATGTGGTTCTACATATGACTCACCAAATGTTTGCCCGAATTCCTTTACACTTGCCACAGCCCCCATTCTTGTGCTCCATTTTCACTCACCAATGCTGTTGACCCAGGGTCCCTTCAATATTACCTGGTTTACTATGATTTGATCAACATCAAGTGAATTGAAAGAGTGTTGAGTGATTAATAAAAAATTACCTCCAGTGGATCAGAAAATCTGCAAGTCCAGCATAACAAAGTCCTAAATTTGCTAGATTATCAGTTTTACTTTTGGGTAATTAACTCCAAATTAAATAAAATTTGTATAATTATTGCTGTGATGTGTTTTCAATTAAATTTAGTTGCAGTTGTCATAATAGTTTGACTAATGTAGAAATTGTTGAATGTTTTAAAATTTCTGCTGCCAATTAACTGAATCACACATCCTTCTTGTGAGACTGGCCAATTATTCCAATATCTTTGTATAAAGGAAGCCTCAGGACATGGTTGCAAATCAACCTGCATCAAAGGCTTATTCAATTTATTCATATCCTGTTTTTGTTTCGATATAATAATTGTATTAGCCATGGAAGCTGCAAGTCAACCTGAAAGGAAAGCATCTGGACTAACGTACCAAGTGCATCATATCCAATAAACTAAAAAATATTAACTGTAGATAAAAGGTATAAATAGGAGTGGAGGGAGTGGTTTCTAGCAATTCAACCAGAATGCATGACTTGTAATTCATAAGATGTAAAAATGAGACCTTCTCTCATCAATTGTATTGAAATATTACATATCTGGATCATCTCAAAAACAGAAAATCATACATACAGCTGTTCTTCAACTACAGCTTGGTCTTCAAAACCATTATTCCTTCAGTGCTGTCAAGAAGCTACAAACTCTAGGCCTCTGCCAGTGGATCCCTTGACTTTCTCATTGGAAGACCACAGGCAGTTCAAATTGGAAACAGTCTCCTCACTGATTATCAACACAGATGCTCCCTAAGGATGTGTGCTTACCCTATTGCTCTACTCATTATACACCCATGACTGGCCAGGCACAATTCCAGTGCTACTTACAAGTTTGCTGATGACACCACAGTTGTCAGCAAAATCATAAACAGCAATGAGGAAGCGTCCAGGGGGGAGATAGATCAGATGGTTGAATGGTGTAATGAACCTTGCGCTCAACATTAGCAAAACCAAGGAGATGATGGTGCACTTAAGAAGGAAGTCAGGGGAACATGACCCAGTCCTCATTGAGGGCTCAGTGGAGAGGGTCAAGAACTTCAAATTCCTGGGTGTCAACATCTCCGAGGATCTGTCCGAGAGCCTCCACGTTGATGCAATCACAAAGAAAGCTTGCCAGTGAGTATACTTTGTGAGGTGTCTGAGGAGATTTGGTATGTCACTGCAACCTCTCGAAAATGTTTTCAGGTGTACCGTGAAGAGCATTCTGGCTGGTTGCATCACTGCCTGGTATGGAGATGCTAACTCTCAGGACAAGCGTAAACTCCAGAGGGTTGTTAACTCGGCCTGCGACATCACAGGCACCAGACTTCACTCCCTCGAGAACATCTACATCAGGCGGTGTCTAAAAAAAGCAGCCTCTATCCTCAAAGACCCCAACAACCCAGGCCATTCCCTCTTCACTCTGCTACCATCGGGGAAAAGTTACAGGAGCTTAAAGGCATGCACTCAGGGGCACAAGGACAGCTTCCTCTCTGCCATTAGATTCCTGAATAATCAATGAACCAAAGACACTGTCTTTCTTTTCATGCACTATTTTTATTTTTTTTATTTATAGTAATGTTGTAAGATGGTTATAAAATAAATGTATGTTTGCACTGTGACGCTGCCTCAAAACACCGAATTTCACGACTTGTTCATGATAATAAATTCTGATTCTGAAAAGATGTTGAAATTGCATCCAATGATAAGGAGAGGAAGAGAGACCTTGATCCACATGGCATATTTCCCTGCAGTAAGGACAGTTGTAAATGAAGCGTGAGAATAAATATAGAAAGTAACAAATTGAAGTTGTACAGAAACAATGTTAAGATATCAAGTTGTGAAAGGAATAAAGAAAGAAGTCCCCCCCCCCCCCCCCCACAACTGGTAAGACTAGAATTGAGGGGCAAAACATCATGATTCTGGGGAGTAGATTTATGACAGAGAAGAGGGAGAACTATCTGGCCCAGAGAGTAGTTGACCTGTGGAATTCTTTGCCCAAGGAAGCTGTATAGCCTACCTCAGTAAAAAAAAAACGTAAGTGATAAAGAGTTTTGTTTACATAGTAGGACAATTGAGGGTAAGGGGGAAAAGCCAGTAAGTGGAGCTGAGTCAACAGGCTGATCAGCCGTTCACTTGTTGAATGGCAGAGTAGGCCCTATGGGCCAGGTGGCCTACTCCTGCTCCTATTTGCCTTCTATCGTCTTCACAATCCCGCCTTTCCCTTTCACGCACCCTTCCATCCTTTGAAGCGCTTCCTGCTGACCACAGAAAGTGCAAAATTTGTCTCCTCCCTCACCTCCATCCAGGGTCACAAAATGAAATTCCAGGTGAGGCAGAATTTTATGTGCTCATTTTCCAAGCTGATCCACTACATTTGATGCACCCAATGTGGCCTTCTCTATACTGAAGAAATTAAATGCAGATTGGGTGACTGCTTTACCAAACACTATGCTTTCTGGGTCTAAACAAGCTTATTGTAGCCAACAATTTTAACTCCCGCACCCCTTTCCTACACAGCCTGATCCATTGTCAGTGTGAGGTCAAACATAAATACATCTTATTCCTCCTGAACAGCTTTAAACGTAATGCCACAAGCACTGATTTTTCTAATGTGCTTAACCACCACCTACTCTTCACCTCCATTGCTCCCCTTTACCTCCCCCTTACCCTTCTAATTGATCTGTCCCTTTACCTGTCTCTTCACCTCTTCCATCCCATCACATCTTGCCACCCCCCCTCTAAGCTTCTTTGTAATGTAAGATCATCCACTGATAGAAAAGCAGTAAGTTTTTCAAATCATGAAAGATGTGCAGGCATATAGGATGACCTGGATATTTTTACACAAGAAGGTTAATTATAGGTTTGGCAAGTAATTAAGAAGGCCACTGGTGTGTTGGCCTTCTTAATTACCAAGAAGGTTTGAGTGCATGACCAGATGTCTAATATAAGTTATGCTGATATTGCTTACTGGCCAAGTCCCCCAATCAAACGAAAGATGTACATGAAATAGGAGTTCAACAAGGCACGTAAAATTGACCCAAATGGAAGTTGTTCAATGCAATGCGATTAAGCATACTGGTCTATCCTCACCAAACTTTACAAGAATGTGAAAAGGTATATTTGAAATTGATGAGTCTCTAGGCTAGGATGCCTATAACCAGGGTCAGGTCAGAAGAAGAGGTTGAACATTCAGAACAATTACAGCACAGCAGAGGCCCTTCAGCCCATGGACCAAAAACAGAGATGAGAGAATCAAATGGCTGAAAAGTCTAAGATGGAAATCCAATATTTTTCAGATACTAAGGGAATGATAGATACTAGAAAGTTGTACAGAATTAAAAGTTGAGGTGAGATTTTATTGAATGGCGGAGAAGGCATGAGGGAATGAAAGACCCGCGTGTTTTTTTTTAAATGCTATTTCTTGCACTGTATATACTTCGTGGTCAAGGCAATATTTACTACATGGAGCTGCTCCTGGGAGCAAAGGACGAGTTCATTTGGCCTTCCCTACCTGGGAAAATAAAATTCTGATGGTTGTGATTGAAATAGATCCTGAAACCCTCCAAGTTTATAATAAACGTTCCACTGTTTTTAAGCCTTGCGTGCTTTTCCCCGACTTGTTTTCTTCTTATAAATATCGACTGTGCACCTCTCGTTCTCCTCTCACTCCCAACAATCTCCGAAGCACTTGGCTCCAAGAAGACATTGCCAAGGTTGCGAGAGATTCAAGTGCTCTGCGCTAAAACAAACCTGGTTTCTTCTGATATTTGTGACTGCGTTTGGTTCATTGCAGATTTTAATGAGACATTGCCAACATTCTCCTCCAGCCCGTGTGCACATCTTGACGCAAACGCTGAGGAGCCTTCGAGGTTTGCCGACCCTTCTGCGCCAGACTTGCACGCAAAGGAACAAATGACCTGGCCATTCTTTCCAGAGGAGAGTTTCCTCCCAGCGCAACTTCCAAAGAATTTCACTGGCTCCAAAGGATCTCAGGGGTACCGTTTGCTGGTGTCGGGGGTGGGGTGCAAGCTGGCTGAGCCGCCGCCGCTCGGTGGTGCACCGGGCTTCAGGTGAGCGCTAGGACCCGGAGCTGTGTCGAGCGCTTTCCATTGTGGTTGCCCGTCGCGCTCTGTTTTCGGGAGGGAAGCGACTGCCTGGAAACGCAGGCAGGCGGGTGGTTGCGGCGGTTCGCGTCTTGGGCGCTCTTAGGCCATCGCGAGTGACAGGAGGAACCGATCGCTGTTGGCGGCTTCGTTTTGCGTGTGTGGCCGCGGATTCTTTTCCTGCTGGGGCTCTGTGAATTGGAAATGTGCGTAATCTAGGAAGAGAATGACAAAAAAGTGAAGCCTGCACAAAGCGGACGGAGGCGAGTGACCAGGAATCTCTTTGCTACATGTATTTAAAGTCCTGAATGTTGAATTTGCTTTAGTAGTTGAACGGTCCACCCGGATTTATTAAATTGCGCTGCTCGGTCACTTGTTGGGGGGGGGGGGGGGGGGTTAAACATTAAACGACTTGTATCTTTGGAGATGATGTCGTCCGCAGTAAACATTGTTACATGAAGGAACAATTCACGAGAGTTCCGCAATACTTCGAGCTTGCTAATACTTGCCCTCAGTGTTTGGTAAAGGGATGGATGGGGGAGGACGCAATGAGTTGGGTCAGTTCGACGGAGGCGACATTTGTAGCGAGACGCTCAGCGCTTTGTAACCAGAGAAGACCCTTTTCGCCCATTGTTGACAGTCACCTGATCCGAGCTTGGGCAGCCGCAACTTGGGTGAGGAGGGAGGTTGAGACCTGACTTGCTTCTTCACGGTGGGGCGTGGATTTGCAAGCTGTTGTTAATTGCAGTTATCTGAAAGCTCTATTCCTTCCTGAGCCACAAAAACGTTGGTGCTCTGTGTGAAAAGGACACTGTTTGATCTGCTGAGTTTCTCCAGTTTTGTGTTTTATATCAACCACGGTGTCTGCAGATTTTCGTGTTTCACTACGATAAATGGCCAAATTGAAAACACGGTTGCACTGACAATAACCACACCAGCAGTGCGAGTATAAGACAGCTTCCATCCTAGTAGCTATTATATTCGTTTATTAAATTGTACTGGCAATAACCACACCAGCAGTGCGAGTATAAGACAGCTTCCATCCCAGTAGCTATTATATTCGTTTATTAAATTGTACTGGCAATAACCACACCAGCAGTGCGAGTATAAGACAGCTTCCATCCCAGTAGCTATCATATTCGTTTATTAAATTGTACTGGCAATAACCACACCAGCAGTGCGAGTATAAGACAGCTTCCATCCCAGTAGCTATTATATTCGTTTATTAAATTGTACTGACAATAACCACAACAGCAGTGCAAGTATAAGACAGCTTCCATCCTAGTATCTATTATATTAGTTTATTAAATTGTACTGACAATAACCACACCAGCAGTGCAAGTATAAGACAGCTTTAATAAGCTAATATGTACACTAAGAAGTCTCGTCTCTCTGCAAGACGAACCTGGAAGGCTAGGCTGTAGCTCTGGACTGCTTTATATACAAGGTCACCGGGATGACCTAGTGGTGTAATTACCACAACGTTCTCACACGTTTCTTTGAGAAGATAAAGTGTCTAAGAGTGTGGTGCCCACACTTAAAATTGGGAAGAGACACTCCTTTACATTGAAACAGATGTGACCTAAAATGACTGATTTTAAAATGATGAGGGGGAAACTTGGTCTTGGGTTGAATTGGAGGTTTTGATTTGCCTTCTGAGAGCTGGCCTTGTTTTATGTTGTGAGATGTCTGGGGGAAAAGACTTTAGAGAGACTTTTCTATGCATAAATTATGCTGGTTTCTGCCTCAGAATTATAACTAAATTATTGTGAAGGCATCATGACTCTTCTGAATCTGTGTTGAAATATTTAAAAAACTTTGCCTGTTCATGAATCTGGGATGTTTCAACTGACTTTATGGGCAACTAAGAACCTTTAGAAGTCTATTTGTCTTTGGAAAATGTGGGTGAAGTTGCTAGGTAATGCGTGATGTTTTACAGCCAATCTACCAAGAGGGCAGTGTGGTATGGATGGATATTGTAAACACGTACCATAAAGTAAGAGAGGGTTTATGTGAATTCTGATTGTGTGGTTTACAAACTGCATTTTGAACAGTCTGAATTTGGGGCATACAGTGTGAGAGTTCCTCTGTGCTGTGTCTTGGCTCAACTTCTCCATCAATGCCTTCCCTTTTATGTCAAAGACTGCAATAAGTGTGGAGCTAGGTGGCCCTGATAAATCCCAAACTGGGCATGTGATTAGTTTTATTGATGAACAAGTGCTGCCTGATTGCACTATCACTGCCACTTTACCAATTAAAATTAAATGGTCATTAAGCAGGTTGGATTTGTTGCACCTTTTGTAAGCAGGAAATGCATGGGCAATTTTCCACAGTTCAGTTGGGTGCCACCACTGTAACAATACTGGAGCAGCTTGGTGATGTGGGGATGTTTGCTGATTATTGCACAGTGTTCTCCTCTTCCAACAATACCTCAGATACAGAAGTTTATGTGCAATTAAATCTGGGCTAAAAATTGTCAAGTATTTTGTGCATGTCAGGCAATCTCCAACAAGGGAGAATTCAGTCACATGTTCTTGATGTACATGCAATACTTTACCATCACTGAAATCCTACTAAAAATATCTATGGATATCCTTTGGTCTTCCTCATTATGTCAGAGGTTTGGATCTGGAGCTTGGCTTGCCAATGGTTTGAACGGAAGTCTGTGAGGCTGAAGAGACTCTGAGTGTGCTGGAGGTACACTCAGTGTCTCTGTAGGGACTCTCTTTTGCTTCTCTTTCTCCTCTTGTTAGGGGTACCGGGCAATATTCATGGCAACTTTTTTGTTTGCCTTAGGGCAGAGAAAAGTTGCAGTATATCATGTATATTACATTTTTTAATGTATAATTACATGACAATAAAATTAACCTTTGTACCTTTAATTGGAATTCCTGATCTGAGTCTCTAGCCATAAGGGCAAGTCTGAATGGTTCAGCAACATATTATCTCTGCATCAGTGTGACCACTTGCTCCCATCCTGTATGATCTGATTTGAGGGATTTCTCAGTGGCTGATGTCTGTGTGATCCATTGGAGCAACATTATTATTTTTTTTGTTATATGCATTTGCAAATAAAGTTTTGTTTGCCTGAAGCTTGAAAATGCCTCTATCGAGGTTTGTTTTAGCCCAAAGCAAGATTTGCTTGTATTGTGGCCAGGTTTTGTAATATCTGAAGTAATGATGAGTCTGAAAAGCTGGTATTCATTATAGGTGACTAACTTTTGGCATTTATATATGTCTAAAGGTCAGAAATCCTGGGCATACCTTACAAGGACAACACTATTGTGACCCATGTCTTCAGATTTGATTCTGAAGGTACAGATTTTAGATTTATTGTCCGAGTACATACGTGACATCACATAAGACCCTGAGATTCTTTATCCTGCGGGCGAAGCAGAATCACCACTTATTGGTCGTGCGAAATAAAAGACTCCACAAAAGCATGTAAACAAAGGAAGAAATGTAAACAAACTGCAATACCAATATAAAAAAAAATCAATAAAGTGCAAAAGTAAGAGTCCATGAGTGTGAGCAAGTTGCTTGCATGTTGTACACAATAGGTGACTAGAAATGCTCAAAGTTATGCTTCACGATTGGGTTTATTTTCTTTTAAAAAAAAAGATAGTTAATATCAAGAAACATTTCTGGTCCTCCACAAGTAGAGGTATGAGTTGGGCATGATTGGGAGCTTCATTGAAAGTCATTGCTGTGGATAGGCAATAATTAAAAAGTAAGGAAAGAATACATAAACTACATTAGTCATGTATTTTCTGCCTGGTAGATATAAGATACAAGAGAAAATTACGTAACCATAACTAACAAGTTGCGGATAGTTTGAATTATGCAAGATTCACAGCCGAAGGGGAAAAGCCTGAGAATTAGGAACAGTTTAATTTTCCTCAGAGAAGGACAAAAACTTGATTAGGAGTTAAATGAAACAGATGATCTAAAACAATCTGCTGGAGAAACTCAGCAGGTTGAGCAGTATTAGTGGGGGAGGGAGGGAGTGGTGGAAAAATAAAGTAGAAGTTTTGATGGAGACCCTGCACCAAGAATTTCCTCTCTCCCCCACTCCAGTCCTGCCCCCTCCCCTCGAATGCAGCTTGACTCCCAAGTTCCTCCAGCAGAGTGGATTTTGCTTCAGATTCCAGCATCAACAGTTTCTTGTGTCTGGAGACAAGACAGGCTCTCTTCTGAATAAAGCAGTTAATACCTGGCTCCCAAATACAAAGTCATTCTGTCCCTCACAATATTTTGCAATAACTACCTGAGGATGAGCCAGATTACTATAGGTTGGCGTCTTAGACTTGCTTCCCTATAATTATCCCTGGTGTCCTTCTCAAATAAAAATACCACATTAGCACCTCTCTAGTCATCTGATTATTGCAGATAGTGAAGATTTGCAAATTTATTTTGTTAACAAGCCTTGAATATCACTCTCTGCCTTCTATCAGCCTGTTTACTTAATTAATTGCTAACTGCGCCTATCTTTTTGCTTTTAATATGCATGGTTAACTCTTTGCACATTAACTTTTCCCAGTCTAACTCTGTTTAAATAATACTCTTTCTGTTTTGTTTCCAGAGAAGTGGATAACTTCACATTTATTCAAGTTATAGTGCATCTGTCATATTTTTGCCTTCACATTGTTAATTTGTTCAAGGTTCCTTTGTTGTCATGTATATGAATACACAAATGATGCTTACCTTTGCCCATAAAGGCACACAGAGTCTTGAATCTCTTTACACTCGTAAACTCACTCACAAGAACACAAGTAAATAGAAGCAGGAGTAGATCACAAGAATCCTCACATCCACCCTGCCATTCAGTATGATCATGCAGATCTGTGTCTTTACTCCGCCTCCATGCCATTTTCCCAGATGCCTCCATTTATTGATCTATCTCCACTTGAAATGCATCTAATGATCTGGCCTCCACCACCATTTTGGGTGGAGAATTCCTGTGAATCACTCCTCTCCATGAAGAAATTTCTCTGCATCTTGACTGGCCCAATATGTCCCCTTGTTCACTGGTGAGGAGATCCAACTATCTACCCTCCTGAGCCTATTCAGTTGTTGGCAAGCTTTAAATATTACATTTGGTTCCCTAATCCAAATCACTGAGATATATATATATATATATATATATATATATAAATATAGATATATACCATGAATGAGTCTAATCGACTCATGTTGAGTGCCTTTCCAGCAGGCAAATGTTAACATATTACATGTTATTACATTTTGTGCATTAGTATGTGACAATAAAGTCATCTTGAATTGCAAGATCCAAGAAGTGATCCTGTCATGCACCACTATTGCATAGCATTAGCAATGGTACAGATTGCACATTGATTTACAGACCAAAAGTAATGCAGGTATAAATAGCTCTTTTTTGGGAGTGACAGGCAGAAACTAGTATATCTTCAACAATTACATAGGGATTTGGGGCAACCTCACCTGGAGTGTTCTGTGCAGATTTCTTCACCCAAGAAACAGCGTATTTGCCATTAAACAAGAAAATTCGCAGCTGCTGGGGTTGAGAGCAATCCGCCAATGTACTGAAGAAACTCAACAAATGACACAGCACCCATAGGAAGGAGTAAAAGGTAACCCACGTAGTTTTTACTTCCCGTGGATGCATGCTGAGTTTCTGCATCACATTTATGTATTTGCTTTAGCATGGGTGCAGTGAAGATTTACCAATTGATTGCTGGAATGGCAGGACTAAAATAAGAGATCAGTTCGCTTTCTATTCAGTGGAACTTAGAAAGAAATCAGGATATAATTGATATTTATAAAACCCTGACAGGCTGGACACATTGGGCAATTGAGAAGAAGGTGTAACAGTTTTAGGTTACAGGGTAAGAGATGAAGGACTGAAATGAGGAAGCATTTCTTTTATTAGAGGTTGGAGAACCTGTAGAATTTTCTACCTCTGGGAGCAATAGAGGCTGTTTGTGAATATTTTCAAGAAGGAAATACATTTCCAGGCATAAAAAGCATCAAGGAATATGGGAGAGAGCGGAAATATAGTACAGTATTGAGAAAGGTGATCTGCCATTATCTTGTTCTTTGGCAACAGAACCTTAAAAGGCTAAATGGCCTGCACCTTGTCCTCTTTTTGATGATTCTCTCCTTTCTGCAAAAGAAAATTAATATTTCAGAAAGAAACCTGATTTTCTTTTTGTTTCTGCTGCCCTATTTTCTTTTCAACTTTTATTTTACTTCCTGTATGATTTTTTTTCCCCTGTGCAATTTTTATTCATGTTTCACTTCCTGGCCTTGTGGTATGTGTGCCTCAGTGAAGATTGGTTGAACAAACTCCCTGCTGAATGTCAGTGGTCCCTTGGAGATCACTATAGGCAAACAGAAGGGAAACAGGTACAGCTGATGTTGTGTTCTCTTCTGATGTAAATGTGGGACTGCATTATTTGTTTTAATGATGAGAGTTGAGGATGAAATAAGGTATTGATACCTCAGAGATGTGACTGCTTACAAGCTGGCAGGTTCAAAGGCATTGGCTTGTCTTGTGACTTGTACCATTCTAGAGTCATGACGGGTACGGTGATCATGGATTTTATTTGGTGAGGTGCAACTTGGACCTAATTTAAGAAAAATAAACAAGTCTCAGATCTTTCATTGGAGTGAAACACGAAAGTCTGCAGATGCTGTGATTGTAGTAAAACACAAAAATGCTGGAGGAACTCAGCAGGTCTGGCGGCGTCCTTCGGAGGTAAAGATGTATAACTGATGTGGTGGGCCTGAGCCCTTCTTTGTTCACATCTTAGCAAAATACTACAGTTGCGAGAACAAAACCAAGAAAAGGCTGGAAATGTTCAGCTGATCAGGAGGGATATGGAGGGACCAGGTATTGATAACTAGGTGCCCCCGATCAGAATCTCTGTCTTCAGTTTCCCGAGACCCATCCTTGCCTCATCCAAATGCAAATAACTATACCTTCAGCATTCCAGTGGCCAGTACCACAAAGCCCCCAGTGAGGCTGTCTCCAACAGCAGGCAAATCCTCAGACTTGCCTTTCCAGTTTAAAGCTGAGTGACTTTTTAAATGATTCTTAAATATCTCAATGCACTAAATAAGTTCAAAAATTTAAAGTATTAAGTAATTTTAAAAATGCATACACTTTAAAAGTGAAGAATTAATTATAACATCTTAAACACATAATCTAAAAATAATAAACTGATACAGAATAATTGGAAGGGGGCTGGGGAAATGCCAAATTAACATCTCAATGTATGACTACTCCATATCCACCTGTGACCTCTGTGCTTCTCTCATGCCTGTGAACCATGCTTCTCTCCCTGCCCCTCTTCCCACTGTTTTATACAGGTGTCTGCCTACTTTTTATTCATACTGTACCTTGATGAAGGGCTCAGGCCCGAAACGTTGATTATATATCTTTATTTTTGCTGCTTCAAGAGTGTTGTCTAATCTGCCGAGTTTCTCCAGCATTTTGAGTGAATTGACAAGTCAATAATTCCTCTATGATGCTGGATCAGAGAGATAACTTCCCTTGTTTAATGCTGGAAAATCATAAGGACTGGTCTTCATTGCTGGACTTGGAATTTTATCAGTGGAGCAGATCAATAAACTTGGCCACTGAATCCATCAGCATGTTTGTCACTTCTGTGTTTGAAAATGCACGTGCAGAACCCTAGGAGTAACGACTGGTCTGAAACATTAACTCCATATCTCTCTGCACGAATGCTCTCTGACTTCTTGGGTGTTTGCAGCGTTTGTTGCTTTCGTGCAATTGGAACTGGCTGTCATATGTGACAACTTGTAGGTCTTTGTTACCCTTGTTACCAACTCATTCTTGGAGTGTTTTCATTATGTTAAAACTATCAAAAATGGAACAAATAATCCTTGATGTTTTTCTCTAAACATTTAAAATTACTTTACCACTTGGTTTCCCATCTGCTTCCTCAGTGTTAAGGCCATTGTGAAAGTTGGCCTATTGTGGACTTAACAGCACAGACACATGGTAAATTAAATTGCAGCGACAGGTATGTCCAAATCATATTGTTCTATTAGGTTGCGTATTGTTTCCTTTGCATCCTGAGTTGCGAGTCTTTTATTTTGAGATGATACAGTATACCTGTTTTTCCAGAATACATAAGCAGCATTTTCCCATGAAATATTTCCTTGGCTTTCAACAATTTATGTACATTTTTTTTTAATTAGTGAAAGGTTGACAGGAAAATATAAAAAAATGTATTTTGGTAAAATATTAACATTCTCTTTTTCAGTGTGCCTGAGAAAATGGGATCGTACTGTCCTAATTATGCACCTGTTTTATCTTGGTTTTGTATAAGAACAGAAATGTTCTGTTTTCTCAATATTTAGATTTTGAGGCTGTTTGAAATCCTGCTCTGCTTTGATATGCAAATATTCTAATGATGAGCAATGGTTAATATGCAGAGCTGGTCTCTTTCCTTGTCTTTGCTAAGCAATCTTAAAATGAGTTGAATGTGAAAGTAAGGAGAAAATCTCTATCAAGCTATGCAGCATGGAAAAAAGGCCCTTTGGCTTATTCTGTCCTTGCCAACCAAGGTGCTTTCCTGAGATAGTTACAAATGCCTGCAGTTGGCCAACATCCCTCTACGTCTTTCCCAACCATGAACCTGTACCAATGTCTTTTAAACATTGTACCTGTAGTTGTACTCACCTCTACCACTTTCTTAAGTGGATCATTCCAAATCTGCTCCTTTGTCCATGTGGAAAACTTGTTTCCCAAGTCTCCTTTAAATTATTATCATGTGAATACTCTGACATTCTTGGAATCTGTTATTTAGATATCTATTCACCAGAGTTATTTTCTGTACAATTTTTTTTGTGGTAAAAGTGACCGATGTTGTTCGATGGAATGGGATGAGTAATGGAGTGGGTGGTAGTTGTCCATAAGGAGCATCCACTTTGAGCTGGGCTTCAGACTGGGCCAAGTAATGAGGCACACGCGGATCACTTTGGATTCAAAGTGATCTTCTGAGTCCATCGAGATCCAGGCCCACAGCCAATTGTTGCCCCAGCTGTTGTCTAACGCTGGGCACAGGCATTAGGCACAGAGGGTGCCGAAGGGTTCCTGATTGTGTCAGAGGTTCAGATCTGGTGCTCTGATTGCCGTTGGTTTGGACTAGGCTTTGGATGGCTGCGGAAGCACTAAAGGCGAATCTAGGGACACTTGGTAACTCTGCGGGGACTCGCTTTTGCTTCTCTTTCACTGACTGCAAGTCTGTCTGTAAGAGGTGGTTAGGCAATTCCCGTCGGTGGCAAATCTGTCTGCCTTGCAGCAGGCAAAAAGAAATTTCATATAATAGGACACTGTTTTATTACTATTACAATAAATTGAATCTTGAATCTCTATGAAATGTTTCAGTTCTCCTAGGCAAGGTGGTAAGAAACTCTGACTATATTTCTGCAGCTAAAATTCCCTTCTCAAACTGGAATTATGATTGGAGCCACGAGGCAGCAGTAAGGGAGCAGCATTTTTGTTGTTTCTTTAGATGATTTCCTGCTGCTATCAGACTGCTGAATAGAACTCTCATTGGTAAATGATGATGATCTACACGATTTAACCGTATTGTCTCTATATCCTACACTTTGCCCCAGAAACACTATACCCCACACCTTTGTTCTATTACTGCATTACTTGTACATTTCCCTGAATGCAAAACAAACCTTTCTCATTACACATGACAATAATTCAAAGAAAAAATTGTTTAAAGTAAAAGACGATTTGTTGTGAGTGTCCTTCAGAAGTGGTTTGCATTTTAACTCTGACTCTCCCTGCCAAAAAAATGTACACCAAGGCTGTAATGCCATCACATCCTTTTTAGAAACCGTTTCTTATTGAAGGTTTTACAATGGAAGGGTTTGTGGTTGAAATCTGAATGCTTTGTGTTAAACTTGCTGGAAAAAGCATTGGTAATGAATAGTCATGCAAGTGTTAATAATCTGCAAATCTGCCAGCAGACTTCAGAGATTGAAAATAAACTGAGAATTTATTAATCCTCAGAACATTCTGGTTGCAATGCTGATAAAGAACAATGCATGCACCCTTTTTATCATTTGGACATTGTCATTGCAGTGTCAATCACCCTCTGTGCCCAGATGAAGATCAATTAAATCTGTGGGATCTCAATCCTCACTTAATATGTTCTCAAAATGTAATGTAGAAAAAACATACTTTTCATTTTTTTCCTTTCTTACTCTTCCTTAATTCTATCTTTCTTTTCTTCTATAAAAGTAATATAACTGTGAAGATCATTTAAAAATAAAATGCCAAATATACTCATCAGATCAGGTAGGTCTGTATGAGGGGAAAAAAGTTTATTTTTAGAATCACTGACCTTTCATATAATTCATACGCTTGAAATCTTGCTTCTCTGTTTCTCTTTCCACACCTTTCTTGCCTCCATCTTATTTCTGGTCCTAGTTTTCTAAATTTATCTTCATCCATTTCTATTTTTCTATTCAATCTTTAAACCTCCAGTTTAACAAAGAAACTATTCTGCCATTCATTGAGGTCTCAGATGCCCTGCTACCTTAATACACTGCCATGTGCTCTCACTTTCACCAAGTTTTAATCTAATGATATTTGAGCTGGGAAGTACAGGATGAAGTAGTTAAAAATGCACACCATGTGATCACCTCTTCCATCAAAATTTAATTTGACGTCAATACAGTATTCTTGATAACTTGGTTAATTGAATAGAATTTCCTGAAACAATTTAAGGGACATTTTAATGAACCACCTTTTCTAAATTTTCCACCTGTCCACTGCAAGGTTAGCGTAGCGGTTAGCACAACGCTGTTACAGCGATAACAACTCTGGTTCAAATCTGGCACATCTGTAAGGAGTTTGTATGTTCTCCCCATGTCTGTGTGGGTTTCCTCTGGGCTCTCCGGTTTCTTCCCACCCTTCAAAGACATATGGGGATGGTAGGTCAATTGCGTAAAATTTGGCAGCACAGGTTCGTGGGTCGAAAGGGTCTGTTACCGTGCTATATGCTTTTTAAAAAAATTTAAGTGAAGCATATCATTGGATGATGCAATATCATTTGGAAACAGATTCACATCCAGTATGATTCTGAGGTGCACAAGGTGGGTAGTGAGCGGACGGTGAGGCGGCCTTCAGTGGGTTGACGGTGAGGCAGCCTTCATTGGGTTGACGGTGAGGCGACCTTCAGCGGGTCGGCTTGAGCCTTTCGTGTGCCAGCCTTCAACAGGGTGGCAGCCTTCATTGGTGTAGCAGTGAGACTTTGGCAGGGCAGCTTTTGGTGGGATAGTGGTGAGCCTTTGGGGGGGGGGCGGCCTTCAGCGGTGAGGCTTCGGTGGGGCGGTCTTTGGCAGGGTGGTGGTGAGCCTTCAACAGGGTGGGTCAGTGATGAGGGTTTGGTGGGGTGGCAATGGAGTCAGCTGGAGCAGTGGAATGCTCCAATTACGGGATGTGGGAGATCTGGGACAGCACAATTGTCCCTGATGACTACACTTGCAAATGGTGCATCCAGCTGCAGCTTCTTTCAACACAAGTTAGGGAAATGGAGCTGGAAGAACTTCAGATCATTTAAGAGGCAGAGAAGGTGATAGAGAAGAGATTCAGAGAGACAGTTACCCCCAAAAGTGATGAGGCAGATGGGAGACTGTCAGGAGAGGGAAGGGGAATAGACAGAGAGAGCATAGCACCTCTGTGGCCATTCCCATCAACAATAAGTATACTGTTTTGGATACTGTTGGTGGGGACGACCTACCAGGAACAAAATGTAGTGGTCATGTCTTTGGTATTGAAACTGTACCCTCCGCTCAGAAAGGAAGGTGGGAAAAGAAGAGAGCAGTAGAGATAGGGGATTCGATAGTTAGGGGGACAGATAAGAGGTTCTAAATTAAATTAAATTAGACATACAGCACTGTAAGGCCAATTCATTCCTAGATGTCTGTGCCACCCAAATTACACCCCATTAACCTACACACCAGTTTGTTTTTGAAGGGTGGGAGGAAACCGAAGCCTCCAGAGAAAACCCATGCAGACAAACTCCTTACAGACAGTGTGGAATTAGAACCTAGGTCTGGTCCCAGTCACTGGCGCTATAAAGGCATTATGCTAACCGCTACACCGAACTCCTACCTTCTGTGGGAGAGATCGAGAATCCCGGATGGTCTGTTGCCTCCCTGGTGCCAGGGTCCGCAATATCATGGATCGAGTTCTCAGTATTCACAGGAGGGAGGATGAGCAGCAAGATGTCGTGGTTCACGTAGGGACCAATGACATGGGTAGGAAGGGTGAGGAGGTCCTGCAAAGAGAGTCTAGGGAGTTAGGAGCATGGTTGAAGGATAGGACCCCCAGGGTTGTGATCTCAGGAGTGCTGCCCATATCATGTGCTAGGTTGTTAATGCAGCTAAATATGTGGCTAAAGAGATGGTGCAGGAGGGGGGGCTTCACGTTTCTGGACAATTGGGCTCAGTTCCAGGGAAGGGGGGACAGATTGTACCTGAACTGGAGGGGGATTAACGTCCTTGGGGGTTAGTTTGCTAGTACTGCTCCAGAGGGTTTGAACTAGATTGACGGGGGATGGGAACCAGAGTGTTAGAGTAGATAGTGAGGTGGAGGAAGATAAAGGTCACATGAGGACTGAAATCAAAGGTTTGTATGTGATAGAAATGTTCTCAGATGTCTTTATTTCAATGCAAGGAGTATTGTCGGAAAAGCAGACAAACTTAGGGCATGGATTGGCATCTGGGATTATGACATTATTGCTATTAGTGAGTCTTGGTTGCAGGAAGGGCAGGACTGGCTGCTCAATGTTCTGGAGTTCCTTGTTTCAGACGTGGGGGGTGCGATGAAAGCGGGAGGAGTGCCATTGCTACTCAGGGAAAATATCACAGCTGTGCTTAGACAGGACAGCACAAAGGACTCATCTACAGGGGCCATATGGGTGGAGCTAAGGAAGGGGAAAGGTGTGACCACACTGATAGGGTTGTGTTATGGACTGCCCAATAGTCAGAGAGAATTGGAGGAGCAAATCTGCAGAGAGATAGCAGACTGATGTAAGAAAGTATGATAGAAGGAGATTTTAACTTTCCACATATTGACTGGTGCCCCCATACTGTAAAAGGGCTGGATGACTTGGAGTTTGTCAAATATGTTCAGGAAAGTTTTCTAAATCAATATATAGAGGTACCAACAAGAGAGGATGCAATACTTGATCTCCTATTGGGGAACCAGGCAGCTCAGGTGACAGAACTATGTGTAACAATAATGTCATTAGTTTCAAGTTAATTATGGATAAGGATAGGTCTGGGCCTTGAGTTGACTCGAAATTGGAGAAAGGTCAATTGTGTGGAAATGAGAAAGGATCTTGGAGGAGTGGATTGGGATAAGTTGTTTTCTGACAAGGATGTGTTCAGTACGAGGAAGACCTTCAAAGGTGAAATTTTGAGTGTGCTGAGCTTGTATGTTCCTGTCAGGATTAAAGATAAATTTAACAGGCATAGGGAATCTTAGATTTCAAAGCATATTATCAATCTGGTAAAGAGAAGAGAGAGGTGTATAGCAGGTATCGGCAATGAGGTACTAGAAGAGTATATAAAATGTAAGAAAATATGTAAGAAGGAAATCAGGAGGGAAAAAGAAGACATGAGGTTGCTTTGGGAGATAATGTGGTAAACATGAAGGGTTTCTACAAGTACGTTAAGAGTAAAAGGATAGTAAGGGTCAAAATTGGTTCCTGAGAAGATCAGAGTGGTCATCTATGTGTGGAGCCTAACGAGATGGGGAGATTTTAAACAGTTTTTTTGCATCAGTATTTACTCAGGAAACTGGCATGGTGCATAAGGAAGGGATGGAAGCAAGTAGTAGTGGCATGCAATATATAGAGATTAAAGAGGAGGAGGTGCTTGCTGCCTTACAGCAGATACTTCCTTGGACCTTGAGGGAGACTAGAAATTACAGGAGCCTTGGCAGAAATATGTAAAACATTCTTAGCCATTGGTGAGGTGCCGGAGGATTGGAGGCTAGCTCATGTTGTTCCTTTGTTTAATAAGGCTCCAAAAGTAAACCTGGAAATTACAGGCCGGTGATCCTTGCGTCATTATGAGGTAAATTATTGGAGAGTGTTCTGAAAGATCAGATATACAAATATTTGGACAGCCAAGGGCTGGTTAAGGATAGTCCGCATTGCTCTGTGCATGGTAGGTCGCACAATCTTGTAGAGTTGTCCGAGGAGGTTACCAAGAAAGTAGTTGAAGGAAAGGCTATGGATGTTGTTTACATGGACTTTAGTAAGGCCTTTGACAAGGTCCCACATGGGAGGTTAGTTCAGAAAGTTTAGACACTAGGTATCCATAGAGAGATTGTAAACTGGATTCGAAATTGGCTGAATGGGAGAAGACAGGGTGGTAGTGGATGATTACTTCTCAGACTGGAGGCCTGTGACTAGTGGTGTGCCTCAGGGATCCATGTTGGAACCATTGTTGTTTGTTGTCTATATCAATGATCTCAATGATAATGTGGTAAATTGGATCAACAAATTTGCTGATGACACTAAGATTGGAGGGATTGTGGACAGCAAGGAAGGCTTTCAGAGCTTGCAGAGGGATCTGGACCAACTGGAAAAATAGGACAGAAAATGGCAGATGGAATTTAATGCAGACAAGTGTGAGGTGTTGCATTTTGGAAAGACAAACCAAGGTAGGACATGCACAGTAAATGGTAGGGTACTGAGGAATACAGAGGAACAAAGGGATCTGGAAATACAGATACATAATTCCCTGAAAGTGGCATCACAGGTAGACAGGGTTGTAAAAAAAAAGTTTTTGACATCTTGGCCTTCATAAATCAAAGTATTGAGTTTAGGAGGTTGTATAAGACATTGATGAGGCTAACTTTAGAGTATTGTGTGCAGTTTCGGTTGCCAAACTACAGGAAGGATATCAGTAAGATTGAAAGAGTGCAGAGAAGATTTACTAGGATGTTGCCAGGTCTTCAGGAGTTGAGTTACAGGGAAAGATTAAACAGATTAGAAATTTATTCCTTGGACCATAGAAGAATGAGGGGAGATTTGATAGAGGTTTACAAAATTATGAGGGGTATAGACAGAGCAAATGTGAGTGGGCTCTTTCCACATAGATTAGGAGAGATAAATATGAAAGGATATGGCTTTAGGGTGAAAGGTTTTGGGGGAATATTCAATTCCCTTTTGGAAGTGAATATTGAAACTGTTTCACTGCTTTCCAGATCATACCTTGCCCAAATCGTCGCTTATGTATCTTTATCTTTGCTCCATGAAGTACACTGTTTGACCTTCTGAGTTTCTCCAGCATTGTGTTTTTACTTCAACCTTGGTGTCAGCAAGACGTTGATGTTTTACTCAGAACTTTTGTTCTTTTTCATCCATTTCCCACTCATCTTTTTTCTCATTTGCTTTGTCCATGAAGTCATGTCCTCTGAAAGCAAACTCTCATTGCAATAAAAACATTCTTATTAACTCTATTTTTTCTGTCATTTGAACAGAAGGCAAGGTAGCCTTGACAAATGGATCACATCAAGTCAATAGTGAGAACACAAATCAGGAACGTAGGGCTGGTATGATTGGAAGTAAGAATTAAGAGGACATAAAAGATTGATGGGATTTTTTTATAAACTAGGCCCTCTGAACTATAGTTACAAAGTTATTTCTGCATGCATAAGCAGCTTAGTTAAGCATTTATTAATGTAGTGAATATGGGATGTTGATCTTCCTGTAGACTGGGTAAATAAATGAACAGCAGTAGTTTGCATGATTTGGCTCATGAAATGCACGCAGGCATAAATATTATTCCAAGGAAGCTACTCAAGCCCAGGAAGTTATATAGGTGAAGTTAATTAATCGTAAAAATAAATGATTCATAATAAAGGCTCATAATTTAAATTGGTTCAGAGTGATGTTTAGTCTGAAATATTTTTAAGCTATGAGCAGCAAGTTGGCTGAGATTCACAAGTGATAAATAACCAATGTGACATTGTTTTCAAATAACATAGGGTACTTTCTAAAATGCCACTGAATCCTGCCAGCAGTGAACTATCTCCATGGAAATCGTCTTTCTGTGTTGATGCAGGGAAATACATTGGGGAAAACCTCTCTTCCATGGAATCTCTGGGCTCGTCTGAGAGTCAGACAGGGTTGAGGTTAAACTTCCAGAGTTAATCGGAAATATCAGACCAATGTTTTTAATGTGATCAAGAAATAGGTACTTTTTTGCATTCAACTTGGTCATGCCCTAAAGTGCAGCCTTTCTGGGAAGATTTGGGTAATCTCCTGAAAAACAAATTACTGGAATTCAATACCCTCAGGTACCCAAATTATTTTTATTGGGGAATTCAGAAGACATAAGACCTAAAATGAGGTGTCGAGATATCAATTAAAGTTTGTTAAGATTATTTTAGCAATGGCCAGGATATGCATTGCAGTTACTTGGAAATCTGATTCCCAAATAGGTTTAGAAATGTATAATTGTGTTCCCCTGGAGAAGATCATGTAGATCCTCAGAAACAGGTATGATGTATTTTCAAGAATATGGAATTCATACTCAAGATACATCGGGGTAAATCTTTAGCAATTTTTTTTTCTCTCCCCCTGCCCCCCGTCTCTTTCCCCCAGTGCTTGCAGCGCCGAGGACCCAAGATGTCAGGTTATTTGACCTTTTTTTTAAGACTTTATTTAAAATTTTTATAACATGAATACAATAAAGAATTACATTTAAAGAAAAATAGAAAAAAAAATTTAAAAAGGTATGATTACAATATTACATCAGAAAACTACACAAAATAACCCCCCCCCTGTTAATTGTAACACAATATTAATAGTCTAACTTAAATTAGTCCAACCCTCCCCCCCAAAATAAAGAGTGAAGAGTTAATAAAATTGACAATATTATATATGAAAAAAAATACCCATTTACAAAAAAAAGAGATAAAACTTAACCTAAAAAAATTCTAACAACAAAAAAAATTGTCAATACTAAAATATCACACTTAAACATATATTTAAATCAAACTTAAATGCATATAATTAGCAAACGGAGTCCACTTTAACTTATAAAAAGACATCTTATCCTGAATTGAAAAAGATATCTTTTCCATAGTCAAACAAAATTTCATTTCCAAATACCACTTATCTATCTTTCCAAGTAAGTGCTATATATTTCTTAGCCACAACTAAAGCTAAATAAATAAATGAAATCTGATAATCCTCTAAACCTAAATCGATTAATGATTGCATGTTCCCTAATAAAAATATATCGGGATCTAATACAAGATGGATATTATATAAACTGTTAAAAACAGATTGAATACCTTTCCAAAACTGTTGCAATCGATCACAAAGCCAAACAGTATGCAAAAAAGTATTGGCCATCTGATCACATCGAAAACAAGAATCCAACTTACTAAAACCAATTTTTTTTAATTTCTCCGGCGTTAAATATAACTGATGAATAAAATTATAATTAATCATCGCTAGTCTAGCATTAATTAATTTCCGAATACTATTCTGACAAATTTCCATCCAAGCTTCTTCAGCTATTTTATGTCCTAAATCTTTTTCCCATTTCAACTTATCTTTATCCCAGTCTTTTTTACTATCAATTTCTTGTAAAATATAATACAAATCAGATATATATCCCTTTTTTGGTATTGAAAGTACATATTATTCAAAACTAGATTCAGGCAATAAAATCATATGTCGACCACATAACTGTTTTACAAAAGATCTTAATTGATAATATACAAATATAGAATTTGCACTAATACCATATTTCCTTTGTAATTCGTCAAAGGAACAAAAACAACCCTCAGAAAAACAATCAGATAATTTTTTTATTCCCTTCTTTTCCCATTGTTTCAAAGTGGCATTGGAGACTGTAAAAGGAACAAGTTGATTATTATATAATGGCAATCTTCCAGAATATATATTTTTAAGTCCCAATTTTTTAAGTTTACTTCTCCATAAATTCAATAAATGTTTCAATATTGGGATTTAAGGATTTATATAAAGCGATTAGAGAATTCTTATGGAAGGGAAAATTTCCGAGAGTAGCAATGAGAAAATTGATGTGGGATTTTCAATTTGGAGGTTTAAGATTACCGAATTTTCAGCATTATTATGAAGCAGCTCAATTCAAATTTCTTAGTGCATTAATGAATATGGATGACCCACCTAGTTGGGTAAAGATAGAAATGGCGGTTATTTTAGAAAAATTTCCTCATGAGTTTTTGTTTCGATGGAATAAAAATTTATTACGAACTTATGATGTGCCAATATTGAAACATTTATTGAATTTAGGTTATTTGACCCTTGATGGGAGTGGGGTTTATCCAAGATGAAGCCAATCTTTTTTTCTTATTCTTTTTCTTTTTGTTTCATGAGGGGTGGGAGGGTTCTTCTTGTTAGTGTAATTTTTCTTTCTTGATAATAATTGATGTTGATTTTTTTTCTCACTTTCTTTAATATCGACACGGGGATCAATGTTTATTATTTTGTTAATATTGATATTGATGTTTTTCTTTTTTGATTATTCTTCGTTTTAACTGCATGTTGATTTTAAAAATCCTCAAAACATTCAAAAAACCTCCAGTCTGAAAGACAGCATCTCCAACTTTTCCTTACTGGTTAATTTTAAATTTATGAATGGAGTAAATCTATTCTGTGTTAAATACATGCTTAATCTGAAATAAAAGCAAGGGCATAAATTTACAGGGAATCACTTCTGAGAACTTCAGTTGATTTGAGAGTGAGCATTCAGTGGCTATCACCTCAGAAATGTTGCTGCTATCATACTTTAGGCTGGATTTTTAAAATGTTCTCAATAAACAAATGAACATTTTTAATTGCCTCACTGCAAGCTGCAAATTTCTTCTGTAGTAAATCTAATGAAATTCATCATTATTTCTTATGGTATTGATTGAGCCACTTGAAGATAATTCAGAATTGTAACGATTGAAGTGCCATGTTCAAAATTCACAAGAGCTTTTCAGCATTTAGGAATAGAATTTTCAATATTTATGAACAAAATAAAGTGTCACTTCTTAAAGTACCACATTATGATTGTGTTATCCAGATGTTTGTAGATAATTGGCTGAAAGCTAATTGATTAACCTCCAAAGGAAAAGTTGAGACTGTAAAAGTTAATATAACTATCTCAGCATTGTTGGCTTGTTCAATGCATGGAAGACTGGATCTCTTCACTTTAAAAATTCATATTTTCTCCACCTGATTGAATAGAAGACAAGTAGTAAATATTAGGGCAATTATTGTGCACGGTCTGCCCAGATGAGTAATGATCTAATGATTATGGTTCAAATAAACAAAGCTTCAATTGAAGCCTGCAGTTACATGTATCTTTCTTCTTTGGCTTGGCTTCACGGGACAAAGATTTATGGAGGGGTAATGTCCACGTCAGCTGCAGGCTCGTTTGTGGCTGACAAGTCCGATGCGGGACAGGCAGACACAGTTGCAGCGGTTACAAGGGAAAATTGGTGGGTTGGGGTTGGGTGTTGGATTTTTCCTCCTTTGTCTTTTGTCAGTGAGGTGGGCTCTGCGGTCTTCTTCAAAGGAGGTTGCTGCCCGCCAAACTGTGAGGCGCCAAGATGCACGGTTTGAGGCGATATCAGCCCACTGGCAGTGGTCAATGTGGCAGGCACCAAGAGATTTCTTTAGGCAGTCCTTGTACCTCTTCTTTGGTGCACCTCTGTCTCAGTGGCCAGTGGAGAGCTCGCCATATAACACGATCTTGGGAAGGTGATGGACCTCCATTCTGGAGACGTGACCTACCCAGCGCAGTTGGATCTTCAGCAGCGTGGATTCGATGCTGTCGGCCTCTGCCATCTCGAGTATTTCGATGTTGGTGATGAAGTCGCTCCAATGAATGTTGAGGATGGAGCGGAGACAACGCTGGTGGAAGCGTTCTAGGAGCCGTAGGCCCTCTAATGTATAGAACATTAAGGAAAAACATCTTTATTAACAGGAGAATTCGGAATGCAATGGTTTGGGAATCTTAAAGAACACATCCCTTGTGAGCAATGATGAGAGCCATTGGGCATGCAGTGATGAATATATCTTTGGTTATTTTCAAGAGGCTTTTTTACACTTCAGCACCATTGCTTTTATTTTGATTGCATTTTGGAACACAACCACAATAAGGAACCCATGCATTTTTGTATTTCCTGTCTGCTGTTGGTCTTGAAGCTTATTATTTACAGGAAAATTATATTTGAAGTGTCTTTAATCTTTGAAATGTAGGCTTTAGTTCACAGTAGCCCCTCTTACATTGGTTCCCTGACCCAGGAATTAACTGGGAATTTACTGGGACAGGGTCCAGTGGATAAGGAACACTGACTGAATGCCGGCGTCAAATGAAGTCATTTTATGCTAGGGATTAACCACTTCTATCCCTATTATATCCCTGTCATCTGCTGACGCCAGCGTGCTGATAAAACCAGTGGAAAAGGGACAGCAGGAAGTCACCCGTTTCCAGTTGAAAGTAGAACACTGAGGATGAGTGTGTATGGTGGAAAAGTAATTAGTATCCCAGTTAAGGGCTTCCTATCCCAGGACACTGCACAGCCAATTAACTGAAATGCCAGTGGAAAAAGGGCTAGAAATGCAAAAGATGTTATGTTACTTAGTGGTTTAAATTTTCAAATAAATATTTTATTTTGTTTCCCTTTTCTTTTGAACATTGAATGACAGTATTTGTTGAATAATGTCCATGAAATTTGAACTGTATGGCAAGTAATGCACCAAATTGAGCTGAAGGGAACTAAATACGTTGGTCTGTGAAAATTTCATTATATTGATGGCAGGTCTCAAATACAGTTTGTGTAGATTGAAATAAGTTTAAGATCATTATGTATCAATACATCAGACCTGGATTATGATTGCAGACATACTACTGATCTTCCATTTAAGCATATGCAGAGGAATCTGATGTTTTAAAATAATGTAACACGTGTTAACTTAGAAAAGTTTCTTCCACCCCCCCCCCCCCCCCCACAAGTTCAATATGCCATGGCTGGATTTGAACTTGTGTTGTTATTTCATTTTATAAGTAGGAAAATGAAAAGAAGTAAATGAGGAAAAAGATGCCAAATGTGATGAATAGGTGAACCAAAATTTGAACTGAATATGTAACTGATGTCAATTTTGTTTTCTCATGAAGTGGAGTTATCTACCTCTTACAGCCTCCAACCTCCATGTTTTCCAACCCGCACTGCCCGGTTCTACCTTCCTGTAGACACATGGTTTCTGCGTGCTCCAACACCACCAAATTAGTATCACTTACCTCAGTTCCATTTTTCCCCCTTGGGCCATCCCTTCCTACCTACCTCCATCTCTTCAACAACTTACAGTTCCCTGGATTTTACCACCTCATTTTCACCACTGACGTTCAGTCACTATACATTTTCATCCTCCATGTTGAAGGACTCAAAGTCCTTCATATCTTTCTCAACAATAGGCCCAACCAGTCCCTGTCCTCCACCACCCTCCTCTTCCTGGCAGAACTTGTTCTCAGCCTCAATAACTTCTCTTTTGACATCCCACTATGAGCAGGTCAGAGGGGTAGCCAAAGGAACAAGCATAGGCACTAGCTATGCCTACTTTTAGTCGGCTATGTGAAGCAATCCATGCTACAAGCCTTCACGGGCAAGGCTCTTCAGCTTTTATTCTGCCACCTTGATGATTACATTGGTGCTGCCTCATCACCTTCATCCACTTTGCTGCTAACTTTCACCTTGACCTCAAATTCACTTGATATATCTCTGGCAACACTCTCCCCTTTCTTGATCTATTTGTTTCCATCTCAGGAGACAAATTCTCGACAGACATTTTCTACAAATCCACCAACTCCCACAATAACCTCGACTATGCTGCTTCAGACCCTCTCCCCTGTAAAGGTTCTATTTCTTTCTCTCAATTGCTCCTTGTCCATTTCATCTTATTTGATTCTGGCCCCCACTACAACACTGGAGAGATATGATGTAGACTAGGAATTAGTTTCATTGAGCATCTTTGCTCTGTCTAATGCAGTAACGATGATCTCCCAGTGGCCAACCATTTTAATTCTGCACCCCACTCCCATATCCCATGGGCTCATGCACTCCCAAATCAAGGTCAGCTGAAAATTGGAAGAAAAATACATAATATTCCATCTGGGCACAATTTTGCCAAATGGTATTTGCATTGAATGCTCCTCCCCTGTCTCTCTCTATTTCCTTATCCCTCTGTCTCCTTTTGTCCAGCTCCACACCCCTTTCCATTCAAAGAGCTATCCCTTCCCCCATCACCTCAGCTTTTCTCTCTTCTGCCCTCCCACCTATATCCACCTATGACCTCTTGCCTGTGGACATGTGCTCTTCCCCTTGCCTCTCATCCCAAATCCCCCCCCCCCCCCCCCACCATTTTATTCAGATGCCTGCCTGCTTCTTGATCATGACTTGACAAAAGGTTCAGGCCAGAAATATTGATTAGGTATCTTTACAATAAAGAATACTGCATGAATTGATAAGCTTCTCCAGCACTTTTGAGGATTTAATTACAATCACAGTGTCTGATAACTTTTTTGTTTAACTAGATCTGTGAAGAAGTTCTCTTCATTTTAGGAAGGCTGTTAAGGAAGGAAGCAATTCAGTGGGTTTTAGACTAATACCTGGAAAGCACAAGTTGTCTTTGAAAAAAGTTTGGGCAGGCTAAGTTTGAATCCATTATAAGTTGAATGAGACACAACTTGATTGGCACACAAGATCCTGAGATGGGAATTAAAAACTACTGCAGATGCTAGAAGTCTCAACTTAAAAAAAAATTGCAGAAAACTTCAGTGAGGCAGGAATGATCTGTGGAACAAGAAACTCAATATTTTAGGTCCAGAACCCTTCAATAGAACTGGAAATTAGAGGAAAAATAAGTGAAGATATTTGAGGATCCACAAAATGTTTAAAAGGGAGGTAACATTTTCCTTCTCTGGCTACGGGGAATGGTTTATGAGAAAAGGGAATTATGAGGCAATCAATTTTACTCCCAGAATAGAAATAAACACTATTTCACAGCAAAATATCTTGCCAGCATCATTCACATCACAGGAATGACATAGTTGCACAATTTGAAAAAAATATTCAACCAAAGTTTGATTCTGCTAATCAATTCTGAACATCAATTCAGTAATTCAAAGATTCTCAAATGACAAAGAATAGAAACAATGGACTTTTTGATTGTTTGCTTTTTCTAGCTTGGTTCTGAAACTGGTTAACTAATCATAGAATTGTATAGCACAGTAGTGGACCTTTTCAATGATCTTTATCCATATTGACTGTGGTTCTTGTCCACAAAATCCCTGTTGATTGCATTAGGCCTATAGTGACTACTTTCCTTTATAGTCACTTGGAAGATATCAGAATGTTGTTGTCTATAACTCATCCAAACAAATTTGTACTAAAGTTAAGTTGAGCTTTCCTAAGTTTATTAAACAATATTAAACATTGTTAACTTTCTTATCAGTTGCTATACAAGCCATTAAAACATTGTTAGATGGTCAATAGAACAAAAGAGCTAACTTAAAGCATGCTCTCTCTCTAACATGCTGAGAAACCAGCTGTAACCTTGGCTCAAATATGTTGCTACGAGACAGCATAAAAATATGTTAACAGCCAGAATCAGACTGCTCGTGAGCATGAAATACATTTTAGCCCCTAATCATTATGTTTTTAAAAAAATAATTACCATCACTAAAAAAATATCAAACCTAGTACATAGTAGTATATATTAGTTAAATTTTAAAAGAAAATAAAAGTCAATTATCAAAGATTTCTGCCTCTTGCAAGAGTCAGATTTTGGTTATTGGTCTGTTCAGAAATTCAACAGGACATACAAGTCCACCTTTGTCCTGGATGGTTTCAACAATCTTCCCCCTTCAACTAGGATTTTCGAGGCATGGACAGCCACATTTCTTTCTTCAGAAAAGACTTGACTTTCAAACCTCTGGAAGCTAGATCAGCAGGACTGTTAACTATGTAAACATATCTCCACTGTATTGGAAGTGAGACACTATCAATTTCAGTGATTTTGTCAGCCACAAAAATTCAAAACCTTATGGTTTTATTGTTGATGTATTTAAGCACAAAGGTGCTATCAGTCCAAAATATGGAGTCTGTTAGTTCCATCTGCTACTTCCTTTTCAACATCGTGTCTATTCTGCCTAACGTAGTAGCAGCCAACAACTCCATTCGCGGGATAGTGGCTAGTTTTAATAGAGCCACTCTGGCCTTTCGCATTACAAATCCACAATGTAGCTGATCCTGGTTATCATGCAGTAACAGGTAACTAATGGTTCCATTAATATCATCACATGCATCAGCAAAATTATGCAATTGAGCAGGTGAAACAGTTCCAAAATTTGTGGGTTTGAAGCATCTGTCAATCTTGAAGTCTTCCAGTTAACGACAGTCATCCACAAAGAAGTTATTCCTGATGGTGCTTATACCTTGAGAGCAAAATTGTTCCATATTGTCCTCAGTACACTTCCTAAGGGCAAAATTTGCACAACTTGGTGATGAAGTTGCTCTCAATACATGGCCTGTCATTCTGTATTCCATTTTGTTTGGACTGTAGTCTTCATCAGGCCATCAAAGAAATCGGAACAAATCAACGTCTTCCTTCTGTACTTTCGCCTTGTGGAACATTGCTTCAATGTCTGTAGTGATGACAACAGGTTCTTTACGGAATCTAATTAAGACTCCTATCAACGTACTGGTCAAATCTGGACCCTGTAAGAGCTGAGAATTAAGTGAAATTCCCCAAAATGTCACTCCATAATCAAACACGATTTGAAGCCTTTTGTGGATACAAGACCCTTTTTTTTTAAACCATCATTACGTTCCAAGATATCTTCTGGTACTTTCTCTGCATAACCTTTAAATATCACGTCAGACGTGCACTTGGTGTAGTCAACAAGGTTTCTATTATCAGGCATGCATATTTCCTTTTAAAGGTAATCCAATGCAATAATGATCATTAACTAGCTTGGCAGATTTTGACACCAACTCCAAGAACTGCTGGTCTTCCCTTGAAGGTTCTTGGTTGTCCCTGATACATTCAGAAAACCCAGTCTTGAACTGCTGCTCCCACAGCTTATCAAATTTAACAATTGTCATCTTGTTGACACTTATAACCATCTGGTCCTGAACCTCATTTCTTCCTTCTAATGGTTCATTAATTATCCAACCAAGCACAGTTTTGACACATACTCCTTATCATATCTAGCAATTCCAGAGTTTTTGGTACATCTGAACCAATCAATAACTCAATATCAGATTTGATCTCACATAAACAAACATTTTTCAAATGCGTTCAGGGTTCAATGTTATTTTGATGTGGGAAATTTCCTTTATGCACAGGCAATAGTTTTCTGAATGTATACACCTAGAAATTTTAAAAAATAGTTACTATCCAGTCCAGAGATCTCTAGGCCCAAAACAACACTGGTTTCAATTTGTTTAACATGAACAATAGAATTTTGTCCTTCTTCCTTGAAGATTAAGCTTATTCATTAGCCCCACAGTGCAAAATGATACAGTGCTCTCTGGGACGAGAAATGCATAAGTACGCACCATTGCACTTCCTTTCTTGGCCTTGACCTGCACAGGTACTATTAAAAGTTTGCCGTTGTCCTCACAAGCCCCAGTAAGACCATTTGTCTGTACAGAGGCTACAGCACTGTTTTCACTGTTTTTTGCCGTTTGTTCCTTTTCTGAATTTTTCTTGGAACATGTGTAGCATTTTGCGATGGTTTTTGACTGCATTTATCACAGTTGAGTCACTTTTTGCTGATGTGTCTTTTATACAGACACCCAAAACATACTCCATTTTCCTTCAGAAAACCAATTTTTCTCACTATGCGTCTTTTCCAACTGTGCACACCTTTCTAAAGCATGTATAGTTACAGAAGAAACATTTCTTCACAGCAGATAAACTTTACATTTCCTTAATTTTTTCATCTGTGACAACTAGGGAGGTGGCAAATGTACTTTTTTAGAAATTTTGGTTGAGATGGTATCTTGAACCCTTTCACCTCATTGCTCACCTTTGGAGTATCCTTGATATCTCCAAATCCTAGTACGGTTGCAATCTGCATGTGCCATTCAAGGAAATCCTCAATATCCTCAAAAGTAGCATTTTGTTTATATTTTATCTGAAGTTCACAAACCCTTCTTCTCCACAAATCCCTCAGCCAGTAAGGCAAATTCTTTGTGATGGTAAACCTATTGGAAAAAATGTTAAACTCACATATATTGTTAATATCTTCCATGACATTACAACATCCTCTTTAAAAAGAGAGCATATGCTCGTGGACTCTTTGTGTCATCCGATTTTATTGATGACCATGAAAGAGCCTTCTCCAAATCAGCCGTCACAATTCTATGATTGTTGCCAAAATGCTTTTGTAGTAAAGCCCTTGCCTTTACGAATCCCCTTTCTGGATCTATATGTAGGCAAGTCCCAACAAGTTCCTTTGGCTGTCCCTCAGTATACTGATTCAGATAATCAAGATGATCTCTGGTGTTTTTATTCTTCCTTTCAATATTGTGCTTAAAAGATTTAATGAGCGCTTGATACTAAAGTGTGTCTCCATCAAAAAATTTGAATCTACTTCTTGGTCAGGGAATAGAGACCTTGTTGCTGAATTAATAAAGCAGTATATTGCCCTGTTCATCATTGCTTTATCCACCCAAATTCTGTTACCTGATGGGAGTGGCAAGTATTCTGCACCATAAGTTGGTATTTGGCTCGCATCTCTATCCACTGGAGTCATTATTGGGGTTTGAGATTTGGCAGCACTGTGCCTTAAATTGGTTTGTTCAGGTACATGCACGCCTCGTAACTGTAGCACTGGCACTACTTTAGTTTTAAATATTTTAATTTTCTGGTGTGATTCCTCAAAATGTGACTCCAAAAGGTTAGATACTTTAGATAATTTACTTTGAATACAAGTTACCTCTGAGCCTCTAGTACCCACACCCTGATGAACAGAAATTTTTGTGTCCAATTGCAGTTGGTTCTTTTTTCCATTTTAGCTGTACCTCATCCCTCCTTAGCTGCTCCCCATTCTGCCTCTCTCCTTAGCTGCTCCACCTCTCTCCTTAGCTGCTCTTTCCCAGCTCTTTATCCATCTGTAGCTGATCCTGTAGCTTATCTACTCTTCCTGCTCTTCTAAGACCAATGTATTTTGAACCATTTATTCTGCTTCAAGAACAACGTGTCAGTCTGAACCTTTAAATGTGCAGATGTAGTACTTGAAACTCTGGATCCTGCTTGAGAACTCCTCTTGCTTCTTCTGCTTCCAGTATTTAATGGACTATCACATAACCATATAACCATTTAACAATTACACTACGGAAACAGGCCATCTCGGCCCCTCTAGTTCATACCGATCTAAGTGATCTCCTCTAATCCCACTTACCTGCACTTTGCCCATAACCCTCCAATCCCCTCACATCCGTGCACCTATCCAACATTTCCCTAAATGACAAAATTGACCCTGCTGCAACCACCTCTTCCAGAAGGTCATTCCACTCAGCCACCACTCTCTGAGTGAACAAGCTCCCTCTCATGTTACTGTTAAACTTTTGCCCTTGGTAGTATTATCATTCTCTATTTCAGATGTTGCCTTCATTTTGGATTGCCCATCCTCCATTCCACCTTCAAATAATTCCAAGTGGCTGTTCTTGGATTCTATTGATATTTTTTGCAGTAATTCTGTGGGATTTGTATTCCCAGCAGCCAAAACCTCTCTTTCCTTTGCCTTTTTCAGTTTTGCTTGAAGAATAATTTTGGCTCCACTTGAATCTAATTCCCTGACATTGTAATTCTTCCTTGTCCTTCATCTTCTCGACAAGTAATTCCTCAGAGGCAGCAGCGGCTACATATTATCTTTTTCCATCCAGCCGACCATCCCACTCAGGCATCGAACAAGCACAACAATAACTCCAAATCAAAAACAGTTCTCAGAGGACAAGCAGGAGTTTCTCCAACCTATGTTCTAACTTGCAATAAACACACAGAAGGAATCCTTAAGTAAGGTTTACTGCTTCTTCAATGGCCTTGATGATGCTGTTGATGATCGTACCTTCTTCATTTTGAAATGTTCTAAACAGAGCCCAATTGATCCAGTCCAAATTCCAAATCCAATTTCCAACTTTTCTATTGACTTAATTGTAGTGACTACATTCCTTTATAGTTGCTTGGAGGATATCAGAATGTTGTTGTTGTCTATAACTCATTCAAACAAATTTGTATTAATGTTAAGTTGAGCTTTCCCAAGTTTGTTAAATGATATTAAACATTGTTAATGTTATTATCAGTTGCTATATGTTCTTACAAGCTGTTAAAACATTGTTAGACGGTCAATAGAAATTGTTGGAATTTTTCTGATCCCTCCATTTTGCAGAACAAAAGAATGAAACTAAAACATGTTGTCTCTCTAATATGCTGAGAAACCAGGTGGCTCAAAGATGTTACTAGGAGACAGCATAAAAATATGTTAAACAACAGCCAAAATCAAACTGCTCGCAAGCATGAAATAAATTTTAACCCCTACAAGGCCTGTATCTCTGTTTTCCTGCCCACGACCTGTCCTTAACGCCTTTGAAACACTGCAGTTGTATCTGCCTCTTCTGGTGTCTTGTGGGAGATATTCAACTTCCCTCCAAACTCCTTTAAAGTTTCCCCTATCTCAGGGTAAGACTGCTCTGTCAGAGACCGGAGAGACAAATCTCAGTTGTTAACTGGACTGAGACCTGGCAAACCGAGAACAAACCAGACGTCGCAATCTGTCAAGAGAGGTTCACCATTCATAGACTGGATCTGAACTCAGATTTTGGCAAAGAGAGAGGGAGCAGTGTGTGCTACTTTTTGTTAATACCAGCTGGTGCATGAACATTGGGGTCATGTCAACCTCCTGTTCCACTGCCCTAAAACATATCTGGATTAAGTGCAGGCCCTTCTATCTACCCCAAGGGTCCTCATCAGAAATTCTCACCAGATTTAAATCCCTGCTGGTGGCAATTATAAACAGACACTTGCGGAGCTGCATGATGTTGTCAGCAAACAAGAGTCCGTCATCCCAATGCTCCACAAATCATAGTAAGTGTCTTTAACCAGGACTCAAAAAAAACCTGCCCAATTACCACCAGCATGTACCTGCTATCCCAGCACATTTAATCACTGCTACACCAAGATAAGGAATGCCTACTGTTATTTCCCAAGACCGCATTTTGGCAAGTCAGATCACCTAGCTGTGCTCCTTCTGCCTTCATACTACCAGACCATAAAAAGAGAGGCTCCATAGATCAGGATAGCCAGAAGGTGGTCACAGGAGGCCGAAGAACGGTGACAGGATTGCCTCGAGTCAGCGGATTGGGCGGTGTTCAAGGACTCCAATGAGGATCTGAATGATTACACCAGGACTGTCACAAACTTTCATCAAAACAGCTATTGATGAATGTGCTGCCCCAAAATTTTCAGGGTTTTCCACAACCAGAGGTCTTGGATGGACAATGAAATCTAGAAACTGGTGAGAGCCAAATCACAGACATTTAAGTCCGGAGAATCAGAACACTACACAAGGAACAGATATAGACTACGATAAACCAGGCGAATTCGAGATTCTGGATGAGAATGAAAACCAAGGATACCCAACAGCCTACAAAACCAAACCTGGTGCAATAGGAGGCAGTAAACCTTCACACCCAGATGAACTCAATGCCTTCTACAATCAATTTGACCACCAGAATAAGAAAGAACCACTGTGCACCCCCATGTCCCCTGACGATCTTCTACTGTCATTATCTGAGGACAACATGCAGCTACCTTCAGGAGAGTGAATCCAAGGAAAGCATCTGATTTGGATGGAGTACCCACCCAAGTATTAAAAATCTGCTGACCAACTTGCCAATGTATTCACGGATAGCTTTAACATCTCACTCTATCAGGACGTGGCAGTCACCTGTTTCAAAGAAGTGTCAATTTTACTGGTACCCAGGAAGAATGTGGAAACCTATCTAAATTACTACCAACCATTGGCACTCACATTCACAGTGATGGAGTGATTTGAGAGGCTGATGTTGAAGCACATCAGCTCCTATCAGAGCAGCGGCATGGATCCATTCCAATTCACCTATCGTAGCAACAGGGATGCAGCAGATCCCACCCCACTGGCTCTACACAAAGCCCATGAACACCTGGACAGCAAAGATGCATACATCGGGATGCTCTTTATCAACTTCAGTTTGGCATTCAACACCATTAACCTTCAAAGTTGATCAACAAACTCCAAGATCTGGGCCTCAATACCCCACTGTGTAATTGGATCCTAGATTTCTTCTCCAGATTCTAAAGAGTGCAGCTTGACAAGAAAATCTCCTCTAAAATTTCCCAGCACCAGAGTGCAGCGTATTTAGTCCTCTGCTCCACTCGCTTCACACCTTCAACTGTGTGGCTCAGTACAACAACAACACCATCTACAAATTTGCTGGCGATACCGCATTTCTGGGTTGTATGAAAAGGCATGATTAATCAGCATGCAGGAGGAAGATTGAAAACTTGGCTGAGTGGTGTACTAACAACAACCTCTCCCTTAATGTCACCAAAACTAAGGAGCTGATTGTGAACTTGATGAAGAGAAAATCAAAAGTTTATGATCTAGGGATCTTTGGGGGATCAGAGATAGAGAGCATGAGCAAATTTAAATTCCTGGGATTCACTATCTCAGAGGATCTTTAGTTGACCCAACATATTAATGTCATTGAGAAGAAAGCACATCAACACCTCTACTTCCACAGGAATTTGTGGAGATTTGGAATGACATTGGAAATTTTTACAAACTTTTGCAGATATGTAGTGGAAAGCTTGTTGACCTTGTATGGGGGTTCCAATACCTCTGAGTGGAAAGCCCTGCAAAATGTAGTGGAACCAGCCAAGTACATCAGAGGCAAAATTCTCCCCACCGAGAGCAGCAGCAATCATCAAGGATTCACACCATCCAGCACATGCTCTGTTCTTGCTGCTACCGTCAAGAAAGAGGTGTAGGTCCTACATGACTCATACCACCTGGTCCAGGAACAGTTGCTATCTCTCCGCTGTCAGACTCCTAGAGAACAGACTAAATCGGAGACTCATTTAAGAACTTTTACTCTGCACATTATTTATCACATGAATATAGACACGCCAAGGCAAATAGTGCCTTTGGAAGACTACCAGCCCCCCCCCAACATCTCCATCGGGCACACTGAACTCAAAACGGTCAACCAGTTTACCTAGCTCGGCTGCACCATTTCATCAGATGCAAGGATCGACCACGAGATAGACAACAGACTCGCCAAGGCAAATAGGGCCTTTGGAAGACTACCAGCCCCCCCCCCACATCTCAATCGGGCACACTGAACTCAAAACGGTCAACCAGTTTACCTAGCTCGGCTGCACCATTTCATCAGATGCAAGGATCGACCACGAGATAGACAACAGACTCGCCAAGGCAAATAGGGCCTTTGGAAGACTACCAGCCCCCACCCACATCTCCATCGGGCACACTGAACTCAAAACGGTCAACCAGTTTACCTAGCTCGGCTGCACCATTTCATCGGATGCAAGGATCGACCACGGGATAGTCAACAGACTCGCCAAGGCAAATAGCGCCTTTGGAAGACTACCAGCCCCCCCACATCTCCATCAGGCACACTGAACTCAAAACGGTCAACCAGTTTACCTAGCTCGGCTGCACCATTTCATCGGATGCTAGGATCGACAATGAGATAGACAACAGACTCGCCAAGGCAAATAGTGCCTTTGGAAGACTACCAGCCCCCCCCCCCACATCTCCATCGGGCACACTGAACTCAAAACGGTCAACCAGTTTACCTAGCTCGGCTGCAGCATTTCATCAGATGCAAGGATCGACCACGAGATAGTCAACAGACTCGCCAAGGCAAATAGCGCCTTTGGAAGACTACCAGCCCCCCCACATCTCCATCAGGCACACTGAACTCAAAACGGTCAACCAGTTTACCTAGCTCGGCTGCACCATTTCATCAGATGCAAGGATCGACAACGAGATAGACAACAGACTCGCCAAGGCAAATAGTGCCTTTGGAAGACTACCAGCCCCCCCACATCTCCATCGGGCACACTGAACTCAAAACGGTCAACCAGTTTACCTAGCTCGGCTGCACCATTTCATCAGATGCAAGGATCGACAACGAGATAGACAACAGACTCGCCAAGGCAAATAGTGCCTTTGGAAGACTACCAGCCCCCCCCCACATCTCCATCAGGCACACAAAACTCAAAACGGTCAACCAGTTTACCTAGCTCGGCTGCACCATTTCATCAGATGCAAGGATCGACCACGAGATAGACAACAGACTCGCCAAGGCAAATAGCGCCTTTGGAAGACTACCAGCCCCCCCACATCTCCATTTGGCACACTGAACTCAAAACGGTCAACCAGTTTACCTAGCTCGGCTGCACCATTTCATCAGATGCAAGGATCGACAATGAGATAGACTCGCCAAGGCAAATAGCGCCTTTGGAAGACTACCAGCCCCCCCACATCTCCATCGGGCACACTGAACTCAAAACGGTCAACCAGTTTACCTAGCTCGGCTGCACCATTTCATCAGATGCAAGGATCGACAACGAGATAGACAACAGACTCGCCAAGGCAAATAGCGCCTTTGGAAGACTACCAGCCCCCCCACATCTCCATCGGGCACACTGAACTCAAAATGGTCAACCAGTTTACCTATCTCGGCTGCACCATTTCGTCGGATGCAAGGATCGACCACGAAATAGACAACAGACTCGCCAAGGCAAATAGCGCCTTTGGAAGACTACCAGCCCCCCCCCACATCTCCATCGGGCACACAAAACTCAAAACGGTCAACCAGTTTACCTAGCTCGGCTGCACCATTTCGTCGGATGCAAGGATCGACCACGAGATAGACAACAGACTCGCCAAGGCAAATAGTGCCTTTGGAAGACTACCAGCCCTCCCCCACATCTCCATCGGGCACACAAAACTCAAAACGGTCAACCAGTTTACCTATCTCGGCTGCACCATTTCGTCGGATGCAAGGATCGACCACGAGATAGACAACAGACTCGCCAAGGCATATAGTGCCTTTGGAAGACTACCAGCCCCCCCCCCACATCTCCATCGGGCACACAAAGCTCAAAACGGTCAACCAGTTTACCTATCTCGGCTGCACCATTTCGTCGGATGCAAGGATCGACCACGAGATAGACAACAGACTCGCCAAGGCAAATAGTGCCTTTGGAAGACTACCAGCCCCCCCACATCTCCATCGGGCACACAAAACTCAAAACGGTCAACCAGTTTACCTATCTCGGCTGCACCATTTCATCAGATGCAAGGATCGACAATGAGATAGACAACAGACTCGCCAAGGCAAATATGCCTTTGGAAGACTACACAAAAGAGTCTGGAAAAACAACCAACTGAAAAACCTCACAAAGATAAGCGTATACAGAGCCCTTGTCATACCCACACTCCTGTTCGGCTCCGAATCATGGGTCCTCTACCGGCACCACCTACGGCTCCTAGAACGCTTCCACCAGCGTTGTCTCCGCTCCATCCTCAACATTCATTGGAGCGCTTTCATCCCTAACGTCGAAGTACTCGAGATGGCAGAGGTCGACAGCATCGAGTCCACGCTGCTGAAGATCCAGCTGCGCTGGGTGGGTCACGTCTCCAGAATGGAGGACCATCGCCTTCCCAAGATCGTGTTATATGGCGAGCTCTCCACTGGCCACCGTGACAGAGGTGCACCAAAGAAAAGGTACAAGGACTGCCTAAAGAAATCTCTTGGTGCCTGCCACATTGACCACCTCCAGTGGGCTGATATCGCCTCAAACCGTGCATCTTGGCGCCTCACAGTTTGGCGGGCAGCAACCTCCTTTGAAGAAGATTGCAGAGCCCACCTCACTGTCAAAAGACAAAGGAGGAAAAACCCAACACCCAACCCCAACCCACCAATTTTCCCTTGCAACCGCTGCAACCGTGTCTGCCTGTCCCGCATCGGACTTGTCAGCCACAAACGAGCCTGCAGCTGACGTGGACATTTACCCCCTCCATAAATCTTCGTCCGCGAAGCAAGCCAAAGGAAGAAGATTTGTTTTTCTGCACTGTTTGTTTTCCTTCTTTACATTTCTCTCTTTTGCATATGTATCTTTTCTTGAGTAAAGTTTTTAAGCTATCAATAAGCCCACAGGATAAGCAATCTCCGTGTTGTTTGTGATGTCAGGCAGAGGACTCAGGCAGTAAATCAGATCTTTGAACTTTGCTAATCAGGTTTGACTGTGCTAATCAATTCTCACACCTTCTGTCCTATCTCCTTTGGATCCCTCTCCCAGCTTCTTTTCCCCTTTTATATATGTAATTTTACCTTTCTCTTTTAGCCCATAATGGGTTTTGATTCAAACCATTATAGCATCTATGTCGCAGAGCGAAAAGATGAACAGATGTGGTCAAGTCGGTTCATTAAAAGTTGTTACTCAGTCACCTGCAGCATTTTAAAACCCCACGCATTCCAAATTATGTCATCGCATTGTGACTTTATAACATCATTCGGAACCTCCCGAGCTGGTTTGATTAAGCCTCTGGTGAGCTGCTACACCATTGACTATTTCTCCCCACGATGCTGTCCTGCACCATTCTTCCATCAATTCTGTCTGCTCCTAATTTATCTTTAATTTCTAACACATCTTTTTTAATGTTGAAATTGTTTTCTGTAACTAAGATGTGCATCTTTCAAGAGGGTGAACTCTCGCCAAGCGTCAGGTCCAGATGGCATTCCTGGCAGGGTACTGAAATTCTGTGCCAAACAACGAGCTGGAGTGTTCACAGACAATTTCAATCTCTCACTGCTGCAGTCGGAGATTCCCACCTGCTTCAAAAGGGAATCAATCATCCCAGTGCCCGAGAAGAGCAGAGAGAGCTGCCTTAGTAGCACTAACATGTACTGTGATGGCCAGAATTAGCTCGTACCTAAGCAAAGGTCTGGGCCCACTGCAATTCACCTACCATCACAATCACTCCACAGCAGATGCAATCTCAATGGCTCTCTATTCAGCCCTTGATCAGCTAGAAAATGGCAAAATGTACATAAGGCTATTATTCATCAACTACAGCCCAGCTTTCAACAGCCTTGTATATACAGTACCAGCAAGCTTCAAAACTGGCCCTCTGCACCTCCTTCTGCAAGTGGATTTTTGTCGACTTCATCAAAAGACCACAGTCTGAATCGTAAACAGCGTCTTCTTCTCACTGACAATTAATGCAGGCATACCTCAAGGACAGGTGCTTGGCCTACTGCTCTACTTTCTCTACACCCATGACTGTATGGCTAGACACCAATAAAATGCCATTTACAAATTTGCAGATGAAACCACGGTTGTCGGCAGAATCATAAACAGCAAAATGTACAGGAGTGAGATGGATCAGCTGGTTGAGTGGTGTTACCACGACAACAATCTTGCACTCAACGTGAGCAAAACTAAGTGACTGATAGTGGACTTCAGGAAGAGGAAATCAAGAGAACACAAACCAGTTCACAGCGAGGGGTCAGCAGTGGAAAGGGTTAAGAATTTTAAATTTCCAGGTGTCAGCATCTCAGAAGATCTATCCTGGGGCTTCCACTTTGATGCAATCATGAAGAGGCTCACCAGCGGCTATAGTTCATGATGAGTCTGAGGAGATTTGTTATGTCACCATGGCCTGGGTAAACTTGTACCTCTCACTTTGTTCGTTTTAGATTGTTCACAGTGTTTGAGCTACCGAAAGAAAACAGACACACACGCGAGAGCACTTCAGTTTATACAAATCTTTATTACAAAATCTAAAGCTGATATCAAACTCCAATATGCAAGCCCTTCCCAATTATACTTATCAATGCCTGGACTGGTCCCAACTGCCAAGGCGAGGCAACGACTGCACACTTGTAGTAGGTTGTCGGGGCGCCAGTAGCAGCTTCTCCACCTCCCCCGACCGGGAAGTTGGCTAGACTCTAGAAGTTCTTCTTCTTGCTGAGAGATGTTGCCACCTCTCAGAGAGTCTTAAACTTCAGCAGCGGGACCATGGCTTATATTACCCAAAAACTGCTTACCCAAGCACCTATTCCCAGCACAAAAAGAAAGATAAGCGAGCAAGCTAGCATGCCTAGGCTTCTATCGAATAACACAACTTTCTAGCTTATCACTTTGAAAACTATGGTTTATTTTGCTTCAAGGTTAGGTCACTGTCTGACAGTCTGTGACCAATATACTAACAAGCAGGAAGATTAAACGTTCTTTTTTGTCAGATAACTGCATCTCTGGACGCCATGGTGGAATTTAGCTTATGTCTGCTAAGTCTCAAAGCAGGTTACTGATTCTCAGCCTTGCAGAAGCAAAACCATGGTTTAAATCTAAAGCAAAATCATGGTTTAAATCCTCCAATACACACCAAAACCTCATAAATTTCTACATGTATGCCACGGAGAGCATTCTGATTGGTTACATCAGTGTCTGATATGGAGGTGCCAATGCACAGAACAAGAAAAGACTACAGAATTGCGCGAACTTGGCCAGCACCATCATGTGCATTAAGCCTTCAATCCATTAAGGAAATCTACAAGAGGTAGTGTCTCAAGAAAGCATCCTCTATCCTCCGGACCCTCACCATCCAGGCCATACATTCTTCTCACTGCTGCCATCAGGCAGGAGGAACAGGAGCCTGAAGATGTACATTCAACTGTACAGAAACCGCTTCTTCCCCTCGGCCATCATATTTCTGAATGAAGCATGAACCACAGATACTACCTCGTTTTTTCTTTTGCACAATATATGGTATATGTTTTTATAAATGTAATTGAAAGCAATGTTGTACCTGTAATACTAATGCACATCAAAAAAATTTGTGACATGTTCATGACAATATATTCTGATTCTGATTTGGATTCAGTGAGACATACATGTACAGCTGGATTTTGGCTGTTCAATCTGGGGGTAAGTTGGGGCTGAGAACAAAGGGAAGCCCCTCAAATAATGGAGGGTAGTAGCGAAAGGTGCCACAGAGGTGGTAAATGCTGCTGAATAGAAATTAATGTAACAAAATACAGAGATGGAAATGCATGGATACAAAACTATGGGCGTGAAGAGATTTTGAACGGTTTTCTGTTTGTAAATCATGTATTATGAAGAAAGTCTAATTTTGTTTTCTTTTCAGTCACTATTTTGTGCAGTTGGAAAGTCGAAGCAGTCCTGCAGTTATTGTGATGTCATTGTTATATTTCATTTCATAAATGATCTGATAGATCCACAATGATGTAATGAGCCAGCTTAGATATATTTTGGATATATTTTGGATTCCAGCAGATTGAATCCATGAAGTCCTTAGTTTCACTTCTACCACAATGGATTTTTGTGGCCTTGCATACCACTGCTTTTTCACTCCAGATAGAATTGAATAGTGTAACACAATATGGTAACAGGTGCAGTGAATTAATTAGATCAAGAGGGATACAACCAAAGCAGGAAAACAGAAGTATAGTAAAATTAATTATTTAAACTTGCAATTGCATGTTTTTAAATATTACGCATGTTGCAATTTTCTGCTTTTCTATATTTGTCAGTTACGTTTAAAATGCTTTTCCATTTATTTATATATTTATTGATCTGTGATATTATTTTGTATAGATTGACCTGTACAGCATGTTGAAAGCACTGGATCCATGCTAACCAACAGCTCCCCATTTACACTAACACCATACCTAACTCCATTTTTTAAAATCTCCCCACATTCTCATCAACTCCCTAATCGTTTCCCTATTTCTGTGTACCTTTGACTTGCATTGAACTCCCCTCAAGTTGGGATGAAAAGATCTCACCTTTCACTGTTGCCCTGGTTTGTGGGTGGTTTTGGTTGAAATTTGTGAGTGGTGCCACAACGGAAGACATGTTCCATCACTTTTCTCTTGATTATCGGCACATTGATTGGGCAACCATCAACTGAATTGGATTTATTCTTGCAGGTTTATTTGTGAACAAGTCTTCCCTGGGCAATTTTCCCACATTGTCAATAGCTGCCTGAGTTGCATGTATTCGTGAGCAGTGTGGAATTCAAGTCTTTAGTTTGACAACTGTGATGTTGTCTGCTCTCACAAGCTTTGTATCCAGTTTTCTCTTGTTGTTTCTTCAGATTATATGCAATTAACGAATTTGGCTGAAGACCAGCTACCGTAGTGGTGGGGATCAAGGGAAAATGCAGAGCTGGCCATTCACTCGGCAATTCTGAATGCTTATAACAGTTAACTTCCTTGTGTAGGCATACTGTGCTTGCTCTCATTGAAGATGGAGATACTTTTAGAGCCGTTTCCTCCTATTAGCTGTTTAATTGTTTACCACCATAGATATCAGCATGTAGAAGAACTTCAGTGCCTTGATTTGATCTGCTGATTGCGAGATGGATCAATTCTGTTTTATTGCATGCTGTTTATCAAGTCAAGTTAATTGTCATCTGATTGCATAAGTACAACCTGACAAAACAGCTTTCTCTGGTCCTCAGTGCAAAACACACAGACACAACCAGCCATAACAATACACACAGGACAAAAATAATATATTTGTTAATATAAAAGTCTCGGATGGTTAGTGTGAGCTGTTCCTTTGGTCGTTCAGCATTCTCACTGCACGTGGGAATATGCTGTTTCTCAGCCTGGTGGTACTGGCTCCGATACTCATGCATGTGGCCCAAGATTTTTAGTTGCCTGATCCTGCTCTCTAAGTTTGATCCCCTAGATCAGGGGTGTCAAACTCAAATTCACAGAGGGCCAAAATTAAAAACTTGGACTAAGTCGTGGGCCAAACTAAATATTTATTGAAAATTTTCAACAACATCTGCATGTTTTCTTTCAACATATGCAATGTTAAACTTTTTCTTATTAAAATAAATGTTTAATAATAGTTTTGGTTAAACTCTTTCCAGAAGAAGCATTAACAAATGAAAAATAAAATATTCAATAAATAATATTTCTCTATAGCCTTTAAGCTCCTTTTAAATGTATTTTTTTTCACAAGCCAACAAGTCAAAAAAATAACAACTTGCTTCAATGACAAACAGGTTTGTCTTTTAAAATGATGAACATATAGTCTGTCTCCCACATGTCTTGAAAGGTCCTGTTTTCTGTTTTTCGTTTGGCCATTTTCCATAAGGGGTTTATTACATGTGAGTTGGGCGACAGGTCGCAGATGCTAATGAAAGTAAAGAGAGGAGGTGGGGGCAATTAGCGGGCTGACGGGCCGGCGCCAATGCATTTGCAAAGCATTCTGGGATTTGTAGTATTAGCTGTGCATGCGCTTTACTGGCGCAGCGGCCAGCGGGCCAGCTCTAATACATATTTGATATGATCTTGTGGGCCAAATATAATTATATCACGGGCCAAGTTTGGCCCGCGGGCCTGAGTTTGACATGTGTGCCCTAGCTTAATAGAAATGGTTGGGGAGAAATGTGCTGACCCACAAGGTTGCAGATTATGGTGATGAGCTTTGCTATTACTGTTGAAATCTATTACATTTAGCACGTTTGTAGTGCCACAATACACTGTGATGGCTGTCCTCCACGTGAAGATGAGACTGGTCTCCAAAAGGGCTGCATGCTGATCATTTTAGCAAATGTAATCATGGACAGACTAGATGGACGAAAGGCCTGTCTCTGCCGTAGTGTGCTATGGTTCTGTGTCCTGAAGGCCCCTCTTCCAGATTCTTTCACCCTCCAGTGTGTTATTTCACCTACTACTGAATAAAGATTTCCAACCAAAACATTAACTGTTTCTTCTCATGGATGCTTTCCGACCTGCTCAAGATTCCAGAATCTGCAGCTTTTGAGTTTTTCAAGCAATTTACTTGACAGGGTGCTGCTTTTCTAACAATAGGGTCATTGCCAAGGAGCCTTTGCCCTATATTCTCTTGAGATATTATCTGTGTTTGATGTTTATGTTAGGTTATTTTAAAGGAGAAGTGTTATACTTGGAAAGACAGTATACAAATATCAGATCTTTTATAGCTTGTGCAGAATGCAAGATTGTTACATTTTTTTGTTGATTCAATTCAATGGTGGTGAACATATGGTGAAGCTGGCCACTTCCTTTTACAGTTTCCTCTTTCACTAGCTTACAAGGAGGAGGGGCTTTCAGGTAGTGTGACAGTGGAATAGCACCAACTGAAGGGCATCACTTGCTTCCAAGCCTACAAGCATGAAAACAGCAGACTCGCTTGCTGAGTACAACAGCAGCTGAAGTACTGAGAAGACATAGATCCGCGCAGAGAGCAGTTTATTTGCCTGCACAGCGTTCACAGCTTGCATTTTATTTCTTGATGCCTTGGGAAAATGTCAGTAGTCCATTCTGCAGTACCCTCTCCTTGCTCGTGTGGTGCTCAAAGCTGTGTTACTTTCAAAGGATACAGCACCGTGGTGGTGAACCAGTATGGACAAGTCGGATTTTTTCATCATTATTTTCAATGCTGCTGCATCATCTGGCACTGGGTATGTATGACCTTTGTTCCAATTATATACAACTGTAATGCAAAATTGTATTAATAATCATTTTGAATGAACTTCATTATCATTTCAAGTAAACCATATTTAATTAAGACAAACAATGATTATTCTTCGACAATATTTTTTAAGAGGTCTTGTTTTCATTCTCTGTAGACTGCTATACTGTAAAAGATGCCACTATCCCATGCAACAGGATGCTTCCTGTATATGAAATGAATTATTCCGTTCAGTTTATCCCCAGTATTTCAGGATGTGCTGTGCATGTGAACTGTTCATGTGTGCATGTTGATAATTTTTGACTATTTGGTGTTTATCCCAAAGTAAAGTTTAAAGTAACTGCAGAAAGTTGCCAATATCTGATTTCTTCAAATTTGGATTAAAAGTGTAAGAAGTAAAAAATCAGCAGATCAAACAGTGTTCTTTATATAGCAAAGGTAAAAACACATAACCGACCTTTCGGGCTTGAGCCCTTCATCAAGGTATGGAAGATGTCGGCAGGCGAGCGAATAAAGGACACTATTTGACCTGCTGAGTGGGAGCACTGTTTTTTCAACAATCACACATATCAATTGGTTTTAAACAATAACACAAAAAAGGTTGCTTTCTACATCAGTTGTTCTCATCCTTTTTCTTTCCACTCACATCTTTGGCTTGGCTTCATGGACGAAGATTTATGGAGGGGTATGTCCACGTCTGCTGCAGGCTCGTTGGTGACTGACAAGTCCGATGCGGGACAGGCAGACACGGTTGCAGGGGTTGCAAGGGAAAATTGGTGGGTTGGGGTTGGGTGTTGGGTTTTTCCTCCTTTGTCTTTTGTCAGTGAGGTGGGCTCTACGGTCTTCTTCAAAGGAGGTTGCTGCCCGCCGAACTGTGAGGCGCCAAGATGCACAGTTTGAGGCAAGACCAGCCCACTGGCGGTGGTCAATGTGGCAGGCACCAAGAGATTTCTTTAAGCAGTCCTTGTACCTCTTCTTTGGTGCATCTCTGTCTGGGTGGCCAGTGGAGAGCTCGCCATTTAACACGATCTTGGGAAGGTGATGGTCCTCCATTCTGGAGACGTGACCCACCCAGTGCAGTTGGGTCTTCATACTACTTTACATAATCCCTGTACCATAGGTGCTCTGTGATCAGTAAGGGATTGCTGAAGGTGGTATGTGAGTGGGAAGGGAAGGTTGAGAATCACTGCTCTAGATCCAATTGTTACTGAAAAACTTTGCTTGAGAAAAATTGTCATTGGCCCATTTTCTTTGGCGTTATGAAACCATGCACATAATGAGTCAATTAGGTACGATTAAAACAGTGGTTTTCAACCTCTTTCTTTCCGCCCACATACCACCTTAAGCAATCCCTTACTCATCACAGAGCAAAATGGACATGTTAAGGTGGAAATTAGCAGTAGTAATCTCTACTATCTTAAGTGGGAGAATATGTTCAGAGAATAGGTTTATGTTAGTGGCAGGCTAATCACTGATTGTAAAAATAAGGGAGGTGTCATAGCTGGTTTATGTTTGGATTTTATCTAGGCTGGGATTATAATTAAATATTTAAAAATAATTAGTTGTAACAAAATAAAGAAATTCTTACTTAGCTTTAAGAAAATGCATTGTGACAAGTTGGTGAATAAAAACTGTCTAGTCAGTGGCATCACTAGGGTTGGTGTCACCCAGTGCAGTAACTCATGGTGTCATTTCCTCCCCCACCCCCCACACCCCCCCCCGCCATGGATCTCCTCCCATGCCAGACCATCAGAATCCTTTGTAATATTTTTTTGTCTCATGTTACTTGTAAATTGTAATTCCCGTGTATCACCAAATGTAATGGCAATAGTAGTGAGATAAACTAGAAAAATTAATATTACACCTTTAAATTTCCCTTACTGATCACAGAATGTATGTATAATATATAATTGTAAAAATATAGAATAATATATGATAAATATAGTTATAAATTGCTGAAATGTAATTTTTCTTAGATTATTTTGTTTTGTAAAATCATTCTACATAGAATTACAACATTCTTAGTTACAATATTATTAGTAATTGAGTGGAAACCTTTTTTGATTTTTCTCCTTTTCCTTTAATTACTACTTCATTCTCAAAAAAGTTATTGATATAGGTTCACAAATATTAATTACCCCAATATTGTAGCTAAAAAACCTGAAAATTTGACAAAAGCAGCAACTATGAAAACACCAGCAGCAGTGAAAACAACAGCGCATGCTTATAGTGCGTGGAGACGTGACCACGAGATTCGAAGCATCATTGTAATTAGGTAATAATTACAGCTCTGACCGGAGCGCATTAGAAGGTTCAAAAAGTAAATTAGCATCGAGTTTTAGCCTTTTAGGTATATTGATACATGTAAACTGGGCTTACAAAATATGTTTTTGTTGTTATAACTAACTACAGGGATATTTTTATGAAAAAAATACATTTCTGCTGAAACACTGCACAAAACTTTTAGAGACAGTCATTTTGGTGTCAGCCCCTGTAATGATGTCACCCAGTATCCACACCTCCCTTGTGACCCCAGTGGTTACAGTGTAGCAAATATGGCAGCCAATTCACATCTAATTATACCACAAATGGTAATGAGGAAACATACTGGCTGAAAGATACATTTTGAGGACTCTTTTGCTATACAAAAAATGACGCGTTAGGATCTTGTAATGTGCGGGTGAGGCCTCAGTTTAAATCTCCGACTCAAAGGAAGCAGCCAGTCAAATGTAGCACTCATTACTGGATTAGTATAATTTTTAACCAAAAATAGACTTTGTTCACAATAAATTATTTACAAAGTGAAAACTGTTCAAAGTCTCCTTCCACCCTTAGTTACATTTCCATCACTGCACATTGTTGCTTTCATTTCTATTCATGCAATTACTACCACTATAGTATCTTGTTTTTACTACCCCCCCCCCCCCCGTTGTTTGAGGAGCTTTCCCTCGATCTCAGCCCCTCAATGCCCAGTAATGGGAGGACTCTAGACAGTCATCCTTCCCCACAGCACCTTTGCGTTGGTTGTGCCAAGGCTCAGTGTGTCCCTCAGCACCTACTCCTGCAGCCTAGAATGTGCCAGTCAGCAGCATTTTCAGACAGACTTCTCCGTGGGCTGAAAGACCAATAGGTTTTGGGCAGACCCAATTTCTTCATTCATCGAGTTGATGGTCTTCTAGCATTTCTGGATATCTGACTGTATGCAACCCCGGGAAAAGCCTGCATATCAGAGAGCCCTCTAAAATGTTGCTGTTGGGTTTGAACTGTGACAAGGATCCCTGTATCCTTCTGCACAGACTCTTAACAAAACAGCATTCTTCAAAGAGGTGGGTGATGGACAACCAGTTGCTGCAGACACTAATGTGGTGTAAGGATGACAAGGTTAGTGGTGGACTTTGCCTGCCAGCTCCTGACTGATGAGAGTGATATTTGATCTTTGGAGCAGGATCTTCTACTTTAATCTCAGCTGGACACATCCATTAAAAAAGACTGTTATGTGTGCCAGACATAGGATTCGAAGATAATTATAAACTAAAGCTCATTCAGCATGGTTCTGTTCATCCATTCAGAAAACCCATTTCATTACATGTTCTTGAGGGTTTTTCTTTTGAGGAGAATTAGAGATGTAAGCTTACACTGAAGAGAACATCAGGAGGGCAAAAATGGGCTTGAGAGGCATATAAGGTAAAATAGCTTCCAAAAACAAAAAATTCCTTAAGGGTGACTATGGCCCTATAAGCATCAATGTCATTTTTGAATGGAGTCAAAGTCTTAAATTAATATTTCTTGACTATATTTACCCTGGTCATAGAAGCCAGGAAAATAATAGTGACATTTTGAAACAGAAGCATATTACAAAGAGGTGGTGCTAGTGGTCTTAAATCTCATAAGATGAATAAATCCCTGGAGCCCAAGTGTGTCCTTGGACTTTGTAGGAAGCAAGGGAAGAAATTGGTGATGGCCTGGCAGAGAATTTTCTATCATCATTAGCCTTGGGTGAGGTACCAGAAGATTGGAGAGTGGCTAATATTGTGCCTTTATTTAAGGGCTTCAGATACAAGCCAGGGAACTATAGGAAGATGAGCCTAACATCAGTGTTCAGAAAGTTACTGGAGTGAACTTTAGAGACAGGATCTCCCTGTATTTGGAAAGGCAGGAACTGATTCATGATAGTCAGCTTAGGTTGGGATGATGTGTAATCAAGGAGAGGTACTTGAAGGTTTCAGTTTTGATGTACACCTGATAGCCTTTTCATCCATGTGAAATCGGTACCTGGTATGAGAGATGCAATTGAAGCTGTTGTGGCTTCATGCTGCAGTGGTTTAGAATTGAAAGTTGCATCAAGCATACACTACAAAAATGGGTCATTTGACCCCACAGATCAATGTTGATACCTATTCCCATCTCTCTAATTCTCAGCCGATCAACATGCTCTTTATTCATTATTCCCTTAAATATTGCTGTCTGTGTCAATTACTCACTGCTACCCTGGAAGGAGTAAAAATTCAGACTAAATGATTGGATATGATTTGTTGAGGATAGCTGCATCATCTCTGTATTCTTGAACTGCATATAATGAGGCATTTTGAGAGTGTTCCAGGATAGGCCTGTATCTGCACCACCTCAAAGCCAGAACAGTATATCTTTTGTCAAACCGGAACTATACGCAGTACTCCAGGTATGGAGAACTACCAATCCTTTGCTCATTTATTATTATTCATTGTTATTATTCATCAATAAGGACGTTTTGGGCCTTCAGGCCTGATCCTGTATTCATGAAGATCACGGCTGAACTTCTATCTCAAATTCATTTTGCAGCACCATCGTTGATTCTCTTAATATTCAGAAATCCATATTTTGAATAAAATCAATAAATAGCCCTTTACTTTCTTCTGGTGTAGAGATTTCCAAAGGTTCATCTTGTCTTCGACCAAAATGTTCTACCCCTCTATCCTGTTCGCCCCTTGCCCTATGCTCATTGCTCAGATGAAGCATCCTTTTAGCATTTAAAATGTGCAGCCCTCTCAATATTATGGAGGTTTTGATTAAATCTATTCCCATTCTTCTGAACTTTGGAGAATACAGTGCCAGTCTATTAATCTTTCTTCTTTAAGCAAACTCGCCACCAAAGAAGCAGTCTAGTCGCACTCACGCAATAGGAAACATCCTTTCTTGGGCAAGAAGACTAGAACGGCACAAAATTCCAGGCATGGTCTCACCAAGATCCTGCAGAATTCTGAGAAGACATCCTTGCTTCTATCTCCAACCCCCATGTTTTTATCAGCTTTCAGGTTCACCAACCTCTCCAGTACTATTTTGGACTAGAAGTCTTGTTTGCTGGATCCTTGGTTCCCCTAATATATCTGGAAAGGTTTTCTGGCTTCAATGAAGACCAGATATGATGTAGTTGTTTAATACTTGTGCCATCTCCTTTTATCCCTTTCAGATCCCTGTAGATTCTGATCTGTAAGATACCCTCATTTGCCAGATTCTTTCATACAGTAGATTCTTTTGCATTTTTCAGTCTGGTGATTTTTTTTATTTGTTTGTTTATTGCAACAAAGCTATCACCATAAGTTATGATCTGTAACTCTCTTCCCCATTGCTCTCCACCACATATTTAGGAGCAGGTCCCCAAAAAGTTTTAATTAATACAATGGCATTTTTAAATGTGAGATTGATGGTTTTTTCATGGGCGAAGGTATGAAAAGGGGACATGCTTTTAAAATCAAAATCACCTGTTGTCCAAATGGTGGGTCAGACGCCAGGCATTAATTTAGTAGTTAATTCCTATAGGTTTGTGCTTTGGACACCATTGTATTATTCCACAATGCTTCCTAGTATTTTTTGTATGCCTTTTAAAACTTCCATTGGCATAGGTGTGGTGTCTCTTTAAATATGCACCACTTTTTTTTTCAGGTTACCACACAATTCTTTAGTCATTGTAATTGGTGACAGGAAACAAACTGGTGTTGAGTTCAAGGAAGAAGGCTTTGAGTTGATCAGTGAACAGTTTCAAAAATAACCGCAAGGATAAGATTGCTACAATTCCTCTGCACAAATAACTTATTTTACTTTTGTATCTGGTGTGTGTTTTGTTCAAATTTGTGCCCATAATTAATATAATTGAAGAAAATTCATAGGGGAGACCCTTCATTTTTTGCAAGGTGCTTATTCTGCAATTGATTGGTTTTGGGTATGAGCTGTGGAAAAATATTCAACAAGTAACAACATAATGCATGAATGACCTCATCAATGATGTATCAATACTGTTGTGATATACCAGGAAATGTTGTGATACTGTTGTGATATACCAGGAAATGAACAATGAACATTTTGAAAAGTACAAAATAATCACCAAATGCAAATTATTGCTTTCTCTCTGTTACTTCACTTAGGACAAATAAGACTGCAATACTGTTCTTTGCAGTGCTCAGTTCATCTGAATTACATGAGCCCCTTTCCCACTTGCCAGTGAACCCAGGAATCGAACTCCAATCAGCCTTTAAAGTGGCAAGTGTGAAAGCAAAATCTGCTTAACACCAGCGTTAGATGATGTCATCTCATGCGTGGGATTGCCAGCCTCGACCCCTTGTACAATCCCCAGCATTTGCAGTTGCCGGCATTGAGATCAGGCAAGTGTGAAACGGGCAATTGCATTGCAGGTACTTTCTATTAAAGGTAGAACAGGACTAAACGCTGGGGATAAACCCTTGCAAGTGTGAAAGCGTCCATTGTCCCAGTTAGGACCCCCATTCCTATCCCAGCACACTGAACGGCCAATTCACTGGGATGCAAGTGTGAAAGGTTCTATTGATACTCAGTCTAAATGAACAATCTAGAAACTTTTGAGAAGTTTCTAAAGTCTAAAGCCCCTTTCACATTTGCAAGTGCTCTCAGAAATTAATGGCCAATTGGCCTTTAACATGTCTAGTGTGAAAGGAAAATCTCAATGCCAGCGTCAGATGATGTCATCTCACGCCGGAGATTGACGGCCTAAACCCCTAGTACAATCCCCAGCATCAGCAGACGCCGGCGTTGCGGTCAGGAAAGTGTAGAATGGGCAATTCCATTGTGGTATTGAATTGACCCAAGTTTTTGCAAGCATGCAGGAACGTGAAGGAAGAAAAGATTAGAATGAAGGGATAAACTTTGCTGTGGGAAAGTCGCAGAGAGAGAGAGAGGGAAAAAGCAATGGTGAACCTGACTTCCCAGAATGCTGTGTGCCAGAGAAACCCCTCCATGAGTGCTCCATGCATGCAGCCGTGCACATACCCTTTCTCTGCTACACGAAATTCTGGGAGGGCAGGTCCACCGTCGCTTTATCCCATAGTATTTATAAATTGTACACGATAGTACTACCAACTTTCCCATGCTGTATAAATTGTACACGATGTAGTGCGCGTCGAAAGAACCAAAGACTTGTTGATCCAAACCAAGGCTTTTATTAACTAAAAGCCAGGAGCATATCACAAGTAGGTCAACCAGTCCAGAATGTCCTGGCCTGGCTAGGAGCAATCCTTTAAGACCTGCCAGTAGGTGTGGCTACACTCTCAGCCAATCACAGTCATCCTACACTACCATCTGTACATATGTACATATACACATTGGTGATAGAATCGATACTATCACACATGATAGTACTACCAACTTTTGCACGCTGTATAAATTGTACACGATAGCACTACCAACTTTCCCATGCTGTATAAATTGTACACGATAGCACTACCAACTTTCCCACACTGTATAAATTGTGTACTATAGCTCTACCAACTTTCCCACGCTGTTTAAAAATTGTCCACTATTGCTATTTATTTCTAGCACTTTCCCACGGTTTTATATAAAGGTTTATATGGTCAGTACAACAAAAAGGGCTGAAGGGTTCATACTGTGCTGTACAAAAAGCTTAATTATGTAATAATTAGGCATGATTAATTTTGTTCAAATATAAGATCATAATACATTGATCAAGATTTAGAGCAGGTCCACCATCGCTCGATGTGTCATGGCATTACCAGTAGAAGGTAGAACAGTCCCTCTTTGCAAGCGTGAAAGCGTTTGGTGTCCCAGTTAGGAGTGGTCAAGAGTGAACTGCAAAAACTCTATTCCTATCCCGAGGTTCTGAATGGCTGATTTAGTGGGACACAAGTGTGAAAGGGGCTTAAAACGAACCACTGTTGTGACTGCAGGATGTATCATCTAAGATGCTCATCCTCTCCCAAATTTCTGACCTCCACTATTTAAGAGGATGAGGGCATCATGCTGAAAAATACTCCGCTCTCAATCCTTGCTGGGTCATATTCTGTCATAACTAGATTAGGATCTTGTGAAATTCTAACTATCACCAATGCAGAGTGCAATGGTATAAGGAGATGGTCCACCTCCCCCATTTTGAATGTAAATCGCAGCCTGCAATAAATCCTGGCCTTGCCTGCAGTGCCCAGAATGGATTAAAGAGAGTTGTGTAACCCAGTTGCTATTTTCAGAGAGAGCTTCAGCTTTAAATAAAGAAGTTTATAATTTCACAATGAAGTAAGGAAAGTTTCCCATTGTCTCAGAAGTATCATTAATGTAGTGAACAGGAAGCTCCCATATGGCGATCCTACATATTTGTCATCGGGATCAGGTCAAACTACATCCACCAGAGACTTATGGAACAAGAGGAGCTCATTCTGCTGAGAGCAGTTGAGCTGGCAGGTGTCCTTCCAGAATATGGAGGCCTACTCGACAGATAACGTTGCCGTGTCGTGGTTGCTTGGGTGCTGCCATCTTGGGAAATACCACCATCCCTGTGCTCAGCTCACAAGTCGACCACAGCACCAGTGGTCCATGAACGCCTCCCGCTGCTTTCGCCCAGTTCCATTGGTGACCTGACCACAGACTCCGGGAAGATCAGAAGTGCTAATTCTACGGCCTGGGCAAGCACTGAAGGGAACATTGCCCAGTAAAGGATTCAATCTGCTCCAGCTGTGGGAAGAAGGAACACTACGGCAAAGTGTGCAAGTCTAAACCCCCTTCTTAGCAGCGCCTCATGGGGGCTGCCATCCTGGATGCCGCCATCGCTGGGAGCCAGCAGCCCCATGTGTGGACTGTAACTCCAGCATTTCTGCCCTCATTGGAACAGATGTCCAATCCACCATGCAGTAATGGTATTGCAAATGTTTTCCTGCTCAACAAAATAAATTCAGATACAGCACAAGTTGATCAATATTTAGAATATGCTCATTGATGCATTGCCACATAGCTGAACTGTTATGATTCAGTACTGAAAAACTGCCTGTGACATGCAATATGGATGTCTCTTATTGCAGTTGCTCTCCACTGTTGAATTGTACATATGATAACAGGCCCAAGTGAACTCTCCTATATTTAAAATCAAATTACCTCCTGAACTTTCTGGGCCATACAATGGAAATCAGAAATAGTGTAGTGCATATATATGATTTCAGCCTTTTAATTACAGTTAAAAATACAAGTAATAGATACACAAAGACCGATTGCTTCCTTTGTCAAATGGTTCTTTAAATTGTTGTTGATTGATCAATCCCTACCTCCTCATTTTTGGATACTCTTGGCATTTGAAGGGCTTGAATTTATCTTTTCCTATTTTGATGGCCTTGAGCATTTTACAGCCAATGACATAGCTTTTATGTATATGTCAACTTTTTAATGTTGCAGAACGACAGTTAATTCTACCCTTCCTCAAATAACAATGAAAAATGGAACACAATTCATGGTCAAGTTGTATGTCTGGTAAATGTTAGCCAGGCCAACAATAAAAAAAATATTGAACTAGTAAATTAGATTCTAACTTTACGATTGAGTTCCCTTCAAAGGGGGAAAAAAAATATGAACAACTTCCTTATCTTGCTATAAAGCAAACCCTGTTTATCCTTGGCCTGTCATGAAGCAAGATCGATTAGAAAAGTATAATCATTATTGAATAACTCTCTTCTATAGTCTTCTACCAAATTATTTATCTACAGTATGCCTGCTTTTGAGTTGGCTCTCTGGAGCAATCCATGCTACAAGACAACACAGGCAAGCTCCTCAACTCTATCTCCACTACATCGATAACTACATTAGTGCTGCCTCCTGCGCCCATAATGAGCTCATCAATTTTATCCCCTTTTCTGCTAACCTTCACCGCAAATTCACTTGGTCCATTTCTGGGGACACTCTTCCCTTTCTTGATCTCCCTGTCTCCATCTTGGGAGGCAAACTTCCTTTAAATCATTCCTTTTAATCATTCTCCTCTCACCTTAAACTTATTGCCCTCTAGTTTTCGAGCAGAAAGCAAACTGCTGGAGGAGCTCAGTGGCTCAGGCAGCATCAGTGAAGATAGAGGGATGGTCGACATTTAGTGATATTTAGTGATGATACCCTCCATTGGTACTGAGAGTATAGAGGGGAGCTAGCCAGGATAAAGTGATACAGGATACAGTGGCCGCCCATGCAGACATTCTGTGGCGCCTAAAACAGTAAGGTGAAAGACCCACAGAAATCAGTGCTGCGTCACACCCAAAAGTCCAGGCTCCACAAGTAGCAGCGACAAGGGTGGACGTTCCCCCGAACCAACGTGACCCCGTGACAATGGTGATGGTGGATGGCCACCATAACATTGGGAGGAATTCTCCCGCGCAAATTTCTAGTTGGCACAGATGTGGAGGATAGTGTCCTTCCTCCTTCTAATAAATTCCCGAGCCCCCGCACTGTATCGCCAGCTCTTTGTAGTTATTGGTATGCAATTGGGAGTCAGCTTCAGTAACAGCAAGGGGGTGCGGAGAAACAATATTTAGGGTGGAGAGACCGTTTGTGGCGCCTGGCTTTTGGGATCTTTTGTTCTGCACCGTGAATGGAGGCAGTGGGCCAGAGTACTCTATCGTCACACTTTTAAGATGACACAGGAAGTCCAGGCCCAGCAACACAGGAGCAAACAAATCCTTCAGTACATAACATTGGAACTTACAAAATTCCCGTACCGCCCTCCAACTTTTACACTTATACAATACCCCTGGATCGACACAGAGTGTGACTGTGAAGCTAGGAAAATATAATAGTCCATCAGGAACACTCTTAAGTTGTACCACAGAGCCATTGCAGAATTTAGAAAGCTCTCATTGAAGCCAGTGTCTACTAAGCAATCAGTCAAATATTCATTTACCCTCACCTCCATTGTTGAGTTATTCAATTGGTGAAGAATTTCCTGATCCAGGACAACCTATGCCAGTGCTCCAGAAACCCTGTCACTCCCCACTCTCTCCTCTTGGCCCACAGGCAAACAAGATGATGTTGACTACGAGGTGTGGCAAGATGGCTGCCATAGCTTCCCGTGATGCTTTATTTCCAGTGGCAGGTCTCACCATAAAGAGCAGCACAGAGAGGCTGAGGCCGGGACTTCAGGACTCAGGCATGAGTCGAACAATGATTCGGGGGTTGCATATGAAGTCACCCTTTTTGGGTTCCATTTAGCCCGGCAGACCATCACCCAGTGCCATTGCTTACCGCATCCTGAGCACATGGAGTCCTTCGCGGGTCATTGGATGTAGGGGTGCTGTGCCTGTCCACAGAAGTAGCATCTATGGTCACAGCAGTCGGTGCTGGGGCTGCAAGGGTCACTGGCGCCCCAATGATCTGATCCTCTGAAAAGGACCAGTTTCGCCTGTGAGGTTGTCAGCTCCCAGATGGGCCTGCTCGAGTGCCTTTGCCAGCTCCAGGGTGCTGGTCAAGTCTTTCTTCCCCAACTCTAGCAGTCACTGCTTCACTTACCTTGACCTCACTCCTGCCACGAGGGTGTCCTGGATTTGTTCCTTTTCTCTCAACCGGGCCGTGGCCGCTTCATAGTAGCATTTTTTGGTCAGGGCCCATAGTTCAAAAACATAGTCATCCAGCGACTCATCTGGACGTTGCCAGCGTTGAGAGAGTCGGTGTCTCGCCAGCATGTCATTCTGAGGCCTCATGTAGCAGATCTTCAAGCCTTCTATGGCTGACTTGTATGTGACACAATCTCTAATGACAGCGAACCCCTTGGGGCCTACACCAATATAAACCCTGGTTTTCCTCAGATTCACCTGAGGACTATTGTTCCTACTGGTTATTGTTAGCTATTAAAAGCATGTTTGTACTCCTCACTTGACTCTCAGTGCATTCAGTCATGATACAATTTTAATGACTAAACTTTGAAGCCCTGCGGAACCCAGGCATGCTCCAGATTGACTGTCTGTCTCCTGAGGCCCCAGAGGAATTCACATACTGGCTGGAGTGCTTCCAGTCCTACCTGATGGCCACACAACTCGGATAGTCTTCGGAGACCGGCCCTTCCCTCTCGAGTCGGCCCCAAGGGGTTCACTGTCATTAGAGACTGTGCCACATACAAGTCGGCCATAGGAGGCTTGAAGACCCACTACATGAAGCCTCAGAATTACATGCTGGTGAGACACCGACTCTCTCAACGCTGGCAATGTCCAGATGAGTCGCTGGATGATTATGTTTTTGAACTATGGGCCCTGACCAGAAAATGCTCCTATAAGATCTTTTATAATAGGCTTTAAGACACACCAAATCATATACAAACTAAAACTGCTGGGTGAACACAGTGAATCAAGTAGTATCAGTCCGAGAAAAAGAATGATCAAAGTTTCAAGTTGGAACCCTTCATCAAGACAGAGAGTGCAGATGGTCATTATGAGGACAGAGTGGAGGGATTAGACCAGGACCAGGAGGGGTGTAATGAACCAGGGAGAGGTGAAGGCCGATGGACAGAAGAAGAGAGTGAGGGGTGGACTTGGGAGTCAGAGGTAGTTGATTGGCACGGAGGGGAAATTTGTATTTCATAAACAACACTCGTCTCCTGAGTTTGAACTCAACCCTCCACTCATTCACTGTTTGAAACTTTGCATGGTCTTCCTAATTTCAATTTTATTCTTAAGTTTGCACCAGTTGTGTTTGGAATTATTAGTGCAGAGTTGCAAATGGGACTCTCTTTGATCAGACCCACAGGATTCTGTGCCCCATCTGTAGGTAAACTGTAGTCTCAGCATTAGAGGCTATTTTCTTTCTATTTTTGTCTCCATCCAGTTTTGAACAAGGATGCTTCTTTCAATTCTAACAGGAAAGGACTTATCCACATTTGCTGATGTCAAATATATGTTTTATTTGCAGTGTCAGATCAGATACAATTTATTGTCATTCATTAAAACAGAATGTAATATTACACAAAATTGCTTTTACCATGCCTTAAGGCAGGCAAAGATTTTCCATTAGCAATGCCTGGCACTCCTTACATTATCAGAAAGTGAAGCAAAAGAATGTCTCCCCAGAGACATTGAGTATCCTTGGATTTGCCTCTAACACGGCCGCATTCTCTGCAGCCACACGACTCCAGTGCAGCTGCTCATGCGTGCGACCAGGCCAACCCACAAACACATCCGAGAAGTAGCAACATAACGAATAAAGTATCTTATACCAGTGAACACGGGCAAACGAGTTGCAAAAAAAACCCCAAAAAGTCAGGCTGTAACTCACCAGAAATTGGGGTCAACAACCACTTGCAGAACCACGGAATGCCAGCCTTTGCGATTGTAGTAGGCCGCAGAGTCCACACTAGGGGTGGTAATCGATGGCGCCAGCACACATTGGGTAGCCCCTTCCACAAAGCCGTCAATTGTCTCCTGGAGGCATGTTCCACTTGGCAGGAAGATGAAACGCTTACCGAGGACGCCCTTCAAGGCTACTGTCACCTGCCATACCACCATACACACAGTGCTGATGCCTATCCCGAAAATGGTACTGATGGATCGACACTCACAAGGGGTTGCATACCACCACAGGGCCACAGCCAGTCAAATTCCCGGCACCAATGGATGCTGCGCATCTGGTCTTTGAGGCCGCAGGTGAGTTTCAGTGAGTTCCAGCATGAAGTTGAAGGTGCCCCACGTCATTACGGAAGTGTCTCCTCCACTTGTCATCATCAAATTTGGTGAGGACATTACTACAGAATGCAACCCCTTTGGATCTGTTCAACCTCCATACAGACCGATTTGTGATCACGGGCAGTTGACTTAAAAGCAGCATTCGCATCCACATCCGTCTGCGGTGCCTACGCTCTGTAAGCCTTTCCACCTCCATCTGCTGCCTGCTGGCTAACAACCTTTGCAGGAATTATCCTCTGATCTCACTTACACCATGTTCAGATCGCATGGAGCTGATAAGAACATCAACATATTTCATGATCTCACCAAGGATTTTGCGTATCTCGTCCTGGATGCTGACACAGGCTGACAACATCCCCATTAGCATTTCCCTTCTGTCCTTCATGCTCCCGATTCTATGTTCCACTTCACCCCAACGCGCTGTCATGACGTCAAGGCAGCTTGGGCGGGATTAGGCCACTATCCCAAGGAGCTGGTGTTCGCTGGTAGATGGCTATCAGTCAGCTGGCACGTTCAATTGCCAGAAAGGCGTCCACTCCATGGCCACCTGAACGTGCCAGCTGCACTCCCCCAGCCAGGACTGCTGGTACATGATCTTCGTGGGAACACCTGAAAGTGCCTTAACAGATGTTGCATCCTCGTTCTCAGTGCTGTTATTGGAAGTTCCAATCCATGTAATTTTTCACATTGAAAACTGACCATAAGTCACAGTATTCAGAGAATAAGAGGTTATATCCTACCAGAGGAGTTTGTGAATTAGAATTCAGCACAAATATATTTGGAAATATGAAACCAGTAGCATTAGATTCTGAAACTGCATATTTTAAACTAAAACTGGTTCAATTATCCCTTTCAGGAAAAGAAACTAATCCACTCTCTTGATGATAAAGCCTTCATGAAGGGATCTGGCCCGAAACATTGATAAATTTTTTTTCCCACTGTTCAATCCACTGAGCTCCTCCAGCAAATTGTTTTGTTCTTTTGCTCTGGATTCCAGTATCTGTAGCCACTTGTGCATCTCCAATCCAATCTATATTTGATTTCAGTTCAAGATTTTAAAATCTATTTCATGAAATGAAGGTGAAAAGGTAACGGTTCTGTTATTGTCATGTGATATTACTTTTAGAATGTATCATACATGAATTCTTTAACTTTGTCTACCGTAAGGAAGACAGAGAGTCACCAATTTGTCATGTGCCCCTCACAGAAATGAAATCCCAGCAAGGAACAAACTTGCAACCCCTGGTTTACAAGGCGAGTGCTCTAACCAGAGTTATCAGAGCTTCTGTGTAGTCGATTTGATTGCATAATTTGCTACAAAACATGCCCATGTTCATGACAGTGGTTCATGAAGGTGCATTAAAAATATTCATCTTGCCTTATTGAGAATAAATAAGATGTTTCAGAAACAAAATTCTTAAAAACAAAAGTTGTGGATAAAGGAACAGAATGAGGAGTGGTGGACACGCAAAACTAGGATGCTTAATTTTCCTTCTTTCTACCCTCAGATGAATTGTTATGACCGGAACTTACGGAAAATTGGACCTGAAGAGGAGAGCAGCCCCAATGATCTTGTAACTCCTCCAGCACATTCAAGAGTCAATGGTTGGACCTTACCTCTCCATTCCTTCCAGCTAATTGCCTGGATGATCTATATCTACCTGGCAATTGTTGCCTTTGGAATTTATATACCAATGTTGCAATATGCTTGGAAGTACATTGGTTATGTTGTATCCTTCCCAGAATGTGGCAGGCTTTGTTGAGTTTGTGTGTATTTGTAGGCTGGGCTCCGATCGTTCCCCTTGAAATGTAATGATTTCCTCTCCATGAAAATAATATCATCAAATGAGTTGGATACTTGTTGGGCTGAGGGAAGAGAAGCAGGTTGACACTTGTCCATCAAATTCTGTCTCTTTCCAATTGGGGTGAAAAAGTTGTGCACTGAATGCAGTATGTTGGGTGTTCCATGAAAACTCTGGAATAAAAATCAGGTTTCGTTAACCAAGCTAGTCGTGGTGCCACAGGAAGTGATTGTTTCTTGAACCCACCTGGTAATTCACTACATTAATTTCGGACCTGCAGTCTGAATCTAATTTGCCCAATGTATGATACTCGTTCAAAATGATGTGGTTGAGTCATTACTGCAAGAAATGCTAGCCTTTACAGCTGTACTCACAGTTTCTGAATGAATATAACAGTCCTTTTTGACACAGGGCATCCATTATTAGTATGAGAAAATGTCTAACAACAAAAGGCAATTGATTTAAAAATAAACTGGCACTAACCATTTTCAACTGCAATGGATAAAAAGAAATGGTGCCCACAATCAACAGTGACTTTCTGCAGCTGAAGAGGTCCCTACTACATTGTGCAGCAAAAAGTTTCATCAGAAACCTCTCCTTTATTTGTTCTCCCCCCCTCCCTCCTGTTAATTGTTAATTTATTGTTAACTGTATTGATCCTCAAGACAATAACATAAATTCCCTAGCTCATCTTTGAAATAGCGCCAATAATAGACATTCTACCTCCTACAAAATGAGGTCCTTCCACATTGCACTGGAATGTGAGTGGTTTTATGAACCTGGAACAGAATTTGAACCTTTCACTCAGAGTTCAAGGCTGCAGAACCACAGCTGAAACTGAACACACACATTTCAACAGCATGACATCCAGGTTTGGGTGGGGGAGGGGGGGCTCAAATAAAAGAGGTTCCTGGTGAAACTTGCTGCTGCACTGTTGTTGGAATTAAAGAGGGAATTGGTCAATGCATGAATTGTGCATCACACTTACGCCGTAATAGATCACTTGGCTTCTTAACACATGCAGTACATTTCAACAGTATGAGACATTCATCCCCACAGATTGAGAAAAGCACTAATGTAGCATATGTTCCATGTGCAGCAGACGAATTTTCTCATAAAATAAACAAGCTTTTGGAACTCAGCTGCTTCAAATTTCAAATATGCATTATGGGTTTAATAATTGTGTAGTAGTCGGAACAATATTCGCTTAGCAAGGACCAGTAAACAATGTTCAAGATGCTGCACAGACCATCCGTAAATCTTGCATTACAAACTGAGTTTATTGTAGTGTGAAAACCTGTCTCTGTCCTTCCTCAGGCTACATCGATGAGGTCAATGTAGTCTCAGTGATGAATGGAAAATAAAATGAAGCCTTTTCCTGAGGAACATGCATCTGTGTTCCCAAAACAAATTGTTTGGGGTAGTCAACATTGTACTGTTGCAAGTAATGTAGTGGGTCACGTCTCCAGAATGGAGGACCATCGCCTTCCCAAGATCGTATTATATGGCGAGCTCTCCACTGGCCACTGTGACAGAGGTGCACCAAAGAAAAGGTACAAGGACTGCCTAAAGAAATCTCTTGGTGCCTGCCACATTGACCACCGCCAGTGGGCTGATAACGCCTCAAACCGTGCATCTTGGCGCCTCACAGTTTGGCGGGCAGCAGCCTCCTTTGAAGAAGACCGCAGAGCCCACCTCACTGACAAAAGGCAAAGGAGGAAAAACCCAACACCCAACCCCAACCAACCAATTTTCCCTTGCAACCGCTGCAATCGTGTCTGCCTGTCCCGCATCGGACTGGTCAGCCACAAACGAGCCTGCAGCTGACGTGGACTTTTTTACCCCCTCCATAAATCTTCGTCCGCGAAGCCAAGCCAAAGAAGCAAAGAGTAACTTACATATGGCTAAAGATCATATATGCTATTTGTGATAATGGTTGATTATATATACTGACTAAATATTAAGATGACAAAAACATTCTTGCTCCTCTTCAAATATAATTTCAATGGGTCATTACTGCTGCTTAATACTGCACATTGTTCTAATGGTTTACCATTTCACCCAAAAGCATCTCGGACACTGCAGCAAGTCCTTGGCACTGAACTGAAGTGTTTGCCCAAACATCCTGAAATAGAACCTGAATCATGAAATTTCTGGATCAGTATTGTGGTAAAACACTGTTATGTGTAATTGTCTGGTCAGGCACACCTATTGGCTGATTGGACCTGTGGCCCCTTCCCCACAGGCTCCTGTATAAATGTGGCTGTTCCACAGCCCCCTCCTCAGTGAAGGACTTCGAACAGTGTGGCCGTGCCATCGTTCTTGTGTGAATAAAATGGATGCATCATCAATTACTCAAAAGACTGTTATTCAATTAAGTACAATGGCACATCCATACTGTTCAACTGTCCTGCACTGCGGAGGGGTCTGTGGAACAGCCTGTGGGGAGGAACCACAGGTACAATTGCCCAATAAGTGTGCCTGAACAGACAATTGTATATAACAGTGGTTTACTACAAGTATAAAGTATAATAAAGCCGCATTTGTGTTAGTGATATGTACAAGGAGTTTGTTTCATGTGGTATTTAACTCAGACATGTTCCGAATTGCCTCAACTGATTTGGTTCTCATGTAGACAGAAAAATGTCCAGCAGGACAAGACCAACTAGTTTGTCAAGTCTGTCCCTTCCAGTTACAACCCCTCAGGGTCTTGCAGGCCAACAAAATCCAGGTCACAGCTAACTACATTGTAGACTCATGGGTATCAGGTCAACTTTTCTCAGTTTCCCATCAATTAATAATATAGTTCTTTGAGTGTCTTGGTTTTCAAGCAAAACCATGGGTCACAAAGTTGATCATTTTTTATTTCCTCTCTTCCTAGAATTTAGATGTGGTCCTTAACAGTGGGTTCAGATAATTGGGTTGTTGTTTGTTTATCATTTAATTGTCCATATGGTTGCTGTATCTGTTGACCCAGCAGATAGCCGTGTGCGGGCCAAGAAGAATTATAATATTCCAATGCCAACACTTGACCGAGCCAAGCATCCCCATGTAATTCAGAACCAGCACTGCTACCTCTGTGAAGTAGATGTGTATGTATCTGCTCAGTTAACCCTTGTACATGACATGAACTGTGCACCTTTTGCTGTTTGGGTCTCCACTGTATGAGTAAAGAGTCTGGGATTATTGTAGAAGGTTGGATGATACATTGAACCAATTAACTTAGGAGTTTGTGAGCTTTGGCGATACAATGGGCTATATAGACCAGAGGATTCTAGGCTTGGCTGTGATCTTCAGGTCAGGTTGGCTTAGCCCACAGTGGAGCTTAAGAATTGTTTAACTTTAAGTTAGGGGAGAATTAGAAAGCACTGGAGGAAGGGACAGGGGGGAAATAAGCTTCCTCAACCAACTAGAACATGGAACAGTAGAGTACATGAATAGGCCCTTTAGCCTACTATGTTTGCACAGACCATGATGCCAAATTAAACTGAATCTTTTCTACCTGACTGCAACTCCATTCCTTGCATATTCATCTCCAAGTCTCATAAACACTACTATTACCTGCTTTCACCACTATTTCAACATCCCATTTTAGGCACGTGCCACTCTCTTTGATTTAAAAAAACCCAATCCCACGCATCTCCTTTAGATAACTCCATATCCCCACTACACATCTGAAATGCATGTCCTCTAGCATTTGATACTTTTGCCCAAGAACAGGATTTTGTCTGTATCTTCTGTCTATGCCTCTCATCACTTTATAAATGTTTATCAGGGAAAACAACCCAAGTTTGTCCAGCTTCTCATTACAGCTCACTTCCTCTAATCCAGACAACATCTTAGTAAATCCTTTCGCACCCTTTCCAATGCCTTCCTGTACAATGCAACCAGAATTGCACAGGTCTCCAAATTTAGCTGAAGCAAAGGTTTGTCTAAATGCAGCGTGATTTCCTGATTCAATGTCCTGCCCAATGAAAGGAAGCATGTCATATGTCTTCTTTACCATCCTTATGTGGCCATTTTCAGGGAGCATGGATTTGGACCATTAGATCTCTCGGCATAAACTCCGATGCTGTTAAGACTCCTGTCATTAACTGCATATTTTCCCCTTACATTTGAGTTTCCAAAGTGCAGCTCTTCACACTTGCTCAGATTAAACTCCATCTGCCATTTCTCTGCCTCATCTGTAACCAATTTTTACCCTGCTGTATCCTTCAATGGCCCTCTATACTTTCCAAAACTTCACCAATCTTTGTACCATCTGAAAACTTACAAATCTAAATTATTTAATGTATATGCAGAAGTAAAAGGGTCCCAGTACTAATCACCATGGAACACCATGGTGTTGAACTTCAGCCAGATAAGATCCTTCCACCACTAATCTCCGTCTTCTATGGACAGGCTAGTTCTGTATTTAATTTGTTCTGCAGATCTATGTTTCAGATCAGGTCTAAATTATAATTTATATCAGGTGTCTCTTGCTGGAAATTTCCATGGATAGATACAAAACAAAAAAAGAACTAACTTATTTTTCATTTGTATATGGGACATATGTGACACTAACAAGACCATAATTTCAGTGCCATCTCTTAATTTTATTTGAAGTTGGATGTGAATCACCATCTGAACTGGTGCAGTTCACATGGATGTAGATAGATTAGGATCTCCACTGTCTTGATCTAGTAGCAAAGAGGGAACAGTGATAGATTTTCCAACTTAAGGAAGTTATTACACGTGAAGGGAATCTTGTCAGTGCTAGCATTCCCATACACGTTCTGCCCTTGCAGCTGATAGATGGCACAGGCTTAGAAGAGTCTATGAAAGTTCCAGTAAGTTGCTGCAGTGCATTTAGCAGATGATGTGCCCTGCAGCCTCTGTGTTCCACTGATGGAGTGATTGGACTCTTAAGGTGATCAAGGGAGCTACTTTATCCTGAAAGTTGTTGAGTTTCTTGAGTGTGCTGATAGAGATGCATCGAGGCAAGATTTATATTTTGTAGACAGTTTAGACACATGCTTCAGTTAAGTTTTTAACAATGGTGAACCTCGGAGATTGATCACAAGGATTTTGGCAGTGATAGTGCCATTCAATGACCAGAGATGGTGGTTAATCATAGTGCTTTGTGTGATATATTGCTTATCATTTAGAAAGCAAAGCCTGAGTGTTGTCCAGGTTTTAGTTTGTGAGCCTGGAAAAGGAGGAACTTAACGGGTCAGGTGGTATCCAAGGGTAGAAATGGCCAGTCAATATTTTCTCATCAAGGCTTGTTTGACAGTATCTGCAAGACCTGCAAATTCTTCTGTTGAGAAGTTCAGGGAACGCAGATGCATGGGACCACCCAAATCTCTTTTTTTTAAAAAGAATTTCAAGCAAAATACTCTCCTGAGCAGTAAATGTGGCACTGAAATTTTGTTGTTGCTGGGGCGAAGTCCAAAAACAAGAAGGTGGCAGCACATCACCATCTAGACTGTGGCAGGTGAAGGCACTAGCCTCTTCTTGCTTCCTTAAGACCAGTCGGAGATAGGCAGTAAATGTTGGCATTGCTATATATTCCCACATCCTGTGAATGAATGAAAAACCTTTTGAAGATAAGGAAACATGAAAATTGCAAATGCTGGAATCATAAACAATGAGAATCTGGAGGAACTTAACAGGTCAGCCAGTATCCAAGGGTAGAAATGGCCAGTCAATATTTCAGATCAGGACCCTTTATCAAGACTAAAATAGGAAAAGGTGGTATCAAGGTGGGAAGAGGTGTTGTGTTTGGAAGAGTAGCTCTGTGGGTTCACAGAGAGACAAGTCTGGATACAAGTGTTACATTCACAGGTAACTTTAATGAATGCACAGGAGACAAACGGGAGAATGTCAAACAATGCTCAATTACTATAGTACTAAACAACTGTGAAAACATTCACATCAGACCCAGGTTGGACTCCGATACCATTGGCTGCCTATACTCTACACAATCACACACGTGTGCACACTCTACAAAAAGAGATGTTCAAACACCTTATCCATGACACAGTGATGACCACAGTAGCGAATGTCTGCGGCTTGGGCCATGGGCCAGAGGGAAAGAATGTGCTATGCATTGATGTTATATACAGTTCTGATCTGGGCATCTATTCAATAATGACCCAAGGTAATTTAAACGAGCCAACAACAATGTGCACTAATGGGTGGCCAGAATCCAACCTTGAATAACAGGTGATGTGATTTCCAAATAACTTTCAGATAGGGAGGACCTGCAATCCACAATATTCCAGGCAGGCAGGGAGGCCACATGCTTCTCCACAATCCAAAGCAGGGGAAGAGATGCGAGGGGCAGAAGCTAGGAAGTTGCTAATGAATGGGAAGAACTCACCAGAAATTGGGGTTACCTAAAGATTGGACATTTGCAGTTAGAGGTTGGAGATTTAATTATGCAATAAACGGTGTACATGAAGAAAATCTAGGTTGAAAAGAGACATTTATTCCATCATATCTCATTCCAATAGGCTACTGTATCTCTTGCTCAATCTCTAAAAGCTACCCATACATTTTTCAGTTTTCTGTTGCTTTCGTTTTAAACTTATCTATTCCAAGTTATTCCAATTTATTAATGTTCCTCTTTTTTTAAAATTCCACTTACGCAATCACTGTTGGCACGGTCATCTATTTCCAACCAGAACATTAATTTTCTTCCAATTCTCCCTAAAGAGAAAGATGCAGTGTTCTGGTTGGGAGAACAGCTGAAATTAATTTCGTTTTAATTTAAAAATATTGCCCTTTAGTTACTAACTCCCCATTTCTTGCAAATTTGCAATGTTTTAAACCGAGTTTTACCAAAGCTTGTTGCATTTAGAATCACTTTCAAAAGTTGATTTCTAATATTAAGTATCACTATTCGTTTCTCTTATTATTCTAATAGGTTCTGATGACTCTATAGGATTTTATTGTTAGGTTCAGTGGTTCTTGATTCATCTGAGTTTACATTAAGATTATGTTTTGAAAGCCCTCCCATAATAATTTTTCATGCTTTTTACTTTTATTCAAATGTTTCTTTTATTGTCAAGTAATAATACATTAAAAACATAATATACATATAACCAACCATATAAACCATTTACAGAGCAGAAACAGGCCATGTCTGATACACTTCAACTTTTGTCTGCCATAAGGCAAACAAAGAGTCACCATTGCTTGACCCCCCCCCCTCCCCCCTAACAAGAGGAGAAAGAAAAGGAAAGGTACTTCTCTTGGCTGTAAATGCCATGAAGCTTATCATTCCACGAGTATAACATGAGCGTCTTCTGTGGTAAAGAAACTTTAAGTGACTGTGTGCTGACCTGAATGAATCCTGCTGTTTTTCAGAGGAATGAAAGCCAAACATTGCAGCACTTGTAACAAATGCATTTCGGATTTTGATCATCATTGTAGATGGCTCAACAATTGTGTTGGAAGAAGAAACTACAGGTCAGTTACAATCACGTCAAAGACAACCTCATGAATCCATCATACTGAAACAAGGATGGATTTGGTTGATGGAAAATGATTTTGAAATTTCAGAGTCTTCACAGAATTGATAATAAGAATGAAAAGAATGTTTTAGCATTTTAAATCTCTACCTCTAACTCATCCTAAAGAATCCACAGCCCCGTTAAATCCCAAATACTTTTGCATCAGAATACGCAGTATCCAATTTCCATGAAGTCATGTGATATCCCACAAACAGCAGCGCGATAAATAACCAAACCTTTCTGCAGACTCCATTTAACATTACGTAATATCAGCAAGTGCTGTAAAGATTTAGTAGATTCTCACTATTGCATTGAAGTACTTGATTAGATCTTGTACTTGAGTCTGAAATTGCACTCTTATTGGGGAAAGAGTCTGAGTAACAGTGTGAAATTGTTTAACTGGTGGATTGTTGGATTTTCAAAGTGAGCCCTGACTTTGACTCCCCCACATTTAAACCATTTTCATTAAATCTCTTCCACTTAGCGACTTTTTCCATACTTAATCATATTAAACTTCGGCATTCTCCTCTTGCAGAGGAAAGCTGAGCCAATTGAGTTGTTTTAAATTGTTTAACTGCGGGCTGGCACGTACTGCCTGGAGTTCTGTGCTTAAAGAATTCCAGTGAAATCCTGGAATAATATATGCAGGGTGGCACGGTTAGCGTAGCAACGGTGCCAGTGACCAGGGTTCGAATCCAGCACTGTCTGTAAAGAGTTTATACATCCCCCCCCCCCACCCCCGTTTCTGCGTGTGTTTCCTCTGGGTGCTCCGGATTCCTCCCAACCTTCAAAATGTACCGTAGGTCGATTGGGTGTAATCGGGCAGAATGGGTTCGTGAGCTGAAGAGGCCTGTTATCGTGCTGTATGTCTAAATAAATAAATAGACTTCTCTCACACTTTGTGGAAAATACTTGATATGTGGCAAATTATGTTTAGATTTTTTTAGGGAAGGATATGTAAAAATTAACTATCTTCAGAAGGTATACATTGGCAGCAGGCATTTTAGCTATTTATATTAGTGAGGAGAAATGAACCATGAATTTTCTAAGTATTTGAATCTTTCAAGACTTCCTTGTTTCCAAAAAGCTTGTTCCTCTAAAAATCTTTTTTATTATATCTTGAGTCCAAATAGCTTAATCATTTACTTTATGGTCTTTTTTTTCTAAAAGGCTTTTTTTTCTGTTTGGACAGTAGTTATTTATAACTGATCTAATAATCTTGTTAGGATTCTGTCAGGTAACCTAAACAAGTAAGATATATAGTGGCATACTGTAAGTACCCACAAAAGGTCCTTAGAGCCAGATAGTTAATCATTAATATGTTCAACAAGTGCAAAGTTTGTATTTAACAGTTGCCAAGGTAGCAATGAAATACTAATTTACAAGTCAAACTGCATGTACTGAGACTTGCTAAATTTGATTTACTTTGAAACTCTTAAAAACATGGATCACTTTTGTAACTTATTTGTGCTCAGTCATTATTTTAAAACACTTTCAAAGATAGGTCCTTTCCTCTGCTGCCTTGTATTTCTCTCAGTCTAACTCAGCTAAATATTGGAGCAAATCTCTGGTGAGACCACACTTAGAATATTGTGTTCTGGTCACTTTGTTACAAGAAGGAATGTGGAAGCTATGGAGAGGGCACAGAGGAGATTTACCAGGATGTTGCCTCATGAGGCAAAGTTAACAGAGCTAGGACTTTTCTCTTTGGAGTGAGGAAGGATGAGAGATCACTTAATAGAGGTCTACAAAATTCTGAAAGGCATAAGTAGAGAGCCAGTGTGTTTTTCCTAGGGTGAGAGTAGCAAACACCTAAGGGAGGAAAGTTTAGGGGAGACATCATGGGTGAGTTTTTTTTACACAGACTTTTGGTTGCCTGGAATGCCTTCCCAGGGATGGGGCTGGATGTTGAAACATTAGCAACATTTTAGAGACTCTTAGTCAGACACACAGATGAAATAAAATTAGAGGGTTACATGATAGGAAGGGCTTAGTTTTGTTTTTTCTCTTTTCTTTTTTTTTGGAAGGAACATATAGATTGGCACAATATTATCCTGAAACCTCATTTCATAACGGTGTCAAATTTTGTCAGATGGCACTGCTATGAAACAACTTGGAACAATTATACATCATTGCATCTCATTTGATTTGTCCTCTATTTCTTTCATGATTCTCCTTTGCTTTGATTCTAAATCTACTTGGTCAAAGGAAATAATTTGATTATCCCATTGCTCATTCACGTTCCAGATATGCTTGCTCCTTTTTGCTTGCTGAGTAACCAATTTGGGTGGCCCTGTCACAGCCTTTGTTGGCAGCAGTCAGTAGCACATTATTCCACAATGTAGAAGAATGAGGGGAGATTTGATAGAGGTATTTAAAATTATGGGGTCTATAGGCAGAGTAAATGTAGGTAAACTTTTTCCACTGAGGGTAAGTATGATACAAACCAGAGAACATGGGTTAAATGTGAAAGGGGAAAAGTTTAGAGGAAGCATTAGGGGGAACTTCTTCACATAGAGAGTGGTGGGAGTGGAACGAGTGTGAGAAGAATTTGGACTGGTACATGGATAGGAGGGGTATAGAGGGCAATGGATTGGGTACAGGTCAGTGGGACTAGATGGAATAACAGTTTAGCACATGCTAGGAGGGCGGAAGGGCCTGTTTTCTGTGCCGTAGTGTTCTATAGTTCTAAAATTTTTTTGACCTGAAGGCTATAGAAAATATCTAGCCAATAATGTAGTTTCCTTAAAGCAAGGGCTGTGATTGTAGACCTCTTGTGTTCAATTATTTAGAAATCTGTTTTGCTAAACAGTCCCACAGCTCTCTAAAACCAGGCCAGAAATAAGGAATATCTGGGAGTGAGTAGCTGCTTCACTTGAAAAATTGAATAGTTTCAGTGGCTGAATAGTTTATTTAATCCATAAAACATAAGAGCAGAAATAGGTTATTCAGCCCATCAAGTCTGCCCCACTATTCAATCATGAGCTGATCCATCTTCTCACTCTGCACCACTGCCCGGCCTTCTCCCCATAGCCTTTGATGGCCTTAAATGCCCCAATGACCTGGCCTCCACAGCCATTTGTGGCAACAAACTCCACAGATTTACCACCCTCTGGCTGAAGAAATTCTGATGCATCTCTGTTTTAAGAAAATGCCCTTTAATGCTGAAATTGTACTCTTTGGTCCTGCATTCTCTTTCTACATCTACTCTGTTCACACCTTTCAACATTCAAAATATTTCAATGAGATTTCCCCTCATTCTCCTAAATTCCAATGAATATAGGCCAAGACCTGTCAAATGTTCCTCATATGATAATCCTTTAATTCCTGGAATCATCCTAGTGAACCTCCTTTGAACCTTCTCCAATATCAGCACATCCTTTCTTAAATGAGGAGCCCAAAACCGCTCACAATACTCCAAGTGAGGTCTCACCAGTGCCTTATAAAGCCTCAACATTCATTCACGTTCTTATATTCTTTTCCTCATGAAATGACCACCAGCATTGAATTTGCCTTCTTCACCACTGACTCAACGTGTAAGTTTACCTTCATGCTATCCTGTATGAGGACTCCCAGGGTCTATTTGCATCTGAGTATTTTCAATTTGCTCCCCATTCAAAAAAAAATAGACTGCTCATTTATTTTTTTCTACTAAAGTGCATGACTGTACAATTTCCAACATCATATTTCATTTGCCAATTTGGAGTAAATCTTGTGCATCCTACTCTTTAAATGATGCAGAAGTTATCACACCAGCAATCTCACATTTTTGTTACACTGACATCTCAAGTCTCGCACCTTTAGAAAATCAGGCAAGTGTCATGTTGTAAGTTGTCACTTTTCTCTCTGAATCTGGAATTGCCAATTGTTGTGGAGAAATGAGACTGCAGGTGGCTGGAATCTGAAGCAAAAACAAAAATTGCTAGAAGAACTCAATGGATGAAGCAGATCTGTGGTTGTGAAAGGAGATGTATCCGTTTTTCAGGGCGAGCCCCTGCGTCAGTTCTGGGTCTAGACATTAAGATGCGGGTTCTTGACCTGAAATGTTAATGCACCTTTTGCCTCAACTGATTGTGCTTGATTCACTTAGTTATTTCTGCAGACCCTTTTTTCCCGAATTCCAGCTCTGTGCGAGCATACTTACCTCTGAATAGCAACACCTTGGGTTCAAGTACCTCTCCAGAGCACATCCAAGAATATGTTCCTGTTGCAGTTCTGCTGTTCTGTCCTTAAACTGATGACCTGTCAAATCTCTCAGGTGGATGATGGAGATTCCATGCTTTGTTGGAAGGAGAGTTTTTCATCAGTCTCGTCCTCAACTCCATGAAAAAGAAAAGCATTTTAAATTAATTGATTTCATTGTTTGTGGCAATTGGCTGTTGTATTTCCCAACATTAAAGCAGCATACTGATGCAACTAGTAGAGTCCTCTCCTCAGGTGCTGTCTGTGTGGAGTTTGTGCATTCTCGCCGTGACTGTGCTGATTTCCATGATGTCCTGCAGTTTTATCCCATGTCACAAAGATGCGGGGCGATAAGTGAATTGGCCATTGTTAATTGCCCTGAGTATGTTTTTGAGTGGCAGCATCTGGAGGATGCCCCTCTATTATCTCTGTCTGCACCTCTTGCTGACTCGGGAAAGCTGGCAACATATTAAAGCACTCACCCCACTCAGGATGTCCTCTGTTCTCCCCACTTCCATCGGCAGAAGGTACATGTGCATGAAAATTTGAACCTCCGCATTCAAAGACAGGTTTCTATCAGATCTCATACCAGCAAAAGATAATGTCCTTGTATTGTTTTGAACTGTACCCTGTACTGTTTAATGCATTATAAAACACTCTGTGCACTAATGTTATTTATTCGTTTATTTATTTATTATTATTATTACATCGTCAGTTGATGCGCAAATTATTTCTATTTGTGAAAGCTAGAAATTAAACAGTAAAGAGCTTGAATGAAAATCCACCTGTTTGACACCCTCCCCAATATGAAACACGGTAATGAGGGGTTCCATAGCAGGTCACATCTCATGGGAAATGCATGGAGCATAAATCATATTTGCATATTGGAAATTCATTTAATTATGTTGTCACTCAGGTTACATTCCTTGAGAATACTGTCAGGAGAAATGAGTCAATGTAATTTTGAAGCGCATCTTTCGTTAGGAACTCCAACTTCAACCAGGTTTTCAAAGCACTGATCTTTTAAAGGGTCTCATTGAACTCAGCACTCACCAATCTGCTTATTTATTTTTTTCCTCCCTGCCCTCTGCTAGCCCACAACTGTCCTCTACTGGATTGCTTGCAGGATCAATCATCTCCCCAGCCTTTGCCCTACTTTGCACCTTTGTCATCTCTTCCTAGAACCATCCCTTCCAATCCTTTGTCCCTGATTTGCCAACTGAACCAACCACCCCCCACCCTTTGCCTTCACTTCCATTTCTAGACTCTAATTCAAATGCTTTCCTGAACATGATTTGCTTTGTGTACTGCAGTGAGGAGAGGACTTGACTGGTATAAGACAGAGAAACCAAGTGACTAATATCCAGGGTCTTTGTTGTGTTGAGTGGTAATGGATTCATGCACCTATATTCTTGCCAAATAACATCCAGGCCAGAATTTTGATAGTGGCTTTTAAGCTTAAAGCTTTCAAAGGTTAAGCTGCACAAGAATGTTTTAATTTGTATGTCAGCAAAATGTAATATTGCTCTTTATTTTGAATATCTTTAGGTTTTTCTTCCACACCGTGGTCTCTGCTGTTCTCGGAATCCTGCTGGTAACACTAGTTATCATTTATGTTTTCGTTCAGCAGTTTGTAAATCCTGCAGAACTTCGTACAGATCCACAATTTAAAAGTACGTGGTTGAGCACCAAATTTATCACAAAAAAGATGTTATTTTTGAGTTTGGTGTGTTTGCTTTCTCGTGCTCCTGATAACAGCCACTTCTTCAAATGCAATCTCTGATAGGGATGTAGGCAGAAATTTCAAAATGACTGCTTTTCAAGGAGTGTGCTAAATGCAAGCATCATTGAGTGACTGTCTTTGTTGTACATCATCAGTTTTAAGGTGGGGAGGGTGGAGGTGCCCCTGCAGGACTATCCCCATGCAAACCACCATCCATTAAAGGTGTTAAATAAATACTTTGAGGGTCAACGCAGAAGGGCAGTTTTAGTATTTTTCATTCCTGCTCACAACTCGTGAACTTTGGAGGAACTTTTCCTGGTGACATTGGGAGCTGAAGGTCTTTTGCCCAGCATTGTCTCTTAGAGATTGTTGCAGTCTCTTTATTCCACACTCCCCATTGCCATTCCTCTGCCCATCCTGAAAGTTCTAGTTAAAGTTCACTGAAATATGAACTTTGTTCTTCTCTCCACTGATGATGCCTGATTTGCTGAATAGTTCCAGCATTTTCTGTTCTCATTCCACGTTTGCAGCACTCCCACTGCTTTGGCTTTGGTTTTTTTTTCACACTTTCTAACTAATGCTGGTTATTATAAATGTAACGATGGTGGTGTAAGGAACTAAAATAGTACCACATTTTCATAGCTGATGAATTTTATTTAATCTTCTCAATTGTATTGATTATTTTACTTCAACCCAAACGTAATGCTCTCAACACTGGGGGATCTTTTAGTAGTGTTTTTTTGAACTGGGGTGCAAGATCCTTGGTGGTTCTCTACTTTTCACTCCAGAACCAGCAAACAAGTGTTTGCATATTGTGTTCTCAAGGGGATTGGTCGTTGCTAGAAAAGAGCCCCTAAGATGGAAATGTTCGACCACAAGGGACGTATTTTCTTTCTGCCAGTACTTGGGTTCTGGAGAAGGACATTAGACATGCATAGGCACAGCTGATCATAGATAAAAATCTGCACTATCCAGCCTTTCCCATGTGTTTGTGAAGCATTGCACTTAATAATACATACCCATTCACCTCATTGAAACCATGCAGATTTCAGGAAAGGTATAAAGGACACATTAGAAAAAAGACTCATTTGAAGCACTGATCTGTTTTCCTGATATTGAAGGAGGCTGTTGGCCCATTGGGTCTTTGTCACTACATGGTGCAATCACTTCAATCTTATTTTCCTACTTATTTCTCCATCACACGTTCTCTCTGACAAGCCAATCAATGGCACCCAGATTCTCCAATCAGGCCCCTATATCTAATTAACTTTTGCCAGTCAGATTGTAAAGATCTGAGGTAAAACAACTGATGGTCAGAGGGAGAACATGCAGACTCCACACACAGCATCTGAGGTCAGGTTTGACCTGGGGCTACTAGAATTAAGGGACTAGCATAACCTATTGCACTAAACCATGCCTTTTGTTACTTAGTATAGCTTAATCAAATTGGCCAAAGCCTCCATCTTATTCCCATGTCTTTAAATCTATTGTGATAACTGAGATGATTCCTAGCTGTAATATAATTTGTGCACCTTCTCTGCAGTCTTGTATGGTTAGAAATTTTACTCCAGCTCATTTTATTGAAACAGAGGGGATTTAAAACGTTGCATGAAGCATCTGGAAGAGTCAAGATTGAGGACTTTCAGTCTTCTTGATACTTGAGAATTAATTTGAAAGTTTACTGGCCTATGTGGTACCTGTACTCAGGAAGTCCTAAGTCCTGAACAACTAATTGACATCCCTGACACTGGGTGGATTTATTACAGAGATTTCATCACACATTTAACTTCAACTACTCTGCTCATACAGTCTTAATTTTCCTTTTTCCAAATTATTTTTCTCACTTTAAAAAAAAAACGATGTTCATTTGTGTACCTACGCTGCCACTGGTCTGGGTGACCTGAATAGATCAGCTTGTCTTACTTCATCCTTTGTGATTCCATAACTTCTCTTTTATTCCCATTAGAAATTAAGGTACAGCATAGGTGGCCCTAGTTTTGCAGGTCATGGACATTTGCCCTTCTGGAAATCAAAAATCACATCCAAAAAATCTGAGATATGGGATTTAAATTCATTCTTGAGGAATGTGATTGTCATTTCTTTTCAATTCTCATTTCTTTTGATGCATTCATAGATGATGTGGCTGTGTCTTTTGGAAAGATGTGAGATGGATGGTTTTCTGGGAAGGCATCTCCTCCCCAAATACCACTTTGGTCACCCTTGCTCTGATTTGGAGTTCCCCACATCTCTCTTCCTCTCCCTTCTTCCCTTCAAATTTGCCTCTTTTCTCAAGCAGTTGACCTAACTGTGGGTCTGTCTCAGATCATGTTAAAACTGCTGTGGGCCACTCAAGGATGCTTTAATGTGTTAAAGGTACATTGTTGCATCAGTGTTGTTCATCAGATGTGATGACATCAGAGAACTTGAACTTTCATATGCTAAATAGATCAGAAGGGAAAATGCCCTTGACAAATTACCTAAATACACAAAATTGTTAGAGAAGCTCAGTAGGTCCCACATCATCCTTAGGAGGCAAAGATATATCACCAACGTTTCAGACCTGAGCCCAGATGGCATGAACATCGATTTCTCTGGTTTCCATTAACTCCCCCTCACCATTTCTCTCATTCCCTATCCCTAAATCTCCTTCCCCCAGCTCATCTCCCCTTGCCTTTCTCTCTTTCACTTCTGTCTTCTTTCCACCAGTTCTGCATTCACAGAGCTACCTACCCTCTCCCAATTAATTCTCAGTTTTCTCTCCTTCCCTCCGATCCATGTACACCTTGGTCTCTTGGTTCTTGGCCTGTGCTCTTCCTGACCCTTCCTTCCTCCCCCTTTTATTTAGGCACCTGCCTGCTTTTTGCTCATACATTGAAGAAAGGCTCAGGCCTGAAACATTGGTGATTTATCTGTGCTTCCTTTGGATGCTGCATGACTTCTTGAATTTATCCCGAAATTTTGTTTATTTCCAACACAATTCACAATGTCTACAGAATCTATTGTTTCACTTGACAAAGTACCTACTGCTGCAATGGAGCAAGATTACAAGGGTAAAATCAAAATATTCAGGGACTCATCCCAGTCACATTGGCTTAAATCTGGTGACATGCTGCACTATTGAGGGCTCTTTGTGGGTGAAATTTACAGTTTTGAAGTAGTTGGTGTTATAATTCAGTCAGTTGCATGGTGTTTAAATGACCGTATTTTGTTTTTCTTGCTCAGATGTTCGAGGAAACACTTGGTTAGCATTTTTGCCCATTGCACCTGTGGAAACGTCGCAAGCTGGAATTTTAACCGTGGCAGGAATCACAATTATCCTCAGCCTTGCTTCACTGATGTTACTTGGTCATCTGTTGTGTTTTCACATTTATTTGTGTGAGTGTGGAGTGATTCACTTCAAGATTTACTATGATTGCTGAGGCTTTCTTTGTGTCTTGTGGGATGGTGGGGAAGAGGCTGGGTTCGAGACAGCTGCCACGTTGGAGGGCCCTGAAAGAGTTGAGTGATTTGGAGGAAGGAGGAAAGTGACTAGTTGGGAGCCTTCAAGTCAAGTTCATGTTCAAATTTATTGTCAGAGTACAACCCTAAGATTTCTTTTCCTGCAGGCCAGGCAGAATTTGTGCTTATCAGAAGTGTAAACTGTACACCAGAGAAGGATACAAAAGAGAGAAATGTAAACAGACTGTGAAAATGCAGTAATAAAAAAAATGTGCAAAGGAAGAGTCCTTAAATGAGTCCCTGATTGAGTTGGTTGTTTAGGAGTCTGATGGTGGAGGGGGAGCAACTCTTCCTGAACCTGGTGGTTCAAGTCCTGAGGCACCTATGTGTAATATCTGATTTACTGAATGCTGCAGGCCTGGTGCTAGTTGAATTCAGCCAGTTTATAGAGCATTGTGAATGTTTATCCTGTACCTCTCTAGACTTCAAGAAGTTGAGTACCTACGAGTACGTTGTACGGAAACGTCACAATCAGGAGGTCAGAGATCATGAGAATGATCCTGAGTCTGCATGGACTGCATCCGCTCAGATGACTGCCCTTCAGGTACAGTTCAAAAGAGGCTCTTTCCAAGATTGAGTAATCCAGGCCGATGCTCTGTAAGTATGGAGGAAAACTGCAGTCTGTTGTGTCATCAATCACATGCAACATTATATTGGGGTTCAGTTCTCTTCATGGGTGACGTAAATGGTCCCATGGCACTATGGACTAACCAAGGTAGGACATGCAAAGTAAATGGTAGGATCCTGATTCCCTAAAAGTGGCATCATAGTTAAATAGGGTCATAAAGAGAGCTTATGTCACGTTGGCCCTCATCAATCAAAGTATTGTGTATAGAAGTTGCATAAAATATTGGTGAAGTGATTTTGGAGTATTGTGTGCAGGTTTTGTCACCTAACTACAGGATAGATACAAATAAGATTTAAAAAGTGCAGGGAATATTCAGAAGGATGCTCCCAGGACACAAAGAACTGAGTTTCAGGGAAAGGTTAAACAGGTTAGGACTTTATTGCCTGGAGCATTGGAGAATGAGGAGAAATTATAGACAAGCAGGCTTTTTTTCACGAATAATTGGGATTAAATTCCCACGGGATCCAATGTTATTTTTATTGGGTGAAATTGAAACTGTACTAAAAGAATTTTTGTTCAAATTGCTTTAGCAATAGCAAGAAAATGTATTGCCATAATTTGGAAGTCTGATACGGATCTGGTTATAGAAAGATGGCATGCTGAAGTCCAGAGTTGTATACCACTTGAAAAAAAATCACTTATAATTAAAGAGACAAATATATTTTGGAAGTTATGGAGCCCTTATTTACAAAATATGGGTGGTAATACTTAAATGAAGCTCTGATATTCCCTTCTCCTTAAGGTCTCAGTATTTTATAAGAGATTTTAAAGTAATAGGCTCCCCTGTTGAGGGTCTCTTATCACATTCTTTTTTTTTTCTTTCTTTTGTAGGGGGATGGGGGGGGTCTTATCTTTCTTTTTCATTTGTATACCACATGTATTTGTATTGTTTTGAATTATCTTTAATTATGTTTTTCATTGTGAGGTTTTAAAGTAATTTTTTTTGTGGTTTTTTTTCCACTGACGTTAGGTGAGACCAGAACTCTAATGGTTTTAAGGGTGAAAGGTGAGATGTTTAGGGAAAACAATAGCAGAGAGTGGTGAGATCTGCCAGCTAAAGTGGTGAATGTGCTCCAATTTTGGCATTAAAGAAAACTTTAGAGTGGTACATGAATAAGAGGGGTATGGAGGACTATGGTCCAGGTGCAGGTCATTGGGACTGGGCAAAAAAATAGTTTGGCATGAACTAGATGGGCTGGAGGGCCTGCTTTTCTGCTGTGTAGTGTTCTATGGTGCTGTGGTTCTATTTGAAGAAAAATTTGGGAGTTCAGGAGTGACTAAAGCGTTCTGCAGTGCCATGTAGTTGTAAGAGTTTTTTTTTTTGTCAATTGGTTATTTCCTTAATGGAATCCAGACCCAAAGATGTTGAAGTTTGAAGTGCAGTCAAAATTGGATGCTTTTGTAAGACGTTTGGGATCATCTTGTAACGTCATAGTTTAACTTGATGTGAAGAGTTGGCATTTTGACAAAATAATGCGCAGTGATTTTGGATGGCACCCGATTCTAGTTTCTCCTGGAGATACTGCATCAGTACGCAATAACTCACTCCTTCCACTGATCCTGCATTCCAAGATATACCTGGGATATTAATTACAGGTGGTCCTGCTCCTTGTTGGAAGTGCCGCAGAAATCCAGTATGCATATGGTAGCATTGGGAGAGTATAAACAACTCCAAGGCTGGTGGATAGAAGAGGAGAGTTGCTCCCAATGAAAGCCAGTGATAACACGACGGGCCAAATGGCTGCCATCTTTGCTGTGGCCATTCAATGATTTTGTAGCTCTTTTAAGATGCAGGGATTGCTTACAGAGTGAAAGCCTGCACTGACATTCAATAAAATCACTGCTGATTCAATGTTGTCCTTGACAGCAATTTCCCATTCTCATTGACTCCCACTCTATTCCGAATCGTGAGCCTGCACCATGAAAATAAATGGTTCTACAACTTCAATTCCATTCATACTGACCCTCAGGAGTGATACTTTGTGTGTGTTTCACCAGATGCAACCTCCCAGATGTCATGAAGGTCCAGCACTGGGCATTTTATTTGATATTCTGCATAGTGTACACCTTAAAGCAGTAATGGAGATGGAAGGTCACAAGGGGCATACACAAAAGTAATCGAGTTTTGAGGTGTTTCTTGAAGGCAGGAAGACAGAATAAAACAGGGGCCCAGATTCAAATGAATCATTACATGAAGACCTCATGAGTTTGGAAAATGTCACAGAATAGGAAGAATCCTGGGTTTAAATTATGATGAGATAGTGAAGAATTCTTTGCATTCCTGTTAGGCTGTGGTGGTCTCAGTGGCCGTCATTGGGAATTTGTTGTCATTCTGTTGAGACTACTTTATTTTTCGATTTTCTTTGCAGGGCCTACCCGAAGTTAAGTCTCAAACAGAAATAGAGATTACCCCATCCTCCAGATCAAGGTAAGGTCCTCAGAAATGTGAAATACTTGTGCTGTTATTTTTTTAAGTATCAAGGAAAGTATACTTATCCTCAGGAGTTAAGTGGTAAATCCTTGATAAAATGCTTGCATCAGAGACTTTGGAGTTGTAAATATCTCCCATTTGTCTGATGTGGTGGGATTCCACTATATATATTATGCCAACAAAATTCCATTATTGGAAGATCCATTTGAAACTCACAGTTGTTCATTGATAAAGTGATGCTTGAGGTAGATGTGCTAAAGCCTTCAGCCCGTCTGTTAAAGCCAAGGAAATTTCATTTCAAAAGTGCAATAAAATACATCCCACCAAATTATTCCTTTTATGCCTTTCCGTGAGACTCATTTTAGCTCCTTATACCTACATTCATTGTTCATTTCTGCTGCTATTTTTAAAATTTTTCACTATTTTCTGCAAGCTATCAACAATCAGTTTTGATTTCTGTTCATGCTGCTTTATTAAAATAAATCACTGAGCCAGCTGAGTCTGTAGATTTTATGATGGTGTTATTGTATATTTGTCTCTTGGGAAGAATACAGGTTTATTTTTCTGTCCCTCTGTGTTAAAACACCAAATTGGTACTTCAGTAAGAAATTAGCTGCCAAAGTGGCAGTCCAAAGCTGGGATCTGTTATAAAGCAAAGCAAGTTTTCGTTAACTTTAGAGAGGGGATTTTTGGAGTAGAACTGGGATCTCCCAGTAGCCAAATCTGCATCCTACTCCCACACCAAGATGTCTGTCCAATGGCCTCATGTACTGCCACACTAAGGCCACCCGTAAACTGGAGGAGCAACATCTAATATTGCACTCTCCAACCAGATAGTATTAACATTGACTTCTCTGGTTTATGCAAGACCACTCCCTGTTCATTTTCTCTGTCTCCATTCCTCCAGCTCTCTACCCCCTTTCCTCTCCATTCACAGAGCTATCACCCCCTCCCACTGTTTGCTGTTGTGCCCTCTGTCCATTATGCACTTATTACCTCTTGCCTGTGCTCCTATCCCTACCCCTCCCCCCTCACCACAGCATTTTATTCAGACACCTGCCTGCTTTTTGCTCATACCTTGATGAAGGGCTCAAGCCCGAAACATTGGTTACATATTGTGGTGGAACCTCTGTGTAACTGTTAGTACTGTCTAATACAAAAGTATTGTATGGGCTGGCCCGCCCCTGTACCTGTGACTCCTCCCCTGAGAATTCCCATAAAGATGGTCACGCCCAAACCCCTCCCTCAGTACCTGCCTTGGAACTGAGCCAGAAACATGTGAGACATGCTTGCAGTTTATGGTGATTAAAGCCTATTTATTGTGACTTCTGGTCTGATGCGAGTTATTGATAGTGTATCGTGTATTTTTATCATTGTTATATAAAATATGCTGTGTAACCTGCTGAGTTTCTCCCTTTAAAGACTTTGGAAGTGATAAAATGTGACTGGATATAGCATATTTAGTTATCTTTCAGTATATTTGCTTTTGATTTTTTGATTTTCTTGTATGTAATTGAGGAAGTTCATTTTCTTCTACATATCAGTGCCCCTTAATGCAAGACTGCAGTAAAGGAGGTTGAATGCTTTTACAGTTGCATTACAGTCTGTAAAATCCTGTTTTTATCAATGAGTAGATTATTTTAACTCCAGTTTGACAAATGTTATTCCATTGCAAAACCTAGCATTTGTTACCTAATGAAGGGGAAAGAAGAATAAACAGCAATTCAGTTTCTTTATATGCTGGGGATGTCTTAATCAGGGAGCACGGTTAACGTAGAGCAGTCGAGTTAGTATAGCAGTTAGCACAAGACTATTACAGTACCAACAACCCGGATTCGAATCCGGTGCTGTCTGAAAGGAGTTTGTACATTCTCCCTGTGTCTGTGGAGCTTTCCTCCGGGTGTTCCCATTTTCTCCCACTCTTCAAAACATGTGGGGCTCTAGGTTAATTGGGTGTAACTGGATAATGTCAGCTCGTGGGCTGGAAGGGCTTGTATGTCTAAATAATAATTTTATCTTCCTTTACAGACTTCTTATTGAGCAAAAACGTGCAGGGATAGAAATAGCTCTATAAAGAACCTAACTTTGAAATACTGAATGATGCATGCAAGACTGACAGGTGGGCTGGATGTGTGTGGTGTAACCTGCCTCCAGTTATGAGTCTTTCAGATAAAAACTTATCCTACTTGTGCATTGGTTACAAGTGAGTATTTCTGATGAGCAGAGCTCCAAAATAAATCGATTGGGTTCAATGGCTAGTTTTTAAAATCATTGGTTATTAGGAAGAGTCAAAACTTTGGATAGGATTTAAAAGATACTATTTTGTGAGAGATCTCCATTCTCATTCTTCTAGTGATTTAAAATATCAAGATCAAGCTCCAGTTACCAGCAGGTTGTCCAATGGAATCTGTTCAGAGACTGCCAGTGTTTCTCCAGCTATAAGCTCTTCTCATAGTGTCCAGGTAACTTTTAATTTTTTTAAAATTTTCAGTTTAGTTTTACAGCATTGTAACAGGCCATTTCGGCCCTACGAGTCCGTGCCCAATTTACACTTCATTAATCTACACCCTGGTACATTTTTGAAGAGTGGGAGGAAACTGGATCCCCCAGAGAAAACACAGGGAGAATGTACAAATTCCTTTCAGTCAGTGCGGGATTCAATCCCCAGTCCAATCCCGATTGCTGGCGCTGTAACGGTGTTGCGCCATCTGCTACTACGCCAACCGTGTCGCCCTTTTTTTAGTTTCAACAAGTTTTGGGTTTTTTTAATGTCATTGTCAGAGAAATACAATTAGAGTATTGAAACATTACTTAAAGAATATTTAATAATTTCCTGACCATTTTTTCTGCAAGTCATCTTTTCTATCATTTATTCAAACTAATAAAGTGCCAACAAACTGACTTATGCTGTGCCTACTGATTTCACCTGGGGCTGCTGGTGGTCTTTCTCTCCATGAACAGCAGGAAGGAAAAGGTTCAGCAAGAATTCTCATGTCTGATTACCATTCAATAAATGGAAAGGTGCATGCGGAGGCAAAAAGTGGTGCTTTTCTTGTTAGCCGCTGATGTGCCTTCGGTGATCGTGATCTCTACAGACTTACAATCCAGGTTTGAAGACTCTTCGGGATGAAGGGTTATACCAAAATCTCACCTGCTGTCTGAAGTGAAGAAACGATCTTGAAGAAAACAAAAAAAACCAGCACATTAGAATCTGTAACAAAAACAGAAATGCCGGAAGAATTTAGCCAGTCAAGCGTCATCTCTACAAAATGAAACTAATGCTCCAGATGAAAGATGTTTCATCATTTTGTAAAGATCAGGCAGCCATACCTGGACCCTGTAGAGGCCCAAATACAGTAAGAAAAAAAAGGACTATTATACATTACGAAATGTGATTTCCCCAATTATATTCTATATAGTTAAAAGATATGTAAGTTCTAACAGTGTATGGATTTGTATGTATGGAAAGAGGGAGGGAGGGACTGTTTTGTTTTAGGTTTTAGTTGATTGTAAGAAAAAATTTAATATATTGTGATATTGAAGATTGTGTATATTTTTTTAATCAAAAATAAAATAATCAATAAAAGGAAAAAAAGACACTTCATCAGACATTACGGTGAACAAAAATAAACAGAACCCAAATCATGCTGTTTGCCTTCTGGAATCTAGTTAATTGTTCATTAAGACTGTGGCTGATCCTGTGCCACAAGTTATTTCCCTATGTGATATCCAGAATTTCTGATACTCAGAGCACAAAAGCACACCCATTGTTTTTAACAATGGCATAAAAACACACAGAAATACTGGTGGAACTCAGTCGGTCTCACAGTATCCATAGGAGGTAAAGATACTGTATATTACTGACATTTCAGACCTGAACCCTTTTCAAGGTATAAGCAAAGAGCAGGAAGGCAACAGAATAAAGGCAAACAGAAGGCATTGATTGGAATGGTAAGAAGAGAGGTGAGAATTCATTTTGACTCTGTGAAAGAAGACCGAGGGGAAAAAGGAAAAGTGAGATGGAGAGAGACAGGCAGACAGGAAGAAGAAGTAGTGGGGGAGCGTTTAATGGAAACCAGAGAAGCCCATATGAACGCAATCCTCTTGGAGGGTTCCAGGCGGAAGATGAGGTGTTCCTCCAATTTGTGGGTGGTTTCATTCTGGAAGTGCATGAAACCATGGACAGACCAAGGTAATGGAACAAGGAATTGAAATAGGTGGCCACACTATTACAAAATGATACTCCTCCAGCATTTCTGTGTGTTTTACTACAATCACAGCATCTGCACACGTTTGTGTTTCATTTCTTTAACAATGGAATGGCCACATCTCATAGTGTAGAAAATTACAAAACAAAACTCATGAGAGTGAAAAAAAATCTCCAATGTCCTGGCAGCACAGTTAGTGTAACGATTAGCACAAGCTGTTACAGAGCCAACGATCATGACCGGGGGTTTGAATCCAACACTGTCTGTAAGGAGTTTGTACATTCTCTCCAGGTCTGTGAGTTTTCCCCAGGGGCTCTGGTTTCCTTCCACCCCTCCTGCTCCTGTACAAAAACGTACCGGGGTTGTAGGTCAATTGGTGTAATTGGGCCTCATGGGCTGAAAGGGCCTGTTATTGGTCTGTTTGTCTAGGTTTTAAAAATTAAACATATATCACTTACTAAGTATTAAAAGACACATTATGAACCATGGGTGTTTTAAGGAATGTGTATAAATTGACAACCACGTTTCCTATATGACAACAGTGACTAACTACACTTCAACATGACTTGATTGGCTGGTGCACATTTGGGAATGATGAAATGATCTATATTATGCAAGTTTTTTTAATTTAAATTTAGACATACAGCATGGTAACAGGCCATTTCTTTTATTTTTAAAATATTTTTATTGATTTTAATAAAGAGCTTTACAAATAACACAATTTGTAAAAATAATATGGATAATTACACAAAATTAATAAAACATTCAGTATATCACAAACGTATATAAGTTGTAAATCATATCCATTATTTGTATTCCAAGCAATTTTTATTTAAAAAAATCTAATAACAAAAAAAGTCTAGAGAAAAGAAAAATTTTTAAAAAGGAAAAAAAATAAAAAGGAGAAAGACTCATGCCTAACGGCATTACCAGATTCTATATACAGTTAGTAATAAAAGAAAAACAAAGGTAGAAAAAAAAATGTGAAGAACATGGAAAACTTATGAGTCAGACAATTCATTCACATTGGTGAAATTATAAAGTAAGATAGTGAGTCATAAATGACCCCCATAACATCTGAAATCTTATTTCTGAATTATTAACTGAATAATGAAATTTTTTTCCATATTCAAATAAGACATGATGTCCCTCAATCACTGATCATGAGTAGGTGAGGCAGCATCCTTCCATTTAAGTAAAATTGCACGCCTTGACAAAAGAGAGGCAAAGGAAATGGCATGACTCTGAACCAGAGACAAAGAAAAATCATTCCCTCCCTTTGTACCGAAGAGGTCAAGCAAAGGGTTTGGTATTAAATCTATATTTAAAAATTTTGTCAAAGTATGGAATTATCCAGTATTTTTCTAGACTAGGACAAGTCCAGAACATATGAATTAATGATGGTTCTCCACTCTTACACCTGACACCAGGGACTTGTCAGAATAAAAATGAGACAATTTAGCCTTTGACATATGTGCTCTGTGTGTAACGGACCATTTTGAGTAGATATTTATTGGAGTACGAGTTGTGGAGCCTTAGCCCAATCTTTAATAAATAGTAAATATGTTTACAATCCATTCCATTCAATCTTTCCTTGTATGTCTATTTCTAGTCACAGAATGTGAAGAGCAAACATGGTTCTAATGGGGCCATTCACTTTGATGAGACCAAGTTCACTTCTGAGAGAACAGTTGCTGGTAAGAAATACATTTACTGTTTGTACACATCGTTCTTTACAGCTTTAAAGTCCACAGGCTAATGGGGAATAGATGGTTTACGGAGTTGCCTCTTGTGATGTGAGATTCAAATATCGAGTTTTCTGATCCCTGGGCAGTTCTGAGCAATATTCACTCCCTCATCATTGTTATAGATCTCTTGAGATTGCATTTTTGCTGCTCTGTTCTCGAGATAGAATTTTCTGATTGTGATAAATTCAACGTTTAATGTAAAAGCAAGAAGCATTTAAGATTACAGTTGTCATATGTTTGCATAGAATGCTTTGTTCATGGAAACAATTTCACCAGGACCAGAACTGGCTATCAGTGAACAGCATCAATAGATTAGGAATGGGGGGCGTGGCATGATAGCATAAGTGGGAGACGTGAGGAAGATGCCTCTCCTGTCAGAATTAGTTAAAACCCAATTTTCAAAAAGTTTTTTTTAAAAACAACAGTTTTAAATCTTTTTAAAAGATATTATAATTGCAGTTATGGAGAAATCTAGGACACAGACAATGAAAAAAACAACTCCTAAAAAAACTTCTCCCTCTAAGATCGACTCAGCAAGTCCCGCCAAAGTTTCAAGCGGTTCCCCGGGGAAGATGGCACTGGAGTGAGAAAACGGCTGGTACAATTGTCAGAGCTTCAGGATCAAACGTGTATGCGCAAATCTCCACACATGCGCGTGATACAGGCTGCAACTCTGCCTGTGCTTCTGAACCATTGAGGGGGGAGCTGAAACCCTGCAGACAGGCTGAACAGACACCGACTTTGACAGAGAAAGAGGTGGAAGATATCAGGACTGACGAAGAAGAGACTTTAAAAGTAACTGAGAGAGAAGAGACACTGATACCACAGGGAAAGCCCTTACCTGTCCAAGAAATGAAAGCTGGAGTTTCTACAGTTACTTATTATGTAGACCCATCAAGTCAATTGGATACATTGTCAAAAACAAATTCAAATACTGTCAACCCAAATGAATCAGGGATTTATGTCAATTAAAGATCAATTTGAAACACAATTTAGTAGTATGAAGGAAGAAATTATTACAATTAAGATGGATGTCTCAAGATGTGTTAAAACGGTGGATAAAATTCAGATTAAAATTCAAAAAATTGAAGAAGATTTTCAAGATTGTCATGAAGAAGTAGAACAATGTAAAGATACAGATGGTAAATTGGAAGATTATTGCACTGCTTGGGAAGTTCAGAGAAAAGAGTTGTTGCATGTTTGGAAAATCAAAGCTGCAGAAATAATGTGAAAATTGTGGGTTTGCCTAAAGATTTTGAAGGTTCATAGCCAGTACAATTTTTTTCAGAAATGGATTCCCAAAGTTTTGTGAATTGAGCATTTTCCAAATGTGTTGGAGTTAGATAATGCCTAATGAGCTATTAGGAGGAAACCTTTTTTGGCTCAACTGCCATGACTATTCTAATTAAATGTCTACGTTATCAAGATAAGGAAATTATATTGAGGTTGCAGTTCAGAATGCGAGAAAACATCAGACCCCTTTTCTGGTTGGAAATAATAGAATATTCTTCTATGCAGATCTGAGTCAAACTATTCACAAGGAATTTAATCCTGCTAAGACAGTTTATGAAAAAAAGATATAAATTTGGCTTTAGATATCCTGCCACACTTAAGGTCTTTTAAGTAGAATATCAGGTGCAGTTCTTTACCGATGAAGATGAAGCTCTTTTATTTGCTAACTCATTGCCTAATAATAAAACAGAAAGGGAATTAAGATCAGTCTTCCCAACAAGTCAAGATGGGCAAAGAGAAGAAAATAAATGCTTCACAGAAAGTGGAGTGCCATGAACTAACTGAAATTGATATTGATGATGAGCAGGTTAATAGAAACTTGGAAGCAGCTTATCGTACTTGAAGTATTGAAGATTACTGTTGTTTTTCTTCTATGTATTCTGTCCGGGGGAGGTGGATTTGTTTATTTCTCCTTCTGAAGTTGTCAGCCACTTGGTGGCATTGGTTGCTTCCTGTACAATAGAGGGGAGTAGTATTGCTTTTGTGTAAGCAGTGCTTTTTCTTTTTGATTTTTTTCTTTTCCATTGCTGGAGATGTATTTTATTTTGAAGAACTGCCATGGATTGGAGTCCCATCATCGTGGGTGGCAGGAGCTTTATGCTTTAAGTGTTAAATAGGTCGGAGACTAATTTGAACTTAGTGACATTTAATTTGAATGGGCTCAATAATCAAATTAAGAGAAAAAGGCTTTTGGCTTACATAAAGAAATTGAAAGTAGATATCACTTTTTTTTATAAGAGATTCACTTGACTGAAAAAGAGCACCAAAAGTTAAAAAGAGACTGGACCGGTCAGGTTATAGCTTCATCTTTTAATTCAAAAGCAAAAGATGTTGCTATTTTGGTTATTAAGAAATTTCCTTTTAAATTACAATCTATTATTAATGATTCAGCATATAGGTTTGTTGTAAATTATGAAATCTAATTGGAATCTTTGACACTTATGAATATTTATGCCCCAAATGTTCTTCAGTTAAGAAATGTTGAATTTTGTAATTTTATAAGAGATCAAATTCAACAATATTTGAAAATAAATACAGATTTGGTTGACAGCAAATTTATTTTGTGGGAAGCTTTAAAAGCTTTAAGAGGACAAATTATTAGTTTTTCTACTAAAATTAAGAAACAGTATTCTAAGGAAGTTGATAAATTGGAGAAAGAGATAGAGGGATTAGAGAAAGATATACAGAAGGACTCAACAGAGAGGAAAAAAATACAGTTATTCAATAAAAAAAGCATTATAATTTGATACTGACTTATAGAATGGAGAAATTAATATAAAGAACTAGACAAAAATATTATGAATTAGGAGAGAGAGCTCATAGATTATTGGTGTGGCAGTTAAAGACAGAACAGGTTTCTAGAACAATTAATGCTATTAAAAAGGATTTAAAAATTGCATATAAACCTCAAGATATAAATGACTCAAGGAATTTTATGCAAAATTTTATACTTCTGAGTCTGATAATGATGATGTTAAAATTGATAATTTTTTAGCTGAACTTCAGTTACCTTTTTTGAATATTCAAGAGCATAATGAGTTGGACTCTCCTTTTACACTGAGAGAAATTGTTGATGCACTTAAATCAATGCCGAATGGCAAGTCTCCTGGTTAAGATGGGTTTACATCAGAATTTTATAGAAACATTTCAAGATTTATTAATGCCTCTTTTGATGGATGTTTTGAAACAGGCAATGGAGGTTCATTCTTTATCGGATTCTTTTTCTAACCCAATTATAACAGTTATTCTTAAGAAAGATAGAGATCCATTAAAGGCTGAATCTTACAGACCTATTTCATTGTTAAATGTTGATTATAAAATTATAGGTAAGGTTTTAGCAAATAGATTAGCTAAATATTTACCAAATTTAATTCATTCAGATCAGGCTGGATTTATTTAAAATCTTTATTCTACAGACAGTATTACAAAATTAATCATATTTCTCAGAAGAAATCTGACTTACCAATGGTTTTATCATTTAGTGCAACTGATAGGACTGAATAGTAATATTAAAGGTATCAAAGTTCATTCTGAGGAATTTAAGATTAATTTGTTTGTTGATGATATTTTGATTTATTTAACAGAACCACAGAATCCATTAAGTTCATTATATAAGAGTCTGAAACAATATGGCAAAATATGAGGTTATAAAATTAATTGGGATAAAAGTGAGATCATGCCATTGATTGATGGTGACTATATTGTAAGAAAACTGTTCAATTTAAATGGTCAGATCAGATTAAATATTTTGGTATTAGAATTGGTAAGGATCTGGACAATTTATACAAGTTAAATTATTTATCTGTAGCGGCGGCTACACTGCTCCTGCAATAACACACACACCCAGACGGGTTGAGCTCAGTGAGCAGATTAGTTTATTGCAGGCTGCTGGGCTGCACTTATACTCCCAGCCCGGATCTGGCTGAGAACCGCGCTGGAGGGCACTGACGTCACCTGGGTGTCACGTGGGTCCCCCAGTGCGGGTTTCTGAGCCCCATATTGGAAGGAAGGGAAACCCCCCCCACCCCCAACAGCGCTATTTTGGCCGGTTACCCCACGCATGGCTTACACCAGGGGCCATTTTGCCTGCCTTGTGGTGAGCCGCCACACAGCCCCTCCCCCCCCCAGAACAGGCGCCAATGTCCTTTTTTCCTGGGCGGCCTTGCTTCTTGAACTGGGCAACGACTATGGGCTCGGTGGGATCGAGGTGCGCTGGCTTCAGCCTGTACATGGTAAACGGCTCCCGCCTGCCGCCTATGTCCAGCAAGAAATTGAGCCAGAATGCTGTACAACCTTGTACGGCCCCTTGTACGGTTGCTGCAGAGGTGCTGCCGTCGGGACCCGCCGAACAAAAACTTACTCTGCTAAAAGCAGTTCGTGGGAACGTGAGACGGGTGGGTGCCATGCCTGGGCGGCGGTGGGGGTTCGAAGGAGTCCAAGCGTGCCCTGAGGTGAGGAAGTCGTTCGTGCGGTGACCACTGGGGATTGTGAGGTGCGTTGACAAACTCACCAGGTAGTGCCAGCGGCGCACCGTAGACCAGCTCAGCTGATGACGCCTGCAGATCTTCCTTGGGAGTGGAGCGGATGCCCAGGAGCACCCACGGCAGTTCGTCCGTCCAGTTGGGACTGTTGAGGCAGGCCATGAGCACCGACTTAAGGTGGCGGTGCAGACGTTCGACCAGTCCATTGGCCTGTGGGTGGTAGGCCTTGGTGCAGTGTAGCTGGATCCCCAACATGTTGGCGAGTTGTGCCCAGAGCACAGATGTAAACTGGGTGCCCTGATCACTGGTGAGGTGACCCGGGACATCGAACCGGGTGACCCAACCATGCAACAGTGCTCAGGAGCAGGAGTCGGTGGAGGTGTCTGGCATCGGGATCGCCTTGGGTCAGCGAGTGGTGTGGTCCACCATCGTAAACAGGTAACGGTTGCCACGGGAAACGGGTAAGGGCCCGACGATGTCCACTTGAATGTGGCTGAACAGTTCCCGGACATGCTCAAACTCCTGTACAGGCACCCTGGTGTGCCTGTGCACCTTGGACGTCTGGCAATGGGTGCATGTTCTGGCCTCACCCGCGATCTGCTTCTGCAGTCCATTCCATACGAACCGTTCTGCCACCATCCGGACTGTGGACCTGATGGATGGATGTGAAACATCGTGGATGTGACGGTGTGACGGAAGACATGCCTACGCCACTGCTGGGGAACCACTGGCCGTGGTGTGCCCAAGGAGATACCGCACAGAATGGTGCCTTTGCCACTCGGATTTGGGAGGTCTTGGAATTGCAGGCCCGTGATGGCGGTCTTGAAGGCCCTTGTCTCCTCATCAGCTTCCTGGTCCCAGCCGAGCTGGTCGAAGTCAAGGTTGGGTGTCAGCGCGCAGATGGCCAGTCACGAGAGTGCGTCAGCAGCCACATTGTCCTTCCCCGCCTTGTGCCGAATGTCGGTGGTAAACTCTAACACGAAGGAGAGGTGACGGTTCTGGCAGGCCGACCAGGGATCCTTTGCCATCGCAAGCACCTGCGTGATGGGTTTGCGGTCTATGAAAGTGGTAAAAGTCCTTCCCTCCAAAAAATACCTGAAATACCACACCGCCAGGTACATGCCCAGTAACTCGCGGTCGAAGGCACTATACTTGCATTCTGGCGGGCGGAGCAGGCAGCTGAAGAATGCCAGCAGCTTCCAATCTCCATTCACTGCTGCTCCAGGACAGCACTGATGGCTGTGGCAGAGGAATCGACGGTGAGTGCCATATGCTGGTCGGTGTGCGGGAGGGCAAGCATGGCGGTCTTCGCCAAGGCATCCTTGGTGGGCTCGAATGTGGTGCAGGCTTCTGGGTTCCAAATGAGGGTCTTGTGCTTGGCTGTGATGAGGATGAACAACGGCTGCATGATGCGCACAGCTCCTGGGATGAAGCGGTTGTAAAGGTTGACCATGCCCACGAACTCCTGCAGCCCCTTGAGACTCTCCGGGTGTGGGAACTCCCTGATCGCGGCGGCAGGCTTGGCTCCTTCGGCCGTGATGGTATGGCCCAGGAACTGCATGGACTCTTTCCCAAACTGGCACTTGATGATAAGGCCGATGACGGCCAGCCGGGAGAAAAGGCCACGTAGGAGGGCCTTGTGTTGTGCCTGGTCCTTGCTGGCAACAAGGATGCCGTCCAAATAAATAAAGATTAAATCTAAGTCCCTGCCCACAGAGTGTGGAAGGTCTGAGTGGCATTCTTGAGCCCGAACAGGAATTCGAACAAGCCAAAGGGGGTGATGATGGCCGTCTTGGGTATGTTCTCAGGGTGCACCGGGATCTGGTGACATCCACCCACCAGGTCAGCCTTGGAGAAGACCCTTGCGCTGTGCAGGTTGGCCGTAAAGTCCTGGATGCGAGGGATGGGGTAATGGTCAGGAACGGTTGCCTCGTTGAGCCGTCGATAGTCTCTGCAAGGACGCCAGCCGCCAGAGGCTTTCGGGTCCAGGTGGAGCAGCGAGGCCCACGGGCTGAAGGACCGCCGAATGATCTCCAGCTCCAACAGGTGCAAAAACTCCTCTTTTGCTACCTGGAACTTGTCAGGCGGGAGCTGACGTGCCTTGGCGTGAACTGGAGGGCCCTGGGTAAGGATGTGGTGGAACACCCCATGGCGCGGCGAGGCAGCAGAGAACTGGCTTGAGGAGTGTCAGGAATTCATCCAGGATCTGCTGGAACTCGTCTCTGGGTGTGCTGATCATGGCCATCTGCAGTTGCTCCAAGCGGGAGGCATCGAGGCGAATGGACTGGAAGGTACAGGCATCCACCAGGCGCCTACCTCGAATGTCCACCAGAAGCCCATGTGCGAGGAAGAAGTCTGCACCCAGGATGGCAGTCAGGAGGGATGAGACGGTGAACCTCAATGTGAAATTCCATTGGCCGATCTGGAAGTGGACTGTCTTGTCTCCATACGTCCGGATTGCCATTGTGTTGGCCGCATGGAAGGGAGGTCCACGAGGTCAGTTCCTGGATTCGATGGCCGTGGCCGGGTTGACGTTGATTTGGGCTCCAGTGTCAACGAGGAACTGCCAGCCACTGACTGATCCCGCAGGTAGAGAAGGCTGTGTCCTTGGCCAGTCACCGCAGCCATCAACAGCGGCCAGCCTGGTCATTTCCCTGGAACGAGCAGGGCTGATGACACATCCGAGCCTTGGCTCCCCAGCGCTGGTGGTAGAAGCAGAGGCCTGAAGCTGATGCTGTGGCCTTGGTTATGCTCTTGGGGGCCCCTGCAGGGGGCGGGTGCTCTACCACAGCGCTAAGGACGGGCTTGGCGTGTTTGTGCCTGTGCCTCGTGACCTGCTGGACCACAGCCTTCCGACAATCATGTGAGCCATAGGTCTTGGGCCTTCTGGGTGACCTTCCTTGGGTCAGTGAAGCTCTCCTGAACCAGCAGCGGGTGGATGTCTTCGGGCATATGTTCAAGGAAGATGCGCTCGAAAAATGGGCAGTTGGTGTGCTCACCCATGAGCGCGAGCATCTCGTCCATCAGTTCCATCGGGGACCTGTCCCCCAGGGCATTGAGGTGCAGCACCCGAGCAGCACGCTGGTGTCTGGATAGTCCGAGGGACCCATTAAGCACTCGCTTGATGGTCTCATTCTTGTCCTCGGTGGGTGGGTGCTGAATAAGGTGCACCACACTTCTGGTGGTGGACTGGACCAGGGCTGCAACCACATGGTTGAATTTGGTCGTGTCGGACAAAATCTAGTGGAGGTGAAACTGGGCCTCCGCGTGGCTGAACCAAGTGTCCGGCTCCTGAACCCAGAATTCAGGCAGTTTCACGGCTATAGCGCTGATCCCAGGCTCACTCATGATGGGTTCAAAGATGTTTGAACCAGTCGGGGTCACCAATTGTAGCGGCAGCTACACTGCTCCTGCAATAACACACAACCAGATGGGTTGAGGTCAGTAAGCAGATTAGTTTATTGCAGGCTGCTGGGCTGCACTTATACTCTTAGCCCGGACCTGGCTGAGAACCACCTTGGAGGGTGCTGATGTCACCTGGGCATCACGTGGTCCCCCAGCATGGGTTTCTGAGCCCCGTGCTGGAAGGAAGGAAGGGAAACCCCCCCCCCTCCCAACGGCGCCATTTTGGCCGGCTGGCCCGCCGCATGGCTTACAAGCAGGGCTATTTTGCCTCCCTTGTGGTGAGCCACCACGTATCTTTATTTCATAAAATTAAGGAAAATTTAAATAGATGGAAAGATTTACCTATAACATTAATAGGTAGAGTGAATTGTATCAAGATGAATGTTTTTCCTAAAATTCAGTATCTTTTAAAATCTATTCCCTATAAAATTCCTCAGAAATTCTTTAAGGTTTTGAATTTTATAATTCAGAAGTTTTTATGGAAAGGTAAAATGGTAAGAGTATCCCAAAAAAAATTAACTTGGAAGTATGATTTGAGAGGTTTACAACTCCTGAATTTTCAGAATTATTATAAAGCAGTACAATTGAGGTTTATCAATAGAATATTTGATTTGGATAACCTGTTAATATGGGCCAATACAGAGTTAATTAAGATTCATGAAAAAAGTATGGCACACTTTATTTATAAATGGTATACTAAGTAATTAATTATTAATAATAACCCACCTATTTTGGGACATTTAATTGAATTATAGAATAAGATAAATGATGAGATAGGTGCACAGGGTAAAATTTCAGGTAAAACATCTTTGTATCAGAATAAACATTTTCCTTTCACTCTTATTAATCAATTTTTGAAAATATGGAATCATAAAGGAATTAAAACAGTACAAGATTGTTATGAAGCTGGTTATTTTATTTCTTTTCAAAGAATGAATTAAAAATATGAAGTTCCAAATACAAATTTCTTTGTTATTTTCAAGTTAAGTTTGAACAATCAAACTTTGAAATTTTGCTTATAGAAGAGGTAGTACAAATAAATTTATTTCAGTAATATATAAATTATTACAAAGTAAAATGTCTAAATTAAATATTCATGAATCAAGATTAAAGTGGGAAAAAGATTTGGGAATAATAATAGAGCAAGATGATTGGACAACTATTTGTCTGACTTAGATTATTAATGTGAGATATAGATTAGTCCATTGTAATTTTATACATCAGTTGTATTTAACTCCTCAGAAATTAAAGAAGTATAATTTAATTTCTTCAGATTTATGTTTTAGATGTTGTAAAGAAGTAGATTCTTTTTTACTTTTGACTTGATTATGTGATAGTGCTAAGTAATTTTGGATACGACTTAAGGAATTTTTAGAGAAAATTTTTAAAGTTCAATTACCAATGGACCCAACGTTATTTTCATTAGGTAAGGTTAAAATGTTTAGTCTAAAATTGAGATTGACTATGTATCAAAGTGGGTTTTTAAGAGAAAATGTATAGCTATAATTTGGAAAAAATGAGATTGATTTGGGATTGCAGAGATCGTCTATGGAAATGAAATCTTGTATTCCAATGGAAAAATAACGTATAATTCATGTGACAATTATCTTTTTTTTCAGAAAGTATGGAGCCCTTATTTAGATCAAATGGGTATAAAAATTTGAATCTCTTGTGGCTCGTTGTGGTGGTGTTGCTTTGATCCATGGCAGTTGATTGTATTTGTGATTGTTTCAATCTCCCTTTTTTTCCTTTCTTTTTGGGGTGATTGGGTGGGAGTGGAGTGGGTTTTGGGGGGTGGTGGGAGGAGAGCTATATTGTATTTTCTATATTTGAAAAATTCTAATTAAATTTTTTTTTAAATTAGGTTAGGAACATATGTACTTTAGTCAGGTGCGATTTTCACAAAGTTCGGACAGTTGAGCCTTTTGTCAAGCTAGTTCAATCCACCGTGCTTTAGATACAATGAGATATAGTTTTCTTCCAGGTGGTTGAAAATATATTGTGCCATTATTTCATAGGAGTACTGGACAGATATTCCTAGTATTTTAGAAAGTGTCTATATTGCAATCAACCACTAAAAAAACACTAGGTCTAGCTGTACAATTATAGCTTTGCTATTTGTGGGATCTTGCTGGATGCAAATTAATCAATGAAGCTGATTCAGTAACAATATTTCAATTGGCCATGAAATGGTCTAAAATATCAAAGGGCCATGAAGACTGTAATATGTCTCTGACTGAGATGAATGGTCTTTTTTTAAAGCAAATACAAAAAAAAAAGCCAAAACAAAACTTCTTGGTATATGAAATGATTAACCTTGCACAAAAATGATCCATGCCTCAGTTAAGTACAATTTTATAATCCACAATAGATTATTGCTCATAATTCAGTTTGAAACCCTCGTGATGCCTACTTCCCACCACAAGTCAAAATATTGGGAAATCAGCAGACCATCAAACCAACCCAAGCATCAAACGTGGATCCATCATGCAAACACTCCTCTATTGTGGTGGTGATGAGATGATTACATTTTGTCAAATGCAGCAGCTGTTTTTATATATATATATATATCCCCATGCTGTTGCCAGCTCTTGAAATTGTGAAGGTAGTCAACAAAAATCCCTAAAATGTAATAACCTTGCTTATAATGCAATTAACTCTTAATCCATGGCACAAAAAGAGATAACTTTTTCTACGAAGTCGCTGAGCCAAAACAATCTTGGTGACATCACGTGGGTTTTAAACATTGCCTTAAATGCAGCGTCTAAGGAGAATAAGGGTTAAGGAGGGAAATGAAGGGCTTTATCATCCAACTGATCCAGTTCGATGCCACATTAAGTGAAAGGAACAGGAGATGCAGAAGAGATTGGTTTGGAGAATAAAAACATGTCAGTAAGGGAGATGCATGGAGATTCAGGATTAGTGTTGTGCAGGACTAAGGTTCAAGGGAAGGTAGTAGGAAGTTGTTGAACAGATGGTTTCTCACCTCAAATTGTGACTAGGTATGAAAGTTATCCTCCAGCACTCAAGGTTGAGGTGTCAAGACATACACCAAAGGGTTTAAATGTAGACAAGTGTTAGTCTACAAAAGTGAGGCCTGCTGCACAATGTCAATGGCCAGCTTTTGTTCTTTGTACTCGTTGGATGCAATAACTTCAGGTTTGGGGCTAAAGAAAAGTTATCAACCTGAGACAATAATTTTATTTCTCCACAAATAATGTATGACCCACTGGGTGTTTCCGGCATATTTTGTTCGTTGTTTCAGGTTTACAGTATCCATAATATTTGAAAATTTATTCTACTTTTGTAGTAACTTTTAATAGAGCAAAAATACCTTTTCAAGACCATCATCGAAGAGAACATTGGTGGTGTGATGATATAATTGAAATATATGCAATGGCCAAATTTGTACAGGTGTGAAGAATTCATGCAGGACATAAGATGTTAAAGGAATTAAAGAACAAAAGGAGAGTGAGATCTTGAAAATGTTGAAATCTTGAACATAAGATGACAGTTAGAAAGTTGTTTCTCTAGAAAATTAAGAGGGAAAAGAGGTCAGTGTATTCTAATACAATCCTGCATGGCATTCCACACCTTACCCAAATTTTCTTTTTCACAAAATATGAATGCATTTGTACTTCAATTGATCCTTTGTTATTGTTCTCAACAGTTAGCTCCATTCCAAACCCATTGGAAAATTCTGAAGGAATGCTGCAGAGTGATCAGAAGAACTTCCAGGGGTCCCATCTGCAAAGCTTGGAGTCCATAGAAGAGATCCCAATGGTGCAAAGCCCTCTTGGAAGTTCATCAATGGATAGTGGATGCAAGGAAGTAATGAGTAATGCAGAGAAATGTTCTGATGACCCCAACCAAAGTGTGCTCCCCAGTCACTCTCCAAGCTTGCTGGTAAATGCAAGAGACTCAACGCAGTTACCCACAAAAGTCGTCATCCAGCAACCAGCAAGGACTTACTTGGTTGAGCAGGACACAGAAATAGCTCCTCAGAGACACAGCCAATGAGCACAACAGTCCGGCTAAGCAAGCTAGAATAGTCTTGGGTAAATTGAGCTCCTCTGATACTTTTCAGCTGTCAGCGTGGATTTAAAACACCAACATTACTGGTATCTTTCTTTAATTATTCAGCAATCAGTGCATGAGACTGATGCAGAATTTATTTGGGTGTGAAATTATTTGTGTTAAGTCTGCCATTCCCACTTTATATGAATGGCGTGGTGCACCTTTTTGTTGAACTGATTTTTTTTAAAAATGCAAATAAAAGACAAAATCTGTGGACACCATAGTTGAAGTAAAAACACAAAGTTGGAGAAACTCAGCAGGTCAAATAGTGTCCTTTATATAACAAAAGTAAAAATACATTACCAACATTTCGGGTCAGGTATGGAAAAATGTCAGCAGGCGTCTGAACAAAAGAGTAGTGGGGGGAGGTGTGGTCGCAAAGGCAGGAAGTGATAGATAGAAACCAGAAAATTTGATTTAATCCCATCTGGTTGGAGGGTGCCCAGATGGAAAATTAGGTGCTGTTACTCCAATTTGTGGTGGTCCCGGTGGGACAGTACATATGAATATGGGAATGTGACACAAAACTGAAATGGTTGGCTACTGGGGGGGTCTCTGTTGCTGGTGCAGATAGAGCCAAGGAGCTCAGCGAAGCGATCTCCCAGTCTATACCTAGTCTCTCCAATATAGAGAAGGCCACAAAATGAGCACCAGATGCAGTAAATCTGTGCTGTGGATACACAAGTGAGGCGATGCTTCAGTTGAAAACCTTGTTTGGGGCCCTGAACCGTAGTGAGGGAGGAGGTGTGAATGCAAGTGTGGCATCTCCTGCAGCCACGGGGGAAGGAGGGTGATTTGTGGGGAGGGATGAGTGCATGAGGGAGTCATGGAGGGAGCATTGCCTCCAGAAGGCAGAGAGGGGAGGAGAGGAGAAGATGTGTCTGGTAGTGGGATCCTATTGTAATTGTCAGAAATTCTGGAGAATTATGTATTGGATGTGGATGCTTGTGGGGTGGTAGGTGAGGATAAGAGGGATTCTGTATTTGTTACTTCTTGGGGCAGAGGGGGCCAGGGCAGATGAGTAGGAAATGGAGGAGATGTGGGTGAGGGCTGAGTTGATAGTGGTGGAGGGGAAGCCACATTTGTGGAAGAAGGATTCCACAAAACAGCTTTAGCAGAATTAAATTCTTTACGACGTTTATTAACAGCTTAACTCAAGTCAGCATAAAAGAAAATTCTAATATTCTTAACCACCAAGGAGCATTAATTACTTCTCACATTTTAACTGCAATTCTTAAGATCAATTCTCTACCTTGATAGCGTAAACATCTAATCAGGATAGAACATGGAGCTTGACCTGGAAGAGCACTATTCAATTCTAAACTATTTGGAAAAATTTCTTTCCACAGAACTTCAGGAATCCACTTTTGAAAAAATTGAACTGGATCCAGATGTTCAAAATCTTATGGAGACTTTCAATCTCAGATCATTATTGATGATACTGATGCTCTTATATTTGCTAATTCTCTACTGGATAATAAACAGATGAAAAGTCAAGAAAGTTTTTTCCAACAGTCTATTCCAGTTCAGAAGGGGAAGAATGGAACACGAAAGAAGGAATCGCAGCAGTTGATTGATATTGACGATGATCAAGTTAATAGAGACCTGGAGGAAGCATATCATGCCTGAAATGATTTGTTGATTTTTTTGTTTGTTCTGTTTTGTGGGAGAGGGGGTGGTTTGACTACGAAGTCATTGGCCACTTTGTGGCATTGGTCACTCTGCATAATTGAAGGGGGGGGGGGGAAACTGTAGTACAATATTATTGGTTTTTTTTAATATATGGAGTTTCTTTTTTCTTTTGAGGAGATTATTTAGTCTTTTTTGTGTGGTTGCCATGGAGAAGAGTTTCATCAAGTGTGGTAAGGTGGTTTCTGAAGTGAATTATAATGATGGCTAATTTAAATTCTGCTACTTTTAATGTTAAAGGGCTTAATAATTTGATAAAGAGAAAAAGAGTATTGGCATATATTAAAAAATTGAAGGTTGATGTTGCTTTTTTTGCAAGAGACACATTTGACTGAGAAGGAACATCAAAAATTGAAAAGAGATTGAGTTGGACAAGTTAAAACATCTTTGTTTAATTCGAAAGCAAGAGGAGTTGCTATTTTGATTAATAAAAAGTTATCTTTTAAATTAGAATCAGTTTATTGAGTCAGTTGGTAGATTTTTGATTTTTAATTGTAATTTTTTTTTCTGAGTCTTGGACTTTAATGAATATTTATTCTCCTAATATCGATGATGAGAAATTTATGTTGGATTCTTTTCTTAATTTAAATCAAGCATATGACAAAATTATGGTAGCAGGTGATTTTAATTGTTTGGATCCATTATTAGATATATCTCCAAAAACAGTAGTTAGGACTAGAATGGCTAAAAAAATTGATGGTGTTAATGAAAGATATGAATTTAGTAGATATATGGAGGAGGTTAAATCCTAAAGAGAAAGATTTTTCATTTTATTCATTTCAACATGATTCTTATTCTAGAATAGATTTATTTTTGGTATCAGCACAATTGCAAGGCCAGATATTGAAGGCTAAATATAAGAGTAGGATTTTGTCTGATCATTCTTTGTTATTAATAACATGTACTGGTTCATAGAGAATTGACAATATAAATCAATGGAGATTTAATTTGTTGTTGAAAAATTTTGAATTTTGTAATTTTATAAGAGATCAGAAACAGCTTTTTTGAAAATAAATATGGATTCGGTTAATAGTACATTTGTTTCATGGGATGTTTTAAAACCATATTTGAGGGGACAACTTATTAGTTTTACTGCTAAAATTAGGAAACAACATGTAGCTGATGTAATTAAATTGGAGAAGGAGATAGACATTTTACCATAGGATTTACAGCAAAATTAAACAGAAATTAAGAAAATATGTTTAACTAATATGAATAAATTTGAGAAGTTACTACAGAGAACTAGACAAAGGTATTATGAATTAAGGGAAAGAGCTCATAAAATATTAGCATAGCAGTTAAAAATGGAACAAGCTTCTAGAACAATAAATGTTATTAGACATGAAATCAATGATTACATATAAACCTCAGGAAATTAACAATGTATTTAGAAAATTTTATGAAAAATTGTATACTTACGAAGTAGTGGAGGTTGAGGTTAAAATTAACAATTATTTTTATCTGATTTGGATTTACCCTTTTTGAGTGGTAAGGATATTAAAGATCTGGATTCTTCTTTTATACTAAAGAAGTAATAGATGCACTTCGATCTATGCCAAATGGGAAGTCTCCAGGGGATGATGGTTTTACTTCTGAATTTTATAAAGAATTTCAGAACTAATTAATTCCTTTATTTATGTAAGTATTGAAACAGGTGACAGAAATTCATTCTTTTCTGGATTTTTTTTCTCAAGCAATTTTTACAGTTATTCTTAAGAAAGATGGATTTTATAGACAAATTTCATTTTGAAATGTTGATTATAAAATTGTGGCGAAGGTTATAGCTAATAGGCTGGCTAAATATTTACCAGATTTAATCTATTTAGACCAGGTGAGTTTTATTAAAAATCATTATTTGGCAGATAATATTGTGAAGTTGATTTCTTTAATTAATATTTCTCAGGAGGGATCCAACCTGCCAATAGTTATTTCGTTGGATGCAGAAAAGGCCTTTGCTAGAATAAAGTTTTTTTTATTAAAATTTTTGGAGAAATTTAAATTTGGCCTCCTTTTAATTGGTTGGATTAAGGCTTTATATAGAAGTCCTACTGCTGGAGATGTGGCAAATTGTCAGTTATCTTTACCTTTTATGTTGACCAGATCAACTAGACAAGGCTGACCTTTGTCACCAGCTCTATCTGTGTTAGTTATTGAACCTTTGGCTCAGGTGATTATACAAGATAGTAATATTAAAGGTGTTAAGATGAAATCTGATTAATTTAAAATTAACTTGTTTGCAGATGATGTTTTGATATATTTAACAGAACCTCAGAATTCTTTGAGGATCTTGCATGATAGATTGGAACAGTATGGTGAGATATCAGATTATAAAATTAATTGGGAAAAGAGTGATATTATGCCCTTAGCTGAAATGGATTATTCTTCGTATAGGCATATGTCCTGGGTAAACTTGTACCTCTCACTTTATTCATTTTAGATTGGTCACAGTGTTTGAGCTACCAAAAGATAGACACACACGCGGAGAGCACTTCAGTTTATACAAATCTTTATTACAAATTCTAAAGCTGATATCAAGCTACAATATGCAAGCCCTTCTCAATTATACTTATCAATGCCTGGACTGGTCCCAACTGCCGAAGTGAGGCAACGACCACACACTTGTAGTAGGTTGTCGGGGCGCCGGTAGCAGCTTCTCCACCTCCTCCGACCGGGACATTGGCTGGACCCTAGAAGTTCTTCTTGCTGAGAGATGTTGCCACCTCTCGGAGAGTCTCAAACTTCAGCAGCGGGACCATGGCTTATATTCCCCTAAAAGTGCTTACTCAAGCTCCTATTCCCAGCACAAAATGAAAGATAAGCAGGCAAGCTAGCATGCCTAGGCTTCTATCGAATAACACAATTTTCTAGCTTATCATTTTGAATACAATGGTTTATTTTGCGTCAAGGTTAGGTCTCTGCCTGAAAGACTGTGACCAAAACAAGCAGAAAGATTAAATGTTCTTGGTACACAGATGTCTTTTTGTCAGATAACTGCATCTCTGGGCCACAAGGTGGAATTTAACATGTCTGCTGAGACTCAAGCAGGTTACTGATTCTCAGCCTTGCAGGAGTAAAAGCATGGTTTAAATCCTCCAATACATTCCACCCCTTGGTCACAGTTGTTCACTTACGAGACCTAACAAGCATAAGAGTACAGAAGGAGCGTAAAAGAGAAACCAAAGCTACAACAATCACAAAAATAAGCAATAGTGCGAGCTACCAACGGAGAATATTGTGGCCCAATCCCCCAAATGTACCAATTAACCATGAAAAAGAATTCCAACTAAGGCTCAATCTATCCTTGTGGGCCACAATATCCAGACACTGGAGCTCACGAACAGATTTTGAAACGTGCTGAAATATTAGTGGATACATCAGGAACATACGAGCAACATTCAGAACCAATAATGGCACACGTGCCACCCTGTTTTACTAACAGAAAATCCAGGGCCATGCGATTCTGTAAAGCCACTGTCCTGATGGCAGAGAGTTCGTGATTAAGGTCATTAAGGCCCTGACTGACAGACAAAAGGGCAAAGGATGTCTCATTGGCAATAGAGCACATCAGATCATATAATTTAATAACCTCTAGGGAAATGCAAATAACGCCATAACCTGGGATCAAGGCGCCAAAGAAAATCTCAGCACCGGAGAGGGCACGTCTATGCCGAAGGACAAGGGACATACGCATAAGCGAGGGATGGTCCTGTAAACGGGAAATATGGTGTAGGTAGAGGACGGTGCATGCCAAATAGTAGCAACCACCCCAGGTAAGGGTAGCCAGGCAAAGGCGTGAGACCCACAAACCCAATAGGTCCTGTTCACAGGGTGCTTGAAAATAAAAGGGGACTATGCCAGACAATCACTGTATCCCAGTGCATCAGCAGGCTTGTCGGAGAACTTACAAAAGCAGACAGAGCCCTTCACATGTTGGGAAACAATAAAATGGGGGGGTGTCATATTATAAGGGGGGGGGTAGGAATATGCCATCCTCAAAAAATACCCAAATTATCACTTAGACTAAAGAACTGGGCCTCCTCAGGCACAGATTTATTAACATCAATGTAAACTCTGCCTTTGGAGGGATCAAAATATTTCCAGGCAGCAACCTCCTTTCGGGTGAAAGGAATGAGGATCATGGGAATGCCTGTACTAGTATGCAAAGGGCCTACGGTACAAATCCAATAATCAGAAACATTCAATCGGTGAGCATACGCATAGGAAACATGGAGAAAGAAATTGTCGGACATATCTGAAGGAATGATGGTGAAGTAGGCCACCAACCCTCCACAGAACCGGAATCCTCCCACCACTTAGCGACATGAGGTGCAGAGTTATTACAAGATACAAAGAGGGTACAAAAATGACCATCACAGAAGTAGGGGGCAACCCCTTCAGTTGGTCCATCCACAAACAAAATATAGGAACCGAGACTGGCAATAACATAAGCTGTACTTGAGGCGGGTGACCAAGCACTTCCTTGGTGTAGTGCATCGGGCAGTGTCCCCCACGGGCAACTCCCTCGGAACGTCCTCGACATTACAAATCCAATTTCTGGCACCAAAGCAGCTGTTAAGCCAGATCAGCAAGAGGACCTGGAACAAAAAAGCCAGACATACATCATTCATGATGCCGTAAGCGTTCAGTATTTAAACAAACTAAATCATCCTGTCCCTCAATAGCTACCCACCGAGTGTTACCCCGGGCAGGTGTCACTATTTCTCTTTTTACAGGAGGGCCACTACCTGGTGGTGCCACCCCTACTTTTTGTCCGGCATTCTCTAGCTCGGGAAAGGGGGGCAATGACTGTTTTTCCTCTGGAATAGACTGTAGTTCAGAAGTGTGAAGAAGTCGGTGGAAAGGTGTACCTCCCTTTAATGGGCAATGATTCAAACTGTCGACTGCTTGCTGCAGCACATGGCACCACCCCTTCAGGGTCCCCAGTGGTGTTAATAAACGAATTTTTTCCTTCAGTAAGCTGTTCATTCATTCAACTAACCCGGCAGCCTGCGGGTAATAAGGAATATGGTGAACCCATAAGATACCGTTGTCAGTTGCCCAATCACAGATTGCCTTTCCGGAGTACTGCAAGCCATTATCAAACTGAATCTCCTCTGGTACATCATAACGAGAAATTAAATGGTTTAGTCCTTGGATAGTGCTAGCTTGGTCAGCCATCTTGGCGGGAAAAGCAAAAACCAGGCCCGAAAAGGTGTCAACCATTACTAGTTTACCCATACAGTCTGGCATGGGGCCTATGTAATCAATTTGCCAGACCACAGCCGAGCGAGCTCCCTGTCTTATTCGGCCAGGTGGACCAGGAGGAACGGTGTGGGACTTCATAAGCTGACATGCTGGGCATGTACGCACAACCATGCAGACATCATCCTGATGGACGGGTAAGGCATGTTTACGGGCCCACATAGCTGATCCCTTCTCCCCCAAATGGGCACTCTGTTCATGTGCCCATCAAGCCAGGGGGATGGTATCGGCGCAGCTGATAGTGGGAAGCTGATCTGCTACTGCATTATGTTGTGCCATGTTCATCGTCGCATTGGTATGGGCGTCAATGTGATATAGGGTTATCTCACGATGGTGGGAAGCATCCCACAACAGCTGCCACAACTGTTTGCCCCATACTGGGTGGTCATGTATCAGCCAGTTGTTCTTTTGCCAATCAGGCATCCATACCACTAGTCCATTAGCCACAGCCCAGGAATCGGTAAACAGGCAAAGAGGGTGATCATGGGGGTCTAGTGGTAAAGTGACCGCCTTCAACTCAGCATACTGGCTGGAGCCACCATCCTCCTCCTCCGATAAGTGAGTTCCCAACCTGGGATGGTAAGCCACCGCCTTCCACTTCTGTTTTCCTTGCACCCACTGGCTGCTACCATCAGTAAACCAGGTGTCCTCTTGTTCTGCTGGAGTGAGCGAATCATAAGGTTTACCCCACTGAACTGGTGAAGGGGGAAGGGGAGGAGGCAAGGTGGGTTCAATGTCCTCATGACGAGACGCAAGATCAACCACCTGTTCGTGTATGTGGCCCACCCCTTCAGGTCCTCTGGTCGCACGACTCTGAATATACCACTTCCATTTAACAATAGAAGACTGTTGAGCCCACCCGATCTTCAGATTAGTGTCATTAGCCAGGACCCAGTTCATTATTGGAAGTGCAGGTTGCAACTGAACATCTGCATCGCCTGTCATTCTTTCCGTCTCCAGCAGGGCCCAGTAACAAGCCAGTGACTTTTGTTCAAAAGCAGAATAACGATGGCAGCCTTGGGCATGGTTTGTGACCAGAATCACAGCAGGACTCAGTGGCCCTCTTCTTTCTGCCAGAGGCTCCAGGAGGCCACATCATCAGTAATGGAGACCTGTAGTTCATAGGGGGCATCTGGGATGCGTGGAGCAATGGGCAGGGCCTGAAGAATAGCCTGCTTGGCGGAATGGAACACCCTTTCCTGATCGTTGCCCCATAAAAAGTCTGCTTTCTTTTGGGTAATCTTGTATAGAGGACAAAAAAGCAATGGAAACGCTGGGTCTCTTTTTTTGCTAGTACGAGTGGCCAAGACTGCAATCTTATTGCGAACTTTATCGGGAACCACCTGTTCTCCAGCATGCCACAGAATTCCAAGGAAAATAACAGTCTGGGACGGGCCCTGCCCCTTGGCGGGGTTAATGGCCCACCCTCTTTGCATCAGGGTATCTTGAACACTCTCCATACTTTCCTGTACCATCTCTTCCGTGGCCCCTTGGATCATCACATCATCAATATAATGGTGAATCGAGAGAGAAGGTGATACTGGCACCGCCTCCAAATCACGGGCAATTAGGCCATGGCAAATAGTGGGAGAGTGTACATAGCTCTGAGGGAGGCGGGTGAAGGTATACTGATGCCCCTTCCAGGTAAAGGCGAACTGATCCTGTGAGACCTCAGCTATAAGATTACTGAAGAAGGCGTTAGCGAGATCAATGACAGCATACCATGTTCCTGAGTTCCCAGTAGTAATGTTTTCAATAAGGGTAACAATGTCCAGAACTGCCGAAGCAAGTGGTGGGGCATGTTTGTTCAAAAAATGATAATCAACTGTCATTCTCCAGGAGCCATCCAGCTTCTGGACCAGCAAAACAGGGCTATTAAAGGGCGACGTTGCGGGCCTCACTACGCCTTCTTCTTGCAAAGCATCAATGATGGCTGTAATCTCTTCCTGCCCCCCAGGGAGGCGATATTGTGGAATGCATACTGGTTTTGGGGGGCAGGCACCATCACAGGATCCCACTTAGCCCCACCCACCACTAATCTTTTAGTAATATTCCGAATTCCAAATGCAAATCCCCCTTGGCTAGTATTAAGGGCTGTACCGGCCAACATATTGATACCCAGGATACACTCGTCAGTGGCAGCCACCAGAGCATGTAACCATACAGGGGAAGGGCCATCACCCACCGTGGCACAGACTTTTATTTCCTTCACGAAGGTGATTGCTCCTCCCAACCCCTGTATTCGAAATGTTGGTCCAGACCAGAGGTCGGGATTACCAGGAATCACTGAGTGCTCCTAACCAGTATAGACCAAGGCCAAATATTGGGGGTCATTACCCCCACCCCAATGGATTGTTAACGGTATGCAGGGGCGTGGGTCCCCGTGTGTACACCGTATCTCAATGGAGTAGACACAGGAATCCTGCCCACACCTTCATGCCTTAGTAGGGTTCAGGGGCTTCCAGGACCACATGCTACTATTATCCATAAGAGCCTTTTTAACCAATTGTTGTATCTCATCACAGGTAATTGGAGCAAGAGAAGCTGGCTCAATAGGAGCAGCAGTGGGAGCAGAAGCCACAGCTGGGCCAGGAGGACTCAGCAGCTGGGGATGATGTTCCCCTGCCTTCCTCTTATAAAAGGCATAAAGGACCGTGGTAGGTTTCCCATCAATATCACTTTTAGGTACGCCTAACTTTAACAAGGTTAGAAAAAGGTCCTTTCTTGTCGGTCCGTTATTAGCAGCAGACCCTCTCTTTTCATCCTGCTTGTCTGATTTAACCTGGGTTGTACGTGAGTGGATTTTACCTCCCAACTCTAATTCTCAAAACCCAGATAAGGCGTGCATCGCCTCAGACACAGGGTGCCCAATTAGCGGACTAGTTACGGACAGAACCAGTCCCTGTACAGTGGGTTGGGCGGAACGAACCAATCTGGTATGCATCCCAGCAGTGAACGTCTCTTCATCAGGGCTCCCCCCATGTACCCACAGCCTCAAATGCCCTGCATACAAGGCAGAGGCCAGGGCCTGTTGATGATACTGCTATACCCTCCTCTGGGGTGCCCCAATTGTTCTGCAAATGTAAATCCCAATCTACTGGTGATGGGTATACTCGTAACAGGGCATCCCCTAGAGTGGCAAGTAAGTAATCCACCCCTCTCCTTCTTCCACGTAGCTCACCAGTGACCTGGATATCAGTAGTCAACGTTCCTAATCCCAACAATTCCTCAGCGGCTAAAAATACATTACCCCCTCCTTGTTCCCAAACAAGCAAGAGCCAGGCCGCCAGAATTTCTCCTGTATTTTGCCTAAATCGATCTCCAATGGTGGCCAGCTCTTTTATAGAGTGGTCACGTATCGTTGACTGCTCCCGACCCCTGTTCCCACTTTGGCCCACAGGGCCCTCTACCCAGTCTATGGGAGGAAGCTGAGGCCATCCCGTAGAGGGGTAGGCCATAGAGCATAAGCAGGGGTTTGGGTATCTTCCCCTGGGTCCGCTTGGGAGACCGGGGTATCTATCCCTTCAATCTCTACCCTTACATCATCCCCCTTCCGTCTGTTTGGGACGGGCATGAACAGAGGGTGGAGAGGGTAGTACGTAAGGCAGATGGCAAGGGGTATCTGCATTATTACCATTGTCATTCCAGATATTCCCATCCCAATCATCAATTACATCAGGATTGTCATCATTCCTTATCATGGCACAAATACGATGTGGATCGGGTTCTATTCCATGCCTTTCCTTATCTGCACAGAGCTGCTGCCGGAGTTTAATATTACGGCAGATTGTTTGGACATGCTTATCCTCCCATTCTTTGGCTTGGTCCTGACTGGTGCGAACAATCTCGCTCATCATGGAACAGTATTGTCGCATGGCTTCTAGCTCCTCCTCTAGTTGCTCTCTCTTGTGCTGGGATTCTACTTCTCGCTGAACTAATTCTGCTTCACGCTGAACAGCGCAGCATAAAGCTGTAGCCAGCAGCCAAAAACCATCTGTCAGCATCCCCTTTTTAACAGGAAATTTATTTTCTCGAAGGAGAGTGGCAACCCACTCTCTCAGAGTGCACTTGATGGATCTAATTTTTCATCCCAACTAATGGGTGGTCCCAACAAAGACAAGGTATTGGCCAACATGCCAAACCCATCATCTTTGGATGTCCATCCTGGAATCAAGAACTGCTCAGGGGTCACTTCTTTCTTTCGGAGAAACATCTCGAGACCAATCCTGCTGAATATGCCAATTGTCCTGGGTAAACTTGTACCTCTCACTTTATTCATTTTTAGATTGGTCACAGTGTTTGAGCTACTGAAAGAAAATAGACACACATGCCGAGAGCACTTCAGTTTATACAAATCTTTATTACAAATTCTAAAGCTGATATCAAACTACAATATGCAAGCCCTTCTCAATTATACTTATCAATGCCTGGACTGGTCCCAACTTCCGAAGTGAGGCAACGACCACACACTTGTAGTAGGTTGTCGGGGCGCCGGTAGCAGCTTCTCCACCTCCTCCGACCGGGACATTGGCTGGACCCTAGAAGTTCTTCTTGCTGAGAGATGTTGCCACCTCTTGGAGAGTCTCAAACTTCAGCAGCGGGACCATGGCTTATATTCCCCTAAAAGTGCTTACTCAAGCACCTATTCCCAGCACAAAATGAAAGATAAGCAGGCAAGCTAGCATGCCTAGGCTTCTATCGAATAACACAACTTTCTAGCTTATCATTTTGAATACAATGGTTTATTTTGCGTCAAGGTTAAGTCTCTGTCTGAAAGACTGTGACCAAAACAAGCAGAAAGATTAAATGTTCTTGGTACACAGAGGTCTTTTTGTCAGATAACTGCATCTCTGGGCCCCATAGTGGAATTTTGGTTACGTCTGCTGAGTCTCAAGCAGGTTACTGATTCTCAGCCTTGCAGGAGCAAAAGCATGGTTTAAATCCTCCAATACAGCATATTGTGAAATTTAAATGGTCAGATCAGATTAAGTAAGATTGTAATTATAGTCATTTATATGAATTTTATTATTTGCCTTATTATCTAAAATTAAATATGATTTGAATTGATGGAAAGATTTACCGATTACATTAAAAGGACGAGTTAATTGTATTAAAATGAATATTTTTCCTTGAATTCTGAATTTTTTTCTGTCTATTCCTTGTAAGATTCCTTTAAAAAATTTTAAGGATTTAAATACCTTGGTGAGGAAATTTTTATGGAAGGATAAAATGGTAAGGTATCACTACAGAAAATAGCTTGGAAATATGAATTAGAAGGTTTGCAACTTCCTAATTTTCAAAATTATTATGATGTATCACAATTGAAATGTATTAATGGGATGTTGGAAATGGACAAATCTTTGATACTGGCTAATACTGAACTATCTCAAACTGCTGAGAAGAAGATGGATCAGTTTATTTACAGATGGGATCCTAAATTATTGAGTAGTTAGAATTTACATGTTTTGAAACACAATGGATTTATGGTACCAAAAAATGAAGTTTTCGGTACTCAAGGCAAGATTTCAGGTAAAACTCCTTTGTTTTAAAATAAGCTTTTCCCCTTTACATGTAATAATCAGCTTTTGAAGTTATGGGATCAAAAGTTGCAAGATTGTTTTTTAAAAAAATTATTTAAGAATTATACAAAACCAAAAATATACAAAGTATAATCTAAAATGACCCTCTACTACCCCCCTCCTCCCTCTCCCATCTATCCAACCCCCTATAACCCTACCCCCTACAGAGTTTATATTTAAAAAATACAATAACATCATATCATAGCAGGTTGTTGTACAGTGTGCCATCCATTTACATCTTTCAACACATATAAGGTTTTGACTTAACATCTAAACCCATACATTCCAAATACAAACTCCACATCTTAATTTAAAACAATAGTTATTTTGCAAATTATACATTATTTTCTTGAAATAAATACATGATTAAATTTCATTGTGCCATTTTTGTATGTTCAATTCGACATTATTTTTCCAAGCTACTGCTATACATTTTCTAGCCACCGCCAATCCAAAATGAATAAATGCAATTTGAGGTTTCTCCAAACTTAAACCTCCCATAGTTGTATTCATGTATCCCAATAAGCATACCCATGGATCCACATATAAATCTATTTTGAATAAATCTCACAAAAATTTAATCACTTTTTCCCAAAAGGGCTTAACCTTTATATATTCCCACACCGAGTGTTAAAAAAAAGTACCTGTCTGATCGTCACATCGAAAACACAAATCTGACCCACTAAATCCATATTTTTTCAGTTTTTCAGGAGTTAAATATAACTGATGGAGAAAGTTATAATTAACTAAACTATATCGTACGTTAATTAATTTAGTAACATTATTCAAACACATATCAGACCACTCCTCCACAGAAATAGGAATAAATAAATCCTCCCATCTATACTTTATTTTAAATATATCTACCTTTTTCATCTTTTCCTGTAATAACAAGTACATTTCTGAAACAAATCCCTTTTTTCCTTTAACAATTAATCTCTCGAATTTCATTCGACCAGGTGTTGTTTTCTCTCTACCAAAGCATTCTAATAATAAATCTCATATTTGATAGTAAGCAAATAAAGTATTTTGTGATATACCAAATTTCTCACTAAGTCTATTTAAACAAAAGAAATGAACCTGCTTCAAAACAGACTTCCACTAATATCACTCCTTTTGATTCCCAATCTTTCAAATAGGATTATTCATAGAAAATGGAATTATCGGATTCTGATATAATGGTGTCTTAGCTGAAATTTAACTTTCGATCCTATAAGCTGATTCCATAAGGATTCCATTTATATATAAAATAATGTATTGTTCTTTTCTGTGTTTGATCCATCTCCACCTTCACCCACATCGGAGGATGGTCAATATCAAACAGTCTATTAATAAACTTTAATTGTGCTGCTTGATAATAATTTTGTTGAAACGATATGGGGTAATGTCAGGCTATAAAGTAAATTGGAATAAAAGTGAGATATTACCAATATCGGATGCATATTAATCAAATTGTAAACAACTTATGAAGTTTAAATGATCAAATAAATTGTATTTGGGCATAATAGTGGATAAAGAGCATCAAAATTTATACAGCTTAAATTATGTACTGTTATTAAATAAGATTAAGTTTGATTTAAATAGATGGAAGGAGTTACCGTTAACATTGATTGGATGGGTAAATTGTATTAAAATGAATATATATCCTCATATTCAGTATTTGTTTCAATCCATTCCAAGTGCTATACTAGGAAAGTTTTTTTAAAGAATTAAATAAAGCAGTTTGTTTGTTTCTATGGAAGGGTAAGTTGTCTCGAGTCTCTTTGCAAAAGTTGACATGGAGGTATGATTTGGGAGGTCTTCAATTACCACATTTTCAAAATTATTATCAAGCAAGATTGTTATGAAGCAGGACATTTATTTATTTTCAAAGAATGAAAGAGAAATATGATATATCTTCAAATACTCTTTTTTCTTATTATCAAATTAAAGCTTTATTGTTGGATAATTTTGGGCGTACTTTACCATTACGGTCTAAGTTTGAAATTTTACTTACTGAGGTTGGTAAGAAGGGATTTATATCTAAGATGTATGCTTTATTACATTATAAAAGGCCTAAGTTGGATTTGCATAAATCTAGATTGAAATGGGAGAAGATTTAGGTATACTAATTTCTCAGGATGATTGGATGAATTACACCAGTTGGATTGTGAGGGTTGCTTGGTACAATCCAATTGGTGTGACTAAAATTGTAAATCTAAGGTATCGATTAGTTCATTATAATTTTATTCATCAATTATATTTAACTCCAGAAAAATTAAAGAGATATAATTTTATTTCTTTGGATTTATATTTTAGATGCCATAAAGGTGTAGGTTCTTTTTTTACATTCTACTTGGTTATGTGAAACCTTTTTGAAATAAACTTGAGGAAATTTTAGAAGTTATTTTGAAAGTGAAGTTTTCATTAGATCCTTAGAATTTTTGTTGGGTAATATTAAGAGGTTGAGTTTAGAATTAAAATTAAATAGATTTCAAATTGCTTTTTTGAGATAAGCAATTACTTGGAAAAATTAGACCAATTTGAGTATCCAGAGATGGCATGTGGAGTTGAGGTCGTGTATTCCTTTGGAAAAGTTAACATATAATTTACGTGATAATTATCTTTTTTATCGTAAAACTTGGAGCCTGTATTTGGATTATATGGGGTTGAATTATAAAATCCCCTCGCCACATAGTAGTGGTGTCATTCCAAACCATGGTAATTAACTGATGAATTTTGTTGTTATGGATAATCTCTTTCCTTTTTTCTTTTGGAGTAGGTTAGAGGGGGGTGGGTGGGGTAGGGGGTTGTAGAGGATTCGTTTTAAAATATCCTGTATGTATTCTGTGTATCGGTCTTTAAGTTTATTCATTAATTATGTTTCAACATATGCATCGTGATTCAATGAATAAAAAAAGAGGGGAAGGTCAGAGGGGATAGCAAAGACCAATCAAAGTGGGAATTGGTGTGGAGGGTGTTGGGGGCATTGATAAAAGAGTGTGTCAAGAGATGCCACTTCAGTGTGAATTTCTCTTACAGCTAAACATGTGAAAGTAATGTGCTTCACAACGCTTCACTCCAAAGGGTCCAAAATAATCTACTGCAACATATGTGAAAGGAGGTTCATCAGGAGAGAGACTATCCAGGGGCAAATCTGCCATCTGCTGATGTCCAGGAGTAGGATTTATACACCAACAAACAACAAATTTCAACATAATTTTTCTGATTGACACAGTGGCATCAGGAATCCAATAACATATGGTTGCGACCACCATGACCCACCTCTTCATGAACATGTTGAAGAATTAGATCAGAAATGTGAAAATCAACTGTCCCCAATGGACAAGAGCAGCACCTCCAAACTGAATAAATGCACAGAAGGAATCCACAAAAGTAATCCTACCGCTTCTGATGGCTGTGATGCGCTTCTGTCAACGAGCGAGTTTCCACCACCATAGACGCCAGCAGACAATGATATTGCTTTGATTCTTGGCAAATGAATCTCACAGCATGTTCATAGGATGTTCTGGTCTATGATTAGAAGCCCTGGACCCCTTTGTGGCTGATGCACAGACTGAATGAAGGAGATTGCTGTCAGCAGCCTGTGCTCAGCATTTCCAATATGGCTGCCATATTGCTTTCAGTATTGCTCCAAACCAAAAAGGGATGTTCCAAAAATGTCCAATTCAATCCTGTGCAATAATTTTTGTTGACTAAAATGTAGCGACTACCATCCATAAAAATAACATTCGGAGGCTAAATAGGCTCTTTAATGTGATCCATTAGAACAAATTCATATCGAAGTCCAGATGAGTTTTAAATGGTTTATTAATTAACACAAAAAGACTTGTAACATCCGTGTAACATTCTTGAACTTGGTAATAGTAACATTCCTGATAATATCGTAATATGCTTGCTGACAATAATGGTCAATGTCAAATGTCTAACATTCAATCTCCTCTCTAACGTAACATATAACATTAAATCTTCCTGGTAACGGTCAACAGAAAATATCGAAGCCTCACTCACTCACCGTCTATACCGCCATACCAGTCAATGTGGGTTAACTAATGACCAACTGCCTGAAACCCACGCCAATGAGCCAACAACTCCAGTCAATAGCGTATGCGAACTGGAAGATACAGAACGCGTGCAGCCTCCACACCAGGGGATACTGCCGATGCTCGCAGCCAAACCATCAATGGTAAACAATGAGCCCTTGGCTCTTACAATCATCTTTTCTAGTTTATGCTAACCTGCTCTCCTCTTCCCCTTCCCTTTCCAGTTCTCCTCCCTCCTTTCCCCCTCTATTCACCCAGCCACCCTCCTTCCCTTTATCTCTGCTGTCCCCACCCTCCCTTCTCTACCAGTCACCTCCCTTTGCAACCTCACCTCCCCCCCCCCACTCATTTATTTGGACAGTTGCCCGACATTTTTTCATACCTTGATGAAGAACCCTAGCCCGAAACGTCAGTTATGTATTTTTACCTTTACTATATAAAGGACATTGCTGAGTTTCTCCAACTTTGTGTTTTTACTTTAAAAAATAATGATTTCTGGGGAGAATTATGTTTAATGTAAACCATTTGAAATTCAAACATTCTGGAGACCCTGTTATTGACATGAATGAATCGTCATTCTCGAAGTTGGAACCCTGTGCCAATTGCTGGGGATGGAATAGGGTCTTGACACTTTTCCTATCTATGGACCTGTCAACTAGACTTTAAATGTCACAATTCTCCCTGCTTCTAACATTTACTCTGGCAACTCATTCCACCTTCTGTGTGGGGGAAAAATGTGCCCCTCAGGTCCCTTTTAAATCATTCCTCTCTCATCTATAATCTATGCTCACTAGTTTTATATTCACCTTCTCTGGGAAAACGACTGACTATTTACCTTAACAATGATTTTCCAGCAATATATCTACACTGTCTCCTAAGAGCTTCTATGGGCCTCGTAATGGTTATCCAGGGGAGCTTGGCAACTTCTTCCCAGACCAGTTTTTGTTTTTGTACAATTGGAATTCTTGCCTCATTTCTTATCAAAAGCATGGGTTAAAAGTAGTTGCTTGCTTTTCCCTGTTTCACTTCTGAGGCTGATAAGTCACTGGTGGGAAATGCCCAACTCTGTCACACTTCAGCATGTTGTGAACGAGTAATATGAGAGATGCGATGCTCCTGCTGTTTCGGCTGGGGTTTTCGATTCCTTAAATGCTCCACTTCCATTTTGACTGGTCACAGGCCAGGAATTCCCATGAGTTAGTGTGTGTATTCATGGAGCAGCGTAATAGGAATGATAGCCTATGGAAAACCTTTGCTCCAATTTCTTTTGGTTAAAGTAAACCTAATAATGTAAACTCAATTCCAGATACCATGATTGAACCTCTCCAAATTGGAACCATCTTAAAACTAAGTAGAATAAAGTAAGAGTTCTGACAAAGGGGCTTCGACCTGAAACATTAACTGTGTCTCACTGATGCAGCCTTAAATGCAGAGCATTTGGAGCATTTTCTATTTTTATATTAAAATGTATATTAGCAATGTAAACTACTTCAATGAGCACGTATTTAGTATCTTCATTCATTAAAAATAGACTTCATGTTGAAATGACAGCACCAATGCAATTTTAGAAAGTGGTTCTATCTTCTAAATTATATTCTTAGTTTTTCATAGTTTACAAACTCATGGAAATGAGAGCTGATTTTAACCAACTTTCCATGTTACTTGTCTATTTTTATAAAATGAAGGATGCAGAATGTGAACAAGGTTATACCTTAATACACTAAAAGAGCATGCATTTTTTTTAGTCACCTGTGCTCTTGATTCTAGAATGGTTTGAACAATTTATTGTTCATGGATTAACTCTTCTCCAACAAACAAGTCTGTTTGATGCAAAGTATTACATTCCAATGAGAAAGAATGTGAATATCTTTATTCCTCTTGGTATAAAGTTAGAAGTTTTGGAGTATTTTCTTTGACATGTAAGTAATGAAATTTAATTATTTTGAAGAAATATGAAATATAAATGTTATATATGAAAAAATCTTGTTATATTTACATCTACACTAATCCATTTGAGTAAATATCATAATCAAATATTTTCAGTGAGGCTGATTTATGCTTTCATTTATAAGAAATTTATTTTCTTTTATCCATACTTCTTGTTTAAAATATTTCCAACACAACTCTGTATTAATATTTATGGTAGAAATTACATAGGTAAGTTGTCATACTTTGGTTACAACCTCCATGTGTCTTGCTGTAATACTTTTCAACATGAAGCCACTGTTATGGTGTGACAAGTTAGAACATGCATTATCCATTCCAAGTGTTGATGTTAAAAGTTACATTGGATAAGTCGTACAATGACAATTATAACTTGTTCAGGTCTGAATTATTTTTCCATATAATGATGCAATTATTCTGGGCCCTCAAACCCTACATGTAGAAACTATAGTTGGCCTTCAATCAAATGTCTATTTTTACAAAAGTTTAATTAATATTGAGCATAAAAATATCAGAGATCAATTTTGGTAATGAACCCAGTTCCTCTGGCTCTGTTTCTCTCTTCTCTTTTCCCTCTGTTTCCTTTCCCCCAGCTCTGGATTCACAGAACCAACCCTGCCCCCCACCCCCCCATTAATTCTCACCTTTTTTCTCTCCTCCTATCTATATCAACACCTTTTGACGGCTGGTCTGTACTCTTCCCCCTTTCTTTATTCTCCCCAGTCTTTTAAATCAGACACCTGCCTGCTTTTTACTCTTACCTTGAGGAAGGACTCAGGCCTGAAACGTCATTTACTGATATATACCTTTTACCTCACTGACAAAAGGCAAAGGAGGAAAAACCCAACACCCAACCCCAACCAACCAATTTTCCCCTGCAACCGCTGCAATCGTGTCTGCCTGTCCCGCATCGGACTTGTCAGCCACAAACGAGCCTGCAGCTGACGTGGACTTTTTACCCCCTCCATAAATCTTCGTCCGCGAAGCCAAGCCAAAGAAACCTTTTACCTTATATACTCCATATATACCTTATATGGACGCTGCGAGACCTGCTGAGTTCCTCCAGCATTTCTGTATTTTTACTACAATCGCAGCATCTGCAGTCTTTCATGTTTCACTTCAGTCCTTGGGTAAAAGGTTTGAAGAGCAGGAGGATGGAGGTAACTTGTGTTTATCCAAAGAATTGTATGAACTGGAGTAATAATGTGTACTGTGAGTTTAACATTGCCCTTTCATGTCAACACAGGGATGGATCATATGTATCAATTTAGATTTTAACATGTCATTTAAATGTACTATTCCATTGATAAATACTGTCCTCGACATGATACTTTTTTAAGCTGTAAGTGTTATTTGGTTTGTCCTTTAGTGCCTATTATGTGAAACTTGAAACAGTTTTTTAAAATGTGCAAATATATAAAAACAATTTGTAGTAGTATGTTTATATCACTTTCACTGATTTTAAAAGCTTTTTAAACTTTCATTCTGGGTTTCTTTGCTATATTCTGCCTTTTATTTAAAGATACTTTCAGACTTGGCACACATCTCAAGTGTAGTATCGGATGTGAGCCACGTGGGAATTTGAGAAACTGTAAAATGGCTTGATAGCTATCAACTCATGCAAATTAATGCAGCAGATACATAGAAAAATATTCTCTTGGCTTCCAAAACATATATCTATGCAATATTTGGTGCAAGCCAGGTCATCCTGTGCTTCAATTGCCTTAGAAATAACCATGATAGGATTGATCTGACAAGTAGGATACCTGACTCCAGCCTCATTGTAGTACAATGTTACAGTCAACTTGGATAGAGTAAACCTCCCCCCCCCCCCACCTCCACAAATGACAATAAGATCGGCAGATTTTCAACTTTGGTGTGTTGCTTGATAATGACATAATTCCTTAAACAATTAATCAATCTCCACTTTCCTGCAGACAAATGTGCAGTTTACCCTGTCTTCAGTATAATGAGATTGTAAATTGTTTTGTCTGTGTTAATGCCAACTTGTGATGTTGCCACTTTAATCACACTCTGGGCAAATGAATTAATGCCTTGTATGAAAAGAAAAAAAAAGCTTGTGCACACAGAGGAAGGTGTGCATGACCTTTTGTCAAAATTGTGCTTCTCCAATCCCTCAAATATCCAGAAGTTTGGTGCTGTTATTTAAGATGTCTTATTTACATCTTTTATTAAATTAGTATTTTTGTTGTTTTTAACACACAACCGCTATTTATTTTAATTTATCTTTGAGTCCTATGCTTCAAAAATAGTATTTGATGGTAAGGAACTGTTGGTTGATTCATGGGTTAAAATAAGATGATTTTTGGATGCAATCTAAATGGAGACAAACATTTTTATTTGTAGTGATGCTTTTGCTGCAGTTCAAGAAGGCACACTGTTTGAATAGAAGGCTGCGTCAAGCCACAGAGAGAGGCTGTCATGAGAAAGAAGTTGGGAAACTGAAACTAGAATTATGCAATCTCCATCTAAAATTTACTACAGTAGGGCAGAGTGTGCAATATAGCCATCAGAGACTCCCTTTTGCTTCTTTGTCCCCTGTTGTTAGGAGAGCCAAGCAATGCCTGTGCTGTCTTCTTTGTTTGCCTTACAGCAGACAAAAGTTGAAATATATAAATACATGTTACATTTTTTAATGCATAATTATGTGACAATAAAATGAATCTTGAGATTGTCAGTCCTGGAAAAAAAATTACAGAGATTACTGAATCATAGAGCTAAATCTACAGAACAAAGAGCAGCAGTGAAATTAAAAAAGAAGTATAGAAGGCATTTAAAAAAGAATAGCAAAAATAATGTCTGGATTTCTTTTTAATACAAAAAGAGAAAGGAGTTTGCAAACTAGTGTAAGACCTATTTTAAGTTGAATAAAGATAATCTATGGACAGGCTAAGGATCTTAGTTTTAAGTTGATATCTGTCTGCATAAATCCAGAAAAACATGAACAAATAGTAGTAGAATGTGAGGCAAATATTTACTTGCGAATTGAGGAATGGCCCAGAAGAGCAACTCTGCTGGGTGTTTGTCTCCCACGGTGGAGAAAAATATCATGAAAGGGGATATTGTTGCTAAAGATGGATCAAGTGAATTTCTGATCAGAGTACAAGTTGGCAGCAAAATGGATAATGTCAATGAGCTCATCATGGGTGCATGAAGCAGGATCAATATAGTTGTCAATGTAGCAGAGGAAGAATTGAGGAGCCTTACCTGTATAGACTAGCAGCATGGATTGCTCCATGTAGCCAACAAGGAGGCCGGCATAGCTGGGGCCCATCCAGGTACCCATGTGTATTGTGGAAGGTAATGTGACCTCTCTGGGAGGAACCTGTTTGGAAGCCACCACATCTATCAATCAAAGTCAAAACCTCCCATGCTGAGCAGTCAACTTGTAATTGGCCTTTCAAAAGATCACACAGGTTGCCATTGACACTATTAATCACCTGAGCTGGCCCTACAGACCAGAAGGAGTTGTATAATGCCCAACACTTGGAGCTGTAGGGTCGAACACCACTAGGTCACAAGCCAGAACCGTCGCTGGAGAATCAAGATCAAGGTGTGTTCCAGTAACTGGTGCGGGGCTTTGTGGTGGATGCTGATTGATGATCATCATACTGTTCTTCATTTTCCTTATTTAATGTTGGTACTGTACCTGCACTAGTTCGAGGGCTGGTGGCTACTGTTGTTGCATTTTCCTCTACACCTTATAGTTATGGCTTGTTTAGTTGCAACTGATGCAGTTGCTTTCTGTACTTTGTGAGTGTGTGAGTGATTATGATTCCCTCGTGGGAAATAAAGACCGTTATCCCATTCGAACTTGCTTCTCAGACCCATCAAACCTGTTCCTCACACAACACCATGAGTCAGAGAAAATAGAATGAGTCAAAGGAGAAGTTATTGAGAGTTACATTGGTTATATATCTTTACCTCCTATGGGCGCTGTATAACCTGAGTTTCTCCAGTCGTTTTGTGTTTTTACTAGGAATGGCATGTCCCAGCTTTGGGAAGAAGATTTAGGTATGGCACCAAATGCCAGGGGAAGTTGTAAAAAAATAACTTGTGCAAGTTTAGACCGTGCCACCCAAAAGGATAGCACAGTTAGTGTAGAGGGTGGTACCATCAGTGTAGCAGTTAGTGCAATGCTGTGACAGTGCCAGTGGACCCAGGTTTGAATCCAATGCTGTCTGCAAGGAGTTTGTACGTTCTCCCCATGTCTGCATGGGTTTCCTCCAGATGCTCCAGTTTCCTCCAACAATCCAAAGACATATGAGGTTAGTAGATTAATTGGTCACGTGGGTATATTTGGATGGGGCCAGCTCCTGGGCCAGAAGGGCCTGTTACCATGTTGGAACTCTAACAAAAGTATAGAGCCAAATGGAAGTTAGCAAGTATATGATTGAAACTGTCATAGATACAGATTTTGGCAACATTTCTGAAGTTGGAGCAACATGTACATCCAACTGGTTGAGACCAGCTGAATCAGTCCAGTCCAGGATAGGCTTCTTGTGGACCCAAGCATATATGGTCAGATTTCACATATGATGTTCCTCTCTAACAACTGCCTCTTACTGGATTATTGTAAACTTCAAGAACAAACAATGGTTGGGAGAAGGGGGAGGGGGTTGGGTGGGTGGAGCAGTCTGGAACATGGAAATAAAAGTAGAATATGGAACTGCTGGCCCCAGAAAGCTTCAAGAAATTTGTACAGGATATTGCAAGTCTCAGAACTGGGAAGCCCTCTTCATTTCCACATAGGTGAGGAACAATTGAGACAAACAAAAGTTCCTTCATTTTAATGTGTTCAAAAAGTGAAAGAGAGAGAGAGAAACTAGAAAATACACTTATCTGGCATCTATTAATCACCGTAGGTGCCAGATATAAGGGGTTTTACTGTAGTTGGTCTGATTAGTAAGTTTGCAGGTGATGAAAATTGGTAGTGTTCTCATCAGCAAAGAAGATGTCTCAGGGACATAACAGATCAGCTGAAAATTTGGGCATAACAGTGGCAGATAGAGTAAATCACAGATACTTTAGGACCATTGAGGTTTAATTGGGACCTTGTAGTGTAAGTTACTGAAATTGGTGACATTAGTGGATAAGGTAGTGAAGAAAGCATTTTGTATGGTTTCCTTCATAGGCCAGGCATTGAGTCCAAGTGTCATGGTGTACAAATGATTGGTTTGACACACTTGCAATATTAGATGTACACAATCAGGCCATACTTTGAATGAAGCTTGCAGATTATAAGTAAAATTCTAAAAATGTGGCAGACCCAAGACTTTGATAATCCAGGACTAGCAGCTTAACCAAACTATTGGATGTCATTTTTATTAGCATCTTTAACACGATGCATTTTTTTGTTCAGATGTTATGCAGTACGCTAATAAACTTTCCATTGAACCAGTAAACATTGAGGGAGCAGCTTACAATCTGCTGGAGGTACTCAGCAGATCAAGCAGCATCAATGGGGGTGGGGGGGAAAGAATGGTTGGTTTCCTGTTGGAACCCTTTGTCCAAGTAGAGGTTTTAAGGAAGCATACGATCAAGAGACCATTACTAATGACAGGAGTGTGGGACCAGAGACCATTTTAATTAGCAGGGGAGTATGGGACCACTCTGCTACCTGGACAACTACTTTGCTGTTACCTCAGGCACCCATGATTTAATCTGCTTTGCTGCCAACTTCAACCCTGACTTTTAAATTCACTTGGACCATCTCTAGCACACTCTTCTCAATATTGCATTCTCCATCTCAGGAGACAAACTCTAGACAGACATCTTCTACAGCTACCTCAATTACAGCTCTGCCTACCCTGACCCCTGGAAGGATTCCATTCCATTCTCTCAATTCCTCCGATTCTCGCGCATCTGCTCCCAGAACAAAGTTTTCCATGCCGGATCATCAGAAATGTCCAAACAACATGGCTTTCCCTCTACCACCATCAATTTGCCTCTCACCTGCATATCATCCATTACCCACACTTCAGCCCTGGCACCCAATGCCCCACGCTCAGTAAGGACAGGATTCCCCTTGTCCTCACCTACCAGTCTCTGCATCCAACATATTATCCTCTGCCACTTCCGCCATCTACCATGTGACCCCACCATCAGACATACCTTCACCTCCTCCTCTCTCCACTTTCCACAAAGAACACTTCCTCCGTGACTTCCTCATCCATCCACCTTTCCCACCAATCATCCCCTTGACACTTGCACCCACACCTCCTCCCTCACTGCCATTCGGGGCCCCAAACAGTCCTTTTAAGTGAAGCACCACTTCACTTGTGAATCTGCAGGGGTCATCTGCTATATCCGATGCTCCTGATATGGTGGTCTCTACATTGGAGAGACTGTATGCAGATTGCTTCATTGAACATCTCGGATCTGTGCACCACAATGTCTGTCAATGGTCTCATCCGCTGCCAGAGTGAGACCATCTGTAAACTGGAGAACAATACCTCGTATTCTGTCTGGTCACCCTCCAGCTGGATTGCATTAGCATTGGCTTCTTCTGTTGCTGTTAGACTCTTATCCATATTTTCCTTGTCTGCTTTTCTCTAGCTCTGTCTCTTATGTTTTTACACTCCAATCGCTGTATTTTACCTTTATGAAGTGCCTCCCTGATGCCAGCATTGGTTGTTCACACTGGAACGACCAAAACCTGCAAATCTTTGTTGCAATCTGTCATTTTAACTAGCATAATGGCATTCTGTGAAAAAAAAGGGGTGGGAAGGGGGGGACGTGTAACTCAGCAGTGTTGGCGTCTGTGTCTAATGTCACGTATAACATACTGTATTTGATGACATGTTAGACCCACTTGTTTTTCCCAAAAAATGGCTCAAAAATATTTCCAAGTTTTATATGCCAGGTTGAAATTAGGGTGATAATGGTGAGAGCATGGGGAAAAAATGTACTCAATTTAATAAAATATATGCACACAATTTATAAAAGACCATGAGAAAATCTATTGCAAGTATTGATCAAGAGAAATGGATTGCAAACTTTTGACATGTCCTGGGGTAAGTTTATTGTCTGCATAGTGGGTGTCCTTATATTCACACCTTCGGGTTAGGGTTAGATGTAGGATTTGGGATAGGGTTAGGTGTTGGGTTCTGTTGGGTTTCAGGGAAGGGTTGGTTTAGAGTTGGGCTTAGTGGCCCACAGCAACAGAGAGCAGGCAGCAGACCACCGGGACAGAGGGGGTCAGGGGGGTGCAGAAGAGTATGGGACAGCAGGCCGCCAGGACAGAGCAGGAGTACCAAAAACATTATGGTACACAATACACATGGCCTGAATTGGTCCCAGAATGCCTGCAGCACAGTTTACACTGCAGGAATTCCATGAAAAATGACAAGGGGTCTAGAAGGGAAAAATGTTGGAACTGGAATGGCAACCTGATTCTGGTTCCAAGCTTTTAACACAGCATGCATTCCAGGAAAATGGAACACAGCAGCAGTGTTAAAAAAAAACATATCTGCCTGTCTCTCTTCCGTGTTCTCTCTGTTTCCTTTCACAGATGCAAAATCTACCCCCCTCATTAATTCTCACCCTTTCTCTCTCCTAAAGGATCTAAAGGGTGTCTTGCTGAAGGGTGGTATTGAGGATGAACTCCCACTGCTACACAAATGCACCTCATGGTGAGTGTCTCAAACAGCCTCTGACAACCAAGTCCAACTCCTGGCCTTCAGTGTGGCATAGTTCTTACGCCCGGCAGAGCTGTTCTCACTGACAGGGGAAGGAGCAAATGCGGGACACTAATGCCTTGAAACCAGTTGCTCCAGGCAGATGGGGCTCATTACTATGGATGGTGTGACACAATATGTTGTGTTTTACGACACGATTGCAGCGGTTGCAAGGGAAAATTGGTTGGTTGGGGTTGGGTGTTGGGTTTTTCCTCCTTTGCCTTTTGTCAGTGAGGTGGGCTCTGCGGTCTTCTTCAAAGGAGGCTGCTGCCCGCCAAACTGTGAGGCGCCAAGATGCACGGTTTGAGGCGTTATCAGCCCACTGGCGGTGGTCAATGTGGCAGGCACCAAGAGATTTCTTTAGGCAGTCCTTGTACCTTTTCTTTGGTGCACCTCTGTCACGGTGGCCAGTGGAGAGCTCGCCATATAATACGATCTTGGGAAGGCGATGGTCCTCCATTCTGGAGACGTGACCCATCCAGCGCAGCTGGATCTTCAGCAGCGTGGACTCGATGCTGTCGACCTCTGCCATCTCGAGTACCTCGACGTTAGGGGTGTGAGCGCTCCAATGGATGTTGAGGATGGAGCGGAGACAACGCTGGTGGAAGCGTTCTAGGAGCCGTAGGTGGTGCCGGTAGAGGACCCATGATTCGGAGCCGAACATGAGTGTGGGTATGACAACGGCTCTGTATACGCTTATCTTTGTGAGGTTTTTCAGTTGGTTGTTTTTCCAGACTCTTTTGTGTAGTCTTCCAAAGGCGCTATTTGCCTTGGCGAGTCTGTTGTCTATCTCATTGTCGATCCTTGCATCTGATGAAATGGTGCAGCCGAGATAGGTAAACTGGTTGACCGTTTTGAGTTTTGTGTGCCCGATGGAGATGTGGGGGGGCTGGTAGTCATGGTGGGGAGCTGGCTGATGGAGGACCTCAGTTTTCTTCAGGCTGACTTCCAGGCCAAACATTTTGGCAGTTTCCGCAAAACAGGACGTCAAGCGCTGAAGAGCTGGCTCTGAATGGGCAACTAAAGCGGCATCATCTGCAAAGAGTAGCCTGTCCCGCATCGGACTGGTCAGCCACAAACGAGCCTGCAGCTGACGTGGACTTTTTACCCCCTCCATAAATCTTCGTCCGCGAAGTCAAGCCAAAGATAGATATGATATTGGGAGATAAAGTATGTCAGGTTTTATTTTAGTATAGGTCACATACAAACACTTCAAAAGAGTTCTCATTTAAAATATTGGAGCTCTGCTCAAGCTAGACTGGCCGGCTCCAAAGGACTTTGCAAAATCTTTGGGGAGTGTCCAAGGGACTTCACTAATGGATTGTTGTTTTGAAAAGGAACAGATGGAAGAACTCGAAGGATTAGATCTGGAGCCGCAGGCTGACTGGAGTGTAGCTTGCTGTTCTAAGAGGATCATGTGGTTTTTGCAAGCAGAGAGAGAGGGGAAAAAAAAGAGACTGTTTCTCACAGAGAGAGAGAATTCAATTCTGCAATTTTACAGTTCAGCAGCAGCTGGGACTGGAACAGGATATTTTGCAGACTGGTTGCGAGTTCTTAGTTCAGCCTGTTCAAAGCCCTTGTGGTCTGTACAAGAGGAGAGGACTGGCTGCCTAATGTTTCACTTGAAATAAAGGAAACAAAAAGGAACTCTGTGGTGACCTGAAAGAAAGAGATTATCATCTGGAAAACCCTGATGGGACAACTTTCTTCGGCAAGACATTAATGTGGCTGTTTGAAAGGAATCAGTTTGTGTCCAGTGAACAACAAATCTCTCCATGAAAACCAACAAGAACCTTCCTAAGCATTAACCATTTCCCTTTCAAGCACCAAAGCCTGGTGAACTTTATAAATGTTAAATTCTGTGCATAGTATAAGAATTGCCTGCAACCAGTGAACTTGGAGGAATGAGGAGTGAGATTAGACTGTGAATTAAATAACTTTTCTAAAGTTACACGCACAAAACATACACGTGTGCTTAGAATTAGAAGGGGGGTTAAGTTAGGTTAGTTAAGTTCATAGTAATAAGTTAAAGTTTGATCCTGTTTTCATGTTTAAAGATAATTAAAAATGACTTTTATTTAAGTAACCATTTGTCTTGGTGAATTTCTATTACTGCTGGGCTTTGGGGTCCTTTGGACTCCAAACATTTTATGGGGACTCGTCCTTTCAGATTGAAAATTTGAGTTTTTGTGATTTATTATCAACTCTGCCCTGGCTTGCATCCTGTAGAGACCACTCCCGGTTCGCTTCCTCACTCCAGGATCGCTTCCTCACTCTGGGTTTGCTTCCTCACTCCGGGTTCACTTCCTCACTCCGGGTTCACTTCCTCACTCCGGGTTCACTTCCTCACTCCTGGCTCGCTTACTCTCTCCTGTCCATTTACTATTATCCAATTAACACCTTTTGTCAGTTGGTCTCTTCTCCTCCACCTCCCATTCTTCCCTTTTCACCAGCTTTTTAATATAGACTCTTTGCTCACTTTTTGCACCTTGAGACAGGGCTCAGGTCCAAATTATTTGTTATACAGTGTCCTCCATGATGTTTGGGAAAAAGAAACATTTTTTTCTTTATTTGCCCCTGTGCTCCACAGTTTTAAAGTTGTAATCAAACAATTCACATGTCATTAAAGTGCACATTCCAGATTTTATTCAAGATCATTTGTATATATTTTGGTCTGACCAGGTAGAAATTACAGCACTTTTTATACATAGTCCCCTCATTTCAAGTGTTGAAATCTAGGGGTTAAAACATTATGAAATAAATGATTAATCAATAAGTTTATTTGTACTGCATGAGTCAGGGAAAGAGGAATGTGGCTAAGTGGCTGTCACAGCATGGAGCAAAGTTGGCTGAACAAAATTGGCTGCTCCCAAGATACAGGGAGAGGATATGCATAAAACGATTTAGGAGGAATGCTCAACTGAAGGAGGTGGGAAGTAGCACAGGAGACACAGGCCAGATCAGAACAAAGAATGGCCCACAAGAATCAAAGGGAATGGAAAACCAGTCTAGGAGGAAGATTAAGGCACGAGGAGGTGTTAAAGAGAACAGCAGAAATTGGCCAGACAGGGACCGAATGGTGATTAGAAATATCTGGGGATGAATTAATTTCAGATCTAAACAACAGGATAGTCTGGCCTGGAGGATTAACATGGGAAGGCTACACCCCAGAAATCTGCAAAACAGGAGATGACTTGTGATAACCCTTATGCAAAAAGATCTAGCAGGGAAAACAACTTTTGTTCTGTGTGATAAGATTGACCTATATAAACTGTGCCAACTGGACAATAGGGGTCAGTCTCGGGGAGTAGCTCACTGGCAGGTGACCTATGAACTAACAGACTGACCCAGAGCTCTGTTAAGTTTTATTCTTGTGCTGTGCTGTGCTGTGTGGTGTAATAAACTGACTGTTGAACCGAATACCTTCTCCTATCACTTCATTCAACGAACGCGCTGGACTCAGTTCACACATAGACTAAATTAAGAGTAAATAAATTAAAGCCAGAGTCCAACAATTTGGTGACCCCGACGTGATGAAGATGGAGAAGTGACGGAAGAAAAGATACGAAACACCGGTCGATTGTGGTGTGATGATAACAACAAGTGACCATTCAACAGAGGGAGGTAAGCAGACGCCTGTTCAAACGAAGTTCTGCTATTGGCAAAGATAAAATTGTGTGTTGTCACTACTCTGCAAAAGACCTAGTTAAAGACAAGAATAAAACAAAAGGAGGTTGGAATCCCTCTACGGAGGTTGAGGTCCCTCGAGGAAAAGGAGGTTGGAATCCCTCTACGGAGGTTGAGGTCCCTCTAGGAAAAGGAGGTTGGAATCCCTCTACGGAGGTTGAGGTCCCTCGAAGAAAAGGAGGTTGGAATCCCTCTACGGAGGTTGAGGTCCCTCGAAGAAAAGGAGGTTGGAATCCCTCTACGGAGGTTGAGGTCCCTCTAGGAAAAGGAGGTTGGAATCCCTCTACGGAGGTTGAGGTCCCTCTAGGAAAAGGTTGGAATCCCTCTAAGGAGGTTGAGGTCCGGTTGGAATCCCTCTACGGAGGTTGAGGTCCCTCGAGGAAAAGGAGGTTGGAATCCCTCTACGGAGGTTGAGGTCCCTCTAGGAAAAGGTTGGAATCCCTCTAAGGAGGTTGAGGTCCGGTTGGAATCCCTCTAAGGAGGTTGAGGTCCCTCTAGTAGTACGGGGTTGGAGCCCCTTGTAGCAATCTCGAGAGGTAGATTTAGACACTTGGCCAAGTAGTATAAGGTGTATGGGGTGATAGTTATTTGTTTCTATAGTGTGTAATAAGTATTTGTTTAAGAATCGTGTACCATAGTAGTGTATAATAAGTATCTGTATAAGGTGTATTGTGTTATAGTTATTTGTTTCTATAGTGTGTAATAAGTATTTGTTTAAGAATCGTGTACCATAATAGTAATAAGTATCTGTATAAGGTGTTCGGCATTTAACTGTTTTTTCATGCACGCTGGTATTGTTGCTGTGTATATCACTGTATTACTCTCGATGTTTTAAGTACTTCTGAAAAAGGGGTAGCAGAGGTTACAGATTGTACTGTTTTACAGGGTAGAGAGGGCATAGAGGCAAGGTATTTAGAATACGGATCAGGGAAACACAGTGGGGATAGGCAGTCACACAGTGAGGCATCAGTGTACACAGACTAACCGCAAAACAAACAATAGACACTTCACACAACCACGAGACACATAATCCCCCAGCTGGCTCTCTCTCTCTGATCATCCCTGAAGGGGAACACCTGTTTTCAGGGAGCTGCTGGTCATCTGGTGGTTATATAACGTGGAAAGGGGCGAAGTAGAGTGCAGGGTGTCAAAATCCTACCAGGAGAGACAGCCAGGGAGTACGAGGTCTAAAGGGATAAAAAATCGGAACAGAGATGGAAGGAGTAATAAGGGATGTAGGGCAAGAGTTCGGGGAAGACAGAGGAGTTCCCCCATCTGTAGACAGACAGTGGGAAAATACAAGGAATCAATTACTGGGAGGATTACCGAAGGGAGAGGAGGTACAGGCTATGGAACGGTACGAACAGATTTGGAAAGAGCTGCAGAGTCAGGGGAAGGTACCACGAGGGTTTGGAAAAATCCGGCTGTTACTGTACTTAGGAGAAGCAGAGAGGGAAGCATGATCACACACAGAAGACAGGGTCAGGAGAACCCTCGCTTCCCTTTGGGATATGCGTTGCGGGAAAGGGGGGAAGTACGGCTTCCAGAAAGATATAGACAGATGCTGCTAATTTATGAGGGTCCACAAATTGGGGAAAGGTATCAACCCTTCTCATTCACTGACATGAATTGTATTTTGGACAAAATGCCACCTCCGACTGAGGGAGGTGGAGCGTGGATGGGAAAGTTCTGCCAATTTACGATGGGACATAAGATAGCCATAGGGGATTGGAGAGCATTATTGGGGAAACAGCTTGGGTAGAAATGATCGCAGGAATCACTAGGTGCCTCGATGCTGAGCCATTTGCCAACCATGCTACGGCAGTAGGAGGGGCAATGCGAGATAAGTTTCCCGTTCCCCCCGGTGTCATGCAGTCCCTGACCTTTTCCATAAAGGAGGATGAGGAGATCTCGACCTTTTTGAGTCAGTGTAAGGAGAGTTGGACGGATAAAGCAGGAGTACACCCAGCCACAGATCCCTTGCAGACTACACTCTTTAGGGCTGCAGTAACGAGCGGACTGCCAGCCGTAGTTAGGGAGGCATTAGAGAGTAACCCTAATATTCCTGGCTGCTCGAGTGAGCAATGGGAAAAATATTTGACCCATCACCTGAAACGTTACAGGGCTAAGCAAAAGGAGGACAAACAAACTACGGAGTCGGCACAAGTGCAACTCCTTAAGCTTCAATTAGCAGAGGCTAGGCAAAAGGCGAATGAGGAAAAAAAGATTTCCTCAAAGGGTGCGAACCAGATGATTCAGCAGCCACCGCAGCCACCACAAGGGAATGATACAAATTGGCACCCGGCCCCATATTGGGCACCGGGTCCCACCGATGGGGGCAGAATGGGAGGTCCAATGGGGGGATTCCGAGTAAGAGGGAGAGTGTGGAGTGCTCCACGAAGCCAGCCAGCCGTATGTTTTGGATGCGGTCAGCCAGGACACTTGAAGAGAGACTGTCCCCTAGTTTGGGAGCCTCGGGACCCGGGGGCAAGGGGCTATGGACCACCACAACAGCAGCCTTGGGTCCAGCCCCAGAGATCGTCAGTGCCACCCCCGGTACATCAGGCACCCTATGCGGCTCTAGCTCCGAGGAGACAATTCCCTTTGCGGACAGAGGAGGAGCAATATTGCCCACAGTGACGAAGCCCGAGTACCCACGAGCAGGCTAGGTTGGCAGACCCTTTCCTGCAGATGAAAGTCATGGACATGAAAGTATCCTTTTTAGTGGATACAGGGGCCAGGTTTTCAACACTCACTGGCGCTGAGTTTCAAGATAAAACATCATCCTCTAGCGTCCAGCTGATAGGGTTCTCGGGTACACCAGAAAATCTGCCGTTTTCTACACCACTAGTCACTTCTGTGGCAGGACAGACTTTTACACATCAGTACATTTTGTCAGCCAGGTGCCCTACCAATCTTTTGGGCAGAGACTTGTTGTTCAAGTGCGGAGCATCCATCCTTTGTGGACCCGACGGAATAGAGGTCACCTTTCCAAATGGATTTTCTATGAACTGTTCAGTAACTACACTTCATTCCGGTTCTCAAATGTTGTTGGCAGCAGCTGGAGGATCCGTGTCTGAGGGACAATGGGCTGACATTTACTGGGGGCTGCTGGAAACAGAGGACCCACAGAAGGTAGGGCTGCTAAAGCTTTATAATCAATGGAAGCCGTGGATCCAGACGTTACACCCGTATACCCCTCCCTCGGACCCTCCCCATATGACCCTCTTTTACGATAGGGATGGGGATGAAATGTATCAGCATGCCTTTTATGAAGAGGTAGAGGGCAGGCAATGGGAAATTAATTCGGACTACATAGTGATAGGAAAGGAGGGAGTGGCTGCTGCGGTGGCACTGACATCTGAACAGCTGGAATGGTATGAGATGGCAGGTGAGGCCATCCCTCATGTCACCCTTGCAATTGGCACTACTCATCAGGCAAAAGATTTGGGACCGATGTGTCGGAACTTGAAGTCCCTAAGGGACTGGTCTGACACCCAAATACCGACAGTGCAGTTCTCCTCATCTGCTCAGGCATACAGAATTTGGTCCATTACATATGATCAAGTCCTCCTTGAGCATAGACAGATTGAACGATTTCATGGTAGGGAGAAGATGGATCACCCCGACTCAGCCCCTATGCTAGACTCTCTCCCTGAGAACCTGTGGTCAGTGGGATCAGCAGATGTGGGTTTTTGTCAGCAGGTTGATCCCATGACCTTCGAACTGTCAGATTACACCCCTATTTGGCAGATGCAATACTACATCATCCAAAACCAAAGACAGTAGAGGAGATGCTTTTGTTTTTGGGTTTGTCAGGTTATAGTAGGCAGTTTATCCCATCGTATGGTGAGTTGACACATCCACTGCGAACTTTGGTGAATGAGCAGGGGATGAGGAATCTGGGAGCTACACTTGATTGGACTGCACAGGCTGAGATGAGTTTTATTCTATTGAAGCAAGCTCTTACAACAGCTATAGATTTGGCGATTCCAAATTATAACTACCTTTCTTTTTGGATGTTTCTGAAAAAGCACACACAATTGATGGTGTTCTTTTTCAGAAAAAAGGGGGTGGAAGATGTGTGCTCATGTATGGGAGTATCACACTAGACCCAACGGAAGACAGACACCCACCATGTACAAGACATGCAGCAGGAGTAGCAAAGATTCTACAAAAGGTGGCACACATAGTAATGGGACATGGCCTGACAGTATTAACAACACATAGTATTGTAGCATTTGTGAGCTCCACAGCATTTACAATGACTTCGTTAAGGCAGACGAGACTAGAAAAGATCCTGAATGCTCCAAATGTTACGTTTACCCATGAAGGCATTAACATGGCAGAAAATAGTGGAGAGGATGAACCAAACAATAAAAGGTAAGATCGGGAAAGTACAGGCACGGACCAAACTAAATTGGGTGGATGCGTTGCCTCTGGCATTAATGTCAATAAGGAGTTCGGTAAGTTCTGTGACAGGATTCACTCCATATGAACTACGAACGGGGCACCAGTTCCCGGGACCAGGAGCCGGAAGTCAGACTACGAAGAATGAGGTAAGTTCAATGGGATGCAAGCTGTATTATGATAAACTAACGGCTCTGGTGTCAGATTTTTCACAACAGGTCACAAGTCCCAACAGAGAAGGGGAAACACCGATACCTTCAGTCGCGGAGTGGATTCTGCTAAAGGTCATCAAGGGAAAGTGGTCGGAGCCCAGGTGGACAGGACCCTACCGAATGGTGGAGAGGACGTCCCACGCGGTTCGACTACAGGGAAAAGGCGAGACGTGGTATCATTGGAGTCAGTGTGCAGCCACGGACCCACCAGCACGGACACTGGAACAGATTCGTACGGCGGCGACTGAGAACCTGTGAGCAACTACGGACTAAGAACTTTCTGAACGGGTCCCTTTAAAGAACATATTGGACTCCGGGGACTGTTGATGGTAGAATCTATTGTTGTTTAAAAATCGATGACAATGGGCAAGCAGTAAAGGAGATTTCTTCAGGTATTCGCAAATTAGCTCACGTCCCGGTTCAGACCTGGCGACCCTTGGGCAGCGCATGGCTGGGAAATTTGTTCTCTGGAGACTGGGGATGGATACATACTATAGTGCTAGTTGCTGGATTTGCGGTTTTGGCATTGATTCTGATCCCGTGCATCCTTCCCTGCCTCCAGTGCCTCATTCAACGAGCGCTGTCACAGAGAGACATCCCCAGACCCCAAGGCATGTATTTGTCCCTACTGCCCTCTCAAGAGTGTAATGATTACAAGGGATCAGAAATGCCAACCCTGGCATGTAACCCGGATTTCTCTATCTAATAAGTTAACTGGTGGTTGGTCTCATTTTCATGAGACCAAAAGGGGGACTGTTGAAATCTAGGGGTTAAAACATTATGAAATAAATGATTAATCAATAAGTTTATTTGTACTGCATGAGTCAGGGAAAGAGGAATGTGGCTAAGTGGCTGTCACAGCATGGAGCAAAGTTGGCTGAACAAAATTGGCTGCTCCCAAGATACAGGGAGAGGATATGCATAAAACGATTTAGGAGGAATGCTCAACTGAAGGAGGTGGGAAGTAGCACAGGAGACACAGGCCAGATCAGAACAAAGAATGGCCCGCAAGAATCAAAGGGAATGGAAAACCAGTCTAGGAGGAAGATTAAGGCACGAGGAGGTGTTAAAGAGAACAGCAGAAATTGGCCAGACAGGGACCGAATGGTGATTAGAAATATCTGGGGATGAATTAATTTCAGATCTAAACAACAGGATAGTCTGGCCTGGAGGATTAACATGGGAAGGCTACACCCCAGAAATCTGCAAAACAGGAGATGACTTGTGATAACCCTTATGCAAAAAGATCTAGCAGGGAAAACAACTTTTGTTCTGTGTGATAAGATTGACCTATATAAACTGTGCCAACTGGACAATAGGGGTCAGTCTTGGGGAGTAGCTCACTGGCAGGTGACCTATGAACTAACAGACTGACCCAGAGCTCTGTTAAGTTTTATTCTTGTGCTGTGCTGTGCTGTGTGGTGTAATAAACTGACTGTTGAACCGAATACCTTGTCCTATCACTTCATTCAACGAACGCGCTGGACTCAGTTCACACATAGACTAAATTAAGAGTAAATAAATTAAAGCCAGAGTCCAACACAAGATACTATAATGTTTGGGACATTTGGCTTCACAGGTGTTTGTGATTACTCAGGTATGTTTCATTGCTTCATTGGTGCAGGTATAAGAGAGCTAGGCTTGTTTCTAAGCTTTTGACCACCTTTGGAGTCTGTAGTTGCCATTTTTCAACATGAGGACCAGAGTTGAGCCAATGAAAGTCAAAGAAGCCATTATGAGGCTGAAAAACAAGAATTACCCAAATCAACTGTTTGGAACATCATTAAAATTAAAGACCATCAGTAATCACAAAGGGATTAATATTCCAAGGAAGAGCTCTGTTGCTGATAACAGAAAAATTTGCATCAAAATTAAGAAAAATGCCCAAATGTATGTCCGACAGATCAGAAACACTCATCAGGAGGCAGGTGTGGATGTGTCAATGACTTTGGTCCACAGAAGGCTTCAGGAACAGAAATACAGAGGTTACACTGCAAGATGCAAACCACTAGTTAACCACAGAAATGATGGCCAGATTACAGTTTGCCAAGAAGTATTTAAAAGAACCTGCTGAGTTCTGGAAAAAAAGGTATTTTGGACAGATGAGACCAAGATTAATTTATATCAGAGTGATGGCAAGAGAAATGTGTCGAGGCATGAAGCAACTGCCCAAGATCCAAAACATGCATCCTTTGCAGTGTCATCTCTGTATTTCGGTTCATATTTCATATTCTCCGCATTATATTTTATTTGACCTGTCCTTACAGACTTTCCCCCTGCCTCTCATTCCTAAAGTTGCTCCTACAATCACAACTCCCCTTGCTTCATATTATTAGCAAATGTGTAAACACAACTCCAATATCCCATGAGACAGAAAAAGAGAAAATGAATATGAAAGGATAATTAACTAAATATTTACAGTTGGTGTTAATACAAAAAAGCAATGTTTCCATTATGCAGTGAGATCTTTTGGAGGTCCTGGAGTAGTTTATGGTGAAGGTCAGAGTAGTTCAGTGAAGTTCAAGAGCCTGACAGCTATTTGAAAATAAACTGTCTTGAACTTAGTGATGTCAGGCTTCAGGTTTCTGCCAGAAGGAGCAGCAAAAAGAGTTTGCGACCAGGGTGAAAGGGGTCCTTTGTAAAGTTGGCTGCTTTCTTGAGGCAATGCCTCACATAGATGCTTTCAATGGATGGCAAGTCAGTGTCGATGATGGACTTGGCTCGGTTTGCCACTTCCTACCATTCAGGTTTCCAAACCAGGCTTTGATGGAACCTATCAGTGTACTTGCCATAAAATTGGAGCAAGTGCTGTAAAAGCTGCAAGAGCGGCCTCAAGGCATGAATATAAAACATTATTTGACTCTACCTGATCCAGACCCTGTCCCTATCCCACTCATAGCTTCACCACTGACCTTCCAGCTACAGTGCCTAGGCTGGATTTCGGCCACCTCATTCTACTGGGTGCAGAAGGAGCACTAAGTACTGGGTATTGTAGACACCATCACTGGGCAAATGACATAGCAATATATTCATGCTCAGCAAACCCAAACCAAACTTCTGGGAGGAACACGAAAGTTTAGTTGCAATGCACAGAAACCTGGAGAAAATCAGCAGGTCAGGCAGTAAAGCAATAGACAGTCAACATTTTGGGCCAAACCCCTCCTTCAGGACTGATGAAGGACTGCGGCCCAAAACATCGACTTTTTTTTCTTCCACTGATACTGCTCAATCCATTGAGTTCCTCCAGCAGTTAGTTTATTACTCCATATTCCATATTTTGCACTGCAAAAATGTCCACATGTCGTGCTATAGAACAGCAAAATCAACATGAGATGATCCATGAAAATTTAATCTTCTAGAATCATTGATCTTGGAACCAAATGGGGAATCGATATTTGTTGTACTTGTGCCATGTCTGATAATGGCATGGAGGCGGGAAATGTGGACATTATACAATCTCCATTTAACCCCAAGCCACCCTCTCTGATGTGGAAATGTTGGTATCATCAATTAAAATTGTTACCTATGATATTGAGGCAGAATAATTGAGTGATGGAGGTTAAGTCCTGGGGAGGGCTAAAGACATTTAGTTATTTATGTAGTGTGAAAACAGGCGTTTTGGCCTAACTTTCCCCCACCAACCAAAATATCCCACCTGCCTGTGTTTAGCCAATATCCCTCTCAACCCATCTCATCCAAGTATCTGTCAATTTTTTTCTTAAATATTACCATAGTACCTGCCTTAACCACCTCCTCTGGTAACCTTTCCTTACACCCTCCACCCTCTGTTTTTGAGAATTACCCCTCAGGTTTTTGTTTAATCTCTTTCCCCCCCCCCCCACCTGAAACCTCTCCCCTCTTGCTACTGATTCCCCATATCGCTGCGAAAGACTCTGCACTTGCCCAATCTATTCCTCTTGTGATTTTGTGCAACTCTGTGAGATCACCCCTCATCCTTCTGAACTCCAAGGAATAAAGCCCTAGCATGTTCAACCTCAGGCCCCTGTGTCCTGACAAATTTGATGGGGTGGATGTAAGTATTACTTTCTAAGCGATATCATGATGAACTTTGGAAGAGGAATGGGAGGGGAAACAGCAGGCGGCAGTGAAGTGTAGCAGTTCAGCAAGTTTACAGCTGTCAGGACATTGGCTATTATTTTTCTATGCTAAACGTGGCCATGATACCAAATCAGAAGGACAGGGATGAGAGCATCAGGGCAATCTGAAAACCCAGATATGTAGAAGTTAGGATGTTAATACTGGCTTTTAGAATTTGCTTTGTTCCTAACTTCATTAGGGTGTGTTTTAGGCTGAATAGGATGTGATTCTTCAATTGAGATCTTTTGAGCAAGATATTTAGCAAACAAATGAGCCACTGGAAGAACTCAGCAGTGGAAGAACTCAACATTTTGGGGAGGAACTCAAGACTGTAGAGGGGAGACAACTTGTATAATGAGGACAGTGTGTGAAGGGTTGAACTGGGCACAGAGGAGATTGGTAAATCAGGAGAGCTTGAACACCACACACAGTGTGGATTGGTTAACCAGGAAGACGTGCAACACCACGGACAGTGGGGATTGGTTAACCAGGAAGAGGTGAAGCTTAACAGACAGAATCAGTTGACTGACAGAGGCAATAGGAAACAATGGGACTACAATAGCTCTCCTTGTCTTGCAGTTGCTTGCCATTTCAACTTCCCCTCCAATTCCTACACTGTCCTGTCTGCACTGGTCCTTTTCCATTGCCAGAGTGAGGTCCAACATAAACTAGAGGAACCACACCTAATATTCCACTTGAATGCTTTACAGACCAGTGGTATGAATATTGAAAATTTCAATTTCCGGGAACAAGTTCCCTCCCTTCCCCAATACCCCTTTTCCCATTTCACCCCATGCCCATTTTTGGCACCTTCCATGCCACCATTTCTCATCCCCCTCCGTCTCCGTTTGCACCCTCCCATCCACATTCCTCCTGGGTACTTCCCTCTCCCCCTCTCCTTTTTGGGTCCATCTCGTCCCATCTGTCTTTCCCTTACAGCTCTTCCCCAATAGCTCTCATACCACTATAGCTCTCATATCAGATTCCCACACTGGCAGCCTTTGTCTCTATGTATCACTCTGCTTCAGCCTGTGCAGCTCATCTTCCTCCTGACCTGATTGTTTACTCTTGCCTCTCTCTTCCTTTTTCAGGCACCTGCCAATCAACAAATTTTGTCTGTCATCTTTGCCCCTTCCCTGGTTCACTAATCCCTAATGGCCTCTCCCACTCTGTCCACATTACACTGGCCATCTCCCCTTTGCATTCTTAGTCTTGATGAAGGGTTTTGACTCAAAACGCAGACCATTCTTCTGATCCCACTTATGCTGCTGGATCTGCTGAGTTCCTCCAGCAGATTGTTTGTTTCTCCAGTCTCTAGCGTGTACAAGATCCTTACTTATGCTGTACTAGTCTAAATCCAGCATTGCTACAACAATTGACAGCACTAATATAGGTGGGTGTAGGTGAGCATGATCTGATTGATCAGGTACTGGGGTACATTTCTGTCTCAAATTAGGACTTGGTTACCCTTGTTTAGTGATTCGTCAAACTCAATCTGAGGATCCACAGTAATATTTCAAAATGTACAGGGAATAGTTTGGAACATACAATAATCAGTAGCAAATGCATCTCTGCAAGATCCATTAAGAGAGATTCAAACCACCATCTGTACACTTAATGGCATTATCATCCCAGCAATGGCATCCTGGTACCATTAAGAAGAAATTTAATGGGACTAAATATGTGACCAAGCCAGTAGTGGATTTCCAAGGCTCATCTCCTGACATAGTCTCACAGCATGGAAACAGGGGCCTCAGCCCAACTTGCCCATGCTGACCAAAATTTCCCACCCACACTCATCCCTCCTGCCTGTGTTGGCCCATATTCCTCAAAATCAAATTTTTCTTAAACATTGCAATACAATTTGCCTCAGCCACCTCCTCTGCCAGCCCATTCCATACACTTAGGGTAAAAAGGTTACCCCTCAGGTTTTTACCGATTCCCCTATTCTGGGCAAAAGGCCCTGATCTATTCCTCATGATTTTGTATTCATCCATGAGACCATTCCTCATCCTCCTGTGCTCCAAGGAAAAAAAGACTCAGCTTGCTCAAGCTCTTCCTATAGTTCCCAAAAGCTTTTGCATCATCCCCAGAGTTGAGTGATGGAATGCTCTCTGCTTGGTTGGACATACAAAAGTTTAATATCTCTCAGTAAACTCAAACCACAGAGGAGAAAGCAGACTATTTGACTGGCACCAAATCCACTACTGGAAGCATTCACTCCCAGTGAATGTGACAATAAACAATTCAATTCTGTTGCTGCACTCAACCTTTCAGACCATAATCTCCACTGCCATTATCTTGGAATGTGTATTTTGTGGACAGAGAAACACTGTTTTGTCTGATTGTGTGTGACAGTCAGATGGTAATAAACTTGAACTTCCAGACACAAAAGTCATCAAGGGGAGAGAGTTGGGAACATGCTGCTGAGATAAAGGACCAGAAATCATCTGGCAGAGTAAGCCATAGGGGATCTGTCCTAATTCAGAAGAAAATACTGACAGGTTGTAGGGATGGTAGACACACAGCAGGTGGAATTTAATGGAGTGTGAAATGAATCAAGGAATGGCAATTGTAACACGGAGGATCATCTTACTAGTCTGATAGTAAGAGAAATCGAAGGTCACTGCTGCCAAACCCCCTCCCCCACCCTGCCATATAATTGAACATCCACAGCTGATTCACCTGAAGGTACCTTGCAATTGATCTCTTGGAGTCACATGAACCAGTACCTGAGTCAGCCACCAGGGACTAGATATAAAATCCAGCTGTATGGTCCAGCCACTCTCTTTCTCCTTTGTGTCCTTGCTGAAGTAACTATCTGAGGCACTCTAGTCTGGGGATCACAACCAGTGCTGGAGAACTAACCCATGGTGATGTCTGTGGATGGTTTGAGGCTTTCTTTCACATACATCTCAAAAGGGGACCACCATGGGTCGTCTGATCTAATATGTAAATAGCTTCTTTAAGTTGAGTGCTGTGCCTGTGTGTCGGGGAGGGGTGGCAGCTATTATTTGCTTTAACCCTCTGGAGTTGTGGTTGTTGTAGTTAAGCTAACTTGTGATAACAAAATCAGTTTGCATGCAGGTGTGCACGTTTCCTGTTCTAAAAGTTCACGGTTTAATACTTCCATGTCACTCTTTGAACCCTTTAAACATGTTCCCCACCACAACATTAAGGTATAAAGGGTACAATTCTCAGAGTTCCAAGAAGTATCTGGGTTGCTGGAGCAATGAGGCAGAGATGCTACACGCTGCAGTGTGCCACATCAGCAGACACATAGCAGCTTAATGCAACACAGAGCAAAACGATCTGTTGTGCTTGGAAGATCAGGGAAATTGCAGTTCTAGCAGCTTCCTCATATTAAGGCTCGACTGTTCCGTGGCTGTAGTTTTATTATATTTTATTTCATATTTCTGATAAATAAATACAGAATATTATATGTGGAATCAAAGATCACCAGCAAAAACCAGGAAAATCACAAAAAAATAGTCAAGTAATGAAAGTCTTCTGTTCAGAAATACTTTAATTTTATAAAGCACAGTTTTGTAAAGTCTTCTTTACATATATAAAAAAAGATCTGTGAGGTTTTGGAGATATGATCCATTGGTTGAGACAGCTGGCTGATCATTTATAAATATCTCCGAGCGACCACAGAGAATGGCTTCCCGGAAATGTGATTACAACTCAGAAACTCTCTGACTTCTGTGAGGAGAGCGTTTCTTGGCAAAATGGATTAACAAGGACCATTCCTGTGTCCACATAGTCACCATTCGGAGGAGATTGGGGCTCAGACAGACAGTCCTGAAAAATAAAAGCAAACATTTCATTAAAAACTTGAAAATTGGAGCATACAACTCCATTCAGTCCTTCTTCAAGCCTGTGCCACTATTCAATGCTATAATGGCTATTCATGCCATCTCAGGAACCTATTCCTGCTTTCTCTCCATATCCCTTGGTCCCTTTAGCCATAAGGGCCACACCAAACTCCCTTCTGAATATATCTAATGAACTGGCCTAAACAACTTTCTATGATTGGGAGTTCACAACTCTCCGAGTGAAGAACTTTCTCATCTCAGTGTCAAATGGCCTCCCTCTTCTCCTTAGACTGTGACCTCTTGTTGTAGACTTCCCCAACATCAGGAACATTCTTCTTGCATCTGATCTGTCTAGCCATGGCTCATTCTAAATTCCAATGAGTATAATCCTGGTATATCCAGTCTTTCTTTATTCATCAGTCCAGCCATCCCAGGGATCAGTGTGGTGAACCTTCGCTTCTTCTCTAAATAACCAGGATGTGTCCTTCCTCTGACTTGGAGACCAAAAATATGTACAGCTATAACCCAAAAACATTTGCATCATTCCCAGAGTTGAGTGATGGAATGCTCTCTGCTTGCTTGGACATACAAATTACCAAACTTTGCCTTTATGAAGAAAGCCATGTTCATTTTTATGAAAGGATTTGAATGGGTTTTGAATGGGTTTCACTTTTATGATAATAGCCTCCAATAGTAGTGAATGGGTCTTCATTTTATGCCATTTCGGCTTAAGAAAGGTTTCCTAGGAACGCTCTAGTTTTGTAAAGCGGGGTATACCTGTACAATATTTCACAGTCTTGCAATATTTGTCACATGAGGAGCTGTTTTTCCCGACTGATGTTTTGGAAAGAATTATGTCCTTTGTCAACGCTTTGAGACACTAAGGCACAATCTTGACCATACATACAGTATTCCACTCAGTCTCCCCATCCTCCTTCTTTGTTAGTGTAACTGTCCATCCCCATATGTTTCTCTGCATCCCCCTCCCTTAAATACCTCCTTGCTGTTCAACTCAACCACTCATTGTTATGATAGACTTTTCATTCTCACTAATTTATGTGTAATGAATCTCCTCCTGACTTCCTCTTTCAGCTTTTGATGACAAATGGTCTCCACCTAAGATAGTGACCGCCACATCTCACCCTTTCAGAGAATTCTATAATGCTAAGAAAATTTTAGCACTCATGGTCAAACCTGAACTCCAGTTTTAGAACAGTTGAAAAAATTACTGTTAAATTAGCTGTGAAAAAGTCTCTTTGATTGTGTTTGGAGATCCTATACATAGATAATTCACTGAGAACATTTCCAATACTTTCCTTTAAAGCCCAGTACTTTAATCCATTTATCTCAACATAAATGAAACCATTCTATTAAATCACTTTCTTCTCAGTTATCATAAGCTTCATAAAATAGGGTCCCTTGGCTGACTACAAAATGTCAATGTGAAGCCTAACCAGTGTTCAATGGTATTTCTCTGTGAAAAGACAATGATCCCATATGTTTCTCTCATGGCAGAGGTAATGGAGGTTGTGGAGCCTGTAGGAAAGGCATTAGTCATTGGGAGAATGAGAGATGTGGCAATGGCAGAAGAGGCGGGTAAGACCAGGGAGAGATGGGCATTCAGGTGGGTGCCGGAGTTCTGCCAGCCATGAAGGCCTGCTCTCACCAAGACCACTCTTTGACGTGGAGTGACTGAGCCGAATTCCCATCCACCAGCTAGTCCATCCATTTCCCTGAACAGCAGGAAGTCCCTGGGAGCGTATTTGTAGTACATAAAAGTGCTGGAGACACTCAGCACATCACACAGCATCCATAGGATGTAAAAGGTTATCAACATTTTGGGCCTGAGCCCTTCACCAGGAATGTAGAAAAAACAGGTGAACTCCTGAACAAAAATATGGGAAGGGGAGAGAAGGCGAGAGGAGGGAACAGTGGGAGGAACACAGGCCAACAGGTAAGAAGTTATAGGTGGATACAAGTTGGATGGTAGAAGAGGAAAAAAAAGCTGAGAGGTGATGGGGAGAGGGTGAAAGGCAGCTCTCTGATAGGAGAAGGAAGAGAAGGGAATGGTCAGACCACACTTGGAATATTGTGAGCAGTTTTGGGCTTGATATCTCAGGAAGAATGAGTTGCCATTGGAGAGGGTTCAGAGGAGGTTTACAAGGATGATCCCAAGAGTGAAAGGGTTTTCACATGAGGCGCATTTGAAGGCTCTAGGATTGTACCCACTGGAGTTTAGAAGAATGAGGGTGGATTTCATTGAAACCTATCAAATATTGAAAGGCCTAGATGTGGAGAGGATGTTTCCTATGGAGCAGATGGCACAGCCTCAGAATAGAAAAACATCCTTCTAGAATGGAGATGAGGATCAATTTCTTTACCCAGAGGGTTGCAAATCTACTATATGTAATTAATTGCCATGGACGACTGTAATCACTGGTTTGTTTGAGCCATAGAAGGTGAGCTCTGACCCATGTCATGCTCCTCCTGTGCCATGTGGGAACTCGGAGACTGACAGTAACCTTGAGGACTACGTATGCAGAAAGTGTGTCCAGCTGCAGCTAGACCACATGACGGCACTGGAGCATCTGGGATGTGGAGAATGTGGTGGATAGCATATTTAGTGAGTTGGTCACACTGCAGCATAAGAGAGTAGCGAAAGATAAGGACTGGGTGACCAACACCAACAGCAAGAGCAATAACAGGAAGGTAGTGCAGGAGTCTCCTGTGGTCATTACCCTCCAAAACAGATATAACACTTTGGATATTGTTGAGGGAGATGGCCCATCAGGAGAAGGCAACAGTAGCCAGGATCATGGCACTGTGAGTGATTCTGCTGTGCAAGAGGAAGGGAGAAAGAGTGGGAGAGCAATAGTTATAGGGGATTCTATAGTAAGGGGAATAGGCAGGAGCTTCTGTGGCCGCAAAAGGGACTCCCGGATGGTGTGTTGCCTCCCAGGTGCAAGGGTCAGGGATGTCTCAGAGCGGCTGCAACACGTTGTAAAAGGGAAGGGTGAACAGCCAGCTGTCGTGGTCCATATTAGTACTAATGATATAGGGAAAAAGCAGAATGAGGTCCTACAAGCTAAATTTAGGGAGTTAGGAGAAAAATTAAGGAGTAGGACCTCAAAAGTAATAATCTCAGGATTATTACTGGTGCCACGAGCTAGTCAGGGTAGAAATAGCAGGATAGTTAGAATGAATATGTGGTTTGAATGGTGGTGCAGGAGGGAGGGTTTCAATTTCTTGAGGCATTGGTTCTGGGACAGATGGGACCAGTACATCTGGACAGGGCCGGAATCAATGTCCTAGGCAGATTGTTTGCTAATGAGGCAGGGGAGTGGGAACCTACAAAGAAAGAACGAGGAAGGTGGTACAGAGACCAAAGCTAGAATTAGGAAAGAGAAAAAGTAAAATAGAGCGAAGAAAAGTCAAAAGCAAAGGATGCAGAGGTTACTAGATTCTAAAAGTCCAATGAGCATAAGGGCACTTTATCGGAATGCCCGCAGTATTAGAAACAAGGTTAGTGAACTTGAGTTGCAAATCAGTACTCAGCCTATGATTTAGTGGCCATCACAGACACATGGTTGCAAGATGGACATGATTGGGAATTAAATATTCAAGGGTATCAGGTAATACGGAAAGATAGACAGGATGGTAAAGGTGGTGGGGTGAGATCAGGGCAAAGGTGAGAGATGATATAAGATCTAAGGAGCAGAATGTTGAGTCAATCTGGGTAGACATTAAGAATAGTAAAGGGGGAAAAAGTACTCGTGGAGTTGTCTATCGCCCACCAAATAACAATAGCATAGTGGAACAGACCATTAACCAAGAGATGGCTGAGGCATGTAGACTGGAACGGCAGTTGTCGTGGGGAACATTAACTTCCACATAGATTGGGAAAATCAAGTTGGTCGAGGGAGTCTTGAGGATAACTTCATAGAATGCATTCGTGATAGCTTTCTAGAGCAGAATGTTAAGGAACCAACAAGGGAGAATGTTATTTTAGATCTAGTATTGTGCAATGTGATCGGTAAAATTAACGACCTAGTAGTTAGGGACCCTCTTGGAAAAAGCAATCATGGTATGATTGAATTTCTCATACAGATGGAGGGTGCAATAGATCTAAAACTAGTGTATTATGCTTGAAGAGGGGTGACTATAACAGGATGAGGGAAAAATTGGTTAGCATGGACTGGGAGCACAACCTAGTTGACAGAACAGTTGAGGAACAGTGGAAGACTTTCAAATAGATTTTTCACAGTGCTCAACAAAAATATATTCCTGTTAAAAATATGGGCAGTAAAAGAGGGAAGAGTCAGCCGTGCTTAACTAAGGAAATAAAGGAAAGTGTAAAATTAAAAGCTCATGTGCACAAAGTGGCCAAGAGTAGTAGGAAACTGAATGCTTGGGAAAACTTTAAAAGGTAACAAAGGACAACTACATGAGAAATAAGGAAAGGGAAGAAGGATTATGAAGGTAAATTAGCACAAAATATAAGAACAGATAGCAAACATTTTTTATAAATATATAAAATGGAGGAGAGTGGCGAGAGTCATCATGGGTCCCTTGGAAGATGAGAAAGGGAGATTGATACTGAGTAATGAGGAAATGACCAAGGCATTGAATAGATATTTTGTGTCAGTCTTCATGGTGGAAGACACATCTAGCATGCCAAAGAGTGGTGATATGGATGCAAAGGGAGGTGAGGGCCTCGATAAAATAATTGTTACAAAAGAGATAACGATGAGCAAACTCATGGGACTGAAAGTGGACAAATCCCCTGATCCTGATGGGTTGTATCCCAGGGTACTGAGGGAAATGACAGGAGTTATAGTCGATGAGTTGGTAGTCATTTACCAAAATTCTCTGGATTCTGGGCAGGTCCCAGCAGATTGGAAGGCAACAAATGTCACGCTACCTTTTAAAAAGGTATGTAGGCAGAAGATGGATAACTACCGACCAGAAAATGCTTGAAGCTGTGATTAAGGATGAAATAGTGAGACATTTAGAATGAAGGGATTCCATCAGGCAAATGCAGCATGGATTCAGAAAGGGCAAATCTTGTCTGACAAACTTGCTGGAATTCTTTGAGGATATAATGGATACGGTAGCTAGAGGGGAACAGATTGATGTTGTAAATTTAGATTTCCAGAAGGCGTTTGATATGGTGCCACACAAGAGACTTATCAATAAGATACAGATGAATGGAGTCGGGGGAAATATATTGGCATGGATTGAGGATTGGTTTACTGATGGAAGGCAGAGAGTTGGGATAAATGGGTGTTTTTCTGATTGGCTGACAGTGGTAAGTGGGGGGCCACAGGGGTCAGTGCTGGGCCCACATCTGTTCATCATTTACATTGATGATTTGGAAGAGAGGACAGAGTGTAGTGAAGACAAGTTTGCGGATGATACTAAATTGAGTGAGTAGAAAAGAAAATTGTACAGAGAATGTGGAGAGGCTACAGAAGGATATATTTAAATTAGGTGAGTGGGAAATGGTCTGGCAGATGGAGTACAATGGTAGTAAATGTGAGGTCATCCATTTTGGCAGGAAAAATAGAAGAGAAGGTTATTATTTAAATGGTGAAAAACTGCAGCATGCTGTAGTGCAGAAGGACTTAGGAGTGCTTGTACATGAATCACAAAAGTCTAGTTGCAAGTACAGCAGGTTATCAAGAAGGCAAATGGAAAGTTGGCCTTCATTGCTAGAGGAATTGAATTCAAGAGCAGGGAGATCTTGCAACGGTACAAGGTACTGATGAGGCCGCACTTGGAGTACTGTGTGCAGTTCTGGTCTCCATATTTGAGGAAGGATATATTGGCCTTGGAGGCAGTCCAGAGGAGGTTCACCAGGTTGATTCTGGAGATAAAGGAGTTGACATACAAGGAGAAACTAAATTGCCTAGGATTATACAACTCAAATTCAGAAGAATAAGAGGAAATCTTATAGAAACACAAAATTATGGAAGGGATATAATAGAGGCAGGAACTAGGGGACACAGCCTCAAGATTCAGGGGAATAGATTTAAGACAGGAAAAACTGTTTTTCCCAGAGAGTAGTGAATCTCTGGAATTCTCTATTCAGGCCTGAAATGTTGGTGATACATCTTTACTTCCCATAGATGCTATGGGACCTGCTGAGTTCCTCCAGCATTTTTGTGTTTTTACTAAAAACTAGAGGATGTGGGTTAAAGTTGAAAGGGGAAAATTTAAAGGGAATATTTGGGGATCAACTTCATGCAGAGAGCAACGGGACTGCAGAACAAACTGCCAGATAAATGGGTAACTGCGGGCTCAATTTTGACATTTAAGAAAAATTTGGACAAGTATATGAATGGGAGGGGCATGGAGGGATTTGTACTGAGCGAGGTCAGGGGAACTAGGCAGAAATAGTTTGGCACAGATACATGTAGAAGAGCTAAAGATCCTGTTTCTCTGCTATGGTTCTATGGAAGCACTATTTCCAAAGGGTCCAAGAAGGTGGCTCACCATCTTCTCTCAAGGGCAATTCAGTTTGGCCAGTGTGATCTTATCAGTGACATCCTCATCTTGTTCATGAACAAAAACCATGTAAACTGCAATGACCAGTAAACAATTATCTACCAGGACTCAGATCATTAGTCTTTTTTGTGTCAGAATGACACATCAATCACATAATTATATAATTGATTTCAAATTAGTTTTTATAATTACCTCTGATGTTTCAAGGGACTGGATTTCTCTTGGGAGTTCAACAGCATGTCTATTGAAGTAATCCATGGTGATTGCATTGTTCCAATAACTCAAATTGTTTTCGGGATTTGACGTCTTCTTCTTTTTCTGCATACAGCAGACGGTGAGTAAAACTGCTGTCAACAGAGAACAGAGTTAATTTTATATCGAGGGAAACAGTTTTTGTCAACTGTTCATCAAAAGCTGCATTTTTTTTAGATTACATCACAAAACTGGGCTCCACTGTAGATGGTATTGCCACTTTTTAGTAGAAACACTGAACAAGAGAGCTAACGGAAACTCAGTCCTCTGATATCCCCTGCCAGTTGGAGCTATTAAAGCAAAACCTACGCTTGTCAATAGCATCTGTTTTTTAAAAAAAATTCAATAGTCTGAATAAATGGTGAATGATCCAACAAGCCTTATTTCCTGTCCACAGACCCCATGTGTTCACTCATACTGTGCTGTAGATTTCTATCTATAATTCTATTATTCCGATTTGACATTAATTCAAACCTTGTATCTCAATTTTACAACAGTGGTTAACATTTTTAGCAAATTAGGATCAAAAACAGCTCCCAGGCAGCCTTGTCATCCTTTCATTGTCAATGGTCATTGGTCTGTTTCTGGACATCTAGTTCCAGATAAGGAAGAATTAACTCAAGATTCAAGACTCCTTTATTGTGATATATTAAAACAGGTGTAATATTACACAAATATTTAGTCAGTCATAAGATTTGCCATCAGCAGAAATTGCTGGGTACAGTCAGGGAAAGAGAAGCAAAAGAGAGTCAGTCCCCCCAGTGTCACCGAATGTCTGTGTATTCGCCTCCACAGCCACACAGACTCCAGTCCAAGCCTTTGGCAACCTGAGTTCCAGATCCAATCCTTTGACATGATCAGAAAGCCTTCAGCGCCCTCAGCACCCTCTCGTGTCCTGGTTCCGATACTTGCTACCTCTTCACCAGTCTCGAGCCATTCTCTAGCAGTCTGCAACCTGGCGTGTGTCATTTGACTGCAGTTGCCTATCAGCAGCCCGCAGGCTGCATGGGTTTCTTGCCTCGAGTCACCAACAGTCCACTGCCTCTATGTTCTTCAGCCTCATAGCCCCTCGCTGGTCTGCCACTGTAGTTACTATCCTGTGGGTCGTCTCCTCTGTTTCTCCTTCTCAAATGGGTGGGGGAGGGGTGGTCTCCCCATTTCTGGTGCCCTGTGCAAGTCCTCTGCTTCCCTGGAGTCAGCAATCCCTCAAGGCTGCTGCTGAACATAACTGCTACCACCTTGGGCCTAGACCCCGTGGTCACAGGGATTTAAAATATGCCATGTTAAATACTTAAAGACTGGGCGGAGACATTGGTAGTTGGACTGGGTGGTAGAACTCTGCAGAGGACCACTGTGTCTCTACTTCCCGCTTTCTGTGGGACCAGTAAAAATTCACTGATCTGTCATGTTTGGTAGTTTGATGCTGCCACACAGTTTCTGGACTTTTAACATTTTTGGGTATATTAATCGCCAACCTAATTTAAATTAGTTTTTATAAGATGTCACACACAGTGCTTTAATAAATTCTACAGGGAATTCAGTGTTTTGGGGAATGTGGGACTTGTTAATCATGGTGCCACCATTTCTTCATGAGCCAATCCTGAACTGATGGGATTCCTGAATGTCTGGCGAGCAGATTATTGGCATTTTATTACATCGAGAAAGCCAGATACATTCCCTGTTCTTCAGACCAGTTGCAGATTACCCTCAGGTGAATTGGGAGATGCATTCATGTCCCATCATTAGGATCTCCACTCCCTTGCCTTAGCTTATCTATTCTTGGCACCTCACTTAGCCTTTGTTACTGAAGACTATTGCAAAGCTCTGCTGGCCTGCAGCTCCTTGGTCTTTGTCTCTAAACCTGTCCCCATTGACCCTCTTCTGTCCAGATCCCAACTTGCATTATGGCCCCTATTTCCTTACCCACGTTTCCTAATGACATAGAATCAGGTTACTTCAGTTTACTGTGTCCAGGCTATTTAACAGATCAATCCCTGTAACCAGTTCACTCCACACTCCCAGCAACACCTTCCAGATTCTGACACTCACTGAGGACAACTTGCTGTGGACAATTAATCTACCAAGCCAGGCTTTGAGACAGTGCAGGAAAGTGAATCACCTGGGGGAGACCCACCGTGTGAACGGAAGAACATGCAAACTCCACATAAGCAGCAGGGTCAAATCAGGGTCAGTGGAGCAATGAGGCAGCAGCTCTACGAGTTGGGCCACTGTGCTGTGCCATACCTCTCACTGACCTGCATAGATCCCCACTCATCAGCGCTGTGACTTAATCACCTTTGTTCCCAGATCCATCCACTGTTTTGTCTTCACCCCATCTCACTGGTCCCCTCCATTCTGAACCTTGCTATCTCTGGCCTCTTGATCTGGTCCACTGTTGCTGTGTCTTTAGCGACCAAAACCCCAGACTCTATGTATCAAACAGATGCAGCGTGACATGTTCTTCACTTTGATTCACTTCACTTCACTTGTGAATCTGCAGGCATCATTTACTGCATCCAGTGCTCGTGTTGTGGCCTTTCTATATCAAAAAGTCAAGATGCAGACTGGGAGATCGTTTCATTGAGCATCTTCACTCTGTCCACTGCATCATCAAGGTCCTGCCAGTGGCCAACCATTTTAATTCTGCAGACCATTGCCTTGTTGACATGTCTGTCCATGAACTCATGCACTACCAAACTGAGGCTACCTACAAATTGGAGGAACTACACCTTGTATTTCATCACAGCAGTTTCCAACCAGACTGCATTAATATTGATCTCCAATTTCCTCCTCCCTCCCCCTTCCTCTCTCTTCTTCTCGGAGAGGTCGGAGGGATAGGGAGAGTGTGGGGTTAGTCAGAGGAATAGGGAGAATGCATGACTAGGGTGAGTGCAAAGTTAGAGGTTAGAAGGATAGGGAAAGTGATGGGTTTAGAGGTCAGGGATAGGGAGAGTGTGGGGTTGGAGATCAGAGGTTAGAGGTCAGAGGGATAAGGCGAGTGTGGGGTTCGAGGAAGTCAGTGGGATAGGAAAAGACATGGTCAATAAAATGATTTGGAAGCAATGATGAGAATTGAAGAAATCAGACCAGGAGCTGTGAAGGCCTTGGAATAACCGTGAGTCGGGGAGCAGAGTTTTGGATGGTCAACAAGCAGCCTGCAGAGGCTGTAAAACTGGAGCAACATCCAAAATGCTGGAGGAACTCAATGATTCAGGCAGCGTCCATGGAAATCAATAGACACCAGATGTGCCTCACTGAATCCTTTCATTGGGAATACCTTCCCTATGAACCCATTCCTGATTAAAGGTTCCAGCCCAAAACGCTGACTATCTATTGTGCTCTGTCTGATCCACTGAATTCCTCCAACACACTGTGCAGAGGTTTGGATGGGTTCCTGTTTATGGAAGGTAGATTATGGGTGGTGTCCAAGGCATTGGTAAAAAAAGCCAAATCTGGAGGCACCTTGGGTGAGGACAAGGCTTCTGATGGTCAACTTCATTGAACTTGTCAGGGAAAAATAAGTGGACCATTCTGGTCAGGAAGCAATGTTATGTGGTGGAAGCCACTTTGGAGTTTGATTTGTTGCCAGGGCAGAATGTGATCAGGTTCTGCTTGAGGGGTTGCAGAAGAGCAGGAGTGCTATAAGGACTGAGCATTACTTATTGTGATAGTACAGGATACTATCATCAATGTATATATTTGTATATATTTACATGTAGTAGCAGTGATGGGCTGAGAGCCTTATCCACGCCTACTGGCAGGTCATAAAGGGCTGCTCCAAACTAGACCCAGGTCAGTCTGGACTGGTCAACCTTGATGTACTATGCTCCAGTCTTTTGTTAATAAAACCCTTGGTTTGGGTCAACAAGTCTTTGAGTCATTCGACGCGCTACACTTGTGAATATTTAACTTCCATTCATTTAGAACAGTACGCAGGCCTGGAAACTGACCATCTCATGAAATGGTGTGAGAATAACAACCTTATTCTCAATGTGGGCAAGACGAAGAAGATAATTGTGGACTTCAGGAAAACCAAGGATGACTATTCTCCACTGCATATTAATAGCTCAGTAGTAGAGAGATTAGAGAGCATCAAGTTCCTTGGAGTCCACTTAAGAAGTGACATATCCTGGACACACATCTCCTCACTCATAAGAAAGTTGCAACAGTGACTGTATTTCCTGAGAGGGCTGAGGTGGGCAAGGCTACCAGCCACCATTCTGTCAACTTTCTACCAGAGCTCTATCAAGAGTGCCTTGGCCACCTGCATCCCAATGTGGCACAATTGCAGTGGAACATTGAATCAAAGGTTAATCCACAGGACCATGAAAGCCACAGGAAGAATCATTATGGACTCCCACCCCCAAATCGATCAGATTTGCCTGGATTGTTATTTAAAGAGGGCTTATAAAATAAGGGAGAAACTTCACATGTTCCAGCTACTTCCATTGGATAAGAAATACAGAAGTATTAGAGGCAGAACCATCAGGCTGAGGATCAGCTTCTTCCCACAGGCAGTGAACTGCTGAATGACTGGTGAACTACTAAAACAACCTTCCAAGATGCCACTATTCATTAATAATATTTATTTTAATTATATGTACACTGTAAGTATTGCACTTGTCTGTGTTAGGTCTGTATGTCTGCACTGTTCTGCACCATGGACCGGAGAACACTGTTTCATCAGGTTGCATTTGTACAATTGGATGATAAATAAAATGCTATTGGAGGTATGGATTTCATAGAAAATAGGAGCAGCCTGCACCACCTTTCAATACCATCGTATGACTTCATTACCCTATTCTTCCTTTCACTTCCTACCCCTTGTGAAAGTACGGATTCTGTGTGGATTAGGATGGTGGTGATTGGCTGAGAGTGTAGCCTTGCCTACTGGCAGGTCTTAAAGGGTTGCTCCTTGCCAGACCCAGATCATTCTGGACTGGTCGACCTACATGTGATACGCTCCAGTCTTCTAGTTAATAAAAGCCTTGGTTTGGATCAACAGCTTTTGATTCTTTCAACATCATTTTATTAACTAGAAAGTTTTCAAGGGATGAAGCGTATGCTGCGACCGGAATGCCTCAACATCGACCCGCAGTCGACTACAACCTCGAATGACTTTAAGCACTGGGTGAAGTGTTTCAAAGCTTACCTACAAATCTCTGACCCTACCATGGAGGAGGACGGTCATCGACTACTAGATTTGATGTCTATGGTGTCCCTCGAGAGTCTATGAGAGCATCCAGGATGCAGCTACTTACACCACAGCCATGAAAGTGTTGAAAGGACTCTACGAGCAACCAGTAAACAGGATCTACGCCCAGTACAAACTAGCAACCAGGAGGCAACTGCCTGGTGAGTCCTGTAGAGCTTATAGCCAAGCACTAAGGGCACTGGGCAGAGCCTGTGTCTGCTCAGACAGAACTGCTGCTGAGACCACCGACCATCTCATTTGAGATGCTTACGCAGCTGGGGTCCAATCAAATGAGGTGAGGTAGTGGCTGCTAGAGCACGGGTAGAAAACCTAGAGGATGTGATCCAGATTCCAGAGACAATGGAGGATGCGGCCTTAAGTATGGACATTTACTCTCAGGGCTGGACCCCACGCTTTGAAGTGAGTAGGATGTCTTCCCTCAACCCTACTACCCCACAGCCCACCGATGGCCTGTCAACTGCTGCTACACTGCCTGATGCGACCCCAAAGTGCTACTTCTGCGGGAGGGATAAGCACAGAAGGTCCCAGTGTTCGGCAAGGAAAGCCAGGTACCAGAAGTGCCTTAAAAATGGCCACTTTGCTGTAGTTTGTTGCTCCAAAATGGCTGCTGTCAAATACAGTGCCTCATGTGACACCCAACCGTCACCCTCCCATTCAAACATCTCTTCATCAGAGCTCTCATCCAATCAGAGCAAGGGCTCCACTGTGTGGCAGCGCCTGACATCATGGGGCAGGCGCTGAGCGCAGAAGGTACAGCCCACCCTCGCTGCGATGATATTGGCCTGCTTGGACCTCCCACATGGAGCAACGACCACCCAGGCCCAAGCCCCAACTTCAATGACCGCTGCCTCTGCCATTGCCGCTACCGATGCTGCCAACCAGGTACCTGCCACCGCCGCTGCCACCATCGCCGCTACTGACGCTGCCGACCCACCTCTGTGGCCGCCGCTGCCATCCAGGTACCTGTCGCCGCCACTACCGACACTGCTGACCAGGAACCCGATGCTGCCGACCAGGTACCCGTCACCACTGACGCTGCCGATTGGTACCCACCGCTGCTACCGACCCGGTACCCACCGCCACTACCGCCAACGACTGCCCGCCTACCGCCCCACCACCGCCAACTACAAGCAGCGATCCCCAGCACTCACTGTTGGCTGGCGACACCCCCAGCAGGCTGCAGGCAGCAGCCTCAGCTCCTCGATGCTGACAGCTCCAGCCTGACTGCTTCTGTGACATCATCACGCACACGTAGTGCACTTCAGGCCCGATGCTGAATGACGTCATCTCATAAGACTCCACTGTTCCCAGCACAGGTCTCTACATCAGTGACCCTAGACCAGGACTGCCCCCGTCCCCTTACAAAAGCAATGGAACTGATTAAAGTGCATGGACACCATACCAATTGCTTATTTGACTCGGGGTCAACCGAGAGTTTTATCCGCCCAGACCTGACCCACCATTGCAGACTGGTTATTCTCCCCCTGAAGGTCCAGGGCATCACATTTACCGATTTTAAACTATTAGTCCTCCCCCAACTGTGCGCTCCCGTATTGCTGGGACTGGATTTTCAGTGCCAGTTCTGAACTATTTCCCTGCACTATGGGGGGACCCCACGCCCCACTCTCTGTCTGTAACCACTCCACCTCAGATGCCTCCTGTCAGCGACAGCCCACACCACCAGCCCCCGCACCCTAGCACCCCACTTGTAGCCTCTCCACCCTCCGGGTCGCTCCTCCAGTACTCTTCGCAAATCTCACCTCTGGCTAGAAACCAATGGCCACCAAAAGCCAGCAGTACAGTTACGAAGACAGGAAATTCATCACAAGCGAGGAGCACAGACTGCTGGAGGTGTGCATTATCAAACCCAGCTCAAGTCCCTGGAGGGCCCAGGTGGTGGTGGTTAAAAACGGGGAGAAGCTGCAGATGGTGGTTGACTACAGCCTGACCGCTTCACACTTCTGGATGCGTACCCCCTCCCACAGATCATGGTTGTGGTGAATCAGATCACCCAATACTGTGTGTTCTCCACCACTGACTTACGTTTGGCCTATCACCAGCTCCCGATCCGCAGAGAAGACTGACTTTTCACGGCCTTCTAAGTGAATGGGCGGCTGTATCAATTCCTCAGGGTACCCTTTGGGGTCACGAATGGTGTCGCAGTCTTCCAGCGGGAAATGGACCAGATGGTAGACCAGAACGGGCTAATAGCTACTTTCCCGTATCTGGGACAATGTCACCATCTGTGGCCATGACACACAGGGCCATGATGCCAACCTCGAGAAATTTTTTCAGACTGCGATTCGGTTGAACTTAACCTACAATTTTGACAAGTGTGTCTTCCGGACCTACATGTGATACATTCCAGTCTTCTAGTTAATAAAAGCCTTGGTTTGGATCAACAAGCTTTTGATTCTTTCGACGTGCACTACACCCCTTGATCCCTTTAGCCATGAGGGCCACATCCATCTCCCTATCCAACAAGCTGTTCTCAATAATTTTAAAAGATATGGGAGTTCCTCAAATTCAGAACTCTCTGAGTGAAGAAGTTTAATTTTAATCTTTTTAATATAGAGATATAGTAATAGGCTCTTCCAGCCCATGAGCCTGCATCACCCAAATACACTCATGCAACTAATGAATCTACTTACCCTGTATGTCTTTGGAATGTGGGTGAAATAGGAACACCTGGAGGAAACCCACTGAGACACAAGGAGAGCAAACAAACTCCTTACAGACAGCACCTGATTCAAACTGGGTCACAGGCACTGTGCTATTTCATCTCATTTTGGTCCTAAGTGGCTTCCCCTTCTCCTTTAGCTGCAACCTCTTGGTCTGAATTTTGCCAACATTGGGAACCTTCTTCCTGCATTTACACTGTCTTGTCCTGTCAGAATATTATGTGTGTCTATTAGTCATCAGAGTACACATGCAATCAGATGCATTCAGATGAGGGCCAGCATGTTGTGAAATATTGGAAGGCAGCAAAGATTAACTTGGCAGGAACAGGGAGTGAAGATTTTGCAGATGGTTCAGTGGCCACAATGGACAGATTAACAAAAGAGTAGAGGAAGCAGTGCCCTACTTCGACAGTGCAAGGAAAGTAATTGGGTGAAGCTGGATAAGGTAAGGCAGAATGATTTATCACAGTCAGAAGCACATAATATGTAATGTATAAAATGAGTCAGAGTTCCTGATGTGGTAGGAATTTGGGGAGGGGACTTCAAACAAAGAAGTTGCAAGAAAGGCAGACATTTTGGAGCTGAAAGAGAAAGGGAGATTGGGGAATATTGTTGTATGTAGGAGATAGGGTGGCAGGATGCGTGGCAGAGGGACCAGTGAAGGAATGGGTGATGAAGGCAGGTTTGGTGAGATAGAAGGGGAGAGGCTTGGGGCAGAAACCCATTCACAATATGAGCTATCACAGAGAAATTCAAAATGAAGTACATATGGAGGTCGAGAGCAGCCATTCTCAAAGGGGCTCCTCGCACCTCTGCATCCTTCCCCACCCCGGAGGGGGTGGGTTATGGGGGGAGGGGGGGGAGCACAGCACATTTAAGTAAAATCCTTGTTTTGCTTTCACCTCATGAAACATAACAGTAAATATTTATGTAGTTGGTAGAAGTATGGAAAAAAACTAAACTTGACTGCTTCCCAGGAAAGGTGGCCATAGCCAAAAAAAGAGTATTAGCAAAAGACTTACATTGCTGTTGCCCAAATTTGCTGAACCTGGACAACAAGATAATTCATTACCATGGTACCAGTGTCAACCATTGTCACGTTATCCATAGCCCCACCCGTGGATTTGAGTGGATGCACATTGCCAAGTGGCAGAAGTAGGACATTATGTATAGGTGACATTTACACAGATACACACAATTAGTTTGCAAATGGAGGTGAAAATACAGACATTGCAAAGAATCTCAACCTATTTTAAAGCCTACCCCATATGAAGGGGAAATAATTGGTAGGCAGAATGGGGGAAAACTAGATATGCAACACTTGGTTGTCATATGATAATAATTCCATAACATGGTTGAGAGGAGGGTGAATTTGTTTATAACACCCATGGGTCAGCGTGAAAACAGGTGGGGAGAAAAGATGAAACAGACTGAAGCTCACAGCTAGGTAGTACAGCTCCTCAACAGATCTCTCAGTCTGGATTCTCTATACCACAAAGGTAGCAAATATAGTAGTGGTCTACTGTGAATTATTTCATGGACAACCCTGACCTCTTTATGGCAAAATGTCCTACCCACACCAGTCCCACCTGCCTGCGTTTACTCATATCCCTCCAAATTCATCCTACACATGCATCTGTCCATTTTTTTCATAAACATTGCAATAGTACCTGCTTCAACCACCTTCTCAAGCAGCTCATTCCACGCCCACACTACCCTCTGTGTGGAAAAAAGCTACCTCCAGGTTTCTATTAAATCTCCCTCCTCTCACCTTGAAGCCATTTCCTCTGGTTACCGATTCCCCTTCTCTGTGCAAAAGACTCTCTGCATTCATCTGATCTATTCCTCTCCTCTTTCCCAGGGCAGGAGTAGCAAACACCAGAGGACATCTGTACAAAGTGAAGGGAGGAAGGTTTACGGGAGACATCAGGGGTAAGCTTTTTTTTTACACAGTGTTGTGGGTGCCTGGAATGCATTGCCAAGGGTGATCATGGACACTGGAACAATAGAGGCATTTAAGAGACTCTTAGGCGCGTGGATGAAAGAAAAATTGAGAATTATGAGGTAGGAAGGGTTTAGTATTTTTTAAGTATATAAAGGTCAACACAACATTGTGGGAGAAAGGGGCTACACTATGGTGTAATGTTCTATGTTCCATGATTTTGTACACCTCTATGAGACCACCCCTCATCCTCCTATGCTCCAAGGAATAAAGCCCTAGCTTATTCAACCTCTCCCTATCACTCACAATTATTCACTCTGGAGCATTCAATGTTTGATGCTTTCCAAGTATCCTTTGTGAACACAAGCTCTGTGATGCTTGTTTTTTCATATGTCAACATATTATTGCTCATGCTATACCTGGTTCACTGACAGAATACAATCTTCAGATGATTACATTGTAGTTTTCTGGTGCTACGAGTTCTTGCCATGTACTGATGTGCCATTGTGGGCACTTCACTAAAAAGCCTTTTGAAATTCCTTGAATACAACTTGTCAGCTCCATTGCTCTCTATATATAGTACATCTTCCTGTAACTTCATTGAAAATATAATCAATTGCTGTTTAATTATGAACTGTCCCTAAAAAAAGAGCCCGTAACTAATCACAATTTGCTGGAGGAACTCAGTGGGTCAAACAGCATTAATGAGAGAAAAGGAATCATTAAAGTTTGGAGCCAAACCTTTTACCATGGCAAGGGTTGACCCGACATGTTGACCATTCCTTTTCTCCCACTGATGCTGCTCGACCAGTTGAGTTCCTCTAGCAGAGTGTGTTTGGCCTCAAATTCCAGCATTAACAGTCTCCTGTGATTCTACAGTCTGAGTTGACTTTTCTTTAACCTGTCCAGGTCAAAATAACTATTAACTTTGTCCCACATTCCAGTCTCTGCGTTTCCTCACTGGGGTTACACTAATTGACTTGTTTCAGGTTATGTCCTTAAATGTCCTTCTTTATAAAGCAACTCTCCAGTTCTCTGGAGACTTGCCCCATATTTGGAGATGGAAGGAAATGGGTCGTGGGCAAGCAGAGAGATTTAGTTTAATTTGGCATCATGTCCAACACAGACATTGTGAGCTCAAAACTTTCTACAAGTGTACCGTGGAGAGCATTCTGGCTAGTTGCATCACTGTCTGGTATGGAGGCACCAAATCTCAGGACAAGAAAATACTCCAGAGGGTTGTTAACTCAGCCTGCAACATCACAGGCACCAGACATCACTCCATTGAGGACACCTACATGAGACGGTATCTGAAAAAAGCAGCCTCTATCCTCAAAGTCCCCCACCCCCCAGGCCATACCCTCTTCACTCTGCTACCACTGGGGAAAAGATACAGGAGCCTTAAGATGAGCACTCAATGGCACAAGGACAGCTTCTTCCCCGCTGCCATCAGATTCCTGAATAATCAATGAAGCAAAGGCACTGCCTTACTTTTTGTGCATTATTATTTTTATTTTTTATATATTATTGTTGTAAATGGTACATAATATGAATGTTTGTACTGTGATGCCACTTCAAAACACCAAACTTTGTGACTTGTTCATGACAATAAATTCTGATTCTGATTCTGATTCTGAAGGGCCTGTTCCTGCTTTGTTTTATGAGAGCAATGAGGAAATAAAACAAAAGAGGAATAGAGATCTGGGGCAGATCAGCCATGAATGGGGCTGCAGACAAAGGGCTAGGTTATTTCTGCTCCCATTTCTTGTGCTCTTTGGGTCTCACCTCCCTCCCTTTCCACTCCTGATCCCCCTCTCTTATTCCTCTCTCCCAGATCCTGGGTCTCTTCCCATTCTTTCACTTTGTTCCCACTGCCCATATCTATTGAAAGGTTGTCAATGTAACCCAAGGTGTACATTGAAATTCAGGCCAGGCTGACCCTCTGGCCCCACTTCTGGGATTTCATCTGTGCCCATGTGTCCCTAGAGAAATAGAAAGTGATGTCCATAGGTACAATGGAGGATTTCCAGCACTGGTGGGCTCCACAGAGGCTTAAATGCATTCCAGATAGTGAAAACTGTGTTATAATTTGAACCTGTAAATATCGTGCAACAAAAAGTACTGTCATACTGAATTAATATGTGTTTTCTTGCAATCACTGAATAACCATCTTTGTTAAAGAAAATAAACAGTGTATGTTGAGGCACAGCTGCTCGCACACATTTAAAATGAGCATTATAAAGCCCCCAAACTGCTGGAGAGACACAGAGGGTGAGGCAGCGTCAGTGGAGGTGAGAGCAATGGTTAACTTGGTTGGTTGAGATGCTGCATCAGATTTGCCTCCATAGATGCCTAACCCACTGAGTTCCTCCAGCAGTTTGCTTTTTTGCTTCAGTCTCCAGTCTCTGTGTCTCCATGTTTGAAATGATCCACTTAAAGCAGTGAGATAATCATTTCTCACAGCCATGTCTGCAGACAAAGTGAACAGATTGATCAGCTCTATGTTTTATCCTGTTAAAGTGTAATGTGGAAAATGGGATGCAAAGTGCCTTGAGCAGTCTTACTTATAGCTTATTAAGGGTTATCCTATGTTGGACTTATCCTGGAATTACATCACCTCCTCACATGGACAACCTCTTCCAGGAGCAGAATTGAGAATGTCCTGCCTGGATGCATTATTGTGTGGTATGGTAGTATGAAGCATCTCACCATAAGTCTATACAGAGGATCATTAAAGCAGCTGAGAGAATCACTGGGATCCCTTTTTCCTTTGTAGATGACATTTACTGAGAGCATTGTTGAAATAGGGCTCAAGGAATTATAGAAGACCCTTTTCATCCAGTGCACAGCCTCTTCAACCCACTACTATCAAGAAGGTGGTACCAGAGGGGGAAGAGCTTTTCCCATGGTATGAACAGTATCCTGTAACTATGACAATTATCCCAAATATTTATATATATGTTATTTAGATTATATTTTTAATGTGATCTTTATGTACTGTGTAGGTGTGTGCTTTGTGGTCTGGAGAGACTATTTTGTTGGGTTGTAAATGTACAATCAGATGACAATAAACTTGAAATTGAATTACTTAAGTAAAAAAGGGGGAAAGGGTTCTTTCACCACTGACAAACATACACAACCCGACGAAACAGGTTTAGATGACGTAAATATTTACAAACTAAACCACATTGCACTTCTTCTATGGATGTGAATGCTCCAATGTGGGCCAATTTTGGCCAAATTCACACCTGATCCACTCAGGAACAATGTCACAAGCAGCTTCCAAGGCACTTTCCCAAAAGACGCATCAGGTAAACTTGTGCACTAAAATGAGTGGCCTTCCTCTCAGCCAATATGATGAACAGAAGTGGGACTTGGGCAGTCTTCTCTAGTGTTCTTTACACTGGAAACAATTTGGAAAAAGACTTGCTCAACTTGAACCAGGAATTAAACAGGAACGTCTGCAGACACTGTGATTGTAGTGTAAATAATAAAAATGCTAGAGAAACTCAGCAGGTCATGCATCATCCATAGGAAGTAAAGTGACTAATGTTTTTGGCCTGAGTCCTTTGTCAAGGTTTAAGCAAAAAGCAGGCAGGTACCTGAATAAAATGTCAGGGAAGGAGAGGAGGGAGGAATGGGCAGGGAGAGGACTATAGGCTAACAGGTGAGAGGTCAAAGGTGGATATAGGTGAGAAAGTAGAAGAGAAAAGAGCTAAGAATTTATAGGTAGGGGCTACTCTCTAATTGGAGAGGGTAGGTAGTGGGGAGCTGGAGTAAAGGTGACAGATAGGGAAAGAGAGAAATGAAGGAAGGATCTGATAGAAACTGGAGATGTTGATGTTGGGGAGTGCCCAGACATAATATTAGGGTTGTTCCTCCAACTTTCAGGTAGCCTCAGTTTGGAAGTGCATGGGGGCATGGATAGACATGTTGGTGTGGGAATGGTGTGTAGAATTAAAATGGGTAGTCCCTGAAAGGTCTCTGTTACCTGCTCAATGAAACAATCACCCTGTCTGCGTCCAGTCTTTCCGATGTAGAGGAAGCCATAACTGGAGCACTGGATGCAGTAGATTATCACTGAAGATTCATTTAGATTAGAAGGACTGGGGGCCCCAATGGTGATGAAAGAGATCTGGACACAGGTAGAATTTCTTGCTCTTCCAGGGGTAGTTAATGAGGGGGCAATAAGTGGAAAAAGATGTGTGGATGAGGGAGTCCTGGAAGGAGCAGAAAATGGAGAAGGGAGGTGAAGGGAAGGTGTATCTGGTGGTGAAATCACGTTGTAGGTGGTGGAAATCATGGAGGATAATATGTTGGATGCAGAGGGGTGGGGTGGTAAGTGAGGCCAAAGGGAATCCCATCCTTGTTATATCTTGGGGTGGAAGAGGCCAGAGCAGATGTGTGGGTAATAGAGGAGATGCAGGAAAGGCTGAGTTGATTGTAGTAGAAGAAGAGTCATGTTTTTTGAGGAAGAAGGACATCTCGAATGTTCTGGAATGGAAGAGCTCTTTCTTGGAGCAGATGTGATGGAGATGTAGAATTGAAAGGAATGGAATCCTTATAGGGGACAAGGTGTGTAGAGTCAAGATAGCTGTGGAAGTAGGTTTGTACAAAATATCTACAGAGAGGTTTTCTCCCGAGGTGGATACCGAGAGATTGAGAAGGGCGGGGGTTGCCAGAAATAGACCAAGTGAGTTTGAGGTTGGGGTGGAAATTAGTAGATAAAGTTAATGAGCTCATCATGGGTATATGAGGTAGCATTAACATAGTCAAAACTAGAACAGGTTTGGCTTTCTAATGAAGGAAGTTTGGATAAGCTGGGCTTGCAATTATTTCTATCTCCACCCTCTCTCTTTCATCTCAGGCCTCCTCTAGAGTTCAGAAGATGAGACTTTATTATCATGCACATAAGTACAATGTACAAATGCACTGTAATTCCCCTTGCTTGTAGCAGCTGCGCAGGTGCACTAATAATGACTAATTTGTGAAGATCAGAAAGAAATAGTTAACTTTTATAGTGTCTCCTTTCTCCTGTTCAAGGCTGTGCTGTATGAGGGTAAATCAGGACACATGATGCTGTTCCCTACAGTGACTTCAATCACAATCTTATTATTTCATTTGGAGATAAAGCTCTGTAACAGGCCCTTCCAGCCCATGAACCTGTGCTTCCCAAATACATAAATTACAAATCCTGTACATTTTGGAGGGGGGGAGGGGGAGAAAACTGGAGCAACAGAGGAAACCCACGCAGACACGAGGAGAATGTACTGGATTCATTCCCAGGTCGCTGGCATTGGTGCTCTCTCAATTTACTGGTTCTCTCCCACTGTCCCACCAGACCCTGGTCCCACCTGACCATGTCCCACCAGATGCCTGAAAGACCAGACCCTCATTCCATTAGACATCGGTCCTACCTGACCTCTGTCTACCAGATCCTGGTTCGACCCTCCCATCAGACCCTGGTCCCACTAGACCCCAGTTGCATCCTCCCAACAGAACCCAGTCCCATGAGACCCTGGTCTCATCACACCATGGTGCCACCAGACTCTGGTTCTGGGATGTCATGTTCTCCTGTGTATTCTGGAGAGAGTAATGCCCGGTAGCTCCTGAGACCACTTCACAATGCACATCTTGGCTCCACCAGGCAGCCTGATGGAAGCTGTGATCTGATCAATGACAGGGTTCCCCTGCAAGTAAACAACAGAGTGCTGTGTTGGTATCCCACAAAGTTCGCCAAACTAGGCGAGTAACCCTTCAACTGTGAAACAATTCTGAGCATCTTTGTATGTGCCTCTCTCAGCCATGATCCAAGATGATCAAACAATGCAGAACATATCTAAACTTAGACCATTTCTCCATATCCAAAGTAGAAATAATTCTCATCTTTTGTAGAATTAAAAATGGTTCTGAACTTTCTTTACTGCAGAATTAATTGAGGCATTTTCCCAGCAGTTTATAATGAATCTTTTTCTGTACTTGCTCAGATTAAGCAAGGAATGAACTTGAACATTAAAGCAATGGGACTTAACACTCAATATTTTCATGCCCTTCCCTCTTCCCGATACTTATATTGTCACGTAATATAACAGACAAAAAGTCACCATTAGTATTGCCCAGCATCCCAAGAGAAAGAGAAGCAAAAGAGAGTCCCTTCAGAGTGTCTGTGGATTCGCTTTCAGTGGTCCTGCACCCTCTGCAGCCACACAGACCTTTTCTATTTGTTGGCAGCCCAAACTCCAGGTCTAAACCTCCAATATGACCAGGAAGCCTTCAGCACCCAAGGCCCCTCAGGAGCCCTTTTTGCCCTCAGCACCATTTTGAATCCAAATTCTGATACCTGGTTCCTATGAGCTGATCTCCAGCAGCCCACAACCTGTGGAGGTCCTTCAACTGCAAGTCTCCTGCAGCCTGTGTGAGCCCCTTGCTGGTCTGCTGCTGTCATCGACCTGTAGGTTTGTTTCCTCTGCTTCTCTTTCTCAATAGGGGATGTATCTCCCCATTTTTATGCTCAATGACAGTCGGCTGCTCCCCTGGAGTCTGCAATCCCTTGAGGCCACTGCCAGCATAGATGCTGCTATCTTGGGCAGAGACCCAAGGTGCACAATTTTAAATAAAAATACCATCAGCTTCTTGAACAGGCTTTTTAAAGCCTGTATGGAACTGTTTGCATTAGGACCGGGTATTTCACCCTGCAGAGGAGTGCTATGTCTTCACTCCCCTCTCTCCCAGAGTCTCCACCAGCAGAGGCACTGCCATTTTTGTTTAATTACACTTGTACCCTTTATGAACTCTTCCTCATATCCTTGTACCCCTCCTCATACTCTTGTACCCTTCATCTCTTCCTCATATCCTTGTACCCCTCCTCATACCCTTGTACCCTTCATCTCTTCCTCATATCCTTGTACCCCTCCTCATACCCTTGTACCCTTCATCTCTTCCTCATACCCTTGTACCCCTCCTCATACCCTTGTACCCTTCATCTCTTCCTCATATCCTTGTACCCCTCCTCATACCCTTGTACCCTTCATCTCTTCCTCATATCCTTGTACCCCTCCTCATACCCTTGTACCCTTCATCTCTTCCTCATATCCTTGTACCTCTCCTCATACCCTTGTACCCTTCATCTCTTCCTCATATCCTTGTACCCCTCCTCATACCCTTGTACCCTTCATCTCTTCCTCATACCCTTGTACCCCTCCTCATACCCTTGTACCCTTCATCTCTTCCTCATATCCTTGTACCCCTCCTCATACCCTTGTACCCTTCATCTCTTCCTCATATCCTTGTACCCCTCCTCATACCCTTGTACCCTTCATCTCTTCCTCATATCCTTGTACCCCTCCTCATACCCTTGTACCCTTCATCTCTTCCTCATATCCTTGTACCCCTCCTCATACCCTTGTACCCTTCATCTCTTCCTCATATCCTTGTACCCCTCCTCATACCCTTGTACCCTTCATCTCTTCCTCATACCCTTGTACCCCTCCTCATACCCTTGTACCCTTCATCTCTTCCTCATATCCTTGTACCCCTCCTCATACCCTTGTACCCTTCATCTCTTCCTCATATCCTTGTACCCCTCCTCATACCCTTGTACCCTTCATCTCTTCCTCATATCCTTGTACCTCTCCTCATACCCTTGTACCCTTCATCTCTTCCTCATATCCTTGTACCCCTCCTCATACCCTTGTACCCTTCATCTCTTCCTCATACCCTGGTACCCCTCCTCATACCCTTGTACCCTTCATCTCTTCCTCATATCCTTGTACCCCTCCTCATACCCTTGTACCCTTCATCTCTTCCTCATATCCTTGTACCCCTCCTCATACCCTTGTACCCTTCATCTCTTCCTCATATCCTTGTACCCCTCCTCATACCCTTGTACCCTTCATCTCTTCCTCATATCCTTGTACCCCTCCTCATACCCTTGTACCCTTCATCTCTTCCTCATATCCTTGTACCCCTCCTCATACTCTTGTACCCTTCATCTCTTCCTCATATCCTTGTACCCCTCCTCATACCCTTGTACCCTTCATCTCTTCCTCATATCCTTGTACCCCTCCTCATACCCTTGTACCCTTCATCTCTTCCTCATATCCTTGTACCCCTCCTCATACTCTTGTACCCTTCATCTCTTCCTCATATCCTTGTACCCCTCCTCATACTCTTGTACCCTTCATCTCTTCCTCATATCCTTGTACCCCTCCTCATACTCTTGTACCCTTCATCTCTTCCTCATATCCTTGTACCCCTCCTCATACTCTTGTACCCTTCATGCACCCTTCCTTATACCTTTCATGCACCCTTCCTTATACCCTTCCTTGAACCTTTATTTATACCCTTCCTTGTACCCTTTCTTATACCCTTCGTTATACCTTTATTTATGCCCTTCCTTGTATCTTTCATGTACCCTTCCTTGTATCCTTCATGTACCCTTCCTTGAATCCTTCATGTACCTTTCCTTGTATCCTTCAGGTACCCTTTCTTGTATCCTTCATGTACCCTTCCTTGTACTCTTCCATGTATCCTTCATGTACCCTTCATGTACCCTTCCTTGTATTCTTCGTGTACCCTTCCTTATACCCTTCATGTATCCTTCCTTATACTCTTCATTGTAACTTTATTTATACCCTTCCTTGTGTCCTTCATGTACCCTTCTTCCTACCATTTACATTTCCTTACACCCTTCACTGTGCCCTTCATGTAATCTTCCTTTTACCTTTCCATTTATCCTTCACATACTCTTCCTTATATCCTTGTGCCCTTCATGTACCCTTCCTTAAACCCATCATTGCACTCTTCCAAGAGTGTAAGTTTGCCCAGAAGTTGTAATTACAATGCACAATCAATCTGAGCTGGTTGAGATCCATTCAATCACAGTGGACGGTATATTAGAATACATGCTGAGCTATGAATCATATAGGCAGGACATCTGAATCTAATGACATCCATGCAACATGGAGATTGATTTCCTTACTTACAGCATGATGAAACAGGCACACTGACAGCCAGAATAATCCAGGCTATGTCTACTTTGCTGAGGCAGATAGTTGCTTTTTGTTGAGGCGTATCCACTTCCGGTGCATGGGAAATGTTGCTGGGAATTTCTGGGCCTCTGGTCTCAGCAGGAACAATTCTGTTCAAGAAGCTTCCTGCTGCTGTTGACTGGGATTCAGTGAAGGTTGTCGACACCCCAAGTGTTGCTGAGGTTGGCAGAATGCCAGCCGTTAGAGCATCACTTTCCTTTGTGCCAGATGTTGAGGATAAAGTATAAATCCCAAACACGGCTGAGCGGTTTCGACTGCCGACTGTCAATAAATCCTGAAGTGCATCTTTGAAGGAGGAATGTTCAGCTGCTGTAACTAAATATGAATCCAAGTTTACACCTGTCAGTGATTTTAATGGCAAACTCTTAGAGATAGGGGTGACCTGTGCAAATGAGCTGATTGCCAAACTACTTGGCAAAAAAGGAAGAACCGGCGTCTGTAAAATCCCTTCTTCCATAATATTTGTTCCCTCAGCTTGTCTAAGATTTTTAAAGTCATGCAGGTTGTTGGCCTGACTGAGCCGACCTTCATCATTTGAGGATGTCAATCCAGTAGTGTTGAAGATATCAGGTGTACTTGAAAACAACTCAGCCTGATGGTTAACAGATAACGAGGTTGTGACAGGTTCCCTGTATGATCCAGTGGGAAATGAGGAACGCAGAATTACTTTTTTGTTCAGTAATGAGGGTTCGACTGAGTGATATCCATGAACATCAGGTGATCTCTCATCTCCACCCGTTAGTTCTGAATACAAAGCGTCTTGATTGTGCAAGGAAACGGTGTCTGCCACCGTTCTCTGATAATTCCGGGCGATGTACCATGGTGAAACTGACATGGTTGGCTGAAGGTCAATGGGTGTGGGGTCAACCAAGCTGGTTTCCATGCCCTTGGCGTCATGGATGAGCTGAAGATACTTTAAGGCATTCCCATCTGCAACTGAGGTCATGTGCCTGTTAGTACGGTCTGTTATCTTGGAATTGGCACTAGGTTTGGCTAAGATCGCTCTTAGGTCCATCAGATAACTCTGAGACATTGATTTGGGAGACAACTTGTGTGCTGTGGATATCAATTCTTCAGTCAGTGCCAGGATCAGAAGACCTAAGTGTAAAGAAGAAAGGTAGGTTATTTGCACTTACAATTGTGCGCATGTATTTGACTAGGGCTTCTCAATCTGTGGTCCATGGATCACTGGGAGTGCGTGGGTTGTTTGTAGGTGGTCTGTACCAGGGGACTTTGGAGGTGGAAGGGGGAGGGAATAGACCTCTCCACTCCTACTGAATGGATGAAAATTCTCCAAATATTTTCCCCTGAATCAGAACAAAAATGTTGGCAGAGGGTCTGATCTCACCAGACCCTTCTGGTGGTCTGTGGGCTGCTTACAGGTTGACTTCAGCAAGTGGGGGAACACTTTAGGTTAATGGTTTTCAAACTGCCCCCCTAAATTCACATTCCATTTTAGCAATCCCTATGCCATCAGTGCTCTGTGATTGGTAAGGGATTGATTAAGGCGGTATGTGAGTGGGAAGGGAAGGTTGAGAATCACTGCTCTAGATCCAATTATTACTGAAATATCTTGGTTGAGAAAAATTGTCATTGGCCCATTTCCTTTGGAGTTATGAAACTGTGCACATGATGAGTCAATTACGTATGATTAAAACAGTGGTTTTCAATATTTTTCTTTTCACCCACATACCACCTTAAGCAATCCCTTACTAATCACAGAGGACCTGTGGCATAGGGAAAACATAATGTGGAATATGAGTTAACAGAGGTAGTTTGCAAACCACTGCTTTAGGTGATCTCTGGTAAAATACAGGAGTCGTTGATGAGAGATGTCTGAACAAAAGTGAGGAGGGGGTGGTGAGGGTGGGAGATGATAGGTGGAGGGGGGTGGTGAGGGTGGAAGATGATAGGTGGAGGGGGGAACATCGCAGGACAGGGCAGGGAGGAGTATAGGCTTTGTGGAGAGAAAAAGGAAGTAGGAACTGGAATAACAAGTTAAAGGTGGGGGGGAGAGGGGGGAAAAAGGCAAGCTGATCACTGGAATGCAGTGAACTCAATGCCCATTCTTTGGGGTTGGAGAGCACCCAAATGAAAAATGAGGTGCTGCTCCTCCAATCCGTGGTGGGGCAGCATGAAAGGCCATCGACAGACACGTGAGCCTGAGAGTGCGACCCAGAACCAAAATGGTTGGCCATGGGGAGGCCGCTCCTGCCGTGTACGGAGAGGAAGCACTGAGTGAAGCAACCTCCCAATCCACAACTGATCCCTCCTATGCAGAGAAGGCCCCAGAGGGTGCACCGGATGCAATAAATGAGTTCTTTGGAGGTACAGGTGAAGTGTTGTTTCAGCTAAAAGGTCTGTTTGGGATCTCAGACCGTGGTGATGGAGGGTGAGTGGATGCAGGTATTATACCTCCTATGACCACAGTGGAAGGTGCTGGGGGGGGGATGTGATGGGTGGGGAGAGAAGAGTGGACAAGGGAGTCACAGTTGGAGCGATCCCTACAGAAGCTTGACAGGGGAGTAGAAGGAAAGATGTGTCTGGTGGTGGGGTCCTGTCGTAATTACCAGAAATTCCGGCAGATAATGTGTTGGATGTGGAGGCTGGTGGGGTGGGAGGTGAGTTTGAAGGGGGTTCTATTTTTATTGTTTCTAGGGATGGGGGGGGGGCTATGGCAGATTTGTGGAGAATAGAAGAGATGCGGGTGAGGGCCGAGTTAATAGTGGTGGAGGGGAAGCCATGTTTGTGGAAGAAGGCAGACATTTCAGAGGCTCTGGACTGGAAGACCTCATCTTGGGAGTAGATGCAGCGGAGATGGAGAAATTGAGAGAAGATGATAGAGTCCTTGCAGGGGTCAGGGTGTGAGGACATGTAGTCTAGGTAGTTGTGGGAGTTAGAAGGTTTGTAATAGATGTCAGTGGAGAGTCTGTCTCCTGAAATGGAGACAGAGAGATCCAGAAAAGGGAGAGTGACATCGGAGATGGACCAAGTGGGTTTGAGGTTCAGGTGGAAACTGGCTGCAAAACTGATGAAATTGATGACCTCATCACAGGTGCATGAGGCTGCCCTGATACAGTTGTCGATATATTGGAGGCAGAGTTGTGGGGGGGGGGGGGTCTTGCCTGTGTAGGCTTCGAGCATGTTTTGCTCTACAAAATGCACAAACAGGCAGACATAGCTGGGACCCATGCAGGTACCCATGGTTACTCCTTTAATCCGGAGGTAGTGGGATGAGTTAAAGGAAAAATTGTTAAGGGTGAGGACAAGTTCTTCCAGGTGGAGAAGGGTGGTGATGGAAGGTGACTGCTCAGGTCTGAGGTCCAGGAAAAAGCAAAGTGCTTTGAGACCTTCTGTGTGGGGAATGGAAGTGTAAAGAGATTGGACATCCATTGTGAAGTGAGTCCCGTTTTAGAGCTACCATACTTGGTCTAAAAATAATACAAAGTAAAAAAACTCCTCAACACAATCGTGTCAGTGTTAAATCATGTCCTGTTCCTCTGCATTCTCTACATGTCATCCAAGTTGTTTCCTATCATCAGACACTCTCATCTACTGATGATCCCATCCTGTCCATATCTGAGGATGATGTGCTTGCTGCCTCCAATCTCCTCTAACTTTGTCCCTGGGCAGCCCACACCCATCATCCCCCCACCTCTAACCTTGTCTCATGGCAGCCCACACCTATCACCTTGCTCTGACATCACCCTGAACGTTTCCTCCACTCACCTTGACAGACATACAGGTTAGTGGGTTAATAGGCTGTTGTAAAATGCCCTTTGTATGCAAGGGAGAAGTAGAATTTGAGAGGTGTTGATGAGAATGTGGGAGAATAAAATGGGATTATTTTAGGATTAGTATAGAAATGGAAGTGAGTAGGAGAGCGCATTCCCGATGAGCGTAAAGGCCTGTATCTGTGCTGAATTTCTCTACGACATGAGAGAGGCAGAGAGAAAAGGAAGCTGGAAGCTCACGATCCCTTTATACAAAATATCAACTGATTATAAGCATAATGAATTCCACTTCTCCCCAGGGAAGGAACTGTGACTAAAAAGCACTCCTGCTTAATTGGTAATTGGTTCAATCCTCCTGTAACCTTCGAGATCTAGTCAAACAAAATGAAAAGCATTCCAATCCAGATAGGTCAGGCACAAAGAAGTATAAACAGGACTGACTCCTCTAGAGTTAAGATATCTTGTAAATGGTTAGGATCACTAGAGAAGGGACCTATATGAATGACATAACATTATAAGACAATGTGAGTTACCTGCTGAGTGAATTGCTGGAAGATTTAACTTTATGAAGATTTAGAATTGTTTGGTTTTAAGCTGATGATGCAATTGTCAAAAGGGTTGTAAACATACAAATCAATTAGCGGAGTTATTCAGGAGAAACGAGGTTTAAAGTGAGAGGGATCAGAGGCAGCATCTTCCCACGGGCAGTGAGACTGCTGAATGACTGAATGAACTGCTCATACTAACCCTCCGAGACTCCACCATTTATTGAATAATGTTTATTTATTTTTATATACGTACAGTATGCATATACTGTGTGCTGTGGATATCATTTCACAGGCAGACATAGGTTTGATGACATGCATTGCTTGTCTGAATGTGTGTTATGACTGGTTGTGTGTTTGCATGTTTTTGCACCAAGGACTGGAAAATGGTGTCTGTCAGGATGTAATTGTACAATTGGATGATAATAAACTTGAACATGAAAGGTTTAAAAGGGACTTGGAGGATGGGGCGGGGGGGGGGTAGCCTGTTTACATAGAGGGTGCAGGGTGTGTGGAATGAGCTGCTGGAGGAAATGGCAGAGGTGGGGACAATTACAGAGTTTAAAAGACATTTAGGCAGTTACATGAGAGGAAAGGTTTGGCAGGGTATGGCCAATAAGACGAGCTCAGGTAGACACCATGATTAGCATGGACATTGGGCTGAATGGCCTGTTTCTGCGCTGTAATGCTCCAAACTCTCTCTGACTCCTTTTGTAAGAGCACAATGATCTGGATGTAATGGTGTGGTACCAGTTCTGATGAAAGGTTATTGACCTGGAATGTTATCTCTGAGCCCTCATCTACCCCATTTCCAGTCAAATCCCTTGCCAAATTTTTGATTGGTGTAAAAACAATCAGAAGCCTTTGTTTTTTTGTGAAGTTGCATAAACACAAGATATTGTGTGTTGCCCTTACTTAGCAGTTGGTGATGGAGGACCCGCGAGCTTTTCTTCATGGTATCATCTGCTCGAGCTTGTCCTGTGCTTTACTCATGATTCACTCTAGAAATTAAAAAAAAGACAGTGTTAGTAGAGGTTTGGGAATGAAAACACTAAGTCCTCGAAAATCACAAAGCACTCCAGGTGTCATAAATCTGAAGTAAAACAGTAAGTGCTGGAACACTCTGTAGGTTCGACAGTGTCTATGGGAAATAAATTGTCGGACACTAGGGAGCGCTGACGAACATAGTCACCTTGGGTTCCAAGCCTGTAGTCCCCAGCATAGGTGAATAAAGAGGTGATGAAGGCAATAAGGATACCTAGCCTTCATTAGCCACAACAAGGAATATAATAACATGGCAAGGCAGCTGCAAAGTATCGGGCAAGGCATCCATACTGAGGATTATCAAAATAGCCGAGAAGATTATTGGGGTCTCCCTTTCCTCTATTGATGATATTCAGGAAATAAATATACTTAAACAGGGCACAAAGAATTATTAAAAAATCCTTTCCATCCAGAGCACAGAATCTTTGAACCAACACTATCTAGAATGAGGTATAGGAGCATCAAAATCAGGACTCCCAGGCCAGGAAATAGCTTCTTCCTGCAGGCAGTGAGTTTGATGAACTGTAACTGAGTAACTTATTCTAAAATATTTAGATAGATATATTTTATATTAGGGTGTATATTCGTGTATATATGTGACTTTTATCTGCTATGTACTGTGTACATAAGTGTGTGCACGGTAGTCAGGAGAAACACATCTGGTTGTATGTGTTCAATCAGATGTCAATAAACTTGAACTTATTAAGAGCTGGTATGTCTTGTTACAGTTTTACATTGGTCAGGCTACACCTGGAATAATGTGTGCAGGACTGATCACTACTGTAGTCAAGTTTATTATCATCTGATTGCACAAGTACAATGCGACAAAACAGTGTTCTCAGGTCCTTGGTGCAAAACATGAAGTTGCACAGCCAGACATAACTCACATACAGACAAACAATACATATGCAGTACAAGTATTCATACATTCAAATAAATAAATAAATAGATTTTGTTTCATGAATATTAAAGTCTCGGATGATTAATGTGAGCAGCTCCTTCTGTCGTTCAGTATTCTCACTGCCTGTGGGAAGAAGCTGCTCCTCAGCTTGGTGGTGCTGGCTCTGATATTCCTGTATCTCTTTCCCAAAGGGAGCAGCTGAAAGATGCTGTGTGTAGTGGGGAAGGGGTCCTCAATGATTTTGCGCACCCTCTTCAGACAACGATCCTGGTAGATCACATCAGTGAGGGAGGGGGAGGGGTGGAGAGAGACTCCCATGATCCTCACTGCCACTCTTCTGGTCCTATGGATTGACCTCTAATCCACTTCACTGCAGCTGGTCAGGAGGCTTTTAATAGAACTCCTATAGAAAGGTTTACATAATAGTGGCTGGTAGACTTGCCCGCTTCAATCTTCTCAGGAAGTGGTCGCTGTTGTGCCTTCCTGATAAGTGAGAGTTGCGTGTCTAAGATAGGTCACGAGTTAACTCCACTCTCTCTACTACAAAGTTGTTGATGTGGAGGGTGGTCATTCCTGGACCTTCTGAAATCCACAATTATCTTCTTTGTCTTATCCACATTGAAGGTCAGGTTGTTCATCTTGGACCATATCACAAGATTTTGAAACTTTTCTCTGTAGTGTGACTCCTGGTTGTTTCTGATGAGGCCAAATGGTGTTGTGTCATCTGCAAACTTGATGACACTGTTGGAGCTGGATCTGGTGATGTAGTTATTAATCAGTAGGTGAAAAGGTAGAGGTAAAGACACAAAATGGAGAAGCTCAGCAGGCCAAACACTGTCCTTTATGTAGCAAAGGCAAAGATACATCACTGACGTTTCGGGCTTGAGCCCTTCATCAAAGTATGAGAAATTGCAGATAAGCATCCGAACAGAAGAGTAGTGGGGGCGGGGGGGGGGGGGGGGGAGGGAGTGGCAAGGCAGGAGATGATAGTTGGAGCAAGGAGGGAGGGGACTGCAGCAATGAAGGGGAGGGGGGATGGTAGGGCTGTGTGGACAGGAAAGAGGGAGGGGAAAGAAAAAGCAAGTAGGTTTAATGGAAAGCACTAAATGTTCATACCATGTGGCTGGAGGGTGCCCAAATGGAAAATAAGGTGTTGTTCCTCCAATCTGCAGGTGGTCAGGGTGGGTCAGTACATAAGGCCTTGGACAGACATGTGAGCATGGGTGCTTGACTCGGAATTGAAGTGGTTGGCCATGGGGAGGTTGCTGTGGTGGCAAATGGAGTGGTTGTGCTGAGCGAAGCGATCTCCCCGTCTGCGACTGGTCTCTCCGATGTGGAGCATGCCACAAAGGGTGTACTGGATGCAGTAAATAAGTGTTGCTTCATGTAAAAGGCCTGTTTGGGGCCCTGGACAATGGTGAGGGAAAAGGTGTGGACACAAATGTTGCACCTCCTGCAGGTACAGGGGAAGGTGCCGAGGATGCGATGGGTGGAGAGGGAGGGATGAGTGCATGAGGGTATCACAGAGGGAGCAGTCCCTGTGGAAGGCTGAGAGGGGAGGAGATGGAAAAATGTGTCTGGTGGTGGGATCCTGTAGTAAATGCTGGAAATCCCTGTGGATAATGTGTTGGCTGGTGGGTTGGTACGTGAGGATCGGGAGATTGAAGCACACAGGGACGATGGACTGTTGCAGTGAGGTGTTGCAAATGCTCGTAAAGTCCTCCATCAATTGGTCTGTGCATTCCTTCAGTACTCCACCAGTATGTTGTCTGCCTTTGTGGGTTCACCTTGGATAGGGTTCTCCTCACCTTGGCCAAGGCTATGCAAAGGGCTCATTCATCAGGTGAACATGGAGCTTCCTTTGGCGTCTTTGGAAGGATATGAATACACTGGAGAGGGTGCAGAGGAAATTGTCCACTGGACTGAGGCTATTCAGTTATAAGGAGGGACTGGATAGGCTAGGCTTGGTTTCCCTAGATTGGAGGAAATCCTACAGACGTACAGTGAGTTGTGAGGGAGCTAGATTGGGTAGAAAGAAAACAAACTTTTCTCATGTTGGGAAAGAGAAGAGGCCTAGTTTAAAGTGAAAGGTAAATGGTTTAGAAGGGATCTAAAGGGAACACCCTGCCTGAAGAAGTGGCAGAGGTACATACTCCTTTAATGTTTAAGAGGCATCTAGACAAAGCGGAGAAAGCTGCAGACCTACTGGTGATAAATAGGAGTAATGTAGATAGGTACAAGTGATGGAATGCACACTGTGGGCTGAAGGGCCTGTTTCTGTGCCGTCTGACTCCGTAACTCTATGAATTTTCCTCTTTCTCAATTCTGTCCAAGTGTCCCAAAACTGAAACGTTAACTGTTTTTATTTTGATAGATACTGCCTGTCCCATTGAGTGTTCTGGACTCGGGTTTCTTACAGCTTCAGAATCTATTCCCATCAATTTCAAGCTCTCAGTTGTAGGTCTGGAGGGAAACAGTGAAAGCACTGCAAAACATGCAGGGTCTCAACTGAGCTTAAAATTGCCATATTGCCCATCTGAGCTAGTCCCAATTTCCTGCACTTACCTTTAAACTTATTTACAACACAGTAGAAGACGATTCCACACCAGTTAACCTGCCTCTACCACTTCCTCTGGCAGCTCGTTCCACATACCCTGCAATGTCTGAGTGAACAACATGCCCCTCCAATCCCTTTTAAATCTTTCCTCTCTCACCTTAAATCCATGCCCTCTCATTTTAGATTTCCCTCCCCTGGGACTATTTAACCATGGCTCTCATGATTTTGTAAATGGACATAAGCAACCCCCTCCTCCCTCAGTCTCCTAGGTTGCAGGGAGAAGGTCTTACTCTCTCCTTATAACTCAAGCCCACACCTCTCCCCCACCCCATTGTGGTAATTTCCTCGTGAATCCTTTTTTTCTCCAGTTAGGGAGAATGACTTCCAGGGAAATATAGGTTGGTGTGGTAGCTCTTCTGAAAGCTGGAATGGATCTGATGGGCTGAATGACCTCTAGTGGTAAATAGGATTAGTGTGTTTGGTGTCACTGGATGCATGGTTGTCATCATTAACACTGTCCTTTATCCATATTTTATTACTCTTTGTCTCAATACATTGTCCCCTGAATATTTAAAGTTCCAGATTCCTGTCTGTACATTGTCTGCTTCTGCTGTATCATTCTTGCATGGATTACAGGAATACACACGGTAACCACACTGCACAACACCTGACAAGGAATCTATGAAATGGTGAATTAGTTCCTTTGATCAGCACTTCAAAACAATATCCTCACCTTATAAATGCTTTTTTTATAAAAAAAGAACTCAATGAATCCATTACTGTTCAATTATTCTTTTTCCATTTTAGTCTACGTTCCCCCACGAACCCTGCAATACTCTGCCTGCTTCTCACTGCTCAATGCACAAACTCCAAAATTAATCTGCAACCATCAAAAAGATGCCTCTTCTACGGACAGTCTAATTACCCACTGATAATCTTCCCTCTCCAGTGGTGGTTCCCAGCTACTGTTTCACAATCATCGTAACCCCTGAGCTGAACAGCTGAAGCCAAATTTCAGTTAATTTACAGTTGACAAAAGCCATGTTAAGCACAGAAGGACTTCATGTGTTACTTTCCAATGTTCTCCACTCTACAGAATCTGTCTTCTTAACTATATTTAATTCACCTCAGCATATTGAGAATTTCACATCTACTCATTTCCCTTATTTAAAGCTAAATTAAGTCCAAGTGTCTCACTTCTCAAGCTTAATGACAGATTTAAAATCATTCAATGTAATTTTTATTTTTTTTAAAGAGATACAGAACAGCATCAGGCCCTTCTGTCCCATGAGCCCATGCTGCCCACATATACCAATTAACCTACAGACTCCATATTTTTTGGAGGGTGGGACTAAATTGGAGCACCCAGAGGAAAATCATTCAGATACATGGAGTAAGTATAATTTCCTTCCAGACAGCGCTAGATTCAAACCCAGATTGGTGGCCCTGGTACTCCAATCCATTGCATATGCGCCAGCCAGCACTAGCGCATGCGCGCAAGAAGAAACATGGCCATGTACTGCTTACAGACCCCAGGATGCCACATTTAACACAGTAAGTGCCCCCTTTCTGCCCCTTTCCCCCCCCCCACCACTGAGCAAGTTTTCGAGTGGCAAATTGAGACCCCCCTCCAATTACCCTAATACCCTCCCACCAAGACTTGTTCTGGTGCCGGCCCTGAGCAGAAGGATTCTAGACTGTGCCCTTCTACACACAGCCCTCATGTAGAAGCCTCTGTGCATCCCTTAGCACATATTCCTGCAGCTTGGGATATGCCAGTCAGCAGCATTCCCTCTCCGACATGTCACTGTGGTGGAAGACCAGAGAGTTTCAGGCAGATCTAAGGGTGTCTTTCACTGAATTGATAATTTTCCAGCCGCTCTGGATGTCTGTCTCTGCATGCAACTCTGGGATCAGACCATAAATTAGAGAGTCCTCTGTGACACTGCTCTTCACAATGAGATCCTGGCAAATGTGGATGACTCCTCTTAACTGGGGAGCCATCTTGTGGTGAGGTGGACATGGATGATGAAAGGCATCACTGCCTTCAAGACGCCAGCACAGCCTTTGGTCAATTGACACACACACCCGCATATCCACCCACTGCCACCCGCGCATCCACCCACTGCCGCCCGCACATCCACGCACACGTGCACACATCCACCCATTGCCGCGGACACACATCCACCCACTGCCGCGCACACACACACACTCCCCTGCACTGATCCATGTCCTGAGACTGGGACTAAAAATAATAACCTGACGTTAAATGACTGAAAATCACTTTAAACAAAATCTAGGACATGCTGGAATCTGGAGCAAAACACCATCTGCTGGAGGAACTCATTGGGTCAAGCTGCATCAATGTTTTGGGTTCGAGCCCTTCATTCTAGCCCAAAATGCCAGAGTTCTTCCAGAAAATTGTCTTATAAAAATCTAAACAAATTAATTTATCATTATGTAAGTAGCTGGTTTCTTAGAAGGCAGATTTTTAAAATATTTAATATTTTTGTTGTGTTTTTAAAAACAACGAACACCTATCTTGAATGTCCATGAAAAGGCAAAATTAATCAAGAAGTAAAAAGCCAAAAATTGTGGATGCTGGAAATCTGAAATTTAAAGTGGAACAGAAAATGCTAGGGCAGCACGGTTACCACTGCAATTAGAACAATGCTCATACAGTGTCAGTGACCCTAATGCTGCTTTTGGTAAGGAGATTGTACATTCTCTTCATGACCCGTGTGGGTTTCCTTCGGGTGCTCTGGGCTTCCTCCCCCCCATTCCATAGACTTTTGAAGTTGGCAGGTTAATGGGTAACATGAATGTATTTGGGAGGTACGGGTTCGCAAACCAGAAGGGACTGTTACTGTGGTGCATCGCTAAATTTAACATTTTAATTTCATTGTAATTAAGACATTTATGACATTGAAAAATTATTTACACATAAGTAAATGTGTCCTAACCCAGGTTTAATAGAATCTATTGTGAAAGTAAAGCAAATTCATAACATCCCATGTATTTCAATATCTGGCCTCTGTGTGAGACATCATTTATCTGGAGCAGAAGGGAAATTTCATAAGGGTCATGAGGTCTACATTTAATTACACATGAGCAGTATTCTGCAGTTGCTGGATACTTTAATCAGAGTGAGTGCTATTGGCCTTTTCATTATTTCACCAGTATACCATTTATAAGATAACCAGTCTGTTTTTCATTCCATTGTTGCTTCTGAATCATTGGGCCCCGAGCTCCTTTCTGAAGGACCCCTCATTGAATGGACTGTACCACATGTTTTGAAAGGTGGGAGGAAACCAGAGCTCCTGGAGGAATCCCTTGCAGACACAGGGAGAACATCCAAACTCCTTACAGAGAGCATGGCATTCAAACCCCAGTACCAATCGCTTCCACTGTAACAGCGTTGCGCTAAACGCTACACTAATCATGAAGCCTATTACCTGGAACAATTATTCCAACAGAAATGAAAAACCAACATTAAAATATCTGTCATATTTGAAATAATTAAGCACAGACAAAACCAAAATAATTTATATTTATTGTGAATCTGTAAGGAGATACATGTAAATGTCTGAGGAATAATAAATAACTGATGTAAAAAATTATAATAAGTAATTTATATCTTATATTAATTGTATTTGAGATAACTTATTTACATAAATCTTGCCAAATTTGTTGATCTATTAATATATTTAAATCTTGGTCCCATCTTTCTTTTGACTTAAATAAAAGTAATTAGATGTTTTTTTCTTGAAACATCATATATGCTATTGAAATAATTTTTTAAACCAATCCATCAACAATTAACTGTTCTAAATCTGTAGTATCTTTTAAAACCACATCAGATCCTAATTTCTCTCTTAATTTAGTTTTTAATTGATCAAATAACATAAATCTACCATTTTCATAACAATCCTCTATTTTAGAAGTTCCTTTATTATTCCAAATATTCAAAAAATGATCATCTTTTGAAAAAATTAAAAGAGGATTAATCAATGGAGTCTTTAAAGGCAAAAGATTTCCATCATTTTCTAACTTGACTTTATTCCAAACATTAATCAAATGTTTCAATAATGGAGCATCCCTGTCAATAGTCATTAATCTTGGTTCCCATTTATAAATAAATTCCTCAGGTATTGTTTCTCCAAACGTACTTAATTCAATTTCCACCCATGTTGGTTTGATTTTCCCAAATAAAAAAACAAGAAACCTTAATTGTGCTGCTTTATAATAATTCTTAAAATTAGAAAGCTGTAATCCACCTAATTCATATTTCCATGTTAACTTTTTCTAATAATATTCTTGCCATCTTCCCTTTCCAAAGAAATTTCCTTACTTGTTTATTTAAATCAGTTATATATTTCACCTCAGAAATTGAATAGATGGAAATCAAATATATTGGATCAATATTTTAGATGTGGCAAAGATATTGGAACCTTTAACCATTCCACATGGTCTTGTTTAAAAGTTAAACCTTTTTGGATTTCTATTAGCAAGTTTTTACAACGAGTTAAGGGTGTTGTTTTTCTGTTAAATCCTGAATTATTGCTGATGGGAAATTTTGAGAATATTATTCCTAAATTTTCTTTAGCAGATTTTCAGTTGAAATTTGTTAAAATAGCTCTGGTGATGGCAAGGAAATGTATTGCTGTTACTTGGAAATCAGATGTTTCATTAACATTAGGAAGATGGCAAACAGAGATTCAAAGTTGTATTCCACTAGAAAAATTACATAATAATCTGAGGGGTGTATTTTTAAAGATTTGGAGCCCGTTTGCTCGAACAGTGGGATTAAAATTATAAATAATTCCTCCAGATAAGTGAAGTTTTCCCTTAAAATAAATAACTTTTTTTTTTAGAAGAATATTTTTATTTTGGATCTTTGAGCATCTTCTGAAGCAATCCAATTCAATATATGTTATTATATATTTTAGTAATTAGTTTTTTTTGGAAGGGTAGTAGGGGTTGGGGTGGGAGGAAGGGATTAGTTGGTGTTTAGATGTGTTTTTTCTTATTCTTTTGTAGTTTTTTTTTATTTTGTTTTTCTATACAAATCAACATGTATTTATGAGTTTTATAATAATGTGATTTATGATTTTACTAATTGTTATATATGTGTTGATTCTAAATAAAATATTCAAAATAAAAGAGATACTGTAGCCACGCACTACTCGAAAGAAGATACACATATGTAGTGTAGTCAGGTTAAGCTTTGAGTTTTATTAGGGCTCAGGCCCAACTTTTATACTTGCACTGTTCCTGCCATGGCCCCCCTTGGCTGACATCACAACATGCATTAAAAAAGCAGGTTTGCAACACGTGGGTACTTTCCTGCATAACAATGCCCTTCTTCCTTGCATGCTGTCCCTGTCTGTTGGCTGCGCAGCATGACCAGCTCCATTTTGGGGTTGCTGGCCTTTAAGCTGCCCTTGCCATTTGCTTATTAGGCCAGTGCCGCTGCGCAGGCTGCTGGCCTTTGGTTGTGCTCACCACCTGGAGCGCCGGCTCAATTGCTGAGTCAGCGGGCCACCACATGACACCCCCCCCAAAACCGGCGGTATTGTCCTTGGTGCCCAGAAGCAAAGTCTCTGCAGCCTTCGATGTCCTGCCTCTTCAACGTGGTGCTGGTGTCTCGACTAGGCGTGCCAGGTCCAGGTGTGCCAGCTTCAGCCTGTCTGTGGTGAAGACCTCCATCTTGCTTCTGACCTCCAGCTTGAACGTGGCCCCGCTGTTGCAGATTACCCGGAACGGACCCTTGTATGGCCTCTGAAATGGTGGACGATGTGGATCCTTGCAAATGAAAACTTACTCATAGTCCTGCAGGTCTTTGGGTGCATTGGTCTTCTCGTGTCTGTGCCTGGAAGGTTGAATGGTTGAAGGTTGCCGACTCTTTCACTTAGCCTGCTGAGGAATGCTGCAGAGTTGTCCTGTTGTCCGCTTGGGGATGGTACAAATTCTCCCAGGATCACCAGTGGAGCTCCGTAGATGAGTTCGGCCGAAGAGGTGTTGAGGCCCTCCTTGGGTGGTGTACAGATGCCCAACAGTGCCCACAATAGCTCATCTACCCAGTTGGGTCGTTGGAGTCATGAGCGCGGTTTTGAGGTCCCTGTGGCATCGCTCCACCAACGCATTGGACTGTGGGTGGTAAGCTGTTGTATGATGCATCTGGGTACCTGGTGAGGTTGGACCACAGATTGAAGGTGAACTGGGCCCCTCAGTCGGATGTGACGTGGGACAGTAACCCGAATCATGCCACCCAGGATGAGGGCCCTGGCTCACGAGGTTGTGGACGTGTCAACCAGCAGGACTGCTTCTGGCCACCTGGTGAAGCGGTTAACCATCGTGAACAGATAGCGGAAACCCTGGGATACCGGCAAGGATCCTATTATGTCCATGTGGATGTGGTCAAACCTTTGTTCTGCGGGCTCGAAGTGCTGAGGTGGGTCTTGGTATGCTGCTGTACTTTGGTTGTTTGGCACTGAGTGCCTTTCCCATCCGCTGACCTGTTTCCAAAAATCCATGCCACATGTATTTGCTGGCCACCAGCCAGACTGTGGTCCTAATGGATGGGTGAGCCAGTCCGTGGATGGAGTCAAAAACCTGTCATCTCCAAGCCACCGGAACGATGGGTCTGACCTGACCAGTGGCCATGTCACATAGGTGGGTGGAATTACCTGTGGCAACTGAGATGTCCTGGAGCTGCAGTTCCAAATGGTAGTTCTATATTGGGGCATCTCCTTGTCTTTCTGCTGCGCCTCCCCCAGTGTCACGAAGTCCACTCACCTTGATAGCGCATGGATACTTTGTCTGGATGATGTACTCCAAGATGTAATACAGGTATCGTTGCTGGCGGGCCGACCAGGGATCCGAGATCTTAGCCAAGGTGAAAGTCAGGGGCTTGTAATCTGTAAAAGCTATGAAGGGCCTGTCCTTTAGGAAGTACCTGAAATGGCAGGTGGCTAGGTATTGCACCAGAAACTCTCTATCGAAAGTGCTGTACTTCATTTCTGGAGGCCGCGGATGTTTGCTGAAGAAAGCCAGTGGCCACCAACTTCATTTGATCTGCTGCTCCAGAACTCCGCCGATCGCCATTCTTGAGGCATCCACTGTCAGGGTCACTGGAGCATCTGTCCTGGGATGAGGCCCAGGAAGTCGATGGCCTCCATTCCAAACTGGCATTTGGCTGGGTTGATCGTCAGACCGAACTCGCTCAGTCGGATGTAGAGGTTATGGAGGTGCACCATATACTCCTGTTGGTTCTTACTCACCACCAGGATGTTGTCCAGGGTACACGATGATGCTGTCCAGAACTCATTCCACTGTGTCCATGAGTCGCTGGAAGGTCTGTGTGACGTTCTTTAGCCTGAACGGCATACGGAGTAATTAGAAGTGGCCGAATAGGGTGATGATGGCAGTCTTGGGGATATATTCAGGGTGTATCGGGATCTGATGATATCCCTGCACGAGGTCCACCTTGGAGAAGATCTTTGTCCCATACAAGTTAGCCGCAAAGTCCTGTATGTACGACATGGGTATTGATCTGGTGTTGTGGCCTCGTTGAGCCGGTGGTAGTCACCACATGGTCTCCAACCCTCAGTTGCTTTGGGAACCATGTCCAGGGGAGAAGCCCATGGGCTGTCCGACTGCCATACGATGCCAAGTTCCTCCACCTTTTTGAATTCTATTTCGCCAGCTGGAGCTTCTCCAGAAGAATGCGTCTTGCCCTTACATGGAGCAGCGGGCCCTGGGTCAGGATGTGAGGCTGAATTCCATGTCAGGGCATCACCGTGGTGAATTTTGGGTTGACCACTTCAGGGAACTTGTCCAGGGCCTCTGTACGGAGTCCATGTGGAGTGCTGGGAGCCTGGCATCTTTGAGGGGAAAGGTTTGAAAAGTCTTGGCATGGACCAATCTCCTTCCTTTGTGGGCTGTGGGCGCGCAGTAATTCTGCCCTGAGGAGCGGCAGCCAGCATGACGGCTGACGGCAGCCTGTCCAGGTGGAGCAGGTATGCAATGTAGGCAATGAAGGCAATGTACGCACCTTCTGTTGGGGGCTCCTGGAAAACGTTGGCCACCCAGCCTGTTGTATCCTGGTCCAGGGTGTTCACCACATGGAAGTATTGGGTGGATTCTGCTGTGATCTGCTGGATCTGGAACTGCCCTCAGCTTGGCCAAACCACATGGGTGGTTGATTCATCCAGAAGGTCGTCAGCTTAAGAGCAACTTAAGTTTTGACTGCTGCCTGTTCATTCATTGCTGGGTTTAGATGCCGTCTAAACTGTCAGCGTCACCAATTGTAGCTGCGTGCTACTCAAAAGAAGACACAAACACGTGGTGTAGTCAGGTTAAGCTCTGAGTTTTATTAGGGCTCAGGCCCGACTTTTATACTTGCACTGGTCCCGCCATGGCCCCCCCCTTGGGTGATGCCACAACATGCATAACAAAAGCGGGTTTCCCATGTGCGGGTACTTTCCTGCATAACAATGCCCTTCTTCCCTGCGCGCTGCCCCTGTCAGTTTGCTGTGCAGCAAGGCCAGTACCATTTTGGGGTCGCTGGCCTTTAAGCTGCCCTTGCCGTTCACTCGCTTGTTCACTTGTTGGGGCCAGTGATGCTGCACGGACTGCTAGTCTTTGGTTGCGCTTGCCACCTGGAGCAACAGCTCGATCCCCACTGCGGCAGGCCGTCATAATACATGTAAATGCAGTCTCTCAGGTTGGTCAGAATGTTGTTCCTTTGTCCTGATCTGCACAAGGCGAAGTATGTAGAAATAATGTAAATGGTCATGCTGGACTAGAGACATGTTAAAATAAAATCATATTCAACTCATTTCCATTTCTGTAAATGGCACTTAACACCTTCATTCTTTCTTCCACTTGTGCTATTTTTGGAATGTAATTAAGCGGCATAATATTTTGGCTAAAGACAGTTTATGAGTTTGAAAAACCAATATCCACTGTAAGTGTGTCAATGTGCTGACAATAAAAACAATTAAAGAGATTTTAAACACAAGCCTGATGATGTGGCACTTTTGGTATTTTGAGTACTTTAAAATGAAACTATGAGTGCTATATCACAGTGTAGAGCTCAGATTTCATTAAAGCAAATCGTATCAAAGGAGTAAACACTGCAGACAATGCACATTTTAAAAATAGGTCCAAGTAAATGGGCACTGGTAATGCCACAGTTATAAAGCAATTAAATGAGTTAAACTTTATTTCAATGCTTTTGGCACTCAGGATTCTAATTGGGCTGATTGGAGGTGACAACATTCGCTGTTCTGAAACAAATGGCTGGAAAATTACATCTTGAACTTGTGCTGCAGATCTGAACTGAGCTGTGTAGATGACCTTAGTGCATTTGTTATTCCATTCTATTGCCAGTGCCCAGCATTGGATTTCTATTATTTATGCAGTCTCCAACAAGGTACCAATGACACTATCCCTTGTGGTCCAAACATCCAAACCAGAGCAGTATGAGTATGGGGTGAACAGGCGGTGAAGGTGATTAAGGAAGAAGGTTAGGTGGAGTGCAGGAATTGAGTTACTGGTTCCTAATTGGTGCGTTTGAGTGCTAAGAGCAAGATGCTGATGAGGCTACCTTCTGGAGGAGCAGGGCTACTTGGTTAATCCCCAGCTCCTGGCATCCACACTTAACTAAGCATGTAGAAGCTTCATAAGTTGCCAACTTCTTTGAGCCTTAACAATATTGGGAAGCAAATGGTATAAGCTGACTGGAAAATTTGGAGATTCCAAAGTCCCATGGCTCACTTTAATTCCCCAAACCCATCAGCAATGTATGCATTAATGATTTGAAGTCCTTCAAAAAACACCAGAGCTTTTCAGCTCCATCAGCCAGATGTATGATCTCATCCAGAAATATTGACCATCTGCAGGTCTATGCAGAGCAGTTGTGTAAAATTGTGTCCACCAAGATGTTCTAAATTTCATCACGTCTGGCATGGGATGAATTTTGCAACTCCGTCAAAATACATCACACTCCATACAAGGAGCAGATTCTATACCACTAACATTGCAGTTACATCAGATTAATAGTAATTGACCCGAAGCATCAGCTCTGCCTTTCCCTCCACAGATAGTGTCTGATCTGCTGAGTATTCCAAGGACATTCTGTCTTATTTCCCTTTCATAAAATTATGTTGATTCTACGTAATTGATAAATGATTTTATAAATGACCGATTACCACCTCCATGGGTTCCTGAGAAGCTGAGCAGTCCACCACTACCTGTTACCTTTAACCCACTTTTCTGTGCTGCATTGTAGTTTTCCAGTCCACCTTTGGAAAACCTTTCTGAAGCTAGGGAACCTTGGAAGATCACAGCCAATGGATCCATCAGCTCTGCAGCCTCTACTAAGTTACAGGGTATTTTTCAGCTCACGGTCCCAATAGTTTACCCGATCGTCCTTCAACCAAGAATGATTGTTGTAATTTTCCTCTTGCATTTGAACCCTTACTTTCTATTTTTTTTTCAGCATGTTCTTTGTGTGAAGAGGTGAATAATATCCATGGTTGAGGAACTTCCTTGGATCTGACAAAAAAAATGGTGGCTTGATATTCTGCAATGGGTACATCACCGTTGTCTCCCTAAAGCCTTTCAACTTCCTAAAGGAACATGTTAAGGGTAGGAGGGAACATTTGTCAGAATACTTCTGGCTGCAATAATGTGCTGGACTCGAGATGCATAATTGATCACAAACTTGCACATCCTCGACATCCAATAATGTCGATACACTACAGCATGCCTTCCAACATCTTATCCTGCTTCCACTGACAGTATCTACACATCATGGACCATTTCCAACGGGAGTATGGGCATTAACTTTCTCAGGGCTATTTGTTTAAACAATATATAGGTGCTATAACAGTGCCAATGACCCATGTTCGAATCTGGTACTGCCTGTGACCTGCGTGGGTTACCTCTGGGTGCTCTGCTTTCCTGCCACCCTCCCAAATGTATAGGGTTTGATAGGTTAATTGGGTGGTGTATGTTTCATGGGCCAGAAAGGCCTTAGCATGCTGTATAATTAAAATTAAAAATTAAAACATAGATGACTCAAAATTCCTGAAAAGGAACTCTTTGTGGTGTTCTGCAGTTTGAAATCTGTTACCCAAGAGTGTGTTCATTCAGTGTGCTAATTGAGAGAGGCAAATTTTTATGCATCCAAGGAGCCTGGGGTTTGGATGGGGGTCAATAGTTAGGATAGGGTTCAGTGATTGAGGGTAGGGATTGTGTGCATGGATGAGGAATGGAATCTGGGTATCAGAGCAATAAATAGAGTGAATGCACAGAGTCGGGGAATCAGTAACAGGGGATATAGATTTAAGGTGAAGGGGAAAAGATTTATTTTCTTTTTAAAATATTTTTATTAATTTTAATCAAGATACAAAAATGTGCAATTCAATAAGATGATATGGATAGTTACACAAACTTAATAAGGCATTCAGTATGACAAAAACATACATGAATTGTAAATCATATCCATAATTCATATTCTAAATGATATACATCTCTTTTTTTATGAAAAATAAACTAATAACATAAAAAAGAAAGAAAATAGTAAAGGAGAAAAACCTCAAAACCCTTGCCAGACGCTAAATATGATTAGTATTAAAAGAAAAACAAAGGTTAAAAAAATAAATAAAAAGAACATGGAAAAGATATGAGTCAGGCAATTTAATTACATTGGAGTAAAATTATAAAGTAAGAAAGTGAGTCATAAATGACCCCATAATGACTGAAATCTTATAACTCAATTATTAACTAAATAACAAATTGTTTCCATCTTCAAACAAGACATGATGTCCCTCAACCACTGTCCATGAGTAAGCAGGCAGCATCCTTCCATTTAAGTAAAATCACACGCCTCACCAAAAGAGAGGCAAAAGAAATAGCACGACTCTGAACCAGAGACAAATAAAAATCATTCCCTCCCTTTGTACCAAAGAGGGCTACAAAAGGATTCATTGTTAAATATATATTAAAAATGTTTGACAAAGTTTGGAAAATCTCTCTCCAGTAGTTTTCTAGACTAGGACAAGTGGAAGAGAATTAACAGTAAACCTGAGGGGTAATTTTTTACACAGAGGGTGGTAGGTGCCAGACAAAGTGTTTAAGACAGGTACTACTACAATGTTTATAAAAAAATATGGATGCATACATGGATAGGATAGTTTTGAGGTATTAGGGCAGATGCAAGCAAGTGGGACTACAGTGGGTGGGGCACTTTTGTTGGTGTGGGCAAGTTGGGCTGAAAGGCCTGTTTCCACATTGCATGATCTACTTCTTCCTTACAAGCATTCAATGACGTTGCTGCTGTCATTCCTTAAAAAAGGGAGTTCTGAAGACTTACAATCTTCGGAGAGAAAAATATGCATCTTTAATGAAAATGGATGGCCCATTCTTTTTAAACAGGGAGCCCCTAGTATCAGATTTTCCCTCAAGGAGAAACGTACACATTGTCAATACCTCTCCAGGTTTAATATGTTTAAATCAAGTCACCTTCTAAACTCCAGCAGTGAAAAGTCAAACATCCTCATTAGATGACATGCCCATTGCATCTACCAGTTCTGTAAACCTTCCATGACCTGCTTTCAGCTCATTAAATAAGATTTATTATGATTTAATGGATGCCTGCTGACATTTTTCCGTACCTTAATGAAGGGCTCAAGCCTGAAACCTCGGTTATGTATCTTTACTTTTGCTAATATAAAGGATGCTGTTTGACCTGCTGAATTTCTCCAGCTTTGTGTTTTTACTCAAACACAGTGTCTACAGATTTTTGTGTTTTACTCCTTCCTATTCATATAGATCCTAACGGTGTCGGTGCTGTGCAACTGCTCAGCAAAAGGTGTAAGGCGGTTCTTCCTTCTGATGGCCTACAGGTCACCCTTGGGCAAGGTGTAGCACCTGTTTAGCCTCCAAATCAGGGTCACATGAAGCCATGGATTACAGATGGTGGTTGGTTTTTATAAGCAGATTCTACAAATTAGAATTTATTGTTGTAAAACTAAAAATTCTGGGCAGATGAATCTGCTGATCAATGGCCAGGGTTACCCATCCAGTATGGACACTGCAATAGAAGAAGGCAATAGGAAACTACTTCAGTATTTTTCCATTCTATAATCATGAACTCAACATCAACTATAGTCTCAGTTCAAAGATGGAGTCTTCACCAAAGAAGAACAGGGAAGGCAACAACTACAATTCGGAGAGCCAGAGATCGTGACAGACAGCAAGACACCTGAATGAATTCATACCTAGTTTTAGTTCTGTGTTAGACAACCAATCTTAATTTTTAAAATTTTTAATTTAGATATACAGCACACTAACAGGCCATTTTGGCCCACAAGTCCATGCCACCCAATTTACACCCAATTAACCTACACTCCCGGTACGTTTCGAATGGTGGGAGGAAACTGAAGTCCCCGGGGAAAACGTACAAATGCCTTACAAACAGCGTGGGATTCGAACCCCTGTCCTGATCACTGGTGCTGTAAATGTGTTTCACTAACCGCTACGCCAACTGTGCCACCTATCCACGTGTTACCTCCTAATCTATTTATTTTCAATCATAATCTCCGATGACTTATCTTTTTAAAAAAAATGTATTTATAAATTTAAAACCACCAGAATTCACAAAATTGATAATTGTACAAATCAAATCCAAATACATGTGACATATATAAAAAGAAAATAAAGAATAAAGAAATCCCCCCCTAAATATTTCCCCTCATCCCCTTACTAAAGAAAAAGAAAAAAAGAGAAGAGTTCCTCAACAGGAGCGCTTATTACTTTAAGGTTTCTTTTAATCTACTGAGACCTTAAGGAGAAAGGAAGTGTCAGAGCTTCATTTAAATATTCACACCCACACTTTGTAAATATGGGCACCATATCTTCCAAAATATATAGTATTTATCTCTTAAATTATAAGCAAGTTTCTCAAGTGGTATACAACTCTCTCATGTCTTACTGAATGAAACAAGAAAGTGTGCAGAGGCGGGGGTGAAGTGCAATACACAAACATGCTGGAGAATCTCAGCAGATCATGCAGTATCCATAAGAAGGGAAGGGTAACCAATGTTTTGAGCCCAGGCCCTTTATCAGATATGGAACCTATCGATGTCTTCTCAAATCTGTTCCAAGCCTATTTCTCTTCTTCAATGAATGCCAATAAACAGTTTATTTTCACAAAAACATTTTAACTTTGCTTGATTTACCTTGAAATTTTCCAAGTAATCTTTAACAAGCTTTTTGCAGTTACCCTGTGACAGATGTTAAGTTAATTGGCCTATAGATTCCTGCTTTCTGCCTTCCTTTTTGAATAAACAAGCTCCCACTTGCACTGTGAAGCATCTTAGTCCCCATGTGACAGGCATAGTAATTTTGTAGGGCATGCAAGGATGCCTGATCTGGTTTCTGGAATAATCTGAAACATCCTGGAAGTTGGCATACCCGGGTTTCACTCTGGATAAAGCCAGTTGTGAACTTCATCAGTTGAACAAGAAATCCTGCAGATGCTGGGGTTGAGTGCAAGACACAAGTGTTGAAGAAACTCCGCAGGTCACGCAATGTCCAGAGGAAGTGAAGGGTAACCGACATTTCAGGCTTGGGCCTTTCATCAGGCAGGCATTTGAATAAAAGGTGAGGAGAAGGAGGAGAGGGGTGGAGGGAGGAAAGGGAAGGGGAAAGAGCACAAGTAAGAGGTGGCTACAGGTAAGAAGGTAGAAGAGTTGAGAAGTGATAGGGAGACAGAGCTGGAAAGGGTAGCTATGCCCTCCCCTTCCCTCCCTTCTCCTATGAGAGAGCTGACATCTGCCCTTCCTCCCTATTAGTTTTTACCCCCTCACCTGAATCCACCTATGACTTCTTACCTGTTAGCCTGTGGTCCTCCCCCTTTCCCCTCCTCCCTCCTCTCATCTACTCCTCTGCCCTCCCCACCTTTTTATTCAGGTGCATGGCTGTTGTTTTCTTATTCCTGTTGAAGGGCTCAGGCCTGAAATGTTGGTTACCCTTCGTTTCTTATGGATGCTGCATGACCTGCTGAGTGTCTCCAGTACATTGGTGCATTAACCACATCATCTTGTAAAAAAAACTGCGTGAATCACACACTCTTGATGAGCTGCTAATTTAAATATATTAAATCGTTACTTTAAAATTAGAGACATAGAGCAGTGCACCATAGAAATGAGCCCTTAGGCCCATTCTGCCCAACCCTTTTGCCCATCTACACAAGATCATAAGATAAAGGAAAAGAAGTAAGCCATTCAGCCCATCAAGTCTGCTCTGCCACTCCAACATGAGCTAAACCACACATCTAGTTCCAATTTCCAGCCTTTTCCCTATTCCTTGATACCCTAACTAATTAGATACCTATCAATTTCCTCCTTCAACTCCCCCAATGATTGGACCCCCACAGCTGTATGTGGTAACAAATTCCACAAATCCATGAGCCTCTGGATAAAGAAATTTCTCTTCATATCTGTTGTAAATCATCTGCCTCTATACCTTGTCAATTTCTTTTCTTTCTTTCTTTGGCTTGGCTTTGCAGACGAAGATTTATGGAGGGGTATGTCCACGTCTGCTGCAGGCTCATTGGTGACTGACAAGTCCGATGCGGGACAGGCAGGCACGGTTGCAGCGGTTGGCAAGGGAAAATTGGTTGGTTGGGGTTGGGTGTTGGGTTTTTCCTCCTTTGTCTTTTGTCAGTGAGGTGGGCTCTGCGGTCTTCTTCAAAGGAGGTTGCTGCCCGCCGAACTGTGAGGCACCAAGATGTATGGTTGGAGGTGATATCAGCCCACTGGCGGTGGTCAATGTGGCAAAGAAGAGGTACAAGGACTGCTTGCCAATTTAAGTGTTTGTCTAAATGGTTCCTACATTTATTTACATATAGTTTATTGTTTAAGAATTTAAACTTTTTTAAAGTTTTAATTTTTTTAATTTGTTTAAAAGGTTTAATTTCAAAAGCATTTTTAATCATCTTGTTGACTACCTTAATGGATCATCAGTGATTCAGGGGCAGAACTTGCTACGTCTAGCAGGAAGACCCTGCTATCAGTAAACAGTTTCAATGGCCAGATTGGCACTGCAGATCAGTGTAAATGGGGAGTGAGGAGCATAGGCAGCTCAGCATTCTCGGAGTGCGAACTTCCCTTGGATGGGATGTGTGGTCCAAGAGCCAGATGTGATGCATCACTGACCTGGAGAAATGAGAGCATATTGCTCATGAATATCTCATAATCTCCAAGGCTCCCACCTTTCTAAGGGACAAACTTTGTCCTTCAGGCTAGTCCTGCACCCTCCCCCCCCCCCCCCAACCCCTCTATCCTGATGGGAGCACCTTTGCCACATGGATTGTGCCAATTCAAAAAGATGGTGCAATTGGATTCCCTTTGCTCAGATTCTGTGAATGCTGGCCTTGCTCATACCATCCATACCCATGGGTCATGAGGGTCACAAAGCATTAAAACAGTCATTTAGCCCACCACATCCATAATGACACTGAACAACATTTTAGATAGGAAATGTTAAACTACAAGACTTATAAATGCAGTATTTTCATAAATGAATTTTGGAAAGGCTCCAACATTATTTTGAATATGTGTTCAAATAACATCTCACTCTCTTCTTGCTGCTCCCTGCAAGCCTGAAGGTCAGCACCTGCACGATCCAGAAGTTTTTTTCAAACAGCTATCAGGCTCCTGAACCTCCCTATTCTACCTTAAGCCTAACCATAAACTTCTCCAGAATGATCAAAATATCTGTCTGGACTACTGTACTCATGCATATAACAAACTCTCATCTCATCTCAGGTAGGAAGCTAACATGGACCAAATGGCCTCTTTCTGTATGGATAGATGAATTTGAAAGAAGCTTTTAAACTATCATTGCATGCTGTTTTCATGTTTGCTTTGCTGATACACAATTTTCATAGAATGTGATTCTGAATTACCAGATTAAGGTGTATGTGAATTCATTCTCCATGGCTACATAAACATAAAATGACTCCCGTAGTGACCAGAGAATCTTTACCCAGGTGTCAGGAATTGAAGTGTGAAATTAATATGAAAGAAGGTTTGATTAACACCATTTCTAATTGCTGGGTAGAGATTTTAGGAGGGGGAGGGTGGAGGTGTGAGAGTGAGTGAAGCAGCTGGAATATTAACTGATATCTCCACACATCTCATCAAAAGCCGAATTCACAACCAGAACCAATCATTGCCGCAAAGAACACACACGAAAAAAAGGTAAAGTAGGAATGAAATAAATACAATTAGGCTGTGCATAAAGAACAATGCCACTTTCATTTGGGTCTGAATTTTATAATTTCAGGTCTGTTTCATTCTATATGCTTTAACAGGTAATCAGTACTCAGCCATTGCAATGTTTTCTTAAACCTACGTCAACTGCTGTATTGTACTCAGTCACAAAAAGAGCCAAGCAGATTTTCCAGATTTAAGCGATTATGTTATCTAAATGTGCTCATCACATTTATTACTCTCTTCCCACTGCAAGTCATTTCTGGAGCCAAGAAAAATTAATAGATAAGAAAATGAAATCGTACCTTGATGGAGGTTGCGTAGAATTCCTGAAATGTATTCACATCCTCACTGCCTGTTTTCTTTTCTTCCCATTAAGATACTGCAACAGATGAAAGTTGAAGCATAAATAATGTCTGTTATCATACAGCACATCATGTTTCTCCATCACAATCAATACTAAGCGTATTTATGGATTCACACCGGCAGCAGTGGAAAAACGACAGGGAAATTACACATGCCTGGAGAGATGAACTGATCAAAATAACCTGATGACAGAAGAAAGTACAATGGATCATTCTGAAAGCTAATTATTTCCAATATAATTTGCTGGGTTTTTTTGTGTGAAATACAAGCTATTAAGAACTAACCTTAAAATGAACAACAGACTGGTATAAAGACTGTTTCCAACCCTTAGAAATAAATGATTTGAGGACAATTAACAACCAGTCTGCTGTGGTCTAAAATTTAAAGTGAGCAATGCCCGGATATTTATTAGATGCTACTTAATGTAAAAACGGAAAGGCTCACCTCTCTGGAGCTGCAGTCTTCCTCAGATTCTCTATAAAGAAAACCGTAGCCTATAATGGAGCTGCTCCAGATAATTCTGCACTGGGCAGGCCAATGGCACATGTTGCCCAGCATCAGTCACATGACAGCAGTGGCCAATCTCCATAATCTTTTCCGCAGTGCTGAGTGGAAGTCTCCAGGGGAAAGCTTTAAACGGCTCCAGCTTGAGAGACAGACACAATGGGGAAAAGCTACAGTCTGACCCCTCTGCCTCCTCCAGCTCACCTCCTGTGGAGAATAAATTCAGTACGCTTGATGCATAGCTGTTTTCCTCACCTGAGTCAGGCAGGGAACGGAGTCGTACCTGACAAGATGGAGAGGGAGGAGTGCAGCAACAGAATGCAAATGAGTACCCTCTGTCGCAGCAGAAGGGACAGCTTTTCTACTTCGCCTATAGTTGGTTTGTTGACGAAAAATGCAAAGATTGCAGCTGGCAATATTGCAAAGGCTCTTGCCCGCTGAGAGGCCAGAGTAAGAAGCTAGGTTTGGCCATTTTTTGGTGGTGTGTTCTACCCAAGTGTTTTACGCACATAGAGCCATACCCTTCATGTAGTGATGATCCTGGGGTGGTCCGTGCTCCTGCTGCCACCCTCATGTAAACAACAGTGGCTGGTACACTGAAGGAAGACACAGGGTCCACACATTACTGTATTCCATGCCCTGTGTGGCATTTTGCAGCTTGTTGCACTTAATTTGCAGCAGAGTGCTTTAGAAATTATAATTAGTAGTTGTACTACAGACGAGATAAATAGCGTGCATATAGCCCTGCATTGGCATTTAATGGTGTGTGTCAAACATGCTTTTCTACAAGGGTGTTGATTATTCATTATGATTCTGCTAATGGCCTTTTGAAAAAGAAATTGCCAGTCATTTGAAAAATCAAAACTGTGCAGTTTCTGCTGTTTAAAAATCTGGTCAATTTCAGGTAATGGATGTCAGGTCCTCCTTTCTTGTGATTATTTATATACTACCATAACATAATGGAACTATAAATTCACAGAGGGAGGGTATGTCTCATCAAGCTCTTGAGAAGGGCTCCTTGCTCCTTCCTGGAGCCCTGCAGTTTTTTTGTCCACTGTGCCCAAGTGCCCTCAAAAGATTATTACTGAACCTGTTTCCACCAACTCTTTCAGTCATGTTGTTCCAGAGCACAATTCCATTACTCTTCTTCCCCCCCCCCCCACCCCCCACCCCAACCACCATTCATGCATCCAGCTTACTGGGAACAGTCTCGCTCATGTTTTGTAATCAATCCCCACATGATTTTGAAAACTTCTATTGCAACTTCTCTGCACTAAAGGGAACAGCTGGAATACCTTCTGCATTCTAAAGCCTTTATGCCTTCCTAAAATGAGCTGCCCAGAACTGGGCAAAGTATAATAGGAGACCCAACCATGTTACTTATTCAATTATACACCACAAATGCAGGCCCTTCAGGCCATCCCATTCATGCCAACTTGCCTACAGGTTGGTCCTGCTTGGCCAGGCCCATATCCTACTTTCCCACTTATTTATCTGCCTAAATATCTGTTAAGTAGTGTACCCATCTGTGCCACTTCCTCAAGCAGTTCATTCCATATACTCATATACAAGGACCCATCACACCATGACTCTTTTCTCTCCTCCCATCAAGTTTAAGACCAGTTTCTTCTCTGTGGACATCGAGCTACTGAATGTACTGCACATCAGTGCTCTCATGCTGCATTTGCTTAGTGCCAATGGATCGTTCTTTACATTGCAATCCTACACTCTGCAAATTGTGCTCTTTAACTCTAACATTCATGCAGTGATGTAATCAGCCTCTTCACAGAAGAACCTATTCATTGCCTGTTCTCCTGTTGGGGGTGGGGTGTCACCAGTGTTTCCACTTTATTTAAAAAAAATTATATAAGGAAACCTTGATTAGAGGGGATAATTAGATTTATTTTAAAAAAACTTTATACAAGTTATTTCAATATGTTTAACATGGCAGCATAATCATTTCAATGTTTTTTGTGGTATTATTAAGCAATTATTGATGTAGTTTTATCTACTTTTGTATTTTTTTGTGGGTGCTTATTTGTATAAAAATGGATTATACAATTGTAAATTCTGTATGTTTGCTTACATGTTAAACTCAAAGTATTTTTTTAAAAACCTCACTGAACTAGGTATTTTGAAACTTGCTGCCCTGTAGGCCACAGCACTTCAAGGACACTGCTCTGACTCCTGTTAGGCAAGCTCTGGAATCTAGTGCAATGGGCTGAGCCAGGTTCCCACAAGGTGGCATTCAAAAGGGCACTAAGCAAATATATGAAAACAGTATTACCTATTTGCTCTTGCATACAGACAAGACTCCATTTCTAAATAACCTCACGCAAATTCATTGTAGAAAAAAATAATGAAAATATATAAATCAATGGCAACTTAATACATACAGGGTTTATAGTAACGAGATTATATGTAGACCACTATAGCACTGAAACAGGCCTTTCAAACCATCTCGTCTGTGCCAAACTACTTTTTCCCATCTTATTCCATTGACCTCAAATCCATCTAGCTATCTGAAATTCTCTTGAATGTCAAAATCAAACCTGCATCCACCACTTCCACTGGTAAGTCATTCGATACTCTCACAGCCTTGAGTGAACAAGTTCCCTGAAACATTTCACCTTTTACACACTTCCTCCATTTCTCATCTCACATAACCCGAGAAACACCTGCAATTACACATTTAAATGCTTCATAATTTTACATAGCTCCATTAAATATCACCTTATTTTACAACATTAAGATTTCAGATGAAAAATAATAGTGACAATTAATAACAGTATTCTATTTATAAATATATTGCATCATTTTTCAATATTAATTTGATATTAGCTCATACTAACAAATTATCCAAATCAAATATTCTATTAACAAACCTCAGTTGCACTGCTTTATAATAATTTTGAAAATTTGGAAGCTGCAAACCCCCAGTTCATATTTCCAAGTTAATTTTTGCCATTTTACCTGTCTACAAGAACTTTATTTATAGAGTTTAAATCTTTAAAAAAAATTTAAAGAAATCTTACAAGGAATAGATTGAAGATACTGAATTCTAGGAAAAACATTCATCTGAATACAATTAACCCTACCTATTAATGTTATAGGTAAAGATACATCAATGTTTTGGGCTTGAGTCCTTTACCTTTACCACATAAAGGCAGTTTGACCTGCCGAGTTTCTCCAGCATTTGCGTGTTTTTTCACTTAACTATAGTGTCAACAGAATCCTGTGTTTTACCACTTAGAAAAATGAGATTGATTTGGGTTTGCAGAGGTGGCATATGGAATTGAGGTCATGTATTCCACTGGAAAAAAATAGCAATTTACGTGATTTTTTTTTCTAAAGTATGGAGCCCTTATTTGCATTATATGGGTTTAAAATTTTGAATTCCCTGAAGCTCATTGTGGTGGTGTTGCTTTGATCCATGGTGGTTTATTGTCTTTTTGATGTTAAATCTCCATTTTCTTTCTTTGGGGTTTTTGGATGGGGGAGGGGAAGTTATTTAAAATTTTAAATATACAATATATAAATTATTTATAGCTAATCTTTTTCATTTTTTAAAAAGACATTTCCCATTGATTAAAAATAGTGGTTAGGGTTCACATTGGGTTCTGAGGTAATTTGCAGCTGATTGGTACTCCAATCTCAAAATCAACTCAGCAAGCAGTGGAAAGATGCAAGGCATGTATGGGGGGGGGGGGGGGATTTCACCCAGCCTATTCCAAATTAAATTGTAGAGGAGGGTTTATAATCTTGCAATAAATAGGGAACAAGAATGTGGGTGAAAAACCAGTATCAATCCATCTTGGAGGAGGAAGCCTGGCGAAGCCTTACCGTTGTGTACCAATCACTCAGCTTTGCTCTCAACCCACCAAGACAGTGTTGCACAAATAAAGTGCAAAGACATGAGAGAAGATCATTTATTCATCAGCTGATTCAGGATGAAAAACACTGTACAAAATTTAAACCAATTCACACAGCAGATTGATATTTGAAATACAAATAATGTTATTTTAAATATATAGAATGTCTGTAATACATTTTTTCCACCAAAAGTCAGAACAAAAAAACCCACAAAAGTAGCATACAGTCTTATTTATTTTCAAATATTTTACATTTTCTTTTATTGCACTGCAGTGGGAATCTCTGATGTGATGGTATCCAGGGGTTGCCAGTGACAATTCATCAAGGAGTCGTACAGATCTTCACTTTGTTCCATAAACTGTTTGTTAATTTCATCAACATCCAACTTTGGATCTGGATCTTTAAAAAGAATATTCAGTCAATAACCAAAAAAATCCTTGCACAATTAAAACAAAATAGGATTCACTTCAGCAACAAAAATCTTCTGCATCTCATTGAAGCCAAAGTCAGTAACAAAAGAACCATGGTAATAGAGCAGATAGTTATCCCCATTTGCCTGCACCCAGCCCACAACCCTCTTAATCTTTCCTAACCACATATCTTCAAAATAGCTTTCAAACATTACATCTGTACTCCCCTCTACCAATTCCTCTGGCAACTCATTCCATACATCAAACATCCTGTGTTGACAACTTGGCTCCAGTCCCTTTTACATCTCTTCCCCTCTTATTTTGACTCTCCTGCCCTGGGAAAAAGACTGACCATTCACCTTTTATGTCCCTCTTGATATTACAAACACAAGGTCACCCCGTCAGCCTCCTTCACTCCAAGCAGTGCATCTGGTCTCTCCATACAACACAAGGTCTCCAGTCCAGGTAGCACGCTTTCAGAGTCAGTGTGGAAACAGGCCCTTCAGCCCAACCTGCCCACAACCAACCAAAATGTCCCACCCACACATCCTACTTTGCCTGTGTTGACCCATTTTCTTCAAAACCCAAAATACTATACAAAATGTTGAATAGTATCTGGCTCAAACATCTCCAGCAGCTTGTTCAATACACCCACCAAAATAATCATCCTTCAGATTCCTGTTAAACCTCTCCCTCTAACAAGCCCATGTCCTCTGGTTACTGATCCCCTACTCTGAAAGGTTCCCTGAGCCTCCTCTCACGATTTTGTACACATCTATGCGATCACCCCATCATACTTCTGTTCAAGGAATAAAGGCCTAGCCTTTTCAACTTTTCTCTGTAGCTCAAACTTGCAAATCTTGGCAACATCCTTTTAAAAATCTGCAGCTTGACCAAGTGAAAACTGAACACAATACTCAAAATTCATGCATCCTTCTTTGCTTAGATCAGGTCTTTGCTACACAGCAACCAGATATGCACACAATATACCAGGTTCACTATCACCATCTACTTGTACAGCTATAACACAACATCCCAACACTTGTATGTCATGCTTGCTTTCATTGGTCAGGGCATAGAAAACACCAGCACTTTGCTTACCTAGGTCACCACTTACAGGGTATATGTGCCAAGTACCCTTGAGTCTCTATTTTACATAGGGCCCTATCTTTCACTATGTCCTGGTTGAACCTCCAATATGCAAGACTAAACATTTGTCAGCAGCATGTTCCATCTGCCATTTCTTTGGCACACTTTCCCCAATTGATTAATTCCTGTTGTAGCCTTTCTCAACATCCACTACACCGATTTTGGTGCCATCCTCAAATGTACTAATTATGAAAGCAATATGCTTATCCAAATCATTATGGCAACCAGTGAAATCAACACCAATTCCTGTGCCACTATGGCCAGACCTCCAATCCAACAAACAAACCTTCACTACCACCCTATCACCTTCTACCAAGCCCAGTGTTTGAATCCAATATCAAGCTCAACCTGAATTCTATGTGAACTCATTTTCTCGACCTTGTCAAAAGCCTTGCTAAAATTCATGCCCTTGGGGTTTCTTCTGAAGAGGTGACAAAGTCACAAGATACTATTTTCTACACAAACCTATGCAAACTGTTCCAATCAGTCTCTGCCTTTCCAAAAGCAGATCCAACCAGTCTCTCAGAAGCCCCTCCAACTTTCCCACATTTACATTTGGCTCATTGGCCTGTCTGCTGTCTTAGCCACCCTCCAGCTTATCCATGACTACCAAAGATCTCTGGTGGGGCCCTTGCAATTTCTTCCCTTGCTTCACACCACATCCAGCCATTCATTTGGTCAGGCTCCTGGTACATGCACCTTTATGTTCCACAAGGCAATCAACACCTCTTTTGTAATGTGGTTACATTTTAGGACATTATTTTCCCCAAATTCCTTAGTTTCCATAACCATCTTCAAGGTAAATACTGACAACACCCATCTCCCATGGCATGACACATTTATCTTTTTCTGACAGTTACCCTTTTGTTCCAACATACATTAAGAATCTCTTGGGATCTGTGCCTGACAAATACCTCCTTGCTCCTGACCAAATTCTTAATATCTCACCCTAATCTTGCCAACATTGCCTTTCAGTCTAACTGGGCCAGATGGTATAGAGGCCCTTATAAGTAACAGCATATAAAGAGGCAAATTTTTCTTTAGAACCTCACTGATAATTAAAAACCTGCAAAAATCATTTTAGAGAAAAACTATGATTAAAATGTATTGTCAACACAAGATAAACTTCACTCAAAAATTGCTCAAAGAAAAAAATTATCTAATTCCTCTCCAACCTGAAACTTTAGTTGGTTGAGTGCTTTTAACTTGGTTGCATCAGGTGTCATGCAAAGGATCTACAACTTTTAGTTATCAAAATGACCATTAATCAAAATTTGAGGTGCAAAGACAAAGAATGGCAAGTTTCCAATCTGTTGCCAACTAGTTTTGGGAAAATAATGTACTTTATTGAGAAGAAACATCTGTCGAGACTTACTAAACCAGTGGTTCTCAACCTTTTTTCTTTCCACTCACATCCCACCTTGAGCAATCCCTATGCCATAAGGGCTCTGTGATAAGTAAGGGATTGCTTAAGGTGGGATGTGAGTGGGAAGGGAAGGTTAAGAAACACTGTTCTAGACCCTATTGTTACTGAAATACTTTGCTTGTGAAAAATTGTCATTGACCCATTTCCTTTGAAGTTATGAAACCATACACATAATGAATCAATTAGATTCAATTAAAATAGTGGTTTTCAAACTTTTTCATTCCAACCACATCCCATCTTAAGCAATCCCTTACTAATCACAGAGCACCACTGGCATAGGGAATACTTAAAGTGGTATGTGAGTGGAAAGAAAAAGCTTGAGAACCACTGTACTAATCTGTAACAAAATTCACAAACCATATACTTTGAGCAACTAATTAAGACAGACAAAACGATCACATCCTCCATGTGATTCACTAAGTTACAATAAGACCAAGTTACAATTTCAAAAAATGTTGCAAGTATAGACTGTATAATTAACAGTGAAGTACTCTCACCTTCCACATACTCCTCTTCATTTTCCTCACCCAGTGCAGAACTTTGCTGGAACTGGAAAATAAAAACTTAAAAATGAGTGAAAACATTAAAAAACTTAAAAAGGATTCAGAAAGTTGTATACAAGGTACACACTTTACCTCAGAGAGCTGTGACATTTCTGTCATTAGTGATGAAGTTATTGCTGATGTCTCAGTGGTACCATACTGTGGGTACCCATAGCCGTAACTAGAATAGGGATCATAGCCCCACTGGGAGTAATACTGTTGGTACTGCTGGTAGTATTGTGTGTAGTTATACGTGGCCGTTGGCTGGTATTCCGATTTTGTTTTTGCACTGAAATTATAAACAGTATCCAATTAAATATCCATTTTCCTTGACTGTGGTGTAAGTAAACGAAAAATAGAGGAACTGCTTCAAAATCAAACATTAACATTTCTTGACCGTGGTGTAATAAATGAAAAATATTGGAACTGCCTCCAATCAAACATTAAACTTTGAAGTACATAATCACTGGGTTTTGAAAAGATTATCAGAATTACAACCTTGTTTTCTTAGGACAACACTTAAGAGAAGAAATCCTGAAAGAAACAGTCTGGCCAGCAGAAGCTGGGCATAAATATATTTATATACCATTCAGTCATAAAATACCTTGGCCAGTACCACCAAACATTTTGATAATTGACAGCAAATTCTACCCCACTATCATACGAAGCCATCCTTATTTCTCAAGAACAAGGCCAAGGAAACTCATTAAATAGTTAGAATCTGACCAGCTGAAATCCCTTCAATTAAATAAAACACAACAGCTGTAGCTATTTCAAAAGCCTATTAGTCTAAATTGGGAAGCAGGTGAAAAATGTTATACACATTAAAATATCCAGACTTCTTTAAAAGGACTGCTTGTGGAGGAGTGGCCAGTGAAGATACTAAGATATCGTTGACGCTTCATCAAACAAAGGCAAAATACATGATTCTCTAAGCTTTTTCCCATCATGAGCACCATGGGTGATATTTTCTATGTCAAATGCTTTTTTTTTTAAAATTTTTTATTTTTCACACCATAAATCACATTAGCCATGATATACACTATTTCTTTTTCACACATATACAGTGACTTTTTCTCTCCCCCCCCTTTCCTCCCAAACCACCCCCCCACCCCCCCCTCTCATCCATTTTAGGTATACAATCTAGGTTGCATTAAGCCAGTCAGACAATGTTGTCATTCAACAAAATTACACCAGAAATTCTACTGAGTCCATTCTTTTCTTTCCTTCTCCTTCCATCAACTTAGGTACTGTTTGTCCCCGGTAGGTTTTCGCTATTGTATTTAATGTAAGGCTCCTATACTTGCTCGAATATTTCAATATTATTTCTTAACCTATCTGTTATTTTTTCTAATGGAATACATTTATTCATTTAAACTTAGTAGTTTCTTCCTTTTAATTTGGTTATGTATTCCATTAATATTTAAAGACATATAGTTCAGCGTAGCCCTTTTATATTTTGTTTATCTTCTCTTTCCGTTTTTCCATCATTACCTTTCCTCCTTTTCCATTTCTGTTTTCTTATTTTCAACTCTTTATAAGACAACATTCCTACAACATCCAACATTTTCCTTATTCTCCTATTTCTATCTTATTTATCCCCAATCTCCCCTTCACCTCCTGAGTTGTCCTTTATCCCTTGTCGGACAACCACATCTCCCCTCTCCATTTGGATTTGCGAATCCACTCGCAACCGTCAACTGATTTTGCAGTGACCGCTATTTCCCCCCACCCCGCCTTCCCCAGAAAAGATTTCACTTTTCATATGTCACAAAGGTCACTCTTTTAATTCCCTCCTTATTCTCTCTATTCCATTACCTTCCCTTATTAATTCTTGTCTATACTATCTATATTTTCCTCTAAGTACAGATACATTTATGTATGCTCATTGTCTCTATTCACTCTTATACCTCTTTACCCGCATACATATCAATCGTGATCATTTTTACTCTCATTACCCGTCTTCATCCCTCAGTCTATTTTTGTCTTTACCCACATACATATCAATCGTGATCATTTTAACTCTCATTACCCGTCTTCCTCCCTCAGTCTATTTTTGTAATTGTTCTGCAAATTTTCGTGCTTCTTCTGGTTCCGAGAATAGTCTGTTTTGTTGTCCTGGAATAAATATTTTCAATACCGCTGGATACTTTAGTATAAATTTATACCCTTTCTTCCATAAAATCGCCTTTGCTGTATTGAACTCTTTTCTCTTCTTTAGGAGTTCAAAACTTATATCTGGATAAATGAAGATTTTTTGCCCTTTATACTCCAGTGGTTTGTTGCCCTCTCTTACTTTTTCCATTGTCTTCTCCAGTACCTTTTCTCTTGTAGTATATCTTAGGAATTTTACTACAATAGATCTTGGTTTTTGTTGTGGTTGTGGTTTAGAGGCCAATACTCTATGTGCCCTTTCTATTTCCATTTCATGCTGTAGTTCTGGACATCCTAGGGTCTTAGGGATCCACTCTTTTATAAACTCCCTCATATTCTTGCCTTCTTCATCTTCCTTAAGGCCCACTATCTTTATGTTATTTCTTCTGTTATGGTTTTCCATTGTATCTATTTTTTGAGCTAGTAGTTCTTGTGTCTCTTTAGTTTTTTTATTAGATTTCTCCAATTTCTTTTTTAAGTCTTCTACCTCAATTTCTGCTGCTACTGCCCGCTCTTCCATCTTGTCCATTTTCTTTCCCATTTCTGTTAAGGTCATCTCCATTTTATTTATTTTCTCTTCTGTGTTGTTTATTCTTTTTCTTAAATCCTTAAATTCCTGTGTTTGCCATTCTTTAAATGACTCCATGTATCCTTTAATAAGAGCAAGTATATCCTTTACCTTGCCTTTCTTTTCTTCTTCTATTTCTCTGTACTCTTCCTCTTCTTCTTCCTCTGGGTTGGCCATCTGTTGTTTCTTTGGTGCCCTTTCCTCCTCTTCTTTCTTGTTTCTATTGTCTTCTGTGGTCTCTTCTTGCTGCAGGTGTTCTGCAGCTGTCGTTGCCGGCTGTGGAGATCGACTCCCCAGCTGGTCCCCCCTCCCGTCGGTGTGTTTTTTTTCATTCGCATCGCGCATGCGCGAAGTATCGCGCATGTGCGGTTGCGCACTTTTACTCGGCTCTGCGAGCCATTTTTGTAGTCCATTATTTACCGACCTGAGGGAGCGGGTTTCTCTCTCCGCAGCGGGCCTCTTCGGACAGGTAAGGCCTTCACCTTTTTCCTCCTTTGTCTTCTCTTCCTCTCTTCTTACCGTTGCTTTCGATTTTTCTTTTTTTGTCGCCATCTTCTTTCCACCTTTATACTCACTTTTCTGTAACTTTTATTTCTGTGCCTTTGTGTTTTTCTTTGCTTTTCCCGACTTTTCTGGAGAGGGCTGGAGTTCACCGTCCGGCCACTACTCCATCACGTGACTCCTCCCTTCTCTGTCAAATGCTTGAGTTTCATATCTCCCCTCCAAATGTTGATAAGATTTCTTGATGTTTTGCCTCCAATATAAAACCCACTGAATACAACTATGCTTGATTTCGTTAAACCAGATTTGCAATCTTTTGCCACACAGCTGAGCTTGATCCTGATCTCCATAGCTACCTGTGGGGAGTTTGTGCATTCCAAATCAAGTTACCCTTATTTATTGTTCATACCATGCTCACATGGTAAAGATGAGATAGTGTTTCTCCCGGACAAGAGAGCATATTTACATAAATATAAATTAGAATAGAAATTAAATACTTTAAAATATTAAAACTTGTAGTAACAGCCCATGGTAGCCTACCCCCAAATGTTCTGGGAGTTCAGGAGTCTGATGGTTTGGAGGGTATTGCCTTATCTGGACGTAAGGGGCCAAGTACTGCAGAACCTCCAACCAGATGGCAGAAGGGAGAACAGTTTACTTGAGGGATGTGTGGAGTCCTTCAGAATGTTTATTGCCTTTCTCCTGCATTGAATGTTGCAGATGTCCTTCATGGTAGGAAGAGATTATCGTTTCTGCTGATTTCACTATCCTCTGCAGGGTCTTGTGGTCCGAGGAGGTACAGCTTCCAAACCAGTTGCACAGGATGCTCTCGATGTAGAATGTAGAGAGGATGGAGGGTGGGAGATGAACTTTCCTTGGCCTTCACAGGAAGTAGAGGCGCTGCTGGGCTATCTTGGCTATGGAGCTTGTGTTAAGGGGCCATATGAAATTCTCCACCAAGTGCATTCCAAGAAACTTGTTGCTCTTGACATCCTCAACAGTGGGGCTGTTAATGGTCAGCAGAGCGTGGTTCCCTCCAGGCCGTCTTGAAGTTGACGACCATCGCTTTTGATTTTTTAACGTTCAGATGCAGGTTGTTGGCTGTCCACCAGTCCGTTAGCAACTGGACCTTATCTCTGTACATTGACTTGTCATTCTTACTGATCGGGCGAACTTGATGATGTAGTTCGAGCTGTGTTTAGCTGCACGATAGTGAGTCAGCAGAATGAACTCAGCACACAGCCCTGGGGGCCCCCCGTGATTAGTGTGATGACAAGACGAGTCCTCCCCCCACCCCACCCCCCCACCGTGCTCTGGTTTCCTCTCAAATCCCAGAGATGTGTGTGTTGGCAACCTGCTGGGTGATGGGAAAATCAGGGTGGAGTTTTAGGCATTTGAGAGACAATTGGTTACAAGGAAATAGGTATGAGAATGGAATGTAAAGGATCGCTCTAAGAGCTGAATGCAGTCCAAGGTCAGATTGGACTTCCACATCATATGCGACTCTATTCAACAAAATAAGGATTATTTGGAAGTTATTGAAGCTCGGTTAGTATGTGCATCATGGAACCAGAATAAATGGAGCAGGATGGCGTTTTGTTTGAAGAGGTAAGGGGCAATTTCTCCAGTGGTTCTATGTTTTTACTGCAGTCACAGCATGGGCAGACTTAGCACAGTAAGTGCAAAGTTATAGAGAGAGGTCAACTGGTACACAGCAATGGCAGCAGAATGTTACTCTTTTGAGATTCATTCATGAGTCTGTTACGGCAGGAAAGAAATTACTCTTGCTACAGATGGAGATGATGGATGTGCGTGTAATAGCCTGAGTTGCATTCATAATCCTCTGGAGTTTCTGGTGGTCAGATCCAGTAGCAATGTTTATGAGGCTTCTGGATAGACAGAGAGAGGGGATAGCAGAATATGCATTATGTGCAAGCAGCCACGTTTTACTTTAATTTGGCATGCTGTATGGCGTAGATACGTGGGCGGAAGGGTAATGAGAGCGATGCTAGTTTTTACTTGGCTGGCAAAGTTAGATTTTCCCATTTATAAATTGAAAGTTTTTTTTAAAAAACTGTTTTCAGCAAATGATGACCATGAAATAAATAGATCATCCAAAATGCACAGCTGGATCTTTTAGGAAGGAACTCTTACTGGTGTGTACATTGTGAGACTCTAGGCCTGTAGCAGTGGTTTGCCTCTGAAGGGTGACTCAGCTATCATCAGACCACCTCCCCTCCACACAACTCTGGTCCACCCAGCACAGCCCCGGAAACCAGACTGGGCCCTCTGAGATCACCATTACCACATGGGCAGCAGCACCTTCAGAATGCAACTCCATCTTTCCATCTTGAGGGATGAATCCATGCTGTTCAACCAAAAGTGCGGAGGGATCTTGAACGCCAATCCTTTGCGTCTTTTCAGCCTTTCAATGAACCCATAAATTCCATGACCAACTTTGCACTATAGCTTCTAAAACAGGCATCCCTTCAGCTTCAGCATCAGTTTCAGAGGTCAACAATCTTGCTCCACCCGATGACATTTCACAAGCTGTCCCCAGTCAAGGCAACAGTTCTTTTGACAGGGAAGCAGCTTCCGAGAGTAAATACAGTCAGCCCAGCCCCCAGAGAAACTTCAAGCCAAAGACCTCAATTAACACATCCATGTTACCACCAAAACACAATCTGCTGGAGGAATTCAAAAAGATGAGCTGCATCAGCAATGGTTGCCTTTTTAGGATGGAACCCTTCATTGTGTGTCTCCATGTTTCCACCATGTTAATGATGGGTTACTGTCATTCACACAAGTACAATGTACATTTGCAGCAAAATACTTACTTGCTGAACCCAAACAGGTACATTGTAAGAAAACAATAACTTAAATAGGAGGTTCTAAATTACCAAAAGAGATAATAAATAAAAATATTGTCACCCCTTCTGACTTTTCTATCCATGGAAGTTGCCTGACCTTCTGCAGCTTATAGTTTGCTCAAGATTCTGGCACCTGGAGTTTTCTCTTCTGAGTTGTCTTAGCATCTTTTCCACTGATCTTGTCTCATGCACATGTTATAGATAAAAGAGTTACTCTTTTTAGAGGATTCAAATCCACTTCCTCAGTGACCACTTCCAGGCAAAGACAGTATTACACAGGTGCCCGATATCAGTTGCTCTAATTGCTTTGCAATCTATTTTTTTTTCCACTGACCACCACCTTAAGCATCTTTTACTTATCACAAACCATCTCTAAGAAACACACACACCACCACTTGGGGCAGGGGGTTGATCTGGCAAAAACAAATCCCTACCCAGACTACCAATGGGATTTTTGTTTTCTGGTGAGAAATACTTTGTAAAGTTTGTGCTTTGCGTCATCAAATTTACAAATCTTGTCTTGCACATTACCTGTCTATCGTAAGAAATAATATGTCTTCACCATCTCATAGTGGACCACCTACAGGAAACTCATGGACCATCTGTGTCCTCGGACCACAGGTTGAAAAATACTGCACAATCCCCTGCATCTGTCTATCTAGAACCTCTTAAGCACTGGTATCAGATCTGACCAGAACAAACTACAGATGCTGTAGGTGGTCCACAGAAACTACAGATGACTATGAACATGACTCAGGCCATCACTCACCCCTTCTCCCCTCCACCAGCTCCATCAATATCAAGAGTGATTTCTTTCCTGGTATTATCAGACTCCTGAATGAATTTAAATACAATAAACTTATGTTGCCTTTACTCTGTACCATTTGACTCATAGACAACAGTACAGCACAGAAACATGCCTTTGGGCTTGTGTCTGCACTGCATGGTTTGCTAAATTAAAGTAAAACTGCAGGTTGAACCTCTTTAATCCGGTGATGTCGGGACCTGGCCATCACTGGACCACAGAAGATGCTGGAAAACAGAAATGGACACCTAAGGAAACCCCCACATCAAAAGAAGAACCAGGCATAAAACAGGAAATAATACTTTGGGGCGGCACTATTAGCAGAGGGGAGCCTTTACAGCAGCAGGGTTTGGGATGTTAGTACAAACTCCTTACAGACAGTGTGGGACTCGAACCTGGTCCCGATAGCAGCAGACTCAACCTTTACAGTGCCAGCAATCGGGAACCGGGGTTCAAGTTCCATGCTGTCCATAAGGAGCTTGTACTAAGGGTGGCAGATTCAAAACGAGCCGGACCCTAGGAGTTGCCAGACCACTGAGCGCAAGATAATAGAGATTCAACCTGCAAAGCTTTCAGATGATACATATTCCTCTATCATTTGCATCTAGGATTCAACCTCAAGTCAAATGTGTTACCAACTGACAACCTGCTACACAGAGATCCATTCATAAATACTCAGAGCCCCATATTTGGTATTCAATATTTCTTGATTATAGTTACTCATTGAGCTAAGTTTTATCAACCTTTAATTAACAGACTGTGTCAGACTTTTACTTGGATTAATTGGTCTGTAAATTTACTCTCCAGCATCAGTACATTAAAATGTAACACCAACCATCAATTTCTGTTTTCCATTATCTTCTAGCTTAACTGAACTACAGCCAACCTCAAGGTTGACTTGAAAATAAAGTTTCTGATTGGTTTGGGGGATGGTTTCAAACAATCTCTCAGACAATTGTAACTTTGAGCTCAAAAGTGTCCCGGTCACCCACGACGTAACAGGAATTTAAATGTCTGGAATTCTTTGATTTTCACCCTAAAACCTCTTGTTTGTTTTCCTGGTGTGCTTTGCTACTCACCTTTTTGGCACTGCTATACTTATCCGGATGGGCTTTCCTCCTAAACCTTTGCTGTTCTGACATTCTTCCAAAGCTTTTTTTTGTTCTGCTTCATCAGAAAACCTGACAAATCCAAAACCTCTGACAAAATAAAAACAAAGTACTGTTTACACGATGGCTTATCACGTGGCGTGAACTGGCTTGAATCAACAGGTTTAAATAGTTTGAACCACATAATATTAGAATTATTACTTTACATCTGAGGTACCATCAGTCCAAGTATTTGGTGTCCTTGTTAATCCTAGCTGGGACAGAAAGAATGTTCTTATTCAATGTGTGGTATGGTTTTCAATAGCCATTGTGGTTTACATGGGCTGTTTCATAGAAAACGATAAAATGGTCATTCAATAATCATTGTTAATATTGACTTTCATAGTCCTTATTACAAAGACACATAAATTTCACTGATAATAATAACTTACTTGAAAATCTTTTTAGCTGGAAGCATTCATAGGTTTTAAGACACCAATATCACATGGCATTTAGAGTACCTTGAGTTTCCAGACGTGTCCGTAACCACTTTCCCACCTCTACATGATGGATATTTTTTCACAAAGTAATCATACAGATGAAAATCATCAACTTCAGAAGAGAGATCACCCACAAATATGGAATATTCCTGGCTGTCGGACAAGACAAACAACAGTAAAACAGCAAATGAAATCAAGGGTGATAAAACCCCACATAATACAAATTACATTGGACAACAATATTATTTTTAAAAAGATTTGCTTCCTGAAAAAAAAATGAGGATTATAATAGACAACTTCAAGCTGAACAGAAAGATGACTTCAGATGTGCTGTATCATGTAGGAAGTTGTGAAAACATTCAATTAACTTTTGTTGAATTTAGCATGTTGAATAGCATAATGATGTTGACATATTGCATTAGTTCAAATGACCTGAATAGCTCTAATCATGTTCAGCTTTTGGTCAAAGATGTCTCAAAGAATGTTGAATTTGGAAAACTTGAGAAACAACATGTTGAACATCAGAGAACTTCTTGTTAGAAATGGTCATTGGCTTTTTGTTGATCTAAGTAATACTTTCCAATTCTTAATCTGAGGTTGCCTGTGTAAAGGGCAGTTCATCATGTGGAACTCCCATGAAGCCATGTAGGTATTCTGTTGCATTGAGAGAATTTTATGAATATAATCTGCTTTTGCAGAGGTGCTGAGAATAGAAATACACATCCCCACTTTCAGTGTGGAACAGCTGGTGATTGTGGGGACAAGGAGGATACTTCCCTGAGGGACATCTGCTTTAGTCTCCTTGAATGCCTGGAGTTCTTCCACAGACCAGTTGGACTTCTTGCTACCTGCCTTAACGAGGTTGAAGAGAGGCCGCATGGTGGCTGCTGCTCCTGGGAGGAAGGGATGATAGAAATTCACCATGCCAAGGAATTCCTGCAGGCTTTTGAGGGTTTTGGGTCCGGGAAAGTTCCAAATGGCCTTGACCTTGTCAGGCAAAGGTGTTGCTCCTTCGCTGCAGATGCGATGCCCAAGGAAGTCGACGGTTGACAAACAGAACTGGCACTTGGTTGGGTTGATGGTTAGCCCGAAAGTCTGCAGCCGGGCAAAACAGGTGTTTTAAATGTTCTTGTGGGTCCTGGTGTCTGGGCTGGCAATGAGAATGTTGTCCAGGTACACGAAAATCCCCTCAAGGTCTCGTCGCAATGTCCATGAGGGACTGGAATATTTGGGCTGCGTTTTTCAGCTCAAATAGCATTCTCAAAAACTCGAAGAGGCCAAACATGTGATTATGGCTGTCTTCTGGATCGAGTAGACAGGGACTATATTTATTTGCATTCAGAAAAGAAAGAAGTCATCTTGATAGTGTAGTAGTTAGTGTAACACTGTTACAGCGCCGGTGACCTGGGTTCGAATCCAACATTGTTTGTTGGGTTTCAGGAGCAGGAGTCAATCGATTCCGTGGCTTCTCTCCGGTAAGTAGGCCTTAATTCTTCAGCACTTTTAAAAGGTAATTTCTTCTGTAATTGAGCCTTTGCCCTCTTCACATTTGCAGCCATTCTCTATCTTCTGTCTTCAGAAACTTTTAAAAAAAAAACTTCTCAGACTTTTCAATTTGGGCTTTAGATAGTTCAACTGGGGAGAGGTGGAATTACACGTCTTCTTTCTACGCCATCTTGCCACACCCCCCAAATCCACCACTGTTTGTAAGGAGATTGTACATCCTCCCCTTGTCCACATGGGTATCCTCCCAGAAATAACAACGTGGGAGGTAAAATGCTAATGTTTGGAAGATGAAGATTTTACTGCTCATATTTTGCTCACATCTTTGGATGAGACAAACACAAAAACTGCAACTGCTAGAATCTTGAGCTAACAAATAGCTGCTGGTAGAAATGGTCAGTCAACAGTTTGGGTCAGACCCTTTATCAATGCTAAAGTAGGAAGAGGTGATATCAAATTTATCAAGGGAGGGGAGAACTGTATGAAGACTTTTTTTGCCCTGAATTGTGTAGAAATAAAAGACAGATTATAACAAAAAGCAGGAGGGAAAAGTTTGTCCCATTTGAAAGGCGCCACAATCTTAAAATCTCACTGCAATCAAGAACTCCCTTTTGAGGTCTGGAACAAATAAAGCCATTTAGGCCATGATTTTAAATAAAAGCTGACAGCTTGAACCTTGCATTGGTACGTAATGGAATAAAAATGATAATCATGCTTGGCAAAGTGAAAGGAGGGAGACATCAAATATAATGGATGGATGAAATCAAAGAAGCTTCTGCAACGGCTCTGGCTGTAGTAGATGACAAGCCATCTCAGAGACAGCCAAGTCACGAGTTCAATACCAGTTTCTAGGACTGATTTCAAAGTAATGAGTGCGGTGTTCATTTAATATTCTGTGTAAGATCTCACAGCCAGAGTGCTCTAACATAATGTAACGCTGTCAATTTTATTTTTGGGGTGGGGGGGGGGGGAAGCAGGCAAAGCAAATATGAACAAAAGTTCAGTGCTAGTTATACAAATTAATTTTGTACAGAGACAAACTCTTGCCTAGAGCTGCTATTCTGAGAATCAGAATTTGAATTTATTGTCATGAACACAGGTCACAAAATTCATCATTTTAGGGCAGCATTACAAGTGCAAAATTTGCTATATATTACATTAAAAAAACGGAGGTGTCTGTGGTTCATTGTCCATTCAGAAATCTGAAGGTAAAGGGGAAGAAGCTGGTTTTGATTTGTTCGGTGTTTGTCTTCAGGCTCCTGAACCTCCTTCCCAATGGTAGCAGTGAGAAGAGGACATGGCTAGGTGGTGATGGTGCTTGATTAGATAGAGGCTGCTTTTTTGAGACACCTTCTCTTTTAGAGGTCCTCAATGGAGTGAAGACTGATATCCATGATGGTGCTGGGGGAGTTCACAACTTTCTGCTGTCTTTTCCTGTCCCGTGCATTGGCACCTCCATACAGGACAGTGATGCAACAAGTCAGAATGCTCTCCAGGACACACCTGTGGAAATTTGCGAGAGTCTTTAGAGGCATACCAAATTTCCTCAAACTCCTAACAATGTGTAACAGCTGGCGTGCTTTCTTCATGATTGCATTGACATGAAAGACTTCAGAGATGTTGACACCCAGGAATTCTGGTGTAAAGATGTGAGACAATTTATGCTCTATACTGAACTACTTTGTACATTATCAAAATTTAATTTACATTGTGTGGGTGTAGCGCTGCTAAAGACAGAGCTGCTGAAATAAATGCTGTCCACACCAAGCAAGTAAACCAGTAAATTCTGTTTATTCAAACCATGCATGTTCCTTTTTAGGGGAGGTGACAGGCTCACAGGAGTGATGTCATAATGCTGCTGTGAGGCCTGGCCGTTCCCCTGGCAATGTGCTCCTGCAGCCTAGAACTTCTATGCGGTGGGGGGAAAGCCCCTGTGGCCTGCGACGCTAGCTGTTCACTATGGCAATTTGGCCCATTGTGTGTGGGGTTGACCTGGCCCACTACATGGGCTTTTTTTTTTCAATGGCAGTACAAAGAAACAGCAGTTAGAGGGTTTGACATTTATGTTGAGGGCTCAGGCCCAAAACTTTAGTTATATATCTCTGCATCCTGTTGATACTGCAGGTCCTCCTGAGTTTCTCCAGCAATTTTGTGTGTTTCCAATAAAATACAGCATCTGAAGACTTTCTTGTTTCATGCTGTGTGGTCTGTGCAATTTTCATCTTCTCCCTGTGGGTTTTCTCACTGTGCTGTGGTTTCCCTCCACATCTCAAAGACATACAGGTTGGTACGGGGCTCTGCCACTGTAATTTGCCCCTAATGCAAGTGGATAAGAGAATTTGTGGAGGGGGCCATGATGGGGATACAATGGGGGCTAAAAATTGGGCTTAGGTGCTTGTCGGTTGACACAGAGGACCAATTTCGTCCCTTTATCCTTTTGTTCTTAATATACATGTAGACACCCTTTGGAATTTCCTTCAATTTATCTGTCAAAGCGATATCATGTGTTGTTTTATTCCTCCTGATTACCCTTTTAAAATTTTCCTTCATTTTTTATACTCCTCAGGTACCTCATTTGCTTCTTGTTGCAGAAATCTGCGATATAACTCTCTCATATCCTTAACGAGATCCCAATAGCCTCCAAAAACCAGGGTTCCCTATGCACATCCTTGCCTGAAAATGACTGCATCCCATCCACTCTTTCTAGATCATTCCCTATTTCTTCAAACTTGGCCTTTCTTTCATTTAAAAGCTCAACCCAAGGACTAGACCTATCCTTATCCATAATTATCTTGAAACTAATGGAATTATGATCACTGGACTTAAACTGATTCCCTATACATAATTCTATCACCTGCCCTCTCTCGTTCCCTAATTCGAGGTCCATTTTCGTTTTCACTCACCAGTCAACCAACTTTCCTCTGTGTGAGGTGAGAAAATGCCACGCAGAGGCAACATGTCACCAAATATCCATCTTTTGCCAATCATGATGTTTCCCCCAAAATCATTTAAGGATCAAAATGAAAAGCGAGTGCAAATGATCAGAGTATGAACGAGTCTGGTATGGTGGTGGAGGCAAACTTGTTGGTTTCTTAATTGTACAAAGATAAAAATAAACCCATATACAATCACTGACTATTTAATTCTATCAGTATGCAAAGAGATTCTGAAAGTAATTTTAGGCTTCAAAGAAGTCAATGAAATTACAAAGGTTCCCCTTTCAAATAGTATGATTGGTTGACACGTTGATACATCTACTGCTATTGGAACAGGGTTTGTGATGTTAGTTAGTATATTCGCTAGTGCATTTTATTTAATAGATGGCATCACAAATTTTAAACAAAAAATAACAATTTTGCTGGATGCTTATACCAAAAGAACAGGTCAATTACGTGGTTTAAATTTTGTCATTCCGTGATCATTTTTGTGGTGAGTGACTCACTCCGACGCTCCAAGGACTTTTCAGCCTATAATAGGCACAAGACCATGATGTAACATTCTCCACTTGCCTGGATGAGTACAGCATCAATCTCAAGAGACTTGATAGCATCTAGCATCCATCAACTGCACAAAACATTAATTCCCTCTACCACTGACGTACTCTGGGTGCTGTGTGCACCACTTACAAAAATGTGCATCAGTTACTCGTCCAGACTATTCCCATGGGAACTCCCAAATTGATGAGCTGTACCACTAAGAAGGTCAGACATGTCAGACACACACAAACATCACTGCCTGCAGGCTCTCCTTCAAGTTACCCACCATTCTGATTTAGGAATACATCACTGGTCCTTCATCATCGCTGGATCCAAAACTTGGAACTTCCTCCCCAACAGAAACAGTGCTTGGTGCCAGTTCATAGGCCAACTTCTCACAAACCAGAGATAGGCAATACAGGTACTCCCCAACTTACGACTGTAATTGGGGCCGAAGGATCGATTGTATCTCGGATTGGACACAATTCAGAATTTTGCCCGCACGCATGGAGTACCAAAGTCTTAAAGCAAACTTTTTAATCAAATCTTTTTTTCATCATAGATTTTTGTTGTATTTGACAAACTATAACAGGGATACAGGGCATGTAAGAGCCAAAATGTGTGTACTTACCCTATTAGTTGGCGCTCTGAGATCATAGGCTGGGCACAGCCATCTTGATTCCTGTGTGCGCATGCTTGGTGAGTTCATGTATCGGCGTTCGGATGGCACATGGGGAAGAGTTAAGCACCCTGATGATATTGAATTCGCTCCCTTAACTCCTGCGCATGAGCCAAATGAACTCAAATATGTGAACCCACTGCGCATGTGCCAAACGAAGACTAAAGCATACGCAAGGGAATCAAGATGGCCACGCCCAGCCTATGGACCCCAGGATGTCGACTAACAACGACTAAGTATGCACATTTTGGTTCTTAAATGCCCTGTATCCTTGTTATAGATTGTCAAATACAGCATAAACCATGTAAATATTTATATACACACATATATATATTTTAAAATTCAGTCATATGTGTGGATGGACATAAGTCAAGTAGGTTGTAAGATGGGAGTACCTGTACATGGTTTCCATTGTTATATTTCCTCACTAGTATTTTCTTCCAACTAGTCTGTTCTTGCACCTAATGAAACTTTGAGGAAAAGAAAACCAATAGCATGCAGAAGGGTAGGGGTGTTATATGTTAAAATGGACAGACTTACCCTGCATCTGGCTTTTTTCCATAGGTTGCATAGTTTAACTTGAATTTCTTGGGCTGCATAATGACAAACAACAAACTATAAATTCTAATTAATAGGTCATCTTTTAACAAACAATGGTAAATGTTTATTGATGAGATTTACCGGATTTGAACCAGGCAAAGGCTTCCCATTGAGTTTATGGAGACAACGATCAGCACTGGTTTGGTCGGCTAATTCCACAAAGCAATAGCCAGCTACTGTTCTGAAAGCATACAAGAAGTTCAGTGACAACACAGTCTTCACTTTAATACTTGGGCTTCAAGGAAAAACTACTGAACATTAATCAGACTGTGTGATATGTATTTATGTAAAGCATTTAGTTTTTCTACCAATAATATTTTACTGATACCATTTTGCTGATATCAGATGCTATTTAATAGTTTGGACAAATTCTTCATTTGTAAGTGTTGATGGATCAGTTTTCTCTTTCTCAGTTCTAAAATGGATCTTTTAACTGAAACACAGAACATTATAGCACAGTACAGACCATTAACCCAAGATGTTGTGCTGACCTATATAAACCAACTCAACAATTAAAATTTTCCCCACCTCACACCTCTCTTTTTATTGCATCCATGTGCCTGCATAAGAGTCTATTAAATATCCCTACTGTACAAGCCTCCACAAACAACCCTGTCAATACAGCTTGAGAATTCCAAGGATCCACCACACTCTGTAGAAAATACCCTAAACTTTCCTCCCCTTGTGTAACCCTTTCCAAAGATGCTATCCAAGCTACTCGGTTTTCTTCCCGATTTCCATTTTCACTTTACATAAAATACTGTAGATGGCTAATCATGGTAGCTACTGACATTTTGCCGTATCACTGGCCCTCCACTTTGTGTTAGATCACTTGGACCACAACCACATCAGTCTAGTCTGTATTGTTTGTTGACTGCAGCTTGGCATTTAACAGTATCATACCAGCAAAATTAATGATCACACTCAGGGATCTGGGACTCAGAAAGTCGAGGCATTGGTATGCTTTCTTCATGGTTGCCTCAATGTTTCGGCTCCAGGTGAGGTCCTCCAAACTGGATCCTTGATGTTGCCAATGGCAGTTGCCAATCAATGTGGATCGACAATTTCATCCTTCCTCCCTGACCACTGACACAAGAGAACCTAAGGGCTGCGTGTATAATCACCTGCTCTGTTCCCTCTACACTTAATTGTGTAGGCAATTAGCTCCAATATATTGTATAAGTTCACTGGTAACACCACTCATTGTTAGATGAATAGCAAGTAGGATGGCAATTGAGAATCTGGTTGGATGCTGCCAGAACAATAAACTTGCCTTCAACGTCTGCAAGGACAATGGGACCATGCACCCAATTTCATTGGTAGGATGGCAATTGCAAAGGTTAGTACCTCCTGGAGTCCACATATTGGAGGATCTTTCCTCGAGCCAACACATTGAGGGAATCATGAAGAAAGCAGTCCAATGCCTCTACTTTCTGAGATTTGGCTTGTCATTAAAAATGAAACAGGTGCCCTGTGGAAAGTTTCTGACTGGCTGGATCTTGATCTGGTTTGGAAACTCAAGTGCCAGGACCACAAAAGGCTGCAGGAAGTGGCAAACTACGCCAAGTCATCACAGGCACCGACTTCCTGTCCAATGAAGACTTCTTTGTGAGTTGCTGTCTCAAGAAGGCAGCCAACATCATAAAGGATTCCTATCACCCTGTTCTCTACCTCTACTCACTACTACCTTCAGGCAGAAGGTAAGAAAGCCTGAAGTCTGGTACCTCTATGTTCAAGGGCAGGTTTTTTTATCCTCCAACAACTAACTGGTTCTTGATCATCCTGATATATTATAGCATAAATTGTATAAATTTTTCTCATCTTCCGGCTCGCAGCACCAAATGTTAGCTTAAATCAAATATAAAAAAGTGTATAACAACTAATGCAAGTACAACACAATTTTATTAGCTTTGCAAAGTAGGTGCTCTGTTATAACCTACAACAGGGTCTTTCTGCAAGAAAGCCCATATGCAGTGGGCACAAGCCTTTTTATATGATTTAACTTCCCATTCTACAGCCTGTTTGCCAATATTCACATGGTCTGTAATCTGCAGACTTCAGCAAACATCCAGCATGAGTTTCGAGAATAGCAAGGCCTTAGCTCTCACGTCTGGCACCTGTGCTACTAAAAGAAAACAATTTCTTTAACAGACTCTAGTATTTTCCATAATATTCTTTTTAAGCCTTTTCTTGCTGCTTAAATTTATAAAAAGGAAAGAAGCAAATAAAATAAAACTATACAATTTATGCTGAAATCTATTACTCCCATACTACCCTAACCCCATAAAACTACTCCATGACTACCAAATATCTGGCTACATTATTGAAACATTACCTTTTTTTTTGCACAAACTCAAACTGGAATCCCATTATAACGCGATAGTTTGGGTCCAAAAAAAAAATCGCATTGCCAAAAAAGCAGGGTCGAGCTAAATTTGGGTTTCAATAAATGGTTGTAGTTATAGTTGAAATTAAAACACAAATTAATTTTTAGTAAAATGATCATCCTCCCTCCTGGCAGTAGCCAATGCCCTTGCACCTCACGGCAGCCTGAAAATCACCGCTCTAGGTCGAAGCCCAAGGTCGCCGCTCCCACAGGAGCTCAACGCCCGAGTCCAATGACTCATTGCGTTATATCCAGATTCACGTTAAATTGGGGCTCGTGTGTGTGTGTGTGTGTGTGAGTGTACATTATCTACTTTAGAAACATTAGTGTCATGGCATATTGCACTAATTTAATATACTAATGTTGTTGGTTTATCTTACATAACTGTGAGATTGCCACATGCAATTTCAGTGTTCTGTACTTTGAGGTATATTGTCATCTATACAAGTGCATTTTCTTATAATCATTGCCATGTGCACAATTTAGACAGGAAGTCAAGACAGTGGGCTGAACAGAGATCCCCAGGCTATGTATCACTGACATTATGTTATCATTTTTGGTGCTCTAGCTGAGTTCTACTCCTTTATCTCAAGGGCTCTATATGCCCTCGGAACATTCCTGGCTTGCGTGGCTCCACAATGGAGAAACATTTGACATACTAAAGGTGAAAACTTTCAAAGACCATGAACTGACATTTTGGAATGGAGTGACAGACAATCATCTGTGATAATGGTTACACTCCTCTCTCCAATCACACTGCCTGACCTGCTGGCAAGCCTAACAAATCTTGCTATTTGCAATACAAGTCATTTCTTTCTTTGTATTATCACCTTATATCTGCCCCTATTAATCTTATTGACAGCAGGACTTCTTCAAGGAAATATCTATGTTAGAACGAGGCCAGGATTGACATGAGTAAAGGTTCACAGGGACTAGGAGGGTGGGAATTTGTTACGGCATGGAGTAGTAGGGCCGAAGTGGCCTGTTCTGTGCTGTAAGTGGTTATATCTTGATGAACTTATCGACAAGGCAATCTCATCCTATCACAAGCATCTCTTAGTGCTATGCACCCCTCCAGCTCTGGGAACTAACTTTTTTTTCTCCTTCATCTCAGTGCTGACAAGGGTCTCCTACCTGACATGTTAACTGTTTCTTTCTCCATGGTTGTTGGCTGACCTGGAATTTTTTCTCATTCATATTTATAGTATCTGCAGCTTTGATTTTCATTGACTAGAATGAGACTTCTGCTCCACCTCCAAAAATCCTAATAGGTTGACCTCCTATTTCCTGACCTTGGGACTAATGGCCTTGAAATTACTGGGAACTTCATAGAATGAATATAGAAACTAGGAATTAAAACCATAATACCATGAGACATAGGAACAGAAATAGGCTTTTCAACCCATTGACTCTGTCCTGCCATTTAATCATGAGCTGATCCAATTTCCCACTCAGCCTTTTCCCCTTAACCTTTGATGCCCTGGCTAATCTCTGCTTTAAATAAATGCAATGACTGCCTCCACAAGTACTTGTGGCAACAAATTCCATAGATTCACCAACATCTAGGTAAAAGAAATGGCTCTGTATCTCTGTCCTGAAGTTATGTCCTCTTGTCCCAGGCTCTCCCACCATGGGAAACAACCTTTCAACATCTATTCTGTCCATGCCTTTCAACATCCAAAATGTTTCCATAAGATCAATGAATTGGCCATTTGCTGTTGACATTTTAATCTTTTCATCCATCAGACTTCAGAAGTCTACAATCTTCATAATAGCTACAAATTAACTGTACAACAAACATTTTCTGAAAGAAATTCTCCTCATCATGCATCTCTAGGTTGGATTCAGTGTTAGACATGCCAACAAATTATTCAGCATTTTAGTAAAAGATGAGGCTAATGTCCACACAGAAAATGTAGAATTTTAGGCCCCTTCTTCTTCTTTGGCTTGGCTTCGCGGACGAAGATTTATGGAGGGGTATGTCCACATCTGCTGCAGGCTCGTTGGTGACTGACAAGTCCGATGCGGGACAGGCAGACACGGTTGCAGCGGTTGCAAGGGAAAATTGGTGGGTTGGGGTTGGGTGTTTCCTCCTTTGTCTTTTGTCAGTGAGGTGGGCTCTGCGGTCTTCTTCAAAGGAGGTTGCTGCCCGCCGAACTGTGAGGCGCCAAGATGCACGGTTGGAGGTGAGATCAGCCCACTGGCGGTGGTCAATGTGGCAGGCACCAAGAGATTTCTTTAAGCAGTCCTTGTACCTCTTCTTTGGTGCACCTCTGTCTTGGTGGCCAGTGGAGAGCTCGCCATAGAACACGATCTTGGGAAGGCGATTGTCCTCCATTCTGGAGACGTGACCCACCCAGCGCAGTTGGGTCTTCAGCAGTGTGGATTCTATACTCTGAAATACAGCATTAAACTGAATTTTATAGCTTTTTCTTACCCGGTCATTCTGTTACTTATGATTTTCACGTTAACGGTTGCCTCACCCATGGCAGAGAAGGCATGTTTGATAAATGTCTCATCCATGTATTGTTCCAGCTAAAAATGAAAGGAAAGCAGCAGATCAACTTTCAAACGTCCACAAGAATTTAAGGTGCGTATTAAGTGCACTATGAAATAATATATCAAACGAGTGTACTAATGACCAAACAAACTTCCCAAATGAACATGTGCAATATTTGATCCCAAATAATTAAAGAGAATAATGGTTAATTATGTTTAAAAGCTGTGGGAAGTGTAGACTGAGTTTACAGAAGGAGGTTGGTTTGCATGGTGGTCTGAGCTGCATTCACAACGCCCTGTAGCTTCTTGTCGTCTGTTGATGAACCAAGCTGTGATGCATCCAGACAGGATGCTTTCTATGGTGGATCAATAAAAATTACGTACGAGACAATGGGACAAATTTCTTCTGGCTCCTGTGGAAGTAGAGGTGTAGATACATTTTCTTGGCCATAGTGTCAACTTGATTGGGACAAGAGAGATTGTTGGTGATATTTTACATCTAAATCCTTAAAGTTCTCTACTATCTCCATTTCAATACTGCAAAAGAGGAACCAAAATATATTTCTTCAAGTGATACTAAAATGAATAGCAATTCCTATTCAGAACATTTGAGAGAATGGGCAGATAAAAAAATGAAAGGACTGGATAGTGAAACTTTATTTTCAAAAGCAGTGAGAGCTATACCAATTAAATAGGAAGGAATAATAATAATGGAAAGGGTACAAAGTCACCGAACACCTAAGTGAATAAAACTTCACGTTTCGTATTTTATATGTGAGAAACCTCCCCAAGCATCTTACAGCCAATAAAGTATTTTAAAGCTGTAATGTGGGCAATTTCAATGGTCACAAGATCTATTTCATTGCTCATAGGACAAGGTTTTGTGGAAAATAGAACTGATTTCCTTTGGACAGACCCCTTGAATGTTTATTTTAAATAAGAGTAGGTATCATTTGGTGGGGAAGGTGGGGGGGCGGGCGGTGCAGGGGGCATGGCCATGCAGAGGATCTGAGCAGACGTGTTCTGGAAGAGCTCTTCAGGAAAAGTTTTAAAAAGACAGTTTGAAAGTTCAAAAATCAGAATTTTTGAATGACCAAGACAACCAATATCAAAAAATGAAGAAAGAGCAGCTCAGCCAAGAACATCAAGTGAAAGCCTGATGAGGAGTGGCACAAAAGGGGCCTTGGGACTAGTTGAATTCAGGAGAGCTGGGGTGGTCAGCCCAGATATAGCCAACATCCTGAACAAGATGGAAACTTTGTACACTTGCTTTACGAATATTGAATCAGTGATAAAAAGACATATCGCTGATATCAGAAATTAAAGAAAGTATGGAAGACTTAATGGAACAAATGATGCAAGTGGAGGCTGAACTGGACAAAAGTCAGGCTAAAGACTCTGAAAGAAAAAGCAAAAATATGGGACATAGACAGAAAAGGAATGATAGACAAGATCGACCATATGGAAAAATTCAGCAGATGCAATAAGATATTATTGGACTGAGAGAAGGAATCGAGGGGAAAGACTCAGTGAGCTTTTTTGAAATATGGATCCCTCAAATTCTGGGCAAAACAAGCTAAATGGAAAGCTGCAAATTGAAAGGGATCACCAGACCCTCAGACCCAGAAGAACCAGAGATCAACAACCACGACTGGTCCATTAATGGTGGACAACGAAAAAGTAATGTTTTTCCAGGACTTTAGCCCTACCTTGGTCAAACAAAGAAAAGTATTTGATGAGGTAAAGAGGTAACAGCGATCCAAAAACTTAAAATATTCAATGACTTACCAATTGACACTGCGGGTCAATGTATCAGAAAGTAATTGAAGAATTTTCAAGAATAAGGAAGAAGTGCAAGAATAAGAAAGCTATGAAAAGATTACATCTGCCAGATAAGAAGATTGAAAAGACTGTTTTAAAACAGGACTAACTGAAAAATGTATTTTTAATCAATTTTATAATATTGAACCGTCTTACATTTACTGATAAAAAGAAAAAAAATCACTGTAATATACATGGAGAGCTCTGGAGAGAAAGGAATGTGGAAAATGGCAAGGTGGGGACTCCATTCTAAGGGGGAAAATGGCACCAGGAGAGGAGTGGTTTTTTAAAAAAGTGGCACTAAAGGGAGGGGTTCTTCTTTGGAAAATTTGGCAGACCTTTTTTTGGGGGTTCTGGGTTTTACTGCTTATGTCACTGTCAGAGCTGGGGATATGTATGTGTTTTTTTAAAGGGAAAAGTGTATGTTTCTTAAAAGGGAAATGTTACGCAAAAAGGAAATGTTTCTTAAAAGGGAAATGCTGTAGTACTATTTAAAAAGTCAGTAAGATTTTATTGTTATACAGTATTTACTTGAAAAATGGTATGGATAAAACATTAAAGTTTATTAGTCTTAATATTAATGGGTTAAACAGGAAAAGGAAATAGTTAAAGAAATTAAAAGTAGATATAATCTTCCTTCAGGAAATGCATCTTACAGAATTAAAACATGATAAATTGTTAAGAGGATGGGTAGGACAAATAATATTGTCTTCTTTTAGTTCAAAGGCAAGAGGAGTAGCGATTCTAATTAATAAAAATACACCAGTATTAATAAAAGGCATATCGGTTGACCAGGCCAGAAGGTCTGTAATGGCACATTGTAAAATTTATGGAGAAGCACAGGCATTTATGAATATCTAGGCCCCAAATTATGAAGAGGAAGCCTTTATGATGGATATCTTCTTAAAAACAACAGAGGGAAGACAAAATATATTGGTCAGAAGAGATTTTAACATTTGCTTGAACCCAATATTAGATAAATCTGCAAGAGCAGTAACGAAGGGGAAAGTGGCAAAAACCACAATTTCATATATGAAGGATCTAAATCGTATTGATATATATGGAGGCAATTAAATCCCACAGAGAGAGAGGCTATTCCCTTTACTCAAGGGTACACAATTCATATACAAGGAATGATTTATTTTTTATATCTACCCAGCTAAAAAGTAGTGATAAGTACAGAATACCTAACAAGGCTTTTATCAGACCACTTATCACTCGCATTAACTATTGCAATTATGGAAAAGCAAGAAAATGAATAAAGATGGCATCTCAATGCCATGTTACTCAAAAGAACAGATTTCTGTGTGTTTATTACAAGAAAGATATAAATATTTTGTAAAACAAATCAGCCATCCACTAATAATAGCTTTTTTGATATGGGACATGCTCAAAGCATACCAGAGGGGACAAATTACATCCACAAAAAATCTTAAGAGAAAATATATGGCAGAAGTAGACAGTTTGGAGAACATATTACAAACATATAGAACAGAAAAAGCTACATTAAAAGCTAAACAAAATTATTATGAGTTAGGTGAATGGCACATCAAGTCTTATCTTGGCAAGTTTAAACAGAGGAGTCATCAAGAATAATAAATATAAAAACATAGATACACTAACATATAAACAAAAGGAAATTAATAACTATACAATATTGCACGAAATTATACAAATCAGAACTACTAGGAGACGAATTAAATGGAAGAATTTCTGTCGAATGTTAAACTTCCAAAACGAGAAGAGAGAGAAAAGATAGAAATAGACACCCCCCCACTTTACAAGAGAAGAAATTGAAAAAGCCCTGGGTACCCTACAGGCTAATAAATCACTGGGAGAGAATGAATTCCCTCCCAAGTTTTACAGACAATTCAAAGAATTACTAATGCCCTTCTAAGAGATGTTCTGGATCAAGCAGTAGAGGCACAGACCCACCCAGAATGATTCTCAGATGCTATTATTACAGTACTACCACAAAAGAAAAAAAGGATCCATTAAAAACTTTGTCATATAGACCAATTTTGCTGTTAAGTGCTGATTATAAGATACTAGCAAAAGCATTGGCTAATAGATTAGGACAAAATGTATCAAAATTAATATATACAGACCAGGTAGGATTTGTTAAAGAATGACATTCCTCAAATAATCTAGGAAGGTTATTTAATATAATACATATGGCAAAATATGAATGGAATCCAAGAATTGCAGTCTCCCTGGACACAGAAAAAGCATTCAACCATTTGATTAGTCCTTTCTATTTAAAACACTGGAAAAATTTGGCACCGGCAGAACATTTATAAACTGGATAAAAACTTTATATCATAAACCATAAGTTAAAATTATAACCAATGGCCAGATGTCAGTGGAGTTTCCCTTGAGTAGATCGAGTAGACTCCAGCGCTTTTTTATACTTGCGATTGAACCGCAAGCAGAGATAATAAGAAGGGGATCTGGATATAAAGGGCTTCATAGTTGGACAAGGACATAAAATTATCCTATTTGCCAATGATGTGCTATTGTACCTATCAGACCCAGTTAAATCTTTAGAAAAATTACAAGGAACATTAGAAAAATATTGAAGAGTATCTTGCAATAAATATGGACAAAAACGAGATCATGCCATTGACACATTTAGAATGCAAAAAGTATCAAAACAGAAGTAAATTTAAATGGAAGACAGATGGAATAACATCTTTTGGAATAGCAACTGACAATAATCTGCAGGATCTGTATAAACTAAATTATGTTCCTCTTTTGGTGAAGATAGAAAAAGACCTGCAGAAATGGAGAGATTTACTAATTAATTTAGTGGGAAGGTTTAATTGCATCAAAATGAAAGTAATGCCAAGACTACAATATCTTTTTCAATCACTGCCTATTCCGTTACCTGAAAATTTCTTTAAATTATTAAATAATCATATTAGACTGTACCTATGGAATAACAAGGTACCAAGAATTGCATTTGAAAAATTGACATGGGAATATGGGCTGGGAGGACTTCCATATTTTAAAAAATACTACCTAGCTGCACAGGCTAGATTTCTTGCAACCTTCTTTGTGGAAGACAACAAGACAGCCCCCCTCCCCCACCCTTCCTTGGATTCGAATGGGCATGTACTCAATGAGGGAGAAGGAAAGCCAAGAATTTTATCTTTGAATGAGCGTCAAATCACTAAAAAAAAAGGCAGATAATCCCAATCTAATACTTAAGATAAGTATGTGGAAGGAAATTAATGAATGTATAGGAAAAAAATAAGTATATCAATAAAAGCTCCACTGTGTAAAAATGTGTAACTGCCTTTGAACATAGGCAATATAATATTGAATTTGTGGTATGACTAATGAATAAGGAATATTAAAGATGGTTACACAGAAGAAACCCTTATGTCCTTCGAACAACTAAAATATAAATATGGAGCAGCCAGTAGGACCTTCTATTGTGTTCTTGAGCTAAGATCATTCCTAAGAGAAAGATGGGGACTAACAATGACCCCACCTGAAACTAGTGTATTCCCCATTTGGAATACATCCAAATTTATAACAAAGATGTGCTATGTTCTCCAAAGTGAATGTGCGAAACCAGGTTTACAGAGGTCACAGGAAAGATGGGAGTCAGATTTAGATGCAGTAATCTCAGAAAGAAGCTGGCCAGATTGGTGTACGGACAGTACGACATCAATTATAAATCAAGATATGGACTAGTTCAGTATAATTTTTTGCAGCAATTATATCTTACTCTACAGAAGTTACATAGATCAAGACATGTTTCAGATGTGGGACTGAAATAGGTACTTTTTTTACATGCTCTGTGGTTGTGCGTAAAGGTGAGGCCATTTTGGCAAGATACAGTAGAAAAATTGACCAAGATAACAGGAGTGGCCTTCACAGGCAACCCAGAGCTATATTTAATAGGCAATTTTATTTATAAAAATAGCAATGGCAGCAGCAAAAAAATGTATTGCAATCACTTAGAAGTCCGACTCCCCTCTACTTATAGCATGATGGACTGCAGAAATGAACAGCTATACACCTATGGAAAAAAAAATCACATATAATTTAAAGAATAAGTATGACATTTTTGTAAAGATCTAGCAGCCTTACCTGGACTACATTGGGACCCAAATACAGTAACAGAAAAGAAATGCTGATATTATACATACCCAAAAGTGATTTCCCCAAGTGTATTCTATATACTTAAAAGATATGTAAGCTCTGACAATGTGCGGATCTGTATATATAGAAGGGGGGAGGGAAATGTTTTGTTTTTGTTTTTAAGAAAAGTTTAATATATTGTGTTATTGAAGATTTTATTATGCATATTTTTGAAAAAAAAAATCAAAAATAAAATATTCAAAAAAAGAGGTGTAATTCTGGATTAATATAATCATTGAAAAAGAAAGTATGCCTCAAGCATTAAACTTTACTGTCAAACTACATTATATGACTAAGTCCCACTGCATTGTGCTCTCTGACTCACAATGTAATGGAACCAATTTTGTTTTCACAAGCTTTACATGATCAATCACAGGTAACTCTTACCCCACTTCCCCCAATTGAGAATATCTATATGGAGCGTTCAACATCAATTATGAAGGATCTACTCCACCCAGGCCATGCATTGTTCTCCCTGTTGCCATCAGGAAGGAGAACTTGTACGACCAGGTTCAAGAAGACTTGCTCCCCCTCAACTCTCAGTCTCTTTAACAATAGACTCATTCAGAGACTCATTTAAGGGCTCATATTTTGCTAATTATTTATTACTGTATATTTATCCCTACATCTGCATTTGCACAGTTTGTTTACATTTCTTTCTTTCTTTGAGTACAGTTTACTGATACCAGTATAGAAATTACTGAACCTGGACCACAGTAAAAAGAATCTCAGGAATGTATGTGATGTCATGTATATGTACTCTGACAATAAAATTGAACTTCAAACTTTAAAGTTACCATGTGGGTATCAGCAGAGATCACATTCATGCACTGTAGTTCCAATAAATGAATAACATCTTTTATCTCATTAGTTGAAGTGGACCATGAGGGGGAGGTTAACAATGCTTATCAGGAAAACAATTAAGTTTCTTGTGCTTTCACAGATCCTGAGCTTTCTGGATAGATCACCCAAAAGGCTACAACTTTTGAGTTGTATGAGTTCATTGGAACCCAGTCAATAACCCTTTCATCTGAGTAAGAAGACTGATACCATTGACTTGAGCAGAGAAATCTCAACACTCAGGAGACTACTAAGGGAGTCCTGCCATCAGGGCTAGTATTGTTCTGGTAAGATAAGGTTGAGACTTTCCTCAAGAAGGATACAAAAGAGGTCAGACAATGAAATCAGAGAAAAGCTGAGAATGTTTTTACAGTGCCAGCAATTGGGACCTGACTTTCTGGGTTGAAATCCAGTGCTGTCCAAAAGGAATTTGTACGTTCTCCCCATGTCTGCGTGGGTTTTCTCTGGGGTGGGGGGGGGAGGGGAATCCGGTTTCCTACCAAAACTGGGGTGTAAGCTAATAGGGTGTAAATTGGGCAGCACAGACTTATAGGGCCGGATAAATTTAAATCACGAGCCATATATTGCCAACCCTTATTATAAACCCATTCACTTACTTTTTTTCAACCAGTTCATGTAAATATATCACAAATGTCAAATGTCCCTGCACCAATCCCTGTGTTACACCACTGGTTGTGGACCTCAAGCCAAAATACCACCACCACTACCCTCTAGCCAATGTCGAATCCAAACTATCAATCAATCCACCCTGGATTCCATGTATCTGTACCTTCTGAATCAGCCTACCTCTTTAGATACAATTAGAATGAATTTGTACCAACATTTTGAGAGGAAGGACGATCCAAAGGAGAGTCCATTCAGAGAACAGAAGAACCCTCCCTTCCATTCGTCCCGGGACCCACCCCCCCCCCCCCCCCCAACATCATCAAGCCCCTGTCCCGGGAGGAAACCCCTCCCCCAATGGTCCCGCTGTCCTTGGGGGAGGAGATCGCTCCCGCAACGTGCCCGATGTCTTGTGGGGGGGGTGGGGGGGTCCAGTCCTGCAACGAGCCCGCCGTCCTTGGGGGGGGGGGGGGATCACTTCCGCCACGGGCCAGCTGTCCTGGAGGATATGCCTCCCGCAACGTGCCGCTGTCCTGAGGGAGATCCCTCCCGCAACTGTCTCGCTATCCTGCGGAGATCCCTCCCGCATCGGGCCCGCTATCCCGGGAGGGTGATCCCTCTTGCAACGGGCTCGCTGTCCCATGGGGGATCCCTCCCGCAACGGGTCCGCTGACGGGAAGCAGCCCTCCTTTCTAGAGCCGACGCCGGGGTCCGGCCCCCACTCACATCGCCCATCCACAGGGTGGCCATCCCGCCGCCGCCACCGAACGGCGTCTCCCGACTCGCCGGTCCTGCACTCCGCTTCGGGAAGGCCACCCAGCCGCCTGAATGCAACTTTCCTCTCGCCGCCCCCTCCCCCCCACCGAGCGGCTCGCATCGTCCCGCCAACTACGGCAAAAACAAATAAAACACTTTTCGGGATTAATGTTGGTCCGAAACGTCAAATAAAATAATCGGCTCCATTAGGATCCCAGAAGGGGCAGCACCTGACGTCACATTTCCTCGACAAAGTGGCAGTGGGTCTTTCCAGAGTGTATGATCGGTTCCATGGAGTCGGTGGGTCGGCAGCTTGTGCTGGTCGGGGGCTGTTACCAGCAGATTCTGTTCGGTTACCGGATAAAGTGCTGGAGGGAGGTGAGTCTGTGACAATTTTATTGTCAGGGATTTCCCGGAGCAGTGAGAGGGTTTGTTTTGTGAACAGTCCAGCTCGGCATCCAATACATGTGTGTCCTTTACCACAATGTACTGGCGTCCCATACACAGTCCAGGTATATCCTGCACAGTAAGGTATACTTTGTGCAATATACCCACACAGTAAAGGCGTTCCATACACAGTACATCAGGTATATACTGCACAGGCGTTACATATTCAGTGAGGTTTGAGACTTCCCTTACACAGTACATCCAGGTATGCACTACTCTCGCATGTACAATAAAGGTAAACTTTGTACAGGTTACCCACGCTGTAAAGGCGTCCCACGCACAGTGGACTTCAGGTGTCACATTCGTAGGATAGACATCCTGTGTCCAGTACAAGCACTCTGCAAAGTACATCATTCCCATGTATACTCATCGATGTCTCGGACACTTGGGCATTTGTTGAAAGAGCAGGTTCCTGCTCGAGGAGGAGAAAGGAGGCTGATTTGAGGCTTCCTCCCAGTCTCATTGACAGCAGTTCAATGGGCTGAATTCTGGGAGTAGGGAGTCGCCATTTCAGGAGGATGGTGAGCTTCCAAGTGATGCAGGTCATCCTTTTGAATCTTTTCTGCACTCCTTCCTGTTAATGACATCTTTTATTCTCCCTGGGTGACCAAAACTGCGCAAATTGAAATACCAAAGGTTGAACCCAAAGTCTTAATCATAAAAAAAATACTGAGCTGCACCCTCCCTTAAAATAATCTTTGTTCTTTAATGGCATCCATCAAATATGCTGGAAGTGATAGATTGTACAGATTTGCTTCTTTACTTTCTATAAATTTCAGCAACAAGAGAAGGCTTAAAAAGAATGCTTTTATGGGAAAATACTAGAGTCTGTTAAAGAAAGTGATTTCTTTTAGTAGCGCAGCTGCAAGATGTGAGAACCAAGGTCTTGCTGTTCTTGAAACTCATGCTTGATGTTTGCTGAAGTCTGTAGATTACAAGTCATGTGAATAGTCACTAACAGGCTGTAAAATGGGAAATTATACCATATAAAAAGGTTTGTGTGTGGGCTTCCTTGTAGAAAGGCCCTGTTGTAGGTTACAACAGGTCTTCTCATGTAACAGAACACCCGCTTTGCAAAGCTAATGAAATTGTGTTGTAATTGCATTAGTTGTCATATACGTTGAAATTAAAGTTCACTAATGGTGAAATATGTAGCTAGCATTTGGGTTCCAGCATCCAAGGCATTTGTTTAATATTTTCAGGAGAAAAATTAGAAGGTTATTGAGTACTCCCTATGCTTCAAAGAATTTAATCTTAAACTTGCTGAGGAAAATAATTCTTTAGAAGAGGGGAGATATCGTTTCAATAACTGCATAGTAGAGGAGATTGCATCATGAGCACCAGATGTTGTGTCCTCAAGATGAAAAAGTATACAAATTACTGCATCAACTGGGAAGAGTTTTTGGGTCCAGGATGAGGGGAAGAGGTAGGTGTTGTATCTCTTGGAGTTGCATTGAGAGGGTAAGGGTATGGGTGGAAATCATAGCAAAGTGTTCTGGAAAGAACAGTCCCATTGTAATACAGAAAAGGGATGGGAAGATGTGTTCAGTAATGGTATTACATTGAAAATTTCTGAAACTGGAGCATTATCTATTGAGAGTGGAGATTGGGGTGATGTTGAATACATAACATAACATATAAACATAACATAACAATTACAGCACGGAAACAGGCCATTAGGCCCTTCTAGTCCGCACCGAACCAAACACCCCTTTCTAGTCCCACCTCCCTGCACAATGCCCATAACCCTCCATCTTCTTCTCATCCATATACCTGTCCAACCTTTTCTTAAATAATGCAATTGACTCCGCCGCCACTATTTCTCCCGGAAGATGATTCCACACAGCTACCACTCTCTGAGTAAAGAAGTTCCCCCTCATGTTACCTCTAAACCTCTGCCCCTTAATTCTTAACTCATGTCCTCTTGTTTTAAACTTTCCTCCTCTTAATGGAAATAGTCTATCCACATCCATTCTGTCTATCCCTTTCATAATCTTAAATACTTCTATCAAATCCCCTCTCAACCTTCTACGCTCCAAAGAATAAAGACCCAATCTGTCCAATCTCTCCCCATACTCCAGATGCTTAAACCCAGGCAACATTCTGGTAAACCTTCTCTGCACTCTCTCCACTCTGTTTATATCCTTCCTATAATTAGGCGACCAGAACTGCACACAGAACTCCAAATTAGGCCGCACCAACGTCTTATACAATCTCAACATCACCTCCCAACTCCTATATTCCATGCAATGATTGATAAAGGCCAGCATACTAAAAGCCTTCTTCACCACCCTATTCACGTGAGTTTCTACCTTCAGGGAACGATGTACCGTTACTCCTAAATCTTTCTGCTCTTCTGTATTCCTCAATGCTCTCCCATTTACCACATATGTCCTATTCTGATTCTTCTTACCAAAATGAAGCACCTCACACTTATCAGCATTAAATTCCATCTGCCATTTTTCAGCCCACTTTTCTAAGCAGCCCAAATCCCTCTGCAATCCTTGAAAACCTTCTTCATTATCCACTATTCCACCTATCTTAGTATCGTCTGCATATTTACTAATCCAATTCACCACCCCATCATCTAGATCATTAATGTATATAACGAACAACAATGGGCCCAATACAGATTCTTGAGGCACACCACTGGTCACCGGCCCCCAACCTGACAGACAATTATCCACTACCACTCTCTGGCCTCTCCCTTTCAGCCAATGTTCAATCCATTTGACTATCTTAAAATTTATACCTAAAGACTGCACCTTCCTAACTAACCTTCCATGTGGTACCTTATCGAAGGCCTTACTGAAGTCCATATAGACAACATCCACTGCGCTACCCTCATCCACATTCCTAGTCACCTCTTCAAAAAATTCAATCAGATTGGTCAAACATGACCTTCCTCCCACAAATCCATGTTGAGTGCTCCTGATCAGACCCTGTCTATCCAGATGTTTATAAGTACTATCTCTAAGAATTTTCTCCATTAATTTACCTACCACAGACGTCAAACTTACAGGCCGATAGTTGCCAGGCTTCCTCCTTGAACCCTTTTTAAATAACGGAACCACATGCGCAATGCGCCAATCCTCCGGCACTATCTCCATATCTAATGACATTTGGAAAATTACCGCCAGAGCCTCTGCTATTTCCTCCTTCACTTCTCTCAATGTCCTGGGGAAGATCCCGTCTGGTCCCGGAGACTTTATTCTTCAAAAGCCTTAAAACTACAGGGGAATCTTGTCCATCTTGGTGGGTGGAGAGGGATAAAAACACAATAATAGACATGAAACAAAAGTGGTTGAGACCCCTTTCAACCAAGGTGGACAGAAAAGGCAGACATGATTGTGGAAGGTGGTGTTGTGAGAACACAGGCAGGGAGGAGGGGAAACTTGGAGAATAGAATGAAATCCCTACAGAAAGCAGGATGTCTCGTCAACATGAGGGAGTCTGGGGTTGTTGCCAGCCTATTCCCAGTGGAGAAAAATCTGAGTTAGAAAACAACCTGGTGTACATGAGGGAAGGGGAAGAATTTCACAGCAAAGGTGGTGACATTTTGAGTTTGCTTTTTCTTTGGCTTGGCTTCGCGGACGAAGATTTATGGAGGGGTAAAGTCCATGTCAGCTGCAGGCTTGTTTGTGGCTGACAAGTCCGATGCGGGACAGGCAGACACGGTTGCAAGGGAAAATTGGTTGGTTGGTGTTGGGTTTTTCCTCCTTTATCTTTTGTCAGTGAGGTGGGCTCTGTGGTCTTCTTCAAAGGAGGTTGCTGCCCGCTGAACTGTGAGGCGCCAAAATGCATGGTTTGAGGCGATATCAGCCCACTGGCGGTGGTCAATGTGGCAGGCACAAAGAACTTTCTTTAGGCAGTCCTTGTACTTCTTCTTTGGTGCACCTCTGTCTCGGTGGCTAGTAGAGAGCTCGGCATATAACATGATCTTGGGAAGGCGATGGTCCTCCATTCTGAAGACGTGACCTACCCAGCGCAGTTTGATCTTCAGCAGCGTGGATTCGATGCTGTCGGCCTCTGCCAACTCGAGTACTTCGATGTTGGAGATGAAGTCGCTCCAATGAATGTTGAGGATGGAGCGGAGACAACGCTGGTGGAAGCGTTCTAGGAGCCATAGGTGATGCCGGTAAAGGACCCATGATTCGGAGCCGAACAGGAGTGTGGGTATGACAGTGGCTCTGTATATGCTCATCTTTGTGAGGTATTTCAGTTGGTTGTTTTTCCAGACTCTTTTGTGTAGTCTTCCAAAGGCGCTATTTGCCTTGGCGAGTCTGTTGTCTATCTCGTTGTCGATCCTTGCATCCGATGAAATGGTGCAGCCGAGATAGGTAAACTGGTTGACCGTTTTGAGTTTTGTGTGCCCAATGGAGATGTGGGGGGGCTGGTAGTCATGGTGGGGAGCTGGCTGATGGAGGACCTCAGATTTCTTGAGGCTGACTTCCAGGCCAAACATTTTGGCAGTTTCCGCAAAACAGGACATCAAGCGCTGAAGAGCTGGCTCTGAATGGGCAACTAAAGCGGCATCGTCTGCAAAGAGTAGTTCACGGACAAGTTGCTCTTGTGTCTTGGTGTGAGCTTGCAGGCGCCTCAGATTGAAGAGACTGCCATCCGTGCGGTACCGGATGTAAACAGCGTCTTCATTGTTCTGGTCTTTCATGGCTTGTTTCATCATCATGCTGAAGAAGATTGAAAAGAGGGTTGGTGTGAGAACGCAGCCTTGCTTCACGCCATTGTTAATGGAGAAGGGTTCAGAGAGCTCATTGCTGTATCTGACTCGACCTTGTTGGTTTTCGTGCAGTTGGATAACCATGTTGAGGAACTTTGGGGGGCATCCAAGGCGCTCTAGTATTTGCCAAAGCCCTTTCCTACTCATGGTGTCGAAGGCTTTGGTGAGGTCAACAAAGGTGATGTAGAGTCCTTTGTTTTGTTCTCTGCACTTTTCTTGGAGCTGTCTGACGGCAAAAACCATGTCAGTAGTTCCTCTGTTTGCGCGAAAGCCGCACTGTGATTCTGGGAGAACATTTTCGGCGACACTAGGTATTATTCTATTTAGGAGAATCCTAGCAAAGATTTTGCTTGCAATGGAGAGCAGCGTGATTCCCCTGTAGTTTGAGCAGTCTGATTTCTCTCCTTTGTTTTTTTACAGGGTGATGATGATGGCATCACAAAGGTCCTGAGGCAGCTTTCCTTGATCCCACCAGTGCTTGAAAAACTCATGCAGTTTGGCATGTAGAGTTTTGCCGCCAGCCTTCCAGACCTCTGGGGGGGTTCCATCCATACCTGCTGCTTTGCCACTTTTCAGTTGTTCAATTGCCTTATATGTCTCTTCCCGGGTGAGGACCTCATCCAGCTCTAGCCTTAAGGGCTTTTGAGGGAGCTGAAGCAGGGCGGATTCTTGGACTGAGCAGTTGGCACTGAAAAGAGATTGGAAGTGTTCCGACCATCAGTTGAGGATGGAGATCTTGTCGCTGAGGAGGACTTTGCTGTCTGAGCTTGCTTACTTATTAGTAAATCACTTCCCAGAGAGTCTGAAAGATGATGAATAGTCTAATGATACACTGAACATTTAAAATTTTTGATTATGGTAAATGATTTTTTTGGGCAGTTACAGGAAGTCATTCAGTAATTCATTCTCATATTGAACAAGATGCTGATTTACCACTTGAACTGATCTCCCTCTGCCATAAAGCCCAGGATCCTTTATGCTATTTTATTCAGTAAAACCTTTTCTTTCCGTTATGCACCTTTTTCCCCTTCTTGCCAAATTAATTAAAACCTTTCTAACACCTAACGTAAGAACAATGATCCTACCTCTGCTGAGATGCAGTTTGTATAGAATTCACACTTCGCAATGCCTCATAAACCCAACACTCTCCCTTGTCTGCCAGGTGTTCACCTGCACCCTTATCTACATTATCCTTCTAGTTTTATACTCATTGGCTCAAGAAATCATCTGAAAGTGAACAACTTTGAAATTCTGCTTCTTAAATGGTTTCCTAACTTTTTTCTTCTTCCTTTATCATTGGTGCAATTGTGAACTATGTTCTGCATTTGTAATATCCTTGACTGTGGCAGGATTAAATCCAAGAATCACTTACAAACCACTGAAAGGCCTGTCTGCTCCTCTGTAGAATTCTCTATTGCTATTATACTCATGTTTTCTCTATACAATTGAGTCACCCATGATGCTGTCGCTGCAAACCCCAGGGCAAGCTCTCCCCTATCTGTACTCCGATCTAAATACTAGGCAGGGGTAGGAGTGCAGTCCTGAATTGGTTGCCTGCTCTTACTCCTATATCTGATGGTCTTCAATTCACTTTGCTTGCACTCCTTTGTGCTGCAAGGCAACCTCATCTTGAGGAATGCTATCCATGAAGTACTCGGCATCACATGTGGGTTTTAGTGACACCAACTGTTGCTAAATCTCCAAAATCAGGACCTTGATTTCCTCCAGCTGATGACACTTACTCCACTGATGGTTGTTCTGACCATAAAACATCCTGGAGTTCTCTGTAATACAGTATTTGCCCTTCCTGCAAGTGTCTTCCATGCATCAATTTATTAAATTAATTCAACCAATAGAATATTCTTCATGAAGCTTCTGGTAGACTATATAATTTTTAATTTGTGTTAAAAGTTTAAATCGTCATGCCTTCTTTTCCATGGGTCTTTTTTTATTTTGCATCCCTTTGAACTCTCCATACCTTGCACCGAAATGGTTATTATTTCATCAAAAGTTTAGATGTGAGCTTGTCGCCATTGGATTTGCAGTGGGCATGATGAAATAGCCACACAAGGTGTTTCTTCAGTGAATCAAATGGATTTACTGTTCAGAACACGTAACTTTTTAAAAGCCCAAATCACGCACCCGACATCCGTTGACTTCATCATGCACTGACATCACGTGGCCGGTTCAACAATAGCGTTGCTAAAGCCCCACCCAGAACTGGCAGAAAGGTTTGCTTGTCCTTTAGGTGGTCAATTCTGTGACAGACTGTTGGCTGCTGCATTGGGGAAGACTTGTCCATATAAGCCTGTCAATAGTGAAAAACTATGGCTTCCCAGGTCGACCTAGTTTGAGTATTGTATAAGGTCCTTCATAAGGCATCTAGAAAGGTTGACCAACTGTTCACCTACAGACTAAGACATATTCACAGTTTTTGAGGTCTTCGGGCATGAAGGAAGAGTATTCTCCATGCAAATATGTTGGTATAGGGGTCAACTTTCCTATGGTCTCCCTTAGCCTGGTCAACAATTCCTTAGAATCATCGTTGGAGTTGGAATAGTAGGGGACAAACTCCCCTGGGACCACCAACAGTGCGCCATACACAAGCTCAGCAGAGGAAGCTTGGAAGTGCTCCTTTGGAGTTGTTCTAATACCCAATAATATCTTGTGCAGCTCATCAGCCCAGTTCAAGCCATCTAACCGAGCCATCAAGGCCGACTTAAGATGTCGATGAAATCTTTCCACCATTCCATTAGCCTGGGGATGATAGGCATTTGTATGATGATTTATACCGAGTAAGGCTGTCCACATCGAGGAAGTAAATTGTGGTCCTCTATCTGAAGCAACATTTCACTGGTAAACCAAAACGAGATACCCAGAAATTGAGGAATGCCCGAGCACAAGTGTCTGTAATAGCATTTACCATAGGGACGACCTTGGGCCATTGAGTAACCCTGTCTATTACCATAAAAAGGTAACTGTATTCTCTTGAAACTGGAAGCAGATCAACAATGTCCACATGGACTTGAGTAAAACAACGAGTAACTGCTGGGAAGGACTGCAGTGGTGCCTTAGTATGTCGCTGAACTTCTGCTTTCAGGCAGGCAATGCATGACCTCGCCATTTGTGTAACATCTTTTTTTAAGACCATGCCACATGAACCTGTTGGAAACCATATGAATGGTTGATCTAATTGATGGATGTGAGAGACCATGCACAATGTTGAAATATTCGACGTTTCAATGATGATGGAACGACTGGGCTTGGGCGTCCCGTTGATATATCATAGAGAAGTAGTTAGCCATGAAGTCCAATTGCAGGTTTGTGATTGCAGTCCGATAAGCTTTCGTTTCATGGTCGTGTTCTTGGGCCGCGGCAAAAGCTGTGTAGTCAATACCTTGATCTATGGATGAAACCCCGAGTTGAGTAGAACGGGACAGTGCATCAGCTACTACATCGTCTTTTCTGGAAATATGTATTATTTTTGTGGAAAATTCTGAAATGAAATGCTGTTGTTGTCGATCTACGACCTTGGAAAATGCAAATGTTAAGGGCTTGTGGTCAGCGTACATAGAAATTCTCTGCCCTCCAAAAAAAAACGGAAATGTCAAATAGACAAGTAAATGGCCAAAAACTCATTATAAAAAGCATTGTATTTCTTGTCTGCTTCACAAAGATGGCAGTTGAAGAATGCTAACCATTTCCATTGACCATTGACATATTGATGAAGTGTACCTCCTACGACCATATTGGAAGCATCTGTGGAGAGGGCAGTGGCTGCATTTAAAATTGGGTAGCTGAGCATAATGGCATGAGTCAGCAATTTTTTGTCTTCAAGAAGGTGTTGTTTACCTCTTCAATGGATAGTTTTTATTTCATGACAGTAAATCAGAAAGGGGCTTCATGATCTGAGCTGTTCCCGAAAGAAACCAACAATAAAAATTCACCATTCCTAAGAATTTCTCAAGGCTTTTATAACAATAGCAGATTTTGAGTAATTGGTAATGGTCTCAAATTTTGGATGGTAGTGGGGTCATGCCCTCCGGAGTAATTCTTTGCCCCCAAAAATCAATAATTTCATGTCCAAAAATGCATTTATCGGGATTAATTGTCAATTCAAATTCTTGAAGACTGATAAAAAGTGTATGTAAATGTTCCTCCTTGGTCCCACTGGCCAATAAAATGTCGTTGAGGTAAATGAAGTCATTGGGCGTATCACATCCTAAAGCTTACATCATCCGTTGAAACGATTGAGCAGCATTCTTTAGGCATTCTTAAAAATTCAAACAACCCAAACGGGGTAATTATTGCTGTTTTTGGAATGTCTTCCAGCACTACCAGTACTTGGTGATAGCCATGCACCGTCTATTTTGGAGAAAATTTTTGCTCCATGCAAATTAGCTGAGAAATCCTGAATGAGGTATGGGATAACGACCCAGAATGGTGGTGACGTTAAGCCACCTGTTAACTCCACATGGTCATCAACCTCCATTGTGTTTTGGGACCATGTATAATGGGGATGACCAGGGGCTGTCTGACCAACGAATTTTGTCTAGTTCCTCCATCTTGGGAAACTTGTACTTAGCTAAATGCAATTTCTCTGGTGGCAAGTGACACGTTTTTGCATGGATAGGTGGGCCCTTAATACAAATGCAGTGAGTAACACCGTGCTTTGCAGTGGAGGTGGAAAATTGGAGAGTATTAATTTCAGGGAAATCTTCCAACAGTTTGGAGAATTCATCCACTGGTTTACTTAATGTTTGAAGGTGCAGAGCAGGGGTATAGGCATCTGCCAGAGGAATGGCCTGAAAAGTAGTTTTGTTTATTAGCCAATGCCCTTTTAAGTTGACGAGGAATGAATGAACCCAAAGAAAATCTGCACCAAGATAAGGTCAGGATACTGCTGCTATAATAAATGGCTAAGTGTAGAGATGATTCTCAAACTTGACATTCATCTTCCTGGTGGAGGTCGGAATGTTGGAATTGTTAACTGCTTGTAGTTGCAGGTCCAGGGTAGGATGGTGTGTGTCAAAACTGGTGGGTGGAAATACACTAACTTCTCAACCTGTGTCCACCAGAAATTTTTGCTGGGACAGTTGGTCCCAGGTTTTTCACCAACTGCTGCAGCCCTTGCTGGTGGTTGGCCTGAGCGTTTTTTTGCAAACAAGCAGGGTGGAAGGCACTTGCGGGCATTTACTCCCCAACGCCTATGATATTAACACCAAGATGAGATTTCTGCAGGTTGCCTGTCCATTTTGGGGCGTTGTTTGTTTGTAGGGAGTGCTGTGTATTGAGCATTAGAGTGTGGCATGGGGTCAAGAGTGGAGGGGTTGATTGCGCAGACTTGTTATCCTTTTTAGCCAGCCATAGAATGTCTGCCTCTGCTGCTACAGTTCTTGGGTCTTCGAATGAACACATGGATAACAAGAGCCATATATCATCTGGCATTCGTTCTAAAAAGAGCTGCTCAAATAGCAGATTGGAATTTTCACCAGATGCCAGGAATTGCATTTCGTCCATTAGTTCTGAAGGGGCACAGTCTTCCAACCCATCGAGGTGTAGCAGTTTGGCTGTTCTTTCCCAACAGGACATATATATCCGTAACAAAGATGCTTTTAAAGCATCATACTTTCTGGAATGTGGTGGATCCCGTAGGAAGTTGCTGACCCTCTTAGCAGCACTGACAAGATGGTAATAATGAGTTTGCGAAGGTGAAATTGTGCTTCAGCCTCTTGGAACCACAGTTCAGGCTCAGCTGTCCAGAAAGGTGACAGCTTCACAGCAACGGCTGCAGAGTCCATGTTTATCCAAAAATACGTTTTTGGACTCATCGGGGTTACCAATTGTGGCCACTGGAATCACAGTGTGACCTCCACAAGGTTCTTCTTCAGTGAATCAAATGGATTTACAGTTCAGAACGTGCGCAACCTTTTAAAAGCCCGAATCACGTGCCCGACACACACTGACGTCATCATGCACTGACAACACTTGGCTGGTTTGATGCCTTCTGGGAGTTGTAGTGCCGCCATAGTGCCACTACAAGCTCAATGTTGCCAGGAGTTGTGGATTGGAACTCGGCAATCTGAGTCAGTTCTGGCCTTGAGGCTCATCACAGAAGTGAATTTGGTAGCACCAGTTATTCGGTACCAATTAAAAACAAGAATACAAGTTGTCTCTTTCTCTTCTGGACCTGAGGTTCCTAATTATATTAATGCTTTCCTCTGAATGTGGTATTCTAGATTGCTTTTAATTTTTTAATACTAAGACATACAGTAAGGTAACAGGTCATTTCGGCCCATGAGCCCGTGCTTCCCAATTACACCCAATTGACCCCTACAACCTGTGGAATGTTTTGAATAGTAGGAGGAAACTGGAGCCCCCAAGGTAAACCCATGCAGACACGGAGAACATACAAACTCCCTACAGACAGTGCGGGATTCAAACCCCAGTTGTGATCACTGGTGCTGTAACACTAACTGTGCCATCCAATTTTTTTCCCAAGACAAGTCTCACACTAGATTTTAAAACAAACTGGTTGAATTCTGGCAAATTATTTCTCCAACAGAACTGAATCACACTCCCAAGACAGTATAAATATGGTTTATCTAACATCAATACAACATTGTATGAAATTACATAATTAAATGATCATACCCAAGCATTAACTTGTGCAATCAAAATCTATATACAACATTTGAAATGAGGAATGTCCTGTGGAACTTTTAAGTGTGGTCAAGTTGCTTTCAATGAGCCTGAGAGCTAACAGCAATGGGTGGTAAATTTTGGGAATATTAAATCTTTAATTTGAATGATTTTCCAACAAAGTATTTATTTCAATTCAAAAATGGAACATGTTTCATGCAAGATACTGGTAAAGGACACTGTGATTAGCATTGAACTAATTTTGCCCTATCTTATTTGAAGGTACAATAACCTGTTGGAATTCATTGGGAATACATATTTACCTAGTGGAGCAGAAGATGGACTTATTTATGTGTGGAACACCAAGAAATGGGAATGTTTGGAGTCCATTCAAATTCATAAGGTACGAATCAGTGACATATGATTTTCTTATAATTCATGTCTATTTCAAATCATAAAATTTTGCTGTCTATTAGTTAACCTTCAGGTTGGTGCGAGAACGCAGCCTTGCTTCACGCCATTGTTAATGGAGAAGGGTTCAGAGAGCTCATTGCTGTATCTGACCCGACCTTGTTGGTTTTCGTGCAGTTGGATAACCATGTTGAGGAACTTTGGGGGGCATCCATGGCGCTCTAGTATTTGCCAAAGCCCTTTCCTACTCACGGTGTCGAAGGCTTTGGTGAGGTCAACAAAGGTGATGTAGAGTCCTTTGTTTTGTTCTCTGCACTTTTCTTGGAGCTGTCTGAGGGCAAAGACCATGTCAGTAGTTCCTCTGTTTGCGCGAAAGCCGCACTGTGATTCTGGGAGAACATTTTCGGCGACACGAGGTATTATTCTATTTGGAGAATTAACAATGGCGAGAAGCAAGGCTGCGTTCTCGCACCAACCCTCTTTTCAATCTTCTTCAGCGTGATGATGAAACAAGCCATGAAAGACCACAACAATGAAGACGCTGTTTACATCCGATACCGCACGGATGGCAGTCTCTTCAATCTGAGGCGCCTGCAAGCTCACACCAAGACACAAGAGCAACTTGTCCGTGAGCTACTCTTTGCAGACGATGCCGCTTTAGTTGCCCATTCAGAGCCAGCTCTTCAGCGCTTGACGTCCTGTTTTGCGGAAACTGCCAAAATGTTTGGCCTGGAAGTCAGCCTGAAGAAAACTGAGGTCCTCCATCAGCCAGCTCCCCACCATGACTACCAGCCCCCCAACATCTCCATTGGGCACACAAAACTCAAAACGGTCAACCAGTTTACCTATCTCGGCTGCACCATTTCATCGGATGCTAGGATCGACAATGAGATAGACAACAGACTCGCCAAAGCAAATAGCGCCTTTGGAAGACTACACAAAAGAGTCTGGAAAAACAACCAACTGAAAAACCTCACAAAGATTAGCGTATACAGAGCCGTTGTCATACCCGCACTCCTGTTCGGCTCCGAATCATGGGTCCTCTACCGGCATCACCTACGGCTCCTAGAACGCTTCCACCAGCGTTGTCTCCGCTCCATCCTCAACATTCATTGGAGCGACTTCATCACCAACATCGAAGTTCTCGAGATGGCAGAGGCCGACAGCATCAAATCCACGCTGCTGAAGATCCAACTGCGCTGGGTAGGTCACGTCTCCAGAATGGAGGACCATCGCCTTCCCAAGATCGTGTTCTATGGCGAGCTCCCCACTGGCCACCGAGACAGAGGTGCACCAAAGAAGAGGTACAAGGACTGCCTAAAGAAATCTCTTGGTGCCTGCCACATTGACCACCGCCATTGGGCTGATATCGCCTCCAACCGTGCATCTTGGCGCCTCACAGTTCGGCGGGCAGCAACCTCCTTTGAAGAAGACCGCAGAGCCCACTTCACTGACAAAAGACAAAGGAGGAAAAACCCAACCCCAACCCACCAATTTTCCCTTGCAACCGTGTCTGCCTGTCCCGCATCAGACTTGTCAGCCACAAACGAGCCTGCAGGTGACGTGGACATTACCCCTCCATAAATCTTCGCCCGCGAAGCCAAGCCAAAGAAGAAGAGTTAACCTTCAATGCAAGGATAGGAATTTATTGAGATAAAAGCATCAGTCCAAGTTATCAGGATAGCATTTGATCAACAATGGCATCACTGTTTTCTGGGCATCAAGAGGAAAGGGGTTAATTGGTGTAAACCAACCTCACAAAAGAATGTTTTGTGCTGTTGGAGATCAGCCAATCTAGGACAGCGCAGGAGACGAATCAGGAGGCTCAGGTGCCACTTTCTTCCGAGATGGGCAATTAAAACCATTGACAGAATCCCATGAATGAACAATTTTTAAAAAAATCCCTCAGGAGTGGATGAAGTTTATCCTGAGGTGTTTCTGTTTTGGCCAAATTCAAAACCTGAAACTGATGGATGATAGCCATGAGGAGGATGGGTAAGAAAGTGGAGGATGTTGACAGATCTGAAATTGATTGTAAGCCAATTATTGTAATGATGTTACATCAATAATTATACACTTTACAATTCCCAGAACAATGTTTTATTTGTATGCTCTTGTATCATTAAGCATAAAATATTGCTTCATTCCGGAGGTAATATTAGTGATTATTAAGTGACATTAAAGTGACACATTAAGTGACTGAGCTATGTATTTTCTGTGATCTAACGTTATACAAAGCATTTTGCAAATGTCAGTGTAAAAACAATATTCTTCATAACTGCAGTATTTGTGGCTCTAGTAAGTGAACTTGAAAATTGTGTGAAAGAGGGTTTAAATTTAGTGTTTGATCTTGATCTAACTGTAAAAAAAAAATGAAATGTCCTCTGATCTGAGCCAGCCAATTGTATTTTGGGTATTGGTTTGAAACTGCTCATACTTTTAACAAAATACTTTTCTGCTTCCTTACTTTGCTGTATGTATTCTTGTTTATCTTCAATGTGAAAAGAAAACAAGCTGTAGAAATGAGACATAAAACATTTCCTTCCCATGTTTTATTTTTACCCTGCTAGTTAATGAAAAAATTGTTACTCAAAATTATATTGATTTATATACTTGAAAGGGTGTGGAAGTTGTAAATGATCTGAGAACTAAATCCATCCATGTGCCTTTTCTTCATATTCTTTATTGTTGAACATCAAAAATATACAATCAGAATTAGCCAAGCATCTGTTGACATCTGCTGCCAGTTTTCATATTTCTATGCAGAAGCATTTCCTAACTTTTCTCCTCTAACTTTTAGATTCTGTTCCTCAGTCTCAGATTCTCCTACCAGCAGAAATCTTTCTCTTTATCCAACATTTCAGTTCCCCTTAATTACTAGAAAACTTCAACACGCCATAACTTTCTGTTCTGAATGATACAAGCTAGGTTTTGTGTAGGTTCTTCTTGAAAGTTAACTCAAATACAATTGTGGTAAATCCACTCTGCATAGTATTCAATATAACCTTGCTGAGGATTATGCCCAGCTTTGGTTACAGTACTCAGTGCAACATAGTGGTGAGCATTCCACTAGATTAATTTAAGCACCAGACCGCAATATTTGAATGATTCAAGTTCAAGGAGTTCCAACACCTCATCTTCTCACACTCTCCATCTCTTTGAATCCCTACTTCTTCTCGTGTTTTACCTCAGAGCAAACTTTTACTTGAATTTATTTAAAATCAGAAGGTCTTCATTTCAACTACAGCTAGAGTATTGTGTACCACTCTGGTCACCAATAGAGTAAGGATGTGATTGCATTGGAGAGGGGGCAGAAGAGATTAAGCAGGTTGTTGCCTAGGATAGATTGCCTCAGTTATGAGGAGAGGATGGATAAACTGTGTTTATTTTCCTTGGAACTGAGGTGGGAGCAGAAATAGGTATGCAAGATTATGAGAGGCACAGATAGGCAGAGGGGTCTAAGACCAGAGATTTGAGTCCATTTCCTTTATCTGGGGTTTTTTGTGTTTTTGTCTTGCTACATAAAAACATCAGAAATGGGATCAGGAGTTGGCCATCTGGACCATTGAATCTGTTTTCCTGTTCAATAAGATCATAGCGGATTTGTTGCTGAACTCCACTCCACCTGCCTCCCTTTTCATCATAACCCTTAATTCACCTATTATGTAAAAATCTATCTACCTGTGTCTTAAATATATTTAATAAGGTAGCCTCTACTGCTTCCTTGGGCAGAGAATTCCACAGCTTCATCATTGTCTGGGAAAAGCAGTTCCTCTTTATCTCTGTCCTAAATCTAACCCCCTTCCCCCACCAAATCTTGAGGCTATGTCCCCTAGTTCTAATCCCCTCTACCAGTTGAAACATCTTTCCTGAATCTATTATCTATCCATTGGATAATTTTAGATATTTCTATTAAAAAATCTCTCTCGTTCTTCTGAATGTGAAATGAGTTGTCAGCTGAAGTAAATGAGGGCTCCATTTTACAATCTGAAAAATTTAGATAGGTACATAGATGGGAGGAGTATAGAGGACCATGGTCTAGTGCAGGTCATTGGCTAGATGGGTTGAAGTGCCAGTTTCTGTGCTGTAATGTTCTATGGTTCTGTGCTTATAATTCCAGTGAGTAAAATCTCATGCGATTCAATCTCTCCCCATAAACTAACAGTCTCACCTCTGGATATACTTTTGCCATTAGTTTAATGTGTCTTACTTATTTAAATCTGTGACAAGGGAATCTCTTGATTACTATGGGCATAAAATGACTCCATACAAGATTGTTTATTTTTGAACATCTTATTGCTAGTCTCTCATTTTACCCTTTATCTGGTTTGTCCAGTTTCTCATGGTGTCAGAACATGCACCAAGGCTCTGGCAATACTCAAAAGTACGGGAGAAATTTAGTAGGTCATACAGCAACTATAGGAAGTAAAGGGTAGCCAATGTTTTGGGCCTGAGCTCTTCGTCAAGGTATAAGCAAAAAGCAGATATGGACCTGAATAAAAAAGGTTTAGGAAGGAGAGAAGATTTAGGGATAGGGGAGGAGTGCAGGTTAATAGGTGCTGTCTGGAAAGAGTTTGTACATTCTCCCTGTATCTGTGAATTTTCTCCAATTGTTCTGGTTTCCTCCCATCCTTCAAAAACATACAGGGATTGCAGGTCAATTGGTGTTTTTGGAGGGCATTGGCTTGTAGGCTGGAAGGGCCTGTTATCGTGCTATATGTTTAAGAAAAAAAATCAGTAGATGCTGGATAGATTATTGCATATTGCAACCTCCTTGGAAGTTCCAGTCTATCATGTTAAAGGGCATTATCTTAGAAAAAGTTCTGCAATTAAATTGCATTCACTTTGTTATTAAGTTCAATATGTTCCGTTGGTTAATAGGAGTCTATCATCTCCCTCGAGAGTACGTCAGGCTGAACGACACAAACTCAAGAAAATGTGAGCCTTGAATTCAGAAAGACGAGGCCAGGTACAGTGTAAAATTTTGGTCTCTAAGTTTATTAATATTGTTTATTTGCAGTTAGATGGGACAAGCTCTTTCTGACTAAATTCTCCTTCAGTTTCACCCTGTATTCACCTTGAACCTTGTGAATCATGCCAACATACAAAGGTCATCTCATTTGATATTTGTATTGTTTTCTTGTCCTCCCTGATCATAGTTTACAAATTCTTCATCTCCAATTTGTTCATCCATTGCCCTGGGAAAATCTTCCTGCCTAATGCATTTTCAAATATTAAGAATACTTTCTTCTGGCACCCAAACAAAGTTTTTGCTGCTATCCCGATAAACCACTTTTATCTTTTCCACTTTTTGGTGTCTTTAGGCTAGTGTCCCGCTCCTCATTTGCTATTGGTATATTTCCCAACTCTTTGAGTGTACCAGAGCATATGGGGTTGGGAAGTTAATTGGTCCTAATTGGGTGTCACATAGGTCGAAGGGGTCTTCTACTGTTATTTTTTTTTAATTAAAAAAAAATGGTTGTTGTCACTCCCTTGTTGGTATATGCTTTCTTTTCCCTTCACAATACCCTCTTTCTACCCCAGCTCAATCCCTTTCTAGAACTCCTGATGCAATAAAACTAGAGAACATTACAGGCCCTTTTCCCCTTCTAGTCTGTACTGAACTGCCAGTCCCACTGATCTGAATCCATTCCATAGCCATCCATACCCCTCCTAAGCATGTACCTGTCCAGATTTTCCTTAAATGTTAACTGACCACTTCAGCTACTAGCTCATTCCATACTCCTACCACTCTCCATGAAGAAATTTCCCCATTGTTCCCCCTATGCTTTTCATCTTTCACCCTCAACCCATGTCTTCTGGTTTGTAGCTCATCTAACCTCAGTGAAAAAAGCCTACTGGCATTTACTCTATCTATACCCATCATAATTTTGTGTATTTCTATCAAATCTCCCTTCATTCTTTTATGCTCCAGGGGATAAAGTCCTAACCTATTCAATCTTTCCCTCAAGTTCCTGAAATATCCTAACAAATCTTCTCCCCACTCTTTCAGTTTGATTGATATCCTTCCGAGAGTTAGGTCATTAAAATTGCATACAATACTGTAAATTTGGTCTCACCAATGTCTCATGCAACTGTACCATAACCTTAAGAACCTATTATGTTGAAGCAGAAATAGGCTATTAGCCCATCGAGTCTGCCCTGCCACTTAATCACGAGGTGATCCAATTTCCCACTCAGCCCCACTCCCTGGCCTTCTCCCCATAGCCTTTGACGCCCTGGGTAATCAAGAACCTATCAATCTCTATCTTAAATACACCTGTCCTCTGCAACCACATGTGGCTTCAAATTCCACAGATATATACCACTCTCTAGCTTAAGAAGTTCCTATGCATTTCTGTTCTGAAGGTGTGCCCTTTTGTCCTAGACTCTCCCACCATGGGAAACAACATCTACCCTGTTGATGCCTTTCAACATTTGAAATGTTTCAATGAGCTTTCTCTTCCCCCCACCCCCACCCCGCCATGCTTTATAATGCCAATGAATACAGGCCAAGAGCTGTCAAATGCCCCTTTCAATCCTGGAATTGTTCTAGTTGTTACAAGCCCAGAGGACCCTAAAACCCAGCAGCAATAGAAATTCACCAAGACAAATGGGTACTTAAACAAAAGTCATTTTTAATTTTCTTTAAACATTAAAAACAAGATTAAACTTTAACTTATTACTATTAACTTAACCCCTTTCTAAGTGCACGAGCATGTCATGTGTATATGTTTAGGAAAGTTCTTTGATTCACAGTCCAATCTCACTTCTTACTCCTTCAAGTTCACTGGTATCAGACAATTCTTATATTGTGCACAGAATTTAACATTTATGAATTTTCACTAGGCTCTAGGGCTTATAGGTTACTGCTCTGGAAGGTTCTCGTTGATTTCAGAGAGAGATTTGTTGCTTGTTGAACAAGCACAACTGATTCCTCTTGATCACCCACTTCAGTGCCTTGCTGAAAAAACTTGCTCTGTCAGGGTTTTCCAAATGATAACCTCTTCTTCCAGGTCACCACGGAGTTCCTCTTGTTTTCTTTATTTCAGGAGAAACACTCTAACCAGCCATTTCTTCTCTTGAACAGGCTGAACTCCGAACTCACAACCCATCTTTAAAATGAGGTTTTCAAACAAGCCTGCCAGCTTGCCATATTGCAGTCTCCAAAAGCTACTGTAGAACTGCCTTTTCGCTCTCTCGCTCGAAGAGTAGAATCTTGTTTTTCTCTCTCTCTCTCTCTCTGCTTGTGAAAACCAAACAATCACTCCCAAGACTTCAAACCCAATCTTTGAAATATTTTTATCAGCTCTTGAGCCCAACTGTCAATTTGCACCTGCTTTTTAAAATTTCTTCCAAAGCAGTTTCATTGTCTTTACAAAGACACTCAAAGCCTGGATGTTTGGCATTTCAAATGAGATGTCTTTTGTGAAATGTTAATGTCTGTTTGTGAAGTGACTTACACTAAACCCCCCACAATGTATCTCTTTTAAAGACACTTTTATATATAATATAAAATATCAGCCATAAACATAGTGAACTCCTTTGAACCTTCTCCAACATCAGCACAATTTACTTATTCTTATGCAGATCCCAAATATCCTTCAAAAACCACAGTTTCTTAACTTTGCCTTAACCCTTGCAGGAACACAAATTGTACTCTCAAAATTTTGTCTGTGAGAGCCTTGCACTTACTGAGGTGGAAAGTTAAAATCACCTACTGTTGCAACTTTGTTTCTTGCAGCTGTTTGCTATCTCTGCAGATTTGATCCTCCAATTCTTGCTATTAGGTGGACCATAACACAACCCTTCTCATTCCTCAGCTCAACCCACATAGCCCCAGTAGATGAGTCCTCTGGTCTGTCCTGTCTGAGCACAGCTGTGACAGGACAGACCAGAGCAATGCCACTCCTCCTCCTTTCCTCCCTTCCATTTTATCGTATCTGAAACAGAATCCTAGAACATTGAGCTGCCAATCTTCTGCAACCAAGTTTCACTAATGACGACAATGTCATAATTCAATGTGCCAATTTACGCTCTAACCTCTTCTGGCTTTTCAACAATACTCCTTACATTTAAATAGATGCACCCTGAGAACATTATTTCCACCAGGCTCAACACTTTATTTTCTATCTCTATAAGCAGTCTTAACAGTATCTTTTTTTCTTCCTGCATTCCACTATCTGCTCTAGTACTCTGGTTCCCATTCTTCTGAAAATCTAGTTTGAACTCACAGAGCAGTACGAGCAAACCTTCCCACAAGCATATTAGTCCCCCTCCAGTTCCGATGCAAACCTTCCCTGGAAGAGAGTCCAAATGATCCAGAAATCAGAAGCCTTCCCTCCTGCACAATCTGCTTAGCCAAATGTTAAGACACATTATTCTCCTATTTGTAATCTCACTAGCACCTGGCACAGGTAGCCATCCTGAGCTCACAACCCTGGAGGTTCTGTCCTTAATTTCATACCTAACTCTTTGAACTCTCTTAGCAGGACCTCATCACCCTTCCTATCCATGTCATTTGTCCCTACATGAACCATAACTTCTCCCTCTTGAGAATGCTGTGACCTCAATCTGAGGTATCCTGGACCTTGGGACCTGGGAGGCAATATACAGAACCATTTGGAATTCTTATTCTCTTCCACAGAACCTCCAATCTGTTCCCCTCACTATTGAATCCCCCATCACTACAGCTTGCCTTTTCTCCTCCCTCCCTTAGCCACAGAGACCGACTCTGTGCCAGAATCCTGACCACCATGACTTGTCCCCCTCAAAAGTATCCAAAATGGTATATGTGTTATTGAGGGCAACACCACAGAGGTGCCCTGCTCCTTTTCCCTATCCTGACTATCATCTAGTTACATTTTCCTTGCCTCTTAGGTGTGATAGCATTCCCTTTCCTTCTCATTTCCATTACTCTCAGTCTCCCAAATAATCCATACTTCATCCAACTCCAGCTTCAATTCCCTAACATGGTTTATAAGAAGTTGCTTATCGATGCACCTCACAGATGATGATGACAGATACTTTTGGCTTCCCTGACTACATTCTGCAAGAGGAGCATTTTCCTGACCTGGCTGTCTATGAAATAGAAAAAGTTATAAAAACTGTGCCTCTCTGCTGAATTTGTTTGTTCCTCAACAGAGTTCCTTAAATACCACTTGGAGGGAGTAGGCAGAACCAGCCCCAACAACTCCTGTCTTGTGACAAGTTCAGCTGGGTCAGGCGGTCCTTAATTTGTTCCTGGCTCATTGGAGCATTACTGCAAGCAAACTGCTTGTTACTGCAAGAGGTTTAAGCTTGAGCTTGCAGAGTGTCCGTCGAGCATGTCCGTTATTTATTGTTGATGCATTTCTGTAGCAAATTAATTTGAGCTTGGCCATTGAGTGTGTCTGTTATTTATGGCTGGCTCATTGGCACGTTGCTGTTGAGCGCGTCCGTTGTAGACTCTAGCTACTGGCTAGACCTGTCGGGGTCACCAATGTTGTGTGTCTATATTAAGCCTGATAATACTATAATAAATGCTTTTCTCTTTGCTTGTTGACAGTTTCAGGTGTGGTCTCGTTATTTCAACATGATGGCATATGAACACAAACATCATCTGCCACACATTCTTAATTCAGTTCCTTCTTTCATTTGAGCCTCCAAAAAATTCTAGGAGTTTAACATGATAGGTTTGCCTCATTAGTGAATATTAATGGCTTCATAGGAGGAAATCCATTTGCAATAGTTAGGTTGGACTAATCAAAGGTTCTGTTAGTTCAATTTTAACTGCTTGTAGGTCCCTAATTCACATACTTCAAACATACATTTGGTTGGTCATATTGCAGCACAGAAGGAGGTCTTTTAGTTAAGTGATCCTCACTAAGAAAAATTCAATTCATCCCATGCCTCAAGTTCTACTCCAATATCTACTCTCTACTGGAACTGCTTTCCTGACCCACACGGGCAGGAAGTCTGGATCATAACAACTCAACTGTATGCGAAAGGGTTTCCCTCGTATCACTGCAGCCACTTTAGAAACATGGAAAAATAGAAGCAGATGCAGGCCTTTCAAACTAGCTCTACCATTCAATGATCCTGGCTGATTCTCTGTCTCAGTGATCTCAATTTTCACCCATTAAGTACCTTGAGTATTTGTTTAGTTACGGCAGACCACCAAAATAAACTCATGAACCACCAATGGATGTAAGTGGCTGGTAAGCTCAAGCCCTTTCCCAAATTATTGACAATATCTAGTTTAGATTTGGTGGGAGAATTTTTAAAGAATTCTAATTTTTGTTGTTGCCAAATTTTCAACCTTGTTTTCTATTTGACTAGTTTTTAAAAAATGTTTGTCTTCACTACAGACCACCTATAACAAACCTGCAGAATTGGAAAACTCCTCATTAGCATATTCATGCTAACTCCATCCCTATTAAAGCCTTGTTTGTAGATCTCCTTGGGTTTATTCAATGGCTTTGCCATCCCAAAAAGATTTATTTATTCCAGTTTCCTCTCCTGTCAAATAGTTTTCAATCCATGCCAGTGTGTTCCATGTGGTTTAGATTTGCACACTACACTACCCTTCTATGTTGGGCTCTGTCAAAGGTCTTCTGAATATCCGAGAGCTCTCCACCAAACAATATTTGTCCAAAGTTTTACTGAGCACTTGAGGTTCCAACTTCGTGTCGAATGAACATTGGCTAAAACTAGAGGTTTGAGACCTGTTTTGAGGTACAACTCAAGACCAACCCAACCTGGGCTAGTACAGTGGAGTTGATCTTCTCCATGGCTTGCTTGCTGTTTTCCATTATGTAAGAGACATTCCCACTCCCATTACTCAGCCTACGTCTCTGTCTTGTTCGATCTTCTTTCTGAAGCTATTTTCCTTATGAAGTCTAAATCCTTAGATGCCCTCTGCATTGACAGGAGAATGTGAAGGAAATGATCCTAAGTGCAGCAGTTTGGAATTTCCACACGGAAGAATATCCAAGACTGGGGCAGCAGATCAAGTTGGAAACTATTGGGAGCCCCTGTTCTAGATACTCCCTAATTTTGAAATTTTTGTCAGTGAACTTTTGTTTTCAGTCCCTTTCCAAAGTAATCTGTACTGTGATGTTAGTAAGCTTCTGGTTTTGATGTCTGGCAATTGTGCAGCATGATTGAAAGTACTGCTACTATGAAATCTTCTCCATTAAGATAATATTTGTATTTAAGTACCACTTATCTTTTCAGAAACTTTTTTTCATAATAAAAGGATTATTTTTGACTCTTCCTAAATGTAGTTTTGTACATGGCATGATCAATGAGGAAATGGGAGATTTGATCAATTATTTTTTTTGTTGTATTTTTTGAGGTGTAAACATTGTCAAGGTCATCAGGGCGACACCCCGCATTTCTTCGAACCAAGGCAACTCTCCACACTTTGAATAATAGTGAGGATCTTTTATCTTAATGAAAACAATATGACCTCTTCTCCGTGCAACTAAATTGTTGGCCTATGTTGTGTGTTTAGTCCTGTACAGGGGCTTGAAACTATAATCTTCTGAGTCAGGCAGAAAAATAGTATCTGGAAACCCAAGATGACACAAGATTCAATCAGTTCTGCAGTACAATAACTCCGTTGAGTGTGGGTGTTGCCCACTCGTTTTGGATGTGTATGATTGATAACATTGGTGGATGTGGAAGGAATTGCCTTTGCACAAAAACTTAAATTCTTATCATGTTTACACAGGGAAATAGCTCTTCATTCCAACAGGTTCACTATTATCTTACTTTCAGTTATCTAATTTTATTTCTTTAGAGTGAAAGTGTGTCACTAAGGAAATTGAAAGCTTCTTCCGAACTTCTTTGAAGTGGGACAGAATTATTCTTGCCACAGCATCCAGCAACAGCTACATTAAATGATGGAAGCTGAATAATGAAGAAATAAGCATTCATCTCATTTCCAAATGCTAATTTTTCCCCCAGAATAAGATACAGAGTGGTGACCTGCTGGTCCAATGAAATCCACAACCTAAAAACATTAACTCTCTTCTCTGTTTCCACAAATGCTGCCTAACCCAAGTGTTTCCAGCAGCTTTTTACATTTTCTATTTGTCACTATTAATTATTATTTGATTTACAGCTGATATTCATCCTGCAATGTCTGCCTTAAAGCAAGTCCATTCTTCTCTCCAGCAGGATTTGTTTGCCACATTTGCATTTTGTTTCACTGCTCTATTTCATCTTTCTGATGAAAGGTCAACAACTTGAAATTTTTTCTCTATTTGTAGGTTTGACCTGTAGTATACTTGTATTTCCTGCTCTACTTTAATAGAAGAGTACAGTAGTCCCTTCAGCCCACAGATGTAGTGCTGACCTATATAAATCAACCCCATTATCAACCCTTCCTTCTCTCCCTCTCAGTCCATACCCACATGCCCCAACTTTTATTATCCCCAATTTTTATTACAGCCATGTATCTAACAGTTTTTTTTAAATGTCCCTGTTGTATCAGCCACTACCCCAGCAGTGCATTTCCTAGAAGTTGGTATTCCTGTGTGTCATTCTGGTTAAAACCAGTTAATAACTGCATTAGTTAAACATGAAAGTCTGTAGATACTGTGGTTGAGTGCAAGATACAAATGTGCTAGAGAAACCTAGCAGGTCATTGCAGCATTCATAAAACATTTCAGGCCTAGGTCCTTTTTCAGGTATAAGAGAAAAGACAGGGGAGATGTAGGGGAGGAGGGATGAACAGCAAGGGGGAAAGAGTACAGGTTAGAGATAATAGGTGTATACAGGTAGAGGGTAGAAAAAAAACTGAGGTGATGGGGAAGAGGGCAGAAAGGGATATCTTCTCCCCTCCCTCTGTTCAGAGAGCTACCCTCTGTCCTCTCCCCTATTATTTCTCAGCTTCCACCCTCCCACTTGTGTTCATGTATTTGCTCTTGCCTGTTAACCTGTACTTCTCTTCTTCCCCCTCCCCCTCCTACATGTTAGTCTGCTTTGGCAGCATTTGGCTTGTATCCTATTTGTCTGCTAAATGTTGAAAATGTACCCATCTCAACCACTTCCTTGGGTCTCATTCTGTATATTTGGACACTCTTCTATTGGGAAGGAATGGGGTAGGGTCCATCATTTCTTACCTGCTACTAAATTAACCCCACAACATTGCTCTCATGCTGCACTTGCTTGGTGCTTACATTGCAATCCTACACTACAAATTGTCCTCTTTACACCATTGAATGATTGTTAGAGTTAATCTGTCAGCAAGCTCACAGAAGAATCCTCACTGTGAGGAATTTTGGGACCAATAAACAAACCTACTGCCCTGTAGGTCTCACCTCCTCAAGGAGGCTGCTCTGACCCCTGTTAGAGGACCTCTAGAATCTAATGCATGGGCTGAGCCAAGTTCTCCCAAGGTGGCATCTAAAAGGCAGCAGATAAGCATATGAAAGCAGTCTTAGCTGTTTGCTCTTGAAAACAGACCAGACGTGGGCAAAATAGCCTCATGCCCACAATTAGAGAATATAGTGGTGCTAAACAAATGAAAACACAAGAATCAATAGAAATATATACAGGAATTATAGCAACAAGGTTATAGAATACTACAAGCACAGGGATTATGCCCTTCAAGCCATATCACCCATCATCCAGAGCTGCTGTAACAGTAGCTTATTCTATTTTCACTGTTCACCAAGTGAAGAAGTTTCCTTGAACATTTCACCCTTAACCTGTGTCCTCCAGTTCTCACCTCACCTTAGGCAACAAAGCCTGCATTTACCCTATCTATACCCTTTGTAATTTTGTATAGTTCCATCCAATATCTCCTCATTCTCCAAAGTTAAAGGTTCAGGTGAAAATTATTAGCAATAAAAGGCTATTCCCACTGATTAAAAACAATGCTTATGCTTCATGCACAGGATTCTTTGGAAATTTGCACCTGATTGATACTCTAATCTGAAAATCATCTCTTACTGGGGAAGCAAGATTTAACTCAGCAAGTAGTGGAAAGATGCAAGGCATGAATGGGAAAAAATTCCACTCAGAAAATTCAATTTAAACTGGGCAGTGTTTACAAACAATTTTACAACAAGTAGTGTACAAAAACATAGGAGAAAACAAATATTGATCCATTTAGGAGGAGAAAACTTAGAAAACTATTTTAGCTGAAAAAAAAATCAAAACTTCAGTGGAAAGATTTGCCCTTGTGTACCAACTATGTAGTTTTGCTCTCAACCAATCAAGACTTTGTGCAGCTCAAATCAAGTGTGAAGACAGAAAGAAGAGCATTTATTTTCAGCTAGTCCAGGATGAAAAACAGTGTACAAAATTAAATCAATTCACATAGCAGATTGATATTTGCAATACAAATATTATTTTAAATATACAGGATGTCTAATATAACATTTCCCAGGTCAGAAAAAGTATTATACAGCCTTATTTTCAAAATTTTGAAGAATTATGTTACATTTTCTTTTATTGCACTACAGGGGGAATCTCTGATGTGATGGTATCCAGGGGTTGCCAGTGACAATTCATCAAGGAGTCGTACAGATCTTCACTTTGTTCCATGAATTGTTTGTTAATTTCATCAACATCCAAGTTTGGATCTGGATCTTTAAAAAGAATATTCAGTCAATAACCCAAAAAAAATCCTTGCACAATCAAAACAAAATTCACTTCAGTAACAAAAGCAGAATGGCAATAGAGTAGATAGTGCTGCACCCTCAACTCCAAGGATCTGGATTTGACCCAATCACTGCATAGTGTTTGCATGTTCCTTGTAGGTTTCTTGGTGATCTGGTTAATGAGATGACTCACCTGGAAACCAGTACAGATTCAGTGGGTCAGAGTAATACAGCAAAGAAACAAGCCCTTCAGACCACCTCCTCCATGCCAATCAGGGAATCTTTACAAGTTAGCCCCATTTGTCTGTACCAAGTCCATATCCCTCAACCTTTTCTAACCATGTACCTTCAAAATACCTTTCAAACACTGCATCTGTACTCCTCTACCACTTCTTCTGGCAGCTCATTCCACACACCCAACATGCTGTTGACAACTTGCCTCTGGTCCCCTTTACATCTCTTCCCCTCTCATTTAGACTGTCCTTCCCTAGGGGAAAAAGACTGACCATTCATCTGATTTATGCCCCTCGTGATTTTTATAAACTCAAGGTCACCTCCCCCACTCCAGCCTCCATCACTCTAAGCAGTGCATCTTATCTCTCCCTACAACTCAAGGTCTCCAATCCAGGTGGTACGCTTATTAATCTTTCAGAGGCAGAGCATGGAAACAGACCCTTCAGCCCAACCTGCCCGGACCAAACAAAATGTCCCACCCACACATCCCACCTGCCTGCATTTGCCCATGTTCCTCAAATCCCATCCTTTATTTCTGAAACATTGCAATAGTATGTGCCTCAACCACCTCCTCTGGCAGCCTGTTCCATATACCCATTAAAAAAGTTACCCCTCAAATTCCCATTAAATCTCTTATCAGCCCAAGCTCTGGTTAATGATTCCCCTACTCTGAGCAAGAGTCCTTGTGTTTATCTGATCCATTCCTCTCATGATTTTTTATACATCTACAATATCACCCCTTATCCTTCTGCACTCAAAGGAATAAACCCTTGGCCAACTCAACCTCACCCAATCGCTCTGACCTACAAATCCAGGCAACAGACTTAAATCTCTGCCCCATCACACCACATTTCCTATAGCAGTGACCAGAACTGAAAATACTTCAGATTCCTGCACCCTCATTTGCTTAAATCATGTCTTCTACACAGCAACCAGATGTGCCCACAACATTCCTGGTGCAGTATCACCATCATCTTGTACAACTACAACATCTCAACTCTATGTTATGCCTTCTTTCATTGGTCATGGCATCAAGTACACCTTCATCAATCACCTTGCTTACCCGTGTCACCATTCACAGGGTAAATGCATCAAGAACCCTTGTGTCTCTTCTACAACATTATGTCCTACCCTGGTTTAACCTCCCAAATTCCTGAGAGGCGTATTCCATCTGCCATGCCCCACTTTCCCAGTTGATCAAGTTATGATGTAGCCTTTTGACAACCTTTCTCACTGTGCAATACACTGATTTTGGTGTTATTCTAAAACTTAATAATTTGGCAACCAATTTTCTTAACCAAATCATTAATATGCACAACCTGTGAAATCAACACCAATCCCTGTACACCACTGGTCAGACCTCCAGCCTAACAAACAACCCTCCATTACCACCCTGTCACATTCCACCAAGCTAATGTTTGAATCAAGCTCAACTTGGATTTTATTTGAACTCATCTAGACCAGATTACAGGCCGGACCTTGTCAAAAGCCTTGCTAACATTCATGCTCTTATCACCTCTTCAAAAAGAAACTCTAAAGTCATGAGATACTATTTTCCACACACAAACCTATGCAAACTGTTTCAATTAGTAGATCCTCCAACTACTCTACTACTTACATTGGGGGTTATTGGCTTGTTTGTTGACTTGTCCTTGTAACCCTTCTTAAATAGTGGCACAATATTAGCCATCCTTCAGTTTCCCCAAGCTTACCCATAGCTACTGAAGGTGCAGAGATCTCTGGTGGGGCCCTTGTATTTTCTTCCCTTGCTTCACACAACATTCAGACCCCTGGAATGCATACCTTTATGTGCCCTAAAACAGCCAGCACCTTCTAATTTATAATGTGGTTATATTTCAAGACATTGTTATTTGGCAAATGCCTCCAATTTCTTGACCAGAACCTCAACATTTCTCACCAGCCAGGGTTTCCTGATCTTGCCAAAATTGCCCTTCAGTCTAACTGGGTCAGATGAAACAGAGGCCCTTAAGTAAAAGTAACAGTCCTAAAAAAAAGCTATTTTTTGTTCAGAACCTCAATTATAGACTTAATGCACAAACCTAGGACAATCAAGTGTTGTAACCAAATTTTGATAAAAGTTAATTGCCTTAAAATAAGATCAACTCCAATCAAATATTGCTAAGAAAAAGCAAGTTATTATCCACTTCCTCACCTCTCCCACCAGAAACTTCAGTTGATCCAATGCTGTATCAAAGTTTAAGACACCTTTAATAACTTAATTGTATCAGCTGTAGTGCCAAGGATTAGCATTTTTACTAAATTCCACTTTCAAAATTCTCAAACTGAAAAGACAAGGAATGACAAGTTTCCAACCTACTGCCAACTAGTTTTGGAAAAAGTGTTCTTTACTGGGAATAAACATAATAAATCCCACCTGTAGACACTAATCTGGAACAAAATTCACATAAACCATATACTTCGAGTAACTAGTTAAGACAGAATTACCACATCCTCCATGTGGATCACAATCTATTTCAGAATTAACCAATCAAGGTCACTCCAATTTCAAAAATGTTGCAAGTATAGACTGTATAATTAACAGTGAAGTACTCCCACCTTCCACACACTCCTCTTCAGTTTCCTCACCCAGTGCAGAACTTTGCTGGAACTGGAAAATAAAAACTTAAAAATGAGTGAAAACATTAAAAAACTTAAAGGATTCAGAAAGTTGTATACAAGGTACACACTTTACCTCAGAGAGCTGTGACATTTCTGTCATTAGTGATGAAGTTATTGCTGATGTCTCAGTGGTACCATACTGTGGGTACCCATAGCCGTAACTAGAATAGGGATCATAGCCCCACTGGGAGTAATACTGTTGGTACTGCTGGTAGTATTGTGTGTAGTTATACGTGGCCGTTGGCTGGTATTCATCTTTTGTGTTTGTACTGAAATTATAAACAGTATCCAATTAAACATCCATTTTCCTTGACTGTGGTGTAAGTAAATGAAAAATAGAGGAACTGCTTCAAAATCAAACATTTAACTTTAAAGTACAGTCAGTGGGTTTTGAAAATATTATCAGAATTGCAAACTTTTTTTTTAAAAAGGACAAAACTTTGGAGAAAAAGATCCTGAAAGAAAGAACAGTCTGACCATCAGAAACCATGTGCAAATATAGTTATATACCATTCACTAATCTATTCACAGAATACCTTGGCCAGTACCAGCACACATTTTGAGAACTGGCAGCAAACTCTATCCTATTATCATATGAAGCCATCCTTATTATTCAGTCAAGAATAGAACAATGCCAAGCAAGCTCTCATTAAATAGCTAGAAATCTGACCAGCTGTAATCCCTTCAATGAATGTTGAGCAATTAATTAACAAATAACAGCTGCAACTATGAATGATCTGAGAAGCCTATAAACTCTAAATTGGAAAGCAGTTGAATAATGTAACACACCTATTAAAAATCCAGATTTCTTAAAAATAAATGCTTTTGGAAGAGTAGTCAATAAAGATTCTAGGAGGTCATTGATAGAAAATATCATTGCCTTTAGGAGAGTGAATCCAAGGAAAGTATCAGATAGAGTACCTGGCTGAGTGCTGAAAACCTGTGCTGACCAACTTGCCAAATTGTTCACAGATATTTTCCATTTCACATTCTGGCAGAACATGGTACCCACCCATTTCAATCACGTTTTCAATGTACCTGTGCCCAAGAAGAGTGCAGTAACTGCCTAAATGACTACCCAACAGTGGCACTCACATTCACAGTGATGAAGTGGTTTGAAACATATCCACTTCAGTCTCAGCAGTGAAATTGATCCATTCCAGTTTGCCTACTGCAGAAACAGGTCGCAGCAGATGCCATTTTGCTGGCTCTACACAAAACCCTGAAACGCCTGGACAGTAAAGACTCGTACATCTGGATGCTCTTTATTGACTACAGTTTGGCATTCAACACCATCCCCTTGAAACTGATCAGCAAGCTCCAAGACCTGGGCCTCAACATCCCATTGTGTAATTGGATCCTGGATTTCCTCGCCTCCAGACCAGAATCCGTGAGGATTGGTAAGAACATCTCCTTTACATCTCTATCAATCCTGGAGCACCACAGGGCTACATTCTTGGTTCCCTGCTCTATTCACTTTACATGTATGATTGTGTTGCTCTGTATGACATAATCTACAAATTTGCTCACAATACCATGGTAGTGGGTTGTATAATAAGTAGCAATGAGTCAGCATACAAGAGGGAGATTGAAAACTTGGACGAATGGTTTACTAACCACAACCTCGCACTCTTTGATTGTGGACTTTAGGAAGGGAAAACCAGAGGTATACGATTTGCGCGATCAGAGGTGGAGATGACGAGCAAATTTAAATTCCTGGGAATCACTATCTGGGAGGACCTTTCCTAGACCCAATACTTGAATATCACGGTGAAAAAAGCACGTCAGCACCTCTACTTTCATAGGAGTTTGTGGAGGTTTGGTGTGACATTGAAAACCATGGCAGACTTCTACAGATGTGTAGAGGAAAGTGTGCTGACTGGCTGCATCATGGGCTAAGGGGGGGGGGGGGGGGGGACAAATATCTGAGCCAAAACCCCTGCAAAAGTTAATGGACACAGCCCAGTATATCACAGGCAAAACTCTCCCCACCATCAAGGAAAATCTGCAAGGAACACTGCTATTGGAGAGCAGCTGGAATCATCAAGGATCCATAACACCTCGGACATGCTCTGTTCTTGCTGCTGCCATCAAAAAAGTGGTACAGGTGCCAGAGGACTCTTACAACCCAGGTTCAGTAAGAGTTGCTCCCCCTCCACCATCAGGCTCCTAAAAAATAAACTCAATCTATGTTTTCTTCAGTACAGTTTTGTTTTGCATTTCTGCTAAGTAGAAATTCTGCCACGTCCGCAGGAAAAAGAATCTCAGAGTTGTGATGTCATGTATATACTCTGACAATAAATTTGAACTTTGATAGATCAACAACAAAGGCAAAATAAATCATTCTCCAAGATTTTTCCCCTCAGGAGCACAAGGACATTTTCTTTGTCAAATGCTGGTGTTTCACATCCTCCCCACCATATGTTGATAAGATTTTGTGATGTTTTTCATCAATATAAAACCCACTAAATAACAACTTTGCTTGGTTTTGTTAAAGCAAATTTTCAATCTTTTGCCACACAGCTGAGCTTGATCCTGATCTCCATGGCTACCTGAGGAGAATTTGTGCATTCCACCAAAGATGAGTTTCCCCCAGGTGCTCTGGTTTCTTCTCCTATCCCAAAGATCTGCGAGTTGGAAAGCTGCTGTGTAAATTACCCCTCGTACAGTTGGAGAATCAGAGTGGAGTTCTGGGCATTTGAGAGACACAATTGAATAAAAGGAAATAGGAAAGGATTGCTCTAGGAGCTGAATACAGTCCAAGGTCAGATTGGATTCCTACATTATATATGATACGATTCAACAGAATAAGGATTATTTGCAAGTTATTGAAGCTTAATTTGTAAGTGCATCACTAGGGCCAGCATAAATGGAGCAGGATGGGGTAAGTTTTTTTGCACAGAGTGGTGGGTGCCTGGTTGCCATAGGTAGTAGTGGAAAGAGATTCTAAGTTCAACTTTCGCAATGTATCAAGATGCAGTGATAGATGTTGTTTTGTGACCAGTCCAGTCAGACATCTCTTATGTTGCACAAGTGAAACATGAGAGTCTGCAGATACTGTGACTAATAAAAACACAGAAATGCTGGAGGAATTCAGCAGGTTTCACATGGTCCACAGACCATTGGAGGTAAATATATATAACTGACATTTCGGGCCTTAGCTCTTCTACTCAGGCCTTACAGGTCAATTGTATATATTTACCTCCTATGGACTATGTGAAACCTGCTAAGTTCCTCCAGCATTTCTGTGTTTTTACTACATTCACAGCATCTGCAGACTTCTGTGCTGTACAAGTGTGACACGATGTAGCACAGTAAGTTTAAAGCTACAGAGAGAGTTGAGTTGGAATACAGCAAAGGCAGTATTATGTGACTATTTTGAGATTCATTCAGAAGTCTGATAATGGCAGCAAAGAAACCACTCTTGCTGTAGATGGAGTTAGAGGAGGATGAGGGGTGTGTGTAATGGCCTGAGTCATGTTCATAGTCCTCTGTAGTTTCTGGAGGTCAGATCCGATAGCAATGTTTAAGAGGTGTCTAGATAGACCCATGCAGGTGTGAGAAACAGAAGTACCTTCACAGAATTTACTCGAGACAAAAATTGAGAACAAAGAACATTTATTATACTATTACAACAATGCAAAGTTGGGTGCTTCCCCTTACCCTGGGAATACACACAGATACTGAGGCTGACCCAACTTTTATACATTTCATTTCAGTACAGAGATACCTTCCCCCTAACATTCTTCTGCCTCCTGGATTGGTTTAGCATTAGGTAATTCTGCCCACGTGGATTCTAACTTCTTATCAGTTTATGTGCCTTCCTGCAAACTTGTTAGCCAGGAAATATCATGTCTTTGTTCTTTACTCATTAATCAATCCCCAAGACTTGCTAAAGCTATCCACTTGCTATCCTGTTTTGAAGATCCTTATTTTATTATACTTTTATAACCCTTCCTCCCATTCCAGCATCCCTTCACCCTGATTTAACCCATAATACTTCATTTCTAATGAGCACTTGCTTGACTCCTCACATTCCAGTATCCCTTCACCTTAAGTTAACCCATAATACTTCATTCTTAATTAGCACTTGCTTGACTCCTCACATTCCAGTATCCTTTACAATCCATCCTTTTTCTTTAGCTACGCTTAGTAAATCCCCATTCGGTAGTGTTCCATTAAGCTTGCTCCCTTTCCCAGCGAGTGAGTAAACGAACTGCGGCCTCAGCATCATCAGACAGAGTTTGGGAAGCATACATCATTTGGGTTGTAGTGACCTGCCAAAGGGCCCATTAAATTAAACACTGCACACAAGTCTTTAGGCAGGGGAGCACCATAATGGCCAGAATAGTGAGTCCAGCTGCTATAAGGGCTATGGGTATCAGACTCCAGTTACCAATAAAAAGTCTAGTTCATCCCACACCGGACCAAGGTTGCCCCGTCTGAACCTGGGCATGGGAAGATTTTCGAACTCCTGAAGAAGTGTCTTTAACCGCCTGACCGTTGTGAGCATTGTCCTTAACCAGTCTTTCACAAACGCTGCCTTCAGCAGCCAACGAGTAATCGAGAGCCAGGCGGTTTTGTTGAACTGTGGCTCGTATCTGTCGTTTTTCTTCAGCCCCTAAATTCAGGGCCATTGCTATCTGTTCGGTGATGATCTCCAAGGCTGCCTGGAGTCTGATTAAACGATTTAAATGCCAAGCAGCTTTAGTATTCTGGAGCAGCTTACTTAGTTTACAGCTGGAACTCCCCTTACAGTGGTGGTTTTTTTTTAACATTCCGAATGTCTGTGTGACCCAAAGGATGCTTTACAGGAGACCAAGTTGGGGAGGGGTGTTTCTTGTCACTTAACCTGTGAGTTGCAGCTTGTCTGCGAACATTAGCATAAGTATCACTGAGCCTGTGAGTTGCAGCCTGTCTGTGAACATTAGCATATGTATTAACTCTATCTCTGCCGCATGTACAATTCTGACTACCATTCTGTCTGTCTTTGTCCCACCATCTCCTTTGTGCTATCCCTTTAAAACTCCTCTCTTTAATACCTGTAGAGGCCAAAATACAAATCAAATCTACTCCTCTAGAGCCGTTCTGTTCCCCTGGTCCATGTTCGGATCGTATATTAACCCATACCCCACTATGACTATACTTTATATCTATGCCCTGTCTATATTCTAAAGGTAAATAATTGTCACCTCTGCTGCCCCTATTCCAGGAGGACTTAATACATCGTGAGTAATTTAGGGATGTCCCAAAAACGGGGAACCAACAAGTAAACAATACAGTAAATGGTAAAAACAACATTACAGCACTTTTTCCCGGCGTAATGTAACTTTCAGATCAGAAGGATGAAGGACAGCACGCCCGGTGGAGGGTAGATTATCAATGTCTTTAGTCCGTGGATCAGCAGCTTGTTTAATTCGTTGTATTTGAGTCCACCCCTTTTCTTTAGTTCGCACTGCAGTGTCTGTAATCAAAAGTACATAATAGGGGCCATCCCAGGCAGGTTTTAGTTGGTGATCTTGCCATGCTTTTACATATACCCAATCACCAGGTTTAATAGAATGAATAGGATACTCCAGGGTTGGGAGTAACAGCTGCATGTCTATTTTCTCCGTGAGCGCAGCCTGTTTGGCAGCTGCATCTGCCTGTCTGTTCCCCTGTGCTTCAGGACTGTCACCACTTTGATGGCTCCGTACATGAACTACAGCTATTTCCTCAGGTAATGTAAGAGCATCTAGAGATTGGACAATTAAGTTTTCATGGATCAACTTTTGACCTTTTCCAGTTATCATTCCCCGCTCTTTCCAGATCTTCCCAAAGGTGTGCACTACTCCAAAAGCATACTCTGAGTCTGTGTAGATCATGCCCAACTTGTTCTCTAGACCCTGGAGAGCTCTACAGAGGGCATACAATTCACAAGATTGTGCAGACCAATGACCGAGAAGGTGACTGGCTTCAATCACCAGTCCTTCTTTCCCATCCACTACACTATACCCGCTATAGCGAGTGCCATCAATGCAACGAGAAGATCCATCAATAAACCACCTTTCACCCTCCTGTAAAGGCTCATCACTTAAATCCTCTCTAATTTTGGTCTGTAAATCTATTACCTCTAAACATACATGCTCTAACTCATTTATGGTATTGTCAGAATTTGGAGAAACCAAGAAAGCTGCTGGATTGTGTTCTTTATTCGTAATCATGGTCAAATCATCCCTATCCATTAGGATTGCTTCATATTTTAAAATTCTAGAGTCTGTGAGTCACCTTCCAGCACGTTGTAAGAGAATATTGTGGACTGTGTGAGGGGTGTGAACTATCATCGGGGCACCAAACATAATCTTTCGTCCTTCCTCATCTAAAATAGCAGTGGCTGCAATGGCTTGCACACACTCTGGCCAACCACGACAAACAGGGTCTAAAACTTTTGACAGAAAAGCAACTGGCTGTCTACAGCCTGCCCTCTCTTGTGTTGGTACTCCGGTGGCTACACCTCCTTTCGCATTGGTATATAGGTCAAATGGCTTATTTAGGTTGGGTAAAGCCAACACTGGGGCACTAATAAGGCACTGTTTCACCAAGTTAAAATCTTTAATCTCTTCCTCTGTTCAGACAACAGCTTCACCCCCTAGAATCGTGAGTTTATAATAGAGAAATCTGACTAGGCTAGAATCATTTTCAATCCAGATTCTACAGTATCCCACTAAACCAAGGAATTTCCTAAGTTCTTGGGCATTCTTGGGAGGGGGGGGGATCTGTAGAATACCACGTATCCTCTCTGGACTTATTTTCCTAGTTCCCTGACTTACCAGATGACCTAAGTATTTAACTTCTGATTGAACAAATTGTAATTTGGATTTGCTCACCCTGAGACCCTTATTCTCCAGAAAATTCAAAATTTCAACAGTATACTGTTTAACTAATTCGTAAGTTTTTCTCGTAATTAACAAATCATCAACATATTGTATCAACTGACAATTCTCTCTCCGAGGAGCCTCATCTAGTATTTGTTCTAAGACCTGACCGAATAAATTTGGTGATTCTGTAAAGCCCTGGGGAAGGACCGTCTACCAATATTGATTCTTGCGTCCAGTAAAAGGATTTTCCCATTCAAAGGCAAACATGTCTCTGCTCTCTGTTGCTAACGGACAGGTCCAGAAAGCATCTTTGAGGTCAATCACACTAAACCATTTACTATGGGGATCGATTTTACCCATTATTGTATAGGGATTAGGTACAACCGGGTGACGGGTGAGAATAATTTTGTTCAGCTCCCTCAAGACCTGCACTAATCGATAGGTACCGTCTGGTTTTTGGACAGGTAAAATTGGGGTATTAAAAGGTGACATACAAGGTTCGAGTATACCATCTTTCACCAACTGGTCAATTACTGGCTGCAGCCCCTTTCGGCCAGCCATAGGAATTGGATATTGTTTTCGTCTAATTACTTGTTCAGAATCTTTTAAAGTAACTTGCAGGGGAGGAATATCTAACACTTCTCTATTGCCTCTTTCTGCCCATACTCCAGGATTTATTAATTCTCGATCTTCCTCGCTTAATACATACAATTGAACCCCGATACCTGATTCCTGTGGTCTGGTGCTGATAGCCAATTGATCCTGTAAATCTCGTCCTAACAAACAAACTCCAGCTTGGGGAACTAGTAAAATATCCTCTGTTATTATCTTTTCTCCCATTTGTATTCTTACATCTCTTAATACAGGGACTGTAAAGTCTCTTCCTCCTACTGCCGAAATCATCACTGTGCCCTCTATCTTAACACCCTCGGGTGGTTGTAAAATACTAGACCGGGCTGCCCCAGGTCATCTTGTCACCGTGGGGTCCTATGCTTAAATTTACCAATGGTTCTCCGTGCAGCCCCATGGTGTGTATTGACTGAGAACTGTGACCCCCCTATTCATAATCTGCTTCAATCTGTCGGACTCTGGCTTTACCCTACCCTTAATTTAGTCTATGTGTCGTCTGAGTCCAGCGTGTTCGTTAAATGAAGTGATAGGAGAATCAGTTTATTACACAGCATAAGAATAAAGCTTAACAGAGCTCTGGTTCAGTCGTTAGTTCATAGGTCACCTGCACAGTGAGCTATTCCCCAAGACTGGCCTTTACTGTCCAGTCTCTATAGTTTATATCTTCTTTGGCTTGGATTCGCGGATGAAGATTTATGGAGGGGGTAAATGTCCACGTCAGCTGCAGGCTCGTTTGTGGCTGACAAGTCCGATGCGGGTTGCAGCGGTTGCAGGGGAAAATTGGTGGGTTGGGTGTTGGGTTTTTCCTCCTTTGCCTTTTGTCAGTGAGATGGGCTCTGCGGTCTTCTTCAAAGGAGGTTGCTGCCCGCCAAACTGTGAGGCGCCAAGATGCACGGTTTGAGGCGATATCAGCCCACTGGCGGTTGTCAATGTGGCAGGCACCAAGAGATTTCTTTAGGCAGTCCTTGTACCTTTTCTTTGGTGCACCTCTGTCACGGTGGCCAGTGGAGAGCTTGCCATATAACACAATCTTGGGAAGGCGATGCTCCTCCATTCTGGAGTCGTGACCCACCCAGCGCAGCTGGATCTTCAGCAGCGTGGACTCGATGCTGTTTATATAGCTCAACCTTATCATACAGAACAAAAGTTGGCTTTCTTTGCTAGATTTCTTGCTTAAGATTTATCACAAGTAATTTCCTGCTCTGCAGTTATCTGAGGTGTAGAGTTCCCATCTTTTTTAATCCTCAAGGTCAGAATATCCTGTTGTTTTGATCAGAAATCAATTCATACCCCAGATATTTCTAATTATTTCTTTGTTCTCATCTGGTCATGTTCTTCTGTTCTACTAAACACCTCCTTCTGTCTTAGCTTCTTACTGATTCCATTCTCTTTGTTTCTGACAGTCTCTGTCAGGATTCTTTTTGTTTGTGCTAATCAACACCTCCTTTTGCCTTAACCTTCCTACTAAATTGTTTCATACATATCCTCTCTTTTCTATTTTGGGAGCAGATGATTCTAAACCTACTGTAATCAGCCGACTTTGCTACATACTGTGGCTGCCCCTTACTTACATTACTCTTTCCCTTCACCATGAGGTAAACATTAAACTGCCACATAGTACTGGATCCATGCACACAAACTGAACAGTACATAAGCACACACTCCACACACACCCCACGATTAATTAACCCCTATATTCCAACACATCAGTGCATAAGATCACGTCTCCCTGGCTTGCATTGGGCATTCTCTCTTAAAATGTCCCTACTTTTTACAATGGTAGCAAACTAATGCTCCTGTTTCCCAATTCCTACCGGGATTACCATGAGGTCCCGGGAATGGTCGTCATCCCCGGAATTCCCCTCGACCCTTGCCCCTGCTCTGGTCTCTACTCTCCCACTCCCGGAGCTCCTCCCAATGTCCAGGAGCTGGCACACAGCCCCTACCCTTTCCATGCTGTCTCTCAATGACTTCCTTGACTGCCTGCATCAAAATCTTAGCCTTTCCTTTCTGTTTATTGGGCATTCTCTCTTAAAATTACGCACCTCCGTACTAGTCAGGAGCACATTTACAAAACCGAGACCCCCTCCCATGGGAACTTCCCGTCAAGGTCTCATCCAGATAATTTCTGGCTTATCCTCTCCTTTATAATGTCTAGATTCCTGTTCTCTGGGAAATGAATCTGAATTAAAGTCGCCTCTCTCTCTTGTCAATAGAGGTGGTAATCGAGTACTTTGTGAAGGGTCATCATACCACCCCTACTCTCTTCTCCTTTCTTTAGCTGTGGGGGAGGAGGGGAAGGTGCAGAAGGGTAGAGCATAGGAGGGGGGGAAAGATAGGAGCCAGCATAGGAGGAGCATAAGGTGGAGGAAGGGAATGTAACACATCCCATCCTTGTGTTTCAGGGACAAAAGTTTCCTCATCCTTCTTGTCCTTACATTCCTTTTCATTCAAAACCAGTTGATCAACCGATCCACTGAGCCAGCAGGCTGTATATTCTCTGCTCTCAATATTATCTCTTTGACTTTGATAGAGCCAAATGTTCAATGCTTGACACATCCAGTCATCCTCGGATCCGAGCTTTGGCCAATATACTGAACTCCCTTTAATCGGACTTTTAACCCATTCCAAACTGGAATACCTGACCATGGTCTGTTTGTCCTTCTCACGGGTTCTCCCCGCACCCCAATCAGATAGCATTAATCCTAACGGACTTTGCTTAGTTATCCGATTGTCCCGTCCTTCCTTAGGACTATTTCCCTTGCTACTCACACCTCCCATACTAACAGGTAAGTAAAATTCCTCTTACCGGGATCCAGTAGCTATTCCTAGCGCGCTTCCTTAACATCCTCCCATCGTTTGTTCTCATTGCCTCCTCTCGGATATCACTTGCTTCATCCACTGACAAGTCACCCGCCGTCCGTGAGTCCAGCTGAATCAGCCGGGGTGCACCTACCCTCGTCGTCGGGCACTCTGTCAGTGGAGGGAGTGGGATCCCGGACGATCCCCCATTTGTGAGAAACAGAAGTACGTGACCCACCCAGCGCAGCTGGATCTTCAGCAGCGTGGACTCGATGCTGTCGACCTCTGCCATCTCGAGTACTTCGACGTTAGGGATGAAAGCACTCCAACGAATGTTGAGGATGGAGCAGAGACAACGCTGGTGGAAGCGTTCTAGGAGCCGTAGGTGATGCCGGTAGAGGACCCATGATTCGGAGCCGAACAGGAGTGTGGGTATGACAACGGCTCTGTATACGCTTATCTTTGTGAGGTTTTTCAGTTGGTTGTTTTTCCAGACTCTTTTGTGTAGTCTTCCAAAGGCGCTATTTGCCTTGGCGAGTCTGTTGTCTATCTCATTGTCGATCCTTGCATCTGATGAAATGGTGCAGCCGAGATAGGTAAACTGGTTGACCGTTTTGAGTTTTGTGTGCCCGATGGAGATGTGGGGGGGCTGGTAGTCATGGTGGGGAGCTGGCTGATGGAGGACCTCAGTTTTCTTCAGGCTGACTTCCAGGCCAAACATTTTGGCAGTTTCCGCAAAACAGGACATCAAGCACTGAAGAGCTGGCTCTGAATGGGCAACTAAAGCGGCATCGTCTGCAAAGAGTAGTTCACGGACAAGTTTCTCTTGTGTCTTGGTGTGAGCTTGCAGGCGCCTCAGATTGAAGAGACTGCCATCTGTGCGGTACCGGATGTAAACAGCACCTTCATTGTGAGGTCTTTCATGGCTTGGTTCAGCATCATGCTGAAGAAGATTGAAAAGAGGGTTGGTGTGAGAACGCAGCCTTGCTTCACACCATTGTTAATGGAGAAGGGTTCAGAGAGCTCATTGCTGTATCTGACCCGACCTTGTTGGTTTTCGTGCAGTTGGATAATCATGTTGAGGAACTTTGGGGGGCATCCGATGCGCTCTAGTATTTGCCAAAGCCCTTTCCTGCTCACGGTGTCGAAGGCTTTGGTGAGGTCAACAAAGGTGATGTAGAGTCCTTTGTTTTGTTCTCTGCACTTTTCTTGGAGCTGTCTGAGGGCAAAGACCATGTCAGTAGTTCCTCTGTTTGCGCGAAATATTAACAGACGCCCCTAAGGAGGGAATGGACTAATTAACATAACATGTGATGTATGAAGAGGGAGGAACTGAGTGATACCTGGATTGATGGAAGAGAGAAGGAGAATGTTGTAATGTATTGGAATTCGATTAGAAGAAGGTAAATGAAGGTGGGGTGATGTTTAGCGCGGGACTGTACAAAGGAGTGATGATTATGAACCTCTGGTGTGTCTCCAGACCATGGACACCAGACTCTGCAGACTCGAAATAAAGACTTTGTCTCCAGAGTAGTGATTGTGAACACTTTATATTTCACAATGTTGAGAGCTTTGTCAAATCCTGTACATGCAATTAAAGGGAAAATAAACCACTGGCTTGACATATAAGGTATATATATTAACCAATGCAAGGTTCAAACTTGAGTCAACAACTCTGATAATTTAATGCTATACTGCTATTAACATTCCAAATCCATTTAATTTGTTGCAGAGGCAGTTAAGGAGGGGAGTTCTGATAAAGATTTTAAAAGGTATTATGAGGAGGAATACGCATTAGGGATATTTTCCCCACAGCAGAATCTAAATCAAAAGGGGATAGAGTTTGAGGTTTAGACAGGATCTAACGAGGAATCTTTTCATGCTAAGGGTCAGAGGAATCTGGGACACACTGCCTAAGCATGGAGGCACCAATACATCTGAGCGGAGGACCCTGAAAATAGTAGTGGACATAGCCCAATATGTCCAAAGCAAAACTCTCCCCACCATCAAGAACATCCACAGGGAATGTTCCCATTTGAGAACAGCAGCAATCATCAAAGATCGACACCACCACTTTTATTTGCGTTGATCTTGTATCCTGATACTTCTCCATATTCCTTCAATTTCTTATGTAATTCTTTTATTGATATTTCTGGTTCTGTTAAGTATATTATAACGTCATCTGCAAATAGACTGATTTTATATTCCTTCTCTTTTATTTTTATGCGTCTTATTTTATTTTCTGTTCTTAACAGTTCTGCTAGTGGTTCTATAGCTAACGCGAACAGTGAGGGAGATAGTGGACATCCCTGCCTTGTTGATCTGCTTAATTTAATTTGGTTTGATATATATCCATTTACTGTCACTTTTGCCAATGGTCCCTTATATAATGCTTTAATCCAATTAATATATTTCTCTGGTAGATTGAATTTTTGTAGTACTTTGAATAAATAATTCCATTCTACTCTGTCAAAGGCTTTCTCTGCATCTAAAGCAACCGCTACTATTGGAGTTTTGTTTCCTTGCATGGATTAAGTTAATGAATTTACAGATATTGTCTGTTGTTCGGCTTTTTTTAATAAATCCAGTTTGGTCTAGTTTTACTATTTTTGGTACACAGTCAGCCAATCTGTTTGCTAATAGTTTAGCTATTATAATCTGTGTTAAGTACAGATATTGGTCTATACGATGCTGGTGTTAGTGGATCTTTCCCCATCTTTGGTAATACTGTAATTATTGCTGTTTTGCATGAATCTGGTATGTTTTGTGTTTTTTCAATCTGGTTCATTACTTCCAGGAGAGGAGGAATGAATAAGTCTTTAAATGTTTTATAGAATTCTATTGGGAGTCCATCCTCTCCCGGTGTTTTATTGTTCGATAGTTTTTTTAATATCTCCTGTATTCTCTTTCAAATGTTTTATTAATTTATTTTGCTCCTCTGTTTCTAATTTCAGTAGTTCAATTTTAGTTAGAAATTCATCTATTTTGTCTTCTTTCCCTTTGTTTTCAGTTTGATATAGTTGTTCGTAGAATTCCCTGAAGTTTTCGTTGATCTCCATTGGGTTATATGTAATTTGTTTGTCCTTTTTCCTTGATGCCAATACCGTTTTTTTAGTTTGTTCTGTCTTAAGCTGCCACGCTAGTATTTTGTGCGTTTTTTCTCCTAGCTCATAATATTTCTGTTTTGTCTTCATTATGTTCTTCTCCACCTTATATGTTTGTAGTGTTTCATATTTTATTTTCTTGTCTGTCAATTCTCTTCTTTTAGTTGTATCTTGCTTTATTGCTAATTCTTTTTCTGTATTTGTTATTTCCCTTTCCAATTGTTCCATTTCTCGATTGTAGTCCTTCTTCATCTTATTTATGTCACTTATTATCTGTCCTCTGATGAATGCTTTCATTGCGTCCCATAGTATAAATTTATTTTTCACTGATTCCGTATTTATTTCAAAGTACATTTTAATTTGTCACTCAATTAATTCTCTAAAATCCTGTCTTTTAAGTAGCATGGAGTTTAATCTCCATCTATACATTCTTGGTGGGATGTCCTCCAGCTCTATTGCCAATAACAGGGGTGAGTGATCCAATAACAATCTAGCTTTATATTCCATTTTCTTAACTCTTCCTTGAATGTGCGCTGATAACAGGAATAGATCTGTCCTTGAGTATGTTTTATGTCTACCCAAATAATATGAATATTCCTTTTCCTTTGGTGTTGTTTCCTCCATATATCCAAAAGTTGCATTTCCTGCATCGATTTAATTATAAATTTGGTTACTTTTTCTTTCTGTTACTCTTTTTTCCAATTTTATCCATGTTTGAGTTCAAATTAAAGTTAAGATCCCCTCCTATTAGTATATTCCCTTGTATGTCTGCGATCTTCAAAAAGATATCTTGCATAAATTTTTGATCTTCTTCATTAGGTGCATATACATTGAGTAAATTCCAAAATTCTGAATATATCTGACATTTTATCATTACATACCTCCCTGCTGGATCTATTATTTCCTCTTCTATTTTGATTGGTACATTTTTATTGATTAATATACCTACTCCTCTGGCTTTTGAATTATATGATGCAGCTGTTACAAGTCCGATCCAATCTCTCTTTAATTTCTTGTGTTCCACTTCAGTTAGATGTGTTTCTTGCACGAATGCTATATCAATTTTTTTCTTTCTTCAGTAAATTTAACAGTTTCTTCCTTTTGATTTGATTATGTATTCCATTAATATTTAAAGTCATATAGTTCAACATGGCCATTTCATACTTTGTTTATCTTTCCTTTCCATTTCCTCATCACCACCTTTCTTTCTTATCCATTTCTGTTTTCTTTTTTTGAACACATTATAAGACAACATTTCTAAAACATAAAATATTTCCACTATTCCCATATCTAAAATTCCTTTAACCCCAATAGTCCCTCCCCTCTCTGAGTTGCCCTTTGTCCCTTGTTGGGCAACCACATCTCCCCTCTCCATTTGGATTTGCGAACCCACTCGCAAGCATCAACTGATTTCGCAGAGACTGTTATTCTTCCACAACCAGCCCCCCATAAAAGATTTTAATCTTCATATGTAACACAGCTCACTCTCTTAATTCCCTCCTTACTTCCTTTCTTCCCCTTCTTAGTTCTTACTTATACATTATTCTTCTTCTTTATATATAGTTTGTTGTCATTTTTGTTCTTGTTACATCTCTTCATCTCTCTGTCTGTTTTGTAGGTGTTCTGCAAATTTTCGTGTTTTTTCCGGATCCGAGAAAAGTTTGCTTTGCTGCCCCGGGATAACTATTTTAAGCACCGCTGGATATTTTAACATAAATTTATAACTTTTTTTCCATAGGGTCGATTTTGCTGCATTAAACTCCTTCCTCTTAATATATCTGACATTTTATCATTACATACCTCCCTGCTGGATCTATTATTTCCTCTTCTATTTTGATTGGTACATTTTTATTGATTAATATAGCTACTCCTCTGCCTTTTGAATTATATGATGCTGCTGTTACATGTCCTATCCAATCTCTCTTTAATTTCTTGTATTCCACTTCAGTTAAATGTGTTTCTTGCATGAATGCTATATCAATTTTTTCTTTCTTCAGTAAATTTAACAGCTTCTTCCTTTTGATTTGGTTATGTATTCCATTAATATTTAAAGTCATATAGTTCAACATGGCCATTTCATACTTTGTTTATCTTTCCTTTCCGTTTCCTCATCACCACCTTCCCTTCTTATCCATTTCTGTTTTCTTTTTTTGAACACATTGTAAGACAACATTTCTAAAACATAAAATATTTCCACTATTCCCATATCTAAAATTCCTTTAACCCCAGTAGTCCCTCCCCTCTCTGAGTTGCCCTTTGTCCCTTGTCGGGCAACCACATCTCCCCTCTTCATTTGGATTTGTGAACCCGCTCACAAGCGTCAACTGATTTCACAGTGACTGTTATTCTTCTCCACCCAGCCCCCCCAGAAAAGATTTTAATCTTCATATATAACAAAGCTCACTCTTAATTCCCTCCTTACTTCCTTTCTTCCCTTTCTTTCTCAGTTCTTACTTATACTTTATTCTTCTTCTTTATATATAGTTTGTTGTCATTGTTGTCATATGACTTTTTCCGGATCGGAGAACAGTTTTCCTTGCTGCCCCGGGATAACTATTTTAAGCACCGCTGGATATTTTAACATAAATTTATAACCTTTTTTCCATAGGGTCGTTTTTGCTGTGTTAAACTACTTCCTCTTCTTCAGGAGTTCAAAACTTATGTCTGGATAGAAAAAAAATTTTTTTGGACCTTTGTATTCCAGTGGTTTTTTGTCTTCTCTTATTTTTTTTCATTGCCTTCTCCAATATATTTTGTCTTGTCGTATATCTCAGGAATTTTACTAGAATGGATCTTGGTTTTTGTTGTGGCTGTGGTTTAGGGGCTAATGTTCTGTGTGCCCTTTCTATTTCCATTCCTTCCTGTAATTCTGGCATTCCTAGGACCCTGGGGATCCATTCTTTTATAAATTATTTCATATCTTTGCCTTCTTCATCTTCCTTGAGGCCCACTATCTTTATATTGTTTCTCCTAGTAGAGTTTTCCATTATATCTATCTTCTGAGCTAACAGCTCCTGTGTTTCTTTAACTTTTTTATCAGATTCTTCCAATTTCTTTTTTAAGTCATCTACCTCCATTTCTATGGCTGTTTCTCGTTCTTCCACCTTGTCTACTCTTTTTCCTATTTCTGTCATGACCATCTCTAATCTCTTCACTTTTTCTTCTGTACCTTTTATTCTTCTTTTTATTTCACTAAATTCTTGTGTCAGCCATTCTTTTAATGTTTCCATATATTCTTTAAAGAATTTTTTATCCATGTCCCTTCCCTTCATCTTCCATTTCTCTGTGTAGAGTTTGATGTTCTCCCTCCTCTTCTTCTGGGTCCACTCCAGGATCTGTGTCCTTTACCTCTGTCTCTTCTGATCTTCTTGTTGGGTTGTTTATTTTATTTTGTTGGGTATTTTTGTTTTTATTATTTTTATTAAAGGTGTCTTGGTGTTGGTCGTCTTCCTCTGGGTTGGTCATCTGTTGTTTCTCTGATTTCCTTTTTTTATTCTCTTCCTTCTTGTTCCCGTTATTTTCTATGTTTTCCTGTTGGGAGTCTTGCTGTCGTGTTATACTTGTCTGTTTCAGCTGTGGAGATTTACTCCTCAGCTCGTCCCCCCTCCCTTCGGTGTTGATTTTGTCCTGTGCATCGCGCACTTTTGTTTGGCTCCGTAAGCCATTTTTGTAGTCCTGAGTTCGGGGTTTCCACTGACCTCAGGGAGCGGGCTTCTCTCTCCTCGTACAGGTAAGGCCATCACGTTTCTCTTCTGACGTCTTTCCTTTTTCTTTTCTTCCCGTTGTTTTGGGTTTTTCTTTCTTTGCTGCCATTTTCTCCACAATTTTATTTTTAATTTCTTATGGTTTCTGTGTTTGTGGCTTTGCTTTTTCTTTACTTTTTTAAAACTTTTCTGGAGAGGGCTGGTATTTTCTTACCGGTCACTACTCCATCACGTGACTTTTGGAATTTTGGAATTTACTCAATGTATACGCACCTAATGAAGAAGATCAAATATTTATGCAAGACATCTTTTTGAAGATCGCAGATACGCAAGGGAATATACTAATAGGAGGGGATTTTAACCTTAATTTGTACTCAAACATGGATAAAACTGGAAAAAAGACTAAAAGAAAGAACAAAGTAATCAAATTTATAATTAAATCGATGCAGGAAATGCAACTTTTGGATATATGGAGGAAACAACACACAAAGGAAAAGGAATATTCATATTATTCGAGTAGACATAAAACATACTCAAGGATAGATCTATTCCTGTTATCAGCGCACATTCAAGGAAGAGTTAGGAAAACTGAATATAAAGCTAGGCTTTTATCGGATCACTCACCCCTGTTATTGGCAATAGAGCTAGAGGACATCCCACCAAGAATGTATAGATGGAGATTAAACTCCATGTTACTTAAAAGACAGGATTTTAGAGAATTCATTCAGCGACAAATTAAAATGTACTTTGAAATAAATACGGAATCAGTGAAAGATAAGTTTATACTATGGGACGCAATGAAAGCATTCATCAGAGGACAGATAATAAGTTATGTAACTAAGATGAAGAAGGACTACAATTGAGAAATAGAACAGTTGGAAAGGGAAATAACAAATACAGAAAAAGAATTAGCAATAAAGGAAGATACAACGAAAAGAAGAGAATTGACAGACAAGAAAATAAAATATGAAACACTACAAACATATAAGGTGGAGAAGAACATAATGAAGACAAAACAGAAATATTATGAGCTAGGAGAAAAAATGCACAAAATACTAGCAGCTTAAGACAGAACAAACTAAAAAAAATGGTATTGGCATCAAGGAAAAAGGACAAACAAATTACATATAACCCAACGGAGATCAACGAAAACTTCAGGGAATTCTACGAACAACTATATCAAACTGAAAACAAAGGGAAAGAAGACAAAATAGATGAATTTCTAACTAAAATTAAACTATCAAAATTAGAAAGAGGAGCAAAATAAATTAATAAAACCATTTGAAATAGAAGAAATACAGGAGATATTAAAAAAACTACCGAACAATAAAACACCGGGAGAGGATGGACTCCCAAAAGAATTCTATAAAACATTCAAAGAGTTATTAATTCCTCCTCTCCTGAAAGTAATGAACCAGATTGAAAAAACATAAAACATACCAGATTCATGCAAAACAGCAATAATTACAGTAATACCAAAGACGGGGAAAGATCCACTAACACCAGCATTGTATAGACCAATATCTCTACTAACACAGATTATAAGATAATAGCTAAATTATTAGCAAACAGATTGGCCGACTGTGTACCAAAAATAGTAAAACTAGACCGAACTGGATTTATTAAAAAAAGACAAACAACGGACAATATCTGTAAATTCATTAACTTAATCCATGCAGTACAAGGAAACAAAACTCCAACAGTGCTTTAGACGCAGAGAAAGCCTTTGACAGAGTAGAATGGAATTATTTATTCAAAGTACTACAAAAATTCAACCTACCAGAGAAATAAATTAATTGGATTAAAGCATTATATAAGGGACCATTGGCGAAAGTGATAGTAAATGGATATATTTCAAACTAATATAAATTAAGCAGATCAACAAGGCAGGGATGTCCACTATCTCCCTCACTGTTCGCGTTAGCTATAGAACCACTAGCAGAACTGATAAGAACAGAAAATAAAATATGAGGGATAAAAATAAAAGAGAAGGAATATAAAATCAGTCTATTTGCAGATGACGTTATAATATACTTAACAGAACCAGAACTATCAATAAAAGAATTACATAAGAAATTGAAGGAATATGGAGAAGTATCGGGATACAAGATTAACGCAAATAAAAGTGAAGTAATGCCAATGAATAATGCGGATTTCACAAAGTTTAAGGAAGAATCACCATTTAGATGGCAAAAACAAGCAATTCGATACAACTAAATAATAATCTTGGCCATCTATATAAACCAAATTATCAGCCATTAATGAAAAAATTACAAGACGACTTAGAGCACTTACCACTAACACTGATAGGAAGGATAAACTGTATTAAAATGAATATCTTCACAAGGATACATTACCTATTTTGATCATTACCAATTCACCTAACAGAGAAATTCTTCAAGGAGCTAAAGAAAATAATAAGGAAATTCTTATGGAAAGGGGGGAAACCGAGGATAGCACTAGATAAAATAACAGAATGGTACAAACCAAGGAGGCTTACAAGTTCCAAACTTTAAAAATTATTATAGAGCAGCACAATTAAGATACCTATCAGATTTTTATCAAACAAGGGAAAAACCAGATTGGACCAGATTAGAGCTAGATAAAATAGGGGAGATACCTGAATATATACTATATAAGTGGGATGTAAAATTGGTGCAACATAGGAATTCACCAGTATTGCACTATCTGCTCAACATTTGGAAGAAGATTCACGTAGAAAGGAATAAAATAAATTATCAACTACCAAAATTAATATTGACACAAAATCAGCGAATCCCTTTCACAATAAATAACCTTTCCTTCAGAGAATGGTAGAGAAAAGGGATGAAAAGAATAGAAAATTGTTTTTCGGGAAATAAATTATTATCTTTTGAACAAATGAAGCACAAATATAACTCACGATACAGTGTTTGCATACCATCAACTGAAAACCTACTTGAAGGACAAATTGGGAAACAGTCTGAGGTTACCAGAAGGAAGCAATTTTGAATATGTGATTACAGACACAATGATAATTAAAAAATTTATAACAAACATGTACATCAAACTGCAAGAAAAGGAGAATGAGGAAACAAACTGTAAACCTAAACAAAAATGGGAACAAGATCTAAACATAAAGATAAAGAATGAAACATGGGAAAAGCTATGCTCCGGAACTATGAGAAATACAATAAACACGAGGTTATGCATGATACAATATAATTGGTTACACAGGCTATACATCACACCCCTAAAGTTAAATAAATGGGACCCAACAATATCAGACAGATGTTTTCGCTGTAAGAAGGAAACGGGAACAACAATACATACAATTTGGGCATGTGAGAAAGTGGAAAAGTTTTGGGAAGATCTAAATCAGGTATTAAATAAAATCACAAAAAGCAACATACCAAAAAATCCAGAGATCTTTCTTCTAAGTAATATAAGAAACAAAGAATTTGGACTCGATTTGGATGGAGCACAAAAAACAGATTTATTATGATAGCCCTAGCTGTAGCAAAAAAATGTATTATGTCAACCTGGAAATTAGAAGACAACTTGAGAATACAACAATGGTACATAGAAATAAATAAATGTATTCCAATAGAAAAAATAACATATAATTTAAGAAATAACATCACAATATTCAAATAAATATGGGAACCATACATGAAATACAATAGAGAAATCCTACCATGAACCTCCACCACCTAAAATGACAGAAGGAGAAGACAATGAAATGAACTGACTCAGTAATATAAAAGTAAAAGATAAACATTTCTTGTTTATTTTATTAAGTGATGACATTGTTTAATGGATTTAATGTATCTTATAGATTGAACTTTGAATAAAGTGGAAGGGGGAAGAGGGAGGGAGGGAAGGGAGGGGGGGAAAAGGGGAGAAAATGACACTGTATATATTCAAGAGAAAAATCTCTATATGTATTTTGGTCAATATGGTTTACTGTGAAAAATAAAGATTTTTAAAAAAAGATCCACACCACCCAGGACATGCTCTGTTCTTGCTGCTGCCATGAAGAAAAAGGTATAGGTTCTACAGAACTCATACTGTCAGATTCAGGAACAGTTGATACCCCTCTAGTCATCAGACTCCTAAACAACAAACTCAATCAGAGTGAAAATAAAAGTCTGCAGACGCTGTGATTGTGGTAAAATCACAAAAATGCTGGATGAACGCAGCAGGAAGTAGAGCCCTTAGGAGGTAAAGATATATCACCAACGTTTCAGGCCTGAACCCTTCTTCAAAGTAGGAAGGCCAAGGACCAACTGCTAATAATTAAAATGGGAGTGCTATGGACAGGTATTTAATGATGTGCTGAGACATGATCGGTCTATCACCTGCCATCCTATCTCTCCCCTTCCCTACCCTTTTTGTCTAAACACTCTCTAGCTGGTTCCTTCTTTTCCCCTTCATCTAGTTTCACCTATCACCCTCTGCCTCACCCCCTCCGTTCACTTCTATAAACTGGTTATGTTTTTACTGCACTCATTCCTGATGCAAGGTTGCAACCTGAAATGTTGACTGTCCGCCTGCCTCCACAGATGCTGCCTGACCTGCTGAGTTCTTCCAGTAGTTATGAATTATTTAGTTTTTCTGGAAACTTTCATAACCTCTTATATCGAAGGCTGATCAACAGGGTAGAACTACACAGTACTGTGACGGCTGGCGAACCGGCCCCGCTTGTAACCCATGCGGCTGGGCAGCCATCCAAAATGGCGCCGTCGGGGGTTTTCCCTTCCTCCCAGAATGGGGCTCAGAAGCCCACAATGGGGGACCACGTGATGCCCGGGTGACGTCAACGCCCTCCAGCGCGGTTCTCAGCCAGGTCTGGGCTGGGAGTATAAGTGCAGCCCAGCAGCCTGCAATAAACTCGTCTGCTCACTGAGCTCAACCTGTCTGGTTGTGTGTGTTCTTTCGGGAGCAGTGTTGCTGCCACTACAATTGGTGACCCCGACTGGTTCAAACGTCTTTGAACCCATCATGAGTGAGCCTGGGATCAGCGCTATAGCCATGAAATTACCTGAATTGTGGGTTCAAGAGCCAGAGACCTTGTTCGGCCACGCGGAGGCTCACTTTCACCTCCCCGAGATTTCGTCCGATATGACCAAATTCTACCATCTGGTCGCTGCCCTGGACCAGGCCACCGCCAGATGCATGCTGCACCTCGTTCAGCACCCACCCGCCGAAGACAAATACAAGACCATCAAGCGAGTGCTTATTGGATCCGTCAGACTATCCAGACACCAGCGTGCCGCTCGGATGCTGCACCTCGATGCCCTGGGGGACAGGTCCCCGATGGAGCTGATGGACAAGATCCTCGCACTCATGGGAGAGCACACCAACTGCCCACTCTTCGAGCGCATTTTCCTCGACCATATGCCTGGGGACATCCGGCTGCTGCTAGTCCAGGAGAGCTTCACCGACCCGAGAAAGGTCGCCCAGAAGGCCCAAGAGCTATGGCTCGCACAATTCCCGGAGGGCTCAGCGGTCCAGCAGCTCACAAGGCATGGGGACGACCACGCCAAGCCCGCCCATAGTGCTGTGGTAGAGCATCTGGCCCCTGCAGGGGCCCCCAAGGCCACAGCATCCGGCCCAGTCCTCTGCTTCTTCCACCAGTGCTGGGGAGCCAAGGCTCGGAAGTGTCATCAGCCCTGCTCATTCCAGGGAAACGACCAAGCCGGCCACTGTTAATGGCTGCAGCGGCTGGCCAAGGACACAGCCTCCTCTATCTGCGGGACTCAGTCAGCGGCTGGTGGTTCCTCATTGACACTGAACTCCAGATCAGCATCATCCCAGCCATGGCCGTCGAGTCCAGGAACCGACCTCGTGGACCTCCAGTCCGTGCAGCCAACGCAACAGAAATCCGGACATATGGAGACAAGACAGTCCACCTCCACATCGGCCAACAAAATTTTGCGTGGAAGTTCACTGTCTCGTCCCTCCTGACTGCCATCCTGGGTGCAGACTTCCTCCTCGCACACGAGCTTCTGGTAGACATTCGAGTAGGCGCCTGGTGGACGCCCATACCTTCCAGGCCATTAGCCTCGATGCCTCCCACTCAGAGCAACCGCAGATGGCCACGATCAGCATACCTAGAGATGAGTTCCAGTGAATCCTGGATGAATTCCCGACACTCCTCAAGCCACAGTTTTCCGCTGCCTCGGCGCGACATGGGGTGTTCCACCACATCCCCACCCAGGGCCCACTGGTTTACGCCAAGGCACGCCGGCTCCCGCCTGACAAGCTCCAGGTGGTGAAGGAGGAGTTTTTGCAACTGTTGGAAATGGGGATCATTCAGCGGTCTGACATCCCATGGGCCTCGCCGCTCCACCTAATCCCAAAAGCCTTCGGCGGCTGGCATCCCTGCGGAAACTATCGACGGCTCAACGAGGCAATAGTTCCTGACCGTTACCCCATCCCTCACATCCAAGACTTCACAGCCAACCTGCACAGTGCAAGGGTTTTCTCCAAGGTTGACCTGGTGCATGGATATCACCAGATCCCGGTGCACCCTGAGGACATACCCATCATCACCCCCTTTAGCTTGTTCAAATTCCTGCGCATGCCATTTGGGCTCAAGAACGCCGCTCAGACCTTCCAGCGCCTCATGGACTCTGTGGGCAGGGATTTGGATTTCATCTTTATTTATTTGGATGACATCCTCGTCGCCAGCAAGGACCAGGCACAACACAAGTCTCACCTACGCGCCCTTTTCTCCTGGCTGGCTGATTTCAACCTTACCATCAACCCGGCAAAGTGCCAGTTCGGGAAAGAGTACATGCAGTTCCTGGGCCATACCATCATGGCCGAAGGAGCCACGCCCGCCACAGCGAAGGTCGCCGGGTTTCAGGGAGTTCCCATGCCCTACAGTCTCAAGGGGCTGCTGGAGTTCGCGGGTATGGTCAACTTTTACAACCACTTCATCCCGGGAGCTGCGCGCATCATGCAGCCGCTATTTGCCCTCATTGCAGCCAAGCATAAAACGCTTGCTTGGAACCCAGAAGCCTGCACCGCATTCAAGGCCACCAAGGATACCCTCGCAAAGGCCCCCATGCTCGCCCACCCGCACACCAACCTATATATTGTACTATCGATCGATGCCTCTGCCACAGCCATCAGTGCTGTCCTGGAGCAGCAGGTGAATGGACATTGGAAGCCACTGGCATTCTTCAGCCGCCTGCTTCGTAAGTATAGTGCCTTCAACCGCGAGTTACTGGACATGTACCTGGCGGCGTGGCATTTCCACTATTATTTGGAGGGGAGGACTTTTACCATCTTCACCGACCACAAACCCCTCACCCAGGTGCTCGCGATGGCAAAGGATCCCTGGTCGGCCCTCCACCAGGGTCACCTCTCCTTCGTGTAGGAGTTTACCACCGACATTCAGCACAAGGTGGGGAAGGACAATGTGGTTGCCGATGCACTCTCGCGACTGGCCATCTGCGTGACCAGCTCGCCCGGGACCAGAAGTCTGATGAGGAGACGTGGACCTTCAAGACTGCCATCATGGGCCTGCAGTTCCGAGACCTCCCGACTCCGAGTGGTGAAGGCACCATCCTGTGCGATATCTCCATGGGCACCCCACGACCAGTGGTTCCCCAGCAGTGGCACAGGCAGGTCTTCCGTCACATCCATGACCTTTCACATCCGTCCATCAGGTCTACGGTCCGGATGGTGGCAGAATGGTTCATATGGCATTGTCTGAGGAAGCAGATCGCGGGCTGGGCCAGAACATGCACCCATTGCCAGACATCCAAGGTGCATAGGCACACCAGGGTGCCCGTACAGGAGTTTGAGCATGTATGGGAACAGTTCAGCCACATTCACGTGGACATCATCGGGCCCTTACCCGTTTCCTGGGGCAACCATTACCGAGGCGATCCTGATGCAAGACGCCTCCACCGACTCCTGCTTCTGAGCACTGTTGCATGGTTGGGTCACCCGGTTCGGCGTCCCGGGTCACTTCACTAGCGATCGGGGCATGCAGTTCACATCTGCGCTCTGGGCACAGCTTGCCAACAGCTACACTGCACCACAGCCTACCACCCGCAGGCCAATGGACTGGTCGAACGTCTGCACCGCCACCTTAAGTCAGCACTCATGGCCCGCCTCACCGGTCCCAACTGGGCAGACGAACTGCTTTGGGTGCTCCTGGGCATCCGCTCCACTCCCAAGGAGGATCTGCAAGTGTCATTAGCTGAGCTGGTCTACGGTGCGCCACTGGCACTACCTGGTGAGTTTGTCAACGCACCTCACAATCCCCAGCGGTCGCTGCACAAACTACTTCCTCACCTCAGGGCATGCTTGAACTTGTTCGAACCCCCACCGCTGCACAGGCATGGCACCCGCCCATCTCACGTTCCTGGTGAACTGCTTTCTGCGGAGTACATTTTCGTTTGGCAGGGCCTGACAGTGGCACCTCTGCAGCGACCATACGAGGGGTCGTACAGCATTCTGGCTCTACGTTCATGCTGGACATTGGCGGCAGGTGGGAGCTGTTTACCATGGACAGGCTGAAGCAAGCGCACCTCGATCCCACCGAGCCCGTGGTCGTAGCCCAGCCCAAGAAGCGAGGCCGCCCGGCGATAAAGGACATTGGTGCCGGTTCTGGGGGGGGGGGGAACTGTGTGGCGGCTCACCATGAGGCAGGCAAACTGGCCCTGCTTGTAAGCCACGTGGTGGGGCAGCCGCCCAAAATGGCGCTGTTGGGGGGCTCAGAAGCCCGCGCTGGGGGACCACATGACACCTGGGTGACGTCAGCACCCTCCAGCGTGGTTCTCAGCCAGGTCCGGGCTGGGAGTATAAGTGCAGCTCAGCAGCCTGCAATAGTCTGCTCACTGAGCTCAACCCGTCTGGTTGTGTGTGTTCTTTCAGGAACAGTGTAGCTGCTGCTACAATACCATATATTTTGGCGTATAAGACAACCTACAGATAAGACGGTTCCCCAATTTCAGCCTGAATTTCATGGTTTTATCATATATCAGGTGTATAAGATGTGCTGACTGAACTGGTGTTATGTTGACTGAGCTGTTGGGCATGGCCAGGTGGTGGGTGTTATAGAGTGCTAAAAAAGGTGGGGAAATGCGTACTGCATCACTTGATGTGCTGTGTGATTTTGTGATCAAAGTACGGGAGAACGTGAAAAGAGAGACTGCACTAAAATCTTTCAAAGTGTGGTATCTCTAGTGCAATGGATGGTACGGAGGATGTTTTATTGTGGGACACTGATGACGAAGTGGAAGCTGACTGGGACTGGGACCTGTATGATGACCGGGTAAACAGTGAGGCTCCGGATATTTGCCGAGTTCTTTGCCTCGGATGATGATAGTGATTTTGAAGGATTTTAGATGTGTTTTTTTGCAATAAAAATTTCTAATATACCAGTAGCTTAAAAATGTGTTGTAGGATGGGGTCTGAAACCAATCAAATGGTACAGGTATTATGAGAAGAATTTTAAGGTCACTTTTTTAAAATCTGGCCTATACGACGACCCTGTTTTTGGCGCTCTTTTTGGGTGCTTCGGTCGTCTTATACATTGACATATATGGTAATTTACTGGCATGGACTGTGTGTTGGTTAATAGATGGAGAAGTATGGGAATAAAGTATCTTTCTCAGGATGGCAGGAACTGATTAATGGGATATCAAGGGGTTCAATGCTTGTTCCCCAACTAGTAACCAACTGTAGCAATTATTTCTGAGGGGACCAAATCATGATGACTTTATTGTTATACACACAAGAACAATGTAGATTTGTAACAAAATTCTTAGCTGCTGCAGCTAGGTACTATATTAAAAAAAAACAACTGTAGTATACATTAAATTACTATGCAGAAAGAGATAATAAATATAAAAGATAGATAATAAATATTCAGAATTACACTAGTTGGGTGGGGGCAGAGTGGGCATTATTTCTCAGCTTCCTGAGTTGGCTTCCACTTTGTCATCAGGATCCCACAATAAAACATCCTCCGTATCATCCTTTGCACGAGAGATATCACACTTTTTGAAAGATTTTAGTACAGAGGAGAATGCAGAGATTTTAAGTGGACTTGGACAAGCTAAGTGAGTGGGTGAGAACAGAGATGGAATATAATGAGAAAAAGTGTCATGGCCAACTTTAGTGCAAAAAACAGAAAATCTGTGATATTCAAAGGCTCTTAGAAGACCTTGTAAGCAGATAACTGAAATCTAAAATTGAGGTGTGCTGGGAAAGTGGTGCAGCGATGTTTATTTCAACATGAAAGCAATGTGTTGTTATGAGCCCAGAGGACCCATAAACCCAGCAGCAATAGATATTCACCAGGATAAATGGTTACTTAAACAAAAGTTGCTTTTAATTATCTTTAAACATGAAAACAGAATCACACTTTAACTTATCACTATTGACTTAACTAACCCCCTTCTAATTCTAAGTGCACATGTATGTAATGTGTGTAGGTTCAGAAAAGTTCTTTGGTTCACAGTCCAATCTCACTTCTCATTCCTCCAAGTTCACTGGCTCCAGGCAATTCTTATACTGTGCACAGAATTTAACATTTATAAAGTTCACCAGGCTTCGGTGCTTGAAAGGTAAATGGTTACTGCTCAGGAAGGTTGCTCAGAGAGATATTTATTTTACGCTGACACCCACAACTGATTCCTTTTTTAATTAGCCATTTTAGTGTCTTACTGAAGAATCTTGCCCCATCAGGGTTCTCCAGATGATAACCTCTTTCTTTCAGGTCACCAGAGTTCCTTTTAGATTCTCTTATTTCAAATGAAACATTAGACAACCAGTCCTCTCCTCTTGCATGAACCACAAGGGGTTTGACCAGGCTGTCTTCCAAATAGGGTTTCCACAAGCTTGCCAGCTTGTCCTGTTCCAGTCCCAGCTTCTCTTGATGGCTGTAACATTGTAGAAGCAATCTGTGTGTGTGTGTGTGTGTGTGTGTGTGTGTGTGTGTGTGTGTGTGTGTCTCTCTCTCTCTCTGAGAGAAAGCCTCTCTCTGCTTGCAAAACCCCATGACCCTCTTAGAACATCTCTAGACAATCTGCGGCTCCAACAAGATCTTTCACCTGTTGCCTTTTGTAAACAATCCATTAGTGAAGTCTCTTCGGCACTCTCCAAAGCGTTTGCAAAGACTGTTGGCCCCAATATGTCTAGCATGAGCAGAGCTCCAGTATTTTAAATAAGATCTCTTTTAAAGTGTTTGTATGTGACCTACACTAAAAACCCTACCCTGTCTTTGTCATTTTGTTGCACTCTGGAATGATTGTTTCCTTCTCATAATGAGCAAGGAGAAAAATTTGTGGATTCAAAGGCGGATATATTCTATCTCGCAGATATCTTTGACAATCTCAATTTATTGAACAAGACCTTACAGGCCTTCTTTACATCAGAGAGACTGGGCGCAGATTGTGAGATCAGACTGAGCACCTTCACTCTGTCTGCTACAGTTACAGAGACCTCCCAGAAGGCAACCATTTCAGTTCTGTATCACTCCCATACTCACGTCTATCCATGGCCATATGTATTATCCCAACAAGACCACCCGCAAATTGGAGGAACAACAGCTGATTTTCCGTCTGGGCACTCTCCAACCAGATGGCATTAACATCGACTTTTCTGGTTTCTGCTGACCTGCTCTCCTCTTCCCCTTTCCAGTTCTCCTCCCTCCCTTCACCTTGCCATCCCTCCTTCCCTTGATCACTTCTGTCCCCTCCCTCCCTTCTCCACCTTTGCGACCACATCTCCCCACTTATTCTTTTGCTCAGACACCTGCTGACATGTTTCCATACCTTGATGAAGGGCTTAAGCCCAAAATGTCATTATGTATTTTTACCTTTGCTATATAAGGATGCTGTTTGACCTGCTGAGTTTCTCCAGCATTGTGGTTTTTACCTTACTAAATTTCTTTAAACTTCTCATGAAGTATAGCTGTTGGTGAACCTTCTTCATGATTGCATTGATAAGGAGGTCCCAAGATAGATCTTCAATGACGATGACACCCAGGTATTTGAAATTCTTAACCCTTTCCATTGCTGACCCCTCGATGAAGACTGGTTTGTGTTCTGATTTCTTCCTCCTAAAGTCCACAATCAATTCCTTACTTTTGCTAAAGTTGAGTGCAAGGTTGCTGTTGTGATGCCACTAAGCCAGCTGATCTATCTCACTCCTGTATGCTTCTTCATTGCGGTCTGTGATTCTGCCAATGACCATGGTGTAATTGGCAAATTTGTAAATGGCGTTTGAATTTTACTTAGCCACACAGTCATACGTGTAGAGAAAGTAGAACAGTGGGTTAAGCACGCATCCTTGAGGTACCCATGTTGATTGATAGTGAGGACAACTTCACCCCTTCCTCCCTGACCATTAACAAAAAAACCTCAGGACTACATACTCTGTTCTCTCTAAACACATGATTGTGTAGTCGTGTTTAGCTTCATCACAATGTACGAATAACACCATGTTTTAAGCTGAATAGTTATAAGATGTATTGTATTTAAAAAAGGAATTTCATGTTCATAAAAATGAAGAGAAATTAAGATAATTGGAATCAAAAAAATTGAAACAATACAATCTTATAAAGTAGAAAGAGATGGACTGCACATGACAGAAATATTATGAATTAGGTTATAGAGCCCATAAAGTTTTAGCATGGCAACTCAAAGTGGCGCAATTATCAAGAACAATAATAGCAAGAAAAAGAGAAACTGGTCAAATTACATATAAAATGCAAGAAATTAATGATGATTTTAGGAATTTTTATAAACAATTATATCAGCCCGAATCTTTAAAGGATGAGGAAAAAATAGATGAATATCTATCACAAGTTACATTGCCTGAATTAAATGTTGAAGAAAAAATTGAATTATCCAATTCCTTTACAGATGTTGAAGTATATAATATTTTGATGTCTTTGCCAAATAATAAGGCTTTGGGTGAGGACGGTTTCTCTCTGGAGTTATATAAAGAATTTAAGGAGTTGTTAATTCCTGTTTTTAATGGGACTTTTGGATCAAATGAGAGATTCTAATGACTTACCAGAATCTTTAAAAATAACATTAAAAAGGGAAAGATCCTTTATTACCATCTTCTTAAAGATCGTTATCATTATAAAATACAGATTATAAAATTGTATCCAAATTATTATCTAACAGATTAACTAAATATTTACCTAAATTAATAAATATGGATCAGACTGGCCCAGAAAGAAAAGATACCAGCAATAGTGGTGGCTTTAGACGTGGAAAAAGCATTTGATAGACAAGAAAGGAACTTTTTATTTAAAGTATTAAATGTTTTTGGAATTCCAAATGATTTTATAAATTGGATAAGCGCTTTGTATAATCATCCAAAGCTAAGGTGGTCACGAATAGGCAAATATCTAAACCTTTTCCATTAGAAAGGTCATCTAGACAATGATGCCCATTATCACCATTTGTATTTGCATTGGCTATATGTACTATCCCATCTGCCATTTGGCAGAAGTGATAAGAAGAGATAATGAGATTAAGGGCTTTACGATAGAAGATAGAGAACATAAAATTATCTTGTTTGCAGATGATGTTATATCTTACAGAACAAGAAATATCATTGAAGAAAATAAATGTACGATTGGCAGAATATGGGATATCAGGTTATAAAGTTAATGAAGGAAAGAGTGAAGTGATGCCTATGAATGATGGGGATTATACATTAAGTAAGCAGGTGATGAAGTTTAAGTGGAAAAAGGAAGGAATTAAATATTTAGGAATTAATATTGATAGAAATTTAAATAATTTATTTAAATTGAATTATCTACCATTACAAAAAACAATTAATGAAGATTTAAAGAGAGGGAAAGATTTACCAATAAATTTAATAGGAAGGGTAAATTGTATAAAGATAAATATTTTTCTGAGGTTGCAATATTTATTTCAGTCGTTACCCAGTCCTATACCAATGAAGTTTTTTCAATAATTAAATAAAAGTGTAAGAAAATTTATTTGGTGCAATAAAATCAGAAGGACAGCTTTGGAAAAACTAACTTACAAATTTGATCATGGAGAATTACATTTGCTGAATTAAAAAAATTATTATGAAACAGCTCAATTAAGATTTCTATCCTGTTTATCAAATTGGGGAGAAGACAGCATGGTACATATTGAAATGAATAACATAGGAGAAACTAATCCAGAACATTTTTTTGTATAAATGGAATGAGGAACTTTTGAAAGGAGTAACAATTTTAAAACATTTATTCAAGATATGGAATGGAATTCATATAAAAAGAGGAATTAAAAACCACCAAATAGCTAAGATGATGTTAAAGCAGAATCCACATTCCTTTTACTTTAAATAATCCTTTCTTTGATATCTGGCCTATAACGGAATAAAGAGGATTAAAGATTGCTTCTTGGGTTCTTTTTTTCTTGACTTTTGAACAAATGAAAGAGAAATACAATATATCAAATAAAACTATTTTTTCATACTATCATCTTAAATCATATTTTAAAAAATTAGGTGCAAATTTTAGACTTCCAGAACAGAGCCCATTTTAATAATTAATAATTTATACATTTATTGAGAAATTTATTACTGTAATGTATATACAATTACAAGACACAATGCAGAAAAAGGAACCATACAAGTAAAAAAAAGGGGAAAAAATATTTAAATATACAAATTCATGATGTGGCCTGGTCAAGGTTGTGCCAGGAGTGTGTAACCAATACAATTAATGTTACATATAAAATGGTACAATAAAATTTTTTACACCAATTATACTACACTCCATATAAATTACATGGACTTAATTCAAATTGTTCCGACAAATGTTTCAGAAGTAACAAAGAAACAAGAACCTTATTACATGCAGTTTGGTCTTGTGAAAAAGTTTGAAAATTTTGGGAAGACTTGAATATATTATTGGGACAAATTATGAAAATAGATACAAAAAGATCCCAGAATATTTTTGCTTGGTAATTTATTTGACACTGAAACTAAATTGAAGTTAGACAAATATCAATGAAAATTTGAGTGCAGCAATAGCGGTGGCATGGAAACTTATGGCAGTAACATGGAAGTCAGATAATTTTATAAGGTTGAATAGATGGCATATGGAAATTAAAAATTGTATACCACTGGAAAAGATTACTTATAATTTAAGGAATCAACCTGAGAATTTTTGTATGATTTGTAAACCATATATGGATTTTGTCAGTAAAAGTCCATCCACATCGTCCATAACATCCACTCCTCCCAATTAATATGTACAGGATAGAATAATATGTTAGGAATATACGAATAGTAAATGATAAATCAATTCAGGTGTTTTTTTTTTCTTTTTTCTTCTTTTTCTTTTCCTTTTAGGGGAGGAAGTGGGGATTAAAAATAAAAAAATTATATATCATTTTGTATCATTTTTGTTACACTATATTGTTACATGATGAAGAATTAAATGTATGTATTGAAGCAAATGAAAAATAAAATTTTCAAAAAAAAATCTTGCTGTCTATGTCAATAAGGCCAAGGACCTTATTGTGGACTTTAACAATGACCACAAACCCATTTTCATTGGTTGAATGGCAATGGTGAAGGTTAGTATCTCTTGGAATCCACATATTGGAGGACCTCTCCTGGAGCCAACAGATCGAGGAAACCATATAGATAGCACACCAATGGCTCTATTTGGTGAGAAGTCTGAGGATATTTGGCATGTCATTTAAATATTCTCTCAAATTTCTACATGTGCACTGTGGAAAGTGTATTAACGGCCTGGTTTAGAAACTCGTATGCCCAGGACCACAGAAGGCTGCAGAAAGTAGCAACCATGCCAAAACCATTATAGGCACTGACCTCCCATTTATTGAAGACTTCTATATATGTCACTCCCACAAGAAGACAGCTGACATCATAAAGGATTTCTATCCCTGGTTGTAAACTCTACTCATTGCTGCCTTTGGGTAGAAGGTAAAGAAGCCTGAAGTCCGGTTCAAGAAAAACTTTAAAAAAAAAAAAAAAATCCTCCAATAACTATCCTCCCCATACTACCCTAACTCCAATGACTACCAAATGATCTGGCTGCACTATTGAAACATTACTTTTTTTTAAACAAACTGTAATTGAATTTATATATCATTTATATACATGCACACATTATCGCTTTTTTGTCATGGCATATTGCACTAATTTTATTTATGCTATTGTTGTTAGTTTACCTGAGTTATTGTAAGATGGTCATAATATGAATGCTCTATGATGCCTCTGCAAAACACTGAATTTTGTGACTTGTTCCTGACAATAATTCTGATTCTGATTGCCACATGCAATTTCCGTGTTCTGGCTGATATCGCCTCAAACCGTGCATCTTGGCACCTCACAGATTGGCGGGCAGCAACCTCCTTTGAAGAAGACCGCAGAGCCCACCTCACTGACAAAAGACAAAGGAGGAAAAGCCCAACACCCAACCCCAACCCACCAATTTTCCCCTGCAACCGCTGCAACCGTGTCTGCCTGTCCTGCATCGGACTTGTCAGCCACAAACGACCCTGCAGCTGACGTGGACATTTACCCCCTCCATAAATCTTCGTCCGCGAAGCCAAGCCAAAGAAGACATTGAGGTTGAGAGTATATGATCACATGCACAAGGAACGTTCTCTTATAGTCACTGCCACGTGTAAAATTTACAGGCAGGATAAAAAGATAGTGAACTGAACGGAGACCCCCAAGGCTATACATCACATTTTCTTTTTTGGTGCTATATCAGAGTTCAGGGTATATGTCTCATGTGGTTCCACGTTGGAGAAATATCAAACACACTAAAAGTGAACATTTTCAAGGATTCCATAGACCTTAATACTATGCATCCCTCCAGCTTCTCTGAAACTTTTAATCAACTTATTTTTCCCCTTTATCTCAGTTCTGTAAAGAGTCTTCTATCTGATACCTTTACTGTTTCTCTCTACAGCTGCGGAGTTTTTCCAGGTGTTTATTTTTTATTATTCAGAGTTATAATATCTGAGGCTTTGATTTTCATTGACTAGAATGAGAATTCTGCTGCTCCTCTGAAAATGTACATCCCATATCTTGACTTTGGGACTAGTGGCCTTGAAATTACTGGGAATAGAAAGCAAGAGTTGGCCTGTTCACATTTTGCTATTTTCATGCATCAGGTTTTAGAAGTGTCCAATAAGCGAAATATCTACAAATTCATTGCACATTCAAACATTTTCACCTTCTGGCTAAAGAAATTTCTCTGTATCTCTGTCCTGAAGTTATATATAAATTTTAAATTTAGACATACAGCATGGTAACAGGCCATTTCAGCCCACGAGACTGTGCCACCAAATTACACCCAATTAACCTACTCCCCAGTATATTTCAAATGGTAGGAAGAAACCAGAGCCCTTAGGGAAGGTAGACATGGGGTGAATGTACCAACTCCTTACAGCCAGCACAGGATTCAAACCCAAGTCCCGATCGCTGAGTCTGTAACAGTGTTGCGCTCACCGCTATATAACAGGACCGTCCCAAAGCAGTGGCTCATAGGGGGAATAAAACATGCAACTTTAGTTTTATTGGCACTATACTCTAAGCAACTGAGCTAACCGGACATCTTGTCCTAGACGCTCCTCCCTGGGGGTTCAACCTTTCTATATCTACTCTGTCCATGGCTTTCAACATTTAAAATGTTTCAATAAGATCTATGAGTTGGCCATTCACTGCTCACATTTTACTATTTTCATCTAGACAGATAATGCAGAATATTAGGCCTCTATACTCTGAAATACAGCATTAAACTGAATTTTATACCTTTTTCTTACCCGGTCATTCAGTTACTTATGATTTTCATGTTAACGGTTGCCTCACCCATGGCAGAGAAGGCATGTTTAATAAATGTCTCATCCATGTATTGTTCCCGCTAAAAATGAAAGGAAAGCAGCAGATCAACTTTCGAACGTCCACAAGAATTTAAGGTGCGTATTAAGTGCACTATGAAGTAATATATCAAACAAGTGTACTAATGACCAAACAAACTTCCAAAATGAACATGTGCAATGTTTGATCCCAAATAATTATTTTTTTTAAAAACTTTATTTATTCGTTCAAAAAACAATATATGACATATACAACAATTAACCATAAACATGAACGTTATTTTTTTTATAAAAGAAAAAAAAGAGAAAAGAAAAGAACCCCCCCTTCAGCCAACTCTAAGGAGAGCCATAAAGAAAGAAAAAAGAAAAAATATTAAAGAAAAATTAAATATACATGTTATATAGAGAATTTAGGTTAAAATGACTTAAGTTAAAATGTGATGATTAATCATAAACAGGGAAGCCAGAACGGACAGGGAGTTTACTAGCAGTCAAGGACAAAAGGATCTGCTGAATATGTTTTTTTAAACCTATCTTTTCATGGTCATAGTGAGAGACATGCAGGAGACAAAGGATTGATAAGAAGGGTGAGAAACAGAATTTAGTGTATGTAGAGTTCACAGCGTACGTAACGAACGTGATAATTAAAAATGCAGTTATACTTAGAATGCTTTTGTAATACTAACCAATTAAAACAGTATTAATAAGAAGGGGAAGGGCAAACAATAAGGGTATAAAAATCAATGCACAGTATGTATCGGGGCTTAACTGGTGAGAAACCAGTTGAGTCCAACTCTGCAGACTTGTAAATAAAGCTTGTCGTGTCATCAGTTTTAAAGAGACTCATGTGTGAGAAGTTTTATTTCTGACAAATGGGGGCTCGTCCGGGATCTACACTCCAGCCGTGAGGGGAGGCGAGAAGAGGGACATCGGAGGCGGTGCACCCCGCTGAGTTCAGCGGCTCCTAGTCCCTTGCTCGTCGCTTCGGGCGGCTTGAGCGAGTGGTATCCGGACAAGGTGACACGACAAGACGGAGAGGAGAAGGGTGACGGTTCAATCCCCGGGAAGACACCGGTAAGTGACGACTTACGATTGTGGTGTGGGGATTGGGTAACAGGTGTAACGGGATACACCTGTTTGGATAAAAACCTAACGTAATAGATTAGGTATAGATCTTTTGTCGTAGCGTGAGGACCCTGTCGCGGGACTCTAGGATAGACCCCAGGGAAACCTCGGCGGTAACCAAAGGAGGGACAGCACCTCCGACGAAGTGCCGAGAAGAGAGGGGTCAACCCCAGGAAAACCTCAGCGGTAACCGAAGGAGGGACAGTACCTCCGACGAGGCGTCTGAGAAGAAGGGAGTAGGGTCCAGAACGAGAGGGTCCTCAGCAACGATAAACAGATCTAGGTGGGAAAATGGGAGGATCAAAATCTAAGGGCTCGTCTGAAAATTCAGGACAATTCCTGGGAGTACCCCTTGACAGCCCTTTGGGGAGAATGTTTGAAAATTGGGATAGTAAAAGATATCGGGACAAAAACAAGAAAAAGATGGTCCAATATTGTCTCCTTTGGTCAAAACAACCTATTAAAGGTTCCTCGGTCTGGTGGCCGAAATTTGGATCTGATGAGGATTGGGTTAGACAAGCATTAAACATATATGTAAATTCGAGACCAAAGGTGAATCAAGAAGAGTCAGCATATGCATTTTGTTGGGTTCCCTGGCCAGGATCCTTAACAGAATGTTTTAAATTGAGGGTAGCGGGAGAAAAGAAATGGGAACCTCTGGACAACCTTCCCCCTCCTTATATTCCCCCGGTGCCTACTGCGCCCGAGGAAAGCTTATTACCGGAGGGGAAAGGTGATGAATCTGATTGCCCCGAAGGGGGCCGGGAAAAAAAGGATGAATTAAGGGAGTCGGACCCTAAACTTCCACCGGTAAACCGACCCTGGACAAGATCCCAGACTGGTCCAGGACCATCAAAGTTTTCAATAAGCCTAAATCCCCTGAGAGAAGTTCTTATGGGAGGACCGGGAGGGGGAACGGGATATGTGAATGTTCCCCTAACTAGTACAGAGGTGCGGGGATTTAAGAAAGAAATGAAAAAGTTATTAGAAGATCCTATAGGACTGGCTGAACAGCTTGACCAATTCCTGGGACCAAACACATATACGTGGGAAGAGATGCAGGCAATAATGGGAACATTATTCTCACCCCAGGAGAGGCAGATGATTCGACGGGCTGCCCTCCTCATGTGGGAATATGAACAACCTGGGGACCCTAGACCCCATGAACAAAAATATCCCTTAAATGAACCCAGGTGGGACAAACGAACACCCGAGGGATTGGCAAGTATGAGACAATATAGAGAGTGGACAATTAAAGGGATACGGGAGGCTGTGCCAAAGGGTCACAATTTTACCAAGGCATTTGGGAACCACCAGGGGAAAGACGAGTCCCCTACTGATTTTTTGGAGAGGGTGAGAAAGAATGTCCAACGGTATGCTGGCGTGGACCCTAGTACACCAATGGGTGAACAGCTTATTTGAATTGAATTTGTTTCCAAATCATGGCAAGATATTAGAAAGGAACTAGAAAAGGAGGAGGACTGGAGCGAAAAACCCCTAAGTGACCTGTTAAAAAAGGCACAAAAAGTATATGTGCAGAGAGAAGAAGAAGATCAAAAGAGGGCGACAAAGGTTATGGTACAGACTATCCGACAGATGAATGCTGAATCCAGAGGGGAAAGAAAACAAAACCTTCCTCTAAACAATCCAAGATATCCAAGAGAGGGAAGACCCCGAAGGTTAACCCTAACCCTAATGAAGAAGGACACTTTAAGAGGGAATGCCCCCGATACAAGAGGGAATTGCGTGCCCTCGAACTTATGGAAGAAGATTAGGGGTGTCAGGGGTTCCAAATGTTAGGGACCAAGTATAAGAGGGAACCCCTGGTAAAACTAAAAATTGGTCCCAAGGGAGAAGAGGTGGTGTTTATGGTGGACACAGGAGCGGAACGAAGTAGTGTAATAACTGTGCCAATCGGAACTGAGCCTGTAAAAAGTAATTTGACAATTTCTGGGATAGAAGGGGCTCCCAGAATGGTATCAATAATTCCCCAAGTAACAGTGAAACTGGAAGAAAGAGAAGGGGTACAAGACCTCTTGTTATTACCGTCGGCTGGATTTAACCTCCTAGGAAGGGACTTACAGGCTCTCCTAGGTTTGGGTGCTCTCCCTGTGGACGGAGAAGTGCGAGTCCACCTCTGCGCTTTAAAGGAAGAGGATGAACGGCAGATTGACGAGAGAGTCTGGTATAAGGAGGGAAATCGAGGAGGTCTGGACATCCCACCTTTACATGTCACATTAATACCAGGTCATCAGCCGGTAAGGAAACGTCAGTATCCTATTTCTTTGGAAGGGAGAAAAGGGCTACAGCCGGTAATTGAGACTTTAATACGAGACGGACTATTAGAAGAATGCATGTCACCTTATAACACCCCTATACTCCCAGTGAAAAAGTCAGATGGATCCTATCGCCTAGTTCAGGATCTAAGAAGTTTGAATGCTATTGTTCAGACCCGCCACCCAGTGGTGCCTAATCCCTATACTATTATGAGTCGGATTCCCCCAGACCATGAGTGGTTTAGTGTTATCGACTTGAAGGATGCCTTCTGGACGTGTCCATTAGAAGAGGAAAGTAGAGATATGTTTGCGTTTGAATGGGAAAATCCATGGACAGGTAGACGGAGACAGTTTCGGTGGACTGTATTGCCCCAAGGGTTCACTGAATCTCCAAACCTGTTTGGACAAATGCTAGAACAAATCCTGGTGGACTATCCACAATCTGATGATTCCCAACTAATGCAGTATGTGGACGATTTACTATTATCAGGACCCAAGGAACAAGAAATGAGGGGAGATACCATTAGACTCTTGAATTATCTGGGGAAAAAGGGTCTACGGGTGTCCAGGAACAAGTTACAGTTTGTTGAGAGAACTGTGATATATCTGGGACACCAGATAAGTAAAGGACAGAAACGGATTACCCCTGAACGGATTGCGGGAATCACTAGAATGCCGTTACCCCGTAATAAGAAGGAAATAAGACAATTCCTGGGACTTTTAGGTTACTGTAGGTTATGGATAGAGGACTACTCAGCTTTGGTGAAGTTTATGTATGAAAAACTGACAAATGAAAATGAATATCCATTGAAATGGACCCAGGAGGAGGAGGGATGGTTCGAGGACTTGAAGCATCGCCTGACACGAGCCCCAGTACTCACTCTGCCCTCTTTAAAACAGCCCTTCCATCTATTTGTCACTCATAACCAAGGAACATCTGTGGGAGTTTTAACACAGGAAAAAGGCGGTCAGCGACACCCAGTGGCTTTCCTTTCCAAAATGATGGACCCAGTGTCTCGCGGATGGCCGACGTGTATCCAGGGAGTAGCGGCTGCTGCTCTGTTGGTAGAGGAAGCACGTAAACTTACTTTTGGAGGAAAGATAACTGTGTACACCTCCCATTCTGTGAGTGTTTTATTAACACAAACTGCCCATCGATGGCTGACTGATTCTCGCATATTAAAGTATGAAACCATTTTAATGGTTGGAGAAGATTTACAGTTTGCAAAGATTAATAGCTGCAACCCAGCTCAGTTTTTATACGGCAGTGAAACAGAGAGAGAGGTGGAGCACGACTGTGTCGAGTTGACAGATCTTCAGACCAAGACCCGAGAAGACCTTTGCGATACTCCGCTGGGAGAAGGATATGAATTCTACATTGACGGCTCCGCCAGATGTGTTGACGGAATGAGAAGAAATGGGTATGCTATAATAGAAGGAAATACTTGGAAAGTAGTAGAATCCACGAGACTACCCGGAAGCTGGTCAGCACAATCCTGTGAACTATATGCCTTGCAGAGAGCCCTCAGAATACTGGCAAAGAAAATTGGAACGATTTACACAGATTCCAAATACGCATACGGGGTAGTGCATACCTTTGGTAAGATCTGGAAGGAGCGTGGTCTAATTACATCAAGAGGAAAGGAATTGGCACACGAACAGATGATTACTCTGACTTTAGAAGCCTTGACATTACCCCAGGAAATAGCAGTGGTCTACATACCAAGCCATCAGAGGGGAGATAACCCGACAGCAATTGGAAACAGACTGGCTGATGAAGAAGCCAAAAGAGCAGCCATGCAACAAGAAGTCCGTTTGCTGACCTTAATCCCAATAAGGCAAGGCATAAAGAAAGCTCCCATTTTCACTGCTAAGGAAGAAAAGGACATGGATCAGCTGGGCGCAAGCCAGTTGCCTGATGGAACATGGAAGACACCAGATGGAAGAATGGTTCTAAATAAAGAAATAACTCGCAATATTTTAAAACACCTGCATCATCAGAGCCACTGGGGCACCCAAGCCTTATGTGACACAGTGCTTTGAGAATATGTGTGTAAGGGAATCTACACCTTGGCCCAATAGGAGGTGCAGAATTGTTACCTATGCACAAAAATTAATAAGAAGGTAATGAGGACAGGGACCATGGGAGGTCAACCATTAGCCATACGCCCTTTTCAACGTATCCAGATCGACTTCACAGAGTTACCTCAAGTCCAAAGATGGAAATATCTGTTGGTGATAATAGATCACTTTACCCGATGGGTGGAAGCCTTCCCAACAATAAATACTACAGCCTCTACAGTAGCTTGCCTCCTCCTAGAGCAGATAATCCCCAGATATGGTATAATGGATTCTATAGACTCAGACAGGGGTCCACATTTTTCTTCAAAAATCCAGCAATTGATTTGTAATGCATTACAGGTCTCTTGGAAATTACATACCCCTTGGCATCCACAAAGCTCAGGGAGGGTTGAATGTATGAATGGAACACTAAAAATGCAATTGACAAAGTTAATGGTGGAAAGTAAAATGCCTTGGATAAAGTGTCTGCCCCTGGCTTTATTGAGAATTCGTACTGCCCCACGAAAAGATGTAGGGCTGTCCCCTTATGAAATGATGTTTGGGCTTCCCTTCTGGAGTACAGTTGAGGGGTGTCCCACCTTGGGGGAAGGGGATATATTTGTTAGGAACTATTTACAGGCACTGTCACGCTCTCTTACAGATTTACGAAAGAGAGGACTATTGGCACAAACACCGCCTTTAGACTTTTCTTTACACAAAGTGGAACCAGGAGACTGGATTCTCATCAAGACCTGGAAGACTGAAAAACTCCAGCCCCAGTGGGAAGGTCCATACCAAGTTCTCTTAACTACAGAGGCTGCAGCACGAACAAGAGAGAAGGGGTGGACGCACGCATCCAGATTTAAGGGACCTGTAGAGGCGCCTCAGGACCCTGATACGAACTCAGATTGGACTTGTGTTCCTGGAGAAAAACCTCTTACCTTACGATTTCGAAAAAAAACTTAATTCACAATGTTATTGTTATGTTCTTTGATTTTTCTTAGTTTGCCTATGTCTTTATTAAGTGTGAAATGTAAGAAATGCAGAGACACAGTGGTCCTGTTTCAGGACCACATTTGGGGAAGAAAGGAAGGTAATTTCATTTCCCATACCTCAGTTCCTGAGAAATGCTGGGCAGAAAATACAACCCAACATCCATATACCCCTTGTGTGGAAAAAGAAGGAAATAATATGGGTCATTATATACAGATTCCTAATACCACTCCTTTCCCTCTTAACGGTTGGAAGGGTGACTCAAGCCCACCATGCCCTGATGGACTCTGGTTTTGCATACACCAGCGTACTGTTCCAATGAAAAGTTACACTCCACACTCGAAAATGCCTGTCCCTTTAAGACAGCCGGACTTAGTTCGAGTCCATCCAAATAACCATGTAAGTTTCGGTAATGCAGTTGGGGGAGATAACCTTTTTGTAGATCTGGCAACTAAAATTGCAGGAACTTTTAATGTAACCAATTGTTGGGTCTGCGGAGGTCCACGGATGTCAGAGCAATGGCCTTGGTGGGGGGAGCCCCTCAATTCATTGACCATTATTTCCCGAATTTGGACAACTAACCGAACGAGATCAAGAGAAACTTGGTCTCTCTCTAACGTCCCCTCTGGTTTTTATTGTCTCTCACGAGCCGGCAAATACCCAGTAGGAGAAAGTCCCTGCAAGGCTGTATGGATTCGCATTTCGCCTGGTATTTTCACTTGGTTTCCTAAACCCCAGACTTGGTTCTTATCCACTGTTTTTAAAACTAATTGCCTACCCCTGTCTAATAGCAGTATTCAGTTTTGGAATTGTACCACTTCCACCATCACAGGACCATACCAATCAAATCCCGTTCTTAAAAGAGTTTGGGAAAGGGGGTATGGAGTTTCCCCAAATGGATTATTCTGGGTATGTGGTAATAAAGCTTATACTCGTCTTCCATCACAGTGGAGTGGAACTTGTTTCCTAGGAATAATCCGCCCAGAATTTTTCCTCCTACCCCACGATCATGGTCATAAATTAGGCGTGAAGGTTTTTGATACATTACACCGTCAACCCCGCTCTACCACGGTACATTTCGGACAATGGGGAGATGATTGGCCTCCAGAACGCATAATTCAATATTATGGTCCCGCTACATGGGCTCAAGATGGATCCTGGGGTTATCGTACTCCTATATATATGTTAAATCGCATAATTCGCTTACAAGCAGTCCTTGAAATTGTTACAAATCAAACAGCTCTAGCCCTGCAATTACTTGCATCCCAGCAAGGTCAAATGCGCTCTGCTATATATCAGAACCGTCTGGCCCTAGACTATCTCCTAGCCACGGAAGGAGGTGTATGTGGAAAGCTTAATTTGACTAACTGCTGCTTACAGATTGATGATAATGGCAAAGCCATTCGAAAAATCGCTGATAATATTCGTACATTGTCCCATGTACCGGTTCAAACCTGGCATCCTTTCCCACAATTAAATTGGATGGACAAATGGTTTGGAGGAACCTGGTGGCGTACCTTCTTGTGGGTCATCGGAGGTATTTTATTCCTCCTACTTATTTTGCCCTGTATTATTCCCTGTCTACGCAGCCTGGTGATTTCCATGGTCCAACAAGCTATGCAACCAGGGGGAATGGGAGACCCTGTAAGACTTTTATTTCAGCGTGAGATTAATGAATCATAAAACGTTTCTTTTCCCTAGGTTAAAATCCCCATTCATATCTATATATATATTCAACACATTTTAAAGAGAGAAAGGGGTGGATTGTTATATAGAGAATTTAGGTTAAAATGACTTAAGTTAAAATGTGATGATTAATCATAAACAGGGAAGCCAGAACGGACAGGGAGTTTACTAGCAGTCAAGGACAAAAGGATCTGCTGAATATGTTTTTTTAAACCTATCTTTTCATGGTCATAGTGAGAGACATGCAGGAGACAAAGGATTGATAAGAAGGGTGAGAAACAGAATTTAGTGTATGTAGAGTTCACAGCGTACGTAACGAACGTGATAATTAAAAATGCAGTTATACTTAGAATGCTTTTGTAATACTAACCAATTAAAACAGTATTAATAAGAAGGGGAAGGGCAAACAATAAGGGTATAAAAATCAATGCACAGTATGTATCGGGGCTTAACTGGTGAGAAACCAGTTGAGTCCAACTCTGCAGACTTGTAAATAAAGCTTGTCGTGTCATCAGTTTTAAAGAGACTCATGTGTGAGAAGTTTTATTTCTGACAATACACATTAAGATCTAATCAATTTAAATTGAAATATAAATATTCTGAATATAACAACCACTTATTAATAAAAAAATTATAATGATCACGCAAAACATACGTAATTTTTTCCATTATTAAACAATATTTCATCTCATTATGCCATCTATTGATATCAATCATATTTGTATCTTTCCACGTACTAGCAATACATTTTTTCGCCACAGATAAAGCTAAATATACAAAAGCAAGCTGAAATTTATCTCATCTCAAGCCTTTCAGAGGTTGAAAACTACCCAATAAAAATACTGTTGGATCTAAAACTATTTTAATCTTATACAGATATTCTAAAAACGATTAAATTTTCTTCCAAAAAGATGGTATATGTATATATGACCAAACGGTATGAAAAAAGTTCCAACTGTATTACCACATCTAAAACACAAATCTGATTCATGAAAACCATACTTTTTTAATTTTTCAGGTGTTAAGTATAATTGATGTAAAAAATTATAGTTAATCATTGCATTTATCAATCTAGTTACACTATCATAACAGATATCTAACCAATCATCTTTGGAAAAAATAAAACCAGTATCCACTTCCCATTTACTTTTAGATCTATCCCAACCCTTTTTATCCATACCATCCTGTAATATTTGATACACAGATGAAATATAACCCTTCTCTGGTACCTTCATAAGAAAAGTCTCAAATTTAGTCATTTCAGGTAAAATCATATCTCTACCAAACATACATTTTACCAAAGATCAAAATTGATAATAATGAAACAAAGAGTTCTTATCAATACCAAAACCTTCCCACATCTGATTAAAAGATAAAAATTTATCCTCTTTAAAACAATCTCCCAAATTTTTCACACCTTTAAATCTCCAATGCAATAAACTTCGATTATGTATTGAAAATGAAATAAGTTGAGTATTATACAACGGAGTCAAAGCCGATAATTTACCCCTAGAGCCTATCATTTTATTTTTCTTTATCCATAACTTCATTAAATGTTTTAGTATAGGCACATTATATTGTTGTAACAAATTTATATTCCATCTGAACAAAAATTGATGTATTTCAAATTCAGAAATATTTGCCATCTCAATTTTAGCCCAACTAGGAGGCCGTACCAAATCCATCAATGAACAAATAAATTTAAGTTGGGCTGCTTCATAATCATTTTGAAAATGTGGTAAATGTAATCCCCCCCCCCAACTCATATTTCCAAGTTAATTTATTCAAAGCTACTCTCGAAAATTTACATCTCTATAAAAACTCCCTAACCATTTTATTCAAGTCTCGAAAAAAAATATTATCAATTAAATACGGAATAGATTGAAACAAATATTGCATACGCGGAAAGATATTCATTTTAATTGTATTTATCCTACCCATTAAATTAATAGGTAAATCTTTCCATTTGATCAAATCAGTTTTAATTTTTTTCATGAATGGAACATAATTTAATTTATATAAAGATTGATAATTAACATTCAAAATTATACCCAAATATTTAATTCGATCAGTCCATTTCAAATTAATAATATTCTTATAAACTGAATAATCTCCTTCACTTACCGGTAATATTTCACTTTTTTCCCAATTAACTTTATATCCAGAAATACATCCATATTGTATTAAACACTCCTTCAAGTGACTGAGCTGGATTTATTAAATACACCAATACATCATCAGCAAATAAATTAATTTTATACTCCTCGTCTAAAACTTTCATACCTTGTATCTGTATTTTGTCTTATCAGCTGTGCTAAAGGTTCAATCACTAATGCAAACAAAGCTGGTGATAAAGGACAACCTTGACGAGTTGATCGAGTTAACTTAAAGGGTTCCGAAATCAAACCATTTGTCAATACTCTAGCTACCGGTTTACTATATAGACCCCTAATCCAACCAATAAAAAAAGGACCAAATCCCCAAGTAATTAAGAAGAATAATGATTAATTATGTTTAAAAGCTGTGGGAAGTGTAGACCGAATTTACAGAAGAAGGTTGTCTGGTCATCTGAGCTGCATTCACAACTCCCTGCAGATTCTTGCTGTCTTGGGAACAGCTGTTCCTGGACCAAGCTGTGATGCATCCAGACAAGATGCTTTCTTTGGTGCATCAATAAAAATAAGTACGAGACAATGGGACAAACTTCTTTTGGCTTCTGTGTAGGTACATTTTCTTGGCCATAGTGTCAACTTAGCTGGGACAGGAGAGATCGTTGATGATATTTACAGCTAAATCCTTAAATTCTCTACCATCTCCATTTCAATACTGCAAAAGAGGAACCAAAAATATAGTTCTTCAAGTGAATAGCAATTCCTCTTCAGAATGTTTGAGAGAATAGGCAGATTAGAGATGAAAGGACTGGACAGTGAAACTGTTTATTTTCAAAAGCAATGAGAACTATACCAATTGAATAGGAAGGAATAATAATGGAAAGGGTACAAAGTCAGTGAACACTTAAGTGAATAAAACTTCACGTTACATATTTTACATGTGAGGAACTTCCCAAAGCATCTTACAGCCAATAAAGTATTTTAAAGTTGTAACATGGACAAATTCACAAAACAGCAATGGCATAAATGATTACAAGATCTATTTTGTTGCTCGTTGAAGAAAAAGCACAGATTCACTTTCTATTGTCCACAAGAATGTAAAGTGCATACTGAGAGCACTAAGTTTTGTGGAAAAGAGAACTCTTCTGCTTTGGATAGAGCCCTTGAATGCTTATTTTAACTAAGAGTAGGTGCAATTCTGGATTAATAAGTCATTGAAAAAGAAAGCATGCCTCAAGTGTTAAACATTAATGTCAAACAGTACCACCACACTGCTCTCTAACTCACAATGTAATGGAACCAATTTTGTTTTCACAAGCTTTACATGATCAATCTTTAAAAATGTTTCTAAAGTTACAGTCACAGGCAACTCTTCCCCCTCCCCTCCCACCCTTCGAGAATATCTACATCAGTGGTTTCCAACCTTTTTATTTCCACTCACATACCACTTTAAGCATTCCCTATGCTCATCCCTAAACTTATAGGTGCTCTGCGATTAGTAAGGGATTGCTTAAGGTGGTGTGTGGGTAGAAAGAAAAAATTTGAAAACCACTGTTTTAATCGTACCTAATTGACTCATTATGTGCAGTTTCATAACTCCAAAGGGGCCAATGACAATTTTTCTCAAACAAAATATTTCAGTAACAATTGGGTCTAAAGCAGTGATTCTTAACCTTCCCTTCCCTCTCACATACCTCCTTAAGCAATCCCTTACTAATCACAGAGCATTGATGGCATAGGGACTACTTAAAGTGGTATGTGAGTGGAAAGAAAAAGATTGAGAACCATTGGTTTACATGGAATGTTCAATATCAATTATCATGGATCTACCCCACCCAGGCCATGCATTGTTCTCTCTGCTGCCATCAGGAAGGATTACTTGTACGACCAGATTCCGGAAGAGTTGCTACCACTTTACTCTCAGTCTCTAACAATAGACTAATTTAACGGCTCATATTTTGCTAATTATTTTTCTGTATATTTATCCCTACATCTGCATTTGCACAGTCTGTTTACATCACACAGTCTGAGTACAGTTTACAGATACCAGTACTGAAATTACTAAACTTGGCCCACAGCAAAAGGAATCTCAGGGTTGTATGTGATATCAGGTATGTAATCTGACAATAAATTTGAACTTCAAACTTTAAAGTTGCCATGTGGGTATCAGCAGAAATCAAATTCATGCACCGTAGTTCCAATGCATGGATATTTTAATGTCTTTGATCTCATTGGTTAAAGTGGACCATGAGGGGGAGGTTAACAATGTTTATCAAGAAAACAGTTGAGTTTCTTGTTCTTTCACAGATTCTGAGCTTCCTGGATAGATCTCCCAAAAGGCTACAACTGAAAGAGTTAACGGAGACCCAGTCAATAACCCTTTCATCTGAGTAAGAAGATTGACACCATTGACTTGAGCAGAGAAATCTAGACCGACACTCAGGAGATTACTAAGGGAGTCCTGCCATCAGGGTTTCTATTGTTCTGGCAAGATGGAGGCTGTCCTTGAGATGGAAATAAAAGACGTCAGAGGATGAAGTCAGAGAAAAGCTGAGAAATGTTCCCTGATGAAACAGCATAAAGGCTGGAGATCAGAAATAAACATAGAATATGCTGGAAAGATTCATATGATCAGGCATCTGTGGGGGCAGAAAGATCAACATTTCTGGTTGATGATCTATTCTCAAATGAAGGATCATTGAACAGAAACATTAATGCTACTTTTCTCCACAGATGCTGTCTGACCCATTGATCATTTCTTGACTCACCTGCTGTTGTGAATGGAAAATGTCTACATTTCTGGGTGAAAAATTATATGTGTGTGGTATTTCCCTAGTGGGGCAGTAACTACATTATTAAAAAAGTTGTCGTAGGAAGGTACGTTGGGATATCGAAAGACAAAGAGGCACGTGCATAAATGAGTTTCCTAACAGGGGAACTCTAACTTCAGTCCTTTGAAAGCAGTACCACATGGGGACAGGCTCTTCAATCCATAAATCTGTGTTGAACTCGATGTACAAGTCTCTGGAAAAAATAATTTGGCAGAACATTTCTTTTAAACGTATTCTCCCTCATAAAAGATTGTATACCTAAAATGGATGGGAGGGGGGGTTGTGGGGGGTGGCTTGGGAGGAGGGAGGGGGGGGGGAGAAAAAGTCACTGTATATGTGTGAAAAAGAAAAAGTGTGTATCATGGCTAATGTGATTTATGGTGTGAAAAATAAAAAATTTAAAAAATAAAAATAAAAAAATAAAAAATAAAAAAAATAAATGCATGTTCTCTGGGATGTGATGAAATTTGAAAGACTCCAGACTCTAGGACTGTAGGAAATACACAATATTGCGATAGCAACTGAGCAGGCCATAGGAAGCTGTTACAAGCTAACAACCCTTTCAATTATCCTTGGGACTAAAGGGACTTTGTTAGCACTAATAAAGGAACAGCATTTGAAAATTCACCAGACAATGGTAAATGCAAAATAAAAGTTTTTATTAAACTATTAATACTATTTCTTACTTATCTCTAAATTAAACCCCACTATGTGCAAATATAAACGTGTATGCGATTAAAAGTCTGAAAAGTCAATTTTAAAACTTCAGCAGTATTTTAATCTTGCTTGAAAGTATTATTTCAGTTCAGAAATAATTATTATAAAGTGCTTTTAAACATCATATCTTCAGGCCACTTTAAACTCACAATTCTTTCGATGAGTTGTCCTTAAGCAGAAGTGACCATCTTCTGAGCCAATAATGTATTTCCTGTGAAAAGGAGAATACAAGTCCTGTCTTCCCAGGATCAATTCTGCTTTTAAATGAAGACTTTGGTATCTATTTTCCAAACAATGAGACTGTCCTCTTTATCTTAGAGACAGTCAGAAGTAGACTTCTCTTTTGAAATCTACTTATTCTGTGTTCTTTTGTTAGGAGTAACACGTAGGCAGCTTTTTCCTTTCCATTAGGAAATAGTTCTGGTCAGGTCTGCATCTTAACAGAACGGTGAGTTTCCTTAAACTGACTTCTTTTTCTCACATTTCAATAATATATTGTTGCCAAATCTCTCATCTCACATGGTATATGATGTAATTTCTGTCTTTGAAGTTCATAAGGTCTTTTGATGTGCTAAAAGCACTTGTGTCTCTGTGAAGTCTGCTCTCCTTAGAGCTAAAATGGGTGTGCGGTTATATAGGTGCTTGTGAAATAACATCTATTGTTTTCAGTATCTCAAAAACCATCATAAATCCTTTCATCTTCTGACTCTAACTTCAATCAGCAGCCATTTTCATCTCAAACTGGCTTCCAATGCAAAGAACCAGGTGTGTTTAAAATGCTAATGTGTTGTCTTTGTGCTGAAGCCAGAAGAACCATGTCTCTGTAGAATGTAAATAAGCCATGTCCTCCCAAACTAATTTATTAACCCATATCTAGATAAAATATAGTTTTAACATTAAACTAAGGATCAAAATTGACACAGATCCATTACATAAGTAAAGAGGCAAAGCAAGCAGGTACCTTATCCTCTATGACATTTTTACCCTGGGGAAAAAAATTGAACTGTCTATCCTGTATCTCATAATTTTATAAACTTCTATCAAATCAACTCTCAGCCTCCAGCACTCCAGAGGAAACAACCCAAGTTTGTACAATCTCTCTTTATAACCCATACCCTTTCTTCCAGACAGCATCCTCAGTATCTTTTCCATAGCCACTACATCCTTCCTCTAATCGGGCAACCAGGCATATTCAAAACGCAGTCTAACCAAAGTTTTATAGTTTCCTTACTTTTATACTCAATTCCAAGCCCAACGAAGGCAGGCATACAATATTCCTTTTTTACAATCCTACCCTCTTCTGTGACCACTTCCTAGAACATGGACCTGAACCCCTTTACATATCAAAAATGTACATTCTCTTCACATTTGACCTCCTAAAGTACAACACCTCCGATGAGTCTGGATTAAACTCAGTCTGCAGTTTCCCTGTCCCTATATGCTGTTGTATCCTTTGATAGCCCCTTACACTATCCATAATTTCCCCAATCCAGATGTCTTTTACAAATTTATAAACCCATCCAAGTCATGTAAACATATCACAAATGTCAGATGTCCCAGCACCAATCCCTGTGTTACACCACTGGTTGTGGAACTCAAGCCAATGACGAATCCACCCTGGATTCCATGTATCTGTACCTTCTGAATCAGCCTCCACTTCAGATACAATCACAATGATTTGTACCAACATTTTGAGAGGAAGGAGAGTCCATTCAGAGGACAGAAGAACCCTCCCTTCCATTCGTCCCGGGGTTTCCCCTATTGCATTGACCCCGATGTTCAGGGAAGGAATCCTCTCCCGCAATGGGTCCGCTGACGCGACCTGGAAACAGCCCTCCTTTCTGGAGCCAACGACAGAGTCCGGCGCCGACTTGCATTGCCCATCCAACCGACTTGCCGGTCCTACACTGCCTCGGGAAGGCCACCCAGCCGCCTGAATGCAACTTTCCTCTCGCCACCCCCTCCCCCCACCCCACCGAACGGCTCGCATCGTCCCGCCAACTACGGCAAAAACAAATAAAACACTTTTCGGGATTAATGTTGGTCCGAAACGTCAAATAAAATAATCGGCTCCATTAGGAGCCCAGTCAGGGCAGCACCTGACGTCACATTTCCTCGACAAAGTGGCAGTGGGTCTTTCCAGAGTGTATGATCGGATCCATGGAGTCGGTGGGTCGGCAGCTTGTGCTGGTCGGGGGCTGTTACCAGCAGATTCTGTTCGGTTACCGGATAAAGTGCTGGAGGGAGGTGAGTCTGTGACAATTTTATTGTCAGGGATTTCCCGGAGCAGTGAGAGGGTTTGTTTTGTGAACAGTCCAGCTCGGCATCCAATACACGTGTGTCCTTTACCACAATGTACTGGCGTCCCATACACAGTCCAGGTATATCCTGCACAGTAAGGTATACTTTGTGCAATATACCCACACAGTAAAGGCGTTCCAGACACAGTACATCAGGTATACACTATGCAGCAGACTTTCCATATACAATCCAGTCATCCTGCGCACAGTGGAGTCATTCTGTGCACAGTACAGGTGTCCCATACATCATACCCATGTATAGTTGTCAATGTCTCCTCTGAGACTTAGGCACTTGTTGAAGGTAGTCATGACCCCAGGAGCATCTCCCTCCTTGAGGAGGGAAGAAGAAGATGGTTTAAGGCAGGGGTGTCAAACTCAAATTCACAGAGGGCCAAAATTAAAAACTTGGACTAAGTCGAGGGCCGAACTAAATATTTATTGAAAATTTTCAACAACATCTGCATGTTTTCTCTTCTTTCAACATATGTAATGTTAAACTTTTTCTTATTAAAATAAATGTTTAATAATAGTTTTAACCATATAACCATTTACAGCACAGAACAGGCCAGTTCGGCCCTAATAGTCCATGCCGTAGCAAATCCCCACCCTCCTAGTCCCACTGACCAGTACCTGGTCCATACCCCTCTAGTCCCCTCTTTTCCATGTAACGATCCAGTCTTTCCTTAAATGTAACCAATGATCCCGCCTCGACCACATCTGCCGGAAGCTCATTCCACATCCCCACCACCCTCTGCGTAAAGAAATTTCCCCTCATGTTCCCCTTATAATTTTCCCCCTTCAATCTTAAACCATGTCCTCTAGTTTGAATCTCCCCCTTTCTTAATTGAAAAAGCCTATCCACATTTACTCTGTCTGTCCCTTTTAAAATCTTAAACACCTCTATCAAGTCCCCTCTCAATCTTCTACGCTCCAGAGAAAAAAGCCCCAGTCTGCACAACCTTTCCCTGTAACTCAGACCCTGAAATCCTGTCAACATTCTCATGATCCTTCTCTGTACTCTCTCTATTTTGTTTATATCTTTCCTATAATTTGGTGACCAAAACTGTACACAGTACTCCAAATTTGGCCTCACCAATGCCTTGTACAATTTCATCATAACCTCCCTACTCTTGAATTCAATACTCCGATTTATGAAGGCCAACATTCCAAATGCCTTCTTCACCACACCATCTACCTGAGTATCAGCCTTGAGGGTACTATTTACCATAACTCCCAAATCCCTTTGTTGCTCTGCACTCCTCAATTGTCTACCATTCAATGTATATGACCTATTTAAATTTGCCTTTCCAAAATGCAGCACCTCACATTTATCTGCATTAAATTCCATCAGCCATTTCTCAGCCCACACCTCCAGCCTTCTTAAATCACCTTTTAATCTACAGTAATCTACCTCACTGTCCACAACACCACCAATCTTTGTGTCATCCGCAAACTTGCTTATCCAATTTTCTACCCCTACATCCAGATCGTTAATATATATAGAACAAATAATAGTGGACCCAGGACCGAACCCTGAGGAACTCCACTAGTCACCGGCCTCCAATTGGACAAACAATTTTCTACCACTACTCTCTGACACCTTCCATCCAACCACTGCTGAATCCATTTCACTACCTCCTTATTTATACCTAATGCTTCCACCTTCTTTCCTAACCTCCTGTGGGGAACTTTGTCAAAAGCTTTACTAAAGTCCAAATAGACAACATCCACAGATTTCCCTTCATCAACCTTTTTTGTAACCCCCTCGAAGAACTCAATCAGGTTTGTCAAGCATGATCTACCCCTGTCAAAACCATGCTGATTACTCCCCATCAATCCATGTACCTCCAAAAATTTGTAAATAGCATCCCTCAGAACACTTTCCATCAACTTGCCCACCACAGACATCAGACTTACAGGCCTATAATTCCCAGGTTTGCATTTGGACCCTTTCTTAAACAGAGGAACTACATGCGCCACCCTCCAATCCTTTGGTACCACCCCCGTGGCCAGTGACATCCGAAATATCTCTGTTAATGGCCCCACTAACTGTCCACTAGCCTCCCTGAGTGTCCTAGGGAATATTTTGTCCGGTCCGGGAGATTTATCCACCTTTATCTTTTTTAACACAGCCATCACTACCTCCTCGGTTATCCTTATATGCTTCATGACCTCCCCACTATTTTTCTTTACTTCAACTGGTTCAACATTTTTTTCCCTAGTGAATACCGAGGCAAAGAAATCATTCAAAATTTCCCCCATTTCCTCAGACTTCTCACTCAGCCTACCCTCGCTATCTACAAGGGGTCCAATTTTATCTCTCACTAATCTTTTACTTTTAATGTACTTATAGAAACCCTTTGGATTTATTTCTACTCCGTCAGCCAAAGCCTCTTCATGCCTTTTTTTGGCCTTTCTAATTTCTTTCTTAAGATTCCTTCTACACTCCTTGTAGTCCTCCTTGTACACCTCCCTTTTTCTCCTAACCAAATTTCCAATATTCCTCGAAAACCAAGCCTCCCTATGACTTCCAGCCTTTCCTTTGATCCAGACTGGGACATAACTACTCTGTACCCTCAAAATTTCTTTTTTGAATATCCTCCATTTTTCATTAACATCCTTGCCTGAAAATATCCTGTCCCACTCAATACTCCCCAAATCCCTTCTTATTCCTACGAAATTTGCTCTTTTCCAATTCAGAACCTCAACTTTAGGCCTCTCCTTGCTCTTCCTTAAAACTACCCCAAAACTAACAGAATTATGTTCACTAGACCCAATTGGTTCTCCAACATTAATGTCCGCTACCTGATCTAGCTCGTTCCCTAACAGGAGATCCAGTATTACACCATCCCGAGTCGGTTCTTCTACTAACTGATTTAGTAAACAATCCTGAACACATTTAACGAACTCCAGCCCATCCAGCCCTCTAACCGTATGGGTATCCCAATCAATGTGTGGGAAGTTAAAATCTCCCATGATCACTACCCTATGATTTTTACACATATACATTATCTCCCTACAAATTTGTTCCTCTAATTCCCTTGGCCCATTTGGTGGTCTGTAATACACCCCTATTAGGACCCTCTTGCCTCCTCCACCCCTCAATTCCACCCAAACAGCCTCACTGGTCGATCCCTCCATACCATCCTGCCACCTCACAGCAGTAATGTCCTCCCTAACAAGCAGAGCAACTCCTCCTCCTTTTTTACCCCCTGATCTATCACATCCAAAACAAATGTATCCCGGAACATTAAGTTGCCAGTCCTGCCCCTCCTGTAGCCAGGTCTCACTAATTGCCACAATATCGTGACCCCAAGTATCTATCCATGCTCTCAGCTCAAGTATCTATCCATGTTCACTATGCTTCTTGCATTAAAATATATGCATCTCAGAGAATGACCCTCACATATATTCTCTTTTTTACCTTCTACCCTAATCTCCATCCTACCTTTCTTATCATTTTTATTCCTAGCTAGGTGGCCATACTCCCTGGACACTGCTCTCACCCTCTGTTCCCCACCCCCCTGCCAAACTAGTTTAAACCTACCCCCACAGCTCTAGCAAATCTACTTGCCAGCACATTGGTCCCCCTCCAGTTCAAGTGGAGTCCATCCCTCTTGTACAGGTCCGACCTTCCCCGGAAGAGATCCCAATGATCCAGAAATCTTATCCCTTGCTCCCTGCACCATCTCTTTAGCCACACATTCATCTTCCACATCCTCCTATTTCTACCCTCACTAGCTCGTGGCACGGGCAGCAATCCAGAGATTACTACCTTGGAGGTCCTGTTTTTTAACTTCCTACCTAATTCTACATAATCCTGTTTCAGGACCTCATCCCCACTTCTAACTAAGTCATTGGTCCCCACATGGACCACGACTTCTGGCTGTTCTCCTTCCCCTTGCAGAATGCTATGTACTTGATCAGAGATATCCCTGACCCTGGCACCAGGGAGGCAACAGACCAATCTGGATCCCCGATCTCGTCCCACAAACCTTTTATCTGTCCCTCTGACTAATGAGTCCCCAACTACAAGAATCCTATTCTTATCCTTCTTTCCCTTCTGAACCTCAGGGGCAGCCCCTGCGCCAGATACCTGACCCCCACAACTTGTCCCTGATAGGCTGTTTCCCCCCAACAGTATCCAAAGCCGAATACATGTTGCTGAGGGGCACTTCCACAGGGGTACTCTGCACTGGCGCTCTCCCTCCTTTCCTCACAGTCACCCAATTCCCTGACTCTTGCCTTCTAGGGGTGACTGTCTCCCTGTAACTCCTCTCTATCACTGCCTCTGCTTCCCTTATGATCCTCAGTTCATCCAATTGCAGCTCAAGCTCCCTAACACGGTCACTCATTATATGCAATTGGATGCACCTTTTGCAGGTGTAGTCATCAGGAACAGCTGTGCAGTCTCTGACTTCCCACATCCCACAATTGGAGCATTTGACTACCCCAACTGACTCCATTTCCTCCTTTCTTACTATAATACCCTTTACTAATAAGCTCCCTCTTAGCCCCTGCTCAACGAAGTCCCTCAAACCGAAGTCCCTCAAACCGAAGTCCCTCAAACCAAAGTCCCCACTCCTTCACTGGGCCACTCACTCACTGCGCCGCTCCCCCCTTTTCTACTCCTTTTATTTGCCCCTTACCAATTAACCCCAATTAACTCCCAGCTCCTCCTCTCACTCGACACCAGACACTGACTCACTGTCTCCTCCAACCCCGAGTCTGACCTGACTAAGCCCAAGTCCCGGTAAGTGCAGCTTTTATTTTACTCACTCTCTGATGCTGTCTCTTGGCTCCACCTTTTTCTTCTATGCTCTTTCCAGCACAAACTCTTTCCAGAAGCATTAACAAATGAGAAATAAAATTTTCAATAAATAATATTTCTCTATAGAGGATTTGTCAAATGTTGCTAGTGTGCTGTCGAATAGTAAAATCTGAGGGCTATTGAGAATGTGGGAGAATAACATGATTCCTGAAACAATCAAATGGGGGACTGATTGTGGGCATGAACTCTAGCAGGGTTATTTGCCATGCCTTTTTCCATTGGTACAGATAACCTTTGATTTACACACTTTTCAAGTTTTATGCCTAATGAGCTTGTATCCAGGTGCAGGACCATTTTTAACCAGGAATATATTTATCACTGTGACATGAAACTATTGGAAGATCGTTTTATCCTGAGATTAAAGTTCATAATACTTACTCAGGCCTGTGTGCGGGAGGGCGGGGTTTGCGGGCAATCGGGTTGGACAACGACAGTGCGGGGGCATCGGCTCTCGCTGCAGGGCGGCATCTCGGCGGATCAGCGGCCCTGTCACCATGAGTCGCGGGTCGACCTGCGGCAGGGAGGGGGAGTGGGCAACGGTCCTGGCGAGGTCAGGCCACCCCTGAGTTTCTGCCGGACCCCCCTTGACCTGGTGAGTTTCTCCCGGACCTCCCTTGACCTGTTGAGTTTCTGCCGGACCCCCCTTGTCCTGCTGAGTTTCTCCCGGACCTCCCTTGACCTGCTGAGTTTCTCCCAGACCCCCCCTTGACCTGCTGAGTTTCTCCCGGACCCCCTCCCCTTGACCTTCTGATTTTCTCCCGGACCCCCTCCCCTTGACCTTCTGATTTTCTCCCGGACCCCTCCCCCTTGACCTGCTGAGTTTCTCTCGGACCCCCCTTTGACCTGCTGAGTTTCTCCCGGATCCCCCTTTGACCTGCTGAGTTTCTCCCAGACCCCCTTTGACCTGCTGAGTTTCTCCCTTCTGGTGTTTTTACGAGAAGCACAGACTTTCGCTCATACATTGATGAGGGGGATCAAGGGCCAAACATTGTCAGGTACCTCTCTGCTGGATAAAGGATACGGTTTAACCCGCTGAGTTTCTCCAGTGTTGGGTTTTCACGAGGTAGAGTCAAAGGGCCGAAGGGCCTGTTTCTGATCTGTAATGTTCTACGGACCCTGCTCTTCTTTCTGTGCCGGTGTCCCAGGACCTTTCCAGGGCAGTCTCCGCGCTCAGGACCGCGCTGGGATCCCGGTCAGTGGTGGAGGAGCAGGTGAGCGCGGCTAATCCTGATCCAGGCCATGCCACTCCCGAGATTGGCGGGGGGTTTCACCCTACCTGCCTGACCAGCCTCGCTCTCCACGTATACTCCGGGCACCCGCCGTTGGTCCGGTGGGAAGGTGCAGGGCGGCCGTCGTCCCCATCGCCCGGCGGGGAGCCACAATCTTCCCTCCGGCGTCCCGACTCCATCTGCAGCTCCAAGAAACGCTGTGCCACTGGGGTTCCGGGCGCTGGTAAGCGGCCTTGGCTTCCCCTGACACCGGCCAGGTGGGGGGGTGGGCGGGGGGACACGACAGCGTGTTTATAAAGCCACCTACCACTACTTTTCAAGGACCAGGATTTTTCTCTCTCTCTCTCTCACCCTGGGACACAGCGGTTACTGTGCATGCGCTATACTGGCGCAGCGGCCAGCTGGCCACCTCTAATACATTTTTGATATGATCTTGCGGGCCAAATATAATTATATCGCGGGCCAGAGTTTGACATGTGTGGTTTAAGGCTTCCTCCCAGTCTCATAGACAGCAGTTGAATAGGCGGAATGCAGAAAGTATGGTAGTCGGGAGTCACAATTTCAGTAGGAGGGTGAGTTTCCAGGTGTAGCAGATAATCTTTCTTGTGAGTATTTTCTGCACTCTTTCCTGTTAATGTTTTCTTTCCTGTCATTGGGTGACCAAAACTGCAAATTTGCATTGAATTACCAGGGATTGAACCCCTAAGGTTTGATCATATATAACACTGAGCCTCACTGAAAAGAATCCTTGTTCTTTTAGTGGCATCCACCAGAGATGTGCTTAAAGGCATGATACTTTTAAATTAAAGTTCACTATTGGTGAAATATGCAACTAGCATTTGCGCTCCAGCATCCAAGGCATTTGTTTAATAATTTTGCAGAGAACAATGATAAGATTTTTGAGTGATCCCCATTCTTCAAATGGGAAATAATTCATAGTGATATTAATCTTACACCTTCTGATGAAAATAATTATTTAGAAGAGGAGAGATACTATTTCAATAATTACCAAATAGCTGCCTTTCTAATGGCTTGCAACCATAGCCTAAATTTGGGGACTGCACATAGATAATCTTCAGTGATGTTCCTTGACCTTCACTTATCCAAGTGGTCTCAGTGTATTTTGAATGCCACTAGACAATTCTTCTGCATTTTAAAGTAACTCTTTAGCACTGCAGTTTGCTTTCTCTCCATGATCCAATTGCTTGTCTGCACAGGTTTTGGTCCCATTAACACAGGATTTTCAGTTTTCCACTCTGCATTCTTATAAATCTTCTTATAAATGTGGATTTGATCAATTACATCAAGAATATATTTGCGGATATTTTCAATAAATGCTGTTAACTTTTGTAAATAGTTGACTGAAATTGTGCTGTGTTGTTTTAGAGTTGGGATCCTGAAGTTGACTTTACCCATCATGCCCACACTGCCTCTTTAACGACTGTGGCTGTGAATGATCAATATGTGGCAACAGGAAGTAAAGATGAAACAATTCAGTTGTATAACATGAAAAAGAAAATTGATCAGGGATCATTATTGCATCACAATGGTAAGTAAAATTTTGTTTTTATGTTTTATTATTTTCTTTGCTGAAACAGTATAATGGGTGGTATATTTTAAGGATCAATGTTAAGTGTCGCAGGTTGTGGGGAGACAATGGAAGTTCGAAGGCTGAGGGTAGATCTGGAAGTTTATAAAATTATGAGAGGCAAAGGTAAGGATGGACAGTCAGAATCTTTTTTTCCAGGGTAAAAATATCTCAAGCAAGAGGATGTGCATTTAAGGTGAGGGTGAGAAAATTCAAAGGAGATGTGCGGGGCAAGCTTTTTTCGACAGAGTGGTGGGTGGTTGGAATGGAGTGGCAGGAGTAATGGTGGAAGCAGATAGGAGAGTAGCATTTAAGAGGCTTCTAAATAAACACAGGAACATGCAGGGAATAGAGTTTTAATTTTGTACCCTGTTCAGAGCAGGTGCCTTGAGTTGAATGGAGTATTCCTGTGCTGCACTGTTCTTCGTTTTATCAAGAATTTACAATTGATGTTATCAACAGTATTAAAAAAAATCTGGAAAAGTACCCAAGGGAACCAGAATATCACAATATTGTGAAAGCTCTGTTTGTGGTTATCTTTTGAATTCTGATTTTTTTTTAAACAAATGTCTCAGAAAATGGGATGATTTGGTCTTTGAGAGTTGATGAAAGTAAATTATTGAACATATTTTAGCAGACATGGATATGTTTGTGGAAAGAGCAATGAAATTATCATCTTAAGTCAATTACCTTTTATAATATCTTGTATCTGAAACATGTCTTGGCATTTATTATGTCAGTCAGTTGTATGTTGTAATTGAAGCGCCCCTGCTTAGGACGAGTGTTTTTAACTTACACATTCATAATGAGTTTATATCATGCTCATAAATACAATGCTCAAATGCATCACAATTCTTACTGGCTGCAGACTTTTGTTTAAAAAAAAAAGAGAACTCAAAGATAACCACAAACAGAGCTTTCACAATATTGTGATATTCTGGTTCCCTTGGGTACTTTTCCAGATTTTTTTATCAGTCATAAATTCTTGATAAAACAAAGTGCAGTGCAGCACAGGAACCTTCAACTCACGGCATCTGCACCAAACAGGATGCAAAATTAAATTAAAACTCTGCTGCTTATACATATTTATTCCCTGTATGTCCAAGCATTAAAAAAAAGTATGCAATAAATTAAGATATGGAAATAGATAATAAATATAAAGGATAGATAATAAATATTCACAGTTACAGTAGTGTGAAAGAAACTATTGTTTCAATAATAAAGGTTGGTGAGTTTTCTGGTTCCAGAGTAGTTAACCTGTTGGAGAAAGTGCTTCTTTGCTTCTGATTTTGGAAATGGCTGCTCATTGATACTTTTAATTGACGTTGTAAGAAATACTCGAGATGGAGAAAGAGGTTCACCTTAGTGGGGGGGTGGGGTGTGTGGTTGAAGCCTATGGGGGTCATCTATGGGGGGAAAAAAACAAAGATTAGCTTTTTTGAATTGATGAACTATTATTGGAAATTGTTCAAAGTTGTACAGAAAGCAAGCATGAAGATAACCATTGAGAAGGTCTCTTCCTCCCTTATCTGCTTGTACAACATCATCTCCCTACATGGTACCCATGTGAAACATGTTCTGCAGTTGCTGAATGATATCCTTGACTGTGGCAGGATTAAATCCTGGAATCGCATGCAACCACTGAAACACCCATCTGCTCCTCTTAACTATAGAAACCCCTATTGCTATTATACTCCTATTTTCTCTATAAAGTTGAGTCGCCCATGATGCTATGGCTGTAATTCCCAGGCCAATCTCTACCCAATCAGTTTACTGGTCTAAATACTGACCTTGATGGGGGTGCAGTCCTGAACTGGTTGCCTGCCCTTACTCCTATGTCTGATGGTCTTACATTCACTCTTCCTGCACTCACTTACCCTGCAAGGCAACATCTTCTTGAAGCATGCTCTCCATGAAGTACTCGGCCTCACAGGTGGATTTTAGTCACAGCAACTGTTGCTGAAGCTTTAAAATCAGGACCTTGATCTCCTCAAGCTAATGACACTTGCATCACCAATGGTTGTCCTGGCCATGAAACATCCTGGAGTTCCCCCATGGCATAACATTTGTTATAGGAACATAGGAAGTAGGAACAGGAGTAGGCCAAAAAAGGCCCATTGAGCCTGCTCCGCCATTCAGTACGATCATGGCTGATCTAATTTATGACCTAACTCCACCTACCTGCCTTATCCCCATATCCCCTAATTCCTCTATCATGTAAAAATTTATCTAACCGAATTTTAAATATGTTTAATGAGGCAGCCTCATTAAGAGGTTAGAGAATTTCAAACATTCACTACTCTCTGGGAAAAACTATTTTTCCTCATCTCTGTCCTAAATCTACTCCCCCGAATTTGAGACTGTGTCCTCTTGTTTTAGTTTCCCCGGCCAGCTCAAAAAACCTTCCTACATCTATCCTATCCATACCCTTCATAATCCTATATGTTTCTATAAGATCTCCTCTCATTCTTCTGAACTCAAGCGAATACAATCCTAGACGATTTAATCTTTCATCATAAGTCAACCCCTTCATCCCAGGGATCAACCTAGTAAACCTCCTCTGGACCGTCTCCAAAGCCAGTATATCCTTCCTCAAATATGGAGACCAGAACTGGACACAGTACTCCAGGTGCGGTCTCACCAGTACCTTACACAGTTGCAACATTACCTCCCTACTCCTGAATTCAATTCCTCAAGCGATAAAGGCCAACATTCCATTTGCTTTCTTAATAACCTGCTGCACCTGCAACCTAACTTTTTGTGATTCATGCACAAGCCCTCCCAAGTCCCTCTGCACAACAGCATGCTGTAGTTTTTTACCCTTTAAATAATATTCAGCTCTTTTATTCTTGCCAAAGTGGATAACCTCACACTTACTAACATTGTACATATGTACAAAATTATGAACATAAGTCACAAAATTTGCTGTTTTGCGGCAGCAGTATTGTGCAGAACAAGGTGCAAAATTACTATAAATTACAATTACTTATATACAAGATTTAAAAGTGTCCATAGGTTCTTTGTCCATTCAGAAATTTGATGATGATTGAGAAGCTGTTTGTATAATTTTGTGCCTTCCAGCTCCTGTACCTTCTTCCTGATGGTAGCAGTGAGAAAAGGGTATGACCTGGGTGATGAGTTTCCTTGTTTGAAGTTGCTTTATTGAGGCACTGTCTCTTAACAATGTCCTTAATGGTGTGAAGACTAATGCCCATGATGGTGCTGGCAGAGTTTACAACAGTCTCTAGCCTGTTCATGTCCTGTACATTGGCACCTCTATACCAATCAGTGATGCAACTAGTCAGAATCATCTCCATGGTACACCTGTAGAAATTTGGAAGCGTCTTTGGTGACATCAAATCTCCTTAAATTCCTAATGAAATATAACCGCTGGCGTACCTTCTTCATGATTACATTGACATGATGGGGGTCCCAGGTTAGGTCTTCAGAGATGTTGACACCCAGGAATTTGAAGTTTCTTGCCCTCTCCACTGCTGACCCCTTGATGAGAACTGGTCTGTGTTCTGGCTTCCCCTTCCTCAAGTCCACAATCAATTCTTTAATTTTATGATGTAAAGTGCAAGGTTGTTGTTGTTGTGACACCACTAGACTCACTGATCTATTTCACTCCTATACACTGCCTCATTGTCGTCTGTGATTCTGCAAATGTCCTCCATGCATCTATTTTTAAGTTAATTAAGCTAATGTTCATCATGGAACTACTGTTAGATGATAAACTGTTTTAACTTGTACATTTTAAACTTGTTGTATCTCTTTTATTTTGCATTCCTTTTGAACTCTCCATAACTCTCACAAAAAGAAAATCAACAGTTTAGATGTGAGCTCAGTATTGCCAGGAGTTATAGGTTGGGACTCATCTCATCTGAGTCATTTCTGGCCTTAAAACTCTTCACAAAATTGAAGGAGCACCAGTCATTCAGTTGTAATTAGAAACACTTCTGAACTTGAGGTACTAAATTATACTAATGCCTTGCTATCCATGTCCTCTGGAGTGGTTTAAAATGAGGAATGTCCTGTGGAACTTCTTAGTGTGCGCAAGTTGCTTCCAGAGAGCCTGAGAGCTAACAGTAGTGGGTGGTGAATGTTTTGAATATTAAGCTGATTAGGTTCCTCGCTTACATGATTTTTGCACCCAATTGTTTTTATTTCAATCCAAGAATGGAACATCTTTAATGCAAGATACCGGTAAAGGACATTGTGATTAGTTTGACGTGTCTCACAGCATTAAACTAATTTTGCCCTACCTTATTTGAAGGTACAATAACCTGTATGGAATTCTTTGGGAATACACATTTACTCAGTGGAGCAGAAGATGGACTGATTTGTGTGTGGAACACCAAGAGATGGGAATGTTTGAAGTCTATTCAAGCTCATAAGTATGAATCACTGGCACACAATTTTCTTATAATTCATGACCTATTTCAAATCATAACATCTGTGTATTTTGGTATTAATTAATCTCCAATGACAGGATAGGAATTTATTGAAGAGATAAAAGCATTTGTCCTTGTTATTAGGATAGGTTTTGATCAACTATGGCATCATTTGAGAAGTTATAAAACTGAGGTTCTGGACTTCAAGAGGAAAAGGGTTCATTGGTGGAAACTGACCCCACACAAAAGAATGTGGTGGTGCTGGTTGGAGATCAGTCAATCTAGCCCCAGGACATTGCTGGAGACACCATCAGGAGGCCCGGGTGCCACTTTCTTCAGAATGCTCAATTAAAACCATTGACAGAATCCCATGAATGAATAATTTTTTTTTTTAAAAAAACCTCAGAATGTTTACTCTGAGGGGCTTCTGTTTTGGCCAAATTAAAAACCTGAGATTAATGTATAATAGTCATGTGGAGAATGGATAAGAAAGAGGAGGATGTTGACAACTAACTCATTGGAGTTGCTTTGACCTCCTTGCAATTGTCAAAATTCTGAGGGGTTTGCAGGTATTGTGCCCTTGACTTTACAAAGTAGCAGGTGATTTGGAGGTAACAATGCTCCCATGTGTTCTCCCTCATGCCTTTCTCTGTTGGAGGATGAGCGGTGCTGTGAAACTTTGAAGAATTGCTCCTGTAGCTGGTATTCAGCAGCCACAATATGACACTGCAGGAGGGAGCAGATATTTAAGGTGGTAGATATGCTGCAGCTCAGTGACAATTTTAGAGTATGCTTTTGAAATCAGGGATCATGTGATTAAATTGGCTTCTTTTTTTTTTAAACAGAGGCCATGTGTCATCATTCTCAGTCCATCCATCTGGAAAGCTGGCCTTGTCAGTAGGAACAGACAAAACCTTAAGGTATGTAGATTCATCCAACATTCATCCACATTGAGGATATTTAAATGGCTACAATGACATTAAGACATCTTGAACAAAGTCCTATTGTTTCAATATTTTTCCAAAATGTGTCAACAGATCTGAAATTCATTTTAATAATTTATTGTGATGGTGCAACATCAATAATTATGCACTTTTGGATTCCCTGAACAATGTTTTGCCTGCATGTTGGAATATCACAAAGGCATAGATTGTTGTTTCATCATGTGACCCAGCTGCCTATTTTCTCCATAACTGCAATAGATTGTGGTTCTAGTGAATGAACAATTGTGTACAAGAGGTTGTAAATTTAATGTTTGATCTTAATTGAAAAAACCTATAGAAATAAATCATAAAATATTTCTTATCTAGGTTTTATTTGTCCTGCTAAGTAATGAAAGAAACAGTCGCTGGAAATTGTGATTTATACATTTGAAAGGGTGTAGGAGTAGTTATGAATGATCTGTGACCTAAATTCATTTATGTGCCTTTTCTTCCTATCCTTTATTATTGTTGAACATCAAAAATCTATCATCAGAAGTATTCAAGCATCAGTTACCATCTGCTGCAATTTTCCTTATTTTGATGTAGAAGCATTTCCTCACTTTACTCTTCTAACTTTTCGATTCTGTTCCTCAGCCCAGATTCTGCAATTTTTTTCTATTTGTCACACATTTCAATTCCCTTTAATAGCTCAAAAACTTCAATTTAACTCCCCATAACTTTCTGTTCTGAAAGGTACAAACCAGGTTTTGTGTTGTTTTTCCTTGGATGTTAACTCAAGTACAATTGTGGTAAATCCACTCTGCATTATCTCCAATATAACTTTGCTGAGGAATGATGCCAAGCTTAGGTCACAGTCCTCAGCAATATAGGGGTGAGCATTCCATTAGATGAATCAGAATCTATTGACATGAATAAATTACACAATTCATTGTTTTGTGGCAGTATCACAGTGCAAACATTCATATAAACCACCTTACAAAAACATAAATAAAAAGAGTGCACGAAAAGTCGAGGAAAGACACTGTCTTTAGTTCATTGATTATTCAGGAATCTGATGGCAGCAAAGAAGAAGCTGTCCTTGAGCAAATGAGTGCTTGTCTTTAGGCTCCTGTACCTTTTCCCCTATGGTAGCAGAGTGAAGAGGGCATGGCCTGGGTGGTGGGGGTCCTTGAGGATAGAGGCTGCTTTCTTAAGACATTTCATCATGTAGATGTCCTCGATGGAGTGAAGTCTGGTGCCAGTGATGTCGCAGGCCTTGTTAACAACACTCTGGAGTTCTTTTTTGTCCTCCGTACCAGACAGTGATGCAACCAGCCAGAATACTCTCCATGATCGCCTGTAGAAGTTTTCAAGTCTTCAGTGACGTACTGAATCTCCTCAAATACCTCACAATGTATAGCAGCTGGTGAGCCTTCTTCATGATTACATCGAAGTGGAGGCTCCAGGACAGATCCTCTGAGATGTTGACACTCAGGAATATGAAGTTCTTGACTCTCTTCGCTACTGAGCCCTCGATGAGGACTGGTTCGTGTTCTCCTGACTTGCTCTTCAAGTCCACAATCATCTCTTTGGTTTTGCTAACGTTGACACCACTCAATGAGCTGATCTACCTCCTTTACGCTTCTTCATTGCCGTTTGTGATTCTGACTACAACCGTGGTGTCATTGGCAAAGTTGTCGATAGCATTGGAATTATGCCTGGCAACACAGTCATGGGTGTATAGTGAGTAGACTAGTGGATTTAGAATGGATCTTTGAGTGGTGATAGTAAAGAGAAGTTGTTATCTATTTGTACTGTCTGTGGTCTTCCGATGAGGAAGCCAAAGATTAGGGGTGCATTTGTGTATTGCACTTGACCCCAGCATCTGTAGATTTTCTTGTTTAACTGAGTAACCTCATACTGTGTCACTAACTTTCTATGGTTTAATTGATTATTTCCTCATTGTATTCCCGCATCTAACATGTATTTTTTTTTAAGCACCAACTACTCTGTAAAATGGATTGGTGCAATGAGGTATAAACGTTTATTGTCAAGGGTCATGCATAGTAATTGTTAAAACATACCAGAGCAGGGTCAGTAGTAAAAGCTGAGCTCACATTTTACATTAGTACTTGAGCCTGAGCATTTCTGGTCTTTAACATAATGTTTTAATTTTTCAGAACATGGAATCTTATTGATGGAAAATCTGCATTCATCAAATCTATAAAACAGAGTAAGTTGATTATTTAAAATAGCTTTCAAAAAATTAAATGGGCTGGGAAGGAATCCTAGTCCCTCTGAATTTTGTACACCTTCAGTCCCATGAACTTGTTCTGTTCAAAGAAACCAATAATTTAGCATTTCTGGCAGCATGTTCATAGTTGTCGCATAACCTACCTGCTGCTATATTTTGTATCCCAGCTAGTAAAAGAGATCTTTAATCCCCTTACCAATCTAACCTGTAACCTTAGATATGTGTTAAGGTGCCTGTATATCTCCACATTTCACTGTATCCTCCAAGGTATTGAACATTCTCTTGCCTTGTCACATTTTACTAAATGTATTACATAGAACATAGTAAAGCACAGTACAGACTCTTCGGCCCATGATGTTGTGCCGGCCTACATATACCTACCCTTTCAAAAAAAAAAAAGAAAATTCTCCCTAACTCATAATCCTATATTTTTCTTTCATCTATGTGCCTGTCTGAGTCTCTTAAATGCCCCTATTGTTCCAGCCTCCACCTCCACTCCGGGCTATTCATTCCAGTCACCTACAACTCTATGTATATAAAAAAAAACTTACCCCAATAATCTCCCCTAAACTTTCCTCCCTTCAGTTTGTACAGATGTCCTCTGGTGCTTGCTACTCATTCTCTAGGAAAAAGGTGCTGGCTGTATACCTTATCTATACCTCTCATCTTATAGACCTCTTTTAAGTCACCTCTCATCTTTCTTCGCTCCAGAGAAAAGCCCTAACTGTGCTAACCTTGCTTCAAATACATATTTTCCAATCCAGACATCTCCTCTGCGCCCTCTCCATAGCTTCCACATCTTTCCTATAGTAAGGTGACCAGAATTGAACACAATATTCTAAATGTAGTCTCACCAGAGATTTATAGAGCTGCAACATTACCTCCCGACTCCTAAACTCAATCCCCCGACTAATGAAACCCAGCTAATTAAGCTCAAACCTTTTTGATAGTACCTACTAAATTTGTCTAAATCACTGATTCTAAATTGGAGCCACAGCACATTTAAAGGGGGGGGGGGAGGGGGCAAAAAAACATTTTTATGTAATCAGTATGAGAGAAGTACGGAAGAAACCAACTAAACTTGACTGCTTCGCAGGGAAGGGGGTCTATAAACTTTGAGCAGAGTCCTAGGGGGAATGGTTGATCTCAATCATTCATGTATGTTACAAATAAAAAGAATGGACTGAATACTGAGCCCTGTGAAAACCCAATCACAAAAACAATCATCAAACATTTTTTGTTTCTTGTTGTGAACATAATTTGAATTCCCATTGCCTCACTCCCTGGAATATCAAGGGGTTTACTTTTCTGCCTGCCATGTGCAATCTTGCCAAAAGCCTTGCTAAAATCTATGCAGACCGCATTAAAGACATTGAATGTTTTGAGGAGGTAACAAGGAGGAACAATCAAGTTCAGGAAATATGAACTCTCAACAAATCCATTTTGATTATTCTTGGTTAATCTGTAGCTTCATGATTGAAGGATTATAATATCCTTGAAAATTAATTCCAACAATTTGCACACAATTGAAATTAAACTGGATTGTAATTACTTGATTATCTTTTGTCTTCTTTTTGAACAATGGTCCAGTCATCAAGCACCATTCCTGAGGCATTTGTGGTAAAAGACTACAAAATCTCTTCTCAGTATTTCATCCATTTTCAATGATAAACTAGCAACTGTTTCTTCTCTACAATATTTATTCCATCCAGTATTTATAACATTGGGAGCTTCCCACAAATGTGGGGTCAACCAAAAGGATTCATTAAGGAGTTTACTCACATTCTGTCTCCACATGCAGATTATTATCTTGGTCATTAAATACCCTACTTTTTCCCAAGTTATCATTTTACTCATTATGTAAAATGTCTTTGGAAATAATTTGATATTACTGGCCTGTATTTTTTCATAACATTTTTGCTTTCCAAATTTCTCTTTGCTTAGAATAAGTATGAACTTTATTCTGCTATGTTGAATGACATAAGCTTTCTTTTTCTAGAAGTTTTGGATTTGACAGCCCCATTCAATTGTATGAAGGAATGCAATTCCCCCAAACCCTCTCAATTTTCTTAAATGCCTCTCATTGATTTTACTGAATTGCTCTCAAATAATTGTTTAGACTTCACTTTTAAACCAATAATGTAGGTAAAATTAGGGAATTTAAGAAGCTGGAGCCAAATTAAAAAGCAGAACCAAAAAGATGGTAATCTCTGTGCAAATTGGCACAGGGTCAAAAAGATTGGTGTGGGAGAAGTAGGATCCAATTTATGGAAAATTGGCCCCAGTATTGGGGAAGAAGGCAACTATTCAAAGGGGACGTGTCCCATCTGAACCGTGATGGGACCTGGATCCTCACTGGACAAGGCTTCAAATAGTAGGAGGGGTGGGTTCAACAGATTGGAGAGGGATGGATAAAGTAAAAGCAAACATTAAAAAAGAGAAAAATAGGAAGGGGGGGTAAAAGACAAGTGCAAAAGAGGCAACGATTAGCAAATTAAAATGCACAATTGATATAAGGGCTCTTTATCTGAATTCCTGCAGTGAATTTGTGGCACAAATCAGTACAAAGGGGTGTGATTTAGTGACCATTACAGAAATGTGGTTGTAGAGTGGAGAGGATTGGGAATTAAATATCCAATAATATCAGGTAATAAGGAAGGACAGGGCGAAAGGGGACAGGGGAGGTGGGATAGTTAAGGATGAGAACGAGGCAATAGTATTTTTATAATTTTGTTTTCCATTTGTGTTGAAACATGTACAATGTTTATCCATAACATAAGAATAATAAAAATGACACAAAAGTAATATTTTCTCCCGCCCACCCGCCCCCTCCCTCCCCAAAAAAGTAGGAAAAAAGAAAAGCTTGTCTAAAAAAACTTGTATCGTTTAATTAATTAATTGCAGTTTACACAACAATCTTAAACCATAACTAATTATGGCGGGTTGGATGGGGACTCTGCAGGCAATTTTAAGAATTTTAAATTTAAGAAGCAACAATTTTTAAAAAAATATCAAAGAACCGTGAAATGAGCAATAAAGAGGGAAGGTAGCCTATGAGAAAAGTTTAGCACAAAATATAAAGACAGACAGTAAAAGTTTTTTTATTTTTACATAAAACGCAAAAGGATGGCTAAAGTGAAGGTTAGTCTCTTTGGAAGATGAGAAAGAGGGAATTGATATTGAGTAATGAGGAAATAGTGGAGGCTTTAAATAACTATTTTGTGTTGGTATTCACATCAAAGACAGATATGATGAGAGATGAGGACCTGGATGTAATAGCTATTACTAAAGAAGTAGTACTCAGAAAACCCGAGGGTCTAAAGATAGATGTATCCTATGGTCCTGATGGAATGCATCCCAGGGTACTGAAAGAAGTGCAGAATTTGTAGTCAAGACTTTGGTGATAATTTACCAAAATTCCCTGGACTCTGGGCAGGTCCTGGTAGATTGGAAGATGGGAATGTCACATGAATATTCAAAAAAGGATGTAGGCAAATTGCAGGGAACTATAGGCCAGTTAGTTTAACATCTGTAGTTAGGAAATTGTTTGAAGCTATCATTAAAGAAATATCAAAGCATCTGGAGCAAAATGGATCCATCAGGCAGACACAGCATGTTTTCAGCTAAGGCTGATCCTCTTTGACAAATTTACTGGACTTCTTTGAGGATATAATGAGTGTAGTAGATAGAGAGGAGCAGATGAATGTTGTTTACTTGGATCTCCAGAAGGTTTCTGATAAGGTTGCACAGAAAATAAGGATGCATAGAGTTGGGGATGATGTATTAGCATGGCTAGAGGATTGGTTAACCAATAGAAAGCAGAGAATTGAGGTACAGAGGTGTTCTTCTGGTTGGAAATCGGTGGTGAGCGGTGTGCTGCAGAGGTTGCTGCTGGGCCCCATAAATGATAGAGTGTAGTATATCTAAGTTTGGTAATGACACTAAATTGAGTGGAAAAGAAAATTGTGCAGAGGATACGAAGAGTCTGCAGAGATATAGATAGGTTAAGTGAGTGGGCAAGGGTCTGGCAGATGGAGTATAATGTTGGGAAATGTGAGGTTATCCACTTTGAAAGGAAAAATGGAAGAACAGAACATTATTTAAATGGCAAGCAATTGGAGCATGCTGCTGTGCAGAAGGACTTGGGAGTTCTAGTGCATGAATTGCAAAAGGTTGGTTTGCAGGCGCAGCAGACTAGCAAGAAGGCAAATGGAATGTCGACCTTCATTACTAGAGGCATTGAATTTAAGAGCAGGGTGGTTTTACAGCAGCTGTGCAAGGTACTGGCGAGACTGCATAAAGAATAGTGCATGCAGTTCTGGTCTCCTCACTTAAGGAAGGATGTACTAGCTTTGGAGGCAGTGCAGATGAGGTTCACCAGGTTGATTCCAGGGATGAAGGGGTTGGCCTATAAGGAAAAACTGAGTCGTCTGGGACTGTGCTTACTGGAATTTAGAAGAATGAGAAACATACAGAAACATATAAATTTATTAAAGGCATAGATAAGATGAGGTAGGTACAGTAGAACCCCATTATATCGCTATAGTCCAGGTCCAAAAAATCGGATCGCTAAAAAAGTGGGGTCGTGCTAAATCGAGGTTTCACTACTGTGTACAATATAGATACTCATTGATCGTGTACCTCCCTCTGTTTACCCCCCCCACCTACATTTCGTGGCAGCATTCACCGTGGCCACCCCCTCCTCCTATTCGTGACAGCACGCACCCCTACCCCTGCTCGTGGCAGCTCACAACACCCATCCCCATTCGCGGCAGCACACACCCCCTTCTACCCCTGTTCTCAGCAAAACAGACACAACCCCCCCCCCCCCGCCCCCCTGTTCTCGGCAACACAGACCCGACCCCCCCCCCCCCATCCCCATTCTTGGCATCACACATACCTTCCCATTCCGTTTTCAGCAACACACTTATTCCCCCTCCGTTCTCAGCAACATGCACCACCTCCCCACCCCCCCACCAAGATAAACATTACTGTACTTACCTTAATCATTTAGATGCACCACTTCTAAACATCCACTGCACCACAGGGTGGCCATCCCTGGTACTGCATCCTTTAAATGGGCTCGCTTTACGTCCCATCTCAAAGAATGGAATGTAGACGTTAAGGGGTCCAATTACTTGTTATGTTGTATTCGAATTTTCGTTAAATCGGGGTTCCACTGTAAGTTGTTTACATTGGTAGGAGAGACCAGAACTAGGGATGTAGCCTCAAGATTTAGGGAGGAGATGAGGTAGAACTGCTTTTCCCAGAGGGTGATGAATCTGTGGAATTTGCTCCCCATTGAAGCAGTGGAGGCAACCTCAGTAAATATATTTAAGACAAGGTTGAAAGATTTTTACAGAGTAAGGGAATTGAGGGATATGGGGAAAAGGCACGTAGGTGGAGATTAGGTCAGCCATTAGCTCATCGAATGGCAGAGAAGGCATGTCGGGCTGGTTGGCCTACTCCCGCTCCTATTATGTTCTTAACTAAATTCACCTGATTTAGTAAAATGTTAAACATTTTTTTTTCGTTAAACCTTTATCATAGTCTTACAGGTCCAGCTTCCCCATGCCGAACAGCCTGGTCCATAACTATGCTAAATCAAACTCTTATGGGCACAGCTAAAATAATGTCTCCCATCAATGCTTCTTCCAGCGGCCCGTCTCCATTTCCTTAGACTGAAGCCAGAACTGAGCCATCTTTCTGGGTTTGTTATTGCTAATTAATTATGTACTTGATCAGAAGGGCAAATATGCATCACAATAATGAAATGTTAGAAGATGGACATTTGTGTTTGTTCAAAGATGTCAATGTAATGGTGCTGTCTTTGTTTCAGATGCTCACATTGTTCTGTGGTCCCCCAGTGGAGACAAATATGTTGTGGTTTCAAATAACCAGTTGGATATTTATACTCTGAAAACAGCCTCCATCCGTGGTTCCATCACCTGCAATGAAAGGATTTTTTCAGTGAAATTTATAACGGTATATTTACATGGTATTTGACCTACCTTGTCTTGCTTATGTTTGGAGTTTTGTTATCAGAACCAAACACTGTTGGTTAACACATAATTTAGTTTTGCGCCTATTAAAAAATACCCTTGCGACTATTTTTAAAGTAAGTGAGTAAAGGTTCAGTGCAATCTTCTGTTGTTTAACAACTGAATAGGAAATTGAATTTATTTCTTTCCTTTTTTTTTAAATAAAATTTATTTATAGATGCCATGCAATCATTTACATTACATACATTTCATTGACAATTTGTCATGCATGGTTTTTACAAATTTGAAAAGAAAATAGAAAAAAAAGAAAAGAAGCACCCCAATCCCCCAAATGACCTAAGCCCTCTTCCCTAAAAAAAACTTGAAAGAAGAAAAAAATGGAGTGGATATTTAAAAAAAAGTTATAAAGATTACATAAAACAACATGGTATAACATATCCAAATATGTAAATCTTATATTTTAAATATTAATCCTAATTAATCATATATCTTTTAAGAATCTCCTATCTCTTCCATCATTCAATTTAAATTCTGTGTTTAATCAATTCTCTGAAGTAAAATAAAACATCAATGTTATCAATATAACTCCATTCATAAACATATATTTAATAATTTAACTCCCTCTATGGCACTAAGGAATATAGCACCACCCCCCTTTATCATATGAGGTGTGGCTTATTGCCACAAATGAGCTCTCAAACACAGACAATAGACTCCAGCACCCTTCACCTCCCAAATATTACATCAAAACAAAGTCTCTAGTTTACTAGGCCAATGACCCATTCCAAATAGTTCCTTCTCATTTACTCAGCCTATTAGAAGGCAGTTTCCACAAAATCTAATGCCTGTTTGTAATCCATTAAAAAAATTATTTTTGCCGTCTGGTAATACAATCTTCATCGTCGCTGGATAACGTAAACTTGTATCCCTTTTCCCAAAGACTTCTCTTTACTTCATTAAACTGTGTCCTCTTAACTAATAGCTGTGCAGTAATATCCAGATAAAAGAAAACCTTTCAACCATGATATTCAAGTGGACTTTTCTTTATTTTTACTTTTTTTGCTGCTAAAGCTAAAATCTTTTCCTTATCTTGATATTTTGAACACTTAATTACTATAGAGCAAGGTTTCTCATTTGATTGTGGTCGTGGTTTGAGGTCTCTATGTGCTTTTTCAATTTCAATTTGACCTTCAAATTGATTTACCTCCAGAACCTAGGGTCTCCATCCTTGGAGAAACTGAATCATGTCATGCTTTTCTTCTCCTTCCTCCAAGCCAACAATCTTAATGTTGTTTCTCCTACTAAAATTTTCCATCTTATCAATTTTTTTCTAAATTTATCTTCCTCTCAACAATTTGTTCCTTAACTTCACACTCCATATTTTTCAGCTTCTCCTTTACATATTTAACCTTTTGATAAACCTTCATAATATTCTGATTTTCCTCATCCTGTTGTTCTTGTACTTGCATCATATTTGTTGATAATTGCTTTATCTTTCATTCATATCATTAACCTCAGATCTTAAATAATTTATTTTTTTCCACATCATTTTGATATAATCCTGCATTTCCCATACCATGTGTGGCAATTCACCATCAGTGTTCTCTTTATCCTTTTGTATAGCCTTAGTTTTATATTTAACTTGTTTAACATCTTCATTGACTGAAGCAACCTCTCCAAATCCTGTCTGTCCATGTTCCACCACAGTTGCTAATTGGCCACTGAAATCAATCATCTCACTCAAACTCGAGCCTCTGACCTTGCTTAAAGAATGTTTTCCTTGGCCAGATGCCATCTTCGCCAGCCGAGAGGCGGTCACACTCACTGCTACTCCCAACAACTCAACTCTCTGACAGGCCTTGGTTATCACTTCAGATCCAGGATTTCTCTGCCTCAAAGGCATCTCTTCAATAGCTTCTTCCGCTCCAGCAACAACAATTCCTTTCTTCAAAGGCATTTTAAAAAGTAAATAGACTATTCTTATATTCTTCCTTCATATTTTAATCTCTCTTTACTTCAATTAAATAATCATTTTCTTTTATTTTCCTGGGAGTTTTATGTCCTCCATGTCACGTGACTCTCCCTCCTGCCCCCCCCATCGATTTATTTCCTGATCCATTTGAAACCCTGTGGAAAAGAGAGTTATTGCTCCATTTCCCCATTCCTCTATACTCTCCCTGTATATAAGCAACCATCAATAAACTTCTGCCTCATAACTGCATGTTTTTAAGGAAAAAAAAACACAATTCCTCAATGGAAAGCATGGTATTTCTCTGCACCTGCAAAAGCAGGTCAAAGTACAGTTTCTGTGGATACAGCCATTATTTCTTGTACTTTCATTTTTTTGTTGGATTCTGATTAATTGTGATCGTTATCCTAATATTTCAAGCATAGTCTAAAAAATTCTGTGCCATATTTGAACCATCATTATCAAAGTGCAAATATAAAAAAACATGTGACAACTGAAGGTTAGTGGAGATAAATGTAAACCAAAATGTATCACCAACAGTACAAAATTTTGGAATGTAAATCTAAGATAAATGTAATTGAATTCGCATTGGAACAGTGGAAATATCAGTTTCCATGTTAGCAAATAAATAAAAGTGAATAGAATGTAGAACATGTATGGTACAGTATTGTTTTTGATTTTTATTAAACTATTTCTCTACAGCCTAGAGATGGTACATGAAACAAAATGGGAATGTAAGGCATGCTTCTGCAACCTTGACCCAAAAAAAGAGCTTGTCAAAATTGACCTTATGTGACCTTGCTTGTTACTAATCTCGCTTGTCTATGAAACAGCATAGCTGTTAGTGTAACACTGTTTTAGCAGAAGTGACCTGGGTTGGAATCTGCCACTGACTAGAAGGAGTTTGTACGTTCTTCACATGTCTGTCTGGGCTTTCCCTGTGTGCTCTGGTTTCCTCCCACCCTTCAAAATGTATGAGGATCGTAGGTTAGTTGGTGTATGGGGGGAGGACATTGTTTCGTGAGCCTGTTACCAGGCTCTACATTTAAAAGGAAATCAGAAAATAAAACAGTAGATGCTGGAAATCTAAAATAAAAGTAGAAAATGCTGGAAAAACTCAGCAGGTCAGGCAACCTCTGTGGAAAGAGTTCATGTTTCGGGTTGAAGATCTCTCAATCACAACTGAGAAAGCAAGGTAGCTGAGAAATTGGAGAGGCCAGTGGGTGGAACAATGTCTGTAATGGAGTGAGATATCATGGCCATTAAATGAATGGTGAAGGATGGTGTGTAGAGGTAGGAACTTTAAAAAGTATAGTAAGCTGGCAGTACTTTAATAGATTATTGCAGTGTCTAGAATTGGCAGTACTTGCTTTGAGTTGCAGTCCATCATGTTGTTCTACAGTGAAATTACATTCACGTTGTTATTAAAGTTCAGTATGTTCTGTTGATTAATAGGAGTCTATCATCGCCATTGCTGGAAATGAAGAGTATGTCAGGCTGTATGACATAAAGTCAAGAAAATGTATTTCTGAATTCAAAGCTCATGAGGCCAGGTACAGTGTAAAATTTTGGTTTGTAAGCTCATTGATATTGTTTATTAGCATTTAGATGGGGCAACCTCTTTCTGACTGAATGCTCCTTTAGTTTCACTCTGTATTCCTATTAAACCTTGTAAATCATGCCAACACCTCGTGCCACACTATCCCATGGGGGACACAACATAGTAGTTAAGGCAAAGCTGTAACAGCGCCAGCTATCAGGACCAGGATTCAAATCCAGCATTGTCTGTAACCATGTCTGCGTGGGTTCTCCCCAGGGGCTTTCGTTTCCTCTCACTGTTCAAAATGTACCAGAGGGTTGTAGGTCAATTGGGTGGCACAGACTTGTGGGCAGAAAAGGCCTGTTACCATTCCTGTATGTCTAAATTTTTTAAATGTAATTTTAAAAAAAATCCCAATGTCAGCAATTGCTCAGCATCTCACTTGATATTTATATTGTTTTCTAGCCCTCTCTGATCATAGTTTACAAATTCTTCATCATTGTCTCTGGGAAAATCTGCCTGTCTAAAGCATCCTTGAATTTTAAAAATCCCAAAGTTGTCACTGCTATCCAGATAAACCACACTTTTTTTTCCACTTTTTGATGACTTTAGGCTGTGATCCCACTTCTTGTGCCACTTGTATAGCTCGCAATTAATTGGGCAGCATGGGTTGGAAAAACTTTCAGCTGTGTTGTATTTTTAAAATTTAAAAAATGATTATCACTTTTTTTGCATTTACTCTCTTTCCCTCTCAAAACCCTATTTTCATCCCCAGTTCAATCCTTATCCACAACTCTTGGTTGCTTGAACCACCACTTTATCTCAGTTCCTCCTTTCATTTGAACCTCCAAAAAAATTCTTGGAGTTTAACGTTATGGAATTTACTTCATCAGTGAATATTAATGGCCTCAGTGAAGGATGTCCAATTGCATCTCGAGTCTAAGAGTCAGATTGGACTAATCAGAGGTACCTACCATCTGTTCAATTTTAACTGTCCCTGATTCACATACTTCAAACATACAGTTGGGTAGTCGTATTTCAGCATTAGAAGGAGTTATTTTAGTCCAGTGATCCTCACTTTAAAAAATAAAAAAAAAATCAATACATCCCATACTTCGGGTTCTACAACTTTTATTTATTTTCTCTCCAGTATCTACTCTTTTCTGGATCTGCTTTCCCAACTCACATGGGCAGAGAAGACCAGAACATGACAACTCAACTGCATGAGAAAAGGTTTCCTTATCACCGAAACCATTGGAAAATAAAGGATATTCAGGCCCTTCAAGCTGGCTCCACCATTCAATATTCATAGCTCTGTCTCAGTAATTCTCAATGTTTTTCACCCATTAAGCACCTGAAGTACTCTTTTACTTGTAGCAGGCCACCAATAATGAACCCATTCACCACCAGTAGAGGCAAGTGACTGGTGAGCGCGAGCCCTTTTTGTTTTGTTTTGTTTCAGTGGGAGAATTTTTTGAGAATTAATTTTTATTTGTTCAAATTTACAACTTTTTTTAATATTTGGCCAATATATTTTCTGTACTATGTCTTCACTATGGACCACCTCTGGCAAGTGTGCAGAAAGGGAAATACTACTCTCTCATCAGCATATTCATGCTAACTCCATCCCTGTTAAACCATTTTGTTTGTATATTATGTTTCTTGGGTTTATTCAATTACTTGGTTTTAACTTGCTACCTCAAAAAAGAACTATTTATTCCTACTATTTCCTCTCTTGTCGATCAGTTCTTAGTTCATGCCAATGTGTTCCTTGTGGTTTAGATTTGCACTCTTCCCTACCCTTATATGTTGGACTTTATCAAAGGTATCCAGCAAACAATTAATATAATTTGTCCAAAGTTTTACTGAGCATATGAGTTTCAAAAGTCCCATGTGCCAAATGCACGAGTTGGCTAAAACTAGAGGATTGAAACCTGCTTGAGGTACAACTTAAAAGACCAACCCAACTTGGACTAGCGCAGAGGACTTCACCTTCTCCATGGCTTGCCTGCTGTCTTCCATTATGTAAAATACATTTTCGCACCCAACACAGCCATTTTCTCCATCGGACCCTACCCCAAATTACGATCTTCTTTCTGAAGCCATTTTTACCACAAAGTTTGAATCCTTTGATGCTTACTACCACTTCCTGTGTGATCAATGCTCTCTGCATTGACCCGAGAATCTGAAGGAAATTATCCTAAGTGCAGCAGTTTGGACCTTCCACATGGAAGAATATCTCAAGTCTGGGGCAGTAGATCAAGTTGAGAATTGTTGTGAACCATTGTTCAGGATTCCCTGTTCTAGATGCTCTATAATTTTGAAACCTTTGTCAGTGAATTTTTGCTTTCAATCCCAATCTAAAGTAACCTGTTCTACGATGTTGGTAAGCTTCTGGCTTTGATGTTTGGCAATTCTGTAGCATAACTGAAGACACTGCTGCTATGAAATCTCCATTAGGCAATATTTGTATTTACATACCACTTTTCACAAATTGTGTTTCACAGTAAAAGAATTATTTTTGACTCCACGGATGCAATTTAGTACATGACGTGATCATCGAAGAAATTGGATCAATGGATTTTTTTTGGTTATGTTTGTTAAAGTTTAAACATTGTCAAGATCATCAGGGTAACTGCCTCCAATTCTTCAAACCAAGGCAATTCCCCACTCTGAATTATAGGGAGCATCTTTTATCTTTCCATGAACAGACAGGAGACTACTTAATGAAAGATAATGTGACCTCTTCCTAATGCATCTAAGCAGTTGGCCCATGTTGTGTGTTTAAGTCCTGTAAAGGGGCTTGAACCTATAATCTTCTGAGTCATGCAGAAAAACCCAATTAGAAGATTCAATCAGTTCTGCAGCACGATATGTCTGTTGAGCGTGGGTGCTGCCCACTTGCCTTAGATGTGTATGACATTGATAACGTTAGTGGTGAATGGAGGAGGAATTGCTTTTGCACAAAATCATATCTTAAATTCTTATCAAGCCTGCACAGTGTAGGGAGTTGACTTTTCATTCCAACAGATTCACCATTCTGTTACTTTCAATTACAGGTTGAGTACTCCTTATATGAAATGCATGGGTCCAAAAGTGTTTCTGATTTTTGGATTTTGGAATAATGCATTTAGGGTAACTAAGCAGAATACCTCTATCATCTATTAAACAACAAACAATGGTTGGCTTTCAGTCTCCACCTGTGATGTGTTTTGATCAAAAGGTTACAGCATTTTTTTTTTCAATGTGATAATGTTGCAAGTCATGTTACAGTCAAAAATAGCATTTTATATGGAGATGAATTTCAGATTTCACATGAAAATTATGTTTTGTATTTGACTTGATTCAGAACCATTTTGGCCACTTTCAACAATATCTTTGTACTGCAGAACAGAGAATAAGCAAAAACCACAGTGAGTAATGCACTGATGGTCTGATGGTAACAATGGTTGGTAACAAACTGGCACCAACAAAGTGTTAGAGCCCCACATGGGCAAGTGAGGTCAGGTGTGGAATTTTCCACTTATGGCATCATGTTGGCACTCATAACATAATATAACAATTACAGCACGGAAACAGGCCATTAGGCCCTTCTAGTCCGCACCGAACCAAACACCCCTCTCTAGTCCCACCTCCCTGCACAATGCCCATAACCCTCCTTCTTCTTCTCATCCATATACCTGTCCAACCTTTTCTTAAATAATACAATCGACTCCGCCGCCACTATTTCTCCCGGAAGATCATTCCACACGGCTACCACTCTCTGAATAAAGAAGTTCCCCCTCATGTTACCTCTAAACCTCTGCCCCTTAATTCTTAACTCATGTCCTCTTGTTTTAATCTTTCCTCCTCTTAACGGAAATAGTCTATCCTCATCCACTCTGTCTATCCCTTTCATAATCTTAAATACTTCTATCAAATCCCCTCTCAACCTTCTACGCTCCAAAGAATAAAGACCTAATCTGTCCAATCTCTCCCTATACTCTAGATGCTTAAACCCAGGTAACATTCTGGTAAACCTTCTCTGCACTCTCTCCACTCAAAACGTTTCGGTCTTTGGAGCTTTTTGGATAAGGGATACTCAACCTGTATCTAACTTTAAACTTTACATTTCATCAGAGTGAAAGTACTGTACTTCTTTCAAGTGGAACAGAATAACATTCTTGCCACAGCATCCAGTGATGGCTACATTAAACTATGGAAGCTGAACATTGAAGAGGTAGGCATTCAGCTTATTTTATGAATGTTAAATATGCTCCTGAGTCTTTCCAGAATTTTCTTTTTATATTTTGTATTTCTGTCACTCATCCCACCTGTTATTTATCCCACCTATTGTTGTTCATCCTGCAATACCTACCATTAATTAGATGTTGGAGAGTGTATGCTCATGCACTTTAGTGGAAAAAATAAATGGGCAGACTATTTTCTAAATGGGGAGAAAAATGGAAATACACAGATGCAAAGGGATCTGGGAATCCTTATGGTGAAGAAGACAAATCCAATACTGGCATTCATTTCAAGAGGAATAGAACATAAGAGCAGGGCTATAATGTTGAGGCTTTTTCAGGCAATGGTGAGACTTCACGAAGTATTGTGAGCAGCTTTGGGCTCCTCATTTAAGAAAGGATGTGGTGACATTAGAGAGCATTCAGAGGAGGTTCACAAAGATAATTCTGGGAATGAAAGGATTATCATATGAGGAGTGTCTGACAGCTGTTGGCCTGTCATTGTTAGAATTTTGAGGGTGAGGGGGGAAATCTCATTTAAATATTTTGTGTGCTGAAAGGCATGGACAGAGTAGTTATCGAAAGATTTTTTGTTCCCCCACATTGTAGAGTCGAGGTCAAGAGGTGTTGAAGGGTGTTCGCTTAGAACAGAGATGTGGAGGAATTTCTTTGGACAGAGTTGGTATATCTTGGAATTTGTTGGCACAGGTGGTTGTGGAGACCAAGTCATGGAGTTCATTTTAGGTAGAGACTGATAGGTTCTTGATTAGCCAGGGGATCAAAGGTTATGGGGAGAAGGCCAGGCAGTGGGGCTGAGTGGGAAAATGGTTCATTATTGAATGGTAGGGCAGACTCAGTAGAATGAATATCCAGCTTCTGTTCCTTTCTCTTCTGGTCTTGTGGACTATTTTCTCCAGCAGGATTTCTGATTGCTACGTTCTGCTACACATCATCAGCTGGTTCTGATGAAAAGCCAGAAACTTGAAATCTTAATTTTTTTCTCTCTATTAGAAAGCTTGTTTGACCTGTGGTAGACTTGTATTTCTAGTATTTTTTTGTTCTAATTTAATGGAACAGTACAGCAGAGTACAAGCCCTTTGGCTCACAAAAATTGTGCTGACCTAAATAAACCTATTCCATGATCAATTTAATCCTTCCCTCTCTAGTCTTTACCTTCTATTCTCCACCCCCACAAATTTATTGAATCCATGTGTCTATCGAAATGCCTTTTTATTGTCTCTTTTGTATCAATCTCAACCACAACCCCCAGGAATACATTCCAAGAACCCACCATTGTTTTCTTTTTAAAAAAAAACCTCCTGCTAACATCTCCTCAAAATGTTCCTTCACTCAATTTAAACAGATGTCCTTGGTATTGGCAATTGTCACCTGGAACAGTGGGTGGGGGGTGGAGAGAGAGAGAGGTTGGAGTGTCCTTTATATAGCAAATATAAAACTACATACCCGATGCTATATAAAGGACACTCCATCCTCAACATTCATTGGAGCGACTTCATCACCAACATCGAAGTACTCGAGATGGCAGAGGCCGACAGCATCGAATCCACGCTGCTGAAGATCCAACTGCGCTGGGTAGGTCACGTCTCCAGAATGGAGGACCATCGCCTTCCAAAGATCGTGTTATATGGAGAGCTCTCCACTGGCCACCGAGACAGAGGTGCACCAAAGAAGAGGTACAAGGACTGCCTAAAGAAATCTCTTGGTGCCTGCCACATTGACCACCGCCAGTGGGCTGATATCGCCTCAAACCGTGCATCTTGGCGCCTCACAGTTCGGCGGGCAGCAACCTCCTTGGAAGAAGACCGCAGAGCCCGCCTCACTGACAAAAGACAAAGGAGGAAAAACCCAACCCCAACCAACCAATTTTCCCCTGCAGCCGCTGCAACCGTGTCTGCCTGTCCCGCATCGGACTTGTCAGCCACAAACGAGCCTGCAGCTGACGTGGACATTACCCCTCCGTAAATCTTCGTCCGCGAAGCCAAGCCAAAGAAAAAGAAGAAAAAAAAAGAAAAAGAAAGGACACTGTTTGACCTGCTGAGTTTGTCTACCATTGTGTTTTAACTTTCCTCATAAGATAGGTTCTCCAATTCTGACAGCATCTGGTAAATCTCCTCTGCACCCTCTCTAAAGCTTCCACAAGAACTTTCCAGAATTTAACGAGTTACAAAATTGCCTTGTGGCTCTTGATCTCAATATCTTGACTCATAATATTTGCTTTTCCATTAACCTATATATATATTGCAAACTCTCCACATCACTTGTCAAATCTTGCTTTTCCAGACTTTCTTTGACATTAGTTCAAGATAGAAAACATTGGAAATACTCATTATGTCACACCACATCTGTGGGAAGGGAAACTGAGTTAACATTTGAGATTGAAAGAACTGGGGGAAAATAAACAAAATATTGTTTTGCTGCTGGAGTGTGGGGGAATGTGGGTGTCTCTGATACAGTACAACCTGAGTGACCATTAGCAGTAGATAAGGTTATCATCCAAAATTGTCATAAAACATTCAGAATTACAGCTCTAGTTCATTCTTAAATGATTCCAGTCTCCTACCTCTAGAAACCTATTCCAAGTATGAAGGATAAATTATGGTGATGGCTATATAAACCTGTGACTTCTTGCAGTTGGCTTGAAGTATTTTTCTGGATTTCCAATTTTACTGTTTGTATAAATTTCCTTGTGCAGAATCCATTTTCTGATGTCCTTCATTTCAGTGTTTCCCTTGCCCCATAATTTTATGATTGAGGGCCATTCTTATTACTATTGTTACCCTACTTTCCAAGACATCTGAGGAGATTTGACATGTTGTCGAATGATTTATTGAACCAGTGTACTGATTGGTTGCATCTCAGCCTGGTTGGGTAATTTGAGTGTCCAGGAACACAGAATGCTGCAGAAAGTGGAAAACCTAGCCAAGTCCATCACTAGCACTGACCTCCCATTCATTTAAATCATATATGTGAGATGCTACCTCAAGAAGGCAGCCAACATCATAAAGGACCCCATAAACCTGGTCATAACCTCTTCTCGCTGCCACCTTCAGGTAGAAGGTACAGCAGCTGGAAGTTTGTCAGCTTCACATTCAAGAACAGTTTTTATCCAAAAGCCAGCAGGTTCTTGAACCACCATGCATTACCCTGGCCCTAATCATAAACGAAACACCGAAATGTTGGAGGAACTCAGCTGGCTCGCAGCTTCCATAGGAGGTAAGATGTATTACTAATGTTTTGACCCTAAGCCCTTCCCCTTACATTGAGGAAGGGCTCAGGTCTGAAACGTCAGTGATACATCTTTACCTCCTATGGACTGCAAGACCAGCTGAGTTCACCCAGCATTTCTCTGCTTTGACTTCAATCAGAGCATCTACAGACTTCCATGTTTCTAAGCATAAACAACTCTGGGCAACCAAGATTTGCCTGCACCACTGAAATATTCTTTTTCTTGGACTAGCTGCAAATGTGAATATTTATCTAAATATTACTTGTCCCTTTTTCTGTCTTGGCACTTTATGGTAATTTAATGTATACTTTTCTAGTTGATGTGTCTTGTGTGGCAGCAGCAAGTAACAATCTTGGTGTATCTATGCATGACAGTAAACTCTCATCTTATCTCACACATGGAATCAGAAGCAGTAAGCCACTTTGGCCCTCAGACTAACCCCACCATTAAACAAATTTGTGATGATCTGATCATAACCTCTACTCTACATTCTCCTTTCCCACTCCTCAATTAACCTTGCTTTTCAAGAATTTATTTATATCCAAATATTCAAAGACTCCTCTGTTTCCACTGCCCTTTAGAGCCATAGAGAGATGAAGCATAGAAACAAGGCCATCAACATGCTGGCTCCCTGCTGACCATCAACCACCCATTTATGTCAATCCTATGTTAATCAAAATGTTTATTCTCTCCACATTTCCAACCCCCCTGGATTCTACCTCTCAGCCACACACTTGGGGTGATTTACAGCAGCCAATTAACTTTTGATTAATCTTTGGGATGTGGGTTGGTACTTTTCAAAGCAGTTCATTGATGAATCCATTGAATTTTGAGTCTGTCTGGCCAAATCAAAATTTAGAGATCGCAGTCATAGAAGTCTATTTCAAATCCGCTTCTACTAAGTGAAACAAAATTGTGATGCATATTTAAACCTGAAAGAGAAGGAGTGAAAATCAAGTAATTCTGGATTGAAAGTTGAACAATCAGTAATTCAGGTGTTGTATACAGGACTTTCCTCTCGCATGTTTGAGGAAATAAAGGGGATCAGGAAAGCAATCCGACAGAGGACATAGACAGAATTATTGGTTTCAAGGATCTGGTATGCATCTAGCGATATTTTCTATTTTTATCTCTATCTGTTCACAGATTCAAAGTTCTCCATTACTGCTAAGTGAAGTAAATACTGAAGCCCGACTTACTTGTTTAGCTGTGTGGTTATCAAGTGCAACAAGTGTAACACAAGTAGATGAGGAACAGAACACACAGTGTAAAGGTATGGATGCAAATTTCTACATTTTCCCATCTACTCGCCAAGTACTTCTACTCCTGCAATTCTTGCCACTCAAGCATCCAGTGTTTTAATCACTAACTCATTAGTGTTCACGTTTAGCACAGTGGTTAGTGCAACACTATTACAGTGCCAGCGACCCTGGTTTTTATTCTTCCCATGACTGCATGGGTTTCCTCTGGGTGTTCTGCTTTCCTTCCATGTTCCAGACATACAGGTTTGGTGGGTTAATTAGCCACATGAGTGTATTTGGGCGACACACACTCGTGGGCCGGAAGGATGGCTACTGTGCTCTATCTCTAGATTAAAATTAAACTTAAAATTCAGATAAAATGATTCTGGAGATCTGGAACTGTCAATCATCTTGCTCCCTCTGTTCTCTGTTACGTTGGTCCTTACAATCTGCACTTTTGATCAAACATTGGGTCACGTGTGATTCTTACTACTGTGAAGTCCCTTGGGATGTTTTAACATGTTAAATAACAAGAACAAGGTTGAAGTGGTAATCATGATGACATCCATCTGCAAGCTGATTGTTTCTTGTAGACTGGCCCAGTTGGTACTCCCCTGAATCTTCTGATAAACCTTGGTCGACAGCTCAACTGAGAAAGATGATGCTCATTTCCTGATTATAGGGTATTCCTGTGTCCATAAATATAAACATTGCAGGTGTGTGAGATTTAAAATAACAGAATGGCTGTCATTAGGGAAAAAACTTTTTTTGAAATACCGGATAATGTTAGTGCAGTGTAATCCGTGATGGTAAGATTATGATGTGACGTTAATTTGTTTAGCCTGAATCCATCTGCTGTGTCCAAAAGCCCTTGATGTCAACATGTGTTCTTTCAGAGTCTCACTTTTAAGTTAATTACAAAGGAATGAGGTAGCAGCTAGAACTATTTAAGAGAAGTAAGGTGCATGAGTGGCAGCTTTGGAATAAAGAATAGTTCTAAAATAGAGTATTTAAAGGCATTAAAAGCTAAAACACACCAAGCAGGGTTTGGATTGGATATGTATAAATGCATGAAGCAAAACATATTTGATAGCTGGTAGTCACGTGTATCCAATTGGATTATGAAGCAGTGATAAATAGATTTGGTGTAATTTTTAAAAAATGAAGGGCATCAACTTTGCTGATGTAGACTGAGGAAAAAAATGTGTAACGAGCAAAGAAGAGCAAGAGTTCTAAAAACGATTGTTATGTGTCCAACCCATCAAGGAAAGATCTGCACTGGAAAATAACACGGGGCAAATATGCCACATTTCCAAAAGATTAAACCAGGAAACTCATTACATTTAGATTTGTCGAAGAAAGTGGAAAATCAAGATGGAATTAATCAATAGGGATTTTTTTGGGACAAAAGCTTGCAAACTGCATTTCCCTCATTAAATATGTGTTTAATTATTTTGAACAAAAAAATGTTTGTCCACTTTTCCTAATATCATGGCCAACAATATCAGAACAAAACATAGGAGAATTGAATCTTCAGATGACTTTATTATTTGTTGTGTTGTTTTAAAACTGAATATGGGATTTCAAAGTAAATTGCTTCAGAAGGCAAAATAAATATTTATACAGATAGTTATTAATAGAATCTGTTTTCCATAAATGTCTGATAAAGAAATGAGCACTGATCCTAAATCCAAAGGACTTGACCAAAACTTTCACTGAGTACTAATCCACTGATCTTGAATTCTTCATTATTTTCTTGTTTGTTCTGTTGCAGAAGATACAGCTACCGATAAATGTCGCAAAGGGAAGAAAAATAAAATGAAAACTACTCCCTTGGTTGAAGCTGTTCATCCAGAGACAGAGCACCAAATTTTATGCAAGAGAAAAAAAGTTGTTAAAATAAAGGAGAGTAGAAAGAAAATGAAGCTGTAAAACCAATTAAAATTAATTCTTCCCTTCTGTGTGAAAATAATACACATCCAACTCGATCTATGGATTGATTTTACCTATTTGTATTGGTAAAGAGGATATATGGAGGATATTGATAGTCTCCAAATAAACTGTTTTCTTACAGTTAACCACAAATAAAAACACTTTAATTATTAGATGATTTTCAGTTGGAAATTCTAAATCCATTTGCCAATCACAGAGACAGAACTAATTTCCAGCAGTGATCGGCACATCCTCAGTACAAGACGAATGATGAATGCACCTTTTTATTTATATTGGTGGTTTCTGAACCCATCCCAGTTCATAGCAGCAAGAATATCATCTGCAAAAACACAGCAAAATTCTGGAGGAATTTAGCCAGTCTCATTAGCATCCATAGGAGACAAAGAAACAGTATCTTGTTGACGTTTCAGGTGTGATCCCATCTTCAAGGACTAAATTAAAATCAGGAAATCTCAAAATCGAGACATGCTGGCTGGGGGAGGAGTCTAGACCAACAAAAGGTGTTAATTGGATACAATAACCAGAGGTGAATATTGATTTCTGTCTATGTGAAAGGAAACGGGGAAAAGGGAGAGAGAGCTGGGGGAAGAAATGGAGGGGAGGGGAGGGGGTGGGGCAGTGGTTTAAGAAGTTGATGGTGATGCCATCTGGTTGGAGGGTGCCCAGTCAGAAGATGAGGTGATCTCAGTTTGGCAGTGCACGAGACCATGGACAGACATGTCAGCAAGGGAATAGAATGGGAATTGAAGTGGGTGGCCACTGGGAGATCCACACTATTGCGGTGGAGAGAGCTGAGGTGCTTAACAAATCAATCTCCCAATCTCTGATGTGGAGGAGACCACAACAGGAGCACTGAATGCAGTAGATGACCCCTGCAGATTCACAAGTAAAATGTTGCTTCACTTGGAAGGATTGTTTATGGACCCTGAATGGTATTGATGGAGGAGGTGTAGATGCTAAAACAAAGGAGAGAAGAAGCAAAAGGTGGGCATGATGACGTTTCGGGAGTGGGCTTGCCTGGCTGGAAATTGGTAGTCAGTGGCCTTGAACCATGGTACTGGAGCTGTGAGGCTGGACCGACCATGCCCATGGTGCAGATGTTTTATTTTGCACATTGTGATTCTGTGAAGATTTTGTTATTTCATATTCTTAAAAGTTATTATATTTGGAAATAAGGATATATGCCAATGTTGTAGTGATAATGCCAACAGATGAACTAATGTGGTCAACATAGGGCGCCATTTGGTGGGAGGATTTGTCCTGTAAAAGTTTTCCCAGGCGTACACACCACTAAACCTTGCACGTACTCGAAGTCAGGGACAGATGTTGCTGACCTTTTTGCTCTTTGGAGCAAGGTTCATGGACTGTTATTTATGGGGGTGACTGACCCTTCAAAACTAGTTGAATTTAAAAACTTCGGATGTCGAAAAGGGCCGGAAAGAAAAAAAAAGTTTTTACTCCCCCCCCCCCCCCCCACTCCCTCAACATCTCCAAGTCCAGAGCCCCTCCCCCTCCCGCGCTCCAAGTCCACAGCAGTCAATGACGCTTCCGCGGTTGCTCCTCCTCCTCTTCTGCATCTCAGCCGCATGCGCGCCCTCTCCCCAGTCCGCCCAGCGTCACTTGCGCATGCTCAGACGAATGCGGAGCGCCATGGCGGTGGACTGGTGGGGGTTTGGCTATGCGGCTTTGGTGGCTTCGGGAGGAGTGCTGGGCTATGTCAAAGCCGGTGAGAATTTCAGGGCAGGGGAACTAAGAGATTGCGGCTCGGGTACCGAGAAAAATAAGGTCACATTTCAGTGGGAAGAGAACTCCGTTCTCCCTCGTCTGTGAGTGAGTGAGCTTCCACTTCCCATCGGTGTTTGGGGAGCTCCCCTCCTTCCAGTGTCCCTGCATCAGAGGAAGCTCCCTTCCCATCGGAGCTTCCCTCTCCCAGTGCCCCCTTATCCCCCTATTGTGTCTCCAACATTGTGGGGGCCTCCCCTCTCCCTACTGTTTATTTATCAGGACCCCCTCCACTCCCATGTCTCTGGAGGGAGAGAACACCCATCTCCCTATTGTCAATCACCGAGGGAGCTCCTCTCTTCCCCCCCCCCCCCTCACGTCCCTCTTTGATTGAGCAGCCGCCCCTCTTTGCATTATCCTGTCCTCCAGTGCCCCATTAAGTGAGAGAGGTTTCGTCTCCCTGTTGTTTTTCTCCATTTGTAGTGGGAGAATTCTCTTTTTCCAGCATTGGGCTTCTTTCTGGGAGCTGTCCTCATCCTAGTCCCCTCTCTTTCTGTCATTGAATGAGGAAGCTATCTCTATGTGTGAGGTACTTCAGCTCTATCCATCAGAGAGGGGAGAATAAAACTCCTCTGATGGCGAGTGAGCAAAGTCACTTCCATTCTGCCTCTTTCCAACATTAATTAATGTATATCATGATCACTTTAGATTACAAACATTTTTTGGAGAAGTTGCTCAGGATCTCTTTAATATTTGTAGCATTGTATTATTCTGGTTGATTAATAACTCCTATATTTTAACCTATGTCCATTAATTTAATTGTTGCATATGTTTCTGCCTGTTGTAAAGCTTGTTTTCCTTCTTGTATTGTATAATATCATTTGAAAACAGCATTCTGATGTCTGACCTTAAGTTTTGCAGAGATGTCCCAGAATTAGTACTCTGAGCTATTTTCTGATGACAAGAACTATTTGCTAGCTGGGTATAAGAATTTACACCTCTGCATTGTGCTGTTAAGGCTACTAAAATTGAGATAAAAGTCCACTCTGGATATTTAAGTAGTGGGATGAAGAGCCTGTTTTTGTCACATTCTACTCTCCCAACAAATTAATTTTTTAAAAAAATAGGGTATTCATGAAATAAATCAAACTAGAGTTTAAGGTTAGAGGACTGCTATATACCCCTCATAATTTTGTATACCTCTATCAAATCTCCCCTCATTCTTCGACACTCAAGAATAAAGTCCTAACCTAGTCAACCTTTCCCTATAAACTCAGCTCCTCACGTCCCAGCAATATTCTTATAAATTTTCTCTGCATTCTTTTATCACTCTTATTGATATATTTCCTGCAGTTAGGACACCAAAACAGCACACAATGCTCCAAATTTGGCCTCACAACGTCTTGTGCAACTTTACCCTAACATCCCAACTCCTATACTCAATGTGCCAAAGCTCTCTTTGTATCCCTCTCTACCTGTTATGACACTTTCAAGGAATTGTGTCTGTATTCGGCAATCCCTATGTTTTAACACACTCTGCAATGTCCTGCTTTTTACCCTGTACGTCCTACCCTGGTTTGTCACCTAAATGCAACGTCTTATACTTGTCTGCATTAAATTTCATCTGCCATTTTTCAGCTATGTTTCCAGCTTGTCTAGATCCCATTGCAAGCTTTGAAAGCCATCCCTGCTTCCACTACACCTTCTATCTTAATGTCATCCGCAATTTTACCAATCCAATTTACCACATTATCATCCAGATCATTGATATAGATGACAAATAATATACACCCATCATTGATCCCTGATACACACCACCAGTCACAGGCTTCCAGTCAGAGAGACAGTCATCCTCTATCACTCTCTGGCTTGCACAACGCCAATGATAAATCCAATTTATTACCTTACTCTGAACACCTGGTGATAGATCAATTTCCCATGTGGGATCTTGTTAAAGGCCATACTAATGGCCTATCTTTCATCAACGTTCCTGGTAAGCTCCTTGAAAAACTCTAAAAGATTAGCTAGACATGACAAAGCAACGTTGACTCTTTCTGATCAGTTTTGAATATCCAAGTACTTGTGTATTCAATGTCGTAGAATATCTTCCACTGGTAGCGTTAGATTCACCGATCTACAATTTCCTGAGTCATATTTGGAGCATTTTTAAACAGAACAACCTTAGCTATCCTCACCCGTGGCTAAGGATATTTTAAATAACTCTGCTGGCACCTCTAGAATTTCTGAACTAGCCTCCCTCAAGGTCCAAGAGAACATCTTAGCAGAACCTGAGATTTATTCACCTTTATTTGTGCCAAGGCAGCAAACACCGTCCATGACTTCAGTGCTCTTTTGCCTCGCTTCCATACACTCTGTGTCCTTCTGAATAAATACAAGTGCAAAAATCTATTTAGTATCTCTCTCATCTCTTGGTTGTGTGCATGAATGACTGCTCTGATCTTCAAGAAAATCAATTTTGTCCCTTGCTATCCATTTTCTCTTAATGTACTTGTAGAAGCCCCTAAGGTTTCCATTCAACTTACCTGCCTGAGCAACTTAATGTCTTTTGGCCCTCCTGATTTCCTTGTGTTTTCTTGCACTACTTTGGTACGTTGTTTCCTCCTTGCTGCCTATATCTGCTATATACCTCCCTCTTCTTAACCAAGGTCTCAATATTTCTCAAAAGCCAAGGTTCCTTGTACCTATTAGTCTTGCTTTTAATTTTACAGGAGTATTTTACAGGGCCAGACCTGTCCTTTTCCATAATTGTCTTGAAACTTATGGCATTTTGATCACTGGATCCAAAGTGTGCCCATACACATACTTCCTGTCTCTTTCCCCAATAGGAGATCCAGCATTTCACTCTCTCTTTAGTTGGGACCTGTATATATTGATTAAGGGAACTTTCCTAAACACAGAGCTGTTAAATTGCACACATTCCCTGTTTTTACATAACAAAATACAAGTGTTTCCTTCACATTTGCTGAATGATTAATGTACTTTTGGTTTGCATCAGGTAGTGTGCCTTCCTTAGCAGCTGGCTTGCTGTTTGGGAGTGCAGCGGGTATCGGCGCCTATCAGATCACCCAAAACCCCCAAAACATATGGTTGTCTCTGAGTGAGTATTAATTTTTTTTTTAAGGTATTCAAATGTTGGGCTTGCCTTTTTTTGTGAATGATTTTGCTTTCTGGCTTACACAGGATCAGTTATTTTCATAGTATACTGTACAATTGTAATCAACAACAAATGTTAAATTATGTTTCCATTTTACAGTGCCACTCTGCTTTTAGATGCATTAACAGTTACAACCTGATTTACTTTTCCAATTGAAGAGTACTCCTCAAACTATACGCACTCTGCTGGAGAAACTTAGTGGATCAAGCAACAGCTTGTGGAGTAAAAGAATGGTCAACCTTGCGATCCAGAACCCTTCATCAGACTCCATTTGTACTCAAAGACCAGATGCCTAGTACAGTGTATCTTATTTGTTGGTTTATTGTGTTTCAATGTCATGGTCCTGATAGTTTGGGAGTGACTGTTCCTGTTTTCTTATTCATGGCTAGATACTGAATCAGAACAAGATATGTCAAGGATATAAACAAGAATTGTAGAGCTTTATAAAAGCATAAGGGACATGGAGACAGCAACTGGCCTTGGTCTTTTTCCAAGTAAAGCTAGAGGGCACAGATTTAAGATGAGAGGGGGAAAATTTTAAAATGTTCTGAGGGTCATGTTTTTCACACAGAATGGTGGGTTTGGGGAACAAGCTGGCTGAGAAGTTGCATAATGCAAAACACAATTAAATAGGCACATGGCTGGGAAGGTTTAGATTGCAGGCAAATGGGGTTAGCTTGGTGGGTATGGACATATTGTGACAAAGGACCTGTTTGTGTGCTGTAGAACTACATGCTCCTACAATAACTTGAGGTCATCAAGCCACGGGATTGAGTCCATGATGACAAGCACTGATCCATTGCAGCTTAATAGGAATTTAAACTTTGATAAGAGCCAAAAGATTACTTTAAAATTCTAATAATCTGGCTGCTTTATTGCTGGACAAGCAGATTGTCTGGATGATTGGTGTATTAATAGGTGTAACATCCAATAGGTTTTTAGTTCTTTTAAAAAAAATGTTACATAGTTTTCATAAATTTTCCAGTATATTGGGTGAGTTTAAAGGGAGCCCAGGAAACAGGCTTTTAAACAAAAAGAGTTTAGAGTGTGTGCAGGGGTCAGGGCCCACTAAGTTTAAAGAGTGCAGGAAATGGGGCTCAATTGAGTTTAAATGCGAGGATTGGAAAATCTTCTCGCCCACTTGTGCTGATAAAGCGATGGTTGATCTGTTTAGAATACCTATGATTTTTGACAAGTCTGTTACATGAATTGTTACCCCAGGCAAATATGCATATGGTTTTCTAATCTCTTTTGATAGATGCCTTTTTATTCTCAAGTTGTTTCAGGGGCACTGACTGGAATAATGGGAATGAGATTCTACAATTCAAGGAAGTTCATGCCAGCTGGTTTAGTTGCAGGACTAAGGTAACGGAGATAACAGTGTGTGTATTATTGAGATAAAATGAATTAAGATTGCTGTGGCAGCTACATTTAAAAAAAATATGGGCTGAAAAATGTAGTGAGAGCATAAAGGACAAAGTTCTCACTGTGTTAACAGACAGCTTCCATCCACATCTCTCACCAGTTTCTGCCATCAATTTTGATGCTCTTTCATGACATCTCAATTAAACCTCTGGTTGGGGGGGGGGGGAATCCTCAAACTCCCCTCCTTGTTAGAATAACGTCAGTACTTTCACTTGAGTCGAAGGTCCCATTCCAGGAGCTTGGACCTATCTATGCTGACATTTCAGGCTTGTACTGACAGAGTACTGCAGTGTTTGGAGTCAGGTCATGGGATGAGATATCAACCCCCTGGGACAGAGGTAAAACACTACAGTCAAATGAAGATGAGCAGTATTGAGGTCTCAGGCAATACTCAGTCCTCAATTTAAAAAAACTGAAAAGCATCAAAATGATGAGGTTCTATGGCTTTTTGTAGAACCTTGTACACAACTTGACTGCCACTCATTGGCTGAACGTCACAGAGCTTAGTTGGCTTTAGAGTGCCTTGTGGGTGTCCCAAGACCCTGAAAAGCACAAAAATAAATGCAAGCCTTCCCTTCCCCAAGTCCATTTTATTGGAGGGTTTAGAATCTGTTCAGTCTCACAAGCAGGTGTACAAGTTCCCAGGGTTAAGAACTATGTAGGTGGATCAACATTGTCCGTTCCTGTCATAGTCTTGAAAATAAGAGTTTCCTCCTTTCTATTTAAAATGTCATGCTTTCTCAGTTGTTTACCCCAGCAGAGCACATTGAGAGTGTTTTGTGGAATGCCAGCATAGGGCATAGAACTAAAGAAGCAAGAGTAAGCAAAAACAACACTGAGTCAAACCCAAAGGCTAAATAGATCATCTGCACTGCAATATAAACAAAATACTGAACTAGTTGGTTATGATTTCTTAGCAGCTTTTCATTCAGTGACCTTTGTTTGTGATATTTCTAATTTATACATTCTCCCCCACTGACTAAGATATGGTAGCAGCCAAGTATTTTTATTCCATTTAATTAAAAAGCTCAAACTCTCCGTTTATTGATGGATGACGTTTTGGTAGTGCACTTTGTCGCAATGGTGGCTGTGTTGTTTGTGTAGATGCTTTCTGTGTCCAGCTTCGGGTTGACCGTTTCAATGAAGAGACTGAATTCCATTGTGAGTGGACTTGCTGGAATTACAGTGGGCAAATCTTAGTTTTAATCTCCAGCATTAATCTAGATGGGGCATCAAAGGAGTCAAGGGTTCATCTGACCTTCATACATTTGAAATGGGTGGGGTAAAAAGCATGAGGAACTAGTGGATGACTAAGTTCCTCCATCTGGAGGTGATGGTGCAAATGATGCCAAGTGTATTTGTGTTCCATTGCACCCTGCAATTAGACAAACTAATAAAACTGCAGACTCTGGAATTGGAACCAAAAAATCCAGAAATGCTGGAAGAACTCAGGTGGTGATGCACCATCTGTGGGAGGAGAAACTGGTTAATGTTTTGGGCCAGCAACCCTTCCTCAAAACCAATTTAAAGCTTTACAATTCTGGACTGGGTAACTGCATAGTCAGTCAATTAATAATTTACTGGCAAATCACAATAAATAAGATTAAAACAAGACAATGATTATTAGATTTTTGCCATTGGGTTAGAATACAAAGCCATCTTCAAATAAAAATATTAAGGAACTCATTTTAATACCACAGAAGTGTGTTATCTTTAGGAAGTATGTTTAATAATTATAATATGTTTCTCCCACAGCATTCTGATGCTTGGAAGACTTGGAAAAAGACTGTTGGATAAACCCCATGAACCATGATCCCTTACCTTTTTTAACCAACAAAATTTTGTATAAATGTGGAATCATTGATCAGTTTTGGCCTTTATCGTGTAGTCCCATGAGATGAATTTGAGCCTGAAAGAAATGTAATTTGCTCCAATAAATCACTTGATTCAAATTTGTTTTTGTAGCTCTTGAGTTTGATCTATTAACTTCCATCCAATGTCTATGTAGCATTTTAATAAAAGGTATTTTTAGTCAATTAGTTGCTAAATTCTGAAAAGTACTTTAAGCCAGGTGGAACCAAAATGTAAGTACCCTCAGGTTTTCCAATGACAAAATGGGAGAACGGCAGCAGCATCCATCAAGGGAGGAGAGACCACACATGGGAACATCTGCAGAGCTGGTACCGTTGGAGCAGCAGACGATGTGAAGATCAAGTTAAATAAATCTGGTGTAGTGTATCATAGTTATTGTAGTTTGGTTGTCCTGGATTTTAAGAAAGATGACACCAGGCAAATTATACTTGCTCGAGCAACGTTGCAATATTAGCCGGCTGCACAAGTATTTTCTTTGATTGATTGAGAAATAAGCACCATACCAAAGATAAATAATTAAATTTATGAAATTCAGAGTCACCGCAGAAAACAGGCTATTCGGTCCACTTTCTATGCTAGCCATCAAGCACCCATTTATACTCATTGCATTTTATTTTTCCCACACCCTCATTAAACCTCCTCAGACTCCACGACTCATCTGCACATTGGGGGCAATTGACAGCAGCCATTTGACCTACGTGCCTTTGGGAGGTGAGAGGAAACCGGAGTAGTGGAGAAAATCCACAGGGAGAATCTGCAATCTTCGCATGGACAGGATTAATCCAGAGTCGCTGATATTGCTTCTCTACAGCCTATACAAACAAGCAACTGTTGGTGATGTGAATATAGACTGTCCAGGCATGCTTGACCTGAAAGGAAAAGCCAAATGGTATGCATAGAAAGCACAGAAAGGTTCAGACAAAGAAGACATGATGAAGAAGTACATACAAAAGGTTCAGGAATTAAAAGAAAAACATGGCATTGAATAAAATGATTTTTTTTAAATGGAAGAACACATTCTTTATCATAAATCATATTAGATTTAACTAACTTGTTTCTTTGCCATATGTTGAGATGAAATAATAGTGAAATAAAACTTTACTGGTGGTTTGTTTAATTTTTTACTATGATGAGACAACTCATAATATTTACTAATGTTTACTCATGTCTGTGAATTGAAAACTGTATGACAGTAAACCTAGATAGAAAAATAAAATTATGGCAGAGTTTTAACTAATTAAAAAAAAGAAAAAGCAGCAACTTATTAACTGCTTCTTCAAATTGAATTCAAGTTGAAAGCATTTATGAAATGTAATTCAGGATGAGAATGTTTTGCGTTCAAAATATTTGCATTCATTCCCCTTATTCTAACAGTAAAAGACGCATCATCAGGCAATGGTGGATTAATCAGGATGCTCTTTATCGACCATAGTTTGGAATTTAACACCATCATCACCTCAAAACTCCAAGTCATGGGACTCAACACTTCACTGTATAATTAAATCCAGACCACAATCTGTGAGGATTGGTAAGAACATCTCCACAATTTTCAACACGGGGCTGCGTTCTTAGCCCGCTGCTCTACTCACTTTGCATGTGACCGTGTGGCTCAGTATGACAATCACACCAATTACAAATTTGCCGACAATACCACGGTCGTGGATTATACTTTTTCAAAAAAAGGCGATGAGTCAGCATACAGGAGGGAGATTGAAAACTTGGCTGAAGTGGTGTACTCTATGTTACCAAATCCAGGAAGTTATTGAACTCAGGAAGAGGAAACCAGAGGTATACGGTCCAGTGATCCTTGGGGAATCAGAGGTAAAGGTTCCATTATTATCATGTAATACTATATGTTGAATGTAACATACATGAAATTCTTTGTTGACTGTAAGGAAGACAGAGTCACCACTTTGTCCAGCAGAGGGTGAGCAAATTAAATTCTTGAGAGTCACTATCTCAGAAGATCTTTCCTGGGCCCCACTCTAATGGCTTTGTGAAGAAAGAATGTCAGCGCCCCTACTTAGGAGTTTGTGGTGACTTGGTACGATGTGAGAAACCATAGACATTACAGCACAGAAACAGCCTCTTTGATCATTCTAGTCTCTGCCGAGTTTCACTTAGCTGCATCCACTTCATAGCCATGAATGTCCCTGTCCAAATTCTTAAATGTTAAAATTGACCCTGCATTCACCATTTAAGGGCTGGATGGCTTGGAGTTTGTCAAATTTATTCAGGAAAGTTTTATAAATCAATATATAGAGGTACCAACTAGAGGGAGTGCAATATTGAATCTCCAAAAAGAGAATGGGACAGGATGAGTGACAGAAGTATATATAGTGCAACATTTTGAGTCCAGTGACCATAATGCCATTAGTTTGAAGTTAATTATGAAGAAGGACAGGTCTGGGCCTTGGGTAGAGATTCTCAATTGGAGAAAGACCAATTATGAGAAAATGTAGAATATGTGGATTGGGAAAGTTGTTTTTGGACAAGGATGAGTGAGGTAAGTGGAATACTTTCAAAGGTGAAATTTTGAGAGTAGAGTTTTTATGTTCCTGTAAGGATTAAAGGCAAAGTTAGCAGGCATAGGGAACCTTGGTTTTCAAGGGATATTGGGAATCTGGTTTGGAAGAAGAGGTGTATAGCAGGTATAGGCAAGATGGAACAAATAAGGTAGTTGAGTATAAAAAATGCATGAAAATCACGAAAGCAGGGAAGACATGAGGTTGGTTTGGCAGACAATGTGAAGGAAAATCTCAAGGGTTTTTACAGATATATTAAAAGCAAAAGAATAGTAAGAGAAAATTGATCCCCATGAAGATCAGAGTGGTCGGCTTTGTATAGAGCCAAAGAGATGGAGGAGATCTTAAATGTTTTTTTTTGCATTAGTATTTTCTCAGGAAAGTGAGACAGAGTCAATGGAATTTTAAAAAAAAACAGGTTATGGAACTGACAAGAGGAGGTGCTTGATGTCTTAAAGTGAATAAAGGTTGATAAATCACCAGGTCCTGACAAGATATTCCCTCGGACCTTGAGGGAGACTAGTATTGAAATTGCAGGGACTCTGGTAGAAATATTTAAAATGTCCTTTGCCATGGGTGTGCTGCCAGAAGATTGGAGGGTAGCTTATGTTCTATTGTTCCAAAAAAATTGCTCCAAAAGTAACCCTGAAAATTATAGCCTGACATCAAAAAAAGGTAAATTATTGGATGGTGTTCTAACAGATCAGATATACAAGTATTTGGATAGCCAGGGACTGATCAGGGATAGTCACCATGGCAAATAGTTTTTACGAGGAGGTTACCAGGAAAGTTGATGAAGGAGAGACTAGATGTTGTCTATCATTATGGACCATGGACTGACCTTTTGGACTGTGGACTGTTACTTTACATGATGGATTTCTGTTGACAACTGTGTAACTAAGTGCTGAGTTGCCAAGGTTGAGCTATGCAGATAAGAAGAGAGATATTCTGGCTGGGCTGAAGCAGAGATAGAGAGTTTGGTGGAGAAGCCAGAAGGATATGCAGATATCCCACTCTGTTGAGAACAGTTCTGGCTGACTGAATTTGAGTGTGACATAAAGGTCACTTTGAGTCTGCTACTTAAGGAAATTGTGAAGAAGCTGTGTTAAAGGCACAGGCTTCACAAGGGAGGTGGTTAAAACAAACCAACCTTGAAGAACCGATGAAAGTGCATGGTGAAGAAACCTGCAAAGAATTTATAAGCTTACTGCCAAGCAACATCAATCATAACTCTCTGTCCGATTATACAGAATCCTTTTGTTATCAGTTGGAGAACTGAATTTTGGCACTGAACTTTGAGAGTGAATTCTGTGGACTGTGTTTTTGGACTGACTTACCTGACTGGACTGACCTGAGGTTTTGGGGATTTTTTCCTTCTTTTGTTGTTGACTAATAGGCCCAGACTGAAAAGGTCTGTGGTTTTTTTCTATACACACTTTTTATAAATAATATCTATATAGTTACTATTAGAGGTGTAGAGTGGAGTTAATTTGGGTAAGATATATTGTTAATAATAATAAATATCGAGTTCAAATTTAGCCCTTTTGTATTGTGTCCTCTATTGTTGCTAGTTTGGGGTGTAACACTACATGGACTTTGGCAAGGTCCCATTTGGGAGCTTAGTCAGGAAGTTAAGATGCTCAGCATTCATGATGAAATAGTAAACTGTATTCGACAACGGCTGGCCTGGAGAAGCCAGGGAGTGATGGTAGATGATTGGTTCTCAGACTGATGACCTGTGACAAGTGGTGTACCTCAGAAATCGGTGATAGGTCCATTGTTGTTTGTCATCTATATCAATGATCTGGATGATCATTTGGTAAGTTGGATCAGCAAGTTTGCAGATGACAAAGTTTGAAAGTGTTGTGGATAGCAAAGATTTTCAAAGTTTTCAGAGAGATCTGGACCAACAGGGCATGAAAGCAAGACACTGACACGAGGTGAGTACTTTATTGATAGTAGGCTGGTGTTCCCGCTGGTGTTCACTTTTTCCCGCCGTGCGGCCAGCAGCCCGTGAAGAAGGTCAATTTAGTTGGCATGGTCTTTGCATGATTGCCACATTCGAACACCATCTTGTGTGTTAGGACGCCGAGGGCTGCCACATAAACCCACCACCACCCCAAGAACTGGCAATCCAGGTACTATCTTTGGGCAGCCTGCCTCTGTGGCATGGGGCTGGTGGGTGGATCGTGTCCAAATGTGCTGGTTTAAGGCAGTCAGTAGTAAATGTTAAATTCTTGTTGCCAATGTCCAGCACTCATGTAGCCCCGTTATGCTTGACCAGCCAGTAGGAGCCCTCATATAGCTGCTGTAGCAGCCCCCAGTGCACTCCTCGCTGCTCGAAAACATGCAACTTCTCATGTCCCTGGGGATGAACGTCTTGGGCTGGCTGTGCACTGAGGGCTGTGTCGGAGCCAGGGTGCCCAGTCGTTCTCTCAGTCTCTTGAGTGCTGCTGCTGGTGTTTCGTCCATTTCCCTGGTGGTGGCCAGGAATTCCCCAGGGATGACCAGGGTGCTCCATACACCATTTCTGCTGCCAAGGTGTTGAAGTCCTCCTTGGATGTGGTGCGGATTTCCAGGAGGACCCACAGCAATTCATTAACCCAGTTTGAACCTTTGAGTTGGGCCATTAGTGCTGCTTTGAAATGCCTGTGGAACCTCCAAACCCATTGGCCTGAGCATGGTATGCCATGGTCTGGTAGAGTTGGGTTCTCAGGAGGCTAGGTAAGGCCGCCCAGAGCCCTGAGGTGAATTGTGCACATCTGTCTGATGTCAGGTGCTTCAGGACTCCAAATTGGGCCATCCAAGTATCATTTAGGGCTCTGGTGTAGGCCTCTGTTGACATTTCCACCAGTGGGACTGCCTCCGGCCACCTTGTGAGATGTCCACCATCGCTAACAGATATTGTGCCCCCTGTGACACTGGCAGGGGTCTCACAATGTCTGCATGTGGCTGAATCACCGTTGTACCAGTTCAAATGTTTGGAGGGAGACGTTCCCTCATGTGTGTCTGTACCTTTGACGTCTGGCAGTGCCTGTAAGACCTGCTTGCAGAGGCCATGCTAAATGAACCTGCTGACTACCATCTTGATGATGGTTGTGATGTCGTGCGCCAGGTTGTGTACCGCATTGAACACCAGTCATCTCCATTCTGCTGGGATGATGGGGCGAGGCTTGCTGGTTGAAATGTTGCAAAGGAGGGTCGGTCGCTGAGGCCGATGCAGACATCCTCCAGCTGGAATCCTGTCACTGCTGTCCTGTATGCGGGGATGTCGGGGTCCATCTGTTGTGCCTGGGTCAGGGGTGTGTAATTGATTCCTTGGGATAGAATCTGTATTTCCTGGACAGTTGGCCAGAACAGTTCATTGGCCACCACATTGCTCTTCCTGGTGATGTGCTCTCTATCCGCGGTGAACTCGGATATGTAGAACAGTTGCCTCTGCTTCCTGGCTCACAAAGGATCTGACACTTTATTGAAGGTAAAGGTCAATGGCTTGAGATCTTTGAAGACCTTGAATCGGCTCCCCTCCAGGAAATATCTAAAATGTTAGACCGCTAAGTACAATGCCAGGAGCTCATGGTCAAAAGCACTCTACTTGAGCTCGGGGAGGGGTGGCTAAAGGTGCCTGCTGAAGAAGGCCAAAGGTTGGCATTGCCCCCGATGACCCATTGCTCCTGACCGCTGTGTTGGATGTGTCCACTGTGGCCAGGGCATTGCATTGGCCTGGAAATCTTCTGAAGCTTCCTTGTTCCACTCAACCTCTCTTTGCTTCCCCACCATGACCGTGAATAATGGGCACATGATACAGGCTGCTGCTGGTTTGAAGCGGGGGTAGAAGTTAATCATACCAGCAAACTCCTGGAGGCCTTTTACCGTAAGTGGCTTGAAGAAATGTCTGACGGCCTCAACTTTTTTGGGCAGAGGTGTCGCCCTGTGACTATTGATTTTGTGGCCCAGGAAATTTATTATCTCTTGCCTGAACTGGCACTTGGCTGGGTTGACGGTCATGCCAAACTCACTGAGGCAGGTGGATAGCTGTCTTATGTGGGCCGCGTGTTCTTGGTGGTTGCAGCTGGCTATCAGAAAGTCATCCAAGTAAATGAATGCAAATATGAGATGCTGGCCAACTGTTTCCATCAGCCTCTGGAATGTCTGAGCCACAGTTTTAAGTCTGAAAGTCATCCTTAGGAACTCAAACAAACCGAAGGCTGTGATGATCGCAGTTTTAGCAATGTTTTCCGATGGACCGGTATCTGGTGATAGCCCCTTATGAAGTCAAGGTTAGAGAATATTTATGCCCCCTGTAAGTTTGCAGTGAAGTCCTGTATGTGGGGCATTGGATACCTGTCTGGTGTGGTGGCCTCACTGAGGTGGCGATAATCCCCACACAGTCTCCATTCTCCTGCCGCCTTCGGTATCATATGCAAGGGCGATGCTCAGGGACTGTCGGACTGCTGCACTATTCCAGCACTTCTATCTACCAGAACTCCTCCTTACCAAGGTTGAGTTTCTCGTGGGGGGGGAGGGCAGTGTGCCCTGGTGTGTCGGGGGGGGCCCTTAATGAGGTTGTGGTGCCAAACCCCGTGTTTTGGTTCTGTTGAGGTAAATTGTGGTACCACAATGGAGGGGAATTCTGCCAGGATACATGCAAACTTGTTATCGCCATTGGTGACAGAATGTAGGTGAGGGGTGGGTAGCTTGGCCTCCCCTGGGAGAAGGTTTGAAAAGTCTTGGTGTGCACTAACCACTGCCCTTTTATGTCCACCAACAAACAATGAGCCCTGTGAAAGTCTGCCACCAGTAGTGGTTTTTGCACTGCTGCCAGTGTGAACATCTATGTGAACTGGCTATTCACAAAGTCAAATGGGATGGTGTGGGTGCTGAAAGTTTGGATGTTGGAATTGTTTGCAGCCCTCAGGGCTGGGCCTGGTTTTCCATTATGTGTATAACAAGCTGAGGATGGCAGGACATTGATCTTGGCCCTGATGTCAACTAGGAACCGTCGCCCTGATAGGGAGTCTCACAAGTGGAGAAGACTGTCTTGTAAGCCGACCACCACAGCCACTAGCGACGGTCAGCAGTGGCTATCACCATTGGTGATAGAAACAGTACTGTTCACCGGGGGTGTCCATGCGCCTGTTGGTCATCTGTGGTGATATAGTCATCTGCTGCACTTGAGGCCTTGCATTTTGGTCTACCATGATGCTGGAGTCTCTCTTCATTCCCCAGAGAACGTCTGCTCAAGCTGTGACCTTCCTGGGGTCACTGAAGTCCTCCTTGGTGAGCAGCAGTTGGAGATCCTCCAGTAGTTGCTCCAGGAAGATCTGGTTGAAGAGCAGGCAAGGCTTGTGGCTATCAGTTAACGCTAATGTGTTATTCATGAGAGCGGAAGGGGCCCTGACCCCCAAATTTCAATGTGCAGCAGTCAGGCTGCATGCTCAAGTTTTGAGATCCCAAAAGTGCAGGTTAATAGCTCTTTGATATCTACATATTTGCTCTGATCCGGAGGATGCCAGAAGAAATCAATGACCCTGGTGGCTGTGTTCTGGTCGAGTGAGGAATATGTGGGTTGGCACAATGTCGAGGGCTGAAGGGCCTGTACTGTGCTGTATTGTTCTATGTTCTATACAATCGACCACTCTGATCTTCAAGGGGACCAATTTTATTGCTTACTATTCTCTTCCTCTTAGTAACCCTTAAAATTTTCCTTCACATTGTCGGCCAAAGCAACCTTGTGTCTTAACCTTCCTGATTTCTTTCTTGCATTTTTATAATCCTCAAGTACCCCATTTGCTTCATGTTACCTATTCCTATTATAAACCTCTCTCTTCTTCTGAGCCATAGTGTGTTCTTGCCTTTCCTGTTCTACCTCAGTAGATGAGCCCTCTGGTTGGTCCTGCCTGAGCATAGCTGTGATATTTTCCCTGACAAGCAATGTCACTCCTCCCCCTTTCATTCCCCTGTTCTATCGCATCTGAAACAATGGAAGCCTGGAACATCGAGCTGCCAATCCTGCCCCTCCTGTAACCAAATTTCACTAATGGCCATAATATCATAATTCCACATACCAATCCATACTCTAAGCTTGTCTGCCTTTCTGACAATACTTCCATTGAACTATGACCTGAGAAAATTTCCACTACGTACAACCCTTTGACTTCACAAGATAAAGGAACAAAGAAGGCCATTTGGCCCATCAAATCTGCTCCACCATGAGTGAAACCATTCTCACATCTAGTCCAAAAATCTGGCCTTTTTCCCATAATCCCTTGATACCTTGACTAATTATAGATAACTATCAATTTCCTTCTTAAACTCCTCCAATGATTTGGTCTCCAAAGCTGTACGTGGCAACGAATTCCACAAATCCACAACCATCTAGCTAAAGAAAGTTTTCCTCATCTGTTTTAAATGGGTACCCTCTAATACAAAGACTGTGCCCTCTTGTCCTGGACTCACCCACCACGGGAAGCATCTTATTCACATCTACTCTATCCAATCTATTCAGCATTCAAAATGTTTCTATGAGATCCTCTTTTGATATTCTATCCACCAATGAAAACAGTCCCAGAGCCAATAAATGCTTCTCATCTGTTGCCTTCCAGAAATCATCCTCACAAATCTTCTCTGAACTCTCTCCAACATCAGTACATCCCTTCTAAGGGACCCAAATTTACACACAGTACTCCAAATGAGGTCTCACCAGTGCCCCATAGAGCCTCATCAACACCTCTTTACTCTTGTACACTATTCCTCTTGAAATGAATGCCAACATAGCATTCACTTTCTTTACTGCCAATCCAACCTGATGGCTAACCTTTAGGGCACACATGTCAAACTCTGGCCTGCGGGCCAAATTTGGCCCGCGATATAATTATATTTGGCCCGCAAGGTCATTTCAAAAATGTATTAGAGGTGGTCCGCCCTGCAGCGAGAGCCGATGCTGTTTTTTGGTAATGTCACCCCCACCATCCTCCCCCTTCATTGCACATCCTTCCCCATTGTAACACGAGAAATTGTAACACGAGAAGTCTGTCGATGTCATCAGCCGGCAAGCCGGTTGGAAGGCTCCCCGCACAACCAGTCACTTCTCCCACCTGTCGAGCGGTGTGGCGGATGGGCGAGCGCCTGTGATTTCCTGTCGGTGCGACGGGCATGGCAGGCTGCGCACGGCCCCCGGGCAGCGCGAGCCCCGCGCGACTGGCACCGGACGGCCCTTCCACAGCGCGAGCGCACTTCTCCCGGTCGCCACGGTCTTGCACCTGCGCGGACCCCAGGGACGGCTGGTTCGGCCCTGCATGTGAAGAGAGAGATGGTGGCTGTCCGCAAAGGCTGATCGGCAGCGCGCTGGGCCTGAGTGGGTGGGTAAGCAGGGGTGGGCAGAGGGTGTAGGTGAGGAGTAATGGGCAGGGGAAGTTATGGTGGTGTGAGGGGCAGTTAGAGGGAGGGATGAGTAGAAGGAGGGGTGGATAGGGAAGAGGTAAAAGGGGAGGGGCAGGGCGAGTAGGGGAGGGGTGATTAGAGGGTGAGAGACGGGTAGAGGGAGAAACAGGTTGAGGGGAGAGGCAGTAGAGGGGCGTGTATAGGATGGGGTGGGTAGAGGCAGAGCGAGTGGAGTGAGGGGTGAGTAGAGGTTGGGTAAAGGACTGGTCAGGTAGAGGGATGGTGGGTTGAGGGTGAATAGAGGCCTAGAGCCTGAAGAGTGAGCAGGAAATGCTGAGTCCTGATGCAGGCCAAAATGGACACAGCCTGTGAATGCTGACTACATCTCCACAGGGACCAAATATGTTTCCCTCAGGTCAAGCAAAGGGTGAACTTGAGCTACCTACTCGTGACCTGTAACATTATCCTCCTAAAGTTATATCCTAAAGTTTAACATTACATATGTTGAAATAAGAGAAAACATGCAGATGTGGTTGAAAATTTTCAATAAATATTTAGTTCGGCCCTCGACTTAGTCCAAGTTTTTAATTTTGGCCCTCCGTGAATTTGAGTTTGACACCCTTGCTTTAGGGTGTCCTGCACAAGGACCCCCAAGTCCATTTGCACTTCCGAATTTTAAATTTTCTCCCCATCCAAGTAATAATCTGTCTGTTTATTTCTTCTCCAAAATATACAACCATACATTTCTCAACATTGTATCCCATCTGCCATTTCTTTACCCACTCTCCTAAACTGTCCAAGTCTCTCTGCAACATTTCATTTTCTTCAACACTTCCTGCTCCTCCACCCATCTTGATGTCATCTGCAAATTTAGCCACAAAACCATTTAATCCATAACCTAAATCATCAATATACATTGTAAAAAGAAACGGCCCCAACACTGACTCCTGTGGAACACTCCCAGTAACTGGCAACCAACTAGAACAGGATCCCTTTATTTCCCACCCTTTGCTTTCTGCCTATCAGCCAATGCTCCACCCAATTTAATATTTTTCCTGTAATTCCACGGGCTCTCATCTTATTAAGCTGCCTCTTATGTGGCATTTTATTGAAGGTCTTTTGAAAATCCAAGTACACAACATCCACAGTCTCTCCCTTGTCCATCCTCTATGAAATTACTTCTAAAAATTCCAAGAAGTTAGTCATGCTTGGACTATCATGTCATGCACCTCAAGGTATTTCATAACCTCGTCCTTTAGGATCAACTCCAATAACTTTCCAACTACCAATGTCAGACTAAAAGACCTGCAATTTTCTTTTTTATGCCTCCCTCCGTTCTTAAACAGTGGAACTAGATTTGTGGCCTTCCAGTCATCCAAACCATGCCAGACTTATAACATTGAATGCAATTTTTACATAATCCTTTCCTTCCTCCACTCTCATATCTACTCTGGCACTATGATTCCCATCCTCCTGCAAATCTAGTTTAACCCCACCCAAGAGCAACACCAACAAACCTTCCTGCAAGGATATTAGTCCTCTTCCAGTTCAGATGCAAACCATCCCGTCAGAATAGGCTCACATGTCTTGGAAGAGAGCCCAATGATCCAGAAACCTGAAGACCTCCCTCTTGCACCATGACTTTAACCACGTGTTAAGATGTGTTATCCTCCTAATTCTAACCTCACTAACACGTGACACAGGTAGATCACAACCCTGGAGGTCCTGACCTTCAACTTTGCACCTAATTCCCTGAACTACAGGACCTCATCACTTTTCTTACCTATGTCATTGATCCCCACATGGACTATGACATCTGGCTGCTCATCCTCCTTCCTGCGAATGCTGCTAACTCGATCTGAGATGTGTCCGACTTTGGCATCAGAGGGCAAGATACCATTGGAGATTCTCAATCTCTTCTCTGTTTCCCTAAATATGGAATATCCTATCACTACAGCACGCCTCTTCTCCTCCCTTCCCTTCTTTCCCTCACGACTAAATTCCATGCCACAGATATGATCGCCATGGCTTGTCCCTTGCCCTCCCCCCACAAAAATGGTGTACTGTACTTGTTATGGAGAAGAATGGCTACCTGTTCCTTTCCCTCTTGTGACTGTCACCCAGCTACCTTCCTCCTGCCTCCTAGGTGTGATACAGTCCCTATAACTGTTGCCTATCACACTCTCAGGCACTTGAAAGATCCAGAGTTCATCCAACTCTAGGTCCAATTCCTTAACTCAGTTTGTCAGGAGCTACAACTGGATACACCTCATCAGGGATAGTGCAGGTTTCCCTGACTGTCCCCATTCTACAAAAGGAGCATCCTCTCCCTTTGATGCTGTTCCCACTGTCAATGACTTGAAATAATTTTTTTTAAGATAAATGTAAACCTGCTCTTACCTGTCCTTTCCTGCTGTATCCTTTTTGTTCCTTGAATAAGGTGGCCCTCACATTAATTCTTGCACCACCACCTCAGCCTCTAAGCTTCTTAACCCAAAGTCTTTCCACTCTGACTCAGCCCACTCCAAGGATGACCACTCAACTACACAGTCCCTCACTTTGAATGATGCTTGGATCAGGTTCTTCCTGCTGAGTCTGAGCTCCAACTGCCTGGGTCACCTGACCTTGATTGCCCAATCAGAAGATGACAGTGCTGCCAGAACCGCTGTAGCGGCAGTTATGCCGCAGGTGCAGACCCACGGGGACCAGCCACCCAGTTGACTGCTGTTGGTTCCACACGGGCTTTGAATGGCCCATTGAGGGAGCCAACAGGGGTTTTAGTTGAAATTCCATGACTGCGAGTCTGCACCCAAGATAGTGGCATCTATTAATTGGCAGCAGCCACAAGGTGCTGCAGACTCCGGGGAAGCAGGGGACTGGAGCAGGGCACCAGAGGCTGGAAGGATCACCCCCCCATCTAAGAAGTGGAGGAGACTACCTATGAGGATGGTGACCACAGCGGTGGACTAGTGAGGGGCTCTGCAACTAAGGGACCATGCATGCGGCAGGCTGCTGGCAACTCGAGGCGAGGAACTCTTGGAAGCTATGGGCTGCTGCAGACCACTGATGGGAGTCTCACGCCGAGCTGCGGACTGCTGGAGACTGGCTTGAACTGGCTGGAGGAGTACCAGGTATCAGAACTGGGATGTGAGGAGGTGCTGAGGGTGCTGACCATGTCGGAGGTTCAGATCTGGAGCTTGTGTTGCCATTGGTTTGGACTGGACTCGGTGTGGCTGGAGGGGCTGTGGAAGTGCTGGAGGCAAATCTACGGACACTCTGTGGCTCTGTGGTGGGGGGGGGGGGGGGGATAGACTCTCTTTACTGCATGTCTAACTGTAAAAGGTGCTTAGGCAATTCCTGCCGGTGGTGAATCTGTCTGCCTTGCAGCAGGCAAAAAGAAATTTCATGTAATGTAACACTGTTTTAATTGAATCTTGAATCTTGTTGAGTATGTGTTTTTCAAATCTTCCTCCTCTAATTCCCTGGGTCACCTGATCTTAATTGATCAAAACCCTGGTAAATTTCTACACATTGGTGGAAAGTGTGGCGACTGGCTGCATCACAGTCCCTGAGTGTAAAGCCCTCCAGAAAGTAATGGACACAGCACAGGACATCACAGGTAAAACCCACCCCACTATTGAAAACATCTACAAGGAATGCTGCCGTTGGAGGACAGCAGCATTCATCATAGATCCATATCATCCAGCACATGTTCTCTTCTTGCTGCTGCCATCAGGAAAGAAGTATAGGTGCCACAAGACTTGGACCATCAGGTTTAGGAAAAGCTGCCAACCTTCTACCATCAGACTCAACAACAAATTTGACCTGGGACTCATTTTTTGTCTCTTTTTTACTTTATTGATTTTCTTTTATTCTTTCTGTATTATGCAGTCAGTTTGTTTACATTTCTTTATTTTTATTTACTTGTTTACATGTGTAAGTTGTGTACAGTTTCTTTTGCATTACCAGTAAATGATAATTTTGCCTCATCCACAGAAAAAAGAATCTCAGGGTTGTATGTGATGTCATGAATGTACCCTTGACAATCTGAAATCTGATTTTAAGTGAAAATCAGGGGTAACACATTTTAGGAATTTGGTTGTTACTTGTACATAAATAGAATGGAGCGGAGTTGAAAATCATTGTGTGCATTTGCTGAACTAAGGAAATAGTGCTGAAGAGGGAAATGTAAAAATTGAATATAGATTTAATTAAATTGTGATCTGCTCCCAGCAGAATTCAGGGTCATAAGTTCATGAAAATCAAAGAAACACAGCAGATGCTGAAAATAAAAAATAAAAGACAGGAAATACTCAACAAATCAGGCCACATCAGTGGGAGGAGAAACAGATAACATTTCTGCTCGAAGATTGTTCTGATGAAGTCTTTGACCTGAATCATTAACTGTATCTCTTTCCACAGATGCTGCCTGACCTGCTGTTGCAATTTTTAGGAAAAATAAATTGGATAGATACATGAATAGGATGAGTTTAGAGGGAAATGGGCCTCACAGGCAGGCTGGGACTAATGTGGTTTGGGCATTTTTTGTCAGTGTGAGCAAGATAGGCGGAAGGGCCTGTTATCGCTAGGACTTTATGACATCATGTAGCTGCAGCCCAGTACTGCAGGAATTCAGGGGTTACTGTTTTTTTCTGGATCAGGTGAGAGCTGACAAAAGCCAGCTGTTACTAACCATTTCAAATTGCTTTAAGAAAATTATAGCGGGCCACTAACTTGAACTGCTCTTGTTATTCTGGTGAAGGCTTTTCCACAATGCTGCTCAGGGTGTTCCAGCATTTGGAACCAGACAATAAAGGACAAGGTGATTATACTTTCAAGTCTGGTTGATGTACCTTTGTGCCAGTAGTCCTTGGGTGCTGAGATTTTAGAAGTCGGAAGAGCAGATAACTGCAGTACATTTTGTGGATGGTACACGTGTGTCAGTGTCTACAATGAATGAATAATGGGCTGCCAATCAAGCAGGCTGCTTCTTACCTGGTTGGTGTTAAGCTACTTGAGTCATTGAAACTGTTCTCATTCAGACAAGTGAAAGTAGTCCATCACACACCTAACTTGTAGACACTGGATGGTCTTTGGAGGGAGAGGAGTGAATCCCTTGACCAAATTTTTACCTGCTCATGTAGCCACAGGAGCTCAGGGGCTGATCCAGTTGAGTTTCTCGTTAATGGTGATTTCTTAGGTTATCAACTGGGATTAGCAGAGGGAAAGTCTTAAATCTGGAGATCTCTCAGAACATTGGTGCCATGTGCAAGTGAGCAAAACAATTCAGCATGTTAATGTGTGGTCAAGACATTGCAGTAAGGAGGGCATGAGTTTTCAGTTCTGGGGCAGGAAGGAAACCTTGTACCTTGAGTTGATGTCTGCTGCCTGGAAGGATGTTGCTGTTGTCACAGGGGAGGGCTTTAATTTATCTGGAAGTGAAATAGACTTAAAGGAACAAGGACTAGCGGAATGAGAAAGGGAGTGTGAGCACAGAAATATAGTTCAGAAATGGTTGGGAGCAGCTTTGTGGAAAGGTCAGAAGGGCTTTTAAGTTACCTAAACTTTAGTGGATGCAGCCAATTAAGGCTAGACTCAAGAGGAAGAGGGTTGTGAATGGAATAAACCAGGTTGTTCTAATGAATGCCAGCAGCAGGCACTGAATGGCAGCAATTCTCAGTAACATTGGGAGTGCCTATGGAGGCCCCCAACCCACTGTACAAGCTGTGCTGGCCACTTTCTGATAGCGATTCATCTGAATTTAGCAACCACACACATTGGGAACCTTAATTCTTGGATCCTGTGTTGTTCTTATGGGACTGCTGTCATGTTTTGGGAGGGAGATCAGGATGGCAAATCAGGAAAGGATTTTTGAGATAGTGGAGAGGAGAAGAGCTGCATCAGCAGATAGGGATGTTGTATGTGTATATGTGTGTATATATACATACGAGCACTCAGCATGGGAGTCAATATTGTGAACAGATCATTTTTGGTAAGTGAAACAGCGTTAAGTGTGTTGGAGTCTGCAGTGCATACCTGGCCACCTTGGTATGCAGGCCAGACGAGTGTCAATCAAGTTGCCAAACATTTGGAATCAAAAAACCAGGACGGCTAAAAATAAACAGACACCCCTGAAGATGGAGTTAGATATGGGCAGAGGTGTCCCTAATGCCATTACATGCCTCCCAGTAAAAACAACTGAAATAACTCTAAGATCAGTTACAGGAGATAAAATCAGTGTTTGGAAATATACAGTCCAAGTACAATCCAAACAACAACAACCAAAAACATTCTCACTTTACGTCGTAGATACCCAGGGACCAGCACTTTTCTGAAGAAAGTGGCTACAACACATTCCCCTAGATGGGCTGGAAATACATGTGAAGGCATTGGTGGCAGACAGGTACCTTTATAAGCACCGTCAAAGCATATTACCAGCCAGAGATAAATAGGGAGATCAGCATTTCCCCTATAAAAAAAGATAACAACCTAAAAATATACTGGTTTAGGTGGGAGATCAGAATATCTTGTTTGGGGGGCAATGCCCATGAATGCCACCCCCTTGGCAATGACCATGTTGCCAGCATTAACCTCCCAAAGGAGAACAACATTTTCTTATCCAAAGAAAGTTCAACCCTTATTAATTTTATTTATGCTCTATCATCTGATTTCTGAAAAGAACCATTGCAAAAGAAAGAGAAGTGTGAAAGTTGTAGAGCTATGGGGAATATTAATAAAACCTTGCTCATTCACATTCTATGAAAATCTTCGTAATTCATCAATCAGACTGTCAGAACTTTCTCACTAACACTGTGGTTTTTTTAAAGAAATCAGCCAAGTGTTTAATTCATAGGCCATTTTTGTGCATTTATTTTAAACATTGTGGCGCTGATGTCAGTGGCAGCCCTAGGGCGCGACTTTACCTAGATACGCCACTGGTTGGACCCCACACTAATGTTGTGTCTCTGAGGCCCCACCCCTGCTCTGCAGTGGGTCTGCACCAGTGGCAGTGCTGCCATTTTTTTTCATTATGGGGGGTTGGGATCCTTTGTTGAGACTAAGGTGGGACAGGGGGGTGAAAAGCATAAATTTTGGGGAGGAGCTGAGTTCATAGGAGAATTTGCAATAAGAGTATTAAACTGGGGAAAGAACTGCTGGTGCTGGTATCTTGAGAACTCAAAAACAGGCCCTTTGACCCATCTATTGCAGTGTCCATTTTGCCTTTCTACTCTAACTGCATTAGGCCTATATCTATGGCTTGCTGTATGTCTCTTAAACAGTGGTTGTATTCAATTTCTCCTCCTCTGGCTGAGATGTTGTGTAAAAAGCTTTCTCCTTGGATTCCCCCCCCACCCCCCCCCCCCCCACCTCCCTTTAAGACTCCTTCCTCTCATTTTGAACATTTGGCCAGAGGTTTTTGATGGTCTTACCATGACAAAAAAGGTCCTGAGTACTGACTTTATGTTTCTTATAATTTTACATAACTCTGTCAGGTTACCCCATCAGCCTCCTTCACTCCAGGGAAAACAAGCTCAGTATATCCAATCTCTACATAATTAATGTCCAATCCAGGCAATGTACTGGTTAATCTCCTCTACAGCCTCTCCAGTGCAATCAAATCTTCCCTCTGTGGCGAATGGAACCACACAGAATACTCCAAGTGTGTTTTTTGTAAAGTTGCAACATTGCAATTTTTATATTCTATTACCCAATCTATGAAAAGTATATCATATGACTTCTTGACGATCCTATCAGGTAAACATAATTTTCCTGGTTGATATTTTATTTAAATTGAATTATAAAGGGAACAACAGCATTGTATTATGATCTAATTTCTGCTGTTATATTTTTGCTTCATTTTTAATGAAGTAGCATATGCTACTAACTCATTTTAAACATCTGAAATGAGATATTAACTGTAACTCTTCATCTTTCCCCATTTCTATTCCCATAAAAGTAATTAAGCTAGAATAGTGTAATGTTTCCAAATCAGAATTTATTGTCATGAACATGTCACCAAATTCATTGTTTGGCTGAAGCATCAGAGTGCAAACATTTATATTGCTGCAGCTGCGTACTTACCTGGGCCTGGCGTCCAGAATTATTCATTCAGAGTGACATATGCAGGAATTAAAGCGCATGTGCAAGCCAGCCACTGTTGGTAATGTGTAGCCGGCTTCCATTGGTAATACGTACACATAGATCAGAGTGACGGGTTACGATGACACATGTGTGGGAGAACCAATAGGCAGGCAAGGGGGTGGTGCAAGGGGCGTGCCTGGGAATAGAAGAGGAGACTGTTGGGAACCGTTGAGAACATTTGGAGTGCAAAATAAAAGGAAGGCAGATGCCAATTTTATTGCTGTTAAAACTCATGTTTTTTTTAAATTGTGGATATAATATTTAAACTACAGTCATTACAATATAAACCAACATACAAAATAAATAAAATTAGTGCAAAAAAAAAGAAAAAGTCGAAGTAAGGCAGTGTCTGTGGTTCATTGTTCATTCAAGAATCTGATGTCAGAGGGGAAGAAGCTGTTCTTGTGCCGTTGAGTGCTCGTCTTCAAGCTCATGTACCATTTTCCCGATGATATCAGAGTATAGCGGGCATGGCTTGGGTGGTGGTGATCCTTGAGGATAGAAGCTGCTTTCTTAAGATACCACCTCTTGTAGATGTCCTCGATGGAGTGAAGTCTTGTGCCTGTGATGTTGTAGGCCGAGTTAGCTACCTTCTGGAGTTTATTCTTGTCCTGAGCATGGACCCCTCCATACCAGACAGTGATGCAACCAGCCAGAATGCTCTCCACGGTACACCTGTTGAAGTTTCTGAGAATCTTTGGTGACCTACCGAATCTCCTCAAACTCCTCACAAAGTATAGCTGAGGTGAGCCTTCTTCGTGACGGAAATGCTGACACCCAGGAATTTGAAGTTCTTGACCCTCTCCACAGCTGACCTCTCAATGAGGACTGGTTCATGTTTTCCTGGTTTCCTCAGGAGAGGAAAGGTTGTATCAGTACTAGAGTTCTAACCAATTTGCCTTCCATCCCATCAGAGATCGACCCTTTTCTTTTTCTCTGACTCTTTTCCTGACTCTGTACTTAAAAATATTTGCATCTCTAAATTTGTCCCAGTTGCAATGTAGGAAAGAATTTCTCAATTTTTTTTTCAACCTGTAATCCAAAATATTAACTATGCCTTTCATCTATGATAGCTGAGCATTTTTCATTCTTCACCCCAAAGATTGCTCCCTTAACAATGAGTGTTGTTCATTTGCCTTCTGCAACTAATACACTTTTGAATTAATACAGTGCATCATATGAAATGGAAGTCTTTGGGTTTAGACCTAATTTATTCTAACATTTCTTTTATCCCCACCATAGGTGAAAAAGACTATTTGATCAATAGTTTTTATGAAAAAATGGTAAATGCTTTATTACAAACAGATTATTGAAAGAATGCAAAGAAGCATTTTAAATACACAACAGGATTTTATGAAACTGATTCTGTTGCCATGACACAAATTTTAAAATGTTACTGTTTCAAATGTAAGGATTCATTTGAAAGGATCAGTAGTTCTTCTGGTGCCAATAATCATCATGTCCAAGCAAGAACTACCGATCCTAATATCACATGAACTGCAGGTTACATTCCATTTCATGTTAAGCCAAGAAGATTCCTGATGTGTTCATATTTACAAGGCACATGAAGTATCTGCATATGAAAATAAATAGCTTCTCTACAGTCATTAAAATTGTTGAAAATATTAAAACTTATACCAGGAAAGTTGCAGAAAATCTACAGCTGCTATTCATATCCATAATCCTTAAAGTATCAACACCTTGCATCTTGAACTATGATGATCCACTTATTCCAAATTTGAAAATAATCCCATCAGTTATCAAACAAGAAATAAGATCAACTTTGAAGTAAATGCTTATGCACTGGATTTAGTTGATAATCATTGAGCCGAACTCTTAAGTGAGAAACTTCTCATTCAGACTGATCAGTGCTCTGATGGTAATGGCTATCTGTGGCCACCATATTTAGTTGCCCAGTCAGTTCTTCCGTGTACTGGATGAATGGGTGGTGGGTAGGCCAGACGTTCTGCAGAATGTTTTTTGGCTTGGTTGTAGCTAAAGCCTGGGATCTGGGATTGGGTTGGTTTGGTTTTCCATGCATCATGGTCTTTGGAGAAAAGAAAGTTTTAGTTAATGTTTCGATTTCATTTACATGCATGGAAATGATCATTGGCTTCAGGAGAAGGGGTAGAAACCACTTCTCCATCCACATCAACAGTGCTGAAGTGGGAAGAGTAGATAGGTCAGGTCATCTCCAATGACCTGACCTGGGACAAGAACATTGACATGTCAGAAAAGAAAGCACACCAATGCACTTATTGTCTTAGAAAACTAAGGACGTTTAGCATGTTCCCCTTTTTCCTCAACAACTCCTAAAGGTGAACCATCAACAGCATACTTGCTGGATGCATCACAACATGGTATGGGGGTGCTCTGTTCAAGATCAGAAGCAGAAAATTCTAAAGAAAGCAATGAATGCTGCTGAGAGCATAACACAATTTTTTCTTCCCTCCAAAGACTCTATCTACATTTCCTGATACTTATGAAAGGCAACTAACATGTTGAAGGACTCTCACACTCTGGACACACTCTCTTCTCCATCCTTCCATCAGGGAAGTGGGAAATTGGGCACCAACAAACTAGATGTGGGTCTTGGCTGGTAGTGGCTCTTCAGCTCAGGCTGAGGCATTTGCTAAACTTGCTTTAGATTAAACCTGCTCCAAACACACCAGTTTCACTTGGAGCAAGATTGTAGCTTTTTGTAAAGAATCTACTTGAATTAGATTAAACATTTTAAAACTGATTTTTAATGTGCAAATTATTTTTCTCTTTGAAAGCTCCAAAAGCTTTTTAAAGCTTTTAAAATGGCCCAAGTGTTATGAATGGTCGTGGATCTCAGTGAATTGACAGCATCGTAGGTGTGGGCAAGGGTCTGCAGGGTGGGTCATTTGCAATTGGAAGTAGTGACATAAGGATGATGGCTGAACACATATACTGTACGTACTTACTTACTTACCTCCCTATCCCAGTGAAGACAGTTCACTATGTACCTGGATTTCCAACCTACTTCATTGATGAGTAAAAATCCTGTCCTATTAGTTGTTCTTCTGTATAGCCTGCTGAACATTTTCTCATTGGTACATTTGCTATCTGCTACTTTGGGTCCAAATGAGCACTGATTTTTAACCCACCCCACTGCAGCATCAATGTCATTTTTGATAAGGTATTTCATGTTCCAACTCCACCCCCTTGCCCTCCACTTATAAACTTTCTTTGCTTCTACAACAATAATGAACTCGGATTTGTACTTCCTCGTGACCACTTTACTATTGAAGAACCAATTCTTCAGTTTTTGTCATCTTATTATTTATATAATTTTGGAATCATTATTTTCCCCACAACCACTGCTGATTGTTTAATGTGTTCACAAAGCTCAATTTTATTTTAAGCTAGAATAAATATCTGCTAAGTACATGGTGAAGGAAGAGAAAATAGATACTTACAGCTAGAAGGTCCTCCAAAAGCAAACTGAACTCTTTGACCTGCTGATCCAACTTCCTTTTTAAAAAAGGATGGAATATAACCACCAGTCATACTGTCGGAACCAAATGCTCCCAGATTTCCTGTAACAATAACATATTGCCTCATACTGAATTATTAATAACATCATACCACAGTTCATTCTGGAGACTTAATTTTATGTGATGTTAAATTTTGTTAAGGTAATGTTGAGAATTCAACTGCACAGCAACATTGCATACTATATACTTTTTGATTAATGTATGGTCTCTTTTGTTTCTCTTTCTCTTATTGTTGTGAGTGCCAGGCAATGCTCATGGCAACTCTCTGCCTACGGCAAACAAAAGTTGAAGGATATCATGCACGTTACATCTTTATGTATTATTAAGTGATGTAGGCATGTCTGCAAGACCAGTAATCATTCAGGAGTAATCAAAGAGCAAAACACTGCTGATGTTGAAAATGCTCAGTATTCAGCAGATCCAGCAGCATCTGTGCAGAAAGAAGCACAGTTCATCTTTTCACGTAGTGACCTTTCTTCAGAACCATCTCTGAACGAAAGCCTATTGACCTGAAAGGTCTTTCCACTGATGCTGCTTGACCTGTGTGTTTCCAGCATTTTTGTTTTGTTTTATTTGAGAAATAATTCAGCGTTCATACATGCCCATCTGGCTTTAAAGATGATCCGCCACCTTGAACAATTGTAGTCCACTGGTGAAACTGGTGAAAGATTTTTAACCAGGGACAACAAACAGCAATAACACATTAAAGTCAAGGCAGGTTCATAATTTAGAGGTGGTTACATGTTGTTCTTGCGCTGTAATTTTGGGAGGCCTTTCAAAACGGTCTTATCAAATTGCTACAATGCAGTTTATTCAAGGAAGACGAGGCTGTCCACAGATTCCTAGCTACCTGAAATGTGGCTGGATAAGACAGTGAAGAAGGTATTTAGATTGCTTGCCTTCATAGGCAGGGGTGCTGAGTTTAACAGTTGGGATATTGGTTTGCAACTGTGTAAGCTATTGGTTAGGTCACATTTAGAATACTATATGCAGGGCCTGTCACTCTATGGATGAGGTCACACTGGAAAGAGTGCAGTAGAGCTGGGAATTGTATTCTGTGGCTTAAGTTTGGTCGAAGGTCATTCAATCGCAATTTTCAAAGGAACAGGATAAATACTTGAAGAATGAAAAAGATTTCCTTGTATCATCGTACAAATGCCAATAGTGATGCAATCCCAATTCATGAACAACTACCCTACTTACTTTCATTAATTCTACCATTGAAAGTTCCTCCACCAATAATTCCCAGTGCTTTGCTGTGCTCTTTAATGCTTCCTACTCCTGATGAGTTCTTAGGATGTATCCCTGAAAAAGAGTTGAGAAGTTCAAATCAAATTGCTCAGTGTAACCTGGTCCAAGTTTAAAAAAAATTTTGATAACAGCAATCTGACTGAAATGATTTAAGGGTTGAATACATGTTGAATTTAGTTTGTGAAAAATCAATGGGATTAATATCTTTCTTTCTTTGGCTTGGCTTCGCGGACGAAGATTTATGGAGGGGGTAAAAAGTCCACGTCAGCTGCAGGCTCGTTTGTGGCTGACCAGTCCGATGCGGGACAGGCAGACACGATTGCAGCGGTTGCAAGGGAAAATTGGTTGGTTGGGGTTGGGTGTTGGGTTTTTCCTCCTTTGCCTTTTGTCAGTGAGGTAGGCTCTGCGGTCTTCTTCAAAGGAGGCTGCTGCCCGCCAAACTGTGAGGCGCCAAGATGCACGGTTTGAGGCGTTATCAGCCCACTGGCGGTGGTCAATGTGGCAGGCACCAAGAGATTTCTTTAGGCAGTCCTTGTACCTTTTCTTTGGTGCACCTCTGTCACGGTGGCCAGTGGAGAGCTCGCCATATAATACGATCTTGGGAAGGCGATGGTCCTCCATTCTGGAGACGTGACCCATCCAGCGCAGCTGGATCTTCAGCAGCGTGGACTCGATGCTGTCGACCTCTGCCATCTCGAGTACCTCGACGTTAGGGGTGTGAGCGCTCCAATGGATGTTGAGGATGGAGCGGAGACAACGCTGGTGGAAGCGTTCTAGGAGCCGTAGGTGGTGCCGGTAGAGGACCCATGATTCGGAGCCGAACAGGAGTGTGGGTATGACAACGGCTCTGTATACGCTTATCTTTGTGAGGTTTTTCAGTTGGTTGTTTTTCCAGACTCTTTTGTGTAGTCTTCCAAAGGCGCTATTTGCCTTGGCGAGTCTGTTGTCTATCTCATTGTCGATCCTTGCATCTGATGAAATGGTGCAGCCGAGATAGGTAAACTGGTTGACCGTTTTGAGTTTTGTGTGCCCGATGGAGATGTGGGGGGGCTGGTAGTCATGGTGGGGAGCTGGCTGATGGAGGACCTCAGTTTTCTTCAGGCTGACTTCCAGGCCAAACATTTTGGCAGTTTCCGCAAAGCAGGACGTCAAGCGCTGAAGAGCTGGCTCTGAATGGGCAACTAAAGCGGCATCATCTGCAAAGAGTAGTTCACGGACAAGTTTCTCTTGTGTCTTGGTGTGAGCTTGCAGGCGCCTCAGATTGAAGAGACTGCCATCCGTGCGGTACCGGATGTAAACAGCGTCTTCATTGTTGGGGTCTTTCATGGCTTGGTTCAGCATCATGCTGAAGAAGATTGAAAAGAGGGTTGGTGCGAGAACACAGCCTTGCTTCACGCCATTGTTAATGGAGAAGGGTTCAGAGAGCTCATTGCTGTATCTGACCCGACCTTGTTGGTTTTCGTGCAGTTGGATAATCATGTTGAGGAACTTTGGGGGACATCCGATGCGCTCTAGTATTTGCCAAAGCCCTTTCCTGCTCACGGTGTCGAAGGCTTTGGTGAGGTCAACAAAGGTGATGTAGAGTCCTTTGTTTTGTTCTCTGCACTTTTCTTGGAGCTGTCTGAGGGCAAAGACCATGTCAGTGGTTCCTCTGTTTGCGCGAAAGCCGCACTGTGATTCTGGGAGAATATTCTCGGCGACACTAGGTATTATTCTATTTAGTAGAATCCTAGCGAAGATTTTGCCTGCAATGGAGAGCAACGTGATTCCCCTGTAGTTTGAGCAGTCTGATTTCTCGCCTATGTTTTTGTACAGGGTGATGATGGTGGCATCACGAAGATCCTGAGGCAGTTTACCTTGGTCCCAACAAAGCTTGAAAAACTCATGCAGTTTGGCATGCAGAGTTTTGCCGCCAGCCTTCCAGACTTCTGGGGGGATTCCATCCATACCTGCTGCTTTGCCACTTTTCAGTTGTTCGATTGCCTTATATGTCTCATCCAGGGTGGGAACCTCATCCAGCTCTAGCCTTAGGGGCTGTTGAGGGAGCTGGAGCAGGGCGGAATCTTGGACTGAGCGGTTGGTACTGAAAAGAGATTGGAAGTGTTCTGACCATCGGTTGAGGATGGAGATCTTGTCGCTGAGGAGGACTTTGCCCTCTGAGCTGCGCAGCGGGCTTTGGACTTGGGGTGAGGGGCCGTACACAGCCTTTAGAGCCTCGTAGAAACCCCTGAAGTCGCCAATGTCCGCGCTGAGCTGTGTTCGTTTGGCGAGGCTAGTCCACCACTCATTTTGGATCTCCCGGAGTTTGCGCTGAAGATGGCTGCATGCGCGACGGAAGGCTTGTTTCTTCTCTGGACAGGACGGCTTTGTAAGGTGAGCCTGGTGGGCAGCTCGCTTCTTTGCCAGCAGCTCCTGGATTTCCTGGCTGTTTTCGTCAAACCAGTCCTTGTTTTTCCTGGAGGAGAAGCCCAGTACCTCTTCAGTGGATTGCAGTATGGTAGTCTTCAACTGATCCCAGAGGGTTTCAGGGGACGGGTCCGTGAGGCGGGTTGCAACGTCGAGCTTTGCTTTGAGGTTTGCCTGGAAGTTTCCTCTCGCTTCGTCTGACTGCAGTTTTCCAACATTGAACCTCTTTCTGGGGGCTTTATTGTTCCTGGGCTTTGGCTTGAAGTGAAGGTTGAGCTTGCAGCGAACCAGCCGGTGGTCAGTGTGGCATTCCGCGCTAGGCATGACCCTGGTGTGGAGCACATCTTGTTTGTCACTTTCTCGCACCAGGATGTAGTCCAGGAGGTGCCAGTGTTTGGATCGGGGATGCATCCAGGTGGTCTTAAGGCTGTCCCTCTGCTGAAAAAGGGTGTTTGTAATGACAAGCCGCTGTTCTGCGCAGAGCTCCAACAGGAGGCGCCCATTGTCGTTGCACTTGCCGACGCCATGCTTGCCCAGGATTCCTGGCCAGGTTTCTGAGTCTTTGCCGACACGAGCGTTGAAGTCGCCCAGGATGACAACCTTGTCGGCTGTAGGGGTACGTTGGATGAGGTTGCGCAGGTCGGTGTAGAACTTGTTCTTTTCTGCTGGTTCCGCCTGGAGGGTTGGAGCATAGACACTGATGAGGGTGATGTGACGCTTGTTTTGAAGTGGGAGACGCATGGACATGATTCGGTCCGAGAGGCCTGTCGGAAGGTTTTCGAGTTTGGAGGCAATGAAGCTCTTGACCATGAAGCCTACACCAGATAGGCGTCGTTCATCCGAAGGCTTGCCAGACCAGTAGAGTGTGTAGCCCGCGCCGCGTTCTTGGAGGCTGCCTACATCTGCCAGGCGGACTTCACTGAGAGCGGCTATGTCGATGTCAAGTCTGAGGAGTTCATGTGCAATGAGGGCAGACCGACGTTCAGGTCGATGGCTGTCAGTCTTGTCTAGCATGGTTCTGATGTTCCAGCATGCTAGCTTGAGTTTGTGAGCATCTTTTGAGGGGGAGGACGTGGAGGGGGAGGACGTGGAGGGGGAGGATGTGGAGGGGGAGGACGTTGAGGGGGAGGACGTGGACCTGTCCTCGGGCCTGCGCAAAGGAGCTTTTAGGTGGAGTGCAGTGCGCGCAGTACTGGCCCCACCCTTTACACCCATGGTTCGTGTGCCGTGGCCAAGCAAGCTGGGACGTGGCAGCGAGGTCCTTGGGTCGTAGGTTTTATATCGGAGTGGCCTTCTCCTATGCAGGTTTATTACCCGGGCTGGAGGGATTAATATAGGATTAGAGCAATTGGATGTTTGATGGATGGTACATACTCATTTGGCCAAAGGGTCTGTTTCTGTGCAGAGAAGTTAATGAAAAGACAACAAAACATTGTTCTCTTTCAAGAAATCCATGCTTCATCTGATTATTCCAAGTTGTGGTGGTACACCACCAGCCTACTGCAGGGGGCAACATCTGTACCTGCAGGAGTGTACTGCCGGACTACTGCAGGGGGAAACCTCTGTACCTCTGTACCAGTGTACCGCTGGACTACTGCAGGGGGAAACCACTGTCCCTGCAGGAGTGTAAGGGGACAGGACAACACCTGGCCGGCTGTCAATTAGTCAGCCTGAAGGGATCAAGCCGCACCCGGGCAGGTGTCAATCACCCTCCGGGATATACGCCCGCGCCAGCCTCCCAAAGCTCACTCAGAGTTACTGCAGCTACAGCCAGCCTGGCTCTGTGGAAGTCTTTGTGGATTAAAGCCTGTTATACAGTCTTTACCTTGTGGGTGTCTGGTTCTGGCTAACAGCGCACCACAAAATTAATCCGCAAAATTTTCCCACAGCTGCCATGGAAAAACTCTTGCGCGCAGGGAGCCTCTAAGTCAAGCCACGCCACCCGGAAACCCAGACACGCTTCGAGATCTGGCAGCATGCGGTCAAGGCAATAATCGAGGTGTACGAAGGCGGCATCCTGGACTCAGATCTGAAGAGGCTGGGTCCCCACACCTTCCAGGCAACTAAAGGCTGCTCCATGTACGAGAGAGCAATGGACACTCTCAAGAACTTGTACAAGCCCCCCATGAATGCTGTCTGTGCAAGGTACCTCCTCAACACCCGAGCCCAGCAACCTGGGAAGACGGCTGAGTCTTACCTGAGACACCTGTGAGAGTTGGCCCAACTGTGTCTGGCTGAACCCAGGATAGGCGCAGAGGAGGTCGAGAGGCTGATCCGGGACACCTTCGTCCGAGGGCTACGCTCAAGGGCCATCCGGCAGAAGCTGCTGGAAGACAATATCTACGCCCTAACCAAGACAGTGGAAGTAGTCCAAACCCTGGAAGCGGCAGCCGTGCAAATCAAAAACTTTGATTCCAGGTTCCCCTCGCTCCCTCATGGCCCTCTCATACTGCAGCTGCAGCCCCAGACTGAGCTGGGGAGGAAAACGTCGCTGCAGCAGGCAGACGGCGCCCCTATAAGTACTGTGGGTCAGACCGATAATCACGCCAAAACTGCTCGGCTAGGAACTAGTACTGTTGTCGATGTGGCAAGAAAGGCCTCTTCGCTAAAGTGTGCCTCTCAAAACCAGCCGGCAGCTCAGCTGCCCTCTATGACCTCCCCACCTCCCCCGCGGACCCCTCTACGTGTGCGTGCCGGGCGGCGCCATTGTCCCCGCTACAACTTCCGACTTCGATGGTGCAGCATCTGGCCCCGCCAGCAACGGTCGCAGCCTGTGCCCCAAGCACCTGGACCAGCCCTCGCCAGCACCGCTCGCCAAGAACTACAGCGATGTCACTTTCGGTTCACAGTGTGACGTCACATCTGGCTGATGTAATGACATCACTGCCATCAGCCACGACAGGAAGGAGGTCAGCCACACAGCAGATCCCCACGAGCCACCGCCATCTTGGGCCAGGCAGCGGCTGACACGGAGGGCTCCCAATGATGATGAGAACGACGTGGCCAACATGGGCGACGATCAGGCCACCATACCGATGCTCCCCACGCATCCGGACGCCATAAATCATTACGCACAACCAGAGAACGACAACTCCGACTCTGAGATGGTTCTGCCACCACTACGCTGACCAGGGACATCCCTCACTACCTCGGGCGCTCTATGATGGACATGCAAGTCAACGTGCAGGTAACAAAGTGCCTGTTGGACAGTGGTAGCTCCGAGAGCTTCATTCACCTGAGTGTGGCCCACTCCCTGAGATTAAAAGTCCACCCCACCACTTGCTCGATCGCCCTCGCTGCCAAGGATAAGACTGTTGGTACCCTCAGGCGCTGCTCAGCCGATATAACTGTGGGATGGGAGACTTACACAGAATTCAGGCTCCTGGTCATGCCCAAACTCTGTGCCCCAGTCCTCCTGGGCCTAGATTTCCAGCGCCACCTGCAGAGTGTCACCCTTGCCTTTGGGGGGCCCCAACCTCCACTCACGTTGCACAGCATGTCAACCTACCAGCCCTAGCCAACCTGCGGCCTCTCCACACTGCGCATCACCCCACTGGCGCTCTTCCCACATCTTGAGCTAGGCTCCAAGCCGATCGCCGCCAGAAGTAGGCGCTATTGTGCCGCAGACAGAGATTTCATCAAGGTGGAGGTGCAGCAACTCCTGGCGGAAGGTGTCATAGAGCCCAGAAACAGCCCTTGGAGAGCCCAAGTCCTGGTGGTCAAAGCTGAGGATGGTCGTGGATTACAGCCAGACCATTAACCGTTACACCCAGCTGGACGCCTACCCCCTGCTGAGGATCACCGACATGGTCAACGAGATAGCTAGCTACTAGGTTTTCTCCATAATTGACCTGAAGTCAGCGTATCACCAAATCCCCATCCACCTGAAGGACAGCCCTACACCGCCTTTGAGGTGGACAGGCGCCTGTACCAGTTCCGCCGGGTTCCCTTTGAGGTCACGAACGGGGTCTCTGTCTTCCAGTGGGAGATGGATCACATGGTAGACCAGCACAAGCTGAAGGCGACGTTCCCGTATCTGGATAACGTCACTATCTGCAGCCGTGACCAGCAGCACCATTTTGTTAACCTGAAGAAATTCCTCCAGACGGTCGGGAAGCTGAACCTCACTTACAAAAAGGTGAAGTGTGTGTTTAGCACCACCCGCCTCGCCATTCTGGGGTACATCGTGGCCCATAGGGTCGTCGGCCCAGATCCAGAAAGGATGCGCCCATTAATGGAGTTACCTCTCCCCCCCCCCCCACGCTAAAGGCCCTCTGCAGGTGCCTTGGCCTGTTCTCTTATTACTCGCAGTGGATCCCTTGCTTCTCGGTCAAGGTCTGCCCACTGGCCCAAGCTACAACTTTTCCCCTCCCACCTGAGGCGCAGGCAGCCTTCTTCCGCATCAGTCAGAACAATGCGGACGCCACGATGCAGGCCGTGGATGAGGACTCCCCCTTCCAAGTGGAGAGCGATGCCTCCAAGGTATCCCTTGCCGCTACCCTCAACCAAGAAGGGTGCCCTGTCGCTTTCTTCTCTAGAACCCTCCATGGCTCTGAGCTAGGACATTCCACCATTGAAAATGAGGCCCAGGCGATTATGGAAGCGGTCCGCCACTGGTGCCACTACCTGGCCAGCAGGAGATTCACCCTCCTCACGGACCAGTGGGCTGTGGTGTTCATGTTTAACATTACCCACAAGAGCAAGAGCAAGAACGACAAGATCCTGCGCTGGAGAGTCGATCTGGCAACCTACAAATACGACATCCAATACCGCCCTGGGAAGTTTAATGACTCCCCCGATGCCCTCTCTTGCACCTGTGCATCTATGCACGACGACAAGCTGCGGGCATTGCATGAGTCCCACTGCCATCCGGGTGTCACCAGGTTGTACCACTTCATTAAGTCCTAGAACCTCCGTATGCCATCAGGGACGTCAGGACATGACTGAGGCCTGTCGGGTTTGCAGAGTGTAAACCCCATTCCTTCCACCCACCCCAGGCCCATGTTGTAAAGGCTACTTGGCCCTTCGAGTGTCTTGGCATGGACTTCAAAGAGCCCCTGCCTTCCACGAACCGAAATGTCTACTGCCTCACGGTAGTGGACGAGTACTCACGCTTCCATTTCACTATCCCTTTCCCAGTCACCTCCATGGCCACAGTCATCAGGGCCCTGGGGCAGATCTTCACCATGTTTGGCTACCCCGCTTTCATCCACAGCGACTGGGGGGGTTTAGTTTCATGAGTGATGAGCTGCCCCAGTACCTGACAGCGAGGGGCATCACGACCAGTCACATGACAAGCTATAACCCGAGAGGCAATGGGCAAGTGGAACGCGAAAATGGGGTGGTCTGGAAGGCAGTCCTCCTGGCTCTCAAGTCGAAAGGGTGGACCGTTGAGTACTGGCAGGACGCCCTGCCCGAGTCGCTCCATGCCATTCAGTCGCTGCTGTGCACGGCTACCAAAGAGACCACTCATGAACGTCTGTTCTCATTCCCCAGGAAGTCGGCAACTGGAATGTCCCTCCCAGCATGGCTCATGTCCCCGGGTCCGGTGCTCCTGCGTAAGCATGTATGGAGACACAAGGCCAAAGCCCTGGTCGAGCAGGTCTTCCTCCTACATGCAAACCACAACTACGCCTACATTAGGTTCGGCAGTGGCAAGGAGGACACCGTCTCAACCAAGGACCTGGCACCAGCAGGAGCACCCACCACATCATGCCATCCTTCAGCCCAGGACGATGCTGACCGGGCATACATCCCCATCCCCAGGCAGCTATGGGGCACGCAGGACCTCCTTGACCACCAGGGGCCTGCTTCAGCCCTGGGAGATGAACCTGCCACCCTACCCATCCAAAACGACCCTTATACATCGACCCTGAACCCCCCCCCCCGGCTACCTCTCCGCGCGACACCACACCAGTCACACAGACCCCTGCCACTAGCACCCCCCCAGGACAATTTTAAAGAAGGGGTTGAATGTGGTGGTACACCACCGGCCTACTGCAGGGGGCAACATCTGTACCTGCAGGAGTGTACCACCGGCCTACTGCAGGGGGAAACCTCTGTACCTGCAGGAATGTAAGTTGATAGGTCAACACCTGGCCAGCTATCAATCAGTCAGCCTGAAGGGATAAAGCCACACCTAGGTGGGGTCAATCACCCTCCGGGATATAAGCCTGCACCAACCTCTTGAAGCTCACTCAGAGTTACTGCAGCTAGCCTGACTCTGTGGAAGTCTTTGTGGATTAAAGCCTGTTGTACAGTCTTTACCTTGTGTGTGTCTGATTCTGGCTAACAGTGCACCACACAAGTAAAGGGAAGGGGTAAGTGGAGTAGGGGGTTGGAGGAGTGATTTATTTATTTAATTTAAGTCTAAGGGTCAGTTAAGAGGTAATAATTTATTGTTGAGGATTGAGGCAGTGATTAGATAGAGAGCACAGGTGTAGGACATTGAGTTGATTGTGTAAGGGTGCACAGTAGGTGTAGTTCACTCACTAGCAGTAGATAAAGGTAGGAAAAGGTTTGATAGTGATCCAGTAAGTGGGTGGCTGAGTGAAGGAGTGGGAATTAGAGCACTGAGTCTTTGACCCAAGAGGCTTCGATACAGAGAGGCGGAAGTAAGAGGAAAGAGTTTTATGAGTATTTAATTCTTTTTATTTATTGCATTAGCTTAAGGAATTTGTTTCTGGTATGGCAGGAGATCTCAGATCTGTGTCATGCTCCTCCTGTGCTATGTGGGAACTCAGGGATACTGTCAGTGTCCCTGGGGACTATGTGTGCCGGAAGTGTGTCTAGCTGCAGCTCCTGATTGACCGCATGTCAGCACTGGAGCTGCGCATCGACTCACTCTGGAGCATCTAAGATGCTGAGATGCTGGTGGATAGCACCTTTAGTGAGTTGGTCACACTGCAATTTCAGAGGGTAGAGAAGGATATGGACTTGGTGACCAACAGTAAGAGAAGTAGTAGGAAGATAGTGCAGGAGTCTCCTGCAGTCATCACCAGGAGTAGGCAGCAGTAACCAGGTTCATGGCACCGTGGGTGGCGCTGCTGTCCAAGAGGGCAGGAAAAAGAGTGGTAGGGTAATAGTCATAGGGGATTCATTTGTAAGGGGAATAGATAAGAGTTTCTGTGGCTGCAAACGAGACTCCCGGATGATGTGATGCCTCCCTGGTGCAAGGGTCAAGGATGTCTCTGAGCGGCTGCAGGACATTCTGGAAGGGGAGGGAGAACAGCCGGCTGTCATGGTCCATATTGGTACCAACGGCATAGGGGAAAAAAAAGGGATGAGGTCCTACAAGATGAATTTAGGGATTTAGGAAGTAAATTGAGGAGTAGGATTTCAAAGGTAACAATCTCTGGATTGTTACCTGTGCCACGAGCCAGTCAGAGTAGAATGACAAGATAGCTAGAATGGATTTGTGGCTTGAAAGGTGGTGCAGGGGGGGAAGGTTTCAGATTTTGGAACATTGGAACCGGTTCTGGGGCAGATGGGACTGGTACAGACAGGACGGTCTGCATCTGAGCAGGGCTGGGACCAATGTTCTTGGGGGTTTGTTTGCTAGCGCTGTTGGGGAAGGTTTAAATTAATGTGGTAGGGGAATGGGACCAAGTCCAGAGAGTCCAAGGGGTGTAAAATGAGAATAGAAGCAAATGGTAGCAAAGTGAAAAGCATTAGTGGCAGGCAAGTAAAAGTGGGGGGAAAATCAAAAAGAGCTATTTATTTACATAATGGTAAAAGAGATAAGAGTGTGGCTAAAGAAAGGCTGAAGGCCTCGTGTCTCAATGCAAGGAGCATTTGTAATAAAGTGGATGAATTGAATGTGGAGATGGCTATTAATAACTATGATATGGTTGGGATCACAGAGACGTGGATTCAGGGAGAACATGACTGGGAGCTCAACATACAGGATTACTCGACATTCAGGAGGGATAGACAGAATGGAAAAGGAGGTGGAGTAGCCTTGTTGGTTAGGGAAGAGGTGAATGCCATAGAAAGGAAGTATATCAATATAGAGGATGTGGAATCCATATGGGTAGAGCTATGAAACACGAAGCGGCAGAAGACACTAGTAGGAGTAGTGTACAGGCCACCTAACAGTAGCAGTGAGGCAAGTGAAGGAATCATGAAGGAAGTTGGTAATGCGTGCAACAAAGGGACGGCAGTTGTAATGGGTGACTTTAATCTACATGTAGATTGGGTGTCCAAAATGGTAAGGTTGATGAGGATTTCTTAGAATGTCTGTGGGATTGTTTTCTAAATCAGCATGTTGAGGAACCAACGAGGGAACGAGACATTCTAGACTGGATATTGAGTAATAGAGAAGGGTTAATTAGCAATCTTATTGTGAGGAACCACTTGGGCAAGAGTGACCTCAATAGGGTGGAATTCATCATTAGGATGGAATGTGATAGAGTTGATATGGATACAAAGGTTTTGAACTTGAAGAGGGGTAACTTTGATAGTATGAGATGTGAATTGGCTAAAATAGATTGGCAAATGGTACTTGAAGGACTAACGGTAGAAATGCAATGGCAATCGTTTAAGGATAGCTTGGAGTAAGTGCAGAAAATGTACATCCCAGTTTGTATGAAGAATAAATCGAGGAGGGTAGCACATCCGTGGCTAACAAGGGAGATCCGAGAGAGTGTCAAATCCAAAGAAGGAGCTTACAAATTAGCTAAAAAGAATAATATCCCTGATGATTGGGAGAAATTCAAAGTTCTGCAGAGGAGGACAAAATAATTAATTAGGAAAGGTAAAAGGGATTATGAGAGGAAGCTGGCAGGGAACATAAAAAATGACTGTAAAAGCTTTTATAGAGAGAGGTTAATTAAGACAAATGTGGGTCCGTTGCGGACAGAAACGGGTGAGTTGATCATGGGGAACAAGGGTATGGCAGACTGTTTGAATGACCATTTTAGTTCTGATTTCACCAAGGAAGACAACTAATTTACAGGAAATTATTGGGGATCTATTGTGATGGAGGGACTAAAGGAAATAATTGTAAGTCGGGAAGTTGTATAAGTTAAATTGCAGGGATTAAAGGATGATAAATCCCCGAGACCGGATGGTCTGCATCCGAGAGTGCTGAAGGAAGTAGCCCAGGAAATAGTGGATGCGTTTGTGATAATGTTTCAAACCTCTTTGGATACTGGATTAGTTCCTGAAGATTGGAGGGTGGCCAACAAAACCCCACTCTTTAAGAAGGGAGGGAGAGAGAAATTGGGAAACTACAGACCAGTTAGCCTGACATCGGTAGTAGGGAAGGTGCTAGAATTGGTTATTAAAGATGCAATTGCAGTACATTTGGAAAGTAGTGGTATCATTGCACAGAGTCAGCATGGTTTTGTGAAGGGGAAATCATGTCTGACAAATCTAATGGAGTTTTTTGAGGATGTAACCAGTAGAGTAGATAGGGGAGAACCAGTGGATGTGGTATATCTGGACTTTAGTAAGGCGTTTGATAAGTTTCCGCACAGAAGACGAACGTATAAACTTAAAGAGCACAGTTTAGGAGGTATGGTATTAAGGCGGATCGAGAATTGGTTGAGGGAAAGGAAGCAAAAAGTAGGAATAAATGGGTTCTTATCAGAATGGCAGCCAGTGACTAGTGGGGTACCTCAGGGCTCAGTGCTGGGGTCACAGTTGTTTACGATATATATCAATGTCTTAGATGTGGGAATAGATAGCAGTATCTCGAAATTTGCAGATGATACGAAGTTGGGTGGCAGGGTTAGCTGTGTGCAGGATGCTAGGAGAGTGCAGGGTGATTTGGATAAGTTAGGCGAGTGGGCCAGGATGTGGCAGATGCAATATAATGTGGATAAATGCGGTTATCCACTTTGGAGGTAAGAACAGGAAAGAGGATTATTATTTAAATGGTATCTGTTTAGGAAAAGGGGAGATGCAGCGAGACTTGGGTGTTGCTGTGCATCAGTTGTTGAAAGTGGGCATGCAGGTGCAGCAGGCGGTGAGGAGGGTGAATGGTATTTTGGCTTTCATAGCGAGAGGATTTGAGTACAGGAGTAGGGAGATCCTGCTGCAGCTGTACAGAGCCTTGATGAGACCACACCTGGAGTACTGCGTGGAGTTTTGGTTGCCTTATCTGAGGAAGGATATCCTTGCCTTGGAGGGGGTGCAGAGAAGGTTCACTAGGCTGATACCAGAGATGGAGGGACTCGCATATGAAGAAAGGTTGGATAGACTAGGTTTGTATTCTCTGGAATTTAGAAGATTGAGGGGGGATCTTATAGAAACATAAAATTCTTAAGGGTTTAGACAGACTAGATGCAGAAAGGTTGTTTCCAATGCTGGGAAAAAACCAGAATCGGGGGTCATAGTTTAAGGATAAGGGGGAATTTTTTTTAGGACTGAGAATGAGATAAATTTCTTCTCTCGAAGAGAGGTATATGTGTGGAATTCTTTGCCACAAGAAGTAGTTGAGGCCGGTTCCCTGTCAATATTTAAGTGTAGGTTAGATTTGACCCTTGTGGCCGAGGGGGTATGGGGAGAAAGCAGGAACTGGTTACTGATCAGCCATGATCATAATGAATGGCGGTGGAGCCAAATGGTCTACTCCTGCACCTATTTTCTATGTTTCTATGCTTGTTTTAATGACTGCTAATTGTGTTTAGTGGAGTTGCAGTTGTCACCTGCTGCCTCATAGCTCCAGTGACCAGGGCTCAATTCTGACCTCAGCTGATGTTGATGTGGAGCTCACACACCCCTTGTGATCATGAGTGTTTCTGTCTGCACCCAAACATGTTCAGGTTGGCAGGTTAGCTGGCTGCTATAAATTCCTCCTGTTGTGGGTATGTAGCAGGGAGGGGAAGCCAGTTGATTGTTAGCACAGACAGTCCAGCATATGATCCTACCTCACCAAATTCTTCTGCCACACATTATACTGGATGGAATACTGTTACTGGGGTTGTCCCTATGCCCTATGGCACATTTCCATACACTGTAGAAGGACACCTACACCACAAGTCAATTAGCATTTTCTCTTTGAGCATTTTCATTTTCCCACTTATTTCCCTGTAATGTATTCTGACTTACATTCCTATTACCATTTCCAATTATCTGACCAGACCCCTACAACTGAGGCAATTCAGTAATTTAGAGTTGGCAATTCATCTACCAACTCTGGAATGTGAGATGAAACAAATCATGTGGGGAAAACGTATGCAGTTACTGGGAGAACATAGATACTCCACATGGGCAGCAACACTGGATGCCATTCACTTCAAAAGGACATTAATAATCCTGGTGCCAAAGAAGAGCAGAGTAAGCTTCCCTCAATGACCATCGCTCATTAGCACTCGCATCTACTGTGATGAAATGCTTTGAGAGGTTGGTCATGGCCACAATTTACTCATTGGTAAATATCTGTGTTGTGATATGTAATTACACCACTAGGTCACCAGGGATCATCCTGATGACCTTGTATGTAAAGCAGTCCAGAGCTACAGACTGGCCTTCCAGGTTCGCCTTGCAGAGAGACAGGTCCTCTTAGTGTACATATTAGTTTATTAAAGCTGTCTTGTACTCACACTGCTGGTGCAGTTATTGTCAGTACAGTTTAATAAACTAATATGATAGCTACTAGGATGGAAGCTGCTTCTACTCCAATGTGCATTCCCGACCACCTGGAAACTCTTCCTGAGGAATGGAATATGGGGATGACTAGCACGCATGTGCATCCGAGGACAGAGACGGCAAGGGACCGCTGTACTGGAATCGTGGTGGAATGCGGGGAAGACCACAGAAGTACGATACGGCAGGTAAGAAATGGCCAAGCCCTGCCTGCCTTTGGGTTCGGCGGTACAGGCGCCACCAACCCTAAACTCCGGTCTGATCAGAAAGGTGCCACTACAAGTGCTGTTGGAAGGATCTCCACAAGTCGTGCTCCCAATCGCCACCTATGTGCAGAATTCCCGACCATCCAGGGAATTCCCGTCACTCCCCTAGTAGCAGTTTCCCCAGTACCACAGAGACCTGACGCTACTGCTGGGATCCCCCCTAAGCCTGCTGCAAATGTCCCAAAGCCAGACACTCAGCCAATAGCCCCAAGCACCCAGGTTACTCCTCCAGCAGACACAAGCCCCACAGAGGCTCTACCAGCAGCTCCCAGGGTCCACCCTTGCTACACCTAAGGGACCAGAGACTGTGGCTTAGCCATGTGCTGCGACCAGACAGGCTGGAGCACGACCCCAGAAATCCTGGAACCAGGACGCACTTCGGCCGCTGGCAAAGATGCTTTCTGAATTACGTGGAGGGTGCTGAGGCATCGGATAAAGAGCTATTAATGCTGCTGTTAGCGCAGCTGGGAGACCACCCTTACTCCCTTATACAGGATGCCAGGTCCTATCAAGAGGCAATGAGCATTTTACAGAGCCATTACAGTAAGGGGCATAGCAAACTCCACTCCTGGTACAAGCCTATGACCAGGTCACAACAAGTAGGGGAATCTGCCAGAGACTTTATACTCTCTGAAAGACCTGGTGAGAGTCTGCAACTTTAAAGCAGTATCAGCTCAAGAGTATGCGGAGGACCTTATTAGGGACAGAATTGTTGTGGGCATATGGTCCACTGAGATGAGACATCGATTGCTGGAGAAAGGAATGGTGGGGCTAGATGAGGCAGAGACTATTGCAGAAGCTTTAGAAAGCACCAGGAAAGAATTGGAGGAGCACTCACAGGAGCCTGGGGCTGGGACAAATGTCACACTGCTGGACTCTCTAGCCCCACGAAAAGAAAAGTATGCTGCCTCACAGGAATCCACAGCAGCAGCAGCACCTTGAGGGTCCCAAGTGCTTTTTCTGTGGACAAAGAAAGCACCCCAGAACCTTCTGCCCTGCCAGAGAAAATGTCTGTTCCAACTGTGGAAAACGTGGGCATTATGCAAAAGTCTGCAGAAGCCCCAAGGCCACAGCCATTCTCATGCTAATGAGAGGCAGGAAAACTCTTCTTTCTCTACAGACAAACAGAAGAAGAAGAATGCCATGTGTATCTGGCCATCTTGGACAAATGCTACAAAGCAGAGGACAGTCTTCAGGAGATGAATATGATGCCAAGTACTATTGGATGTAAGGACACGCCAAACTTGCTTCCCTACGCATGAATCAGGCAAGTCCACACAATTTATCTGATGCCACTGTGTGCATCAAAATTAATGATGTGAGGGTAAATTGCTTAATAGATAGTGGAAGCACTGAAAGTTTTATTGACCAGGGGTTAGTCAACCGCCTTGCTCTCCCAACATGCCTGAGTGAGCACCAGATCCTGTTATCAGCCTTGCAGGCTGAGGTAAAACAGTTTTGCAGGGTTACTCTAGAAATCCAGGGCACAAAATATGAAGAGTTCAAATTACTAGTACTCCCTCACCTCTGTGCCCCGGTACTATTGGGGTTAGATTTTCAGTGCCAGTTAGAAAGCATTACAATAGTGCACAACAGGCCTCACCCCCCCCACTATGCCTTACAAAGAAACAACACTGCAGCCTGTCTGTCCTGAACATAGAACCCCCTCCGCTGTTCACACACCTGACCCCAGAATGCACACCAATAGCCACAAAGAGCAGGAGGTACAGCCCAAGGGACAGACCCTTCATTAGGACAGAGGTCCGCAGGCTACTACAGGAGGGCGTCATGGAGCAGAGCACCAGCCCCTGGAGAGCCCAGGTGGTTGTAGTAAAGTCAGGAGAAAAACTGCGCATGGTAATGGATTACAGCCAGACAATCAACAAATTTACACAACTAGATGCCTACCCCCTGCCACGCATAGCAGACATGGTCAACAACATTGTGCAGTATAAGATGCTCTCCATCATAGACCTGAAAGCAGCATACCACCAACTGCCCATTAGAAACAGCGATCACATTTACACGGCATTTGAGGCAGACGGTAGGCTGTATCAATTTCTGCACTCCTCTTCGGTGTCACCAATGGAGTGTCGCTGTTTCAGAGAGAAATGGACCAAATAGTAGATGAGTTCCAACTGAAAACGGTGTTCCCCTACTTAGACAATGTGACAATCTGTGGCCACACTCAGGAGGATCATGACATGAATTTAAAATGCTTCTTCCAGGCAGCAGAGGAAAGGAACCTAACGTACAATAGGGACAAATGCATCTTTAGCGGCAGGAAGTTGCCAATCCTGGGCTACATAGTGCAGAACGGGAAAATCAGCCCAGACCCAGCCTGTATGCGTCCTCTCCTAGATCTCCCAATGCCACACACGCTGAAAGCACTAAAAAGGTGCTTGGGACTGTTCACTTACTACATCCAATAGGTCCCCAACTACGCCGACAGGGCCTGCCCACTTATAAAAGCCTCAGTTTTCCCACTGTGCCCAGCAGCCACCAGAGCATTTAGGGACTTTAGGGACCATAATCGCTAAAGCTACCATGCTTTAGATGAGTTGATCTCGTTTCAAGTAGAAACTGATGCATCCGATGTAGCTCTGGCAGCCACCCTAAACCAAGATGGACGACCGGTGGCCTTTTTCTCGTGAACCCTACAGGGGTCAGAGGTAAGACACTCAGCAGTAGAGAAGGAGGCCCTAGCCATTGTGGAAGCAGTAAGGCACTGGTGACATTATCTGGCATGCAAACACTTCACCCTCGTCACGGACCAATGCTTGATAACCAGAACAGGGGAGAATTACGAAAGACAAAATCCTGCGCTGGCGAATAGAATTGTCTACATTTAACTATGACATTCCATACCACCCCAAGAGACTCAATGAGCCCCCGGATGCGCTGTCCAGAGGCACTTGTGCCATCCTTAACCATACGTCCCAGTTGCAGAGTTTGCACAATGAGCTGGGCCAACCCAGGAGGATTGGGGGGGGGGGGGGGGGGTCGCTAGACTTTTTTCACTTCATTAAAACCCAAAACCTCCCATTTTTAGTAGAGGAAATGACATCAGTGAACAAGAGCTGCCCCATCTGTACGGAATGCAATTTTACCGGTCAGACAAAGCCACCAAGCCTTGTGAGTGCCTCAGCCTCGATTTTAAAGGCCCTCTCCCGTCCAATAATAGAAATGTCTATTTCCTAAACGTAATAGATAAATATTCCTGTTTCCCCTTCACAATCCCATATTCTGATGTATCGGCAGCCACTGTTATAAAATGCCTCCAACCCATTTCAGTATATTTGGGTACCCGAACTACATACACACAGACAGGGGTGCTGCATTCATGAGCTGCATTCATGAGTACCTGCACGAGAGAGGGATTGCTACCAGCCGCACTACAAGTTACAATCCCAAGGGGAATGGACAAGTTGAAAGGGAAAATGCCACTATCTGAAAAACTGTCCTCTTGACCTTAAAAGCAAAAGACCTGCCTGTTACTAGATGACACTCTATACGTTCTTTGTTGTGTACTGCCACTAACATGACCCCACATGACCGTATCTCTTTCACAAGGAAAGCCATGACGGGTCCAGTGCTGCCTAAATGGATGATGACACCGGGACCTGTTCTCCTCTGGAAGCACTACAGACCCCACAAAGCAGACCTGCTGGTGGATCAAGTGGAGTTGAGGCACGCGAACCCTCAGTACGCCTTCGTCAGATTCCCAGATGGAAGAGAATACTCGGTGGCCACCAGGGATCTCACGCTGGCCGGATGTGTGAACAACGCGGAGGAAACACAGATGTCTACGGATCAACAAGGAGCGCAGCAGCAGTCACTAGAACAGTCGTCCATCGAGTCACCCCAGAGGACTATACCACCCACCCCGGAAATCAGGACCCTGGGTACCCCTGCCCCACAAAATATCACCACCCTAGACTTGATGGCAGGACCTAATCCCATACAAGAAGATCCCCAGCCCACACAGCCATCTAGTACTTCCCACTCCACCAAGAAAGGCCGAAAGGTAGACCACACTCCCCACCCCTCTACCACTAACGAGGAGGTCGAAAGCCACCAAAAAGTTTGGACTTATGAACTTACAAACAAGGGAAGGAGGACGGGTTTGGGGGGGGGAATAATGATATTTTTAAGGGGGGGTGAATGTGGTGATATGTAATTACACCACTAGTTCACCAGGGGTCACCCCGGTGACCTTGTATAGAAAGCAGTCCAGAGCTACAGTCCAGCCTTCTAGGTTCGCCTTGCAGAGAGACAAGACCTCTTCGTGTACATATTAGTTTATTAAAGCTGTCTTATACTCGCACTGCTGGTGTGGTTATTGTCAGTACAATCTGTACCCACTGCAACTCGTCTAATGTCACAATTGCTACCATCAAGACCACAGGAGAGGTTCAAAGTGCATGGCAAAGAAACTTCCAGATTCTTTTATTGAAATGTAGTAAAATAGATGTAATATTACATGAAACTGCCTTTAATCTGCTGTAAGGCAGACAAGATTCACCATCAGCAGAAATTGCCCAGTGCCTCTTACAGACAGAAGGTCCTTTCATGCCAAGCCTCACCCTGGAGGCCGGCTATAAACGCAGAGGGTAAAATATAAACTTACTTTTCATAGAGCAGCCCTAAAAGGCAGCTCTTGCATCACATTCATGTTGAGCAGTGCCTCGTAGCGTCCTCCAGAGCCAATGGGAGCAAGGAGACTGGTGCCGTAGTGCTGCTCGCCGAGTCGATGTCATTCATGTGCGCCAAGCTATCGGTGGGATGTCATTAGCCTGCCCCAGCCATCCACTTCAAATGGCATTACATTCAGGCTAGGCAGCGGAGAGCAGTGCTCTGCTGTTGAATCTTCCCGAGAGGGATTGCAGTCAGTGCCTTGGAGCCGGCCATGGTGCATTCATGGAAGTAAGAGAATCTCCACCTTTACACTTGGGTTTTTGACTGTGTGAAAGGGCCAAGAGACAGAGAAGCAAGAGTCCCTTCAAAATCACTGAGTATCTGTGGATTCATCTCCAGTACTCCCACAGCCTCTACAGCCACACAGACTTCAGTCCAATTCCTTTTGCCAGCCAATTCCGATACCTGGTACCCCTTCAGCCAGACTCCAGGAGTCTGCAGCCTAGTGTGAGTGTTCAATTAGTTCTTCAGATCCAGAGCCCCTCACTGGTTGACTGCTATGGTCACTGTCCCTTATGGTCATCTCCTCTGCTTTTCCTTCTCAGATGGAGGTTGGTTGGTCTCCCTGTTTTCTGGTGTTCTGTGCCAGTCTGCTGCTTCCCCAGAGTATGCAACACTTTCAAGCCACTTCTGAACACAAGCATCACCAACTTTGGCCTAGACCCTGTGGTCACATAACCTTAAAATAAACGACTCTCCGTTCCTTTAAAAGCCCATTCAAAGCCTATATGGAACCGTCAATAGTTGGATTGGGCAGTAGAACCCAGTGGAGAAGCACAGTGTCTCTGCTCCCTGTGGTTGCAGCAGCTCTGGCAGTGCCGCCATTTTTTTTGAGGTGACAGATGTTAATTATTCCATGCAGCGAGCTATTGTGATCCAGAAGACATGTACTGCCTTCTGAAAGGTGAGGAAACGGATTCAATCATCCCTATCAAAGAGAAATATGATAGAAAATTGGAGAAAAAAATTGCAGAGCTTCAGGGAATAATCTGAGGAATTGGATATTACAGATAGCTGCTACAAGCTCTATTGGTCTGAGTCCCTGTTGCAATGGCTTCCTCCTCTCGAATGTAAGAATCTTATCTCTTTTCATTTAATGGTACTAATATCAGAAACTCCCATTCTCAATGTCTCAAGGGGCTTGGGATGAGGGGTGGTGGTGGGAAGGTTAGGTTATATTTTTTGCAAATATAACAAGACTATCCACATAACCAGAGGGGCTACAAGAGCTGAGGCCGAGGGTTCAAGCGACACAACTCTTGATTTCATAGTCCCTTTCTGACATTTGCAAGGTATTATGTCAAGACTGTAATGAGGAATTCTCCTCCATCTCCAGCAGCACAAATTAGCTCTCAAGATGACTGTCCCATCCACCAACAGTGCATCATAGCTGCAGTGTGCATTATCTACAAAATATCTGCAGAAACTTGCCAGGGCTTCTCTCACAACACCCTTTAAATACATTATTACCAAGCCTGTGGAAATGGTTCCACTTGCAGTCTTGTCTCCTGTTTCCATCAGGAAATTTTCTGACTTGGAAAGATTCTTTCATCTGTTCAAAAAATGGTTCAAATTCATCTTCTCATGGGCAGTTGATGGGTATTAAATATGGGCTTGCCCCACATATAGGGCAGGAATAAAACTTGAAACACCTGCTGCAATGACCAATTTTCAGGGTGATAACATTAGCAATGTGAGTGATTTGCATCAGGGTAAAGCTCTCCAGAAATAGTACTCCACCTATATTTTCGTGTGCAAGTCCAGAAATGAAGTGACAGCAGGCTATGCAAAGATAAAGAACATAATTTGTAACTATTCTTACACTTGCGCATCTACTTTCCAGCCAGTGTTGTGGACCATAAGCCTGTTGTTCGGCATTCTTTAATGCCTTAGGTCTGGGGTGCTGGGACCAATAGCAATGCATCAAGTGGCTAGATGTATCAGAAACTAAATAAGGAACATTTCAGACTTGCTGATCTCAATGTCACAGGAGGTAAAAGAATGAATTGCAACCTGATAAATGATGCAGATTTTTAATTACCTGGAAGGTACCTTGATTGCCTCAAATAGTGTTGCCTTGCTGAGGATGCAGATAATCCAGAATACAGTCTTGGCACTGTGGTATTTGGAACAGTGTTTGTTCCTCTGTGGTCATCGTTTTGTTGTTTATGTTCAGCTGTGCTACAAATCATAAGAATTAATGTTGCTGTTTACACAAGAGAATAATCAGCAAGTCCAGACTAAATGATACATTTTGGAGAGAAAGCAGATACGTTTTAAACTGCCAAACATTTTACTATTTAATGGTGTTTTTAATGACCATACACAGGGGATGGCATTTTTGAATATTGATGCAAAATTTTACAAATAAAAAATTTCACAAAGAATCAAATTAATTAAAGATTAAATCCAGGAAAGGAAATATGGGAGAGAGCAAGTTCAGTAAAACTGATTCATCAAAGAAACGGAAGTATTGAAAAGATGGAATGTTTACTTTTAGATTTACACAGATATGAACTGGGAGACTGATGTCCAAGTAATGATTTGCAATAGTAAAAGAATGGGGCTTGGGGACAGATTTAAGCGGTAAGCTTCTTTTGATAAAGTGGAAGAGAAATTAGTCTGATTACTGGTGCTGCATAGTTTGAGAGCAACAGACTAATTTTATGGCTTTTTACACAGCTGATCCATTAATTTCAGTGGAATGGTGTGCGAGAAGAAGTGCATGGACAATCCAGATCATTGCACATGCTTAATGTTATTCAAATTTCCAACCGCTGCACAAACATACAGGACTCACTTTTGGTATTTTTGTACATCTTGAGAGCTTCAAAACCTTGAAGTTGCTGTTGTAATGTGTGAAACACAGCAGTCAACTTGGGGGAGGGGGAGGGTGTGTGTGTGTGTGTGTGTGTGTGTGTGTGTGTGTGTGTGTGTGTGTGTGTATGTGAGTTACATAATTAGAAGCATCAAGATAATTTGTTTCATTCCGTTTAATGATGATGAAGTAAAGTACTGTTTTACAGGAGCAACTTATAAAGAAAGATGGGAACCAGAGGGGAAGATGGACTTAAGTATGGCAATTGGGAATGTTTTCATTTGGGGAAGATCAATATTCCTTTGAGTTTAATCTTCACCTAAGATCATCCACAATTTTCAGGCTATGTTTGATATCCAAATTTATAATGAGTGGAATTTTCCTTCAACTAGATATTTGTGAAACTGAAGTCACTGACAGAAATTTACCCAACAATTCATCACCTTGGCATCATATCCAAGCCTGTTGTTGAGTTCTTCCAGATTCATTTTCAATAGCAATAATTATTGTGATATCAAAAAAAAGACAGAGATCCTTTAAAACCACCATTGTATAGAACTATCTCATTATTAAATGTAGACTACAAAATTCTTGACAAAATATTGGTGAATAGAGTTATTAAATTATTGCCTAAATTAATAAACATGGATCAGACAGGATGCATGAAAAAGAGATAATCGGCAGTCAATGTGGCTAGGCTAATTAGAACTATTCACTCAGCACAAAGAAGGAAAGATCTGAGTGTAGGAGTAACTCTAGATGCAAAAAAAGCATTCGATAGACTGGAGTGGGAGTTCTTGTTTGAAGTGGTAGACAAATTTGAGTTCGGTAAAACTTTTATAAACTGGATTAAGGCTTCTACATAATAACTCTAAAGTGAAAGTAGTGACAAATGGGCAAATGTCTGCTTCATTTCAATTGGCAAGATCTAGCAGGCAAGGTTGTTCCTTATCCCCAGCTCTGTTTATTTTAGCTAAAGAGCCACTAGCAGAGGTAATTAGGAGTGATTTAGAAATTAAGAGGTTCAAGGTCGGTCAGGATAGTATAAAATTAGTTTATTTGAAGATGCTGTTTTAATATACCTGACAGAACCTAAGACCTCCTTACAAAAACTACATCTAAATTTGGAAGAATATGGTAACATTTCAGGTTATAAAATAAATTGGGACAAAAGTGAAATTATGCCATATGCCTTATATAATTACATTAGGAAATTATAGCCATTATCAAAGAAATAATCAATTTAAATGGACAAAAGAATCAATCAAATATTTAGGGATTCAGATAGATAATTAAGCAATCTATATGAACAGAATTATTCACTATTATTTAAAAAAGTTGAAGATTTAACAAAATGGATGACCTTGGCAATAACATTAGTAGGAAAGGTTAACTGTATTAAGATGAATATTTTTCCACAAACACATTATCTTTTTCAAACCTTACCAATACTATTACCACAAAAGTTTTTTTTTTCAAGAATTAAATGAACATGTAAGGACATTTCTTAGGAAAGGTAAAACTTCAAGAGTTTCTATAGAAAGATTAACATGGAAATATAAATACGGGAGGTTTACAGCTTCCTAACTTTAAGAATTATTACCAAGTGGCTCAAATGAGATTTTTTACTTCTTTTTTTGAGGGATCAGGAAAACCGGCATGGGTAAAAATAGAGTTGGATAAAATAGGAGAAGAATTTATATATAAATGGAATTCAAAGTTGATAACCGGCATGAAAGAAGCACCATTTCTGAAACATTTGATCACTATCTAGAATAAGATAAATAACGAAATTGGAATAAAAGGATATTACCAAAGACACCTTTGATTCAAAGTAATCTTATATTTATTAATAAAGATAATCAATTTTTAAATATTTAGTTTCACAAAGGCAATAAAATATTAAAGATTGTTATGAATAAGGTCAATTAATGTCACTTCAACAATTAAGGAATAAATATGGAATATCCTGGAATATTCTTTTTTATTATCTTCAACTAAGAGGATACTTGCGGGAAAAGTTATGTCCAACAATGTTATTATTGGCTTGTAGTGAGCTGGAAATTCTTATCAGGAGAGACAATACTAAGTAATTTACTTCTGCAATGTACCTTTTATTACAAACAGGTAAGTAATTTACTTCTGTCCGATGTGATGTGGCATGGTATCCTGAACCATGCCACCCAGGAGGAGATGAGGGCTGTGGTGCACAATGTTGTAGATGTGTCATCCAGCGAGACTGCTTCTGGCCACCTAGTGAAGTGGTTGACCATCATGAACAGGTAGCGGAAATCCTGGGATGCTGGTAGTGGTCCCACTATGTCCACATGGATGTAGTCAAACCCTCGCTCCGCGGGCTTGAAGTGCTGAGGTGGGATCTTGGTATGCCACTGCACCTTGGCTCTTTAACACTGTGTGCATGCCTTCGCCCACACATCTGACATATTTTCATAATCCATGTCATACGTATTTGCTGGCTACCAGTCAGACCGTGGTCCTGATGGATGGGTAAATCAGTCTGTGGATGGAATTGAAATCCTGCCATCTCAAAGCCGCTGGGACAATAGGTATAACCTGTCCGGTGGCCACTTCACACAAGAGGGTGGTGTTACCTGCACCAACTGGGATTTCCTGGGGTTGCAGTCCCAATATGGCTGTCCTGTACTGGGGCATCTCCATATTGTCTGACTGCACCTTTGCCAACACCACGGTCCACTCCCTTCGATAGTGCGTGGATGCTCTGTCTGGATAGTGTGTTGGCCACCACGCTGTCCTTGCTGGAGTTGTGTCTTACGCCTGTGGTGTACTCTGAGATGTAAGACAGGTGACATGGATGGCGGGCTGACTAGGGGTCTGAGATCTTGACCAAGGTGAAAGTTAGGAGCTTGTGGACTGTGAGGCAGTAAAATTCCTGCCCTTGAGGAAGTACCTGAAGTAGCTGATGGCCATGTACAGCACTAGTAGCTCTCTGTCGGGAGCGCCGTACTTCAGTTCTGGAGGTTGCAAACGTTTGCTTGAGAAAGCCAGGGGCCACCAACTCCCTTCAATCTGCTGCTCCAGAACACCACCGATCACCGTTCCTGAGGTGTCCACCATCAGGGTCACTGGAGCATCTGCCTTGGGGTGTGCCAAAAGAGTGGCACTTGTCAGAGCTTCCTTGGCCTTTACAAAAGGCTCTGCTAACTCTTAGTCTCATGTTATGTCCTTTGCCTTGCCCACCATTTGGGTGAACAAGGGCCGCATAATCCGGGCGGTAAAGGGGATGATCCTGTGGTAGAAGTTGATCATCCACACAGACTCCTGTTGTCCCCATGTCGTGCTGGACCTAGAAAAATTCCAGATGACTTCCACCTTGCTGGGTAGTGGTGTGGCCCATTCCTTGGTTATCATATGGCCCAGGAAATTGATGGCCTCCAACTCGAACTGGCATTTGGCTGGGTTGATGGTCAGTCTAAATTTGCTCAGCCAAATGTAGAGGTTGTGGAGGTGTACCAAGTGCTCTTGTTCATCCCTGCTTGCAACGAGGATGTCATCCAAGTAGACAAAGGTGCCATCCAGGTCTTGGTCCACTGTGTCCATTAGCTGCTGAAACATCTGTGCAGCGTTCTTCAACCTGAACGGCATGCGCAGGTATTCAAACAAGCCAAATGAGGTGATGATAGCAGTCTTGAGGATATCATGGGGTGTACTGGGATCTGATGATATCCCCACACAAGGTTCACTTTGGAAAAGATCTTTGCCCTGTGCAGGTTGGCTGCAAAGTCCTGGATATGTAGCACAGGGTATGATCTGGCGTTGTGGCCTCATTGAGACAATGGTAGTTACCGCATGGTCTCCAACCCCCAGTGGCTTTGGGCACCATGTGAAGGGGAGAAGCCCATGGGGTGTCTGACTGCCATACTATGCCGAGCTCTTCCATTTTCTTGAATTCCTCCTTCGCCAGCTGGAGCTTCTCAGGAGGAAGACATCTTGCTCATCTGTGGAGGGGTGGGCCTTCGGGCACTGCTAGGAACTCGACATACTTGTCTGTGGATCTCTGCATGGAGTCCAGGTGGGGTGCTGGAAACTTGGCGTCCTTGAGGGGGAAGGCTTGGAAAGTCTCCAACCCTTAAGGTCCACGAGCAGGCTGTGAGCGCACAGGAAGTCTGCCCCGAGGAGTGGCTGTTCCACTGCAGCCAATGTGAACATCCACAAGAAGAGGCTGCCTCCCAACTGCAGTTGGACCTTGCTGGTACTGTAGGTCTGAATCATGCTGTTGTTGGCAGACCTCAGTGTGGGGCCCGCCTGTCTGCTCCTGGTATCCTGTCCTGATGGGGACAGGATGCTGACCTGTGCTTCAGTGTCCATGAGAAATTGTTATCCAGACTGGTGGTCCCACAGTAAAAGAGGCTATCTTGTTGGCCAGCTGTCGTGGCCATTAGTGATGGCTGGCCTTGGTGTTTCCCTGGAACATGCATGGCGATCTGCAATGGCAGGCTCCGGGAGTGCCCCATCCCTGGTGGTAGAAACATCACTGGTCATTGGGATCACCTCATCTGTGGGGCTGCTGATCCTTCGGAGGGTCTGCAGGGGTCTAGCTGCAGGATTTGTTGACGAGCTCCATGGATGCCAAGCACTCTCTTTTCCATTTCCTCAGAATGTCCACTCATGCTGTGATTTTCCGTGGGTCGCTGAAGTTGGCGTCTGCCAGGAGTATTTGGACATGCCTTCTCAAACATGATGCAGGGCTCAGGCTTTCCAAGGAGGGCCAGCATCTCATTCATTAGAGCCAATGGCGGCCTGTCTCCTAGCCTGTCCAAGTGGAGCAGACATGCCCCTTTCTTGCGCCGTTAGAGCCCAAAGGTCTCGATTAGTAAATCCTTGAAGGCGGTGCCTTCTGATGGGGGCTCTTGGATGAAGTTAGCCATCTGGCTCGCCATATCCTGGTCCAGAGTGCTCACCACATAGTAGTACCGGGTGGACTCCGCTGTGATCTGCCGGATCTGAAACTGCTTCAGCCTGGTCAAACCACACATGTGATTGATTTGTCCAGAAGGATGGCAGCTTGAGGGTGACTGTGTTGACTGCTGCCTGTTCACTCATTATTGGGTTTAGATGCCATCTAAACCGTCAGGGTCACCATTGTAGCTGTGTGCTACGTGAAGAAAGACACACACAAGTGTAGTCAGGTATAGCTCTCATTTATTGGGGGCTAAAGCCTGACTTTTATACTGTTCACATTCTCGTTGTTTCCCTCTTTCACTGACGCAACGGCCCGCATAACAAAAGGAGGTTTCCCATGCGCGGGTACATTTCTACATAACAATGCCTTCTTCCATGCGTACTGTCCCTGTCTGTTGGCTGTACAGCAGGGCCAGTGCCATTTTGGGGTTGCTGGCCCTTATGCTGCCCTAGCCGTTCGTCCTCCAGTTCGCTTGCTGGGGCCAGTACTGCTGAGTGGTCTGCTGGCTTTTGGTTGCAGTCGCTACCCAGAGCACCGGCCCGATTGCCATGGTGATGGGCCGCTATAATTTTTTGTATATTTTTTGTGTGGGGAGGTATAGAGTGGGTAGGGTAAGGGTAGGCTAAAAACCATCATGTAACCATTGTAATTTAAAAATAATTAATCATTAGTTTTATTTAAACATTTATTAATTACATGTATGAAAGATAATTATTTAAAAAATCACTGATTATGAGCAGGAGAGAGAGCATCTTTCCATCTCATTAAAATGGCTCTTCTTGCAATAAGGGAGGTGAGAGCAACTACATGGGATTGTGAAGCAGTCAGAATTAAACCAGATAGCCTACTTATTCCAAAGAGAGCAATAAAAGCATTGGAGTCAAATTAATATTAAGAACTAAAGACAAGGTACAAAATGCCCCTTCCCAAAAATTGGAAAGAGAGGAACACAACCAGAACATGATAGAATGTACCTTCTTCAGTTATACATTTAGCAGATTTAGATGGGAGATTAGAATGGAATTTAGCCAATTGAACTTTGGAATAGTGGGCCTGGTCTACTACCCTAAGTTGTAATAATGAATGTCTAGTACAAAGAGAGGATGAATGCCCTAGTTTCAGAATAGAATTCCACGTAGTTTCAGAAAATAATTGTTGAAAATCTTGTCGCCATTCTTAATCCCAAATTTTAATTTCTCCACTACTGATAATAGGACCATGGCAAATGCAGACAGAAAGTTCTTAAATTCACACAACAGATCTCTCCATTTTCATTTCTTTCTGTAGGATACTCCATAAAACCTCCCTCCTTTTGACCAATATGAATTTTGCACATAATCATGTTCTGTGCAGTGGTTTGGGACATTTTAATTATCAAAAATGCTCTAGGAATGGCATTCATTGCTATTATATTGATCACATTTTTGGGTAACTTATTTCACGATTCCATTAACCATTCACACAAAATAAATCTTTCTGGTAACCTTAAATAGAAACTATGGATCAAAATACTCTATAACTTTAAATATTTTAAACATTCATTTAAGTTTGTTTAAAGGATGACAAATTTCTCATAACTTACAAATGTATTGTTATGTGAATAAATGGAGATTGAAAGAAGAATGATGTACTAATTTGTAAGCATTTTTTGTCATAGTGAAAAAGTGTATACAATGGGTTTGGTTTGTTTCATTCTATGAAATCTGAATATTGGAGTGAACTCATGTTAGCTGAACTGCCCATGTTGCTTCATAATCAAATGTTCAATAATGTTATTTATAAAATCAGCATGCATCAAGGCCTTGAAACAAAAATGATAGCAGAACATTAAAAAAGTGCAACACTTTCCTATTGCTGTAACAAGCTTAGAACATTACAGTGCAACATCTCAATTGAAACAAATTGCTTGATGTACCTTCGAAGATCACTGTCATTGCATTCTTCCTTCAATGGCACTACGATGCCCTTTTTTGAGAAGGACACTCCAAAGTCAGAACTATCAAAATCATCCCAACTATCCGTAGTTTTCACTGCGATCTGACCCCAACGACGTCTGCCACTTTTGAAACCCAGAGCATTGTTTTCACTTCCTCTGGCTGCCTTCTGCATTTCATTCTTTGCCTTGGAACAAAAAGCACAATAGTTCCATTACTTAAATGAAAAGAAAGGAGTTATTTTAATTCCATTAAGTTCCACCTCCAACCTAATCTGCACTCTTCCCCTTGGTGACCACCACTTCCAGCTTATAACATGGAAAAATTGCTGTTGAGGTGAACAAGAATAATGACGTTCACGATTTCGAGTATATCCTTGTCATTGATGTCTCAAATGCACTAGCCCTTTTTTGCCAATATTCCATCTGATCAACCATAAACTTGCAACGTGCACCTGAAATCCCATGTCAAGACAGTCTCTCTTCTAATTTAAATAGAGAACAGCTATGTGAGATAAAGTATTATACAAAACACATTTTTTAAAATAAATGGAGTTCAGTTAAGTTCTAATAAATCTTGTTATGTGATTATTAAGTATTCATGAGTGTCAGTTCATTTTAATATACAAGGACTTAAAACAATAACTGTTAGTTATTTTGTTAGTTATTAGAGTAAGTCTAGCTGGTAATGTATCACATATTTTCGCGATTTTCTGGAGCTCTGCTTGACTGCTATTAGGAAGTCGGGGAGGAATTTCCCAGTTTTTCCTGAAATTAGCCACAGGTTTTTTACCTCCCCCAGAAGCCACATTACCAGCATATTAGGGCAGAGAGTGGTAGTAAATCCATAAGGAACAGTGGTGATTGATGGAGAGAAATATAGATAGAGAAAGAGATAGATAGAGACAAGATAGAGGTAAGATCTTTGAATTTAAATTAGGAGGAATTCATGGAGACAGCAGCTAGGGCAGGATGTGGGAAATCTGGGACAACACAATTGTCCTGATGACTACACCTGCAGGAGGTACACCCAGCTGCAGCTCCTGGGAGACCGTGTAAGGGAGCTAGAGGTGGATGAACTCTGGATCATTCAAGAGGCTGAGGCAGTGATAGAGATGAGCTTCAGGGAGGCAGCTGCCCCTAAAAGTCAGGAGACAGGTAATTGGGTGACTGTTAGGTGAGGGAAGGGCAATACGCAGACAATGCAGAGCATCCCAATGGTGTTCCCCTCAACAATAAGTATACTGTTTTGGATACTGTTCTTGAGAATGATCGACTGGGGACCAGTTGTGGTGGTCATGGCTCTGGTGCAACGGATGGCCCCTCAGCTCAGAAGGGAAAGGGAGAGGAGAGCTATGGTAATTGGGGACTCATTGCTTAGGAGAGCAGATAGGTTTGGTAGGTGAGATCGAGCCTCCCAGATGGTATGTTGCCTCCCAGGTGCCAGGGTCAGGGGATATCTCTGATCAAGTTCATAGCATTCTGGAGGGGGAGGATGAGCAGCCAGATGTTGTGGACCACATGAAGACCAATGACTGAGAGAGAAATAGGGATGAGTCCTGAAGAGGGAATATAGGGAGTTAGGAAAATTAAAAAGCAAGTCCTCAAGGGTGGTAATCTCAGGATTTCTGCCTGTGCCATGTGCTAGAAAGAGTAGGAACAGAAAGTTGTGGCAGATGAATGCATGGCTGAAGAGTTGGTCAGGGTACAAGGGTTCAGATTTCTGGATCATTGGACTCTCTTCCGGGGATAGTCTGATGTACAAAAAGAATGGGCTGCACTTGAACTGGAGGGGGACCAATAACCTGGCGGGCAGGTTTGTTAGAGTTGTTGGGGAGGGTTTATACTAGTTTGGCAGGAGGGTGGGAATCAGAATGTGAGTGCGGAGATTAGGGTAGAAGGACAAAAGCAAGAAGCTATATATTCTGATTTGTTGATGAAAGACAGGAGGGAACAAAACATAAATGTAATCAGTTCGAGGGATTGAATTATGTCTATTTCAATGCTAGGAGTATTAGGAATAAAGAGGATAAGCATGGATCAGTACGTGGAACTATGATGTTATGGCTGTTATGTAAACTTGGCTAGAGGAAGGGCTGGATTGGCTAATACAGGTTCCAGGGTTTAGGTGTTTTAAAGTGAATAGTATAGGAGGTAGAAAAGGGGGAGGAGTAGCAGTACTGGTCAGTGATAGCATCACGACTATAGAATGGGAGGATACTGCAGAGGGAATGTCCACTGAGTCGGTGTTGGTGGAAGTCAGAAATAGGAAGGGGGGGGGGGGGTGGCATTTTGGCATAAAATTAGGGAATTTCTTCAAAATTTGTTTAAGATCCAATTTTTGTTAGATCCAAAAAATTTTTTGTTGGGTTATACTGCTCCATTTATGGATTTGGGGTTAGATAAGTTTCAGACAGCATTTTTTCATTTAGCATTGGTTGTAGCACGTAAATGTGTTGCGATTTCATGGAAAGACGAAGTTGAGATAAATGTAAATCGTTGGCATAATGAGTTGAGGTCCTGTATTTATATGGAGAAAATATGGAGAAAGTAACATATAACTTGCATGATAATTCTGACTTTTTTGTTAAGATGTGGTCGCCTTATTTGAATTTAGTAATATCTTTATCTGCTCTATGTGTTTCTTTTATTTTCTTAATGCTTCCCTTGTGGAGTTTGCTGAGGGTGGGTGGAAGGGGGTGGGTTAGTTGTAGTTTTCATTTCTATATTACGGACTTTGTAAAAGTTTTGAAAATATTAAATAAAGTTTTTTTAATAAAAAAAGGAAGGGGGCTATCACTGTGCTTGGAGTAGTCAATAGACCCCCCCCAAATAGCCCTCAGGACACCGAAGAGCAGATAAGCAGGCAGATCTTAGAATGGTGCAAGAAATACAGGGTTGTAGTTATGGGTGATTTCAATTTCCCTGACTGCAAGAGGGATAGATGGGGCTGAATTTGTCAGGTTTGAATAAGAATGATTCCTGTCACAGTGTGTGGACTGGCTGATGAGAGGAGAGGCCATACTAGATCTAGTTCTGGGTAATGAACCTGGTCAGGTGGCGGACCTCTCAGTGGGGGAGCATTTTGATGAGAGTTACCACAACTCTCTTAACTTCAGCATGATTATGGAAATGGATAAAAACAGTCAAAATGGGAAAGTGTTTAACTGAGACAGGAACTAGTGAGAGTAAACTGGAAACAGATATTCAAGGGTGAAAGCATGGAAGTAATATGGAGGATGTTTAGGGACCACTTGTGCTGGGTTCAGGATGGGTTTGTCCCACTGGGATAAGGAAAAGGTGGTAGGAAAAGGGAACCATGGCTGACAAAACAGGTGAGGCAACTAGGAAGCTGGAAACAGGAAAGACTCACAAGAAGTATATGGTTGCCAGGAAGGAGTTTAAGAAAGGACTTAGAAGAGCTTGAAGGGGGCATGAGAAGGCTTTGGCATGCAAGATTAAGGAGAACCCTAAGGCATTCTATACGTATGTGAAGATTATAAGGATGACAGGATTAGAGATAAAGGTGGGAAGATGTGCCTGGAGGCTGTGGAAGTGGATGAGGTCCTCAATGTATACTTCTCCAGAGAGGGACCTTGATGATGGTGAAGACAATATGGGTGGGGTAAATGTTCTAGAACAGGGGTCCCCAAATATTTTAGACCATTGACCCCCTACAGGGAACCCAGCATTGGACAAATTAAGGGGCAGAATGGGCACTTATGTATTAAATCCCGCGTCCCAGGGTCTGCAGGGCTTGTGCGGGCATGAATCTTCTTGCATGCTTGTGCGAATTCCAGCATGTGGGAATGGTACCAGAGGATTGGAGGGTGGAAAATATTGTCCCCTTGTTCAAAAAGGTAGTAGAGAAAGTCCAGGTAAGTATAGACGAGTGAGCCTTGTGTCTGTGGTGGGCAAGCTTTTGGAAAGGATTCTTAGAGATAGGATCTATGGCATTTAGAGAATCATAGTCTGATCAGGGATAGTCAGCATGGCTTTGTGAAGGGCAGATCATATCTCACAAGCCTGATAGAATTCTTTGAGGAGATGACCAGACATATTGATGACAGCTACATGGACTATAGTAAGGCATTTGATATGGTTCAGATTCAGATTTATTGTCAGAGTACATACATGACATCACATACAATCTTGAGATTCCTTTTTCTTGTGGATGTGGCAGAATTACCATGGCAGCAGTGAGAACAGAGCATGTGCTGGGCAGTATGGGACTTTGATGATTGCTGCTGCTCTCCGATGGCAACATTCCCTGTACTCAATAGTGGGGAGAGTTTTGCTGTGATGTCCTGGGCTGTGTGTGATAGTATGGATACTATCACCAATGTATATATTTACATATAGTAGCAGTCATAAAGGGCTGCTCCTAATCAGACCCAGGTCAGTCTGGACTGATCGACTTTGATGTAATACACTCCAGTCTTTTGCTAATAAAAGCCTTGGTTTGAGTCAACAAGTCTTTGAGTCATTCGACGGGCTACACTGTGTCCATTATCTTTTGGAGTGCTTTATGCTCAGGGATATTGGTGTTCCCATACGAAACCATGATGCAATCAGTCAGCATACTTGCCAGGGTTTCTGGTGCTCCACATGGTTGGCTTATTCAGAAAGTCAGAATATAATCTGTTTGATTAAAATGTGGAGTACCTTGGATGAAATAATATGATTTAAGAGTAATGTATCTTTTTGAATTATAACATATATCAATATGTACTCTATATTTTTGGATGTGAAATTTAAATGTTAATAAAAATATTGAGAAAGAAAGTCAGAAGGCATGGAATCCAGGGAAGCTTCAGAATTGGCATGCCTGCATAAAGCAAAGGGTTGTGGTGGATGGAATACATTTGGATTGGAGGGCTGTGTCTAGTGGATCAGTTCTGAGACCTCTGCTTTTCGTGATTTTTATTAATGACTTGGATGAAAGGGTTGAAGTGTGGGTTGGCAAGTTTGCAGACGACATAAAGGTTGTTGATGTTGTGGATAGTGTAGAGGATTGTATAAGATTGCAAAGGGACATTGACAGGATGCAGAGCTGGGCTGAGAAGTTCAGATAGAGTTCAATCCAGAGAAGTGTGAATTGATATACTTTGGAAGGACCAACTCCAAGGCAGAGTTCAAAGTTAATGGTAGGATTCTTGGTAGTGTGGAAGAGCAGAGCCCATGTCCACAGATCCATGAAAGGTGGACAGGGTAGTTAAGAAAGCTTATGGGGTGTTAGCTTTCATAAATTGAGGGAATGATTTTAAGAACCACAAAGTAAGATGAAGATCTACAAAACTCTGGTTAGACCTCACTTGGAGTACTCTGTCCAGCTCTGGTCGCCTCATTATAGGAAAGACGTGGAAGCGTAGGAAAGGGTGCAGAGGAGATTTACCAGGATGATACCTAATTTAGAGAGTGTGCATTATGAGCAGAGATTAAGGGAACTAGGGCTTTACTCTTTGGAGAGAAGGAGAATGAGAGGAGACATTTTAGAAGTATACAAAATATTAAGAGGAATAGATAGAGTGGGCATCCAGGTGCCTCCTTTCCAGGGTACCACCTCAATTCAAGAGACACAACTTTAAGGTAATGGGTGGAAAGTTCAAGGGAGATATTAGAGGAAGGTTTTTTTTTTTAAACGCAGACTGAGGTTGGTGCGTGGAATGCAGTTCCTGGGTCAGTGGTGGAGGCAGGCACATTGGTGAATTTCACGAGACTAGTAGAAAAGCCCCAAAGTTCCTCAACATGATTATCCAACTGCACGAAAACCAACAAGGTCGGGTCAGATACAGCAATGAGCTCTCTGAACCCTTCTCCATTAACAATGGCGTGAAGCAAGGCTGTGTTCTCGCACCAACCCTCTTTTCAATCTTCTTCAGCATGATGCTGAACCAAGCCATGAAAGACCCCAACAATGAAGACGCTGTTTACATCCGGTACCGCACGGATGGCAGTCTCTTCAATCTGAGGCGCCTGCAAGCTCACACCAAGACACAAGAGAAACTTGTCCGTGAACTACTCTTTGCAGACGATGCCGCTTTAGTTGCCCATTCAGAGCCAGCTCTTCAGCGCTTGACGTCCTGCTTTGAGGAAACTGCCAAAATGTTTGGCCTGGAAGTCAGCCTGAAGAAAACTGAGGTCCTCCATCAGCCAGCTCCCCACCATGACTACCAGCCCCCCCACATCTCCATCGGGCACACAAAACTCAAAATGGTCAACCAGTTTACCTATCTCGGCTGCACCATTTCATCAGATGCAAGGATCGACAATGAGATAGACAACAGACTCGCCAAGGCAAATAGCGCCTTTGGAAGACTACACAAAAGAGTCTGGAAAAACAACCAACTGAAAAACCTCACAAAGATAAGCGTATACAGAGCCGTTGTCATACCCACACTCCTGTTCGGCTCCGAATCATGGGTCCTCTACCGGCACCACCTACGGCTCCTAGAACGCTTCCACCAGCGTTGTCTCCGCTCCATCCTCAACATCCATTGGAGCGCTTTCATCCCTAACGTCGAAGTACTCGAGATGGCAGAGGTCAACAGCATCGAGTCCACGCTGCTGAAGATCCAGCTGCGCTGGATGGGTCACGTCTCCAGAATGGAGGACCATCGCCTTCCCAAGATCGTGTTATATGGCGAGCTCTCCACTGGCCACCGTGACAGAGGTGCACCAAAGAAAAGGTACAAGGACTGCCTAAAGAAATCTCTTGGTGCCTGCCACATTGACCACCGCCAGTGGGCTGATAACGCCTCAAACCGTGCATCTTGGCGCCTCACAGTTTGGCGGGCAGCAACCTCCTTTGAAGAAGACCGCAGAGCCCACCTCACTGACAAAAGGCAAAGGAGGAAAAACCCAACACCCAACCCCAACCAACCAATTTTCCCCTGCAACCGCTGCAACCGTGTCTGCCTGTCCCGCATCGGACTTGTCAGCCACAAACGAGCCTGCGCTGACGTGGACTTTTTACCCCCTCCATAAATCTTCGTCCGCGAAGCCAAGCCAAAGAAAGAGTAGACAAGCATATGGAGAAATTTAAAGTTGAGGGTTATATGGGAGGCAGGGTCTAAAGGTCGGCACAACATTGTGGGCCAAAGGGCCTGTACTGTGCTGTACCGTTCTATGTTCTAATAACCATTTTTTATAGTTTTTGAATGATTCTCAAAGCATGGTGGATAATCAGCAAAGCCAACCGTTTGGTTCAGCGGGTGTCATTTTGTATCACTTCTCTCCAACCTACCGCTACTTACAATGCATTTATATGTACACTGAGTGAAACATACAAGTCTTCAGGTGCTGTGATTGTAGTAAAAACACAGAAATGATGGGGAACTCAGCAGGTCTCGCAGCGTCCATAGGAAGCAGAGATATATAACTGACATTATGGGCTTGAGCCTTTCTCAATGTATGAGAAAGGCAGGCAGGTGCCCAAATTAAAAAGCTGGGGAGAAGAATTGGCAGGGGTAGGGTTACAGACCAACAGACAAAGGTGTTAATTGGATATGGAGAGGAAGACCGGAGGGAGGAAAGAAAATTGATTGGAGGAGGGGTGGTTTTGGCTCTGAAAGCAGAGCTGGGAGAAAGGGAACAAAGGGAAAGAGAGACAGCTAAAAGAAACAGGGAAACATTGGGGGATTGGGGAGGGGGAAGTTGTTCAACAGAAACCAGAGAAGTCAATATCAATGCCATCTGGCCGGAGGGTGCCCAGCTGTGACTTGAGACATTAATCCTCCAACCTGCAAGTGGCTTCAGTCCAGCAGTGCAATGTTGAGGTCTCCTGTTTCCATTGCCTCTACCCCCACCCACATTATTCCTTATGTATTATTTTGCCCAACTCTGCTTTTTAATGAGCCAAAAATCCCTAGTTCTCCCAATCCTCACCTTTCCTCTCCTCTACCTTTCTCTCCATATCCACTTAACACTTTTTGTCTGTTGGTCTGTACTCCACATCTTGCCCATTTTTCCCTTCTCCCTAGCCTTTTAATTCAGGTGCCTGCCTGCTTTTTAATCATACCTCGAAGAAGGGCTCAAGCACGAAACGTCAGTTATACATCTTTTCTTCCTATGAACGCTGCAAGATCTGCTGAGTTCCTTCAGTATTTTTGTGTTTTTACTTTTTTATATGTATATCTTTTGACTGCTCTGCAGAGCATAGATGGCTGAGACAACACCTTGGAAAAGAAGTTAAGACCAAAGTATCCACAAAAGTATGTGAAAATCAGCAAATTTTGGGCCATTGCTTGCAGCCACTCTTGTGTTGGTTTTTCACCTATTCTTTTTAAAAACCAAAATGTGTTAACCTCTTCAATCTTTACTGGCATAAAATTAAACCTTACAGTTGCACATGGATTAATTCTGGTTGTCAATGCAAAGGAGAAGTATGGACATTCTGAAGTTCAATGAAGTTCAACTCCCTACTAAGAAGGTGCACTGAAATGAGAACAATTTCCACATCTGTACACATTTTCCCCTCTCCTGCCTATCCAATATTTGACAGGGATCCCTTCAAGTTTTCCAGGCTCACTCTTCCATTCCCACCAACTACTTTCCTTCTTATAATACTTCTCTGGCAGTTGCAGATGATACTAATATTCAGTCTGCAAGTGTTACCATGAGGTCCCTGTTGCTTCCCACTTTAAGTCGTCCTCTCACTCCCCACTCCTCTCGCACCTATTGGTCTCTTGCCTCCTGCTTCACTACAATGATGACCAATGACAGCACTGGGGACGATATCTAGTTTTATGTCCAGGAATGTTGCAACATTCTGTACTTAATCTTGAATTCTACAACATGTAACTTGATTTCTTGGTTTGAATCAGTTGTCCATTTGTGCTTTGGGATTAGCTTGTTCTTTTATTGTATTTCTCTTTTTTCCTCTCTCTCTCACTCTCTAGAAGTGGAGGGTATTTTCAGTCTTACTTGCCAGGCTTGGCCCCCTGCTCTTCATTTTGGAACTTCAACATTTTTTTTGTCTATGTTCTCACTCTTTAACTGCTTCCATTCACCCAATGATCTTGTTTATAGCCTTGCCTCCCCACCAACCCCCCCCCCCCACCTACCCTGGGTTAATCCTATTAGACACATCATAACTCCTCCATGCAACTTACACTTCTTTTGTCTTATTTTCAGTTCTGGTGAAGGATCTTTGCCGCTGACCTGCTGAGTGCTTCCAGCATTTTCTGTTTTTGTAGATTTCCAGCAGCTGCAATTTTGTGATTTTCACAAATCTTCCTTGTGGACTTAGAATCTTTACAAGGCATCAGCTCAGATGTCTTGAACTCTGAGGGCATGTAATAACATTCCTGCAGAACCTGAATTACTCTTTTGAGAACTAGATGGTTAGTTTGGCTGTTGTTTTGGATTTAACCTATTAACTATATAACCTTCTTGTTTCCTGTGTCTTATGACCCATCTTATCCCCTTTATGTACATTGTATCTTCAGTGCTTAACTCAACCCTCCATTGCTCCTTGGCCTTTCTACACCCTGAAAGCTGAGTCCACATACAGCTATTGTACATGTCATTCTACTAAGGTCCTCATTTTTGTCTTCTGCCAGCATCAAGTTACCCTATTCCTCTTCCATAATTCTACATTGCACATTAGCTTACTTAGCCCTCTGTCCACCAATTAGATTGCTCTCTCCAACTGCCCCTCCGGATAATCTTTTTTCCTATTCTCACAACTAACCCTCCTCTTCCATCTTCTGTGTCTGAAATAAAGCCACCCAAAATAATTTTTTATGCTCCCCCACCTTAGTCCTCCTACCCTCTTCCAGTCCTAAGCTTTTTATCTGCTGTGAGGAAAACAACTCAGACAAGTGTTTCACTCTTCCCTTTAAATCACAAGCTATTGAATTCTTTGTTTCTGTATTTGTCAAGATAACTCTGAACCTGTGATCTAAATTGTTCTCTCAGATTTGCCTTTTTGATCCCAGCAATGATACTATCCCCTGATTTAAAAACGTTCTGATGGACTATATCTGCAGTAATAAATTTAATTTAATCCAAAGGGCATATTTTTTTGTCTGAAGCTCTACTTTCTTTTCACAGTAATGATTGAACAACATGAGACTTTTACAATTCTGTTCACAAAGTAGTTACAAGAACACTGTATTTGTTATTTCATGGCTAATTTCAGCTCTCCACTGACACATCAACTCAACCCGTGGGCATTCAGGTATAATCCATTAAAAAAGTGTCTTGTTCTATCAATTAATATAAATCTTACCAGATAGGTGTTATGAGTGATGGAGGGCAGAACTGTTTGCTTGAATGCCAAGATCTCCTTTTCTGGTTGGTGGTTAGTGGTTTGTTGTGGGATTTGTACCAGTTGAAACGGTTGATTTGTACCTTTCAACTGTGGTTGCAATGGAGACTGAGGCTGGGATTGAAGTCTGTATTTTGGCAAAATTTCTTGCTTGAGCTCTGTAGGCTGAATTATCTTTTTCTGGATTTGCGTTGGCTGAAAATATTGCATTGGAACAGCTAAAGCGTGGCCCACTTGAAAGTAAGGAAATCGAAGTGCCTGAAATTTCAAAAGCTTAATGCTAAGATTTCAATTTAAAATTGTCAATGACAATAACATGACTAAAAAATCAAAAGAGAAAGACCTGAGCATCAATTTATCTGAAAATCTATCTATCAGACTATCATGACTGCAGTGACCATCCTCTTGAATATATTTATGGTGTTCTCTTGCATTCATTGTTTTAAAATGCTTCTCTGTGAAGTATTTCAGTTAAGTGGTATAACTCAGGTATTCCAAGCCATACCTTCTTAGGTTTTACAGCTTGAAAACAGACCCCTTGGCACAACTTGTCTATACCGACAAAGTTAGTCCCAGTTGTCTGAATTTGGGCCGTTTGGCCCATTTCCCCCTAAATCTTTCCTGTTAACATACCAGTGTAAATGTCTTTTGAATGTTACAATTGTCTCTGCCTCCACAATTTCACTTAGCTCATTCCATATATCCTCCACTCTAACTGTAAAGAAGTTTCCCCTCAGGTCCCTTTAAAATCCTACCCTCTCATTAAATCTTTGCTCTCTAGTTCTGGATTCCCCTATCTCGGCAAAAAGTCTATGTCCCTTGAAAGATAGTACAATAAAACTCCAATAATCCATCATGCTCAGGACTTCAGGATTGGCAGATAATCTGGACTAATTAATTTTTTTTCCCCATAACTCATCACACTTCTAATGTAATGCTTTTCAGATATTACACAATATTATAATACATTTTTCAATGAAACTAGTAAACGTAAAGAGAAACAACTACTGGTCAGTTTAAGAGCATATAGGAACTGGAGCCACAGTCAGCTCAGAGAGAGACCTAGAAACGGCCCTGATCATTTCAAAGGGAGCATGGAATCCATCCCACTCCCTCTTACCCCCCTCCCACCTCCTCCACCACCTATAATCTGAAGGGGAGTTCAGATAAGCAGAAAAAGATGGTCAGACAGAGCGATAATGATAGAAGACTCAATAGTTATGGACTCAGAGAGGCAATTCTCTGAGTGTAAGTGAAATTCCAAGATGGTACATGGCCATGCTGGTGCCAGGGTCAGGGATAACTCTGGCAGGTACATGACATTTTGAGAGGGGAGAGTGAGTAGCCAGAAGTTGTGCTCCATATTGATACCAGTGGCACAAACAGGAAGTGAGAAAGGGATCCTGAAAAGTGATTTCATGGACCTAAATATTAAGTTAAAATCCAGGATTTTCAGGATTGTAATTTCAGGATTACTACCCATTTCACATGTTGGTGAAAGCAGTGTGGAGTATGTAAAAATGTTGGGTCATTTTGAGATCAAGAAACAGGTGGTGCTGTGCCTTTTTTTGGATCCTATCAAATGTGGATTTTAGTCAGAAAATGAAAAGATCCCTCATGGTAGGCTGATCCTGAAGGTACAATGCATGGGATCCACAAGGAATTGATTGTTTGAATTTGGAATCAGCTGGCCCATAGAAGACAGGGAGTAGTGGAGTAATGGTGTTATTTTGCTGGAGGTCAGTGGTGTTCTGCAAGAATCAGTGTTAAGATCCCTGTTGTTTGTGATATATATTTAAATGATGAATGAAAAAGTAGACGGATGGATTGGTAAGTTTGCAGATGACAGAAAGATCGGTGGAGGAGTTGTAGACAATGTAGAGGGATATCAAAGAGTCCAAAAGGAGACATATCACTTAGACATATGACTAGAGAAATGGGAGATGTTTAATCCAGACAAGTGTGAGGTGTTGCACAATGGAAGGTCAAATGTAAGGAGAAAATATGTTGTTAGTGGCAGGACACTTAACAACAATGATGTGCAGTGGGATCTGGGGATCCAAGTCCACAACTTCCTGAAAGTAGCTATGCAAGTAGATAGGGTGGTAAAGAAGGTATAGAGCATGCTTGCCTTCATTGGTCGGGGCATTGATTATAAGAATAAGGAAGACACATTGCACCAATATAAAATTTCGGTTGGGCCACATTTGGAATATTTTATGAAATTCTGATCACCCCATCACATGAAGGATATGGAGACTTTGGAAAGGGAATGGAAGGAATTTACCAGGATGCTGTCTGGATCAGAGCATATGAGCTATGGGGAGACATTGGACAAATTGGATTTGTGTCTCTGGAACAATGAAGACTGAGAGGTAACCTGATACGTTTCTAAAAATACAAGAAGCCTTGATAGAGTAGTCAGTTGGAATCTTTTCCCAGGGTAAAAATGTCAAATATATTAGACAATATGTATTTAAGGTGAGGAGGAGGGGCGGGAGAGTTTAAAGGATATGTGTAGGGCAATTATTTTTCATACAGGGAATGGTGGGTTCTTGGAAAAGATAGGTTGGAGCAGTTTGAATCAGAGACTGCTTGAAGCTGATACGGTATGATAATTATGTTTAGAAATATGTGTCATGTGCTAGCAACAGAGATTTAGTTTTTTTGGCAATGTGTTTGGCGCAGACATTGTGGGCCAAATGACCTGTTCCTTTGCTGTATCGTTCTATATTCTATATAATTATTGTACATGATCTGCAATCAACATTGTCCAAAAAATATTTACTGGTGATTTTATTGGAGAATGTATTTGATGTTTTCGTTGGTGCACATACATAAATAGTTCAGCAACAAATTGAAAATCCGATGGTATTATATAAGGTGATTCTGATGGAAAGAACCACGTAACTATAGTCTCAGTTTATTACATTGAGCAAATTTACAGAATATTATTTCTCTGTTCACTTACTTGACTAGCATTTGGTCTTTTTTTAGGATCCCAATAAAGAGTTTCTTTAATTAGATGTATTGCTTCATTACTTGCATTGGGTATCAATGACTTCAGATGAATGGGCACACATTGTGGAAACCGGAAATTCATGGCAGCTGAAAGCTGATAGCCTTCTGGCCAGTCACTCTGTAAGGGGGAAAAGTAGATTAGAGATAAGGTGAAACTATTTCAAAGTTAAACTACAACATTAATGTGATATTATGTCATACCAAGGAATGATCCAAAATTTTAATGAAAATTATTAGATCTCTATGAATTTAGTAGTATCTGAACTCATGAGACAATGTGCACACCTCTCCAACCACAGGCTGTGACTGTGTGCAAAATCTAACAGAGGTGAGTTTTGTTTCGAGCATCACTTATTCCCACTTCAACTTCTTTTCTGTCTCCATTCATCTGTTGTTGAGATCCTTTTATTCTCTCAAAATTTTATCTTCCAATTCTCTCTTGGTGCCTCTCCTTTGCTCTACTTTCTATGAATTAACCCATTGAAAACTTTTTCTACACTTTCTGCAGGACAGCAACAGGGCCTTAGGCCTGCCATGTCAGTGCCAACCATGATACTAATCTACACATCCCATCTTCACATACAAGCTCAGTATGCCTCTATTCCCTTCCTGCTCATGTATCTGCCCAAATTCCTCTTAAATGCCACCATTACATGCACTTTACCACCTTTTCCCCTGCACTCTGTATAAAAATAAAACTTGCCTCGCAAATCTCCTTTAAACTTTACCCCTGTGATAGTACAGATCTATCACCAATGTACATAGTGTATATAGTTACTGTATCGAGACTGTGCTTACAGCTATTGGCTGAGAGCTTAGCCACACCTATTGTCTGGGCCTTAAAGGGTTGTGTCCCTAGCTAGGTCGGATCATTCTGGACTGGTCGGCCACCTGTGAAGAGCTCCTGTCTTTTGCTAATAAAAGCCTTGGTTTGGATCAACAAGTCTTTGATTCTTTCAATGAGCTCTACAATTTTATTAGCAAAAAGAATTTTTTTTGAAAGGGATGGAGCGTTTAACTCGGCCAGAAAAACTTGATATCGACCCACAGTCAGCTACAGCCTTCAAAGCCTTTAACTTTTGGCTGCTGAACTTTGAAAACTTCCTGAGATTCTTTGAGGTGGAGGAGGATAACCAGCGTCTAACAGCATTGCTGTCTATGGTGTCCTTGAGAGTCTACGAGAACATCCAGGATGAGACCACTTACACCGCAGCCATAAAGGTACTGAAAGAACTGTATAATCAACCGGTGAACAGAGTTCATGCCCAGTTCGTGCTTGTGTCGAGGAAGCAACAGCCCGGCGAGTCCAGCAGGGCATATTTACAAGTATTAAAGGCATTGGGCAAGGACTGTAACTGTGTGGACAAAACTGCTGCCGAGATCACAAACGATCTCGTCCGGGATGCCTATGTGGCTGGGCTCCGATCGAACGAAGTGAGGCTGCGCTTGCTCGACCAAGGGGTAGAAAAACTAGAGGACGTGGCCCGGATTGCAATCACAATGGAGGATGCAACCTTAAAGTTTGGACACTCAACATCTCCTCACTTGTCAGGAAGGTGCAACAGCAACTATACTTCCTAAGAAGACTGAAGTGAGCAAGGCTACCGGCCACCATATGTCAACCTTCAATAGGAGCTCTACTGAGAACATCCTGGCCAGCTGCATCACAATGTGGTATGGATGCTGCAGAGAAATGGATCAGTGGCCAATCCACAGGACCATTAGAGCGGCAAAGAGATTCACTGGAGTCTCCCTCCCACCCCCCCAACTGAAATGATAAATTGGGATCGTTATCTGAAGAGGGCGCTCAAAATCATTGAGGACCGCTTCCACCCTAAACACAGCATTTTTCAGCTGCTCCAATTTGGAAAGAGATACAGGAGTATCAGAGCCAGGACTACTAGGCTGAGGAACAGCTTCTTCCCATGGTCAGTGAGAATGCTGAGCCACCAAAGGAATTGCTCATATTAACCATCTGAGACCTTCATATTCATGAAACAATATTTTTTTATTTATGTGCACAGATTAAATCAATTCTCAACCTTTTTCTTTCCACTTTAAGCAATCCCTATGCCATAGGTGCTCTGTGATTAGTAAGGGATTGCTTAAGGAGGTATGTGGGTGGAAGTAAAAAGTTTGAAAACACTGTTTTATCATACCAAATTGACTCATTATGTGCACAGTTTCATAATTCCAAAGGAAAGAGGCCAATGACAATTTTTCTCAAGCAAAATATTTCTGTAACAATTGGGTCTAGAGCAGTGATTCTCAACCTTCCCTTGCCACTTACATACCACCTTGAGCAATCCCTGACAAAAATATATCACATTATTATAAAAGTTAATTAAATACATGCTGAATTATATAAAGAGAAAAAAAGAAACTACAAAACACTCCTCATCTAAACCCCGTCTAATCCTTCCCTATTAACCCCCAACCCCTATTAAAAAAAGTTACTAAAATGCATAATAAACATAATTATATATTGAATTGGATTGCTTCAGAAGACACTCAAAGATCTAAAAAACATTTCACTAAAAACTTTTTTTTTTAAAGAGAAGACTTCTCTGGTCTGGAGGATTCAAAGGGGTCATGTTCGAGCATACAAGCTCCAAATCTGTAAAAATACAGATTTACCTCTCAAATTATATGTAAATTTTTCTAATGGAATACAACTTTGAATCTCTGTTTACCACCTTCCTAATTTTAATGAAACATCTGATTTCCAAGTAACAGCAATACATTACATTTCCTTGTATCACAAAAACATTTAGGAGTTTATATTCTCAAAATTTCCCATCAATTATAACTCAGGATTCAACGGAGAAACAACATCTATAACCTGTTGTAAAAACTTACTAATAGAAATCCAAAAAGATTTAACTTTTGAGCAAGACCATGTAGAATGAATAAAAGTTCCAATATCTTCTCCACAGCTAAAACATTGACCTGATGTATTCAATTTCTGAGGCATAATATATAACTGATTTTAAAATTATGATGAAGTAATCTATATCTTACATTAATTGTATTAGACATAACCTCTTTACATAAATTTTGCCAAATTTGTTGATCTATTGATATATTTAAATCTTGTTCCCATTTTTCTCTTGACAAATAAACCTAATTTAGTTGCTTTCTCTTGTAACATCAAAAATGCTATTGAAATAAACTTTTTGACCATTCCATAAAAAACTAACTGTTCTAATCTGTAGGATCTTTTAAAACCATATCTGGTCCCAATTTCTTTCTTAAACAAGCTCTTAATTGAAAATAACAAAAAAAAGTGTATTATGTGGGATATCGTACTTGCATGAGTATGATTTTTTTCACAACAATCCCCTATTTTATAAATTCCTTTAATATACAAAATATTTAAAAACGATTTATCTTTTGAAAAAATTATGAGGATTAATTAAAGGATTTTTTTTAAAACGAGAAAGGATTTCCATCATTTTCTAACTTAAGCTTATTCCAAACATTAACCAAATGTTTCAATAATGGAGCATCTGCCAGTAACCATTAAACTTGGTTCCCAATTATAAATAAATTCCTCAGGTATAGTTTTTCCAATCTTATTTAACTCAATTTTTACCCATGATGGTTTAATATTCCCAAACAGAGAAACAAGCAATCTTAATTGTGCTGTTTTATAATAATTCTTAAAATTAGGAAGCTGCAATCCATCTAATTCATGTTGATTTTTCTGACAATGTTCATGCCATCTTACCTTTCCAAAAAATATTCCTAATATGTTTATTTAAATCCTGAGGTACAGATATTGGTAAATATTGATACAGATATTGAATTCTTAGAAAATATTCATTTTAATACAATTAACCCTTTCAATTAAAGTTATAGGTAAATTTGTCCATTTTTAAAAATCTTCATTTATTTTCTTAAATAATGGAATATAATTTAAGTTATAAATTTTTCAAATTATTGTCTATACATATTCCTAACTATTTAATCCCATTATCAGTCCACTTAAATTGAATATCTTTTTGACACTGTGAATAATCATCCTGTACCAATTCCATTACTTCACTCTTATCCCAATTTATTTTATAACCTGAAACTCTTCCATAATCTATCAATTGTTTATAAAGTCAAGCTAATGATAATTTCTTTCTTTGGCTTGGCTTCGCGGACGAAGATTTATGGAGGGGGTAAAAAGTCCACGTCAGCTGCAGGCTCGTTTGTGGCTGACCAGTCCGATGCGGGACAGGCAGACACGATTGCAGCGGTTGCAAGGGAAAATTGGTTGGTTGGGGTTGGGTGTTGGGTTTTTCCTCCTTTGCCTTTTGTCAGAGAGGTGGGCTCTGCGGTCTTCTTCAAAGGAGGCTGCTGCCCGCCAAACTGTGAGGCGCCAAGATGCACGGTTTGAGGCGTTATCAGCCCACTGGCGGTGGTCAATGTGGCAGGCACCAAGAGATTTCTTTAGGCAGTCCTTGTACCTTTTCTTTGGTGCACCTCTGTCACGGTGGCCAGTGGAGAGCTCGCCATATAATACGATCTTGGGAAGGCGATGGTCCTCCATTCTGGAGACGTGACCCATCCAGCGCAGCTGGATCTTCAGCAGCGTGGACTCGATGCTGTCGACCTCTGCCATCTCGAGTACCTCGACGTTAGGGGTGTGAGCGCTCCAATGGATGTTGAGGATGGAGCGGAGACAACGCTGGTGGAAGCGTTCTAGGAGCCGTAGGTGGTGCCGGTAGAGGACCCATGATTCGGAGCCGAACAGGAGTGTGGGTATGACAACGGCTCTGTATACGCTTATCTTTGTGAGGTTTTTCAGTTGGTTGTTTTTCCAGACTCTTTTGTGTAGTCTTCCAAAGGCGCTATTTGCCTTGGCGAGTCTGTTGTCTATCTCATTGTCGATCCTTGCATCTGATGAAATGGTGCAGCCGAGATAGGTAAACTGGTTGACCGTTTTGAGTTTTGTGTGCCCGATGGAGATGTGGGGGGGCTGGTAGTCATGGTGGGGAGCTGGCTGATGGAGGACCTCAGTTTTCTTCAGGCTGACTTCCAGGCCAAACATTTTGGCAGTTTCCGCAAAGCAGGACGTCAAGCGCTGAAGAGCTGGCTCTGAATGGGCAACTAAAGCGGCATCATCTGCAAAGAGTAGTTCACGGACAAGTTTCTCTTGTGTCTTGGTGTGAGCTTGCAGGCGCCTCAGATTGAAGAGACTGCCATCCGTGCGGTACCGGATGTAAACAGCGTCTTCATTGTTGGGGTCTTTCATGGCTTGGTTCAGCATCATGCTGAAGAAGATTGAAAAGAGGGTTGGTGCGAGAACACAGCCTTGCTTCACGCCATTGTTAATGGAGAAGGGTTCAGAGAGCTCATTGCTGTATCTGACCCGACCTTGTTGGTTTTCGTGCAGTTGGATAATCATGTTGAGGAACTTTGGGGGACATCCGATGCGCTCTAGTATTTGCCAAAGCCCTTTCCTGCTCACGGTGTCGAAGGCTTTGGTGAGGTCAACAAAGGTGATGTAGAGTCCTTTGTTTTGTTCTCTGCACTTTTCTTGGAGCTGTCTGAGGGCAAAGACCATGTCAGTGGTTCCTCTGTTTGCGCGAAAGCCGCACTGTGATTCTGGGAGAATATTCTCAGCGACACTAGGTATTATTCTATTTAGTAGAATCCTAGCGAAGATTTTGCCTGCAATGGAGAGCAACGTGATTCCCCTGTAGTTTGAGCAGTCTGATTTCTCGCTAAATATATCAACACATCATCTGCAAATAGACTAATCTTATGCTCAGTTTGATTTACCACAAAACCTTTCAATTGCTGGTCCATACAAATCATTTGTGTAAGAGGTTCTATAGCCAAAACAAACAAAGCTGGAGATGAGGGATATCCCTGCCTACTTGATCTAGTCAAATTAAATGATTGTGATATTTGTCCATTAGTTATTACCTTAGATTTAGGATTTTTATAAAGAGCTCTAATCCAATATACAAAATTAAGTCCAAAATCAAATTTATCTAAAACCTTAAATTAAAAAATCTCATTCTAATCTATCAAAAGCTTTTTCTGCATCCAATGCAACACTTACATCCTTTTTCTTTTGTGCTAAGTGAATTATACTTAATAACCTTCCTATATTTTCAGAAGTTTGTCTATTTTTAACAAAACCCATTTGAACCATATATATTAATTCAGGATGACTATCTTTAATTCTATTTGATAATATCTTTGTCACAATTTTATAATCAACATTTATATGAAGCTGGTTTTAATGGGTCTCTATATTTTTTTTAGGAATAACCATAATTATCGCTGTGGAAAAAGTTTATGGAAGAATATGCAATCTAAAAGCTTGTTCTATTACCTGCATAAATAAAGGAATTATTAAATCTTTAAATTCTTTACAAAATTCAACTATGTTGAATTTTCCCTATCCAGGGAACCTATTATTTTGCAAACAATTAAGTGCTTCATATACTTCTTGCTCAGTAAAAAGTCTACCCAAATAATCTTTATCTACCTCAGTTAATCTAGGTAATGTTATTTGTGACAAATAATTATCTACATTAGTTTAATCCTGTAATGAATCTGATGTATATATTTTTTCATAAAATTCCCTAAAAGTTTATCTCTTGTGATTTAAATGTCACTTTATTATTCTCTCATTGTATTGCATTAATCACTCTCAAAGTCTGTTCTGCTTTTAATTGCCAAGCTAAAACTTAATGAGATCTTTCTCTTAATTCATATTTCTGTTTAGATCTAAAAATCATTTTCTGTTCTATAAGTTGACATTGAATTATATTGTAACTTGTAATTAAATTAAACATCTATGTTTATTTTCTGATGATGAATTTTTTGAATATCTTTTTCCAATACTGCTATTTCTTTTTCTAATTTATCTATATCTTTCATTTTGTCCTTTTTAATTTTTGAAGTAAAACTTATAATCTGTCCTTGCAAATAATGCATCCCAAATAAAAAAACTTATCCTCTATTGAATGTAAATTTGTATCACACAATCATTCAATATGTTGTCTTATAAAAGCACTAAAATCTATACTGATTATTGTTTTTCAGTAAATTCCAATTCCAGCAACAATGGATCATAATCAGATATTATTCTTGTGTTATAATCAATATTTAAAACTCTTGATTGATTTTGAGCCGAAAGTAAAAAGAAATAGATTCTAGAGCCTATGTCAAATCTGTTAGAATAAAAAGAATAATCTCTATCTCTACGATGTTTCCTTCTCCAAATATATTGTATAAATTTAAATCCTTTGTTAAATATAACATGGCTTTAGCTGCTTAGATCTATTGTGTTACCAGCCCAAAGGACCCCAAAACCCAGCAGCAATAGATATTCACCAAGATGAGTAGTTACTTAAACAAAAGTTGTTTTTAATTATCTTTAAACATGAAAACAGAATCAAACTAACTTATCTCTATTAACTTAACTAACCCAAATTAACCTTCTAATTCTAAGCGCATGTGTATGATGTGTGTGTAAATTTAAGAAAAGTTATTTGAGAAGTGAGATTAAACTGTGAACCATTCTTCCAAGTTCACCTGTTGCAGGCAATTCTTATACTGTGCACAGAATTTAACATGTAAAAAGTTCACCAGGCTTTGGTGCTCAAAAGGTAAATGTTTACCACTCAGGAAGGTTCTTGTACGGTTTGCAGAGAGAGATTTGTTGTTCCAGGATTTCCACAACACACCATTAGTTACCTCAATGTCTTGCTGATGAAACTTGCCCCATCAGGGTTCTCTGGATGATAACCTCTTTCTTTCAGGCTACTACAGAGTTCCTTTCTGTTCCACTTATTCCAAGAGAAACATCAGACAGATAGCACTTCCAGCCATCTGCAGCTCTGGAGCTTTTCTTCAGTTTCAACAAGCTTCTTGGCTTGCACTGTTCAGGTGCTTGCAGTGTCATACACACTAGCTGAGAGAGCTTGTTTCACCCCTCTCTCTCTCCAATTTCCAACTACTAGAAAGACTCTCTCTCACTTGCCATAAAACCTTCTTCAGCAAACAACAGGAGTTATCCTCCTTGGTCAAGCTGTTGACTTAAGTAAACAAAACTCAGGAGTGACATTTCTGTGAGCACTTTGTAGAAAGGTCAGAAGCCTTGTAAACAGCCAAAGTGTCTCCAGTCTAAACAATAGTCTATTCATTTTATGACATTTCAATTAGCACCGACTTGTGAAATGTGCACAGCATTCTTCATTGTTTCTGAAAAGTTCACTGAATATGAATTCTTCAGTATTTCAAATAAGATCTGTTTTAAAATGTATGTATATATGTAACCTACTCTAATTTTACCAAATTCTCCCAATATTTATCTATTCCATTACAATTGATGATGACCTATCCAATAAAGGATCCAAAAAAAATTAAAATCACATCCTATTAAAATATTTTCATAAACATCCGTCAGATTCAAAAAAGTATCCTGTATAAATTTTTCATCATCTAAATTTGGTGCATATATATTTAATAAAGTCCATTCCTTGAAAATATTTGACAATTTTCCATTATATATCTACCTGCTGGATCCATAGTCACTCTGAACTTTAATTGGTAATTTTTTCTTAAAATCGCCACTCCCCTAGCTTTAGAATTGAATGAAGCAAACAACTACTTGATCTACCCAATCTCTTTTCAGCTTTAGATGCTCTTTTTTGGTTAGATGTGTCTCTTAGTATTTAGATGAACACTTGAAATGTCAGAACATAGAAGGCCACAGGCAGAGCGATGGGATATGGGATTAGTGAAGATAAATTCTTAATGAACACAGTGTCTGTTTCTACAAATGCATGAGTCTACAACATTCTTACACACTGTAAGCAGGCTATTTGGCCCCTTGAACCTGCTCCAATATTGAAGAGGCTGATCCAACTTTTCTAAAGATCATTGTCATGCATTATCTCCATAACCTTTGATTATTTTATTGATTAAAAATCTATATACAATAGTCTCCACAGCTTTCTGGTGCAAGGAACTCCAAATGATACACGAGTGCTGGAGAAACTCAGCAGATCACATGGCGACCATAAGAAGCAAAGGTATATAACCAACATTTCAGACCTGAGCTCTTCGTCAAGGTATTTTTGAACACTACATGACTTCCTGAGTTTCTTCAGCACTTTTGTGTATTGCACCACAATTACAGCATCTGCAAACTTTCCTGTTTAACTCCAAAAGATGCTCCTTTTGAGAGAAGAAATTCTTTTTCACCTCAGTCTTAAACTGATGATATCTGATGCTAGACTCTCCAATATTAGGAAACATTCTCCCAGCATTTGGCTTATCCAACATCCTCAGAATCTTATCTATATTGTAAAGTTGTCTCTCATTGTGCTACCTTCTTGGAGTATAGATCAAACTTATTCAATGCGTCCTGATAGGCAACCTTTTCAAGCCCATGATTTTCATCTGGGTGCTGAGAATGACTACCTATGTACATAGCTTTCAAATTTATAACTGTTACTTACTTTCTTTGGTGTGCCTAACACTTGGCAAATCTTAAAGATTTCATCCACTTCACTAGTTCCTGGAAAAAGTGGTCTCAGTGTGTACAGTTCAGCCATGATACAGCCTACTGCCCAAATATCTATTGGAGAACTATAGTTTGAAGATCGCAATAACACTTCAGGGGCACGATACCTAGGAAGATGTGGGAAAAAAACTTTAAGATAATATTTCTTTCAGATTTGCATTTCTCAGATTGCCTGTTATGGTTTCTCAATTAGAACTGTTAAAATTTCTATTATAGAAAGGCAATAGTGATTTTACAAATTGATCATTCTCATAAATAATCATGGAATGCATGGCGAGTTGATCTATGTTTGTGTGCTTCTTAGTGGCAAGTTTTTACAAAGAAAATAATAAAGTCAGGTCAGGAGTTGACGCAGGCAATCTTAATTAGAAAAGTATGTTATGAAGAGCTAGAGATAAATTGGGAGGGGAATTGAAGGAGAAATAGGCACAAAATATTTTCTAAATGGTGAGAAATTGTACAGGAGCAAACAGATTAAGAGGAGAATGTAGAGCAATGCTCTTGGATTAAAAAGTACAAAATCATGATTAAAAACATGGCCTTTTCCTCAAATTATCAGGAATTACAGTTGCCAACATTGTATTTCAACACTGAACTAGTGTAGAAGCTATACAAACTCATTCTTCAAAGGTGATGCAACAAGAAGATCCCATAGAATCTAAAAAATTCTAGCAATTAAAATTATAAAACAAATAGCAGGTAAGTTTTTTTTTACATTAAGGAAGTCCGGTGCCAGAGATGACTGTTGGCAACTCTAGCTGGAATACAAAGCAATCAAGGTAATATTGGTATATTTATGATTAGACTTCACATAAAAATTCCATGTCTAGCTGTAGTTGTAGTTTGTTGCGTTTATTGTGTAAATCTTTTCTTCCCGCAATCTTTGAGGATTTGCTTTAACTCTTGAGTGTTTGCTGATTCAAATAATTCCCTCAAGCAAATATTTAATAACAAATGATACCTTTTCATTCAAGATTTTGATTTCTCCGATTGGACTTACCATCGTGTGGATACATAGTCTGTATAGGGTGGACGTGATCTTATCTCTCTGGCTAACCCAAAATCACCTATTTTGACAAGATCTGGACCCATGCAGAGCAAGTTTTCTGGCTTCATGTCACGATGAAAAAATCCTAACAGAGATATTCAGAATTTCTTAAAAGGTTAAAATGTAGCCAACCATCAGCACATTATGATGCAGCATTAGTAAATACAAGATCTACAAGTTTTACCAATATCTAACACAATCCAGTAATCATTGGGAGATCAGAGGTGGAGAAGGTGAGGAAATTTAAGTTCTTGGGAGTCACTATCCCAGAGGATTTTTCCTGGACCCAACACACCAATTGGACCATGAAGAAAGCACATCAGTGCCTCTACTTCCTCAGGAGTTTGTGGAGGTTTGGTATGGCCAGAAACCTGGTAAATTTCTAGAGGCGTGGTGGAAAGGGTAATGACCGGCTGCGTCATGGTCTGGTATGGGAACACTAATACCCCTGAGCATAAAGCTCTCCAAAAGGTAGTAGGACATCACAGGCAAAACCTTCCTGACTATTGAGTACATCTACTGGGAACACTGCTGTCGGAGAGCACCAGCAACCATCAAAGACCCACACCACCCAGCACACACTCTGTTCTCGCTGCTGGCATCAAGTATAGGTGCCACAAGGCTCGCACCACCAGATTCAGAAACAACTGCTACCCCTCCACCATCAGATTCCTCAATGACAAACTCAATCAGAGACTCATTTAAGGACCCTTATTTGTGCCCTTTATTTAATTTCTTTTGTTCTCTCTGTATTGTACAGTTTGTTTACATTTGTTATCTGTTTAGTTCTTTTATTTGTTTTCCTGTTTACACTGTGTTCAGTTTATTTTTTTTGCACTAGCAATTAGTGGTAATTCTGCCATGCCCACAGAAAAAAGGAATCTCAGGGTTGTATGTGATGTCATATATGTACTCTGACAATAAATATGAAATGTGATGGTATTGAATGCTAATCATAACTTACATAAAGGAATGCTGCCTAATGGGTCAGCATCTGTGTACTGCAGTAAGTTCTTGGGAGTCACTATCCCAGAGGATAGCTCTGTTGCGCTGATCTAAGGGATGCACTTAATTTCTGGCTCTCCAGCAGTCATCATTACAATGTTACATTGGGGTCACTGAACTGGATTGAAAAGCTAAGTATGAGTGTTTTTTTAATTTTACTTTAATATTTATAATTTTATTTAATTTGTTTCACTTAAATAGGTTTCATCTTTTTAAAATAATGACACATTTTTAAATATATATGAGCAGAGATATTTAGAAATGGATCAATGGCCTATGATAGTGAGCAGTTGATAGGCTGTAAGGGTGGTTTGGAGCTAGAGCCTCAGAATATGCCACCTAAACCTTAGATTCAGACCATGTCATGTTCTGCTTTTGTAAGGTGGCTGCTGCATGGAGGATTGAAGTTAACTTTGTCCTACAGGGCTGCTCAAGGGAAGCGTAACTGTGAAGACAGCGCTTAACTACCTGGGTTGCATCGGGCATATAATGGCTTAAATTGTTTAAAAATCATAAATGTCAGAGAGACTTATGACATTACTGCATAAAAGCTGAGGTGAAACACAATTAGAAATGTTGATGCACTCAATTAAATGACCTAAAAAAATTCAGTGGCAATTTTGTGCAGCGCAGTCATGGATGGGGCTGTCCAGAAGAATTAAAAGTAAGAAAACAATTTGCTTGTCAAGAGTTCTAGTATAGTGTTACATTAGGATGTATTGATGGTCTTGGAACTAATAAAGGTCCTTCTTAGGCAACTTAGTCCATTCCCATATTACTCTAAAAGAAGCATTACATAGGGTATGACATCATCTCAGGTGACCAATGTGGAAACTACATTAAAGGCGCAAGGATGACTATCTCTCAGAAGAATTTCCAGGATTATGCAGATTGGGCTAAAAATTGGTCATGGTTTCACTTTATTTCAGAAAGAACTTCAATTCCATTACGTTGAATTAAGTTGCGATTCAATTCCGATGATAATGTTCCTTGCTTAGTTTCAACACAAACATTGTATGATCAACTGGGTGGATTAAAGCTCACAGACTTTAAAAAATATTATTGGGAAACCCAAATGAAGTTTGTCATCTCCCTCTTTAATGGAGGAGACAAGTCATTTTGGTAAAGTTGGAACTGCACAAGGTTCGTGAGAAATTTTTATATATAAAAGGAATTCTAAATTACTATTTGGTCCTAAGGAAGCCCCCTTACTAAAAGATATTATTACAATTTGGAATAAACTCAATGGTCAAATTAGTGTTAGGGGAGGACTCTCAACCAAAACAGCCCTAGCTCAAAATAAATTAATTCCATTAACAATTGACAATAAAATTCTAGAAACTTGGTCTGAGAGTGGGATCAAATATATTGAAGATTGTTTTGAGTAGGGACAATTTATGACTTTTTAACAAATCAGGGATAAATTTGGAGTTTAAATAGATCCTTTTTTCTGCTATCTTCAGTTAAGATCTTATTTAAGGAATAAATTAGGTCCATCACTGACCGTACCACAACATACTGAAATAGAGACTCTGGTTCAAAAGTAGATCACAAAGAAATTTATCTCAAAAATGTATTTCTTACTTCAGATGGAAGCTCCTAAACAAGGGTTAGATCAGTCAAGCTAGAAATGGGAATCAGATTTAGGTGTAGAAATTGATCCATTTTGCTGGTCTGACCTGTGTTGGGATTGCATAAGCTATACTTTACTCCTCAAAAATAAAATAAATTAAAATCTGAATTATCCAATTTATGTTTTCAATGCAGTCAAGATAAAGGGACCTTTTTGCATTCAACCTGGTCATTCCCCAAGGTGAAATCCTCCTGGAAAGATTTGGGGGAATTTCCTGGAACAAATTACTGGAATTAGATACCCTCAGGTGCCAGAATTATTTTTATTGGGTAAATTAGCAGATATAATATCTAACATTATGTGGTCAAAATATCAATTGAAACTTGTTAAACTTGCTTTAGTGGTGGCCAGGAAATTCACACCCATTACTTGGAAATCTGATTTCCAACTGAGTCTGACCCGCTGGAAGTCAGAAATGCATAGTTGTATTCCCCTGGAGAAAATTACTTACAACCTCAGAAATTGTTAATACATGTTTTTAAGAATATGGAACTTGTATTTAAGATATACAGGGGTTGATCTTTGATGATTCCCTCCCCTTGGTCTCCAATACCACTATCCCCAGTATCACTAGTGATGTCTATGTCAAGACATTTATCCCTTAAGGGAGGAAGTAAGCTGCAGGTGAATCATGTAATGTTTCATCTGTATGTAATGAATGCTTTTGGAAAACAGATGATTTTGTCACATTATATGGGAGAATTACCTCTTTTTCTTTTCCTTTGGGGAAGGGGTGTCTTGCTCTTTCTCTTTTTATTCTTTTCTTTTTTATATTTCCTACTTTTAAGGATCGACATGGTGTGTAATTTTGTATTTATAAACAATTGTACAGATTTTGATAAATGTGGTAATGTGTTGATTCTTCCCTCTTTTTGTACATCAACATGTAGTTTGGTTTTGGTATTTTATTGCATATATCTGTGATGTTACTTTGATTTTGTTTACTTTGTAACTCCATGTTGATTAAATAAATAAAGGGGGAAAAAACATTATAGGATCAGCAACAAAGAGGAGACAGAAAAATGGGAAAATAATTATTCTGTATTGTTAAAGTACCCTTTACCATCTGAACAAATATTCATGCTCAGACAATTGAGTCAAAACATTTTACTTAATTTCCTTCTTTTTAATCCCTTGCAATGTAAACTCATGACATCATAAGTAAATGCTCACAGAAAATTAAAGCATAAGAAGCTACTATACTAGTTTGTGTAAAAGTATGTTTGAAATGGAGCTTGCTTGCAACAGAGTTTGAGATCCCAGAAACACTCAACAGCACAAGTGAACAGAGTATTAGAATTAACATCAGAAAGAATAGCCCTTAAAAACTTGTTCATAGAAATTCATAAGAATATTTCTGATCGATTCTCTGAAAGGCTGAAGGAGTAGGACGAGGTAGATGAATGGAACTTTTGATGTTTTAGTTCCATTTCTAAAATGCTACTTAAAATTATTGCAAACATGCTTTAAAATTTTGGACTGGTAAATGGAGTGGGTGGCAGCTCCTGATGATCATCCAGTTCCTGAGCAAGAGAGAGAAGTTACATCAGCCCTTAGGAGAAACTTACCATGTTTGTGAATAAAAGCCAGTCCTTGTATTATTTGATACATTATGTTCCTTATGATTGATTCAGGAAATAACTTGTTTCTGTGGAGTGACAGTTCAGATAATAATGTATATCAGTGATTGAGTAAAATAGTTTTCATAGAAATAGTTATAACATAATATGAATAAAGCAAAAATTAGGCTATTAATGTTTATACAGAATCCAAAGAATAACTTTGCTTAGACATGGAGCTTGAAAAAATAATGGGTGGATTGTAACTAAAATAGATTGCACATAGGTAGAAGCTGAAAATTTGGTGATAGTAAGAATCATTGCAGTGAAGGGAAGTAATTTTTAATGCCAACCCAAAAAGAGTAGAGCAAGTAGAGTAGGTACATGGTGTTTGACATCTCAGCAGTTCTTGTAATTGTTGAATAGTCTTTAATGTTAGAAACATTCTGAAATGCTTCATATGAGGAAAAATTGTTGCTCAGCCATACACGTAGATAAAAGATAGATGATCAAAGGCTTCTTCAAAGATAGATGTGAAGCAGAGGAAAGGGGTCTGATCTAGGAATTTCAGCGCTTACAGTGAATGCACTCAAATACACAAACACCATTGGTAAACTAATTAAACTCAAGGATGATCAAGAATCCACAATAAAGACAACATATATCTCAAAGTATTATTGGGATGAAGGAGAATTAAAAAAATAGGAGGGCAAAACCTCAATGATCTGAAGAGGGATCAAAATTTTAAGTAATATTTGAACTGGGAAATTATTGTAAGAAAGCAGACTCAAGGAAAATGAATAAACAGAACCTAGTTTGAGATGTTAGAACAAGTGCAGCAATGTTTTGGACAACCTAAATTTTACAGAGGGCAGCAAATCAGACTAGCTGGGGAGAACATTGACATTGCTGGGAAGTAAAAAGGATGATGGCTTCAATGGTATCAATTTAAGGCAGGGCTGAGTTAAGTAAATGGAAAGAGATGCGCTATGTTTCTAGAGGTAAGAAGTTAAACAGCAGAGGCAGCCAGGTGTATGGTTTCGACTTTAGTGGGAAAACAGTTCATGAGTTCCTCGTGCTTTCCATTAGACAGGAGGTTGAAGGAGAAAATACATGACCCATAATAAACTTGCATTATAGTTTGATTTTGAAATATTTAATAGTTTGGAAATCTGCAAGCAGGGCTCATTATTGTTTTGTATGGACCAGCTAGATCTGATGAATGAGTAAACCAGTTGACTATCCCAGTCAATGCATGGCTCTTAGCCCGAGGTGATGCAGAAAAAGAGTTCTACCAAAGCAAGAGATGGAAACTATTTAATATGGGTTATCTCATTAAAATGTACACAACACAATGAAGTCAACAAGATGGATGTGGAGTTGATGTTTCCTCTGGCTGGTGGACCTGGAACTAGAGATCACAATAGGATGGCAATGCAGGACAGAGATGAGAAAATATTTCTTCATCGAGACTGCAGCAAATCTTTAGAATTCTCTGCTGATAAAGATTGTGAGTATATTCAAGAAAAAAAAAAGAATCTTAGATATTGAAGGAATCAAGAGGGTTATAGGGTTAGTGGTGGAAAATAGTGCCGGGATAAAAGATCAACCATGATCTTACCCAATGGCCTGGCAGGGTAGAGGGGATGAATCCTATGCTTTCATTTCTTATGTTCTTATTTATTTATAACATTATGAATTAAGCATGGCTTAATAATGGAATACCTGAAAAATACTATATTTCTCCAGTTCTGAATGCATTGCATCTAACAAACCACTTGTGTCAAATTTGATTTGTTTAGTCCATAGCATAATTAACCTTCTCTCATGATTATTGTATTCCCATTCACATTTTCTCTTATTACTAGATTGATTCTTTTATCAATTATTCTGGAAAACAGATGATTTTTCCTATAAATCACTTGTTTCTGTGTTTTTTTTTCTTCTGGGCTATATCTTATTTCTACCCATTCAGATTTTTTTTTATTCCTTTTCGTTTAGGTTATGATCTTCTACCTCCTTATTACTAGGTTGGCATCAATCCCTAATTTTCTGCCCTCTCTAAATCTTGTACCCTGGAATATTTAATTCTCAACTTTGGTTTCCATGCACCACATGTTTACAATGGCTAATAGGCTAAATCTATTTGTCCTGTTGTTCATTTATTTTGCTTTGAATACTTTGAGCATTCAGAGACAATGACTTTTATTTGAACATTTTAACATTTTTCCTTGATTCATTATTATCATTAACCCCTCTGTCTCTTTTAGTTCAATGAACTCTCCACAGCCTCAGTTTCCAATTTGTCATGGAATTGAATCCAACTTGCTTACTTATACAGGAGTGCGTTTAAATAAAAACACAAGGCTGATTTACAGTTTTTTATTTGTTTTCTAAAATGTGTACAAACTTATATATTTTTATGATATTATATATTATAAAAATATAAGGACCAATAATGTGCACCTTATTTCTGGTTCTAGAAACATGGTTATCAAGGAACATGGGTGAGGATTTGGTGATGTCCTTTTATGGAGGATAATCATTGCAAAGCTAAAGTACACAAAGATATTGTGGGAACGCTGGATAAGATCATATAAATACAAAGGAGATACCAAGAAGTGGATAAGCACCCAATCAGGATAGAATCCCTTCTATCTTGCTAAGTGAAGAAATTAGGGATTGGGCATCATAATTTTCTGGTCCAAATATATAGATTGATCTCCAAAGAACTGGAAAAATGCTAATGTTCAAACAAGAGAAATCCGTAAAATATCAAAGGTGGGAACGCTTTTGGAAATAAATAAATGTGGAGAAAATTAACAGCCAGTTGGACAAAGATGGATAATTAAAGGATTGCTGGAATTGCCTTGAAGCAAATCAGAATTTATTAATATGATTAATTATGTTAGTGCAATTAATGTTATGTTAATAGACTTCCAAAAGATGTTTCCAAAAAATGCCATATATTAAGTTTGCTAATAAAATACACAACAGATTGAAATACACAGACATAAAATTGGCAGAGGGATGGAAAACAGAATTGTGATTAATTTTACAAAGTCAGGTATTATGACCAGCCATTTTCATACATATTAATGATGTTAACCTCAAGTAGGCACTTAAATATTGTAAATAGGGAGACAAATAGTAATGGAAATCTATGGATAACAGATGCTGAGATAACTAGAGGCATGGTGTGCATAGGCAACGATGTGAAGAATAAGTACCGTAAATCACTCACTTGGTTCAAGATGGAATACCTGTCCTTTCTGCAATTCCGAGCAATAATCTAGACAAGATATGAAGGAATTGGTGAGAGTAAAGATATTTACTGCAATGATTCAAGGTACTAGAGTGGTGGACCAGAGGAGCTGACCTGAATTCCTCAGAGTCAAGAAGTTGAAAAGAAAACACATTTGTTAAAAATTACAAAGAATTACATTTAAAAAAAAATGTAAATAAAGAAATGGTTCACAGTAGCTGAAAGATCAGTAACCCGAGAGAAGAGATTTAAGTGAATTGGCATATGAATCAAGTCAAAACCAGAATAATTTTTTTTTTTGGCAATAAGTAGTAAGAATTTGGAATGCATATAAGAATTTGGAATACACAACTTGACAGGAAGTTGAATGCAGATTCAATGAGATTTCAAAGGGAATCAGAAAATATGAGAAGGAGAAAATATTGCTGAGAAATGAGGTGATGGGTCAAACTGGACTATTTTGAAAATTCTATACTTGTTGGGTCTTCTTCAATGCCAAACAATGTTTTGATTCTAATTTGTCACAGTTGGGGTTGCAAATCATGAGATTCCTACTCAGTTTTTGCTCCTAAAGAAAATAGGATTCTTGATCTTTTCTTTTAAACCAACATCAGCAGCATCCATATTAGTCACAACAGTTCTTTCACCATGTTTTCTAACAAAATTCTTTCAGAAAAAGTTAAGTCATTAATCCAGGCGATTGAAATAGAGCAAAGCATCAGCAACTGCAGTTCAATAACATTACTTGTTACATGGTATAACGCTGTGCTTCAAAAGACATGAGTGACAAATTAGAATTTTGGTGCATTTGTACATTGTACTTATGACAGTAAACTCACATTGAACACTGAGTGTCAGATTGTATAACAGTTTGCATTATAAAATATCCTAAATGCCCCAAAAGATTCAAAATCAGAAACATAGTCTGAAAGTGTTGAATAAAAGACATACCTATCTTTCATAAGTTGATACAAGTTTTCTTTCATGTATTCAAAAATAAAGTAAAGATGGTCATTTTCCCTTATAACTTCTTTGAGCTTGATAATATTTGCATGGCTTAACTTCTTTAGTGACTGTAAAATAATTATAAAATGCATTACAGATCACAGGAAAATATCTGGACAAGGTAAAATTATGATTTGTTCATTGATGTACCAATACAATTCCATTTAACTGATTTATTTCTATTTTATCAAACAGTGAAAGTTCTTAAAGGGAACATCTTTCTCTGCCAAATTTATTTTTGAGAATTCAGGAACAAATTCCTCCACAACGAAAGTACCTTTGAGTTTCTAAACCAGTGGTTCTCAATCTTTTTCTTTCCACTCACATACCACTAAGAAATCCCTTACTAATCACAGAGCATCAATGGCATATGGAATACTGAAAGTGGTATGTGAGTGGAAAGAAAAAGGTTGAGAGTCACTGGACTAAACTTTTCTGCAAGAGATTCTTAATCTTGTCACATCCAGCTCTTCATTCATCATTTTGGTTAATTTATTATCACAATATTTCACAACTGTGTTCAAAATACAGTATTAAACTTGCATATTCACAGAAAATCTTTTCATTATAATGTGCACTATTAAGCTCAGTTTGAACAAAACTATTTTAATCAAATTTGAATCACACATAAGAGGCACATATTCAAAGTGATTGGGAGGAAGTTTAAGACAAGTAAGTAGAGCAAATATTTTACAGAGTTGTAGGTGCCAGGAAAGGACTGACAGGAAAGTAGTGGAAACAGATATAATAGCAGTATTAGGTTTCGAGATAGACCCAAGAATATGAGGGGATGGGGAGAGAGAGGGATTTATCAAGGACAAGCAGCAGATTTTTAGTTTGATTTAGACAAAGGCCCTCTGAAGTTAACTGTTTGGTCATGCATGCTATTTGATCAGCATTTGCAGATAAGAAAGAATAGTTTACTTTGACATTTTCTGCTTGCCTGAAGGAGCACTGACTTTACAAGGGAGAACCATTCCCTGTACCAAAGAACTGAAGACTTCAACAACTCTGAACAGATTTCTAAATATATGTTTTATATAACAGAGAAATTCTAAGATATACTTTTACTTCCTAAAGATATGCTTTTTGATAAGTCAGACATTTTGGCTTATTATTGTTAAAACAATTTTAAATTATGGGCCAGCTGAAGACCTTATTGAACTCTATTATTTACAGCATTCAAGGATTATTTGATAGCAATCCATTCCAATGAAGCAGTAGAGGCAGCCTCACTGAATGTATTTAAGACAAAGATGAGGAATAAAGGGTTGTTGGGAACAGGTGGGTACGTAGAGCTGAGTTCATGGCCAGATCAGTTTTCATGCTCTTATTAAATGATGGATGGATCAGACTCTATGGGCCAAAAGGCCAACTCCTGCACCTATTTTTTATATTCTCAGAAAATTAATATATTTCTTTATGATTTGTGTTTTCTTGATTTATCACAAAAAAAATTTGTGATAAAAATTGCATTAAATAGACAATTATGAGTCATGAAGTTGAAAGGATATTTCACTTAAATAAACAATGCCAAGGAATTTAACTACATATATCTTCTTGCATACTCCTGGGACATGGACCTCATATACTTCCAATGAACTAGGAGAGCTTCTACTTATTTTGACATCTATCCCAAATGCTGAAAGGACCACTTCAAAATCCACCCCCCCCCCCTTCCACCAATCACCAAGCCACTTCCCTCCAATTCAATATCTACCATATCTATGATTCCCAACTCTTTTTGCTATCAATGCCAATTCTCCTGGCTTTAGTACTTTAACAGTCTATCAGTCCATTTCTCAATCCTCGACAAATGTTGCAATCTGCTGGCATGTCAGCACAATTTCCAGCAAAAAATCTAACAGCCTCCACACAACAGTCCTCATGCTTTCTTCCTCTCTTAACAAGCAAACTGACTGTGCACCTCCCCACTGCACTGACACTCTTTCCCACTCTGGATCCTGATACATGACATTTCCTTTCAACCCAAAACTAACTGCTAGACTCCAATAAGCACCTCTTCCCACCTCATCAGTTATAGATCCAATCAGAAACATAGAACTAAGGGGCAGAAGTAACCCATTTTTCTCTTTGAGCCCTGGATTGCCATTCAATATAATCATGGCTGATCATCCAAATTCAGTGCCCTGTTCCTGCATTCTTCCCATAATCACTTGATTCCCCTCATCTTAAGACCATGTCTACATCTTTCTTGCATATTTGCCTTCAATTCCACAAGTTCACCACTCCCTGGATAAAAAGAAATCTTCAACACCATCCCATATAGCTCAACTCTTCATATTCACATTCAAGTTCAAATTTATTGTCAGAGTACATACATGACATCATGTACAAACCTGACATTCTTTTTCCTGCAGACAGAATTTAAATTATTGGTAGTTTAAATTGTATTCATGAAAAATATACGTATACAAAAAAGAGAAATTTCAACAAACTGACTGCAAATGCAAATTTTTTTTTTTAGTAATAAATAATGTGCAAAGTAGGAGTCCTTAAACGATTCCCTGATTCAGTCTGTTATTCAGGTGTTTGATGGTGAAGGGGTAGAAACTGTTCCTGTACCTGGTGATGTGAGTCTTGTGGCACCTATACGTCTTTCCTGATGGCAGTAGTGAGAACAGAGCATGTCCTTGATTGCTGCTACTCTCCAATGCCAGAGTTCTATAGGCAAAACACTCCCCACAATTTCCTCAATGGTGGGGAGAGTTTTGCCTGTGGTGTATTGAGTTGTGTTCACTACCTTTTGCAGAGCTTTCTTCTCAGAAGTATTGGTAAGCTCATACCAGGCCATGATGCAGCCCAATTTCCATTTTACAACTATAGAAGTTTGCCAAGGTTTCCAATGTCATACCAAAACTCTGCAAACTCCTGAGGAAGTAGAGGTTTTCCTCACAATGACCTTCATATGTTTGGTCCAGGAAAGGTCCTCCGAGATAGTGACTCCCAGGAAATTTTCCACCTCTGATCACTCAATGATCACTGGATCATTGGATCCAGGGATCTAGATCTAGATCTCTACAAGAAGTCCAGGTACAACCTGTGGAAGGCATCTCTAGAGCAAAATGGTGACTCTGAAGGAAACTAGAGACAGAAATAGATAGCTGGCAGCTATGGCAGGGAGTACAGGCCATTAGAGCCTACAAACTGAGGGCAAACGCCATAGATAGCTATGAACTGAACATCTCTATGCCTGCTTTGTTATGTCCTCGGTTGTACCAGTGGAGGTCTTAATAAACATTCAGAGAAGCTTGTAAGTTTACAGCACAAACCTTTACTACATCTCTGGCTGCTAGTCATGTATGAATACACTGTCATACTGAGCATGCTCACCAACTCAGTATGATGTAGCTCTTACAATGTGTCTCACTGAGCATGCTCACCATGCAAGTGTGATGTGGCTCTTATAGTCTTTAGTGTTCATGCTCCAGCATAAAATAGTCCCAAGTTTCCACTGTATATAACATACCTCCTTCTTTAAAAAAATGTCTAAAAATTAAAAGATTAAAATTTAAATTTCTTAAAAATAAATTGTTACTGCTTCTTTACCTGCACTTGCCATTAAGAATTAAATATTCTAATTATACAATTGCAGTTCTATAATCTTCTCAGCGGAATCGCACTGGTGATAGGATGTTGCTTCTCCACCTCGTCGACCTTGTTTTGTCTGTTTGCTTCGGTGCTGTTAGTCTGGTTGTGGGTGGTGGTGTTGTTTGCTTCAGTTCTCCTGTTGCCTGCTGTTCAGTTATTACACTGTTGTTGTTTGGGGTTTCTACTCACATTCCTTCACAAGTTGTTGGATTTTTAGAAGCTGCTGGTGCTTCTGGCGTTTTCTGTGTCTTTCATTTCGTATTTTTCATATTTTTCATTTGGGGAAAGATGTGACAAAGTATCAGCGAGCACCATTTCCTTCCCTGGCCTATAGTTCAAGGTAGTAGTAACATTGGAACTGGAGGAGTTGTCTCTGTGGTCTAGCTGATGCCTTGCTTATGTTCTTTTTCTGGATGTGTTCCAGCGGGCAATGATCACTCTCTATCATAAACTATCTCCCATAGAGGAATTTGTGGAACTTTTCACATCCATATACAACTGCCAAAAGCTCCCTTTCAATATTGGCATATTGGGTCTCTGCTGTTGTCAGGGCTTTTGAGGCAAAGGCTCTCGGTTTTCCTTCCTGCACCAATGCTGCCCCGAGGCCTCTGATGGAAGCATCTACTTGTAATGTGACAGCTTTTTTCCTGTCGTAGTAGCTCAGTTCTATTTCTCTGCAGACCACTTCCTTAAGCTTGTCAAAATCTTGCTGATGCGATGGTGACCACTGAAACTCCACATCCTCTTTCAGCAACTCTCTGAGGTTGGCTGTGTGGTCTGACATGTATGGGGTGAAGGAACTCATATATTGGACCAATGTATACTAAAATCTCTGCAAAGGTGGAGGACTCTGTGATATCTGTCTCTGAAGACGACATCAAAACATCATTCAAGAGGGTGAACCCTCGCGAGGTATCGGGCCCTGATGCCATACCTGGCAGGGTACTGAAAATCTGCGCCAACCAACCAGCCAGAGTGTTCACAGACATTTTCAACCTCTCATTGCAGCAGTCAGAGATTCCCACCTGCTTCAAAAGGGCATTGATCATCCCAGTACCCAAGAAGACTAGTGTGACCTGCCTCAGCAACTATCGGTGAGTAGCACTAACATCTACTATGATTAAATGCTTTGACAGGCTGGTCATGGCCAGAATTAACACATACCTAAGTAAAGATCTGGACCCACTGCAATTCACCTATCGTCACAATCGCTTGACAGCAGACACAATATTGCTGGCTCTACACTCAGCTCTGGATCACCTCAAAAGCTGCTCTTCATCAATTACTACAGCTCAGCCTTTAATATCATTATTCCTGCAGTGCTGGTCAAGAAGCTTCAAACTCTTGGCCTCTGCACCCACCCCCCCCCCCACCCCCCGCCACAACTGGATCCTTGACTTCCTCATCGGGAGATCACAGTCAGTATGAATTGAAAACAACATCTCCTTCTCATTGGTTATCAACACAAGTGCACCTCAAGGATGCATGCATAGCCCACTGCTCTACTCATTATACACCCATGACTGTGTGGTGAGGCACAATTCCAATGCTATCTACAAATTTGCTGATGACACCACAGTTGTTGGCAGAATCACAAACGGCAATGAGGATGGAGATAGATCAGCTCGTTGAGAGGTGTCATACCAACAATCTTGCACTCAGGAGGAAGTCAGTGGAACATAACCCAGTCCTCATCGAGGGCTCAGTAGTGGAGAGGGTCAACAACTTTAAATTTCTGGATGTTAACATCTCCGAGGATCTGTCCTGGAGCTGCCATGTCACGAAGAAGGCTCACCAGCAGCTATACTTTGTGAGGTGCTTGAGAAGATTTGGTAGGTCACCGAAGATTCTCAAAAATTTCTGCAGGTGTACAGTGGAGAGCATTCGGGCTGGTTGCATCACTGCCTGGTATGGAGCGCCAACTCTCAGGTCAAGAATAAACTCCAGAGTCTTGTTAACTCAGCCTATGACACCAGATTTCACTCCATCGAGGACATCTACAAGAGGCGGTGTCTTAATAAAGCAGCCTCCATCTTCAAGGTCCCCCAGGCCATGACTTCTTCACTACTATTATTGGGAAAAAGGTACAGGAGCCTAAAGACGAGCACTCAGTGGCACAAGGACAGCTTCTTCCCCACTACGATCAGATTCCTGAATAATCAATGAACCAAAGAACTGCCTTACTTTTCATGCACTATTTTGTTTTTTTAATTTATTGTTGTAAAAGTGGTTTATATGAATGTTTACACTGTGACGCTGCTGCAAAACACTAAATTTCATGACTTGTTCATGACGATAAATTCTAATTCTGTTCCTCATCTTTAGCCATGTCATTCCCTTATCACATACAGCAAAATCCCCATTATCTGGAACTCAAACAACCGGGAAAAAAAAAATCAAGGAAATAAATAAGACTGGGCAGATGAACCCTGTGGGGGAGTGCTGAGACTTCATTGGACATGTGCAGGTTTGCCCCACTAAACCAGCAATGCCCCTCCATATGTACGCATTCTTTTCACTGTTGCCACTTGTGTGGAGATGAATTGGGTTGTCAGTGCAAGGAAGGTGCACCGAGGGCCTGACCAGGACACTTGCATGGAGCTGAGTTGGATTATCATTGTGAGGAAAGTGTGCCGAGTTCCTGACCGGGACACTGGTGTGGAGGTGAGTCAGGTTGTGCTGAGGGCTTGATCGTGACATCAAGATGAAGAGCTGGTTTATACCACTGGGGAGACTTTCCTGAAGTGTCTCCCTATCCTTGCCTAGTAAGTCTTTATTTTTATTAGTATTCAGTTTACTGTATTAATAAGGCTTTATATCTCAACTTGGGGGCGAGGGAGTTAATTATGATGCTGGCATGGATATTGTGTCACGGTCATGTACTTACCTTCGTTGGAAGCAAGCAAATTCCACCTGCTACTGAAGATGGAGATGGAACCTTTCTCTTCCCTTCCATGGTTCCTCACCCTCATCCAAGCTATCCCAAATCTTTGTGGTTGTTTTCAAATTGCTTTACATTTTGTACTGTCTTTTGTTTTTAAATGGTTTATTCTTAAGGCAGCTGTATTAGTTAGGCATTGGAAGAGTGAGTCTCAAGTCAACAGGAAAATTTGCATACCTGACATCTGTGATCCCCGTAGGTGTCAGATAATGGGGATTTTACTGTGTTTTAATTATGCATACTAATCTCTTACATTGGAATTTCAAAATGACAAATACAACATATTAACTGATTCTTCATCACCTATTGTGCTGGTTACATCCTCAAAGAATTCCAGAAGATTTGTGAAGCATTACTTCCCCTTTGCAAATCCATGTTATGATGTTTTATTATGAATTCCATCTTCCTTACACTCTAGAATTATTTATTTTCTCTCTATCTCTTGGTGTTCCATGAGGTTCCATGCAGAGTTCAACAATGCCTAAAACTACAAAGAAGGTTGGGACATAGCCTGCACCTACCTTATTTACACAAGGTAATAAATCATCTGTTGATTTATTACGGAAATCACTGCAATTCCATCAAAAAACTAATGTTACAACTGGCTTTTGGAGTCACAGTAAATGCGGAAACTGCCGAAATGTTTGGCCTGGAAGTCAGCCTGAAGAAAACTGAGGTTTAGCTCCCCACCATGACCACCAGCCACCCACATCTCCATCGGGCACACTGAACTCAAAACGGTCAACCAGTTTACCTACCTCGGCTGCACCATTTCATCTGATGCAAGGATCGACAAAGAGATAGACAACAGACTCGCCAAGGCAAATAGCGCCTTTGGAAGACTACACAAAAGAGTCTGAAAAAACAACCTCCTGAAGAAACACACAAAGATCAGCATGTACAGAGTCGTTGTCATAACCACGCTCCTGTTCGGCTCCGAATCGTGGGTCCTATACCAGCATCACCTACGGCTCCTAGAACGCTTCCATCAGCACTGTCTCCACTCCATCCTCAACATTCATTGGAATGACTTCATCACCAACATCGAAGTACTCGAGCTGGCAGAGTCCACAAGCATCGAATCCATGCTGCTGAAGACCCAACTGCACTGGGTGGGTCACATCTCCAGAATGGAGGACCATCGCCTTCCCAAGATCGTGTTCTATGGCGAGCTCTCCACTGGCCACCGAGACAGAAGTGCACCAAAGAAGAGGTACAAGGACTGCCTAAAGAAAGCTCTTGGTGCCTGCCACATTAACCACCGCCAGTGGGCTGATATCGCCTCCAACAGTGCATCTTGGCACCTCACAGTTCGGCGGGCAGCAACCTCCTTTGAAGAAGACCGCAGAGCCCACCTCACTGACAAAAGACAAAGGAGGAAAAACCCAAAACCCAACACCCAACCCCAACCAACCAATTTTCCCTTGCAACCGCTCCAACCATGCCTGCCTGTCCTGCATCTGACTTGTCAGTCACCAACAAGCCTGCAGCAGACGTGGACATACCCCTCCATAAATCTTCGTCCGCGAAGCCAAGCCAAAGAAAGAAATGCTGAGAGCAATCACAATAAGGTAATAGGGAACTGCAGTACACCAAAGGGCTAGAGAAACTCAGCAGGCAATGCAGCATCCATGGAAAGCAAAAACGAGTTGGTTGTAAGGAATTTGATGCTTTAATGGTAATCCCACAGGGCTGTAACAAGAGCTCATCTTCCAAAAGCTAAAGAAACCATGCTCCCATGTCCATCTTTCTGATTAGCAAGACATCAAGGTTTTCTATGTCAGGAAGCCATCATCATCTGCAGATACAGCTCCAGTCACATTCCTGCGCTTGAATTGCTCTGTATGTGCAAAGGAAATTCACGAACATCCTCAGTTTCTAAATCCCCAGATTGATAAAGAGGGCAATGCCTTCTCTGTGCCACTTTTCAGTTTGCAGCTCCTCTGCTGCACGTGGGGTGCCAAGAACATTCCTCAAGGAATTACATGTCCCTTCTCCTTTAAGCCTGCAGGTGGCACATGGATATGCTAGGAATGAAAATTCCCAGAATGTTCTCAAAATTTTGTCCTCGCACTTCCAAGTGGAATCTCCTTGTGATGTAAAACTTTTCATTGATGTTCATCTGCTGTGTGACTATTAACAAAATAATCCTTGTAGTCGATGATATGTATGCAGGAAGAAAAAATGATGCATTTGACTAACATAACTAATTTGACAAATAGGGACTGGTGCTGAACCCCAGATAGTTCACAGTCAATAATCTCCATTGGTGGATGTGGGGGGGGGGGGGAATGCAATAGCCAAGTTCAAGTTTATTATCATCTGACTGTGCATGTGCAACCAGAAAAAATAGCATTTCTCCGGACCATCAGTTACAGGATACCATTCATCAATTTCACAGGAAGAAGCTATTTCCCAGCCTGTCAGTCCTGAGTTCGACCTTCTTGTACCTCCTTCCTGATGGTAGTGAGTACCTTTTATCGAATATCCAAAATCTGAAATGATCCAAAATCTGAAACTTTTCATCCGTGGTTCCATAAAGTAATACTTAATAGAGTTCAGAAATCCCATTTGGAGAACGGAACGTAGCAACGGAACATAACAGATATAAGTAGTGCATTATAGGGTGTAGATGCATATGTAAATATTTGTATTGTAATGTGAATGCATACATCTTTAAGTCTGAGTAAATGAGGGCATTTTTAAAACAGTATTCCAAAATCCAAAACACTTCTGGTCCCATGCATTTCGGATAAGAGGTACTCAACCTGTAGTTCAAAAATATCTTGTGCTGGATGGAAAGGGTCCTCAATAATTATTAGAGCCCTGGTGAATGTCATCAATAGAGGAAAGGGAAACCCCAGTGATCTTCTCAGCCATTCCGGTCTGAGACTTTGCACCTACCATACCACACAATGATGCAGCCAAGCAAGGCACTCTCAATTGTGCTCCTGTAAAAGGTTGTGAAGCCAATTATGCAAAACTAGGTGGCAGTGTGGGCTGTGTGAAGAATTCACAATGGCATGGGAATATAGACAGGCCGAGTTAATGGGCAAGGGCATGGCAATGAAAAGTATTTAATTTTTAAAAATTCAGACATACATCACAATAACAGGCCCTTTCGGCCCATGACACACAATTATACTCATCTGGTACATTTTTTAAATGGTGGAAGGAAACCAGAGCCCCTGGGGAAAACCCATGCAGACATGGGGAGAATGTACAAACTCCTTACAGTGTGGGACCCAAAACGGGTCCTGATTGCTGGCGCTATAACAGTGTGGCGCTAAGCACTGTGCTGTCCATTATTGTGGAAAAATTGTGGGATCATGTATATTGGTAGAAAAACTAAAAAGGTAGACTACTTTAAAGGGTGACAGACTGAGAAGTGTTGGTGTCAGTGGGATCCAAGAGTCCGTGTGCACCAATCACTGAAAATTCACATATATGGTCAGCAAGCAATTTGAAAGGCAAATGTCATTTTGGTCTTTATAGAAAGAGGAATTAAGTAAGGATGCGTTTCTCTAACTATATAGAGCATTGGTGGGACTACATCTAGGATAGGTCTGCCCTCCCTTACTATTAAAGGACCTTCTTGCCAGAGAGGGCATGTAGCATCGATTGGTTCCTGGGATGACAGGTCTGTTGTATGAAGATATATTAAGCAGACTGTAACCTGTACTCTTGTTCAAAATTTTCGAAGGGTCTTGATGGCATTTGTGGAGTAGATGTTTCCTTTGGTTGAGATATCCAGAATCACAAGTCTCAGTCTCCAAATCAGGAGCTGGGCACTCAAGGCAGAGAAGAGGAAATTTCTTCAACCACTGTGTAGAGAATCTTTGAAATTCATTAACAATTGACATTGAGTCACTGAGTACATTAAGAAAAGAGATAAACAAATTTTTAGATATTAAGAAATTTGGACAACTGCAAGAAAGTGTTGTTTGGATAAAGAATCAGCCATGATCTTATCAAATGGCAGAGTAGGCACAAGGAGCCAAATCACCTACTGTGGATGCTTTATATATTCTTGTTCTTGGTCATTCTGGAGACAGAAATAGAACCAAAGACAGAAACCTATTGGAAAGTTCTGTTATGATATCCAGCAATGATCATCGGATTTGATCAAGATTTACCTTGCAGTAATCTCTGGAGGGAGGGATAGCAGCAGAAACAGCCAGAAAGGTCTCCCTCAGGCCTGTTGATAGTATGTTCCCCCTAACTCATATTTCCAGGACCTTATTCAACTAGCTCAAGCCACATTTGCTGGGATAGTTTCTGTTCTAACTTCTACAGAATTTTCCACCCTTTGGCTTTGAATTTAAATAGCAAATTGTTGACGACTACCTTGGTATTTGCTGGCGTCATCATTGCCTACTTCCCACTAAAGAAGTATTTTGGAAGATCATCAGTCAAGTTGAATGTCTGGTACTATAGTAGAAAACTGCCAATTATGTGGTGATGACATGACCTTATTACCACATAAAAGCATTGTTCCAAACTAAAAGCAACAAAACAAAGATATGAAAGAATTCTTGTAAAACTTTAAGATATAATTTATGCACTTACTTCTATGGATGCAGACTTGACAACAGTAATGATGATATCTACTTTTCAACAAGAATGCAACACAGAAGAGACTAAGCAATTATTCACCTATTAAGGCATAATAGCAGAAGCTTTAACAACCATCAATGAGGTATTTTCTGGTGATGGGGGCAGGATACGCATGAAAAACACAATGAAACGTGTGTGTGCGCACATACACAACACTGGGTGGGGGGGGGGGAGAGGAGGAGAGATAAAGGGGAGCGGGAGAGAGGTAAAGAGTTCATTCCCCACAAGGAATTACAAGTACAGTAAAAAAAAAAGTATCCAGCATCGATGGGAATTGGTAGATGCTGCATAAGTGAATTTGCCAGTTACTTGAGATTGTGTGTTGTGTAATTGTTGAACTGAGTGCTAGGAGATGCCAATTTTAAATGAGTATTTTGTACCTATTTATTTTCCATGATTTTTATGACAGTTATTTAAGGCTGCCAGTTGCTTGAATTCTGGATGATGGGGATTTTACTGTAGTCCCAAAGAGACACACAAGCATTGTGATGGAGTGAACAGTTAACATTATACAGTACCTTAACTTCTTTGAGATTCATACATTCATCCCAAGAATAGAATTTCCTCTTCATCCTGCACAATTAAACACATGGACTGAAACAAATGTTCTTCAATGAACCCTACCAATTAATATTAAAAAAATTCTTAAAAAGATAATAGAAAAGTTAAATGTAGTAATACATCAAGATAATCTAACACTCTCTCAGAATATAATGTAGTCCTGCTGAGTTCTTTCATTGCATTAGACAAGCTGATTAATGAAACTATCATGTATACATGTTCTTGAAACTTACTAAAAGTTTATTTGGCATCTCTGAATATTTATTAAACTATGCAAAAGTTTATTTTATACAGGGTTGAATCGATCACCCGCATTTCAGGCACCTTGCAATCATGCACATAAGATGGAAAGCACCTATACATTTTTTTGAAGAATAACGTCGATTTCAAAATCCCTCACAGCCAACACAGCATTTTAAATACAATGTGACAGTCATTTTAGGTATGAAGATCCCACATACAGTTGGTATACTGATTCAGTGATGTTCACCAAGTGATAAATACTGGATCCCCAGGATGCTAGAGAATTTTAACTTCAGAACATGCAACTATTTTTTCTTGATAGGTTTAATGCTTGGGCTGTATGATTAAATCACAGTCCTCATTAGTAACATCCAGTTTTTTAAAGGAGATCGTGAACATTAAGTGAGCTTTTATAAAGCTTTTCAATTAATCTGAGTGGTACTGAATTTTGCAATTCATTTTACCTGTTTACTAATCTGGGCTTCTCTGTCCAAATATGGACAGATTTTATTATTTCCGATTCACAGGTTTGGATGAAATGAAGAATAGAAAAGCATGTCCAGTTGTGAACTGGGCATGTAATCTTTGCAATAAATTTGTGGCTGAAGCAGTTATCACATCTATTGAGTATGTTTAAATTCTACTCCAATGACATAGGGTGACGAGGAGTGTGAAAACACAACGGCTGGCAAGGCGGCACCATGAATCAGTTTCCATTTGCTGGGGAGCTAGGCTATAGGTTATGGTAACCTTAGGTGTTGCAGAAGAAATGAGGGATCAGAGATTTGTGATTGCTGATGGGGGGGGGGGCAGGGGACATGAGGGTGAGTGACAAAGGTGAGTTCAAGGTCATAATGTTAATAATTAAGTTGATGAATATTTAACAACGTGGGCAATTAGATATATCAATTGATATATAAACTGGCTTCTTAGCACTACTTACATGAAAATTGATGTTCCCTGGAGTACAATGTAATTTTCCAGGTTGAATTGTATTGGTCTGGAAACCTAACTGGAATCTCGCAGTTTGTTGATGAACTGTTAACTGTGTCATATGGTGCACATAATGACATCATTCCCAGTTCAATGCTCATTTAGAGCATTGATGGGGAAAAAAATACATGAAGTCACTTTGATCTCAACCAGATCATAATTTAGGAACTTATAATTCAATCAGGTTGATTAAAATACCCTCTGCAGACATCAAGGAAATTTTAGGCCATAAGAATTTACAGTGTAGGAAATGCTCTTTGCACCAACTGATCTATATTTAGATCAGAATTTTCTGCATTTATATCCCTCTTACTCTTCTTTATCTAATCTTATCCACACCTCTTCTAATTTATTTTTTCCTTTAACTTGCTTTTTAAAACATTGATCTTTCACATCAACTGTTACTCATGAACAGCAGTGTGGACAGTTTCACAATTTTCCACCATTTATTCCATATTGTCAAATCTTTGCCCACTTACATTTACATTACATGGCAGGCTCTTTATGTCTTCTTCACAACTTTCCTACTTAAGTGCCTGATGCACCAAGTGATTTTCATAAATTACAAGAAAGTAAACCTCAGTGTCAATCCCTGTGGCACATCACTAGATACAGCTTGTGAAGTACTCTTGTGTATTTACTCTGCTTTCTGTTTGCCGGTCAATCAATCTATGCCAATATAGTATCTTCAATGACACACCTTTTCAAATATCCCTTTTGTAATCCAGATTGTAATCCATGGAAAATATGAACATGGAGAATTTGTGGGAATGTGTTTTAGGTAGAAAATTACACTATTTTGTCAAATGGCAGAATAGGCTCAAAAGGCCATGTGGTTTACTCCTGTTCACATTTCTTATGTTTTTAAGACTATTGTTGCTGGAAAAACCTTTTCACCTCACGTCATGGGTTTTTTCGCTAACCCCCTTAAATGCATATCCAGGGTTTTCTCCCGAGTCTGACATCAATAGAAACAGTTTCTCTTTAGTCAGTTTATTCAGCACTTGATTTTGAACAACCCGTCTCCAAACATTACTTCATCAAAGAAAAACTAAACCACCTTCTCCAGGCTATTCAAGTAACTGGTATCTCTCAAATTTGATAAAGTATTTTAAAATGCACCAAAAACTGCTACAGTTTGAGTAAATGATATCCCATTATTGTCTTTACACAACACGGTAGCAGCACATTGCAGTCTGAAGTGTGCTTATGTTTTCTGCCTAACATCTTGGACAAAAGGAAATTTGACACATAGTGGTTCAATTTAACCCCACACTTTATTTCTACATCTTTATTATGAAAATTATTAATTTCATGGTAGTTTACAAAATTACAAAAATAAATTTCTCACTTGTGTCTATCAATCATGGACAGTCCTATATCACACCATTGTAGATAACATTATTCATACAATTTTTATACTGTAACTTGATGTCCTATTTTGCACAAAATGCACACATACCTTTTGATGGCCACCAATTCTCCAGATTCATTGCTCTTTCCCATAAGGACACAGCCATATGTGCCATCTCCTAACTGCTTCAGAGTTGTGTATCGATTCATATTTTAAAAAAAAGTTACTCAGTACTTAATGCTCACATAAAATACCCCTTTATCTGCTTGAAAACATTGTACATATCCAAGACAGATATAAACAATCTTCAGATATTGCTTTCATGAATGAAATGTTCTTGGAGATGTAGTTGTTTCACATTTTCTTAATGCATATTTGAAATAAGTTGCGAGACTCCTTGTAATTGGTCCTCTGCCATTCTGCTGTGAAAGCAAAACAAGAGCATATTTATTCTTCATTTTACATTGTATCATAATTAAAAAAAAAACTTCTGAAAGAATTATATTCAATTGGATACACACATGCCTGAATATTTTGCCACTCCCCTGTCAACAATACAATTATTTTCAGTTTGATTGAACAGAAAGATATTTGAAAACATGATCCCCCCACCCATCTCCAACCTTAAGTCTGCAACACTCTCCAGGGCCCCAACATGTACTGAGCAAGTTCTGGCCGGGTTTAATCTCCAAAGTGTAGAACCTCGCTCTGGTTTTAACTTACCAAGGTGCAACATATCCTCATGGTATTCAAGCAAATTTGTCAAACATTATTTACTTTCATTAAACTATGCTGGCTAGGTTTGAATATATTCAGCTTTCCTAAATGATTAGCTATTTTCTCTTTGATTATTGATTCTAATATCTTACAAACAATGGATGTTAAACTGACCATTCTATAGTTCTCTGCTCCTGTCTTCCTCCCTTATTGAATACATTGACCCTTTTTCAATCTTCTGGAACCCTTCCTGAATTTAGTAAGTTTTAAACATTTCCAATTATTATGCTTACTTTTTTTTTAAAACCACCACTTCCTTTAATATTCAAGTCATTGTATCCCAGAGATTTATTCACCTTCAGCCCCGTGAGTTTCTTTGGTTTTTCTCTCTCTCGTGATTGGGATTTTTACAAGTTTATCCATATTATTTGAAGTAAGCCTACGTTTTAACTGTGCAATTTCCACCAATGTGAAAACTCAGGCAAAAAAAAAATTTAACAGTTCTGGTATTTCTTTGTTTCCTGTTATTAATTCATCAGCCTCATTCTCTGGAGTTCTCACACTCCACTGCCTTCTTTCTATTTGTATATCCATAGAAATTCCTACTGTTAGTTTTGATATTAAATGAAAGATTTCTCTCAAAATTAATTTTCACCAGAGGATCCTTTATGATAAAAATAGCCAATTAATTTGACTCATTAAGCATAGCCTGACCTAAAATAGCCTATTTCCTGGTTTAGTACATAATACACTGTTCAAGGAAATCGTCCATGAACTTAATTCCCAAGACTAATGTTGCTGTGAGAGATGAGTAAAATATGAAAATATGTGTAATGAATAGGATAAGGGTAGATAATAGAATGTAGGAAGTAAAGTTAGTCTGAATAAGATAAAGGTCTTCTAGCCTGAGACAGAATTAGCAAGTTTTGCATATAAGAGTTAGTAAGCCCTGAGGGTTGGGAAGGTGTGAATAAGGACAATGACATGATGGGACACAGATAGGATACCCCTGGTCCTCCAAGTTCACAGAAACAGTACGTAGGCAGACAGGATTGCCTAATGCCAAACTTATCCAGGAGGCAGAAGAATGTTAGGGGGGGGGGGGGGGGGAGGGTACCTCTACACTGAAATGAACTGTATAAAAGTTGGGTGAGCTCCAGTGTACGTGTGTATTCCCAGGGTAAGGGGAAAGCACCCAACTTTGCATTGTTGTATAATAAATGTTCTTTGTTCTCAATTTTTGTCTCGAGCAATTTCTGTGAAGGTACTTCTGTTTCTCACAAATGGGGGCTCGTCCGGGATCCCACTCCCTCCACTGACAGAGTGCCCGACGACGAGGGTAGGTGCACCCCAGCTGATTCAGCTGGACTCACGGAAGACGGGTGATTGGTCAGTGGATGAAGCGAGTGATATCCGAGAAGAGGCATTGAGAACAAACGACGGGAGGACGTTAAGGAAGCGCGCTAGGAATAGCTACTGGATCCCGGTAAGAGGAATTTTACTTACCTGTTAGTATGGGAGGTGTGAGTAGCAAGGGAAATAGTCCTAAGGAAGGACGGGACAATCGGATAACTAAGCAAAGTCCATTAGGATTAATGCTATCTGATTGGGGTGCAGGGAAAACTCGCGGGAAAGACAAACAGACCATGGTCAGGTATTGCTGTCTGGAATGGGTTAAAAACCCGATAAAAGGGAATTCGATATATTGGCCAAAGTTGGGATCCGATGAGGACTGGATGTGTCAGGCATTAAACATCTGGCTCTATCAAAATCAAAGAGATAATATTGAGAGCAGAGAATATTCAGCCTGCTGGCTCAGTGAATTGGTTGATCAACTGGTTTTGAATGAAAAGGAATGTAAGGACAAGAAGGATGAGAAACCTTTTGTCCCTGAAACACAAGGATGGGATGTGTTACATTCCCTTCCTCCACCTTATGCTCCTCCTATGCCGACTCCTATCTTTCCCCTCTCTCCTATGCTCTACCCTTCTTCACCTTCCCCTCCTCCCCCACAGCTAAAGAAAGGAGAAGAAAGTAGGGGTGGTATGATGACCCATTCACAAAGTACTAGATTATCACCTCAATTGACAAAAGAGGGAGGAGACTTTGATTCAAAACAGTGTGAGACCCTCCGGGAGGGAAGGGTAGAACCCTTTGATTCATTTCCCGGAGAGCAGGAACCTAGACATTATAAAGGAGAGGATAAGACAGAAATTAACTGGATGAGACCTTTACGGGAAGTTCCCGTGGGAGGGGGTCTCGGTTTCATAAATGTGTCCCTGACTAGTACAGTGCGTAACTTTAAGAGAGAAATTACCTCCTTGATAGAGGATCCTCAGGGATGTGCTGAAGAATTAGATCAATTTTTGGGACCAAATATATATACATGGGATGAGTTAACATGTATCTTTAGGGCTCTGTTCACTTTGGATGAACGTGGAATGATTCGCCAGGCAGGGATTAGAGTCTGGGATAGGGAACACCAAGGGGGAGCAGAGGCGATACCTGGGGAACTTAAATTCCCCCTGGCAAAACCGAATTGGGATAAGAATACTAATGATGGTCACACATTAATGGAGGAATATAGGGTTAATCTGATAAAAGGAATCAAGGAATCTGTTCCAAAAGGACAGAATTTTAAGAAAGCATTTGAGGTTCTCCAAGGTCCCGAGGAGACCCCCTCTGCATTTCTGAATAGATTGCGTACGGCCATACAGCAATATGGGGGTCTGGATATAGAATCCCCAGCGGGTGAACAATTAGTATTAACGGGCTTCGTTACAAATTCAGCCCCAGACATTAGAAGGAAATTGCAGAAGACTGAGAATTGGCATGAACAGGGAATAACACAGCTTTTACAGATCGCACAAAGGGCATACGTCCAGAGGTCTGAGGATAAACAAAAAAGAAAGGCTAAGATTTTGATGCATGCAGTCAAGGGAGTCGTGGAGGGACAGTAAGGAAAGGGTAGGGGCTGTGTGCCAGCTCCTGGACATTGGGAGGAGTGCCGGTAGTGGGAGAGTAGAGACCAGAGCAGTGGCAAGGGTAGAGGGGAATTCCGGGGACGACAACCGTTCCCGGAACCTCGTGGTAATCCCGGTAGGAATTGAGAAACAGGAGCATTAGTTTGCTACCATTGTAAAAAAGGAGGGACATTTTAAGAGAGAATGCCCAATGCGAGCCAGGGAGACGCGATCTTACGCACTGATGGAAGCAGATTATGAATAGGGGGGTCACGGTTCTCAGTCAATACACACCGTGGGGCTGCACGGAGAACCATTGGTAAATTTAAGCATAGGACCCCACAGTGACAAGATGACCTTTTTAGTAGATTCTGAGGCAGCCCGGTCTAGTATTTTACAACCACCTGAGGGTGTTAAGATAGAGGGGACAGTGATGATTTCGGGAGTAGGAGGAAGAGATTTTATGGTCCCTGTATTAAGGGATGTAAGAATACAAATGGGAGAGAAGATAGTAACGGAGGACATTCTACTAGTTCCCCAAGCTGGAGTTTGTTTGTTAGGACGAGATTTATAGGACCAATTGGCTATCGGCACCAGACCACAGGAATCAGGTATCAGGGTTCAATTGTATGTATTAACCGAGGAGGATCGGGAACTAATAAATCCTGGAGTATGGGCAAAAAGAAGCAATAGAGGAGTGTTAGATATTCCTCCCCTGCAAGTTACTTTAAAAGATCCTGAGCAAGTAATTAGACGAAAACAGTATCCAATTCCGATGGCTGGCCGAAAGGGGCTGCAGCCAGTAATTGACCAGTTGGTGAAAGATGGTATACTCGAACCTTGTATGTCACCTTTTAATACCCCTACCCCTGAGGTGAACGACCAGTACATATCCAAATATTTAAAGGGACTTTCTGCCTCTCTATACGAATTAAAATGGAAGGGTTTATTAGCTCAAAACCCACCCCTGGAGCATCCTATTCATTTTATTAAATCTGATGATTGGGTATCTGTAAAAGCATGGCAAGATCACCAACTAAAACCTGTCTGGGACGGCCCCTATTGTGTACTTTTGATTACAGACACTGCAGTGCGAACGAAAGAAAAGATGTGGACTCACATAGAACGAATTAAACAAGCTGCTGATCCACGGACTAAAGACATTGATAATCGACCCTCCACCTGGCGTGCAGACCTTCATCCTTCTGATCTGAAAGTTACACTATGCCGGGAAAAAGTGCTGTAATGTTGTTTTTACCATTTGCTGTTTTGTTTACTTGTTGGTTCCGAATTTTTGGGAAATCACCAAATTGCTCACAATGTATTAAGTCCTCCAGGAATAGGGGCAGCAGAGGTGACAATTATTTACCTTTAGAATGCAGACAGGGTGCAGGTATAGAGTATAGTCATAGTGGGGTACCTTATTTAGTATGGGTTAATATAGGATCCCAACATGGACCAGGGGAACAGAACGGCCTTAGGGGAGTAGACTTGGTTTGTATTCTGGCCTCTACAGATATTAAAAAGAGGAGTTTTAAAGAGATAGCACAAAGAAGATGGTGGGACAATGACAGACAGAATGTTAGTCAGGATTGTACATGTAGCAGAGATAGAGTGAATACATATGCTAATGTTCACAGACAGGCTGCAACTCACAGGTTCAGTGATACTTATGCTAATATTCGCAGACAAGCTGCAACTCACAGGTTAAGTGACAAGAAACACCCCTTCCCAACTTGGTCTCCTGTAAATCATCCTTTGGGTCACACAGACATTCGGAATGTTAAGAACCACCACTATAAGGGGAGTTCCAGTTGTAAACGACGTAAGCTGCTCCAGAACACCACAGCTGCTTGGCATTTAAATCGTTTAATCAGACTCCAGCCTTGGAGATCATCACCGAACAGACAGCGATGGCCCTGAATTTAGGGGCTGAAGAAAGACGACAGATACGAGCCACAGTTCAACAAAACCGCCTGGCTCTCGATTACTCGTTGGCTGCTGAAGGCAGCGTTTGTGAAAGACTGGTTAATGACAATGCTCACAACGGTCAGGCGGTTAAAGACATTTCTTCAGGAGTTCGAAAATCTTCCCATGCCCAGGTTCAGACTTGGCAACCTTGGTCCAGTGTGGGACGGACTAGACTTTTTATTGGTAACTGGAGTCTGATACCCACAGCCCTTATAGCAGCTGGACTCGCTATTCTGGTCATTATGGTGCTCCCCTGCCTAAAGACTTGTGTGCAGTATTTAATTCAACGGACCCCTCGTCAGATCACTATAACCCAAAGGATGTATGTTTCCCAAATTCTGTCTGATGATGCTGAGACTGCAGTTCGTTTACTGACTCGCTGGGAAAAAGACCAAGTTTTCAAGAAATACATTCCAGTTGAGAATTCACGAAGCTTAGCTAAAAGAAAAGTGAGGATTGTGAGAAATGAGTAAAACTAATATGAAAATATGTGTAATGAATAAAGCCAGTATGAATAGGATAAGGGTAGATAATAGAATGTAGGAAGTAAAGTTAGTCTGAATAAGATAAGTGTCTTCTAGCTTAGACAGAGTCAACAAGTTGCACATATGTAATTAGTAAGCCTTAGACAGAATTAGCAAGTTCTGCATATAAGAGTTAGAAGCCCTGAGGGTTGGGAAGGTGTGAATAAGGACAATGACGTGATAGGACACCGACAGGATACCCCCTGGTCCTCCAAGTTCACAGAAACAGCACGTAGGCAGACAGGATTGCCTAATGCCAAACTTATCCAGGAGGCAGAAGAATGTTGGGGGGGGGGGGGGGGGTACTTCTATACTGAAATAAACTGTATAAAAGTTGGGTGAGCTCCAGTGTACGTGTGTATTCCCAGGGTAAGGGGAAAGCACCCAACTTTGCATTGATGTATAATAAATGTTCTTTGTTCTCAATTTTTGTCTCAAGCAATTTCTGTGAAGGTACTTCTGTTTCTCACATTGCCAATTTTTGTTCTAATTTGATTTTCCCAGTCTACATTGCATTACCTTTTCTTTAAACTCATTATTTCAGAGAAACAGAGAAAATAGGAACTGGAGTGGGGTAATCAGTTTACTATCAGCTTGAGCTGATAAACAAATGAGAGGGATGACTGAGACAGGGGCAAGTGATAGGTGGAAAAAGATGAGGTGAAGCGTTGTGAGTAGATGGAACTTGGGTGGAAGAGGGGGGTTTAATGACAGCCTGATAAGTGGATACTGATAATGAAAACAAATGAGCACATGGAACCATGTTGAGGTGGAACGGTGTAGGTAAGGTAGAGACAGAGGATGGAATGTTATTGTAGACCCAGATAAAAAAGGGATGCATAATTCCATTTGCATACAGATAGCAATCCAGATATTATTACTTTCTGGTTTTAATGATTAATTTAGATCATAATACCTTATATAACCATTTGATTTATGCCATGCTGGAGACACAAAAGACTGCAGATGCTAGAATCTACAGCAACAACAATTTACAAAAGGAACTAAGCTGTAGCATCTGTAGGGGAAAGGGAATTGTTAATGATTTATGTAAATTCCCTGCATCTAACCTGCCTTGCACCAGGGTCTTGACCTGAAGCATCCGCACTTCCTTTCCCCCACAGATGTTGCGTTGTTTGACACATTAAGTTTGTCAAGTAGTCAAGTTTATTGTTATCTGATTGCACAAGTATAACCCAATGAAACAGCGTTCACTGATCCTCAATCCAAAACACGCAGACACACAACTTGATGTAACACACGTACAGACAAACAAATCATATGCAGGACAAGTATTTTATCTATATTAATAAATAAATATTGTTTCAAGAATATGGTTAGTGTGAGCAGTTCTTTTGGTCCTTCAGCATTCTCACCACCCGTGGGAAGAAGCTGTTTCTCAGCCTGGTGGTGGTGGCTCTGATACTCCTGTATTTCGTTCTTGAAAGGAGCATCTGTGTGCAGGGTTGAAGGTGTCCTCAAAGTTGGTTTTAGCTATGCTGTCAGGTGCTTCATGGATCCCTCTCCCTCCTCCCATGTAGTTCCTTTACAGCAGCAAGAAGATGTCCTTTACACTAGCAACCTACCCTTGGGACTCACATCCACAAGCTAAGATAGAATATCCATTCTTCTTCTACTATCCAGTAGTACCACTGATATATTGCTTCCCCATTCAGGTTGGTATCTGTTCCATGGGGGGATTGTTGGCTGGCCTATCCCTATTAAATTCATATCCATCATGACAGCTACTACTTGATCCTTGTTGGATAAGATCAATAGCCAAGACTCCTGCATTATTATCTTTTATTAAAACATTAATTAAATAAAAAGATTCTATTAGTTGCTGTCCAGTAAACAAACTGATTGAGCAATACAGAGAGAACAAAAGAAATTCAATAAAGGGCACAAGAGTCCTTAAGTGAGTCTCTGATTGAGTTTGTCATTGAGGAGCCTGATGGTGGAGGGGTAGCAGCTGTTCCTGAACCTGGTAGTGCGAACCTTGTGGCACCTCTACCTCTTTCCTGATGGAAGCAGCAAGAACAGAGCGTGTGCTGGATGGGGCGCATCTTTGATGATTGCCACTGGTCTCTGATGGCAGCGTTCCCAGATGTACTCAATAGTGGGAAAGGTTTTGCCTGTGATGTCCTGGGCTGTGCCCACTACCTTTTGGAGGGCTTTATGCTCAGGGGTATTGGTATTCCCATACTAGACCATGATGCAGCTGGTCATCACACTTTGCATCACACCTCTTGAAATTTGCCAGGTTTCTGGTCATATCAAACCTCTGCAAACTCCTGAGTAAGTAGAGGCACATCAGTGCCTTCTTCATGATGCCATTGGTGTTTTGGGTCCACGAAAGCTCCTCTGAGATAGTGACTCTCAAGAACTTACATTTACTCACCTTCTCCACCTCTGATCCCCCAATGATCACTGGATTGTATACCTCTGACTTTCCTTTCCTGAAGTCAACAATCAGCTCCTTAGTTTTGGAGACATTGAGTACAAGGTTGTTGTTGGTACACCATTCAGCCAAGTTTTCAATTTCTCTCCTGTATGCTGATTTATCCTCTTCCTTTATGCAACCCACTACAAATTTGTAGATGATGTTATTGTCATACACAGTCATAGGTGTAAAGTGAGAAGAGCTGGGAATTAAGAACACACCCCTGTGGTGCTCCAGTACTGATAGCAATTGTGGAGGAAAAGTTCTTACCCATCTTCACTGATTGAGGTCTGCAGGTGAGGAAATCCATGATCCAATTACACAGTGGGATGTTAACTCCCGGGTCTTGGAGTTTGCTAATCAGTTTTGAGGGAATGATGGTATTAAATGCTGAACTGTAGTCAATAAAGAACATCCTGATGTATGCATCTTTGCTGTCCAGCTGTTCCACGGCTTTGTGTAGAGCCAGTGAAAGGTTTGGTTAACTATAGATAAATGGTTGCTTCTCTGTTGGCAATCTGTGGTTAGAGATTGCGATATGAATCTGTGCTGGGCCACAGCTGTTCATATACATAAATTATTCGGACAATAGACTAAGGTTGTTGATAGCACTGTATTGAGTGGAAAAGCAAATGGAGGGCACCAGAAGTATGCAGAGAGATAATAGTGAGTGAGTGGGTAGGGTCTGGCAGATGGAGTATAATGGTAAAAATGAAATCATCAACTTTGGAAGGAAAAATAATGAATTGGACTGTTATTAAAATGAGGAAATTGCAGTAATGCTGTTGAGCAGAAAGACCTGCACATGAGTGATTGTACATGAATTGCTAATTGATAATTTGAAGGTGCAGCAGGTAATCAAGAAGGCAAATTGGATATTGGCCCTCAATGACAGAGGGAATGAATTTAAGAGCAGAGGTTCTATTGAAACAGTATTGTCCACAGAGGAGGTTGCACCTGTCGCACTGTGTACAATTCTGGTCTCCTTGCTTGCAAAAAATGATATACTGACTTTGGAGCCAGCACAGAGGAAGTTTACCTAGTTGATTCTGGAAATGAGCTTATGAGGAGAGATAGTCTAGGACAATTTGAGTTTGGAAGAATAAGGGAGAAATCTTACAGAAACATAAAACTATAAAAAGGAATAGATGAGAGAAGCAGGAAAGTTGTTTCCACTGGCAGGTGAGATTAGAACTATGGAATATTGTATCAAGTTTCAGGTGAATACATTTAAGACAGATGAGAAGAAACTGCCTCTCCCTGAGATTAGTTAATCTGTGGAATTCTCGAGCTAATGACACAGGACAGTCAACCTCATTAAATATATTTAAGACACAAGTAGGTTTTTGAAAAGTAGGGTAATTAAGGGTGAGGGGAACAGACAGGTAAGTAGAGTTGAGTCCATGGCAAGATCAACTGTGATCTTATTGAATAATGAAGCAGGTATGATGGGCCAGTTGCCCTACTGCTTCTATTTGGGTAATTATAAAATCACTTTTCTGAAAGAACATGTCACAACTTTGTCAAGCTGCAACCCACCTATCTTCTAGTGTCCCCTTACCCAGAAATTGTCTCAATGTCCAAGAAAATCACGATCCTCCCCACACTGTATTTGTGTAGCTGCAGCAAGAAATTCATTGCATATGCACATTGTACTTATGTATATAATAAACTCTCATGATTACCATCACTTCAGTTCCTTATTTTTGTCATAAGTGCCACCAAAAGTGTTCTGCTTGTCCAGCAGGGGTTTAACAGAACCCTCTCAATTTAACATCAACTGAGTTCTTATTCTGCTGGGCTCTTTCTTTTAGATTATTGTTATTCAAGTTCAAATTTATTGTCACTTTACCAAGGTGCAGCAATCAAGATTAGTTTGTGAGCAGTCCAAACACCTTATTCAGAGTACCTGCAAGTAAGACACAGTCCAGAAGTGCCAAGTTACAGAGAGAGAACAAGCAAAAACAACATCATTTTTCTTTTGTGAGGCTCATTCAGAAGTCTGGTAACTGCAGGAAAGAAACTGATCTCACACTGGTAAATCATCTTTGGCGGTGGTGTGGGGGGTTGTGCAGGGTTGGGGAAGGGAAATATGAAGGGTTAAGGGAGTGTGGGGTGAGTCTTTTAAAATGTTGGCTGCTTTTCCAAGGTAGTGGGAAGTGTAGATTGAGTCAATGAAGGGAGGAGAGCTGTGTGATTATCTGAGGTGTGTATGTTTGGGATTTGGCTTTTTGCACAAGTGGCCATAAGATATAGAATACCAGTGCTGACCTCAGGGGTCACAATATAATAATAAAGGCTTGTCATGGTTACCCCACATGAAACATGCTGTCAGACGTGAAAGTTGAGCAAAAGAGTGGATTGTTTCCATATTTTGAAAGTGTTATCAGGACTATAAGACAGCCAATGCTCGAGACGAGGACATGAGAAACAATTGCTCAGTGGAAGGACAGAGTTTTGTAAATTTGAAATTGTGTATTTTGATGGCAAAAGTGACCAGCCAAGGCTTGGCCATGCTCCCATGGACGATAGTTGCAGATTTCCGTACAGAAAGGAGTACTGATTGATAAGCCGCGGCATCTGCACATTTTTCAGTACCAACACCCATTGAAAGGGGATTTGAGATGAAGTTGAAAGTTGTTTTAGTCCCAGTATGAGATGTATGAAATTGCAATAGAGCTAGACAAGAAGCCAGATAACATTAGAGCAGCTACTTTGTTATTTCTCATGGGGAAAGAGTGCTACAGAGTCTCTTTGGCTTGGCTTCGCGGACGAAGATTTATGGAGGGGGTAAAAAGTCCACGTCAGCTGCAGGCTCGTTTGTGGCTGATAAGTCCGATGCAGGACAGGCAGACACGATTGCAGCGGTTGCAGGGGAAAATTGGTTGGTTGGGGTTGGGTGTTGGGTTTTTCCTCCTTTGCCTTTTGTCAGTGAGGTGGGCTCTGCGGTCTTCTTCAAAGGAGGTTGCTGCCCGCCAAACTGTGAGGCGCCAAGATGCACGGTTTGAGGCATTATCAGCCCACTGGCGGTGGTCAATGTGGCAGGCACCAAGAGATTTCTTTAGGCAGTCCTTGTACCTTTTCTTTGGTGCACCTCTGTCACGGTGGCCAGTGGAGAGCTCGCCATATAACACGATCTTGGGAAGGCGATGGTCCTCCATTCTGGAGACGTGACCCATCCAGCGCAGCTGGATCTTCAGCAGCATGGACTCGATGCTGTCGACCTCTGCCATCTCGAGTATTTCGACGTTAGGGATGTAAGCGCTCCAATGGATGTTGAGGATGGAGCGGAGACAATGCTGGTGGAAGCGTTCTAGGAGCCGTAGGTGGTGCCTGTAGAGGACCCATGATTCGGAGCCGAACAGGAGTGTGGGTATGACAACGGCTCTGTATACGCTTATCTTTGTGAGGTTTTTCAGTTGGTTGTTTTTCCAGACTCTTTTGTGTAGTCTTCCAAAGGCGCTATTTGCCTTGGCGAGTCTGTTGTCTATCTCATTGTCGATCCTTGCATCTGATGAAATGGTGCAGCCGAGATAGGTAAACTGGTTGACCGTTTTGAGTTTTGTGTGCCCGATGGAGATGTGGGGGGGGCTGGTAGTCATGGTGGGGAGCTGGCTGATGGAGGACCTCAGTTTTCTTCAGGCTGACTTCCAGGCCAAACATTTTGGCAGTTTCCGCAAAGCAGGACGTCAAGCGCTGAAGAGCTGGCTCTGAATGGGCAACTAAAGCGGCATCGTCTGCAAAGAGTAGTTCACGGACAAGTTTCTCTTGTGTCTTGGTGTGAGCTTGCAGGCGCCTCAGATTGAAGAGACTGCCATCCGTGCGGTACCGGATGTAAACAGCGTCTTCATTGTTGGGGTCTTTCATGGCTTGGTTCAGCATCATGCTGAAGAAGATTGAAAAGAGGGTTGGTGCGAGAACACAGCCTTGCTTCACGCCATTGTTAATGGAGAAGGGTTCAGAGAGCTCATTGCTGTATCTGACCCGACCTTGTTGGTTTTCGTGCAGTTGGATAATCATGTTGAGGAACTTTGGGGGACATCCGATGCGCTCTAGTATTTGCCAAAGCCCTTTCCTGCTCACGGTGTCGAAGGCTTTGGTGAGGTCAACAAAGGTGATGTAGAGTCCTTTGTTTTGTTCTCTGCACTTTTCTTGGAGCTGTCTGAGGGCAAAGACCATGTCAGTAGTTCCTCTGTTTGCGCGAAAGCCGCACTGTGATTCTGGGAGAATATTCTCGGCGACACTAGGTATTATTCTATTTAGTAGAATCCTAGCGAAGATTTTGCCTGCAATGGAGAGCAACGTGATTCCCCTGTAGTTTGAGCAGTCTGATTTCTCGCCTTTGTTTTTGTACAGGGTGATGATGGTGGCATCACGAAGATCCTGAGGCAGTTTACCTTGGTCCCAACAAAGCTTGAAAAACTCATGCAGTTTGGCATGCAGAGTTTTGCCGCCAGCCTTCCAGACTTCTGGGGGGATTCCATCCATACCTGCTGCTTTGCCACTTTTCAGTTGTTCGATTGCCTTATATGTCTCATCCAGGGTGGGAACCTCATCCAGCTCTAGCCTTAGGGGCTGTTGAGGGAGCTGGAGCAGGACGGAATCTTGGACTGAGCGGTTGGCACTGAAAAGAGATTGGAAGTGTTCTGACCATCGGTTGAGGATGGAGATCTTGTCGCTGAGGAGGACTTTGCCGTCTGAGCTGCGCAGCGGGCTTTGGACTTGGGGTGAGGGGCCGTACACAGCCTTTAGAGCCTTGTAGATACCCCTGAAGTCGCTCAACCTTCACTTCAAGCCAAAGCCCAGGAACAATAAAGCCCCCAGAAAGAGGTTCAATGTTGGAAACCTGCAGTCAGACGAAGCGAGAGGAAACTTCCAGGCAAACCTCAAAGCAAAGCTCGACGATGCAACCCGCCTCACGGACCCGTCCCCTGAAACCCTCTGGGATCAGTTGAAGACTACCATACTGCAATCCACTGAAGAGGTACTGGGCTTCTCCTCCAGGAAAAACAAGGACTGGTTTGACGAAAACAGCCAGGAAATCCAGGAGCTGCTGGCAAAGAAGCGAGCTGCCCACCAGGCTCACCTTACAAAGCCGTCCTGTCCAGAGAAGAAACAAGCTTTCCGTCGCGCATGCAGCCATCTTCAGCGCAAACTCCGGGAGATCCAAAATGAGTGGTGGACTAGCCTCGCCAAACGAACCCAGCTCAGCGCGGACATTGGTGACTTCAGGGGTTTCTACGAGGCTCTAAAGGCTGTGTACGGCCCCTCACCCCAAGTCCAAAGCCCGCTGCGCAACAGAGTCTACCTATGGTAGATATGGCAAGTGAAGAACAAAGGAAAAGTGCAGAAATACTCAAGAAATTGAAGGAACATTTTGAACCTGCTACAAATGTCATATCTGAGTGTTATGCATTCAACACTCACGATCAGCATGAAAATGAAACCACAGATCAATATGTGACAGTGCTGAGGAAACTGGCTGAGTCGTGCGAGTTTGGAATGCTAAAAGAAGATTTAATGAGAGACAAGATTGTGCTAGGCACAAAGGATCCAGCTGTGAGAGCCCACTTGTTGAGGGAGGATAAGCGTACACGTGCAGGAGAGCAAGAGTCACAAAAGAGCAGCTTAAGAGCACAGAGGGCTCAGTGAGGATGACAGAAATAGTTCATGCAGTGAATAATTATGGAAAACAGAAGAATCCACAAAGTATAGTGGGAGACAGCAGAGCAAAGCCAGATTGTTGCAGAAAGGAGACAAAAGACAGAGGTCAGAATGTAAATACTGTGGTGGACATCATAAGAGAGAAAAACCTGCCCAACATGGGGTAAACAGTGTGTAAAATGTAAAAAGAACAATCATTTTGCCAGAAAGTATCTGTCTAAGAAGTAATAAGCAGTGAAGTTTGTGGTGCCAGAAGAGCAAATTGATGATGACAGCAATGAATCGTTATACACTATGGAGCTTGTGAGCAGTGTAAACACACAAGGCCAGAAGTGGATTGTCCAAGCAGATGTGACAGCAGACAAACCTCACTATTGATCAATAAAGTATCAGATAGACATTGGAGCCACTTGCAGTGTCATGAATTTTGCATCACTGTGTGAGGTGATGCAAAATGGAGATCCAGACTTGCAAACATCCAAGGTCAAGCTGAGGCCATTTGGTGGAGAGCTGATGCAACCTAGAGTGTAACAGGATTTGTACTCACATTGTAATGGCACACAATGCAAGGTGAGATTCCAGGCAGTGGATTCTGATCACCCTATTTTGCTATCTGCACAAGCAACTGAGCAATGTGGAGATATAAACATAACAGTTAATGTAACTGAGGTGCAGAAAGTCCACTCACGAGAGATGAAATCCTACGAGATTACAATGATTTATTCACTGGACTTGGGTGCCTCTCTGGCGAATGCCATTTGGAGGTTGACTAGAGCGTCAAGCCTGTTCAGCACCTACCTCGAAGAGTGCCAGCAGCTTTCAAGACCAGCTTGAAAGAGAAAATCAAAGAGCTAGAGGACAAAGGAGTGATACAGAAGGTCAATTCTCTTACTGAATGGATTAGTATGGTTGCTGTGAGGAAACCTGGAAAGCTTAAGGTATGCCTAGACCCTAAAGACCTCAATCAGGCACTCAGAAAGTCTCACTACCCAATGACAACTAAAAGCAAAATTCTACCCCAGCTCACCAAAGCGAAGGTGGTCACGATCCATGATGCTAAGGTCAGATACTGGCAGATAAAAGTGGACAAAAGCAGTAGCTACCTGATTACTTTTTGGACACCATTTAGGTGCTACAGATGCTTTCACATACCACTTAGCATCACCACTGCTCCTGAGGAATATCAATGGTGTTTGGCTGGACTGCTCACAAAGCGATCTTGATTGCTGCACCTTGGTACCTGTGACAATAAGTAGTCCAGGACTTACTAGGTGTTGAGCCTATAGTTGATGATCTATTAGTGTGTGGATGTGGAGATACACTGGATGAAGCCATTGCTGATCATTACAAGAACCTCATTGGGCTGCTAGAGAGAGCATGTCAGGTGAATCTGAAACACACAAGGCCAGAAGTGGATTGTCCAAGCAGATGTGACAGCAGACAAATCTCACTATTGATCAATAAAGTATCAGATAGACATTGGAGCCACTTTCAGTGTCATGAATTTTGCATACCTGTGTGAGGTGATGCAAAATGGAGATCCAGACTTGCAAACATCTAAGGTCAAGCTGAGGCCATTTGGTGCAGAGCTGATACAACCTAGAGTGTAACAGGATTTGTACTCACATTGCAATGAACAAGAGGTAGCTCAGGAAGACTGAAGTTCGTACATAGGCCATAAACCTACTGCTGAAGGACTTTGTCCTGATCCTGAGAAGTTCTGAGCTGTACTAGAGATGGAACAACCCTCAGATGTCAAGGCCGTACAGCACTTCGTGAGCTAACTTGCGAATGTTTGCCCAACCTGTTATCAGAGTGTGAACTACTAAAAAAGCTGATGAAGGAGGATGTGAAATGGTTTTAGGGCACTGAACTAGAGTTAGCCTACAAGTTCATTGAGCACCTGGTCACCACTGCACCAGCGTTAAAATGACACTACCGTGTGATGCAAGTGAAACAGGCCTCAGAGAAACTCCTATGCAACGCTTTCAACCAGTAGCATTTGCATCAAGGGCATTAACAGACACAGACAGAAGCTATACCCAGATAGAGAAGGAATGTCTGGCAATAGTTTTTGCGTGTGAACACTTCAACCAGTACTTATTTGCCAAAGAGAAGATCACTGTGGAAACAGCTGCAAACCATCTTCATGAAACCTCTACTAGCAGCACCCAAACACCTGAAAAGGATGTTGCTAAAGTTATAGAAGTACAACCTGGATATGAAGTACAAAAGGGAAAGCTCATATACATAGCAGACATGTTATCAAGGCCAGTTCTACTACTTAAGAAAGCAGAAGATCGCACAGATTATGAGATCTTCTCCATGAGTCAGCTCAGCAAAATGATGAGAAAAATCGAGGAAATAAACCCAGATTCGATGGTCAAGCTAACTGATAAGAGACTTCAGCAAATGAAAGAAATGACTGAAAGAGATGAAACTATACAAATACTCAAAGATGTAGTAGAGTTTGGCCAGATACAGTCAGCAACACACCAGTCACCCTATGTGAGTATTGGGCATACAGGGATGAGATTACAACCTATGATGGCATATTCTACAAGGGTATGAGAGTCATAATGCCTAAGCAGATGAGAAGAGAGATGGTGCAACATGTCCATGCAAGCCACCAAGGAATCGAGTCAAGTCTGAGGAAGGCTAGAGATGTCATATTCTGGCCCACCATGAATCATGAAATAGGAGATTACATCAGGCAGTGCAATGGTTGTAACAAGTTTCAAGCCCAGCAAGCAAAAGAACCCATCCCAATTCATGCAATCCCATACAGACTGTGGATAAAACTCGGAACAGATCTATTCACACTGAATGGAAAAGACCATCTGATCACAGTTGATTACTACTCAAACTTCTGGGAAGTAGCTGAGATGGAGTCAACTACAAGTACAGATGTGATTGTGTGTCTCGAATCACATTTCAGCCACTATGGTATCCCGGATGAATTAGTGAGTGATAACGGACCACAATTCACCAGTGATGAGTTTTTAGTGCTTCATGTTTGAAGGGGAAAATGCAACACACATCATCTCCTCATCACCTGCAATCCAATGACAAAGCAGAGTCAGCTGTGAAGATTGCCAAAACAATCATGAAGAAATGTGCTCAGCCAGGAGCAAATGTGCATAAGGCAATCCTCGAATAGAGAAATACTCCTACAGAAGGGATGTACAGCAGTCCAGTGCCGAGATCAATGCCTTGCCGAACACAGACCAATTACCAACAGCAAAACAACTCCTGAAGCCAAAAGTTGTGAAGGGAGTGCAGAGGAAGAAGGGAGGGAAAAATAGAAAGACAAAATCACAGTATGACAGGTCAACAAAGCAACCTCAAGAACTGAAAGTGGGAGAAGCTGTCAAGTGCAGGTCTTCAAAATTCATGGTAAAGGACATCCTACGTGGCAGCTTGGGGTGTGAATGGAAAAAGTGTTGCCTCGGTCGTATTTGTTAAAAGTCAATATGCAACTGTATCATCGAAATCAAAAGCATATGAAGCAGGCCCAAAGGACCGAGAAAGAACAGATAGCCACGCTGATGGAGACGTGCATACACAGGCAGGTGCAACATTAGCAACTCCAGCAACAGTGCCTACAACTGCCACCACAGAGTCAATAAGCACATTGTCGTCGTAACTCAACGCATGATAACAACCGCATCAGCAGCAACAACAACCACAGGATGCAGCGAGGGACCAGCGCGCATCAACACCACCATGACTGGTGACAAACATGCACCATCAAACCACCACGTGATACAAGGATTTTGTAAAATACTGGCATTTTTCAACGGAAATTTACTGTAAGACGTTGAACTCATAAAAGAGCAATAATAACAACTGAACACCGAAATTATTAGTTTTTTATGGACGAAAAAATAATAATACATGTTCATATCTCGATGTCTTACTGGAAAAGATGCAAGCCAATTAGCAAATTGCTTTTGGTTTGGAAAAAATGTGAAGAGGTGGGGTGGGGGGGGGGGGGGGATCTTTGGGATGAGGCTTCTGGCCCCAGTGGCTTGCCATATATGCACTGCAAGGAGATGCAGCATCTTGGTGTTGACCTCAGGGGGGGGGGGGGGGGGGGTCACGATATGATAATAAAGGCTTGTCATGGTTACATCACGCGAAATCCCTCGAGGTAAACAAGGAAATTGCAGATGCTGGCTGGATAACTAGAACAATACATAGCTTGCAGCTGCCTATCGCTGTCCATGGATGCTGCGTGATCTACGGACTTCCTCAAACACTTTTGTGGACAGGCACAACCCTCGGCAGTTTCTTGCGGTCTGAGTCAGCTCTGCATTTGTGTGGCCGTCGAAACAACAGGTACAGGTACCGGATGGGGATGAATGTTGCTGAGCCGGCCCTCAATATCCGAACACCCGAGGATCGGGGCTCCCTCCCAGCCCAAGGATCAGGGCTCCCTCCCAGCCCAGCGACAAGTCAGACCGGCGCCCCCCGACCCGCTCACCTCAGCCGGGACGGTTGCTGCGGCTCCCAATCGCGAGCGCTCCGCCGATTTCTCCATGGTAACGCCACGCGTCGCCAGCCGGCAACGCGCATGCTCAAGAGCGCCGTGAACGCGGCCAATGAATGCTCGCCCTGCGCCGACTCGCAGGAGTTGACGCGAGCGGCGCTGGCCCCCCGGCTGTTCGGTCGCACTGCGCGGGCGCGGGATGATCGGCAGCCGCCTGACTGCGCACGTCGTGGCTGAAGTGACAGCACGGAGCTGGGGGAGTTTTTCCAGCTTTGTGTTTTGACTTTTGTGCAGTGGTGTTTTGGGCGAGCTGGAGGCGGGTGGAGGAAATTGCAATGTAAAAGTTTTACTGCAGAAAAACGAAGGGCTGAACGAGCTAAGCGCGTAGAGTAGCACAAGTCGGGGAAGGGTATCCACTTTAGGGGATCTCAGCACGAAGACCAAGAGAGCAAGAGACAACCAGTAGCATGAAAACAGGGCAGATGGAGATGGGCAAGGGCCACTCGAGTGGTAAAGACCATGAGACCTAGAAGCAGAAATAGGTTCTTAAGAGCATCGAGTCTGTCCCTCCATTCACCTACTCAGTCCCACTTCGCAGCCTTTCCCCCACAACCTTTGATGCCCTGGCTAATCAAGAACCTATCAATCTCTGCCTTAAATTCAGACCCAATGACCAGGCCTGAACAAATGGTCTGTGGCAACAAATTCCACAAATTTACCACCCTCTGGCTAAAGAAATTCCTCTGTTCTAAGCGGATGCCGTTTAATTCTGAAGATGTGCCCTCTTACCCTTGACTCGCCCACAAACTTTCTACATTTATTCTGTCCATGCTTTCAACATTAGAAATGTTTCAATGAGATCCCAGATAATTCTAAATTCAGAGTACAAGCCAAGAGCCATCAAAACATTCCTCATATGATAATCTTTTCATCCCCAGAATCAACCATGTAGAACCCCTCTAAACTCTCGGATGCCAGCATGTTTCTTAAATGAGGAGCCCAAAACTGCTCACACTACTCCAAGTGAGGTCTCACCAGTGCCTCAACATAAACATCTCTGTTCTTGTATTCGATTCCTCTTGAAATGAAGGCATTACATTTGCCTTCTTTACCTCTGACTCAACCTGCAAGTTTACCTTCAAGCTATCCTACACGAGGACTCCCTTTGCATCTGGATATTTTCAATTTTATCCCCATTTAGAAAATAGTCTGTGCTGCAGCACCTAATAGCCCAAATATGCCTTGGATCTTGAAAGATAAGCAGGCACAGGACTGGTCAGTACTTGGAGGGGAGATTGCCTAGGAACACCAGGTTTCTGTGAGGAGCGGAAGACAAAAGTGAAAGAATTTCATGTATGTTACATTCTAAATGTACTATTATGTGACAATAACAAAACCTTTACTTTTTATTTCTTCTACCAATGTGCATGATCATACACTTTCCAACATTGTATTTCATTTGTTACTTCTTTGCCAATTCTCCTAATCTGTCTGTCCTTCTGCATCCTCCGTTTCCTCAACACGACCTGTTCATCCATCTATCTTTATATTTACAAACTTGGCCACAAAGCCATTCATTCCATGATCTAAATCATTCATATTCAGGTACAACATAAAAAGAAGCTCCCCTAACACCAACCCAGCTGGAACACTATTAACATCTGAAAACCAATGAGCATATGATCCTTGTATTCTGACTCTCTCCTTCCTGCCAATCAGCCAGCATGTTTCCTGTTATGCCATGGGCTCTTTAAAGTAACATCATTTGTGGCACCTTGTCAAAGCCCTTCTGAAAATGCAAATACATGACACCCATTGCATCTTCTTTATCTAGTATGCTTGTCACTTCTTCAAAGAATTCTAATAGGATGACAGAGAGGTGGGGAGACAAAGGCAGTTGATTGCTCTGTGCCTGAAAGAGAGAGGAAAGGGTCAAGAGAATACATTTGGTGATTGGGATGGTAGGTGTCAGGTGGAGGGAAATAAGCCCTACCTGGGGAAGTGGGAGAAATATGATGATGAGGGCTTATTGGAAAGAAAGGTTACTGGTTCTTGAATTGGTTTTATAATGTAAGCAATGGGGGGTGGGGGGGGGAGGGAGGAGAGAAGTAAAGGACAATTTGGATCAGTCAGAACTGAAGAAAGAGGGGATCCTGTGGGTGCAATGTGGCTGTAAGAGGATGGAACCAGGTGGGGAAGGGGGGGTAAGAATGAGTTGAGGTTAGTTAGAAATGGGATAAAATGAGGCAGGGGAAAGAATGGAAAGAATATCTGAAGAAGAGAGAAGGGTCTCATTACCTGAAATTGGAAAATTCAGTTCAAATAATTAGGCTGTAGATTCCCCAAGAGATGGATGAGATTTTGTTCCACTGGCTTATGCTAGCCTCAATGTGGCAGTGGAGAAGGCAAAAGGTGAACAGATCAGAGTGGAAATGGGAAGAGAAGATGAAATAGCAAGCAATCCAGAGCTGGGGAGGGCCATTATGGACAGAGCAGAGATGCCTGATGCTTTTTGACCTTTCTTTCTTTTAAGGGTGACAGAAAATATATCTGGAAGGCAGGAATGCACTTCTAAGGATTTAAATCTGCATTGTGTGCTGGTACATGAGGGAGGCTTGCATTATCAAGTTGCACCAAGATTGACCTTCTCGTGGGTATAAAAAAATGGCAGCACTGCTTGAGCTGTTGTAACAGCAGCGCTGGGGTGGACACATGGAAAGTGGGGAGCGGAGACACAGTGCTCCTCTGTGGGGTCCAACTGCCCAGACTGACTATATAGCCCATAAGCTGCCTGTTAAAAGAGTTGATAGTGATTTATTTTAAAATCCTGCAATTGCAGGGTCTGCGCCCAAGTAAGTGGCGCCTATGATCAGCAGCAGGCACTGGGGGCGGGGGTTACAGAATCTGAGGAAGCAGAGGACTGGGACAGGGTGTTATATAGTCAGAATAATGTGACTGCATTAACTGCATAAGAATACACCCTTCTCACTGCAGTAACTGTAGTGCACCACTCTGGGGGTGTATGTATATGTATACAAGTGTGTGTGAACTAGTTCCTGAGATGGTAGAAGGCATCAGCAAGTAAAGGCTCTTTTGTTATTGGAATCTTGCATTTCTAAGTTATTTTAGAAGCTTCCCAAGTAACACAGAGACATAACATGGTGGCATTGGTATAAGAGAACAAGAATAAAGAATAAGTCACTGAAATACGAAGGGGAAGAAGAGAAAATTAAAAAAAAAAAATGGCTGGAGCAACAGCTGTTCACCCAGCGATGAACTGGGAGGCTGAAGACATTGTTGAATAGTTTAAAAAGTTTCAGCAGATGTACAATTGAAAATTCAAAAGCTATTTTAAAAATGCTACAGCAGAGGAGAAGGTCAGTTATATATCTCTCTAGACAGGGGAGCGAGGCCTTGACTTAGTAAATAACTGGGAGCTATTAAAGGTGTATGGTGAATGCATGAACCACAGAAGTGGAGAAAAAAGATCTAGAGCAGATATTTCCAAAGTTTGCTTCTCACCTTGAACGCAGGTCTAATCATAGAATTAAACGCTATGAATTTCTAGGCTTAATGAAAAAGACTGATGAAACTGTTGATAACTTCTTCACTAGACTAAAAATTGTTGCTGCAAAGAGCAGATTTAAGGATATAGAGGAAAGATTAGTTGATCAACTAATATGGGGGAGTGCCCATTCCGAAGTGGAAAAGTCTCTTGTAGGGAAGGATAGCTTGAGGTTGGCCAAAGCTATAGACACAGCCAGAGCCTTCGAAGCCATGAGGATGCAAGTGAAATCCCTATCTGTGCAAATTCACCCACAGCAAAGAGAAGGAAGGGTTGCTGCTATAAAGAACACAATCAGAAAAAACCTACAGGAAGTGCAGCAGACAACACCCCTTCGATGACCAAAACAAATGTCCTGGATACGGTTCTGAATGTAGAGCCTGTGGTAAAGCAAACCACTGGGCGAAGATGTGCATGTCTGGTATGAAGAACACAGAAATACTAGTGAAGAAAAAAGACAAGAAGAAGATCTATTAAATAAAAGGAAACAACAATGAGGACTCTGACACCCAAATACTGGACACAGAATCCATACACCTTCATGAGATGTTGGGTGAGATGAAAGAAGGAAGCGAGTTGCACATAAGGATCCAAATAGAGAGGACAATCCAGAACAAGCCTATAATATTTAGCCCAAAAGTGAAGCTGGATACTGGATCACAAAGCAATGTCCTTCTACTCAGGCTCTACTACCAGATGTTCGCAGAGAACATAATAAAAGGGTATCCAAAAGACGGTGCATTGGAAACAGCAAATGTCACATTAACAGCCTTTGGTGGACCCATGATCAAGCAGCTAGGGAGAGGTAAGATTAATGGCTGCCATAAGTGAAAGAACAAACTCTGTACATCCTGCATGGTAGGTGCAGACGGACTAGCATTTCTAGGACTGGGTAACTGCTGGGAGTTGCAGTTTATCTCTGTCATTTATGAGATCCAGATGAAGATATCAAAAAGGATCAACAGAAACGCACAACAAAAAGAGGAAATAATTTCCACAGAAGTACCTGCCATGCCATGGCACACAGTGGGACCAGACTTGTTCATCGAGAATCAAGAGTGGTATTTAATACCAGCCTGTAACTAGGGTGAAAGACCTGGGTTTATCAACTATCACCTCAAAAATGAGAGCACTCCTGACTGAACAAGGAATACCTGAGCAAGTAATATGTGACAATGGAAGTTATCACTACATCATCCCAATACTACCACAAAGGTCATGGATTCATTGAAAGACAAGTGCAAACTGTGAAACACACTCTAGCTAAGTGTCACAAACAAACGACCCAGACCTTGCTCTTCCATCATTATGAGCAACACCTTTAAGGGCTGACATGAAGTCCCCGGTGGAATGTCTAAATGGCAGGAGATATAAAACAACTCTGCCAAACAAAATACACCCTCCAGAAGACCAGGATGAAACCAGAAGAAGACCGGCTGACATTCAAGAAGAATGTTGGCAATGCCAACATTATAACACACGTGCACAAACATTGCAGAGCTCTTCAGAGGGCAACATGTGCATATTCAAGAGCTGATATTGAAAACATGGACCCCAGCAAAGGCCATCAGAGAAACTGAGACACAAACTGTGATGAAGCAGAAAGCTTTAGCACCAGTATCAAGTGAAGAGGCCACAACCACTAATACCAAAACATCAACACAGCAGTTGTCAGGTGAAGCACCACAAGCTACATCACCAAAACGTGTACCAGCCACACAGAGCCCAAATGTCACAGCCACAAGATGGCGAAGCAACAGAATGCCACCAGTGCAATATTGATAACAAATATTTAAAAATAGTTAAATTAGTGTACAAGTTTAGATATTTAAGTTGCACTGGAAAGAAAGTGATAAAGAACACTAAATTTTTCTTTATCTTGAGAAGGAGGGATGTTATACAGTCAGGATAATGTAAACTATTTTGTAACCACATAAGAATGCACCCTTCTCTCTGTAGTCACTGTAGTGCACCACTGTGGGGCATATGTATATGCATACGAGTGTGTGTGAACAGTTTACTGAGATGATGGAAGGCATCAGTAAGTAAAGTCTCTTCTGTTATTTGAATCTTTCATCTCTAAGTTATTTAAGAAGCCTCCCAAGTAACACAGAGACATAACATAGGACACCAGCAAATGGGGAAACCACCTCCCGTTTGAGAAGGAGAAGCAAAGGAAACAACCCATATGACAGTGACCATGGTGGTGGATCAGCGAGGGACTCCAAGGGTGAAGAACACACAGGCACCGGGCAGTTTGTGACTCAAGGCGAGAAACCCACAAAGGCTTCAGACTGCAGATTGCTGAAGACTGGCTCAAGACCGGCTGAAGGGTATTGGAATTAGGACACAAGAGGATGCTGAGAATGCTGGAGGCTTCCTGATTGTGTTAGAGGTGTGCATCTGGAGCTCAGGTGGCTGATGGTTGGATTGAAGACTATGTGACTGTGGAGTCATCAGGAGCTCTGAAGGGACTCTCTTTTGCTTCTCTCGCTCTCTGATTGTTAAGACATGCTGGGCAGTTACTGCTGATGATGAATCTTTGCCTGCCTTATGGAAGACAAGGAAATTTCATGTCATGTCACATTTTCTGTTTTATTACATGACAATAAAATAATATTGAATCTTTTGGAAGGATAAAGCTGGTGTTGCAGAACCTACATTCATTGTACTCAAACCTTTTTTCCCATGGTTATGGAGTGGATGAATTACTGGGCCACCAGTTAGAATTCTTCACCAGGATTTTGATACAAAGACATGAACTTGAAATGTTAGTATTTTATTTGCTGCCTGATCTTTTGAATGTTTCCAGCATTTATTTTGGTTTTCCATCTTCTGTGATCTTTTATGCTCCATGATTACTATGGATTCAATTCTTGCTTCATTTGAAACCCCTCCATGGGAACTGTTCAATTCAAGTTATTAAATAGATCTGGAGTTTTAAAAAAATCATTAGTTGCAGTAACAATTGCGCTGAAGGCTTCCTGATCGTGTCATAAGTATGGATCTGGAGCTCAGGTTGCCGATGAATTGAGCAGGAGTCTGTGTGGCTGCAGAGGCTGAGGGAGCTCTGGAGGCGAATCCATGGAAACTCAGTGACCCTGAAGGGGCTCTTTTTTTGTTTCTATTTCTCTCATACAGTCAGGGGCACTGGGAAACATTGATTTAGACTTACATACAGAACAGTAACAGGACCTTCCCAGCCACAAGCCTGTTGTCCCCAAAACCCTAATTAACCTGGTATATTTTGAAGGATGGGAGGAAACCAGAGCAGCCGGAGGATGCCTATACTGACAAGGAGAATGTACAATCTCCTTACAGACAGCACTAGATTCGAACCCCAGTTGCTGACGCTGTAACACATTGCACTAACCACTACGCTAATTGTGCTGACCCTGGTGAATACTGGAATTGTGAGCAATGTCTACATCTCCCTTGAAGAAGGCTTCAAGCCTGAAATGTCAATAATATATCTTTACTTCCTATGGGTACTGTGAAACCAGCTGTTTCTCCAACATTTCTGTGTGTTTTTGAATCAATCACAGCCTCTGTAGATTTTCATATTTCACTGCATTTAATACACATTCAAGGTGATATCAGGTTTTTTGCCTTTGCAAACTGAAAGCCATTCAAATTCTTTAGCAAACAACAAGAAAGTGGAGAAGCTCAGTGAGTCAGGCTGCATTCTTTGTTCTACATCTAACTATTCCTGGTTTTTAAGAAATTCAGTTCAGTTCCTGGTGGTTCACCACCAATCTGCTTGTCATCATGTCTGAGCCTTGGAGGTTAACAGGGGTTAAACCTATGTCCTGACAAAATGCCTTTAGCTCAAATCATTAACTCTATTTCTCTTCCCACATGTGTGGTCTGACTTGCTGTGTATTTCCAACATTTTTGTTTTTATTTGAAATTTATGTTACTGCCCATTAGTGTGCTCAAACTGAATAAATTGATTGCTCCAATTGGGGAGATAACTCTAAAATCATAAAATTAAATATTGGAAGTGGAGGTAATTTAAAGCAAAGGCAGAAAAATTGTCTTCATCCATAAATAGACAAGTATATACTAGAAGTGTTGACCTGTTTTGTAGATGATGACTGATCTGTGTATTTACATTTTCTCTCACCAACTTAAAACAAACCTCCTTCAAAGGATTAAAAAATGAAACCAATATGAGATGTAAAGATGATTTTTTAAAAAAAAACCTACTGGTATCACAACGGTTGGATTGCTGACTGGGTGTGACCAAAGGTTTAGCTCTCTGATAGGGTAATTTTCTGGCCAAGAAAAGAGGTGGTGAAAGGAAAACGAAGGATGTCAGTTTCTATCAGACTGAAATGCTTATATTTCAACAATGTTTTCTCTCATTTTGAAATGGCACCATTATGAATAATTAAACAATGCACAACAAGCTTCAGCTTGTTGAACGGAAAGAGTAACTTCATCACTATTGAGCGACAAATGCCCTTTCATGCACTTTTTGAAAACACTGAATGCACATCCTAATTGCCCAGAGTTGACCAGGAAAGGAAACAATTTCATTCATTACTGTACAATTTGGCTGGTTACATAATAATGCTGCTTCAGTGAGACAATGGGCTGATGATCCTTTTCACCTTGGTGTTGCCAGACTATAATATGCCAAGTTTTGACAGAGTTATGATGTTGATTGATGGGTGGATAGATGTTCAGTTTAATTTAAGTTTTGTGTAGAGATATGGCATGGTAACAGGCTCTTCTGGCCTATGAGCCCCCTATGCTCAAATACACCCATGTGACCAATTAACCTACTAACCTTGTAGGCCTTTGGAATGTGGGAGGAAACTGGAGCATGCCAAGGAAACCCACGCAGACACAGCAAGAACATACAAATTGCTTACAGACAGTCCAGATTTGAACCTGAGTCACTGGTGCTGTAATAGTGTGTGAACCCCTACACTAACTATGTTGCCCTGAAAGAAACTGTGGCTTCCTGACACTACAATAGACCAATATCATATCTAATTTTTCCTTAATTTGGTGCATTGATATGGAGCTATTTTAATAATAGAAATAACAGTGTAACATTCTTTGCAGTTTGCAAACAAAATAAACTTTATTCTAAAATGACTGTAGCGTGAATAAAAGCTCTCACGACTGGAGGGAGAACAAACACTTTTATTAGCTTATAATTAAGGGTAGGGTCTCACAGTAGTCTTCAGAAGGGTTCTGGGTTTAGGCAGGAAACCAGGATTATAAGTCAGCAGATGGGGGCAGAGCCCGGAGGTGGGGCCATCCATCAGCATAACACACCACCAGTAAATCCCAGTTCACTGCAACCATTCAATATTGAAAATTGTCATGGAGTTATGAGATGTTTGTCAGGCAGAAGTGCCCCTGTGATCTTCCCCATCCCTTGTGTGGATGTATGAAACCTGGACCTTCCAATCCCAGGATGAGGTTTGTCTTCGGTCAAAGTTTCAAAAAATTTCTAAGGATTGTTTTATGTTTTTGGTTTAGAGATGTTTAAATTCTATTAAAATTAAGCTAGATATAAAAAAACTTCGACAATTTTGATTTTAATAAATCATTTAAATTTAATAAATAATTTAATAAAGGGAGCAATGTATAACTGGGCATAGCTTTTTCCCTTTTTGATCTCCAGGTAGAATAGAGATACAGATCCTACTCCAGGTCTGGGTGGTGAAGAGTGCCTGATGAGGTAGTATACTCAGCTTACTGTGGACGTTTTTCTTTGGCTTGGTTTCGCGGACAAAGATTAATGGAGGGGTAACATCCACATCAGCTGCAGGCTCGTTTGTGGCTGACAAGTCCGATGCGGGACAGGCAGACACGGTTGCAGTGGTTGCAAGGGAAAATTGGTGGGTTGGGGTTGGGTGTTAGGTTTTTCCTCCTTTGTCTTTTGTCAGTGAGGTGGGCTCTGCGGTCTTCTTCAAAGGAGGTTGCTGCCCGCCAAACTGAGAGGCGCCAAGATGCATGGATTGAGACGATATCAGCCCACTGGCGGTGGTCAATGTGGCAGGCACCAAGAGATTTCTTTAGGCAGTCCTTGTACCTCTTCTTTGGTGTACCTCTGTCTCGGTGGCCAGTGGAGAGCTTGCCATATAACACAATCTTGGGAAGGCGATGGTCCTCCATTCTGGAGACGTGACCTACCCAGCGCAGTTGGATCTTCATCAACGTGGATTCGATGCTGTCGGCCTCTGCCATCTCGAGTACTTCGATGTTGGTGATGAAGTCGCTCCAATGAATGTTGAGGATGGAGCAGAGACAATGCTGGTTGAAGCGTTCTAGGAGCCGTAGGTGATGCCGGTAGAGGACCCATGATTCGGAGCCGAACAGGAGTGTGGGTATGACAACGGCTCTGTATTCGCTAATCTTTGTGAGGTTTTTCAGTTCGTTGTTTTTCCAGACTCTTTTGTGCAGTCTTCCAAAGGTGCTATTTGCCTTGGCGAGTCTGTTGTCTATCTCGTTGTCGATCCTTGCATCCGATGAAATGGTGCAGCCGAGATAGATAAACTGGTTGACCGTTTTGAGTTTTGTGTGCCTGACGGAGATGTGGGGGGTCTGGTAGTCATGGTGGGGAGCTGGCTGATGGAGGACCTCAGTTTTCTTCAGGCTGACTTCCAGGCCAAACATTTTGGCAGTTTCCGCAAAACAGGACGTCAAACACTGAAGAGTTGGCTCTGAATGGGCAACTAAAGCAGCATCGTCTGCAAAGAGTAGTTCACGGACAAGTTGCTCTTGTGTCTTGGTGTGAGCTTTCAGGCGCCTCAGATTGAAGAGACTGCCATCCGTGCAGTACCGGATGTAAACAATGTCTTCATTGTTGAGGTCGTTCTGCTGAAGAAGATTGAAAAGAGGGTTGTTGCGAGAACACAGCCTTGCTTCACACCATTGTTAATGGAGAAGGGTTCAGAGAGCTCATTGCTGTATCTGACCTGACCTTGTTGGTTTTTGTGCAGTTGGATAACCATGTTGAGGAACTTTGGGGGGCATCCGAGGTGCTCTAGTATTTGCCAAAGCCCTTTCCTACTCATGGTGTCGAAGGCTTTGGTGAGGTCAACAAAGGTGATGTAGAGTCCTTTGTTTTGTTCTCTGCACTTTTCTTGGAGCTGTCTGAGGGCAAAGACCATGTCAGTAGTTCCTCTGTTTGCGTGAAAGCTGCACTGTGATTCTGGGAGAACATTTTCGGTGACACTAGGTATTATTCTATTTAGAAGAATCCCTAGTGAAGATTTTGCCTGCAATGGAGAGCAGCGTGAATCCCCTGTAGTTTGAGCAGTCTGATTTATCACCTTTGTTTTTGTACAGGGTTATGATGATGGCATCACAAAGGTCCTGAGGCAGCTTTCTTTGGTCCGAGAAGAGCTTGAAAAACTCATGCAGTTTGGCATGTAGAGTTTTGCCGCCAGCCTTCCAGACCTCTGGGTGGATTCCATCCGTACCTGCTGCTTTGCCACTTTTCAGTTGTTCAATTGCCTTGTATGTCTCTTCCCGGGTGAGGACCTTATCCAGCTCTAGCCTTAAGGGCTTTTGAGGGAGCTGGCGCAGGGCGGATTCTTGGACTGAGCGGTTGGCACTGAAAAGAGATTGGAAGTGTTCTGACCATCGGTTGAGGTTGGAGATCTTGTCGCTGAGGAGGACTTTGCCGTCTGAGCTGCGCAGCGGGCTTTGGACTTGGGGTGAAGGGCCGTACACAGCCTTTAGAGCCTCGTAAAAACCCCTGAAGTCGCCAATGTCCGCGTTGAGCTGGGTTCGTTTGGAGAGGCTAGTCTACCACTCATTTTGGATCTCCCGGAGCTTGCGCTGAAGATGGCTGCATGCGCAACGGAAGGCTAATTTCTTCTCTGGCCAGGATGGCTTTGCAAGGTGAGCCTGGTGGGCAGCTCGCTTCTTTACCAGCAGCTCCTGGATTTCCTGGTTGTTTTCGTCGAACCAGTCCTTGCTTTTCCTGGAGGAGAAGCCCAGTAGCTCTTCAGTGGATTGCAGTATGGCAGTCTTCAGCTGATCCCAGAGGGTTTCATGGGATGAGTCCATGAGGCGGATTGCATCCTCAGGTTTTGCTTTGAGGTTTGCCTGGAAGTTTCCTCTCATTTCGTCTGACTGCAAGTTTCCAACATTGAACCTCTTTCTGGGGGCTTTACTGTTCCTGGACTTTGGCTTGAAGTGAAGGTTGAGCTTGCAGCGAACAAGCCGGTGGTCAGTGTGGCATTCCGTGTTTGTCTCTTTCTCGCACCAGGACGTAGTCCAGGAGGTGCCAGTGTTTGGATCGGGGATGCATCCAGGTAGTCTTCAGGCTGTCCCTCTGCTGACAAAGGTGTTTGTAATGACAAGCCACTGTTCTGCACAGAGCTCCAACAGGAGGCGCCCATTGTCATTGCACTTGCCAACACCATGCTTGCCCAGGTTTCCTGGCCAGGTTTCTGAGTCTTTGCCGACGCGAGCGTTGAAGTCGTCAAGGATGACAACCTTGTCGGCTGTAGGGGTGCGTTGAATGAGGTTGCGCAGATCAGTGTAGAACTTGTCCTTTTCTGCTAGTTCCGCCTGGAGGGTTGGAGCATAGACACTGATGAGAGTGATGCGACACTTGTTTTGAAGGGGGAGTCGCATAGACATGATCCGGTCCGAGTGGCCTGTCAGGAGGTTTTCGAGTTTGGAGGCAATGGAGTTCTTGACCATGAAGCCTACACCATATAGGCGTCGTTCATCCATAGGCTTGCCAGACTAGTAGAGTGTGTAGCCCGCACCGCGTTCTTGGAGGCTGCCTACATCTGCAAGGCGGACTTCACTGAGAGTGGCTATGTTGATGTTAAGTCTGAGGAGTTCATGTGCGATGAGGGCAGACCGACGTTCAGGTCGGTGGCTGTCAGCCTTGTCTAGCATGGTTCTGATGTTCCAGCATGCTAGCTTGAGTTTGTGAGCATCTTTTGAGGGGGAGGACGTGGAGGGGGAGGACGTGGACCTGTCCTCGGGCCTGCGCAAAGGAGCTTTTAGGTGGAGTGCAGTGTGCGCAGTACTGGCCCCACCCTTTACACCCATGGTTCGTGTGCCGTGGCCAAGCAAGCTGGGACGTGGCAGCAAGGTCCTTGGGTCATAGGTATTATATCGGAGTGGCCTTCTCCTATGCAGGTTTTCTTACCCGGGCTGGAGGGGCCTGCCTCCCCTCCTAGGTCGGACCATACCTGGTCGCAATCCAACCTGTTGGCCTCTGCCTGCTTCTCGGGGCCTCCGCCTGCTTCACTCTGCTGAGGCCGGGACCACCGCCTCCCCCTCACTTCTGCCTGGACCGGGGCTTGCGTCTGCCTCACTCTACCGAGGCCGGGGCCGCCGCCTCCCCCTCGCTTTTGCCTGGATCGGGGCTGCTGCCGCCTACCCTCTGCCAGGACCGGGGCCGGGGCCGCCGCTGCCTTCCCTGTGCCTGGACTGGGGCTGCCGCCTCCTTCTTTCTGCCCAGACCAGGGCCTCCGCCGGCTTCGCTCTGTCGAGGCCGGGGCTACCACCTCCCCCTCGCTTCTGCCCGGACCGGGGCCATAGACTGATTTAAAACATATAAATTAAGAATCCTTTGTCTGGGATCACTGAATGGTCCCAGACCCTTTCAAAATTGTTGACCACTGCCAATTCAATCTATCTCATTATCACAAGCCTTTTCTCCTCATCCCATATTCTTCAATAACTGGCCTTAGAACCATAGAACACTATAGCACAGAAAATAGGCCATTTCGCCCTTCTAGTCTGTGCCAAAATACTATTCCATTAGTCCCATTGACCTACACCCAGTCCTTAACCCTCCAGACCTCTCCCATCCATGTACCTGTCCAATTTAATCTTAAGACTGAAGAGTGAGCCCGCATTTACCATATCAGATGACAGCCCATTCCACACTCCCACCACTCTCTGAGTGAAGAAGTTCCCCCTAATGTTCCCCCAAACCTTTCACCCTAAAGCCATATCCTCTTGTATTTATCTTTCCTAATTTAAGTAGAAAGAGCCTATTCACATTTTGTCTATATTCTTCATAATTTTGTCTTCTTCTTTGGCTTGGCTTCGCGGACAAAGATTTATGGAGGGGTAATGTCCATGTCAGCTGCAGGCTCGTTTGTGGCTGACAAGTTTGATGCGGGACAGGCAGACACGGTTGCTGCGGTTGCAAGGGAAAATTGGTGGGTTGGGGTTGGGTGTTGGGTTTTTCCTCCTTTGTCTTTTGTCAGTGAGGTGAGCTCTGCGGTCTTCTTCAAAGGAGGTTGCTGCCCGCCGAACTGTGAGGCGCCAAGATGCACGGTTTGAGGTGATATCAGCCCACTGGCAGTGGTTCTACGCTCCAAGGAATAAAGTTCTAACCTGTTTAATCTTTCCCTGTAACTCAACTCCTGAAGACCTGACAACATCTTAATAAATCTTCTCTGCACTCTTTCAATCTCACTGATATCCTTCCTGTAGTGACCAGAACTTCACAAAATACTCCAAATTTGGCTTCACCAATGTTCTTTTACAACCACACCATAACATCCCAATTCCTATACTCAAACTGGCCTTCTATTGGATATTATTCACATTCTAAATGTCATGGGTAATTTAAATAATTCACATAAAGTTTCTAAATGCAAAAGAGGAGGGTTTTTGTTTCAGGACATTATTGACCTTCTGCTCTCCAGGTGAAAGTAACAGAAGTAAAAGAATAAACAGATTGTGAATGGATCAGTTTAGTTGAATTTTTGAGTTTTATTCTCTTTCAGAGTCAAAATTTGCAATGTTAGATAAAACTTAAAGATCTTCAAATTGTTTTCACAATTGAATGGCATATAAATTACCATTTATTCCTTTAGATAGGATGATCTAAACTTAAAAATTTCATCTTAAAATCAGGGCCATTCTATACAAAGTGTCTAAAATTCTTCCCTTGATGGCAAAGTCGCAAAACTGCCGCCACCTTCCTGCCGGCTTTGACGCAATTCTGCGCATACCTTGTAAGTAATTTGCAAAGTCTCAGTGCTCCTCTGCAGGGTCCATCTGCCTGGATCAACGCTGTCAGCTCTGTACAGGCTTTAAATGGGCTGTTAAAGGAGCCGGTGGTTGTTTATTTTAAAATATCCATATGACATCATATGTCCTAATATCTGGCCGAACGGAGAGCTTGCATCTCATTCTTCGAAGAATCATGACAGAGATATAAGCTTGAGATACTTTTCTTTGAATTCAACTTAATTCTGACAATCTCCATTGTCAGGATAAATGAGGCAATGTTTTCCTCTACTGGGCACTCCTTGATCGCATCCCTGGCACGCAAGCATCCCGGATCAGTTGCTCCACATCCCCTTCAGTCACTCCCGTCTTGGCCAGGAATAGGCAGGCTAGCTCATGCAGAGTCCTCAGGTAAGCATCTGCTATCTCAGCTGGCTGCTGGACCCTGATGCTGAGCAGGTACCAGGCATAGACTACGTTTGTCGGGGGCTTGTACATACCCGGCCATTGCGGATTCATAGTCCGTGCAGTCTTTGATAGCCTGGAAAGCGCATGAGCACAGCTTGGTGCGGAGCACCATGAGACATTTCTGGTTGGTGTTTATCCCTTAGCCTGTGTTAGGATGATCGCCTCAATTACGTGCTTCCAGATCTTGAAATGAACTTGGACATCCAAGTTTTGGGGGTCGATCTCCAGGCTCCCAATCGTTAGAAACTTCTCTTTAAATTTTTACTGGAATAAATTGTGGTACGCTGAGGTAGCACCAAGCAAGCACAAACTCAGAAAAGACTGTACAACAGGCTTTATTCCAGTAAAAGTCTGAACACCAGTTCATGCCTTGGTGGCTCCTCGTGTGACTAGCTCAGGAGGGGCTGGCTCAGGTTTATATTTAGGTCGGCTGATTAATAGCTGGCCAGGTAGAGCCAGCCCCTTAGGTGTTCTTCCTGCAGGTACTGAAATTGTCCCCTGCAGTAGGTTGGTGGTCATATCACTACACTGCTGGATGAATTCAGCTGGTTAAGAAGCATCTGTGGAGGCAAAAGAATGGTTGATATTTTGGGTTGAGATCTTGTATCAGGACTGACAGTGCAGAGATGAGAGGGAAGGTTGAGATGGAGGCTGGTAGGTGAGAAATGGAACCAGATAGGAAATGGGATGATGGATAAATAGAGGAAGGGGAAGGAGGAATTTAGAGAAAGGGATTGATATGTTATTGATATGTTATATGTTATTGATGGAAATAAATAGAGGAAAAAAAAAGACTGATAGATCCATGTTTGACAGGAAGGCATTGGATATAAAGATAAAAGGTGGAAGGTGATAAATCAAATCAAATAGGGGAGGGAAGATGGTAGATAGAAATAGGTGGGGTAGGATTTAAAAAATGGTAAAAGTAAAGGTTCTATTATTGTCACGTAATACTACATTTAGAATTAACACACATGAAATTCTTTAACTTTTGTTTTCTGTTAGGCAGACGGAGAGTCACCACTTAACAAATTTAGGTAATGATTTGTTTGTGTGGGAGGGGTGGTGGAAAAGATTAATATAGGGAGAGAGACTCAAGATTAACTAATATAACCATGAAAGGAATATTGGTATTGTGCATTATATGAAATTTGTAAATTCAGTGTTAATAGCATTAAGAAATAAAAGGTGTTGGTTGTCTGCTATTGTGATATATATTTGCACCGAATCAGCAAGGATAAACAATGAAGCTCTTCCATGATTTGAAATCTTCCTACCTTATTTTTGAGAAGTGCACAGCTTGGACTCTGGCCACTTGTTTGACAAGATGATCATTACAATATTAATAATGGTGAAAGGGTCAAAATACATCGATTCCAATTTTGACAGGGAAAACTGATCTGTAGGTGGCACTAATAGACAGCGAGTGGAAAACATCATTCATGCTCACTGTTGAAAGCAATCACTGATGTAGTCATCACTGACGTACCACATAATGGGTCAGCCCACCATGCCCATATGAACTATCTAGAAAAATCCCAGTTTCCCTTTCAGCATGAACTTTACTTCCATTAGGAATGTATCTGAGGCAGATGTGACGTAGGTAATACAGAATGGAACCATTTTAAGAAATGTATCAAGTGACCAACTGTTCTCTGTGTACATATTGCGACAATATTTCGGTTGGAAGGTTCATGATACTCCTCCTAAGGAGAAAGTACCCTCTTGTTTGGTAATAGGCACATGGCAAAGAAGTGCTTCTTCGTGCAGTGTTGAGCTCAAATAAATAAAGGAACTTAGCTTGTAATGTTTTAGTCAGATACGGAAAGAGTTGCAGTCCTCAGATCATAAAGAAGAGGGCAAGAGATAAAATTGTAATGAGTGGAATGGTTGTGAAATCCAAAGAGCCGAGGGTGCAGTGGATTGCTCCAATTTGCAGTTGTGATAGAAATTCCCCCGAATCAGAATCAAAATCAAAACTTGTCACAAATTCGTTGTTTTGTGGCAGCATTACATTGCAAATATTGCTATAAAATTACATTTAAAAATAAATAAATTAGTGCAAAAATAAAAGAAAGTGAGGTATTGTCTGTGGTTCATTGTCCATTCAGAAATCTGGTGGCAGAGGAGAAGAAGCTGATTTTGAGCTGTTGGGTGTTCATTTCTTGCTCATGTTAGTCCTTCCTGATGGTAGAAGTGTGAAACAAGCATGGGCTGGGTGGTGGGGGTCTTTAAGGATAGAGGCTGCTTTCTTTAGACACTGCCTCTTATAGATGACCTCAATAGAGTGGAAACTGATGCCTGTGATGGCGCTGGCCAAGTTCACAACTCTTTGAGGATTTTTCTTGTCCTGTGCATTGGCACCTCCATACCAGACAGCGATGCTACCAGTCAGAATGCTTTCCATGGTACACCTGTTGAAATTGGCAAGAGTCTTTTGTGACATACCAAATCTCCACAAATTTACTCCTCCACTTTCTTAGTGTTGTTCCTTCTCCTTTGCCCTGTGCTGCCCGTTAGCAGCAGAAGGAAACTGGACGTCCAACACAACTTTTCCAGGATTTTCGGATCAAGTTCAAGTTTATTATCATACAACCAGAAAAAAACTGTGTTTCTTCATTCTGTGGTGCACACACATGTACGCACAATGCACAGCAAATAATAATCACTGATATATACATTATGATATAATTTAAAATTAATATACCTATATATAAATATTTAGGAAGGATCTACACAGTTACAGAATACTGTTCATCAGTCTCACAACCTGCAGGAAGAAGCTATTTCCCAGCCTGGCAGTCCTAATTTTGATGCCTTACCTCTTTCCTGAAAGTAATGGGTTTCTGTGTGGTGGGTGGAAAGGCTCTTCTATGATTCTTTGAGACCTGCTTAAACAATGCTCCTAATAAATGTCATCAATAGAGGAAAGGGAGACTCCAGTGATCTACTCAGATGTTTTGATTACTCTAAATCGGCAATCGACATTGAGCCTGCTCACGAGTCCCCAACGACCACCATTCCTTCCAATTCTCTCCAGCCCAGTTACAAGAGCTTCCAAGAATATGAGAAATGGGAGTAGGAGCAGACGATCTTTCTCTGCTCTCCCCCTCCACCCCATGACCACTCCTCTATTCATCAAGATCACACCTGATAGATTGTCTTGGCCTCATTTCCCCTTTTCCTGCCTGAACCCCTCTTTGCATGCAGAAGGTCAGTGTATGAATGTTGGTAGGCCTTTTGCCTTGGGGGTTACACATGGCCCATCTTGTTCTCATTTGGTATTTAAAACAAGATATTGTCCCAGGTCCCAAAACGTGCATGATATTTCACAGATGTTATTTCATGGAACATGGTTTCTCTCTTTAATGGTTTTACATTGTAGCCTCCAGCAAACCTTGTTGCTGCCAGTGAGCTTTTCTATGATCAAAGCATCAGCAGTAACATTACTTAAGTCAAGGTTCTTTCCACAATACCAGCATAAGTTGAGCCATGTGGTGGTGTAGCAGATAATGCACTACCTCACAACTCCAGGGATCCACGTTTGGTCCTGTCATTGGGTGCTGTCTGTGTGGAGTTTGCACATTCTCTCTCTTGTCACTTAGGTTTCCCCTGGGTGCTTCGGTTTCCTCCCACAGACCAAGGATATGCCGTTGGGTTAATTGGCTGCTGTAAATTCCCCTTTGGTGTTGATTAATGACAAAATAAATCGAAGCAGAGTTGTTGTGCATGAGACAAAATAAGTTTAAGTGCTCCAAGGAGATAAGGTGAGGGGGAGGGCAACTGATTGGATTTCTCCTTCTGTGTTGTTAACAAGTGTTACAGCTTCTATTTCCCAGTAGTCTCTTTGAAAGAGGGTACCCTGACAGATCGATATCTCATTTAACTGTTTATTCATTCCACTGTTGTTTGTTGCCCTGCTGTTTGTAAATTAGCACCTGCCTTTGGATATAAAACTGTGAGTATGATTTAAAAGGCAACTGATTAGCTATGAGGAGCCTGGAAAAGGATGATAAAATGGTAGTTCACTGTATTAGGGGCGGTAGTTCATGAGATACAATTAAAAATGAGCAGTTTTAAGAAAAGGTTTCAATGTGGCACAGCTCAAGAGAAGGCCATTCAAATTCATATGTTGATCCTGCAATTCAACCATCTGCTGTCTTCAGAAGCCCTGTCACCCCTAACCCTAACCCTCCTGGTATCATTAGCTGTTGCCGAATCATATTGCAGCTGTCTCATTGTTCTGTCCACTCGTCCTGTAGAACCTAATCATCTGGCAAAGCCCACTGGGCCAGCACAATCCATTGAGCCAGCAGAACCTTTTGGCCCAGCAGAACCTATTGGACCAGCACTACTTACAAGCTGGGCTAACCTGCTCAGCTGGCAGAACCTACTGGGCAGGGACCCTGTGTGGTTTGTGCATGCTAGCTCTTGTCTAACCAATCCTATAGAGTTTTTTGGTGAGGTTATCAAGAAAGTTGTCTAGGCTGAGTTTTAGTAAGCCCCCCCCCCCCCCCCAACTTTGCCCCACAGCCCACACCTTTCATTGAATAGAATAAAGTGAAATCATTCCATTTATTAGCCTTTGGATGTGATGCCCTCACATATTCTAAATTTATCTCTTGGGTATGTGCTGGGAATACACCAGTTTGTTGGAGGAGGGGAGGAAAACCTTCATTAAAATCAAACAAAACTTTACCTTACAGAAACCGTCTGCTAGCTCCGAATAATTTGAAAAGTCTTAGTTACAAAAGGATAAATAAAATTAGTTCTTAAAAAAAATCTTGATACAAAATAACATGGGAGAAGGGAGGGTCTTTTTTTAAAAAGTAAACCTCTCGTGAGCCACACTGCATGAGCCAAGTTCTTCTGCAGGAGGCAGACCTCGGACTCGCGCGTGCGTACAAATACAAGCATTGATTGACAGGTAGCATTGGGACCGGTCGAGCCCGAATTAATAGATGGGACTGAGATCCCGCTGCTGATTGATAGGTGAATGCGGTATTTCTGTGAGGCTTGATTAACAGGTAGACAGACCCAAGACTAACGCGAGCCCATATTGACAAGTGGTTTCTTTGATTGTGGTGGGCCTCCATACCTTCTGGGCCCCTAGGCTTCAGCCTACTCAGCCTAATGGTTAATTTGCCACTGTCTTTGACAATATCCCGCTTGGGAGGTCGGCCAGGAAAGTTTAGTTGTGTGGCATTCAGGATGCGATACTAAATTAGATTAGACATTTGCTTTGTTGGAGAAACCAAAGCGTAGTAGTAGATAATTGCCTGTCTAAATGGAGGCCTGTGACCAGTGCTGTGCCTCCGTGATCTGTGCTGGGTCCATTGTTTTTGCCATCTGTATCAGCCTTGTTTTCCTTTCACCTCACGTAACATAATTATTTTTTATGTTTTTTTCATGTATTTGTAGGAGAAAAGTATGGAAAAAACCAAAACATGACTGCTTAGCAGTGAAGGCAGTCCATAAACTTTGAGCAGAGTCCGGGGGGAGGTGGGGCATGGGCAGGGGTGAGCATAGACAAATAAAGGTGGAGAATGGCTGATCTATATCAGCAGTCTGGATGATAATGTGGTAAAATGGATCAGCAAATTTCCAGATGACACTGATTGGTGCTGTAATTGACAGCAAGGAAGGCTTTCAAAGCTTGCAACGGGATCTGATCCAGCTGAATAGATGGGCTGCAAAATGGCAAATGGAATTTAGTGTGGACAAGATTATGTGTCATGCTTTTGGAGGATTAACCAAGGCAGGACATACATGATAAATGGTAAGGTGCTGAGGAATGCAGTAGAACAGAGGGATCTGGAAGCACAGATACATAATTCCTTAAAAGTGGCATCACAGACAGATAGGGACATGAAGAAAGCTTTTGGTACATTGGCCTTAATAAATTAAAGTATTGAATACAGGAACTGGGATATTATGTTGAACTTGTACTGGACATTAATGAGGCTGTATTTGGATTTTTGTGTGCAATTTTGGTTACAACCAACACGAAGGATATAAATAAGAGAAATTTACAAGGATGTTGCCAGAACTTGAGGTGCCTTAATTTGGTTCGGACTTTATTCCCAGCCATGTCAGAGAATGAGGGGAAATTTGATAGAGGTATACAATATTATAAGGGGTCTAGGTATGGGAAAAGCAATTTGTAATGCACCATAAATGATGAGAGTGTATTGTCATACACGTACAGTAAATAAAATGTTTAAACAGACTAAAAAATTTTTTTCTTACTGCAGATACAGAAGTACATAAAATAAATCAACAAGCATGTATAAATTTAATGACAAGATGAAAGAAAAAAAAATACAAATAAATCTTCAGATTTGCAGTCAGTGCACAAAAATGTGATGTTACGGTAGCACAGGGATGGAAAGAGAATCCACATTTGCTGCTTCTGCTGTGGGCTTTGAGATGGAAAAGCATATTTGGAAGATAAATCACCACTCTTAGAGAGAGCTCATGTTCTGATACAGCAGTCCTAACTTTCTCCAGTGAAATTCAAGTTTGTTTATTATCATCTGACTGCATATACAACCAGATGGAACAACGTTTCTCCGGACCATGATGACACACAAATATACACAATAATATAATGCACATAATAATCACATATATGCATATAGATATACTGTATTTTAAAATAAATCTTTAAAAAAAAATTAAACTTTTAATATTGAAATACAGCACAGCAATAGACCCTCCAGCAAACGAGCCTGTGCTGCTCAATACACCAATTAAACTAACCCAACTGAACACCACTCTAATCCCTGCCAGACCTTTCCTACCCCTATAACTTTCCCTACTTTGAACAAAATGCTCTGTCCTCAGTACAGGCCTTACCTTTTCCCTCTTTGCCCACACCTCAACGAGTTCTGCCACAATCTTCTCTCATCTTTGTTCCTCTGGATCCTTTTCATTTGCCACAGGGACACCAACTCCCTTCACTGATTCCATTCTCACCCTTTCAGAGCACACTACTCCTCACTCTTTCCACATCAATCCCAACCTCAATGGGATTGCTGTTGTGGACTGGTACATTGACCTCTACTTTGCCATGGCCAGACAACAGCTCTTCGACTCCTCCTCTTACTAACCTTTGAAACAGGGCCCCACCGAGAAAATCAAACCGCTAATTCATACACCATGCCATTTCTGGTCATCTCCCTCCATTGCAGGAGACAATTCTCCACAGATATTTTCTAGAAATCTATCAACTCCCACAGTTACCTTGACTGCACCTCCATACCCTGTCCCCTGTAAGGATTCCAGTCTTTTCTCTCAATTCCTTCATCGCATTTGCTCCCAGGATGAGTTCTTCAATTCTAGAACATTTGAGATTTCTTGCTTCTTCAAAAAATGTGACTTCCCCTCTACTGCCATCAACTCAGTCTTTACCTGCAACTCCTCTATTTCCCACACATCTGCCCTGGTCCCCACCTCCCCTAGACACAACAAGGACAGGATTCCCCTGATCTACACCTACCAGCCCACCAGCCTCCACATTGTTTTCTGCAATTTCTCCCTCCTACAATGTGATCCAACCACCAGACATATCTTTCCCTCTCCTCCCCTCTCCATCTTCTGCAGGGACTGCTCCCTCCGGGACTCCCTAATCCATTCCCCCCTTTTCACAAAACACCCCATCAGCACATACTCCTATGACCACAATAAATTCTGCACTTGAGGCTACACCTCCTCCCTCACCACCATTTAGGGCCCCAAACAGTCCTTACAAGTGAAGCAACATTTCACTTGTGAATTTGCGGGGGATATCTTTCACACTGGGTGACACCAACCCTAGAGATGTCACTGCCTTAAACCTATGTCCTCTGGTTCCAAATCCCCTATACTGGGTAAGAGTTTCTCCATTTTCCTAAAATACTTTAAAGTTCACTTTGTAGATTAAAAAAAATAGCAGTGAAATCGCTAAAAACATCACTCTTATGACCTGATTGTCCGACCGAAAGTTTAGACAGAGGATCATTAAAAAAAGTGAGAGGATCATTGGGGTCTCCCTTTCTACTCTGTTTGACATTTACTGGGATCGTTGTCTAAATAATGCTCGAGAAGTTATAGAAGCCCCTTTCCATCCAGCGCACAGTATCTTCAACTCATTACCATCAAGAAGAAGGTGCAGGAGGATCAAAATCAGGGCTGTTTAGCTGGGGAATAGCTTCTTCTGACAGGCTGTGAGACTGATGGACAGTGTCCTGTAACTGTGACAATCACCATGAATATTTATATATTTTTATTTTGATTATTTCTGTGGTCTTTATGTACTGTGGATTGTGGTGCTGGAGAGGTTTTTTTTGTCAGGTTGCATCTGTACAATCAGATGATTAAAAAAAAATGGAGTGAAACATGAAACTCTACAGACACTACAAAACAAAATTGTTGGAGGAACTCAGCAGGTCTCTCAGCTTCCATAGTCAGTAAAGATATATAACCAATGTTTCGGGCCTGAGCCCTTCAACAAGGTATGAGCAAAAAAGGAGGCAGGTGTCTGAATAAAAAGGCTGGATGAGGAGAGAAGAAAGAGCAAAGGGAGGAGCATAGACCAACAAAAGGCCTGTTGGATACAACAGGAGAGGAGAGGTGAGAAGTAATGAGGGGAGGAGAATGGCTCTGTGAATACTCCTGGAGGAAAGGAGAAAGAGGGAAAGGAAATGAGAGAGCGCGAGAGAGCGCGAGAGGAAAGGAGACATAGAGATAGAGGAAGAGAGAGATGAGGAGGGGGGGTGCAACAAAAGCCAGAGACACTGATGTTAATGCATTAGGTTTGATGGTGTCCAGAAAAAATGATATGTTGTTCCTCCACTTTGTGGGTGGTTTCAGTCTGGTAAACTATAGACAGGTCAGCATGGGAATGGGGCAAGGAATTGAAATGGGTTGCCACTGAGAGATCCCTGCTATTCGAGTGGACAAAGCAAAGATGATCAATGAAGCAATCTCCCAGTCTGTGTCCAGCCTCTCTGATATGGAGGAGACCACAAGAGCACCAGATGCAGTAGCAGATGACCTCAAGAGATTCACAAGTAGCGTGATGCTTCATTTGGAAGGATTGTTTGGAACTCTGAATGGTGAATAGACTTGAACTTGGCTTTAGTACTGCTGACCTGGTTAAAAAAAAATTATTGGGAAGCACACTGAGGGGCTCTTTTTTTTTGTTCTGGCAAAGATTTTTAAAAATTGCTTTGGAATTTCAGAGGTAAAGCAGCCGCTTATTCATAACCGAAAGATCCGTACACCCTCAACTTGCTGACGGTTCCAACTGACCTGATGTCTTGTGTAGCTGTGGAGGCTGTGGGAATCTTGTATAGCTGTGGAGGCTGTGGTGAATCCACATTCACTCTAGTGACTCGGTGGGGTTTCTCTTTTGCTTCTCTTTTTCTGACTGTAAGGGGTCTGGGCAAGTTTCTGTCTGCTTTATGTCAGACAGAAAGCAATTTCATGTAATAGGACATTTCTGTTTTATTATGTGACAATAAATTGTATCTGATCTGAAACGATGATCAACACATTGACTTGCTACATCAGTTCCAATTGATGAAGCTCAACAAGCTGTACAAACTATGATCTTTAAGTTGTATCTTATTTATCTAAAGCTCATCTAATTTAGTTCATACAGGATTGGGGATAAGAAAGACATGTTTTATCCTGCCGGGAGAATTTTTCAAAACTGACGAGTGCCCTTGTTATACAGATATGAACTCTTTAATTTCAAAATCAAAACTTCTCCTGTAAAAATAAATGAAACATCTTCTCCATTTGCTCTAAGGGAGTCAAAATAAACTTGATTGAATCCTGAGTTTCATTCCTTCTGACAGGGCTGCCCTGAACCAACCCCACCTTGCAGATCCCATGCCAGCTTGAGGTGATGTGCTAACCAAGGTCAAGCTGCACTGCAAGGCTGAGAGTGGCTCAGAGGGTAAAGTGTATGCAATGGCTTCTTGCCCAGCATTTAGTCACTTGACCAAAGTTTGGAAACGTCTTGTGTGCTTTCTATACCAGTAGTACAAGGTTTATCCTTTCTTTGAATGCACAGACCACTCTGCATACATTCGTCTTGAATGGCAATGTTTCAGCTTTGGACTGACATTCAAGTTCTGGACTCTTTAGCCTTTGGGGCATCTGTGGACAGGAGGTCATTGGAAAGCAAAGGTAAATGTAGTGTATACATCTACTAAAGGTAAAGGTTAAACTTTGAACCTGAAATGGAATGTACAGTGAAACCCTGTCCTCCAGCAACTTTGATGTGGTGTATAGACCCAGGATCAAGAGTACGTTCAAATTATAACTGAACAGGCAGAGTAAAGCCAAGTTATTTCATAGCAGTACTGTACATTATTTTCTCTGTGAATGCAAAATATATCAAAAGTTAAACGAAAAAGCATTTACTTACTCCTCTAAAATTATTTTGCGGTTGGTGGTGGTGAACAAACAGGACTAACTATTGACTCCATTTACACGTGGGCTTTTTCAGTGTAACTTCTTGGAATTAGAAATTCAGAACAGTGTGCTACCCTCAAAAAGTGAAGCTCTTCAGGTTCTGGAACCTACGTGAACAAGAAAAACCACTGTGTCTCTCCTTCACTAATTGTATTAAACAATTTTATGCAGGTCTGATTCCGGCATAAGTTAGGATAGTTAATTCAATACCAAACTTGTTTTTAAAAAGACCCATATTATTGTAATCTCAAGGAATTAAGCATACTTTTAAAAGTAAATATTGAGAATAGAGAGGTTGCTGGGATTAATTAAGAATTGTCAGGCTGTTGAAAAAAAATGAAATATATCTAATTGGTTAATGCTGCAGTTTCACACCATGTGCGAGATCCAGTGTTTTGTTAAGATTCTGTTATAACAACATTTTTGGAGGAATAGGAAATTTGCACTGCACTTGCTGCAAGTAACTCTACAGTCTGCTCAATTGTAATATAAATCTTGACAGCTTTTTCATTATTTTTAAGTAAAATCTGAGCGGGCGTTTGTCACTGAATCTAGATATATGAATAAATTGGAAACCTGTTTCCCATTTGTGATGACAGTGAAAGTATTTTGAACAGATCCATGCAGCTCTTTTGTAATAATGCTCAGCATCCAACTTTGCAATCCATCAAATATTGTTTTTGACGGCTATCATTCTTGAGATATTCTTTTTCCTATTGTAGATAAACAGATGAAGATAAATCACTGCCAGATGAGATAAATTGCTTGGGAAATCTCTCAGTGAGAAAGATTTAATGTTTAACAAACTGCAAGTCTTTCAGGTAACCAAAAAAAAAAATTAAACTAGCATTTTTGTATAATGTGTTGTATCCATCCCCTTAATTGATTAATTTGAAATAAACTCAAATATATGAATTACCATTTACAGCTGCTTCAAATTGAATTGGCAGTATTTTATTTTGATATTTTTCTCTTCCCTTCAATCAAAATAAAATACCGGCTATATATTTCAAACAAAAACTTAATTATTTAAATTTCAGATCCATGGTATTTAAAAAAACCCTACAATTCACATTATCAGAACTTGCTAAGTTTCTCACTATTAATAAATAATTTTCTTGGTATTTGGAACAATCTAGTATCCTGGTCTGAGCAATGTTGTATTTTGTATTTATGGCATGACAGGGATTTACTGAAAATGGAGAAATTAAGGCCACAAACTTTGCTGACAGTGAGAACAGTCTCAGTAAAGAGTTAATTGCAGATTTCAAAGATGGTCAGTCAGCTCATGTTTGTGAAAAGCATTTCAGTTTGTAGGATGCTTCCTATCTCTCTAAGCTATCTTCAGAGGATAAATCACAAAACATGGATTGTTTGACTTGTTTTATCTTTACCTCACTGCTGTTGAAAGAAATCAGCTAATCATTCAATCTATTTTCACAGCAGATTTCCTATATTTTCAATATCGCAGAAATGTGATCTAATTTCAAATGTCTCTGCTGCCTCGTTTTTAGCAATACCCTGGTGCCCTTCAGAAATGTAAAGCCAAAGAGTTCTGGCGCTGCTTTCTCTAGTAGCTAATGACTTTTTTTTCTTGCTAATGGCACTTGGAGATGATCAAATAAAAACCAGTAAGCGGGTTGGAATCTGAAGCAAAGCAGATGGTAGATGGCTTATCAACAACAGCCCACAATATATCCTGGCTATAAGATTGCTATCAAGGTGAGTGAGCAACAAGTGAAGCAAAGGTTGGACCAGCAGCTTCATGCTTATTTAGTAGATGTATACACTACATTTTTGGCTGGTGTTTCATGAACAGATAAGGATCCTCGGAAAAATGTGTCCTCTTCAAAACTAATCTGCAAAAGCTCTCGAAGTATAATGGATCGCTTAATTGATAACCTAAGTCCTAGGTCAACGGTGATCTCCTCTGAAGAACTGCATCCAGGCAACTTGCTGCAAATTGTTTACCAGAGAATAATTGGATTATTGAATCTGCATGAAAAAAATTATGATAAGTAGAGCAGAAAGTAAAACTATCTGTAGAAAGAAACATGTAGACACATATATCAATCCACAATATAGAAACATTCAGTATCTGCACCAATACATGCATGAGTTGTTCACACAATAAGACTTGCATGAACATTACAGCACACAGCTGTAATCATCCAGATTCTCCCTGGTTTATGTTGTGCCAGCTTTATCTTGGCATTTCAAACAGGTGTTCATTTCAGTAAAGGAGATGTTGCCATCTGTGCAGAATAGTCAGGGTTAGGTTTATTGTCACACTGTATCAAGATGCATTCAAAGAAGTTGTTTTTCATCCAAGACATTTAAATTTCTCACAAACAGCGAAGTTCCCAACTCCGATCTCTATGGAAGACCTCTGGTCACAAACCTCATGCCCAAATAACAACCTTACACCTCTTTTTTAATGGGCCAGCCAGTTCCATATGTAAATTACTTATTATTTAATAACTATAAATTTTGCTTTTATTAGCATAAGATTATTTTCCTTATGCTTGTGACAATAAATATGTTCTTAAGTCTTTGCATAGTCTTAATGATCATGAGTCATATACATGTACATATAAAATATGTACATATGATATACATGTACATATGCACTGAAATTCTTGCATATATTTTTAAAAATAAAACAATTACAGAAACATAATTGAATTACAAAGAGAAGAGACAATAAATACAAAAGATAAATAATAAAATGTTTGATTTAAAAAAAAAATTACTTCTCTCATTACTAGACCTAGGAAAAAATGTTCATGGAATTGACTGGAATGCAGGTAGAATTATTAGTTTTTAATGAAACAATGAGTTGACGTTCAGTGTGATTTAAGTTTTATGTTCTGTGGTAGAGATTTTAAAGTCTGGATTCACAGATATCTTTCCTTCAGAAATTTCAGCCACTGCCTCCCACTACCCATGAATGGAGATGACTGTGATCTGGTCCTCTGTAGTCAGAATGGTCCAGCATGCTGGCTGGAGATCTGTCCGCAAGTTGCTAGCAGATCTTAGTGATGTATACTTCAAGAGGCTTAGCTCATGGCTGAATTAAATGTCTCTAAAATTGATTTTTTGGGCATCATGTCTCCTGGATTGAGCCTCCTTCAGGGAAAGCATGTGGTCTGAAATGAGATGCTCTCAACAGGCAGGTGGCAGTGATTTCTATCCTGGAATCCCCAGGTGCCTTCTGAGATAAAAAGAGAGCAGAATGATTAAATAGTCCTGGTGTGCATTTTCTTCCTAAATGTATATCACTCACAATGTGGCAGGACTGGCTCTAAGTTGGTGTTGCACAGATTACTCTGCATCTCCCTGCAATGCATATGGAGCTGCAGCATTCTTCATTGCAAGTTGCTGTTTGCAAAAAAATTGCAAGATCAGGTGGAAAGTCAGGCAGAGTGTTGGCAAATGGATTTAATCCTAACAAATGTGAGGTGTTGCACATTGGAAAATTATACAAGTGAAGGGCATATACAGTAAGTGGTAGGGCACCAGAGAAGGTGGAACTGTGAGACCTTGGAGTCCTGACATTGGCAGTAGAGGTAAAGCGGTGAATAAGACATATGGCATGCTTGCCTTCATTGGATGGAATGTAAAAGTCGGAACAGTATGTCGTAATTTAAAAAGTATAAGGCTATAGTTGGTGTTTTGTGTACAATGGTGTATTGTGCATAGTTGGTGTGTTGTTTACAGTTCTGGTTTCCAAATTCTAAGAAGGATGTGGTTGTGGTGGTTGTGATAATGAAAAGGGGATTCAACAGAATGTTGCCTGGATTGGAGGACTTCCGTTCTGGGGGGGTGGGGGGGGGGGAGATTTGATAAGCTGGGCAGAATTTCCTTGGAGAGAAGGAGGCTGAGGGGTGAACTGATAGAAATACATACGATTATGAGAGGTTAGATGATCAAAATTGTTTTCCCATGGTAGAGATTTTAAAAAAAAACATGAGGTCATACATTTAAAGTGAGAAGTAAGAGCGACAGATACAAATACTATTTATTGACATGTGATGAAGCAGAAATTTAATATTACATGAAATTTTCTTTAATCTGCCATAATGCAGCCAAAGATTCTCCATTAGCGTTGCCTGAAGCCCCTTATAGTCAGAGAAAGAGTAACTGATTGTCCCTGTATTCACCTCCAGTGCTTCTGCAACCTCTGCAGCTGTGAAAGACTCCAGTTCAATTCAAACCATCGGCAACCCGGGCCTAGATCCAAACATCTGGCATGATGAGAAAGCCTTCAGTGCCAGGGACCTTCAGGAGCCCTTCTTGTCCTCAGCACCCTCTTGAATTCTGTTTCTGATAAGTGGTAGAGATTTTGAAGTCTGGATTCACTACCCATGAATGGAGATGACTTTGATCTGGTCCTCTGTAGTCCGAATGGTCCACCACGCTGGCTGGAGATCTGTCCACAAGTTGCTTGCAGGTCTTAGTGACGTATACTTCAAGTGGCTTAGCTCATGGCTGAATTAAATGTCTCTAACATTGATTTTTTGGGCATCATGTCTCCTGGATTGAGGCTCCTTCAGGGAAAGCATGTGGTCTGAAATGAGTGGTCAGTATCTGGAACACCTTACCAGAGGATTTGGGGAATCAGATGCAATTACAATGTTTGAGACATTTAGACGTGAGTAGGCAAGGCACAGAAGGACACAAACTTATTGTGGGCAAATAGAATTAGTGTAGATGGGCATAAGGCCCAGCATGGATATGGCAGACCGAAGGGCCCGTTTCGATGCTCTACAAATGTCTCCTTGACACAAATTATTCACTTGTGGCTCGCTCACTTCATCCACCCCCAGATCTTGCCCACATATTTTACTTCCCAGGCCAGGATCATTTATTTTAAATTTTAAAAAGGTTTTTCAGAAATTTACACAGCCTGACTTAACAAGGATGTTGTATAATCTTTGCACGCATGACAATGATTCTCCACTTTCCTCACCATTCAATGCCTCCATAATCATGCTTTGAAATTTAAGCAGCTGAAACTTAAAAAACAAACACCTTTTCAATCGCAAACTCTGTGAAGCCACAACAGGTACCCTGACATTGCTTGTTCCTGAACATTCAACCTTGAACTGTTCTTCATGGAGAAACCAAGGGTTCTTATCATTGTTACAAAGAAGCTTAGGACAAGATGTGGTATTCAAAATGAAGATGGACTGTGACAAGAAGAGAGCTATTTGCATTAGTTGTTGAGCTATAGATTCATAGTTGCACAGCACTGAAACTGACCCTTCAGCCCATTGAGTCTGTGTCATAAGCACTTTATTTTCTCCATATTACCAAGAACTCCCCCAGATTCTATCATCTTCCAACACATTAGGGATAATCTACAACGGCCAATTAATTTACAAATAAGCATGTCTTAGTGATGTAGGTAATTGCTGGAGCACCCAGAAAAGCTCATGAGATCACAGGAGGTATGTGCAAACTCTGCACAGACCTAAACAGGGGTTGTTGGTAGAAAAGGGTGAGAAATGGTCAGAAAACTGTGAAGTGATGCATTTTGGGTGCAATTATGAGACTAGATCATGAATGGTAAAGAGTGCTGGTAAAGAATGATGGAACTGAAGGACCTTTGAAGTACAAGTCCATAGATTGCTGATGCAATGAATAACATATTTGGGAACGCATGTCAGATTTTGGCCTTCATAATTCTGGGCATTGAATATAGAAGTAGGGAGGTTGTTGAGCAAGCCTCATGATCTTTAAAAACTCCAACTTCATAAGACTTCTGCATGAGCATTATGTGCATTTTTGGTCACCAAGATATAGGAATGATATGATTGTGCTGGAGAGGGTGCAGAGAGGATTCACCAGCATATTACCTGGGATTGAGCATCTCATTATGAGAGAACAAAGAATCAAGATTTGTTCCTCTAAAGGAGGTGAAAAGGGGCCATAATTGAGGTGTATAGAATTATGAGATGTCTAGATAATGCAGACCATAGGAAGTGGTTCTCCATATCAGAGCAGATAAAACTAGAGATCAAAGGTTTAGTGTAAAGGAGAAGGGATTGAGGGGTGCGGTACAGGACACCTGATGGGAAGATTTGTCCTTCAATTATCTTTTAGACTGCATAATTAAAGGCAAGGAACTTTTAGAAATAAATCAGCTAACAGCACAGGATATTGTGTGGAAGCCAGTCATTGGGCCCCATTGCAGAGAAATGGCAGAGAAACATGTTGAAGTGTGCATATCCTGTGGTTAGCCTGTGTATTGGCACACTTATGACTGAAAGCCTTTCCATCACTCACATCCTCAGGCACCAAGTGCTGCTTTTGTGTTTTTCTGCATCTTTAGTCTAAGTTTCTGTTGTCAGTATGATGTCAACTCTAGCACAGTGGTCTTGTCAAATGCAATGGAATGAAGTAACAACAATAAGATGGGTATCTTATGCAGAATGCCAAGGTACAGAAAATAAAACAACAATCAAGGCAAGCTATGATAATTATGTGTCAGGGGAGTGGGTATGGAATAATAGAGAATATTCTGTCCAGATACAGAAACTGCTCTATCTAAGACCTCAAAAACCTGCAGAGAGTTGTGAATATGACTCAGGCTATCACACAAACCAACTTCCCCGCCACTGATTCTGTCTACACCTCCTGCTATCTCAGGAAAGCTGGCAACACTTTAAAGGACCCATCCCACCCAGGACACATTATCTTCTGCCCCCCCCCCCACCCCACCCCACCTTGCATCAGACAGAAGAAAAGTTCAAAAATATGAACCTCCAGATTCAAGGACTGTTTCTTTCCTGCTGTTATCAGGCTCTTAAATGGACACCCATTAGTAAAGCTTGCTGCCTCTATACTGTTTAACTATCCTCCTCTTTGTAACCCTACCCCCTGTGCTCTCTAACTTACTGTTTCACTACATCCTGCATCTTGTTTATATTATTGCACAATTTCCTGTACTTAAATATAGGTTTACTTGTCTAGATAGCACGCAGAACAAAGCTTTTCACTGTATGTTGTGATGCATGACAATAATAAGAGTAATTTGAGGTTGTTTGGCTTTAGAGTGATACATCACAAAAACAGGTGCTTTGCCCATCAAACCTCCATCCATTAATACTTGTCTCATTTTTTTATTTCCCCAGATTTGACCCCTCACCTATACCCAAGGGGTAATTTACAGCAGCCAACTAAATTGCCATGTCATTGGGTGTGGAAGGAAACCTAAGCACCCAAGGGAAGCCTGCATTATCATGGAGCCAGCATGTAAACTCCACATAGAAAGCACCTAAGGTCAGGATTCAACCAAGGTGTGGGAGAGGCTGGGCTCCTTTCAATAAAGAATTTTAGATTAGATTAGATACAACTTTATTATCATCAAGCCAAGTAAAATACAAAGCCAATGAAATACAAATTAGCATCCAACCTGAAATTTTTAAAAAGTGCGTATATTTACAAATAACTTTGTGCAAATAAAAATAAGCATATTCAGCATGCAAACAATTATAAAAGTACTGACAGTGCGTAATGTGAGATGTGGTACTGCACTCACATAGTACTGTGATTTAAGGTTCAGCAGGATCACAGTCCCTCAGGGAAAAAAAGCTCTTCTTGAGTCTGCTGGTTCGAGAGCAAAGGCTCCTGTAGTGCCTACCAGATGGAAGAAGAGTAAAAAGTCCATAGTTAGGGTAAGATGCATCCTTGGTGATATTCTTCGCACTACCCAATCAGCATTCCTCATAGATGTTCTTGATGGTGGACAATTAAATACCAATAATCTGTTGGGCAGTTTTCACCACCAGCTGAGGTGCTTTTTAGTCCGATACAAAGCAATTTCAGTACCACACTGAGATGTCAAAGGTAAATTTGCGCTCAGTAGTACAGCAGTAAAAATCTATCAATATCGTGGGACAGAGGTGTACTTCCTTCATGCTCCATAGGAAATAAAGACGCTGTTGTGCCTTTTTGATCAGGATGGAGGAGTTCAGGGACCAGGTGAGATGATTGGAAAAGTGGACACCAAGGAATTAAACGCTTGATACAGGTTCCACCACAACTCCATTGATGTAAATAGGGACATGTGTGTGGCTTCCAGCACACCTGAAGTCAACAATGAACTTCTTGGAATTCTAAGTGGTAAGTGCCAAGTTGTTGTCAGCACACCACGCAGCCAAGTGCTGGACCTCATCATCCCCTCTGATCAGGCCAACCACCATGGTGTCATCTGCGAACTTGATTATGGAATTAGAACCATATACAGGAATGCAGTCATAGGTGAAAGGGAATACAGGAGAGGACTCAGCACACAACCCTGGGGCACGACAGTGCTCAAGGTGAGAATAGAAGAGATTGTCTAACTTAACAGATTGGGATCTGTTAGTCAGAAAGTCCAAGATCCAAATACAGAGGGATGAGCTGATACCAAGCTGCTGAAGGTGGCAATCAGTTTGGAGGAAATCACAAGTTAATGAGCACCATTCTGATATAAGAGTTGGAATTATCCAAGTGGGTCAAGGCAGAGTGAAGTGCTGTGGAAATGGCATTCTCAGTCAACCTGTTGGAATGGTATTAATACCTTCTGAAAGAAACTCTGAGGGTTGATAATATTTTCTTTAAGGGCAGGAAATCAGAGCTCTTGAAGGAGGGCACCCCATGAAAGGTTAATCCAACATGTCAGGGGTTTGGTGGGTCAGTATTGGCTCATGTCTCATCAGGGAGACCAAACACAGATTGATGACTACTTCACCAAACACATATGCTCTGCTTGTGAATCTAAGCTTGAACTTCCTGTAGCCAACCATTTTAACTCCCCCAACCATTCTTACAGTAACATATCTGGCCTTGGCCTCCTCCATTGTCAAACATAACCTTGAGGACCAATATGCCGTATTCATCCTGAATAGCCTTAATAACCATTGTTTTTCCAATCTTAGCTCACCCTCCTCTCCAATTGGTTCCTCTTTTTCATCTTTTTTTAACCTATTCCTTGTATTTATTTTTCTTTGTAACTCTCTCTATCTTCCCAATGGTCCCTTTCTCCCCTCTCTCTTTCCCCCTTTCTCACCCCCTCTCTCTCTTCCCATCTCTACTTCTCCCACCTTCTGACAAAGCCCTATCACTTCTTACCCTCTCCCCAACTTTTTTTCCTCTTCATCTACATAATATCACCTCCTTTTTACTTTAATCTTGATCCTGACCTGAAGCATTTCTACTCATGGATGCTGGCTGATCTGCTGAGTTCCTCCAGCAGCCCATTGTCTATATGTGATAATCTAAACTGACTGCCTAAGAGACAGGTTATCCCCCACTCTCCTCAATCTGTCATTACCATGTTTACATCAAAATTACACCTTGGCATGAACAGCATAATAGCAATGTCAAAAGAAAGGAACATCTCACATTACGCACTCATGCTAAAGATAAACATTCTGCTTTCAGTCATGCTCATCAAGCACTAGGAGACATGTCAAGGTTAATCGGCTGCAAATTGAAGCAACTTGCTCCAGTTTTGTAACCACTATTACATATTCCATCAATTTATAGAAGCAGAGAGAGCCTATTTATGTAGTACTAACATGTAATCCAGACTGAGACTCTATTCTGTATTTATTTTATATTATTCTTGTAAAGGATGATTCATTTATGTTGTTAGTTCACTATAAAATCAATTCTGTGCTGTTTCCCTGTAGAAAAGTACATTTCCAGTTGCACAATCTTGGTTTGAGGTTGAACCCACAATGAGCGTAATGTTTAAGGCCATTCATATTAGTCCCTGTGGACACATCAATAGACAACCATGCTTTCTGCTTTCCCAAAGCTTTTCTTAAATGAGACAAAACAGTAAGGATACACCTGGTGAGCATCCAATGGATTTTGATGTCACATGCTCCATTCTTGACTCGTCAGGGCCTGGAGGTCTCATATCACTTGCTCATTGATAGGGGTATTATTTGTCGTTCAATTGCATTATCAATTTCATTATTAACCTTGGCTACAGTAATGGCACATCCCAAAAAGTTTGACCAATATAAACACTTAGGATAATTCAATTTTCAACAACAATGTGCATTTATATAGAGCGACTGACCACATACAACCTTGCTGTGACTCTTTCTCAGCAATAACCTACTCATTGATATGTACTGTATTTTGCAAGAATTACTTGGTTCCAGACTTCATCACTGCCTTGGCCCAAACAGGGACCAAATAGCTGAATTCTATGGGAGAGGTGTGTAGAGCGCGTCGAAAGATCCAAAGACTTGTTGATCCAAACCAAGGCTTTTATTAACTAAAAGACTGGAGCATATCACAAATAGGTCGATCAGTCCAGAATTACCTGGTCTGGCTAGGAGCAATCCTTTGACCTTCCAGTAGGTGTGGCTACTCTCTCAGCCAATCACAGTCATCCTACACTACAATCTGTACATTTACACATTGGTGATAGAATCTGTACTATCACAAGGCGAAAGTGGTGTGCTTTGCAAAATGTTCCATAATATTTTGTATGGACTACTTTAATATGGTATCTAATGAAGTTTGACATGGTATCACATATGGATGTTGGAGCTCATAACGGCAAACATCTTTCCCTGAAGAATAGTGTCAAGGATATTGAAAAGAAGGAAAGAGGATAAAGGGGTAGAAATGCTTTTGGAAGGAATTTTAACTTCTGACCCTAGTAGAAGAAATTATTTTATGATGTTTGATAACTGGGGAAGGGAATATGTCTCAGAAGATGACAGAACTGAAGAATATTCAGAGATAGGGAGTGACTAGGCTTTTGCGGGATTTGAATACAAGAGTGAGAATTTTAAAAATACTTAACTGGCAGTGAAGCTGTAGGTGGTGACAGACCAGACTTGAGAATTGAGGGTTCAGAGATCTCAATTTTGGAGAGTGCAAAGAGGAGTTACAGACAGAGTCAATGGAAGGGAGAAGGGCTTGTGTTGGCCTGAACTGCATTTACAACATCCTGCAGCTTCTTTCAGACTTGGGCAGAGCAGTTCCCATCCCAAGCTGTGAAATATCTGGACAGGATACTTTCCATGGTGCATCTGTAAAAGTTGGGGAGAGATCTCTGGGACATGCTGAAATTCCTTACCCTTCTAAGAAAGTCAAATCTTTGGCTCACTTTCTTGGTCATAGTGTTTGGTGGTTGGTCCAGGACAGGTAGTTTGTGATATTTGCTCCTAAGAACTTCATGCATCTCTACCTCAGCACTGTTGCTAAGCATAGGAACCTGTGCTTCACTCGATTTCCTGAGGTCAGTGTCCAGCTCCTTAATTTTGATTGACATTTATGGTTTTTAGACTGCAGACATGTAACGGCACAATCAAGGAATTTTGCCACTACACGAACAGTCTAAAAAGAAATGTGCAGGAATTTTGAGTCAATTTCTTCACCGCGATTTATCCTGCAGGACCCCTACTACTTTTCGGGGGAAGCCAGCAGTGTAAATCGTACTGGAAAAATTTGTTAACTCTACTGCACACCCAACCACTGGGACAATTGCACTCAGGTATTTGCAGTCTAAAAAGGCGCACACACAGGCAGTAACTATGTTACTTTTTTCCCGCAATTTTCCCGACATTGCAGTCTAAAAGACACTTTTGAGGCAAAGATTGTTATCCTGACACCAGACTCTCTACCTCCTTCCTATTCTCTGTCACATTGTTGTTTGAGATTCAGCCATCTGCAAACTGGAAGATGGTGTCAGAGCAGTATTTGACCATACAGACATGAGTGTATAGGGAACACAATAAGGGGCCTAGTATGCAGCATTGTGGGGGACTGCTGTTAAGTACTATTATGGGGAGAGTGTTGTCCCCGATCCTCACCACTTGCAGTCTGCAAGTCAGTAAATAGAGGATCAGTTGAGACATATTCCATCCTGCTACCTATGTTTTGAATTTGGAGACGAGCTTGCTTAGCACTAGTGATAAAGTGAGGAAGCTGGAACTTGTCCTTGTTATCCAGTGTCTCAGGGCAGAGTGTAGGGCTAAGAAGATGACATCTGCTGTGTGGACTTGTTTTGACATCAGTAAATTGTGGTGGATCTTGGTGTCTGGAGTTAATATGACCAACCATTAGAAGCACTTGGTAATGGTGGATGTTAAAAGCACAGGGTGATGATTATTGAGGCACACTGCCTTGCTTTTCTTTGGAACTGGCTGTTGAGTTCAGAATAGGTTTGATGGGTTCAAAGAGAATCAAGGCTGGGCATGTATTTTAACAAACAGTGGTATTTATTTTGTTCAGGGTTTTCCCCAACCAGAAGTCTGGATGAACAATGAAATCCAGAACCTGCTGAGAGGCAGATTACAAGCATCTAAGCCCAGAGATCCAGATCAATACAGAAGGAGCAAGTATGACCTGCAAAAAACTATCTCTCGGGCAAAGTGGAGATTCCAGATGAAAATGGAAACAACAAAGGACACCCAGAAGCCCTAAATGCCATAACCTGCTACAAAATTAAATCTGGTGCAGAAGCAGATATCAAAGCTTTGCTCCCAAAGGAGCTCAATGCCTTCTATGCCACAGTAACAGTGAACAAGTAGTCCTCTGCACCTCCACATCCCGTGATGATCCCATCCTGTCCATATCATGCTGGTGTCCAAGAAGAGTGTCGTAACCTGCCTTAATGACTATCGACCAGTAGTACTTACATCAACAGGGATGAAGTGTTTTGAAAGGCTGGTGTTGAGGCATATCAGCTCCCGTCTGAGCGGCAATGTGGATATGTTTCTGTTTGCCCATCATTTCAACAGGTCCATGGAGGATGCCATCTCACTACCTCTACACAAAGCCCTGGAACACCTGAACAGTAAAGATACATTTATCAGGATGCTCTGTATCAACCACAATTTGGCAGTTAACACCATCATCCCCTCAAAACTAAGCAAACTCCCAGACGTGGGAGTCAACACCCCACTGTGTAATTGGATCCTGGATTTCCTCACCTCCTGACCACAATCAGTGAGGATTAGTAAGAACTTCTTCTCCATAATCTCCATCAGTACCAGAGCACTGTGTTCTTATCCCCCACTCTACTCACTTTACACCTATGTCTGTGTGGTTTGGTACAAGAATAGCACCATCTACAAATTTGCTAATGAAGCCATGGTAGTGGGTTGTATAAAGCAAGGGGATGAGTCAGCACACAGGAGGGAGAGTGAAAACTTGGCTGAATGGTGCACCAACAACAACCTCATACTCAATGTTACTAAAACTCAGGTGCTGATTGTTGGCTTCAGGAAGTGAAAACCAGTGGTTTTGGGGGAATCAAAGGTGAAGAGAATGAGCAAATTGAAGTTCTCAATCTCTGCGACAAGAGATGCTGAAAAGGGGCACCTTGGAATGAAAAAATGCAAGAGGAGGGCCAAAACTACTGTTTATTTGCCAGGGATAAATGCTGACATTCACAGGGTGGTTTCAAGCAAAGTAGAACCATGGCAGTAAGTTGAGACTAATCTGTTCCACGTGGATGGAGATAATTATTTGCTGGTTATGATTAACTAATGAACTATCCGGAGATAGCGTTGCTTCCTAACGTTGCTGCTTGTGTGATCAAATATTGGAAGTCAATCTTTGCAAAATATGGAATGCCTCAAATTGTCTATGACAATGGATCCCATGCTACAGCTGCAGAGAGTTCCAGAACTTTGCAGAAGAGTATCATTTTCAACATATAACTTCAAGTCCTCTGTAACAAGAGGTAAAGTAGAGAATGGCATTCACATAGTTAAACAGTTGCTCAATAGTAGCTCAGATCCTTATTTATAGCTCTGTTGAGTTACAGACCTTCACCACTTAAACATGACATCACCCACTGAGCTTCTGATGCGACATAGACTATGCCCTACACTTCTCTACTATGCAGACTCTTGTTCTTGTTTCCATATCCATAAACCAGATGCAGAAACAAGAACAGAGATGTCAAAAATGTCGAATGGAAACAAAAAGCGTCTGCAATGGAGACAAAAAGCAAACTATGACAAGTCAGCAAGAAGCTTAGGGTCACTGGCATAATATGACACAGTGAGACTCAGAGATTCCAACACCTAGGACAAGAAGGCCACTGTTCTGGAAGAAGTAAATCCAAGATCCTACACTGTCAGAACATAGGATGATCAAATTCTGAGGGGAAATTGAAAGAGCCTGCTGAAAGCACAAGTGACACTGCAGGAACAGACAAATGCAGATGTTCCAGCCTGCACAGCAATTTAGGAAACATCACCAGAGCTAGCCAGTAGTGGACCAGCAGAGTTGACACAAGCACAAACCTGTGTTAAGAAGATCCAAAGCACCTGACAGACTGAATCTCTAAAAGAGAAAGAACAGAACACTTAAAAAGTACTTTAGCGAATTAACTATAGTTGTTATAAAAGAACCCAAGTTTCTTTATTACAATGAAAGAAGCATCGCAGCCATGGCTTGCAGTTTGGAACTCAGCAATGTTTCTGCTGTGGGGTGAAGTTGGTTGGCGTTCATTACCTTCCCAGCGATGGAATATCGAAACCAGCGGAGATGGACAGTTTCCCCTCAGAGTCTCTGTTTGCAGTGTCAGCAAGAATCTGTGTTTGCTACAGTCCTTCGGTAGCATTCAAGTTGTTGGCTCTGCCAGCGTATTCATCAGTCATGCATCCAACCACTGCTCAGTGCTGCCATCATCGCCCACAGATGAGTCATCCTTTGAATGAGGGAACCTCATTCTCTCTGGGTTAGTCCATGTGTGTGTGTAGACAAATCATTCCCATTTCCCTCAGTGAGGCCACTATTGCATATCTCCTATAGGATGCACACACACAACCTAGAACTCACATACATGATGGTTAGCATTCTGTGAAAACATCATGACCGCATGGAACCAGTTGAAACTTCTTGAACTCTGCACATAGCACCAAATGTTGTTTTAAGAATAGGTTTGAAAGGTTCAAAGTGAATCAAGACTGAACGCATGTTGTTAACAAACAGTGGTCTTTGTTTACACACAGGGTGATTCACAAAAGGGCACACACTCACACAAACTAACACAGCCAAATAAATTACTGCTAAACAATCTTAACTCCTGATTTGGAACACGAGAGTTAAATACGGTGTCTATAATCCATGGTATGTCAAGTAAACAAATAAACAAGGGTTAAATTTAGTGTCTACCACCCACAGGCTGGTATACTGAGTAACTAAACAAATACATGTGAACCTTTTCTCCCGTGTCACCGCTGCTCGGGATCAGGGACAGGCCCATGGCAGTTGGCCCTCTGAGGGAGGGAGGGAGAGGGAGAGAGAGAGATCCACGTGTGAATTTTTTTAATGTCCATGTGCTCTGCGAGGACTAAACAATGTCAGTTTCACAGTTGGACAGATCTAACTCTTGATTGGGAGGTGAGGTTACTTGCAATCTCTTGCCTGCAGGAGAGGTCATCTGACAACCTTATTACAACTGAGCCAACAGTAGACCTCTTGAAGCAGGTGGATACTTCATCTTATAGGAGGGAGAGGGTCTGATGAAAATGGATAGATTGAGTGACAGTTGTCTGGATTGGATTTGACCTGCTGTCTGTAATCAGCCCATACCGGGGTAATTCTTCACATTATTGTGAAAACACTGGTGCTACCTGTATTGGAACATGTTGGCCAGAGGTGCATCTGATATCTCAGCTGAACTGAAGATATGCACTTAATGCTGCAACTGGTATGCTGTCTGATTCCATAACCTTTGCTACTAGCTACTCTGTGATATAGTGAAGATCTCAGGAGGATGCAGAGATGGATAATTTATTCCACACTTCTGGCTGAACATATACATAAATTTTTACAAATAATTACAAATATTTAAAGATATTAGAAATGTATTTTTTTAAATCACTGCCTTCCTTTTTTGAACTATCTTCATTGAGATCTAGGGGATTTTAGATCTTGATGCTGATTATGTGGCCCCATACTCCTGCTGCCCTTATTCTTCTTGATGGGTTTGGAAGGTACTGTCAGAATAGTTCAGTTAAGCAGCTGCAGTGTATTTTGTGGATAATCTGAGAGAATTATTTTGTCTTGTATGGTGATGATATGATGTAAGTTTATTGCCATTATGTAAGTACAATATACAAAGACTCAAAAATTCTAACTTGCTGCAGCCAAACATAGAACATTACAGCACAGTACAGGCCCTTCAACTCATGATGAACCAACCTATATAAACCCTCAACCACATCAGTCTAATCCTTCCTCACATCCATAACCCTCTATTTTTCTTACATCCATGTGCCTACCTGAGTCTTCGGAATGTTCCTATTGTGCCAGCCTCCACCAGCACCCCCAGCAATGCATTCCAGGCACCCACCACTCTCTGTGTTAATAACTTACCTCTGACATCTTCCCTAAACTTTACTCATCTAAAATAGATGTCCTCTGTCACCATGGAAGAAAGGTGTTAGCTGCCTACCTGATCTATGCCCCTTATATTATATACCTCCTTTAAACCTCCTCTTAGGTGCATAAGTTACAGCATAAATTTTAGTATAAATTACATTACCAGAAAAATCTGCCAAGACAGAAAAAGAGTTAAAAGAGACAGTAGAGGCTGCTTTATTAAATATACTGAAGACACAGTTAGATTTTAACATAGTTGAAGTATTAAGGGTTATGGGAAAAAGTGGAGCTGAGTCCATAGCCTGATCAGCCATGATCTTATTGAATGGTGGAACAGGCTCAATGGGTCAGATGGATGACTGCTGTTCCTATTTCTTATGGTACTTAAGTTTTTTTTAATAATTACAAAAGAATAGATAAATAAATATTCACAGTTGCAATTAGTGCAGAAAAAAAACGTGATGTTTCAATATTGAAAATAATTCTTTTAGTTGTTCTGTAGTAGTTTATGGTTAGGAATAAGGAAGTATGGAAGGTTCAAACAAAGATTCTTAAATCTTATTGGAACTGGACTCATCCAAAAAGGTTTCACAGATGTGAAACCCTCCTACCCTTGATCTCTGTATCATGGTCATTTGGGTGATAGAAATTTGTCCTTATAGAAATCACAAATCCCTACCCATTTCATTTCCTTATATATTTATTACCTTTGTTTTCTCTTCATGGCATCTTAATGATTGAAAATACAACTTGTGATAGGGTTTTATATGTAATTGGAAAGCTGCAGCAAGTTTGTACCTTGTACTTGTGTATACGACAATAAACTCTTCAGTCATTCATTGTTGGAGATGTTATTACTGCCATTATTGTGGGGTGAACACAGTTTGACACTTATCAGCCCATGAATGCAGCCATGGATTATGTCATGAGCTTGGTAAAACAGTGGTGCCGCCGAAACTGCTGTAACTGCAGACCCAATAGAGCAGAGACTGGAGACACAGTACTGCTCTGCAGGATCCTACTGCCCGGTCTAATGCAGATGGCACAATATAGGCTTTAAGCAGCCTGTTAGAAGAGCCAAAGGTGTTTTTTTTAAAATCCTGCAACCACAGGATCTGAGCCCAAGATGGAAGCATCTATGGTAGGCAGTGAACCATGGATTGGGGGGGGGGGGGGGGGGTGGGTGGGTGGGTGGGGGGTGTAGACCATCACAGGGCACCAGAAATGGGGAGAACACTTTCCACAGAGAAGAAGTATAGGAGATAACCCTACAGGACGGTATGCAGGGCAGCAGACTTTCAAGGGCTCAGCAGCTGAAGGACCCTCACAGGCTGTGAACTGCTGGAGACTGGTTCATGAATTTGAGAGGGTGCTGACGACATGGATGCTCATAGGACCTCAGGTGCTGAAAGCTTTCTGATTGCATTGAAGGTATGGATCTGGAACTTGGGTTACTGATGGATTAAACTGATCATGTATGGAGGATGCTGGAGTGCTGGAGGTGAACCTATAGACACTCAGTGTCCCTGAAGGGATTCCTATTTGCTTCTCTTTCTTCTATTGTGAGGGGTGCCAGGCAGTGCTCCTGGCAACTCTTTGTTTGCCTTATGGAATGTTTGTACATTTTTTTGAATATTTTATTTTGATTTTCATAGCCTCGTAAGATTCAAACAAACAGTATAATCTTTGCTAGGGAGTCCTAATCAGAATGACCCACAGTGTTTGCCATGGGAGCCATCCATTAACTAAAGGACTCATGAGATTGCCGTGACTTGAAGTCACAAGCTTGTGTAAATACTATAAATAGTTTACGCCATTTTGTGTAAATAGTCTATGTCTTGGGAATTGTAGTAAAGAGCACGGTGTTTTGGGAAACCTCTGTGTCTGTTGTTTCATTACTCTGGGTAACCAAGAGTGGGAGTTCAGTTCCTCATTTAACATTTCTGGCCACGGTTACAACAATCTTCTTTAACATTCATGTAATATAGAGTCTGTATTAATCCCTCCTCCCCATCTCCCACCAACCCCAACCTCCCCCGTACAACAGAAATGACAGTCAATTAAATTACATCGATATAAATTTTGGTTGGCTCAAAGACCCTTACAGAAACCTAGGGAAAAAAAACAATCAGAAAGGCTAAGTAACAAAGGATAAGAAATTAAAAAGAACTTAAATTAAATTTAAATAATTTAAATTAAGAAAAGAAATTTAAAAAACACAACGAATCTGAAAAAACATGTCATCTGTGCCATGTCCCTCTTCTTTGATCACATTCATTTCCTTGCCGGGACAGATTGTGACATTTTTAATGTAGCATTGTGTGACAATAAAAGGAACCTTTGAATCTTTGAGCTGTGGAGGTACAAATGGAATGGAATATTGCGCAATTATTGACAAACATGCCCACTTCTGCCCTTGTGATGGAGATCATTGATGAATCAGCTAAAGATAGTTGAGCCAAGGTAATCTGCAGTGGTGTCTCAGGACTGGAATAATTCACCAACACCAATAACCATATTCCATTATTCAAATTATGATTACAACCATTGGACTGTTTTCCCCTTGACTTCCATGAGCTTTTGCTTCACCAGGGGTCCTTGATGATACACAGCCCTGATGTCAAGGGTGGTCATTCCCATCTCCCCTCTGTAATTCAGTTCTGTGCTCTGTTTGGACCAAGGCTTGTGCTGACATCTGCAGCGGATTGGTGTTGGTAAAACACAAAGGAGATTGAAGTATAATACATGCATTGAAAAATACACTACAAAACAAAAAGAACAGGAATGGAATTCTTCAAAATGTTGGACTATGTCTGGGAAGGTTATGTACAGTTGCACTTTAATCTCCAGACATCATTGATGCATCTGGGACAAGCTTGTTTATGTGATGTAGATACTCTATATCAGAGCTACCAGCATTTAAACAATTACTTCAATTTTGGCTGTAATCCCAATGTAGCCTACGTGCAGAATGTTAGAGGCATATTTGTGTAAAATTGCAGCCTCTGGGCCAATATTTTATGAACGAATTTCAGCAAGTCTGAATGTTTTGCAAGAGCGCTATGAAATGATAAATATAATGGGCATACTTTACGGCTTTCAAATGCAGACTTACCTTTCTGGAAGCTTTATAAAGAATAACTCATCAAAGACTCAAACCTCAGATCAGTATCCCTAAAAGATCAAAGTATCTTTCTTTACGGAAAAATTATGTTGAATATGAACAACCTTTTCCCATTCTTTGTTTTTTAAAAATTTATACATACAGCATGGTAACAGGCTAACCGCTACATTAACTCTATCACCCAAAATGATTAAATCTTTATCCAAGGGTAGGGGAACCTAAAACTAAAAAAAAAACACATTGGTTTAAGGTGAGAAGGGAAAGATTTAAAGGGGTCCAGATGGCCACCTTTTATCATACAGAGGGTGGTAGATACGTGGAATGAGTTGTCAGAGGAAGTGGTAGAGGTGGGTAGAATGACAATGTTTAAAACATATTTGGCCAGGTACATGGAGAGGAAGGGTTCAGAGGGATGAGGGCTGAATGCAGGCAAACATCATATCAACTTGGGCTGAAGGGCCAGCTTCCATACTTATCACTTTTATAACTACCGTAATCTATTTATTTCTGCCACGGGTGATAAAGGTACAAATGATACAATGGGACAAATCTCTACTGTAGTCTGAAATGGTGCATCTACTTAATGATTAGATACTTTCAAAAGCACGGCAACAGGAAGACCAAAGACCAACTTTATTTTACTGAAATTTTTCATTTTTCTCATTTTATTCTGACATAGCAGGAGGCTATTTGGTTCACCAAGCATATGCTTGTTCTCAGAGCAAACCCATCCCTCATGTCCCACATTTTCCATCGCTCTCTCTCTCTCTAAGAACATTCAACACAACACAGACTGTAACAGAGGTCAGGATTGAACCTACCTCTGGAGCTGTGCTGTGAAGCCAATTGCTGCCCTATTCTGCTGCTACGTCATGTCTCAAAGCTGGAAGAATTTTTTTTAAAATCACAAATGAACTTTTGTAGATTCTTGCAAAGCTAATCACACAGCCCTTGAAGTTGTTTGGTTAAAACATGGAACAATGCAGTACAATAATAGGGCCTTTTGTCTGCGATGTATGTGATGACCATGAGGTAAAATTAAACCAATCTGAACTGCCTGCATGTGATTTCTATCATGGAACATAAAACCTCAAGCAATACAGCACAGGAACAGGCCCTTCAGCCCACATGTCTGGAATTGATGTATTAATAAAATTAAAACTCTGCTGCTGGCACTTGATAGATAACCCTCCATTCTCATCAGAATCAAAATCAGAATTTATTGTCATGAACATGTCATGAAATTTGTTGTTATATGGCAGTATCACTGGTGCAAATATTCATTACAGGTGTAATATTAAAGCTATAAATGACATTTAAAATAAATAAATTAGTGAAAAAAGAAGGGAAAGTGAGGTTACGTCTGTGGGTCTGATGGCAGAGGTGAAAAAGCTGTTTTTGTACCATTGGGTGTTCATCTTCAGGCTCCTGTACCTCTTTCTTGATGGTCGAAGTGTGAAGTAAGTAAGGCCTGAGTGCTGAGGGTCCTTGAAGATAGAGGCTGCTTTCTTAAGACACCTCCTCTTGTAGATGTGCTCGATGGGGTGAAGATCGATGTCCATGATGGCACTGGACAAGTTCACAACTTTCAGTAGTCTCTTTCTGTCCTGTGCATTGGCACCTTCATACCAGACAGTGATGTCACCAGTCAGGATGCTCTTCATGGTACACCTGTAGAAATTTGCAAGAGTCTTTGGTGATATACCAAATCTCCCACTAAGTATAGCCACTGATGAGCCTTCTTTATGATTGCATGGACATGGAGGCTGCAGGACAGATCTTCAGAGATGTTGGCACCCAGGAATTTGTTCTTAGTCCTTTCCACCGCTGACTCCTTGATGAGGACTAGTTTGTGTCCTCCTCATTTTTCCATCTTGAAGTCTGCAATCAGTTTTTTTTTATTTACTAACATTGAATGCAAGGTTGATGTTGTGATCTATCTCATTCCTGTACGCTTCCTCATTGCCATCTGTGATTCTGCTGATGACCGTGGTATTATCAGCAAGTCATGTGCTTATCTTCTTCCACCACTAGGCCTGGCAACTTGTTCCAGGTACCTACTGTACCTCTTCATAAAACGATTTCCCCTGAACATCTCTCCTAAAATTTCTGCCTCTCTCATCTAATGTGTGAAATTATTTTTCTGGGCAAAAGGTTCTGACATTACATCCTATCAATGCCTCATAATCTTAAAAACTTTCATCAGGCTTCTCTTCAGCCTCTGACACTCCAGAGAAAACATCCCAAATTTGTCCAGCCTCTCCCCACAGTTCATGCCCTCTAATCCTGGCAACATCCTGGGAAACCTCTTCTTACCCTCTTCTATTGCCCCCCAGCCTCCAATGCTCCAGAGGTAATAAATGCAATTTTGTCCATCCTCATAGCTAATACTCTCTAATCCAGTGAACATCTTGGTCAACCTCTTCTGCACCTATTCCAAAGCCCCCACATCCTTTCTGTGATGCAGAGAACAGAATTGCACATCATACCCTAGATGTAGCCTCAGCAGACTTTTATACAACTTCAACAAGATTTTCTGACTTTTATATTCAACATCCCGAGTCGCAAAGGTAAACATATTGCACATTTTCTTTACCGGCCTATCTAATTGTCTTGCCATGAGCTTTGGACCTGCAACCCAAGCTTCCTTTACACATCCATGGTGCCATTAACTGTACACTTTCATCTTACATTTGACCTCCCAAGGTACACATCACAGTTGTCTGGGGTAAACTGCATCTTCATTTTCATGCCAATATTTCCAACTGATCTGTATCCTGCTGTACCTTTGAAATCTGCTTCACCATCCACACTCCAACAATTATTTCTGTTGTCTGAAAATTTACTAATCAGCCCGCCTACATTTCCTTCCAAAACATTTGTGTCTGTGACTGAACCCTAGGGAACACCACTGGTTGCTGACCTCCAGTCGGAACCTGAGCTTGTGACAGTGTGGATTCTCCACAATAGCTGGCCAGTTCACACACAATCTAGCTGTCCTATTCCTTTGCTATGATGTTATCAGTTTGTACATTCAGCAACTTGATGCACAAAAAAATACTTAACAACCTGAACATGAAAGGACACGTCTAACTCAACGCAGATGCTGTTAACTCCTTGAATGCAGTAAATGCTGGCAGATTATGTTTTCAGGTGCTATTTTTGCAGGGGTGTGGTTAGCTGGAATGTAAAAAGAAACCAGAATATTAGGGTAAATTTTTCAAAGTTGTTGAGGGGTGAAGGTGGTGCCAATGGCCAGTAGAAGACTCTCTGTGGTTTCCTGGCATTAGAACAAGAATTTCAATGTTTTTCCATGCAGAAGCTCATATAAGTATTTGTGTTGCAAATGGCTCTGCTCCACACCTGGGTCTCTGTTTGCTCTTGGACCGCTTATTAAATTTGTATGTCAGTTGAAGGTTTTCTCTTGCCCGAGCTCGGCATTCTCAATCTGGGGGACAGCATGGTTGTCACAGCCAATTGCCGTGATGTCTAATATTTCTGATGTAATAAACTAATATGGAAAGCAAGGCTGTACATTTGATGGCAAAAATAAGATTCTCAAAAGGTTTGCCCATTAGTGATTTAGAAAGGGGCTTGTGCTTGCCAATGTTCCTCTCCCCATTCTCAGTTTATGGGTTCATGCACAGGATAGGAAAAGGCTACAGAGAGTTGAGAGCTCGGCCAGCATCGGTCTTCACTTCATCGAACACATCTACAAGAGGGGGTATCTTAAGAAAGCAGCCTCTATCCTCAAGGAGCCCTACCCCCCAGGCAATGCCCTATTCACAAAACTACCATCATGAAGGAGGTACAGGAGTCTGAAGACAAACACCCAACAGTACAAAAACAGCTTCTTCCCCTCTCTCATCAGATTTCGAAATGGACAATGAACCACAGACACTACTTCCACTTTCTCTCTTTTGCACTAATTTAGTTATGTTTTTGAAATGTAATTTGTAGCATTATTTGCGCCTGCAGCACTGCTGCAAAACAATGAATTTCGTGACATTCTGATTCTGAATACTTAATGTGGTCTTCAGTGAGACAAGGGTGGGAGGTGGAAGCATGGCAGTGCCTCAGTATTATTGCACCATCAAAACATCAGAAAGGACTCCAATATTCTGGTCACTTTCTCGTCTTGTGGCTCCCGTGAGGCAAGAGGCATAGAAGCCTAAAGTCCAGGTTCAGGAACAGTTTTTACCCAACATTTATCAGACTCTTGAACCTTCATATTCCACCCTGTCTCTAACTATAAATTATTCTGGGACCACCAAAAGTCCTGCCTCCACCACTGACACGTCACTTTTTTTCTTGCACAAATTGCAACAATGATAAATTCATTTATCTTTGATATTTATTTTTTCTTATTCTGTCTTGGACTATTGTGGTCATATGTTTCTATTGTTGGTGTACATTATGTACTAGTTTGGGTGCTGCATGTCAGAATTTCAGTGCATCTATACATTGTACATATGTACAGAGCGTACATGACAATAAACTCTCATTGACATTGACATTATATCAATAGTATTCCTCTGTTCTTTGATACAAGGGGTAGAAGACTTCAGAGATTAAAAATGATCTATTACTGCTCTCAGATCTGAAGACAGATAGTACAAAGACAAAGCAGTGAGTAAAGGAATATTTGAGGTGGGGTGTAAATGTAAGGATTAGACATGAAAATCTGCAGACACTGTGGTTGAAGTAAAACTACAAAATGCTGGAGAAACTCAGCAGGTCAAACAGAGGCTGTTATATAGCAAAGGTAAAAATACATAACCAACATTTTGGATGTTTCTACCAACATTTTCCCCTGCCTTGATGAAGGGCACAAGCCCGAAATGTCGGTTATATATTTTTACCTTTGCTATATAAAGGACACTGCTTGACCTGCTGAGTTTCTCCAGCATTTTGTATTTTTTCTTCAACCACGGTGTCTGCAGATTTTCATGTTTTACCCCTTGTAAGTGTAAGGATGTTGAGCACCAATGACCTGGCAAAAACGATAAGCCAAAATAACGTTCAAGGATTTTCAGTTTGCTTCCCAGCAAACTGACCATTTACCTGGATAAGCACATGAGTGAAATTGATTATACATATGAGACCACTGGTTGGAGATTCTTCAGGTGTCGCCTGGACTGGAGAGTATGGAAAGGTAGGATAGGCTACATTTTGTTCTCTCTGGAGCCAAGAGCCAAACTGATTGAGATTTACAAATTAAGGGGCGGGGTCAGAGAAAGGATAGACTGCCTTTTTCTAGAACTAGAGGAGTCGATATCCAAAGGGCAAAGATTTACGGTGAGAGGGATGAAATTGAAAGTAAATCCGAGGAACATGAAGGGTCTAATGAGCTGCCAGAGGAGGAAATGGAGGCAGATACATTTAAAATGGTTTAAGAGGACTGGAGTGAAACAAGAAAGTCTGCAGATGCTGTGATTGTAGTAAATACATGACAATGCCGGAGAAACTCAACAGGTCACAGGTTACGAGGTGTCCACAAGAGGCAAAGATATATAACCAACATTTTGGACCTGAGCCCTTCGTCAACTTATGATCAAAAAGTAGGAGGGGCCTGAATAAAAATCTAAGGGGAGGAGAGAAGAAGAAGTGGGGGGTTGGTGTGGAGGAGCACAGGCCAACAGGCAAGAGGTCATAGGTGGACATGGATAGGAATGCAGGAGAGAAAAGCTGAGAATTGATCAGGGGATGGGGTAGTTGGGGGGTGCCCAGATGGAATATGAATTCCTTCAATTTATGAGTAGTTGGACAGGTTCTTAATTGGGAAACAGTAGTGAGATAGGGACCGATTCCGACAAAGGAGATTAGAATTGATTGACATCACAGTCAGAATGGAGAAGGTGGGCTGAAAGGGGCTGTTTCTTGCTGTATGATTCCGTGAATTCCCACAAAAGTGCTCTGGTTCCATTAGAGGAAAGTTACTGGAAACATTATTGTACACATGGAGGCTTTTTAAAAAACACCAGGTAGTATTTGCATAAAACCCCTTGTAAATATGTTATTAAGCTGCAACCTTATTGAACTTCCTTCCCATTTATCACTATTTAGACTGTTGCACCAAGAATGCACAGCAAGTCTTTGCTCATTTGTATTATACGCTCTCCTTCCCCTGTACCAAGGAACATTATACAGTGACAGTGCAATTTCTCCCACTCTCCACCTCACATTTTAAAGATGCTCCACGTCTTGATGGATTTTAGTCTTCTGTTGTAACATCTCTTTATTTGACTCAGTGGTAAAGTTTGATAATACTATTAATATAAATATGCTCAGGAAATTTTACTAATTTAGATCTGCAAAATATTAGTGAGGCATTCTTCTTGTTACTGACAACAGAATGAATCTTGGACGCAGAATTGGATGAGATCTGAGCTCAAGACTTGGTTGCTCAGTCAGAGCTGTGGCGAATGGCCTTCACTTTCTTATGTCAGCTTTCCCTCATTATCCTCCAGCAGTGAATCCTGATAAGCATTCATCTGTGGTTGTGAGTAAGGCAATGAATGGGATTTCCCGAGGTTTCTCTCAGCCAGTGTGTACCTGTACTGTCCAGTTCATCCCAAGCAGCTGCGCTACAGAGGACTTCTGGTCAAGGACGTATACCGAGAGGGACATTAAGAGTCACTGCAAGATCATCAACCTGGTGAAAGCAATCCTTCTTTTCACCTGATACCAGTTGGTCTCCAGGCACAATGAGATGTCTATAAGGAAATGCCACTTCCTGGCTCATTCCAGGTTGCAGGAATATGTTGTGAATGTTGCACTCATTTTTGGTGCAATATAAGTTCCTGCTGTCATAGAGCAGTGAGGGACTGAGTTCTATGTGACAGCCTCTCAAGCAATGGGAAGGGGCATTATTCAAAGAGGTCACGTGAATGGCATTGGAGTCTTGTAAATAGAACGTACTAACTGGATGACACCATCATGTACAGACTTTCCAAAACTGGGAATCTATCAACTGAAGAACATGATGAAAGTAAACAAAGCCATGCACTGGTTTATATCATATATAAGTCAACCACTCTCACTTTACAAACCCATGCTTCCGCCACTTAGCTTTGTACAGCGAACTCATCAAACAACCTGAGGGACTAGACCCCCAGCCTGTGCTATTGTAGGGAACATAAAGTGGTGTACATTAGTTGCTGGATTATTTATTCTGGCTGCTGGTGCTATTGTGCATGTTCTTTGAGGTTTCACCTTTTTTGGCTCAAGTTTGAGGAAGTACAGGGAGTGGTCTGTCTGGGCATGCAGTGTGTTGGGATCACTTAAAATAATTGTGATGAAAAAACTGATGAAAAAAGAAGAGGCCATGTAAAGGCTTTATCTGGGAACAGAACAAAGGCTGGAGATTAAAGAGAACATCAGTCCAGGAGATAGTAGATAACAAGGATTAAAAAAAGCAATGACACAAGGAGTTTAGAGGTGCTCTAACAGTTGGGTATGACTTCCGCTTTTTCTGTATTGAAATCCATTCCCTGTTCATTTCATCAAATGTTTGCAATTTGTAACTTTAAACTTCTATTCATATATTTACCCATCTTCATATTATTTGCAAGCTTGAATATGTGCTTTTGCAACAGATCATCTAAGTCACTAATAAACCAACCAATGGGGGGATGCCCTACTGTTACCTTGACATAACTAAATAGCATGCCCTTTCTCAACCAGTGCCATAGCTTGCCTTTAATGCCATGAGTTTTCTCATAAACACCACTAAAATGGAACTTAATTAAATTGCACCCTTAAGCATTCTCTTTGGTTTCCTGTGCAAAAGTACCATCAACAGGAATTATGGATCTCTATGGATCAATACTGGCTCTCCCCGGCCAAATAAACTCAGCTTCCCTGTTAGTAGGTTCCTTGGTTTTCACAAACAGAGCCAGATTAGTACTAGCATTTACTATCACTTAGCTTTCACAAAATGTTCTAACAGATTTCACTTGTCCCTCAGTCTTGGCTGCCACACTTCTTGGTTAATTCGCTTAACTAGTCGGTATCCCCTTCCAGCCTCGTCATTGCTTACCTTTCTCTCCTGTTGTGTTAGACTTGCTCCAAGGTTTAATTTTTGGATGATCTCAATTATGTGTGCCAAGTCCCTGTGTTTCTGACCACCCATCAATGCCTGTGTTAAATATTTCTTCCTTGGTTTCAAATCAGTCCAAGGCTTCAATGATCACCCTCAATGTAAAGTCCTCATGTAGACCATCAAGGAATTCAACCAAATGTACACATTCAGAACTAAGAGTGATCTAATGAATGATTAGCCAGCAGCCAAGCTAGGGCAGGCATAGAGTTGCGGGATGAGGTAGAGGTAGAAGTAAATTACTTTAAGAAGAACATGCAACAATATGTTATAGGAACTCAGGAAGCAGCATCAGTTGAAGAACACGAATGGTCAACGTTTCAGGTTGGAATCCTTCAGAGAGCGTATAGGGAAGAGAGCCAGTATAATGAGGACAAGGTATGAGGGGTCGGAGAGGGGCCTGTAGCAGATTGGTGAACCAGAATAACGGACAGATGGGGAGTGGAGGCAGATGATTGCCAGGTGCCAGATAAAGGGAGAAAGAGGCAAGAGATGAAAATACATGAGGGTCAAGTGGTGTCATACGTAATAGGTTGGAGTGGGCTGGAGGGGATTGGAGACAAAGGCAACCAGGGCTGGAATCTAATGAATAGGTGATAATGGTGTAATGATAGAAGCTATTAGGGTAGAGGTGAAGGACATTTTAGACCAGGTGGAACTGAAAGTATGTGGGGGAATCCTGATGGTGAAATGTGGGTAGAGGCAGATGGAACAAGCAGGCAATGAGAGGTTGTAGGAGAGTATGGAAATGGGAACCAAAATGGGATGGGGTGGATAGAGTGGAGGATGAAGAGAAGTGGCTCAGAAGAAGAGTGAGAGGACTCACTCTCTGAATTTGGAAAGTTCAATGCCTATATCTTTGGACTGTAGACTACTCAGGTGGAATGTGAGGTATTTTTTTCCTTCAGTTTATGTTAGGCTTCACTCTGGCAGTGGAGGCCCAGGACAGACACGTCAGTGTAGGGAATGGGAAGGGGTGTTGGAATTGCAGCAACCAGGAGTTCAGGATGGCAATTGTGGATGGAGCGTAAATGCTCTGTGAAACAGTCCCCAAGTCTGCATTTGGTCTTACCGATATAAAGGAGGCCACATTTAGAGTACCGGAGGCAGCCGATGAGATTCGAGGAGATGCACATGAATCTATGCCTCACCTGGAAGGACTGTTCAGGTCCCTGAATGGAGGTGATGGGGGAGGTGTAAGAACAAGTGTTGTTCCTCCTGCAGTTGCAGCTGTTTGGTCAGTCAGGGAATGAGGATGTTGACTTTTTATATAAAATACTGCAAAATCATAAATACTTTTAAAAAAAGTTTATATTTCCATTATCCTGCATGTTGTGAGGATACTTTCCTTCAGGATAATTACCCAGTTTTTGAAAGAGTTGTTATAATTATTTCACATATCAAATTGTTTGTGAGCAAAGTAAATTTGTTTTAACGTGGTCCATTTTACCACTGACGGTGGCAACCTGTTTGCATCCATGTTGTGAAGATAAACCAGTCTCGATAAAGGTTCTTGCCCCAAAACATTGACTCTCCACGGATGCATCTCATGGAACACAGCGGAGAGAAAGTCAATTCAAGGGCTTAGTCATTGATATTGAATCTACATAAACCTTAAAGATAAGACAGATCCAATAAATAAACTATGCAGTTTTTTGAAAATCAAAGAAGAAACTGCAGATGCTGGGAATCGGCTATAAAAGCAAGAAACAATTGAAATATCCCCATGGATTTCCTTCAGGTGCTCTGCTTTCCTCTCATGTTCCAATGAGTGACATGGCATTTTATTATTTATTTGTTTATTTATTTTCTAATTAACATTATAATGAAATGGCGTTAAATGAGAGAAGGTCATTCAACGTTAATGGGTCACATGGCCTAGACTAATGAGCTGTAATGGCCCATTATCCTGCTATATCTTTATTAATTTAAGATAATCTTGGTTTTTATTTGCACGGATATTGCGTGACTTCTTCCAGAATCTTCTGTGTTTTATTTACGTTTCTGAATGCATTAGTCTGCAGGTTGCAGACATCACAGAAGGCATGTTAGCTTTGGGGAAATTTGGACATACCATGTAATACTCCGACGTGGGAAGGATCAGCAATGCATTTAAAATGTCAGGCAGACGCATGGCTTACAGTCAAGTAAAACCACAAAAACTGCTGCAGGAACCCAACAGGCTCACACAGCTATTGACCTGCCGAATTCCTTCAGTACTTTTTTCTCCTTTGACGACAATCACAGCATCTACAGATTTTTGTGTTTCACTGGCTTACTGTAAGGGTGCTTTGATATATCTAACGGTGAGTAAAGATCAGAACCTCTCCCTCAACGCAGTACAAAAGCTGAGTTATTTGGCAATTCAGGAAATGGGTTTTTTTTTTAGGGACACAGGTCTTCCAATAACCGAGATAAACAGGGCCAATAAGTGAGGGAAACAGGCCCAATAAGTGAGGGAAACAGGGCCAATAAGCGAGGGAAACAGGGCATGACAGGGTTCAGTGTCAACCTCAGACAGACCTTAATCTTTGACTATCCAAGGGTCACACAACTCAGTAAAGTTACACTGAAGCATTTTCAGAGTCAGAATTAAGTGTGTGACTAAACTGGAAAGGATGCCAAGGGCCCGATTTCAAAGTGAACTCAATGCTCTGTTTAACATCATGGCAGTGTTGCATGCAAACTCTACATTTTCTCATCTGTTTCACTGGATCCTTTGGCAGTGTTACCACATCTGGTCTTGAACCTAGGAATTTACCTTCTGTTTTGATGGATACTTTTAAAAAAATCATTACTGAAACAGTCGTGTGAAGATGGATGGGTAGGCTAATTATGGATACATAGCTTGATTGTTACTCGTGGCCTTACTTATATAACCCAACGGAGTTGAAGCAATGTTTTCTCATGCTGTTCCAAGATTCTTACTCTGTCGAGTTCATTCTGTGCTCACCCCATGTCCTATTGGATGTATAGTAAAATAATGATACCCTTGCAATATTTTAACTATATTTTTCTCCGCAATACTATTCTGTGTACTTTTGGTTTTTTTTTAAATTGCATTACTTGCTGTCTTGCCCAGATAGCACGCAAAACAAAGCTTTTCACTAGATCTCATTGCATGTAACCATTTAATACAAGTCACCACCAAGTTAACAGTACTTCCAACTGAATATGTTTACTTGAGCTGAAGCTACTGTATAGACTAGCCTTACAATGGATGTTGACTGCAGATCCACAGATTTTTGCCTTTGTACTAAAATAGCACAATATTATAGCCACTCGGTCCTTCTTGCTGTTATTTTATCTTGCCAAAGACACATGTTATGGATGTGATGGGAGGTGAGGACCTGGATGTAATAGCTATCATTAAAGAGGTTTCACTCAAAAAGCTTGAGGGTCTAAAGATAGATAAAACCCCTGGTCCTGATGGAATGCAACCAAGGTTATTGAAAGAAATGACAGAAGTTGTAGTTGAGGCTTTGATGATAATTTACCAAAATTCTCAGAACTCTGAGCAGAACCCAGCAGACTGGAAGACGAAGAATGTCCACCACTATTCAAAAAAGGATGTGGGCGAAAGGCAGGAAACTATAGCCCAGTTAGTTTAACATCTGTCATTGGGAAAATACTTGAAGCTATCATTAAAGAAGAAATAGCGAGGCATCTGGAGTAAAATGGATTCACTGGGCAGATGCTGCATGGATTCAGCAAAGGCGGGTCCTATTGATAAACTTACTGAAGTTCTTTGAGGATATAATGGATGAGGTAGATAGAGGGGAGCAGATGGATGTTGATTACCTGGATTTCCAGAAGGCGTTCGTTAAGGTGATGCATAAAAGACTTGTGGAGAAGATAAGGATGCATAGAGTTAGGGGTAATGTATTAGCATGGGTAGAGAATTGGTGAACCAATAAGCAGAGAGTTGGGATTCAGGGGTGTTTTTCTGGTTGGCAATCAGTGGTCATGGGGATACTGCAGGAATGAGTGCTGGGCCCTCAATTGTTCATGATAACATTAATAATCTGGAAGAGGGAACAGAGTGTAATATATCTAAGTTTGCTGATGACATTAAATTGAGTGGAAAGGCAAATTGTGCAGAGGATATGGAGAGTCTGCAGAGAGATATTTATAGGTTAAATGAGTGGGCAAGGGTCTGGCAGATGGAGTACAATCTTGATAAATGTGACATTATTCACTTTGGAAAGAAAAATGGAAGAGCAGATTATTATTTAAATGGAAAGCGATTGCAGCATGCTGACGTGCTTGTGCTTAAATGGCAGAAGGTTGGTTTGCAGGTGCAGCAGGCTATCAAGAAGGCAAATGGAATGTTGGCCTTCATTGCTAGAGGGATTGAATTTAGGAGCATGGAGGTTATTTTGCAACTGTAAAAGGTACTGGTGAGGCCACATCTGGAGCTAGTCTTTGGAGGTGGTGCAGAGGAGGTTCATTAGGTTGATTCCTGAGATGAGGGGGTTGGCTTGCGAGGAGAGATTGCTTCATCTGGGTCTTTACTCTGGAATTTAGAAGAATGAGAGGGGATCATATAGAAATATATAAAATTATGAAAGGTATAGATAAGATAGAGGTAGGCAAGATGTCTCCATTGGGAAGGAGACTAGAACTAGGGGACATGGATTCAAGATCCAGGGTGGTAGATGAGGAGGAACTGCTTTTCCCAGAAGGTTGTGAATCTATGGAATTTGCTCCCCATTGAAGCAGTGGAGGCTCCCTCAGTAAATATATTTAAAACAAGGTTAGATAGACTTTTACATAGTGGGGAATTGAGAGATATGGGGAAAAGGCAGGAAGGTGAAGATGAGCCTATCTTCAAATCAGCCATGATCACATTGAATGATAGAGCAACTTGACTGACCGGATGGCCTACTCCTGCTCCTATTTCTTATGTTCTTATGTTGATATGCCATTTGCAGGGGGTTTATGGAACTAGAGCACAGAATTTTGATTTAGGTTTGTAATGTGGATTGTGAAGGGTCATGTGACCTCTATGGCTGGAATCTAGATGGAAGTCACCTCACCTCCCAATTAAGGTCAAGCCCTGCCCACAAGCCAGTGCATACTGAATATTGGCCCCTTTCATCACCTAATCAACATGTGGGCAGACTCTCTAGCCCAGCGGTGTCAAACTCAAATTCATGGAGGGCCAAAATTAAAAACTTGGACTAAGTCGAGGGCCGAACTAAATATTTATTGAAAATTTTCAACAACATCTGCATGTTTTCTCTTCTTTCAACATATGTAATGTTAAACTTTTTCTTATTAAAACAAATGTTTAATAATAGTTTTGGATAAACTCTTTCCAGAAGCATTAACAAATGAGAAATAAAATATTCAATAAATAATATTTTTCTATAGAGGATTTGTCAAATGTTGCTAGTGTGCTGTCGAATAGTAAAATCTGAGGGCTATTGAGAATGTGGGAAAATAACATGATTCCTGAAACAATCATATGGGTGACTGATTGTGGGCATGAACTCTAGCAGGGTTATTTGCCATGCCCTTTTCCCATTGGTACAGATATCCTTTGATTTACACACTTTTCAAGTTTTATGCCTAATGAGCTTGTATCCAGGTGCAGGACCATTTTTAACCAGGAATATATTTATCACTGTGACATGAAACTATTGGAAGATTGTTTTATCCTGAGATTAAAGTTCATAATACTTACTCAGGCCTGTGTGCGGGAGGGCGGGGTTTGCGGGCGATCGGGTTGGACAACGACAGTGCGGGGGCATCGGCTCTCGCTGCAGGGCGGCATCTCGGCGGATCAGCGGCCCCGTCACCGTTAGTCGCGGGTCGGCCTGCGGCAGAGAGGGGGAGTGGTCAGGCCCCCCCTGAGTTTCTGCCGGACCCCCCTTGACCTGCTGAGTTTCTCCCGGACCCCCCTTGACCTGCTGAGTTTCTGCCGGACCCCCCTTGACCTGCTGAGTTTCTCCCGGACTCCCCTTGACCTGCTGAGTTTCTCCCGGAGCTCCCTTGACCTGCTGAGTTTCTCCCGGACCCCACTTGACCTGCTGAGTTTCTCCTGGACCCCCTCCCCTTGACCTTCTGAGTTTCTCCCGGACCCCTCCCCCTTGACCTGCTGAGTTTCTCTCAGACCCCCTTTGACCTGCTGAGTTTCTCCCTTCTGGTGTTTTTACGAGAACCACAGACTTTCGCTCATACATTGATGAGGGGGATCAAGGGCCAAACATTGTCAGGTACCTCTCTGCTGGATAAAGGATACGGTTTAACCCGCTGAGTTTCTCCAGTGTTAGGTTTTCACGAGGTAGAGTCAAAGGGCCGAAGGGCCTGTTTCTGATCTGTAATGTTCTACGGACCCTGCTCTTCTTTCCGTGCTGGTGTCCTAGGAATTTTCCAGGGCAGTCTCCGCGCTCAGGACCACGCTGGGATCCCGGTCAGCGGTGGAGGAGCTGGTGAGCGCGGCTAATCCCGATCCAGCCCACGCCACTCCTGAGATTGGTGGGGGGTTCCACCCTACCTGCCCGACCAGCCTCGCTCTCCACGTGTACTCCGGGCACCTGCCGCTGGTCCGGTGGGAAGGCGCAGGGCAGCCGGCGGCCGGCGCCCCCATCGCCCGGCGGGGAGCCCCAATCTTCCCTCTGGCATCCCGACTCCATCTGCAGCTCCAAGAAACACTGTGCCACTGGGGTTCCGGGCGCTGGTAAGCGGCCTTGGCTTCCCCTGACACCGGCCAGGCCGCGCTGCGGTGGGGGGCTGGGCGGGGGGGACACGACAGCGTGTTTATAAAACCACTCACCACTACTTTTCAAGGACCAGGATTTTTCTCTCTCTCTCTCACCCTGGGACACAGCGGTTACTGTGCATGCGCTATACTGGCGCGGCAGCCAGCGGGCCACCTCTAATACATTTCTGATATGATCTTGCAGGCCAAATATAATTATATCACGAGCCAAATTTGGCCCGCGGGCCAAATGTCAAAAGAGTTTGGCATGTGTGCTCTAGCCCATGCCACTTTCTCTTCTGTGACAAACCCAAGGTGCACTCCAGATTGTGAACCATGGGTGACGCAGGAGAATTATTAATGAGGTGTGCACAAGGCAAAGGCTAAGAGCTTGAAATGACTGCCTCAGTTTAGTTAAGAGCTGTGCCCGCTCTGTATCAAGGGGTGGCGGGTATCATAATTTTCACTTAATTATAAATATATCTCTGTGTGTGTGTGTGTGTGTGTGTGTGTGTGTGTGTGTGTGTGTGTGTGTGTGTGTGTGTGTGTGTGTGTGTGTGTGTGTGTGTGTGTGTATTTCCCTATGCATGTGAATAAACATCACTATTTAACCAGCTAGTGGCAGTATTCGGACTCACTGCTCTTGGAACCCATCCAACTTTTTTTCTCATACAAAAGCTGTATGACAATACTTTTGAGTTGACATTGAGACCATTTCCACATCATATGCAGGAGGGACACAGGTCACTTGTATCCTTTCCAATCCAGCTACACGATGTAGTTCAAGTTTACTCTCAACTGACTGTACTCATACAACCAGACGAAACATTGTTCCTCCGGGCCACAATGCACACACATATGGTGCACAATGAAAACACATAATAATCACATATATACATAATGATGCATTAAAAAATACATATAAATATTTCAAAATGATCTTCTTGTTTATAGGATACTGTTCATCAATCTCACAGCCCGTGGGAAGAAGTTATTTCCCAGCCTAGTTTTGATGCTTCTGTACCTCCTTCATGATGGTAGTTGGTCAAAGATACCATGTGCTAGATAGAAAGGGTCCTCAATAATTCTTCAAGCCCTATTTAATCAACACTCCTGGTGAATGTCATCAATAGAGGAAAGGGTGACTCCAGTGATCTTCTCAGCTCCTTTGATAATCCTCTGTATTGACTTCCAGTATGATGCTTCACAGTTACTATACCATGCAGTGATGCAGCTAGACAAGTCCCTCTCAATTGTGCTCCTGTAGAATGCTGTCAAGATGGGGCCAGAAGCCTTGTCCTCCTCAATCTCCATATAGGCCACAGTACACCTTTTGCTGACTTACAACTAGGATCTGGACCCACAACATCTCATTAGTCGGGAAGATGCAGCAGCGCATAGTGACCCTCTCAGAGACAAAGTCACCCTGCCAGATATTTACACCTGTGCCCAACTGCTTGCCTCTTCTTGTCTGCATTTTGAAATGTGAACTAAAAAACTTGGAGGCATTTGAATATCTTGCTCTGCTACATGCATAAAACATAGCGATTATATTCACTTTGAACTGTTTCTGATAGTTCCCTAGACCAGACCAAATTCAGAATTACATATATCATATACAACAGGGGATACACCACACTCTTCTCAATTTGTTCAAATAATAGGAGTTTATTTTTTAAATGATATGTTATATTTTCCAATGGAATACATTTATTCATTTCCATGTACCATTGCTGTATTCTCAGGCTCTTCCATTTTCCAAGTTGACATTATACATTTTTTTGCTACTGCTAAGGCTATCATAATAAATCGTTTTTGCGCTTTATCGAATTTGAGGCTTAATTCCTTACTTCTTACATTACTTAGAAGAAATATCTCTGGATTTTTTTGTGATTTTATTTAATATCTGATTTAGATCTTCCCAAAACTTTTTAACTTTCTCACATGCCCAAATTGCATGTACTGTTGTTCCCATTTCCTTCTTACAGCGAAAACATCTATCTGATAATGTTGGATCCCATTCTTTTAATTTTAGAGGTGTGGTATATAACCTGTGTAACCAATTATACAGTATCATGCATAACCTTGTGTTTATTGTATTCTTCATAGTTCCAGACATAACTTTTCCCATGCTTCATTTTTTATCTTTATGTTTAAATCCTTTTCCCACTTTTGTTTAGGTTTATAGCTTATTTCATCATTTTCTTTATCTTACAACTTAATGTACATGTTCTTTATAAATCTTTTAATTATCATTGTGTCTGTAATCACATATTCAAAGCTGCTTCCTTCTGGTAATCTCTGTCTGTTTCCCAATTTATCCTTTAAATAAGCTTTCAATTGATGATATGCAAATATTGTACCATGAGTTATTCCATATTTGTACCTCAACTGTTCAAATGTTAATAAATTATTTCCCAAAAAAACAATTTTCTATTCTTTTGATTCTTATCCTCTCCCATTCTCTAAAGGAAAGGTTATCTATTGTAAAAGGGATTAGTGGGTTTTGTGTCAATAACAATTTTGGTATTTGGTAATTCATTTTTTTCCTTTCTAAGTGGATCTTCTTCCATATATTAAGTAAATGATGCAATGCTGGTGAGCTTTTATATTGCACCAGCTTTTCATCCCACTTATAAAGTATATGTTTTGGTTCCTTCTCCTCTATTTTATCTAGTTCTATTTTAGTCCAGTCTGGTTTTTCTCTTGTCTGGTAAAAATCTAATATAATTTTAAAAGTTTGGTAATTGCAAACCACCTTGGTTATACCGCTCTGTTAATTTATCTAATGCTACCCTTGGTTTCCCCCCTTTCCACAAGAATTTAATTATTATTCTCTTTAGTTCATTAAAGAATTTCTCTGATAAGGGAATTGGCAATGATTGAAATAAGTATTGTATCCTTGGGAAGACATTCATTTTAATGCAATTTACCCTCCCTGTCAATGTTAGCGGTAATTCGTTCCAATGTTCTAAGTCTTCCTGCAATTTCTTTATTAGTGGCTGATAATTTAGTTTGTACAAGTGGCTTAAGTTATTGTCTAACCTGATACCTAGGTATCAGATTGCTTGTGCTTGCCATTTAAATGGTGATTCTTTTTTAAGTTCTGTATAATCCGCGTTACGTATTGACATTACTTCACTTTTATTTGCGTTGATCTTGTACCCCAATATTTCTCCATATTCCTTCAATTTCTTATGTAATTCTTTTATTGATATTTCAGGTTCTGTTAGGTATACTATGATGTCATCTGCAAATAAGCTGATTTTACACTCCTCTTTTATTTTTATCCCTTTTATTTTATTTTCTGTCCTTATCAGTTATGCCAATGGTTCTATGGCTAAGGAGATCAATGAGGGGGATAATGGACATTCCTGTTTAGCTGACCTAGTTAATTTAAATTGGCTTGATACATATCCATTTACTGTTACCTTTGCCAACGGTCCATTATATAACGCTTTAATCCAATTGATATATTTTTCTGGTAGAGTGCACCTCTGTAATACTTTAAATAAATAGTTCCATTCTATTCTGTCAAAGGCTTTTTCTGCGTCTAAAGCAACAGCCATTGTTGGCTTCTTATTTCCTTGAACTGCATGAATTAGATTAATATGTTTACAGACATTATCCACTGTTCGTCTTCTCTTAATAAATCCAGTTTGATCTTGTTTTGCTATTTTTGGTACACAATCGGCCAATCTGTTTGCTAATAATTTCGCTATTATCTTATATTCTGAGTTAAGTAGAGATATTGGTCTATATGATGCTGGTGTTAATGGATCCTTCCCCATCTTTGGTATTACTGTAATTATTATTGCTGTTTTACATGAATCTGACAAGTTTTGTGTTTCTTCTATCTGGTCATTACTTCCAGGAGGGGAGGAATTAATAACTCTTTAAATGATTTATAAAATTCTATTGGGAATCCATCCTCTCCTGACGTTTTATTGTTCGGCAGCTTTTTTTAATATATCCTGTACTTCCTCTATTTCAAATGTTTTTATCAGTTTGTTTTGTTCCTCTTGCAATTTTGGCAGTTCAATTTTAGCTAAAAACTCTTCTTTCCCCTTGTTCTCAGTTTTGTATAATTGGTCATAAAATTTCTTAAAGTTTTCATTAATCTCCATTGGATTATATGTAATTTGTTTGTCCTTTTTCCTTGATACCAATACAGTTCTTTTAGCTTGTTCTGTTTAAAGTTGCCAGGCTAATATTTTATGTGTTTTTTCTCCCAGTTCATAATACTTTTGCTTTATTTTCATTATGCTCTTCTCCACCTTGTATGTTTGTAATGATTCATATTTATTTTGTCTGCCAATTCTCTCTTTTTCATTATATAATCTGTTTTTACTAGTTCCTTTTCTGTACTTACTATTTCCCTTTCCAACTGTTCTATTTCCCAATTGTAGTCCTTTTTCATCTTAGTTACATAACTTATTATCTGCCCTCTAATGAATGCTTTCATTGCGTCCCATAACATAAATTTGTCTTTCACTGATTCCGTGTTTATTTCAAAATATGTTTTAATTTGGCATTCAATAAACCCTCTAAATTCCTGCCTTTTAAGTAGCATGGAGTTTAACCTCCATCTGTATGTTCTTGGTGGGATGTCCTCCAGTTCTATTGCTAATAACAGGGGTGAATGATCAGATAGTAATCTAGCTTTATACTCAGTTTTTCTAACTCTCCCTTGTATATGGGCCGACAACAAAAACATATCAATCCTTGAGTATGTTTTATGCCTACTCGAATAATATGAATATTCCTTCTCTCTTGGGTGCTGCCTCCCCCATATATCCATAAGTTTCATTTACTGCATTGATTTAACCAATAATTTAGCTACTTTATACTTTTTGCTTGTCTTTTGTCCAGTTTTAGCCAACATTGATCCAAATTAAGGTTAAAATCCTCTCCTATAAATATATTTCCTTGTGTATCTACAATCTTCAAAAAAATATCCTGCATAAACTTTTGATCCTCCTCATTAGGTGCATATATATTGAGCAAATTCCAAAATTCTGAATATATCTGACACTTTATCATTACATACCTCCCTGCAGGATCTATTATTTCCTCCTCTATTTTGATTGGTACATTTTTATTAATTAATATAGCTACACCTCTAGCTTTTGAATTATATGATGCTGCTGCTACGTGCCCTACCCAGTCTCTCCTTAATTTGTTATGTTCCACTTCAGTTAGATGCGTTTCCTGCACAAATGCTATATCTATTTTTTCTTTTTTCAGTAAATTTAATAGCCTCTTCCTTTTAATTTGGTTTTGTATTCCATTAATGTTTATAGTCATATAATTCAACGTGGCCATCTTATATCTTGTTTACAACTCATTTCTGCTTCCTCACCACCACCATTCCCCTTTTCCCCATTTTCATCTTTCAGTTTTCCCTTTTCAAATTCAATGTGTGACAACACATTTAAAACCTAAAATATTCCAACAACTCCCACACCCAATATTACTTTAACTCCAAATGCACCCCCCCCCCCCGAGCTGTCACTTATCCCTTGCCGGGCTACCACAACTCCCCTTTCCATTTGGATTGCGATCTTGTTCACAAGCGTCAACTGATTTCGCAGTGACAGTTATTCTCTCCCCCACAACACCCCCGAATACACTTTTTTTTACACATATAACAAAGCTCTCCCTTTTTTCCCCATAACTTCCTTCCTTCCGTTCTCTTTTCCTTCTTTAGCTCTTTACATATACATTGTTTTTACATCTTTATATATACTTTATCACTGTTCTTCATTCTTCTTACATCTCTTCATCTCTCCTGTCCTGCAAATGCTCTGTGAATTCTTGTGCTTCCTCCGGATCCGAGAACAGTCTGTTTTGCTCCACGGGTATAAATATTTTAAGCCCAGCTGGATGTCTTAACATGAATTTATAACCTTTTTTCCATAGGATTGATTTTGCTGTATTAAACTCCTTTCTCTTCTTTAAGAGTTCAAAACTGATGTCTGGGTAAAAAAAAATATTTTTTGACCCTTGCTTTCCAATGGTTTATTATCTTCTCTAATTTTATTCCTAGCCCATTCCAGTATATTTTCTCTTGTCGTATATCTCAAAAGTTTTACTAAGATGGATCTTGGTTTTTAATATATCTGTGGTTTCGGAGCTAGTGTTCTGTGTGCCCTTTCTATTTCTATTTCTTCCTGCATTTCTATCATTCCCAGGACCTTAGGGATCCATTCTTTTATAAATTCCTTCATATATGTGCCTTCTTCATCTTCCTTCATGCCCACTATTTTTATGTTGTTTCACCTACTATAATTTTCCAACATATCAATTTTCTGAGCTAACAACTCTTGTGTCTCTTTAATTTTTTTGTCACTTTCTTCCAATTTTCCTCTTAAGTCGTTTACTTCCATTTATACAGCTGTTTCTCGTTCTTCCACATTTTCTACTCTTTTCCCTATTTCTGTCATTACTAGCTCTAATCTTTGCATTTTATCTTCTGATCTTTTCATTTTTCTTTTAATTGCACAAAATTCTAATAACAACCATTCTTTTAATGTTCTCATTTGTTCTTGAAAAAAAGCTTTATCTATATTCTGTCCATCTGTTTTACCTTCTATTTCTCTGTGGAGATCTTGGTCTTCTTCTTCCTCCTCTTCTGTGTCTGTACCTGTGTTTGTGTCTTCTTCTTTCTTCTTTGTATCTGTGTCTCTTCTGATTTTCCTGATGAGTTGCTTGTATCACTTTATTGGGCCTCTTCTTGCTGGGCCTCTTGCTGTTGGTACTTTCCTTCTGAGCTGCTCATCTGTCGGGCCTCCTGCTGCTGCTCCTCTTGCCATTCACCCCATCAACTTTCTTTCTCACCTGGTACCTCACTCCCTCTCCTGCCGCCTTCCTCATCTTCCAGCTGAGACCCCTGGTGTCGGGCGTACCTCAGCTAGTCGCGCCATGGTTGCCCGCTCCTCGGCTGAGCCCCCCTCCCGTCGGTGTTTTCTTTAACCTTAGGTTGAGCACTGCTCACGCACGACTCTTCGCACATGCACAGTTGAGCAATTTTGTTTGGCTCAGAGAGCCATTTTTGCAATCCACCGGTCGGGTGGTCACAACTCTGCAGCGCTGACACCAACCTCGGAGAACAGACATTTTTCGCCACCACGGCTCCCTGTTCTTTTTTACAGGTAAGGGCTTCTTCTTTCTTTTTCGGTGACTTTTCTTCTTTTTTCCCCCATTGATTTTACTTTTTGCTCCTTGAGTGCCATCTTCTTTCTCTTCTCTGCAACTTTATCTTTTATTTTTTATATTTTATATTTGTTGAACTTTGTCTTTTCTTGACTTATTTTCTTTATCCTGGCGAGGGCTGGTTTTACCCTACCAGCCACTACTCCATCACATGACTCCTGCAAATTTTTCTTTAATGTCAAAATTGAGCCTGCATTTACCAATTCAGTTGGCAGCTTGTTTCACAGTCCCACTACTCCCTGTGTGACGAAGGTTCCCTAATGTTCCCTTTAAATTTTTCCCCTTTCACCCATAACCCCTAGTTTTTATCTCACCTAATCTCAGTGGAAAAAATCTGTTTGTATTTATCTATACTCATCAAAGACGTAGGAGCTGCAAAGTGCAAAGCAGGAGGTCCAACCTGGCATTTGCTGCAATTAGTTGATTATCTAAATCAATATACCCTATTTGATGACATATAAGACCCACTGCATATAAGTGCCAGACAGGCTACTCATTGACTACCACCTGCCCTCAGCTTGTCAGGCCGCTCTCTCACTGTCACCTGCCCTCAGCTCGACAGACTGCCTGCTCACTGCCACCAACCCCACGCCTCATTCAAATTGCTCGGGGAGCTATGCTCACTGAACAAAGGCTCAGCTTGGATCCTGATCACCAAAGCCCAGTGCTCTCCTCAAAGCAAGCAATCGATTGTATCATTGACGTGTACTACAAACATGGCTGTTACGCTGCTGGTGGGTGCCGCCATACTTGGCATTCTCACCAGGGGAAGTCAATGGTAGCAGCGGCTCTGGAAAGCACAGGCCACCCAAGGGAAGGAGGCCCTTGAAGCTGCAGACCCACCTCCTGGACAGCTGCAGACTTGCTTCCTGGACAGCCGCAGCTCCTCCACAGGTGCTTGAAGGTGGGCGAGTAACTGGCAACCTGCTCAATTTCAACTTATAAGACTCGGCAGATATTTTTTGAGCCAATTTTTGGGAAAGAAGAGTGGGTCTTATATGCCGTCAAATACGGTACTCACATGAAAATAGATGAAAGAAGGGATTTTTTCTCTTTACTAATCTGCCCTCATTTTGCTGTCATCAAGCCATGCCATGTGGCTGATATTTATTCTGTTTTAATAAACTGTTTTGTTAACTGTTTAAGCACATTAACATTTCTTCTTTTTCCATGAACACAATAAGTATATGCTCTTAATTTCTTCCCAGAGATTATACAATGATATTTTTGATTCATTAACATTCTGTTTTTTCTTTTGATATTTAGCTTTTTGATTATATGGGAATGATTGCTCATTGTTGGTTGCAGATGTTATGTTTTTCTGTGACTCAACATCTAAAGTGTTGCAATTTCCTTTCTTCAAACACCTATTCAGGTATTTCTGAGGATTTTTTTGTCTAAATCCCATTCGCTCAATTCCCCCCTCTTTCTGTGTCTTTGATTCTGTATTTCAAAAGATGTTCTAAATGTGTCTTTGAACCTCCTTTATGATCCCAAATAATATATTTGACCCCACCAGCCTCCCCCTGCCCTTTCCATTTGTTTAAACAAATCCAAGGCACTAAAATCTTTCACAAAGTGGTGGGGAGGGATGGAGTTGGAGATCAGAATTTATGCGGCGGTGTCACCATTAAAATTAAAAAGAAAATATGATTCGGAAAAGATGTAAATGAGATTTTGATCTGCTATTTCCCATTATAAACCATTACCACCAATTATGATCCAGACCAAGACTTGTAAGGGGAATGATAAAACAAATAGTAAACAGTGAAGTCAGAAGTTGAGACAACATGGAATAACATATAAGGAGGAAGCTGATCAAAGACAGGGCCTAATCAGACGAAGCAGTGCTTGATTTTAAGGAGTGTTGCTTTTGGCACTGCACTCCTGTACTTTTATGCCCAATAGTCTATCTTCACTTTTCCCTTGAACTTTATCAATCAATTACATTAACATAATAAGACAAATAAAAAGAATTATTACTTAAATAGGAACTATGTATTGTAGAAACAGTTTTCTATTAAATATAATTGAATTTAATTATACACTGTTTAGGCATATTCTTGACCTTTACCAAGGCACTTCATGTCAACTATTGGGCTGAGGTAAAATAATCAGGATGGATTCTCTACCTGAATAGATCAGTTGATCTTGTTTCTATTGCCACAGATGATCGTCTGAATGCATCCAGCAAGTTCTTCTTTTTATTTCCGATTTCTAGAATCTGTAGCTTTTTAGCTTTTTAAAGGATTAACATTACATGGAAGTGATTCATTATTGCCCTCACTGAAATTAACATGTTAAAATGTTCTGAAATTTTCCTCTTCAAACAAACTTTGCATCTTTATTAAAATTGCATTAGTCACCTAACTTTCTTTGATCCCATGTGTTGGGTTGCAGTATTTTTTTCTAATATCTGAAACTTACCTGACAGAAAGGGTCATAATGTGGGGATCATGAGCACTCCTTGATGTTATAGCCCCTCTTTTGCCCAAGAGCTTTCGAGTTAATTGGAACAGCTGACTTAAAATATTTTAGTAAAGATCAGGAATACAATCACAATTTGCTTATTTAATAGTGAACTGTTTCTACAATTCATAGTATCTATAATAATAATAATAAGTACATGAGAAATCAGCTAAGAGAAAAATATTACACTAATTATATTTTTATTATTCTTATCAGTTTATTTTATTATTATTTATTATTAGCTTCCCCCAGATTCTACCACTTACTCTCACAGTAAAGGCCACTTACTGTGACCAGTTAATCTGAAAACATCCTTGGGACATGGGAGGAAACTGGAGCACTCAGAGGAATTCCACTTGGGAGTCGTGCAAACTTGACACAGAGAGCGCCTGAGGTCAAGATCGTACACGGGTCTCTGATGCTGTGACACAGAGGCTCTACCAGCTGTGCCTCTGTTTCTCCCTGTGTTAAGTGGTTATGGGGAGAAATGGTTGAGCAATTTTGGGAGTGGCTCTTTCAACACTGTTCCAACAAGGTTCTATCCTTTGTAAGAATGCTGACATTTTGTGAATCAAGAGATGTCCCGGTTCGTTCATGGATTATCCTTTGAACCTCAACACTTAGTGGCAAGCCAATTCCAGCAGAACTCCAGCTGAGAGCCAGCAATGGTCCTAAATGAAGATGAACTGGGCACTTATGCCTTATATCATGTCCTTTCTGCACCATCAACCATGACCAACAACATAGAGTATCGGGTCTCTGTCACATTGTGGTACCGATATCCGGGCTTGGGACATCTCGAGGACTTAAAGGATGCCACGCGGTGCCTTCCTTTCTTTCCATCTGGACCAATATTTTTCCTTTCTTTTTTTTTACCTTTCTCTCTTTTTTTCTCATCAGTAACATAGATCATATCTATCTTGTTTACCGTAATTTATTATTTGTAATTTTTAACTGAACATTATATCATGTGTATCTATGTAACCTGATTTTTTAAAAAATATATAAAAAGATTGAAAAAGAATAAAATAGGATAGTCCTACTCTGTATGTCTGCCTGCCTTTGGAGCAGAGGAACATTATTCATCAGCAAATCCATAACTAATCCCTTCCCATGATTCCATTGACCTGACTCACAATGAATTCCATGGAAAGATGGGAGTTTCACTCCATCAGCTGCCCAATGGCAGGAAAAAGGTACCTTGGCTCTCAAATGCACTTAACTTTCAGCAGAATAAATGCTTCTCTTTTAACGGGAGATCTGACGGTCCTGCACTAACTCTGGGCAGGTATCTATGAGCAGCAAAATCAGTGTTCAAACCAATACATGCCTTTTGCAAATCACTTTAAAAAAAAATAATGAGGTGATATGAACTGCACTGTTTAGCGATAACTTTGTGCTGTGTGAAATGAATCCTGAGAAAAGGAAAAATATCTTGGTTGAGGGCTTGTAAGCAAAATGCATAACATATCACAAAACAGAAGGGTCAATAGGGAGTGCAGATCAATTAGCACTTTACTTTGCCCTGTAGACATAACAGAGGTAACGTTCTTTGCTCTTTCTGTGAACCAAGACGATTAAAGAATAGAAGCTAAAAGATGATGATGAAACTATGTTGTTTGTTAACCTTAGCAAAGTGCAGGAGTCGTTGTCCAACACACCTGCTTTCCTTCTCGTTTTACACAGAATGCATGCAGACTCAAGTTTTCCTTTTTCTTTTGCTACCAGTTAATCATTGATCTCCCCGTCAGTGTCCTGTTTATATATCAAGATGTTATTTGAAGGCAGGTGCCTTGAAATTCTTTTGTGCAATGCCAGCATTTTCCCAATAAGCTTTGGGAAATTGATGTTCCCAAGTGTGAAATGGGGTTACTCAGTTTATGGCCCTGGAGTTATGGAATCGTACAGCATGAAACATGCCCTTCGGCCCAACCATCCATGCCAACTAAGCTGGCATGCTGGGTGGGTCCCATTTGCCTGCATTTGGTCCATATCTCCCTCTAAACACCTCCCTATCCTTAAATCTGTCCAAATTTCTTTTGAATGTTGTTATTATGCCTGCTTCTTCTGTTTCCTCTCGCAGCTCATTCCAAATACCCTCTGAGTGAGAAAGTTTCCATTGAAGTCCCTCCTAATTTTTTTTCCTCTCACCTCTAACTTATGTCTAGTTCTAGAATCATTTCCCCTGGGGAAAAAGACTGAGAGCATTCACTGTATCCATGCCCCTCATGATTTTATAAACCTCTACAAGATCACCCCTCAGGCTCCTTTGCTCCAGGGAATAGAGACCCAGCCTCTCCCTGTAACTCAACCCCTCCAGTCCCAACAACATCTTGCTGAATCTCCTCCTCATCCCTTCCAATTTATTGATGTTCTTCCCACAGATGGGTACTGGTGACCAGATCAGCACGCAGTGCTCTTAGTACTATCTGTCTGAATTATAACACTGGAAGTTACATTGGACATTTTAGTCATGATTCATGCTGGCATAGTAAATAAGAACATTTCAGTGCTACTGATACAATGAGAATACAGGTATGACATTCAGACTTCCTTTCTAACTGAAGGTGGCAGCCTTTGAAAGCTCAGCCCTTAGAATGAGCACCCAAATACATTAGGCCAGATGGCTGAAGGCCATGCATGCAGGGCCCCACTGCTTAGCTAATCTTTGGCTCTTAAACTTTTAATGAGGCTTCACCACCATTGCTCTTCTATGATCTATAGTCATCAGGTAGGATTCAAGGTCCTGTGTGTTGTGGTGCTGCCCTCAAGCCAGTCGATGGCATCTGGCCAGTTTCTGCTTCCATGAGCCATTGCATGATCTTGACCCCTGATTGCATGTCCAACAATTTTCCCACCCAACTTTCCTCTGTTACTGAATATCCATCAATGATCTGGTCTTTCCTCTTGCTTACATCCCACTCCCCTCTCCCCATCTTCCTGTCCTGAATTCCTGGTCCCTCTTTGCCGAATATCGACTCCTTTCCAAATCTTGCCCTGTCATTTTAACCAATATATACCCTGACCAATTACTTTGGGTAGTCCCATGGCAGAGGCAAGGACCTTTCTGAACATGTATTCTGTGAGACCTATTTCACCGCATCTGTGCATTGGCCCTCTAGTCCAGCTAAAGGCAGGGAGTTAGTTAGGTGGAGAGGGTGCTGAAAAGACTCTCTAGGAAGTTGCTGAGACTACAGGGCTTAAGTTAAAAGGAGATGCTAGATAGGCTGTGACTCTTCTCCCTGTATTGTAGGATGCAGAAGTGTGACCTTATAGGGGTTTATAGAATCATACAGAATGTGGATATTGTCTTTTCCCAGCATGGCATAGATTTAAGGTGAGAGGAGAAAGATTTAAAAGGGTCCAGAGAGGAACCGCTTTTCACTCAGAGAGTGGTGGGTATGTTGAACAAGTTGCCAGTGAAAGTGGTAGAGGTAGTACAATTGCAACGTTCAAAAGACATTGAGGCAGATACATGGACAGGAAACATTCGGAGGGATGTAGGCGAAAACTGATCAATGGGGTGATCTCAGATAGACAACTTGGCCATCAAGTTTTTGATCTGCAAAGCTCAAAAAGAAAATTCCTCATAGGATACTGGCACCCTTGGTGCTGTTCATTTTAATCATACAAACTCTAGAGCCATGAGTCTAAGATAAAGGCTGACCTCATGACCTTGCTTACCTTGTGTATTGAAGTGAAATATTGGGTAGATTGCCCTTGTTGCCTATTCCACAGTCTGTCTTTTGTTTAGGTGAGCTTCAGAGGGCCATCAATATGCTGAGAGTTGTTTCATTGTACCTAATAATTCCATCTGCCTAGACTTCACTAATATTTTTCCCAATTTGCATCTTTGAGCGTAAAGCTTGCCTTCGATCTTTCTCTCCAACTTACCACAGAACTGATCCTGTGGACATTGCCAGTAGGACAATAATTACCATCACCCTTCTCCAAAATGCTTGACCCTTGTAGAAATTGTTTGGCTGTCCCAACCTTGGTAGAAGCTTATTTGATAGGTGACTCCTCCCCTCTGAAGGAATTTCTTGCTATTCTCCATCATTCTTCCAGCCATTTCATCATGATTGCAGTATGGATGTCGTCACCAGATCAGGCTAAATCTGCCACTCTCCTAGCTACTCCTTCAATGAACATCTGCCCTTTTCCTCTGCCCCTGCCCCTCATTTAAACTCATTCATCCCTATCACCAATCTGTCCTTCTCTCTACTTCCCTCTCTTAGTCTCAGCACTGAGTCATCCCTCATCCTAATTAATCTCACACTGTATGTCAGAACATCTTGCTCTCTGTGCCCTATTCACTGCTTTGCAATCTTTCCTTAATCTCTCCCTCTATGTACTCTCCATTCCATACTTCTGGCCTCCTATTTGAACTTATCACCTTTGCTCCAGCCCAGTGATCCTTTGGGACAAGCAGAGGTCCTTCCCAGCTTCTTGTGGCAAATACTTTATCCTCCAACAATAGGTAAAGTTATTGTCAAAATTCTGCAACTACAGCATTCCCAGACTCGAAGAATTGCCACTGGGAGCAGCCTGTCATACAGCATGGAACAGCCTTATCTACAGGCATACAGCTTAGACAGTCTTACCTTCAGTAATGCAGCATGAACATCCTTACCTAGTGGAACAGCCTTACCTAGTCATACAGCATGGAACAGCCTTATCTACAGGCATACAGCTTAGACAGTCTTACCTTCAGTAATACAGCATGAACATCCTTACCTAGTGGAACAGCCTTACCTAGTCATACAGCATGGAACAGCCTTATCTACAGGCATACAGCTTAGACAGCCTTACCTTCAGTAATACAGCATGAACATCCTTACCTAGTGGAACAGCCTTACCTAGTCATACAGCATGGAACAGCCTTATCTACAGGCATACAGCTTAGACAGCCTTACCTTCAGTAATACAGCATGAACATCCTTACCTAGTGGAATAGCCTTACCTAGTCATACAGCATGGAACAGCCTTATCTACAGGCATACAGCTTAGACAGCCTTACCTTCAGAAATACAGCATGAACATCCTTACCTAGTGGAACAGCCTTACCTAGTCATACAGCATGGAACAGTCTTACGTACAGTCATATAGCATGGTACAGACTTACCTACACTCATATAGCTGAGAACAGCCTCACCTACAGTCATTCAGCACAGAATTCGCTGGAGTCATACAGCATGGAACAGCTTTTTAGAAGAAGTTGGAAATACTCAGTAGGCCAGGTCGCATCTGTGGATGGAGAAACTGAGTTAATATTTCAAGTCAATGACCCATCATAATGTTCTGTCAAAGGGTTCGGGATCTGAAACTTCAGTGGTTTTTCTTGCCACAGATGCTAGCTGACTTTATGAGTGTTTCCAACATTTTCTGCTTTTATTTTATGAAGGACAAGGAAGGAGAGTGAGGTCTGTGATCTTTGCTCCTTGCTCTGCCTTGCTTTTCCTGTCATCTTCTCCTCGATTCCTGTAGTGTCCAAAAATCTAATGGAGTCACACAGCACAGAAGCAGGCCCTTCAGTCCAACATGATCATGTCAATCATCAAGTACCCATTCAAAATAATCCCATTTACTAGGACTTGGCCCATAGTTCAGGCCTACATTGCTAACCCCTTATGCTGAGCTGAGACTATGGCCATTAGCTCTACATTCTTTAACCTGAAGAAACAGCCTGTCAAATGTCTCCCCTCATATTTATCAGAGAGTGAATCTCTCATCCTTTGAAATTTCAGTAATAATATAACATAAAACAGTACCGGACACTACCAAGCCCTCAGGCCACATATCTGCGGGGAACATGATGCCCAATTAAAACTAAAACTTTGCTGCTTTCAGACATATAAAATTCTGGCAGGACTGGACAGAGTGGATGCAGATGGGAATGTTTCCAATGATGGGAAAATCCAGAACCCGGGGCCATGGTTTGAGGATAATAGGCAAACCATTTAGGACCGAGATGAGGAGGAATTTCTTTACCCAGAGGGTGGTGAATCTGTGGAATTCATTGCCACAGAGGGCAGTAGAGGCAGGTTCATTAAATATATTTAAGAGGGAATTAGATATATTTCTTCAGTATAAAGGTATTAAAGGTTACGGAAAGAAGGCGGGGACGGGGTACTGAACTTTAAGATCAGCCATGATCTCATTGAATGGCAGAGCAGGCTCGAAGGGTCGAATGACCTACTCCTGCTCCTATCTTCTATGTTTAACTGATATGTTTCCCTCTTTTTATCCCTCTCTTCCTTGCATTTTCACATATCTGTCTAGAAGCCTGTTCTACACTACTATCTATTCTGCTTCTTCCACTACATCTGGCACCCCATTCCAGGCACACAGCACTCTCTGCATAAAAAAAAATCTTGTGCGACATATCTCCTTTAAACTCCCCCCCCCCAGCCCCCCAGTCAGATTATGACTGTCTACCCTAACAATACCTCCCATAATTTAATAAACCTCTATGAGAATTTTCCTCAGCCTTTGACGGTCCAGAAAAAAAAACAACCCAAATTTGTCCAACCTCTCCCCACAGCTCAGACTCTCTAATCCAGAAAGCTTCCTAGTAAATCTCCTCTGATCATGGAGCCTCTTGTGACTGCTTCATCAAATTAATTAACTCAGTAAATCCTCACTGCACTGACAATGTGGGAACATTACCTTCCCACGATAAAGTGATAAAAATTGCACCAAGTATTTCAGGTGTTGTGTCAGCAAAGCCCCGTATGTTGTCTCGAGAGCTTGCTTACACCCAGTGATGACAATAAAGGCCAACGTATAACTTGCCTTCCAAATTGCATGCTGGGCCTACATGTTTACTTTCTGCATCTCATGAACCAATGCACTCAGATCCCTCCCCACCCAGATTTACCTGTTTCTCAGTGTTTAGAAATATTCTGTTTTGCTTTTTTTTAAAGTGACAATAAATGTTACATTTTCCCATATCGCACCATCTTCACCCTCTTGCCAGTTGCTCAACCTACAGAAATCTGATGTCCTCCTCACCCTTCATATTCCCATCCTTGTTTGTATAATCAGAAAACCTGGTCACCTCACACTGCCTTCTTTTTTTTATGTCAACAATATAAACTGCTTTTATTGATGTCCCAGTGACGTTTCTTGTGTTATGGACCCTGGAAAATTTTATTTTCGGACCAGGAACAGGACTGAACCTATGGCGAGAGAGAGAGGATCATGTGCTACTATGAAGCGTTCAAGTAGCACTAGGAAAACTGACAGCTGTGTGGGAAGCACTGAAGCAGTGCTGGGAGAAATGTCAGAAGTGCGAAAGCCATGTGCTGGAAGCTGGTGGGCTCACAGAGAGCACACCCACTGTTGTCAACCTCTTTCCATCAATTGGGAGAGCTGAAGGCACGTGCTGGGGCAGTTGAAGAGCACAGTGTGCAGAGTTTCGAACAGGTTAGTCGGTTGGTCGGAGGGCAGTCAGTCAGACAGTTGGTCTGTGCATGCGTGCTCACCCAGCAGCTTCAGTAACCAAGAGGCTGAATTGCCTCATTCACAGGTGCTAGCACTGCCATCCATAATTATCTGTCAGTGTGCCCACCCAGTAGCTTCAGTGGGAGAAAGGAAACTGAGCTACTTTGTGGGTGCCAGCACTGTTGTCCTGTCAGCAGTTTGCACTGCTCTGATACTCTGTGTGTGCGTGTGTGTCTGACCTGGGCTTCTCCAGTCCCCTTCCAAGAGGACGAATTTGTGTGACAGGAGTCACGTGACAACCCAAGACAGTGTGTTTAGAGGGGAAGACTTGTGTGACAGAAGGTCACTTGTTAACTCTAAAGTGGCCTTCGGAGGCATGAACCTTGTGTAGTGTCAAGGAGATCGCTGTGTGAAAATTCCTGTGTGAAGAAATCAAAGTTGGTTGTTGCCACATTCGAAACTCAGGAAAGTTGTAAGTCTACAGTGATCACGGCCATCTGTCTCCACGCCCAACTAAAGGACCAGCGTGCAACCAAACTAAGAATCCAAAAATCTGGTGATCAGACCTTGTGAGCTGTTCCTTTTTGACGGACGGACTTGATGTGACTGACGAGTTTTTGTTTTAGGAGTTTTCTTTTGACCTTGGACTGTAATGGAGTTTTTTTTTCCACACACACCTTGTAAATATCTGTTGATAATGTAGAGTTGCCATAAAGGCTTATGTTTGGGTGTTGTTATTTGAGGTAATTCTATTATTGTTAATTTGTTAATAAATTTTATGTTACACTTAACCCATCTGTTTATGCATGCTGGTGAGGCACAACACATGTGAGAGCCACATAACAGGGCCTGTACTATGAACACTGTACTAGTCTATGTTCTATGTTCTAACAGCCACCCAAAATGGAGACCAACATTTGTTTCCTGTTCTTAATTTCCAAATATTTGCCTATTAGACTATCTCTCTTTTAGAAATAATTCTCTCTGAGACCTTTATCCATTTAAATCCCTTGTTGCAGCCTTGATTTATACCTTGTGGGGTATCCCTATTCCTAGCCAAGTTCTGAGTAGAACAGTTCCTTTCCATTGGAATAATGGCCTCATGAAAACTTCTTCCCTGCACTCCTCTGTCAGCAGTTTGTTCACCTCCTTTTGTCGATTTGTGAAGGCCCTCAGTAATAATTCAGAGTTTTTAACCCTTGTGGTGCATTCATTTAGTTTGTAGGACTGGTAATCTCCAAACCAGATTTCCCTATTATTTACTATCATGCTGTACAGTGGACAATTACTCTAACAATTCATGTGAGACTCTCAGAACTGTTAATAATCAATGCTATCTCTCCCCCGCAATCACTACATTATAACAGGGTACAAGCCATTTCCGGCCATTGAGACGTGTGCTGCAGTTACCCCTGTTTTGAAGGGTAGGAAGAAACCGGAGCACCCAGGGAAAGCCCAATGTTTTGGGCCTGAACCTTTTGTCAAGGTATGAGGAAAAGTAGGCAAACACCTGAATAAAAAGGTCAGGGGAGGAGGGAAGAAGGGACAGAGAGGTGTACACGTTTATCTTATTTACTTTTCAAGCTGCCACTTGAAACACCTTGAAAAGACCAATCTGCTAGTGCTTTGAAATTATATAGTTCACTACTTTGAAGATTTCAAGATTCAAGGTTCCCTTTATTGTCATGTAATAATATGTTAAGAATGTCGCATACATGATATATATTTTAACCTTTGCAGACAAAGAGTTGCTGTTAGTATTGCCTGGTGCCTCTTACAATAAGAGAAAGAGAATTAAAAGCGAGTCTGTTCAGAGTTACTAGGTGTTTGTGGATTTGCCTCCAGCCCTGCTGCAGCTCCCACAGCTACATAGACCCTTGTTCATTCATCAGCAACTTGAGCTCCAGATCCAAACCTCCGACACGATCATAAAGCCTCCAGCACCACAGATCCTTTCGCTGAGGAATTGAAGTCTGTCCCTTTTGTTTAACGCAACAAAAACTTCTCAAATTTTTCAGTAACTGCTCTTTAAGTCTCCACTTAACCTTCTCTGTTCTAAAGAAAACATTCCCAGCCTTTCCAATTTCGTCACATAACTGAATCTTTTGCAGCATGAATCAACTGTGTCAATTTAGTTGTCATTGTCTGGACATGTTCTAATTGCCATATCAGTCTGAATAGCTAGACTGGTGGGTTCTTCATGCAGGCCCTAATCTTAATTTTGGTAAAAAAAAGTCCTCAGCTGCCATGATATAAGTAGATGTGATTATTGGACCCACAATGGAACCACAGAAGGCTCATAAATGTGCTCAATCAGGATCCTAAGATGCAATCAGGCCCATGTCTGCCGCAGTATGGACTTCCTGTGGATTAGCCAATGGTGGGTGGGGTACTTGTTTGCACTATCGTTGAAGTACTTAAAGCAAATTACTTTGAGTTTAATAAATAGATTATATGTGCAGTGTTAATGGATGCTCAAGAATGGGTGCTCTGGGGCTATGATTTGATAACCAAAGGAAACATGTCGATTGATATTTTGGCGTTACTATATGTTGGATTAGGGGGAAAAGGAAGGCCAATGGTGACAATGGCAAGGGGGAGAACTCACGCAGTCATGGGGAGAGTGTGCAAACTCCATGCAGAAAGCACTTGAGCTCAGGATTGAAACTAGAGCTGCAAGGCAACAGATCAACCAAACTACTCCCCTCAGGCTCTAAGTAATATGACAGGAGTTTGTTGGCCTTCTATTCTTGATCATGAGGGAACCCATTTACTGACTATATCTGGCAGCCATTCATACCATGGGAAATAAAAGGCACCACTGCCCTCATTTGGATACTTGTAAGTAGAGGCAAGAGACCAGAGATCAGAGTCAGCATGCTGATATAAATCAAATAGGTTAATGCTGAGGAAGAAGATCTTACACAGGCGGTGACAACAAACACACTGGGACTTGCAGTTTTGGTTTGCTTCCAGCAAGTGCCACACACCTCCCCGATCAGCCATGAGTATGCTTGAATGACAAGGCTCCTTGAGTCTTATTTTTTTGGCCAAACAGCTTCTTTATTGGTAGAGGGTTTAGCTTTTCCTTTTTGTTAAATAATAAAATAACAAAATATCAAAACAATATAATCTGATTAAAATGTGGAGTACCTTGAATGAAATGATATGATCCTTTGTAATGTATCCTTTTGAATTTTAATAGATATTGGTATGTACGCTGTATTTTTGGATGTGAAATTTCAGTCTTAATAAAAATATCGAAAATGACACAATTCTCAGGGAGCTCTTCATTAGCCTTCATCCTTGGTGCTGAAAATCCCCATCATGTTTCTGCTTGGCCTCCGAACAAAAATGACGTACAACTTAGAACATCACCGTACAGAACAGGCCCTTCAGCCCATGATGTTGTGCCGACTTATATAAAGATACTTCACAACAATCTAACCCTTGCTGGTCATACAGCCATAACCCTCTATATTTCTTCCCTCAATGTTCCCATTGTACCAGTCCCCACCACTGCCAGCAAAGATAATCTCAGGTAATGGGAGGCTCCTTTCACCATTCCTCGTGATGTTGGGGTAAGTGTGGACTTTCTCTGCAGTGCTCCACTTGCTTTTCTTCACTGACAGCAGGAGTTGAGGCATTGAAATGGTATAGGCTGAGGGGATGAAATGGGACATGATTTCATGCATAGACTTCCTTCCATTAGAGGTTATGATGTATAAACACAATCCCTCTGATCTGCTCTGCCTGTGAATCCTGGGATGTCCTTGGTGAGTGGATTAGAGAAAACACCAGGGCATTTTATGCAGACATTAAAAACAAGAGAGCAACTGAGGAAGGGGATTTATGCCTGGAGTCAAAGGAAATGAACAAGGTAGTAAACAGGTACTTTGATTTGATAATCACCAAAGAAAAAGAGGGTGCACAGTGAGATCAGAAAGGGTTGTGCTGATATTCTAGGGCATATTGAGATCAAGAAAGAGCATATGTTGTGTCTCCTGAGGTGCATTAAAGTTGACAAGTAACCAGGACCTGATGGGGTCTCTCCCAGGTTACTGAGAGAGAGACAAGATAAGAGATTGCTGGGATTAAACAAGCATGTTTGCAGATGTTGGGTCAAGTGGAATACACAAATGTGCTGGAGAAACACATTGGGTCACGCAGCATCCATAGCAAGTAAAGGGTAAACAATGTTTTGGGCCTGGGCATTTCATTAAGAAGAAGAGATTGCCGGGACCATGGTAGAGATGTTTGTGTCCACTTTATGAAGATCCCAGGGGACTGGAGAATAGTCAATGTTGTTTAAAAAACACTAGAGACATACTGGGAAATTATAGAGAGCCCAACATCGATAGCTAGGAAATTATTGCTGAGGATTCTTAGAGATAGGATTTACTCACATCTGAAAAGGCATGAACTTATTAGGGACTGTCAGCATGATTTTGTGGAGAGTAGGTCATATGTTAAAACCTTGATTGATTTTTTTTGGGCTGTGACATAGATGATGGATGACGGTAGGGCAGAGAATGTTGTCTATGTTAGTCATTCTCAACAGACTCTTGTTACCACCTCCCTGGGGGGGAGGGGGAAGGTCACAGCACATTTAAGTACAAACCTTATTTTATTTTCACCTCATATAACAAATATTTTTGGTGTTTTTATGTAGTCGGTAGGCGAGAAGTATGGAAGAAACTCAAACCTGACTGTTTTAGAATCAGAATCAGAATTTTATTGTTTTGTGGCAGCATCAAGTGCAAACATTCATATTACAACCATCTTACAGCATTACTATAAAAAAATTAAAATAATAGAGCACGAAAGTAAGGCAGTGTCTTTGGTTCATTGGTTATTCAGGAATCTGATGGCACCAGGGAAGGAGCTGTCCTTGTGCCATTGAGAGCTCGTCTTTAGGCTCCTGTACCTTTTTCCTGAAGGTAGCAGAGTGAAGAGGGCATGGACTGGTGGGTGTGGGTCTTTGAAGTTAGAGGCTGCTTTTTTTAATGGAGTGTAGTCTGGTGACTGTGATGTCACAGGCCAGGCTAACAACCCCCTGGAGTTTATTCTTGTCCTGAGAGTTGGTGCCTCCATACCAGACAATAATGCAAGGAGCCAGAATGCTCTCCACAGTACACCTGTAGAAGTTTATGAGAGTCTTAGGTGTCATGCCGAATCCCCTGAGACACCTCACGAAGTATAGCTGCTGGCTATACTTTGTGGCTCCAGGACAGATCCTTGGAGATGTTGATACCCAGGAATTTGAAGTTCTTGGCCCTCTCCACTACTGAACCCTCAATAAGGAATGAGTTGTGTTACCCTGACTTCCTCCTGAAGTCCACAATCATCTCCTTGGTTTTGCTGACGTTAAGCACAAGGTTTTTGTCATTGCACCATTTAAGGAGCTGATCTATCTCCCTCCTGTATGTTTCCTCATTGCCATTTGTGATTCTGCCGACAACTGTGGTGTCATCAGTAAACTTGTAGGTTGCATTAGAATTTTACCTGGCCACACAGTCATGGGTGTATAATGGGTAGACCAGTGGGCTAAGCACGTATCTTTGGGGCCTGCCTTGTTGATAATCAGTGAGGAGGAGACGTTGCTTCCAATTCATACTGACTGTGATCTTCTGCTGAGAAAGTCAAGGATCTAGTTGCAGAGTGGGGTACAGAGGCCTAGAGTTTGTAGCTTCTTAACCAGGACTGAGCGAATAATGGCATTGAAGGTCAATCTGTAGTTGATGAAGAGCACCCGTATGCATGAATTACAGGGAAGGGGCCCCATGAACTTTGAGCAGAGGGTGAAGAAAGCTATAGCTGAAAGACAATTGAGAATGGCCGGTCTATGTGGATTTTAGTCAAAATTTCAACAAGGTCCCATTAGTAGGTTGACCCTGAACATTAAGGCACATTGAGACTTGATAGACTGAATTCAAGACTGGCTTGGTTATAGGAGACAGATGTAGTGACCAGAAGTGTTAAGCAAGGATGAGGGCTGGAACCTCTTTTGTTTGTGATGTACATAAATTATTCAGATGCAAATATAAGTAAACTTATTAGTAAGTTTGCAATGACACAAAACTAGTGTCACCTGCATTTCAGTGCATATGTACTGTACATATATTTAATATATTTTGCAATAAACTCATCATTACAGGTGAAATTGTGAATAGTCAGAAATGCTGTCATAGGATACAATGGGACAGAGAACAGTTGGGAAAACAGACAGAGAAATGGCAAATGGAGTTTCATCTGGACAAGTGTGACGTCTTGCACTGAGTTGCAAATTGTTGGGAAAGAGGATGCAATAAATGGAGTATTCTTAGGGACATTGATGTACAGAGGGGTTTTAAGATGCAAGTCCATAGCTCCCTGAAAGTGACAGTATGTGATAGACTAATGAAGAACATATGGCATGTTTGCCTTCACCAGTCAGAGTATTGAATATAACAGTCAGGACATCATGTTGCAGCTGTATTAGGCTTTGGTTTGGCCACATCTAGAGTACTGTGAGCAATTTTGGTCACCGCATTACAGGAAGAATGTGGATGCTTTAAGGACATGCATAAGGCTCGGCAGGATGTAGCCTGGATTGGAGATATCACCAATTAGGAGAGGTTGAACAAACTTGGAATGTTTCCTCTGGAGCGACAGAGCATGGTGGGGGGGGTGGGGGGTGGGGGGGGCGAGACTTGATAGAAGTTTATAAAATTAGGAGATTCATTCACTGGGTAGATAGTCTTATTCCCAGAGTAGAAATAGAAAATACTGGAAGCCATAGCTTTCAGGTGAAATCTTCTTTTCTTTGGCTTGGCTTTGCGGACGAAGATTTATGGAGGGGGTAAAAGTCCACGTCAGCTGCAGGCTCGTTTGTGGCTGACAAGTCCGATGCGGGACAGGCAGACACGGTTGCAGCGGCTGCAGGGGAAAATTGGTTGGTTGGGGTTGGGTGTTGGGTTTTTCCTCCTTTGCCTTTTGTCAGTGAGGTGGGCTCTGCGGTCTTCTTCAAAGGAGGTTGCTGCCCGCCAAACTGTGAGGCGCCAAGATGCACGGTTTGAGGCGATATCAGCCCACTGGCGGTGGTCAATGTGGCAGGCACCAAGAGATTTAATAACAGTTAATAAATAAATAACAGTTAAAGATAACAGTGGCTGCCAAGAACAGGCTGCCAGGAATAGTGGTGGAAGCAGATACGATAGAAGTGTTTAAGAGGATTCCAGATGGCCACAAGGACAGGCAGGGAATTGAAGGATATAGATCATACCAATCAGACGTGTATCTTAAATTAGCATCATAGTCATAGGCCGAAGGACCTGTCCTTGTGATATGCTATTCTATGTTGTATGTTTTATGTGTATGTTCCATGTTGTTTGTTTTGTATAATTTGAATTTTTTAGTTTTTAAAAATTTAGCCACAGCCTTCTGGCTTACAAGACTGTATTCCCCAATTAACCTACAACCTATGTGTGTTTTTAAGGGTGGAATAAAATTGGAACATCCAGAGGAAACCTACAGACATGGGGAGAATTTACAAATTACTTGCAGACAGCACCGGATTCGAACCCTGGTAGCTGGTCCTGTAGTAGCATTGCAGTCGCTGCTACAAACAACCATTCCACTCCAAGGTTAGACTCCAGACAAGTAAGGAATAAATTGCAATCTTCTTCTTTGGCTTGGCTTCGCGGACGAAGATTTATGGAGGGGGTAAAAAGTCCACGTCAGCTGCAGGCTCGTTTGTGGCTGACCAGTCCGATGCGGGACAGGCAGACACGATTGCAGCGGTTGCAAGGGAAAATTGGTTGGTTGGGGTTGGGTGTTGGGTTTTTCCTCCTTTGCCTTTTGTCAGTGAGGTGGGCTCTGCGGTCTTCTTCAAAGGAGGCTGCTGCCCGCCAAACTGTGAGGCGCCAAGATGCACGGTTTGAGGCGTTATCAGCCCACTGGCGGTGGTCAATGTGGCAGGCACCAAGAGATTTCTTTAGGCAGTCCTTGTACCTTTTCTTTGGTGCACCTCTGTCACGGTGGCCAGTGGAGAGCTCGCCATATAATACGATCTTGGGAAGGCGATGGTCCTCCATTCTGGAGACGTGACCCATCCAGCGCAGCTGGATCTTCAGCAGCGTGGACTCGATGCTGTCGACCTCTGCCATCTCGAGTACCTCGACGTTAGGGGTGTGAGCGCTCCAATGGATGTTGAGGATGGAGCGGAGACAACGCTGGTGGAAGCGTTCTAGGAGCCGTAGGTGGTGCCGGTAGAGGACCCATGATTCGGAGCCGAACAGGAGTGTGGGTATGACAACGGCTCTGTATACGCTTATCTTTGTGAGGTTTTTCAGTTGGTTGTTTTTCCAGACTCTTTTGTGTAGTCTTCCAAAGGCGCTATTTGCCTTGGCGAGTCTGTTGTCTATCTCATTGTCGATCCTTGCATCTGATGAAATGGTGCAGCCGAGATAGGTAAACTGGTTGACCGTTTTGAGTTTTGTGTGCCCGATGGAGATGTGGGGGGGCTGGTAGTCATGGTGGGGAGCTGGCTGATGGAGGACCTCAGTTTTCTTCAGGCTGACTTCCAGGCCAAACATTTTGGCAGTTTCCGCAAAGCAGGACGTCAAGCGCTGAAGAGCTGGCTCTGAATGGGCAACTAAAGCGGCATCGTCTGCAAAGAGTAGTTCACGGACAAGTTTCTCTTGTGTCTTGGTGTGAGCTTGCAGGCGCCTCAGATTGAAGAGACTGCCATCCGTGCGGTACCGGATGTAAACAGCGTCTTCATTGTTGGGGTCTTTCATGGCTTGGTTCAGCATCATGCTGAAGAAGATTGAAAAGAGGGTTGGTGTGAGAACGCAGCCTTGCTTCACGCCATTGTTAATGGAGAAGGGTTCAGAGAGCTCATTGCTGTATCTGACCCGACCTTGTTGGTTTTCGTGCAGTTGGATAATCATGTTGAGGAACTTTGGGGGACATCCGATGCGCTCTAGTATTTGCCAAAGCCCTTTCCTGCTCACGGTGTCGAAGGCTTTGGTGAGGTCAACAAAGGTGATGTAGAGTCCTTTGTTTTGTTCTCTGCACTTTTCTTGGAGCTGTCTGAGGGCAAAGACCATGTCAGTGGTTCCTCTGTTTGCGCGAAAGCCGCACTGTGATTCTGGGAGAATATTCTCAGCGACACTAGGTATTATTCTATTTAGTAGAATCCTAGCGAAGATTTTGCCTGCAATGGAGAGCAACGTGATTCCCCTGTAGTTTGAGCAGTCTGATTTCTCGCCTTTGTTTTTGTACAGGGTGATGATGGTGGCATCACGAAGATCCTGAGGCAGTTTACCTTGGTCCCAACAAAGCTTGAAAAACTCATGCAGTTTGGCATGCAGAGTTTTGCCGCCAGCCTTCCAGACTTCTGGGGGGATTCCATCCATACCTGCTGCTTTGCCACTTTTCAGTTGTTCGATTGCCTTATATGTCTCATCCAGGGTGGGAACCTCATCCAGCTCTAGCCTTAGGGGCTGTTGAGGGAGCTGGAGCAGGGCGGAATCTTGGACTGAGCGGTTGGTACTGAAAAGAGATTGGAAGTGTTCTGACCATCGGTTGAGGATGGAGATCTTGTCGCTGAGGAGGACTTTGCCGTCTGAGCTGCGCAGCGGGCTTTGGACTTGGGGTGAGGGGCCGTACACAGCCTTTAGAGCCTCGTAGAAACCCCTGAAGTCGCCAATGTCCGCGCTGAGCTGTGTTCGTTTGGCGAGGCTAGTCCACCACTCATTTTGGATCTCCCGGAGTTTGCGCTGAAGATGGCTGCATGCGCGACGGAAGGCTTGTTTCTTCTCTGGACAGGACGGCTTTGTAAGGTGAGCCTGGTGGGCAGCTCGCTTCTTTGCCAGCAGCTCCTGGATTTCCTGGCTGTTTTCGTCAAACCAGTCATTGTTTTTCCTGGAGGAGAAGCCCAGTACCTCTTCAGTGGATTGCAGTATGGTAGTCTTCAACTGATCCCAGAGGGTTTCAGGGGACGGGTCCGTGAGGCGGGTTGCAACGTCGAGCTTTGCTTTGAGGTTTGCCTGGAAGTTTCCTCTCGCTTCGTCTGACTGCAGTTTTCCAACATTGAACCTCTTTCTGGGGGCTTTATTGTTCCTGGGCTTTGGCTTGAAGTGAAGGTTGAGCTTGCAGCGAACCAGCCGGTGGTCAGTGTGGCATTCCGCGCTAGGCATGACCCTGGTGTGGAGCACATCTTGTTTGTCACTTTCTCGCACCAGGATGTAGTCCAGGAGGTGCCAGTGTTTGGATCGGGGATGCATCCAGGTGGTCTTAAGGCTGTCCCTCTGCTGAAAAAGGGTGTTTGTAATGACAAGCCGCTGTTCTGCGCAGAGCTCCAACAGGAGGCGCCCATTGTCGTTGCACTTGCCGACGCCATGCTTGCCCAGGATTCCTGGCCAGGTTTCTGAGTCTTTGCCGACACGAGCGTTTAAGTCGCCCAGGATGACAACCTTGTCGGCTGTAGGGGTACGTTGGATGAGGTTGCGCAGGTCGGTGTAGAACTTGTTCTTTTCTGCTGGTTCCGCCTGGAGGGTTGGAGCATAGACACTGATGAGGGTGATGTGACGCTTGTTTTGAAGTGGGAGTCGCATGGACATGATTCGGTCCGAGAGGCCTGTCGGAAGGTTTTCGAGTTTGGAGGCAATGAAGCTCTTGACCATGAAGCCTACACCAGATAGGCGTCGTTCATCCGAAGGCTTGCCAGACCAGTAGAGTGTGTAGCCCGCGCCGCGTTCTTGGAGGCTGCCTACATCTGCCAGGCGGACTTCACTGAGAGCGGCTATGTCGATGTCAAGTCTGAGGAGTTCATGTGCAATGAGGGCAGACCGACGTTCAGGTCGATGGCTGTCAGTCTTGTCTAGCATGGTTCTGATGTTCCAGCATGCTAGCTTGAGTTTGTGAGCATCTTTTGAGGGGGAGGACGTGGAGGGGGAGGACGTGGAGGGGGAGGACGTGGAGGGGGAGGACGTGGAGGGGGAGGACGTTGAGGGGGAGGACGTGGACCTGTCCTCGGGCCTGCGCAAAGGAGCTTTTAGGTGGAGTGCAGTGCGCGCAGTACTGGCCCCACCCTTTACACCCATGGTTCGTGTGCGGCCCCGGTCCGGGCGAAGGGTAGACGGCGGCGGCCCCGATACGGGCAGGAGCAAGGGGGAGGCGGCGGCCCCAGTCCGGGCACAGGGAGAGCAGCGGCGGCCCCGGCCCCGGTCCGGGCGAAGGGTAGACGGCGGCGGCCCCGATACGGGCAGGAGCAAGGGGGAGACGGCGGCCCCGGCCTCGGTCGAGTGAGGCAGACGGAGGCCCTGGTCCGGGCAGGGAGTGGGAGGCGGTGGCCCCAGTCCAGGCACAGGGAGAGCAGCAGCGGCCCCGGCCCCGGTTTGGGCGAAGGGTAGACGGCGGCGGCCCCGATCCGGGCAGGAGCAAGGGGGAGACGGCGGCCCCAGTCCGGGCACAGGGAGAGCAGCGGCGGCCCCGGCCCCGGTCCGGGCGAAGGGTAGACGGCGGCGGCCCCGATACGGGCAGGAGCAAGGGGGAGGCGGCGGCCCCAGTCCGGGCACAGGGAGAGCAGCGGCGGCCCCGGCCCCGGTCCGGGCGAAGGGTAGACGGCGGCGGCCCCGATACGGGCAGGAGCAAGGGGGAGGCGGCGGCCCCAGTCCGGGCACAGGGAGAGCAGCGGCGGCCCCGGCCCCGGTCCGGGCGAAGGGTAGACGGCGGCGGCCCCGATACGGGCAGGAGCAAGGGGGAGGCGGCGGCCCCAGTCCGGGCACAGGGAGAGCAGCGGCGGCCCCGGCCCCGGTCCGGGCGAAGGGTAGACGGCGGCGGCCCCGATACGGGCAGGAGCAAGGGGGAGGCGGCGGCCCCAGTCCGGGCACAGGGAGAGCAGCGGCGGCCCCGGCCCCGGTCCGGGCGAAGGGTAGACGGCGGCGGCCCCGATACGGGCAGGAGCAAGGGGGAGACGGCGGCCCCGGCCTCGGTCGAGTGAGGCAGACGGAGGCCCCGGTCCGGGCAGGGAGTGGGAGGCGGTGGCCCCAGTCCAGGCACAGGGTGAACTGCGGCGGCCTCGGCCCCGGTCCGGCCAGTATGGACCGACCTAGGAGGGGAGGCAGACCCCTCCAGCCCGGGTAAGAAACCTGCATAGGAGAAGGCCACTCCGATATAAAACCTACGACCCAAGGAAATTGCAATCTACAAGTGAAAGAAACATCAAACAAGTACACAGATGATGTAAAACGTAAAGTTCTTAAGTCTTGATTGATGTTCTTTCCATAAAACTTCACAGAAAGAGAAAGAAAATTATGGATCATGTTTATAGTTTGTTGTTATGATCCAACTGTTGAAGCATTCACCATGCACAGTCCCTCTGTAAAAGAAAACTTCAGTGTAACATCATTTATTGGGAAGATAATCAGACCTCAAAACTTTTTCCTGGCATCTTCATTTTCAGTGCCATTTTCCTTGTGGGAAACAATGAACCCTTGAATTAATGACTATATTCTGAAATAATTTTCGTCAAGTAATCTGATTGCACAAGTATAACCCAACAAAACAGTGTGTTCCATTCCTCGGTTCAAAACATGTAATCTGACTTGACACATGTAGGTAAACAATATATAGGCAGGACAAGTATTTATCTGTATGAAAAAGAGATATATATTGCTTCATGGGTATGAGAGTCCTGGATGGTTAGTGTGAGCAGTTCCATTGGTCATTCAGCATTCTCATTGTCCATGGGAAGAAGCTGTTCCTCAGCCTGGGGAGAAGGCAGGTAGGTGGAGTTAGGTCATAAATTAGATCAGCCATGATCTTATTGAATGGCGGAGCAGGCTCGATGGGCCATTTTTGGCCTACTCCTGTTCCTACTTCCTATGTTCCTGGTGGTGCTGCCCCTGATGCTTCTCTATCTCTTCCCCAACAGGAGCAGCTGAATGATGCTCTGTGTGGGGTGGTAGGGGTCCTCAATGATTTTGTGTGCCCTCTTCAGACAATGGTCACGGTAGTGGGGGGGGGGAGACTCATATGAACCTTTCTGCCACTCTAATGATCCTGTGGATTGTCCTCCAATCAATTCCTCTGCAGCAACTGTACCACAACGGTGATACAGTCAGCCAGGACACTCTCTACCGAGCTCCTTTGAATGATGACATAATGGTTTCCGATAGCCTTTCCTGCTTCAGTCTTCACAGAAAGTACAGTCACTGTTGTGCTTTCCTGACAAAGGAAGAGATGTTGTATGTCCACAATAGGTCACTAGTTAAGTGATCTCCAAGGAACTTGGTGTTCTCCACTACAGGGTTGTTGATGTGTAGAGGAGGTTGGTCATTCCTGTTCCTCCTGAAGTCCATGATTATCTCCTTTGTCTTGCCCACATTGAGACTCAGGCTGTTACTCTTGCACCATATCATGAGATTTTCCACCTCTGTAGTGTGACTCATTGTTGTTGCTGATGAGGCCAACTACTGTTGTGTCTTCTGCAAACTGCTTTGTGAATATCTTATTTTGGATTTTCAAAGATTCGTAAATTCAACAAACAATACCTTACATTCTTTTCCCACGCAATATAATTTACAGAGTCCATTCCCCTGCTCCCCTTACTTACTCCCCTCCCCATCTCTTAAATAATACAAATGTAAATTCATAAAAATACAGAAATGCAAAAACCACATAAATACCAGAGAAATTAACAATCCCCCTCAAGAACCCCGGGTGTCAAATGAAAATGAATGGGGGCAAAAACACATCGTCTGCACAACATTCTCCACTTCAAACTCTTAGTCATTTACTTACTGTGATGGATTGTTTCTTTTCTCTTCCTGACTTATTTGGGATGGGGGGTGTGGGGGGGGGGAGTATGAATTATACCTGTGCACCTATGTGCCTCTGCTACGGTTGCCACATTTCAAAGAATGTGTCATATCTCTTCTTTAAATTGTAGGTGATTTTCTCCAGGGGAATACAACACTGTATTTCCATATTCTATCGTGCAATGTTTAGCTGGGAATCGGACTTCCTCGTAACAGCTATACACTTCCTAGATAGTGGCAGGGCGACCTTCACAAACTGAATTTGCTGTTTGGACAGCCAAAACCTCAGTACCCTAACGTCCCCAAGAAGGTACAATTCCGGATCTTGTGGAAAATCCACTTTTGTAATCCTTTTCAGAATGTCCCCAGGATCTCACCATTGTACGCAACCAGGTGGAGTGGATAAAGGTTCCAACCTTCACATCACACCTAAAACATATTTCCAAAATTTCTGGCTTTGACTTGTATAATTTTGGAAGTGTGAGGCAAAAGTGCAAAAAATTATATTGCACCAGCATGACAATTCCTGTCATGCTATTCAGACACAAATCCTCCCACCATTGTTCATCAATTGTTATGCCCAAGTCTGATTCCCATCTGACCGATGTCAGCCTGGGTTCGGGCCCTCACTTTGGAATATGGAATACATCTAAGAGATAAGTTTATACACATTCCCCTGTCGAATTAGATTCTCCACATCACTACAGTCAGGCAGGGTCATTGTTATTTCCAGATTATCTCTTAGGAAGGATCTTTATTGCTGAAGAGTATCTTTATTGAAGAGTATTTTGTTCAATAACTCATATTTGATCCTCAACTGCTCGAATAAAATGAGTTACCCTTGATGATAACAATCCTCAATACACCTGACCCCGTTCTGGTGCCAGGTGTCCAGGATCTTATTGTCCAGAATGATGGGACAATAAGATCCTGGACACCTGGCAGCAGAAAGGGTTCTGGGTCAAGGGCTTTTTAGGAGATATCCCCACTTTCAATCCAATACATTGATTTATTCTTAGCCATGTCTGGCATATATGTTTTATTATGGGGTTATCTGATCTGCAAATGTGATGACACTGTTAGAGCTGGATCTAGTGATGCAGTAGTGGGTCAGAAGTGTGAACAGGAACAGGCTTAGCACACACCCTTGAGGTGCACCAGTATTCAGCATGATGGTGCTTGCTGTTCTGTTACCAACCCTTATCTGAGGACTAAGTCAGAAAATGTGGTCTATTATTTTTATTTTCAAACTTGCAGTTTTAATTAACTGAACATGATTCTTGGATACTATCAAGTTTTATGCAATTTGGTTCCATGCCATTTCCTTTCTGCAGGTAGTCATTTGATGGAGATCAGGTGAAGAGGTCAACTGTCAATGAAGTCTACCTGCAAATAGTGCGGTCAATTCCAGCAGGATTAAAACACGTTGTAGTATATAGTGGCAAGCTTACCAAACAAAACTCCACAGAGTGAAATACAAAAGTCTGCAGATTCTGTGATTGTAGGAAGACCTCAAAAATGCTGGACAAGCTCAATACGTCATCCAGTGCTCATAAGAGGTAAAGATATATTACCAGTGTTTTGGGCCTGAGACCTTTGTCAAGATTTGAGCAATATGCAGGCAGTCGCCTGAATGAAAAGGCTGGGAGAAGTGCAGAAAGGGCAGGGGGAGGAGCACAGGCTCACAGACAAAAGGTGATAAATGGACATGGATCGGAGGACTTGCAGCCTCATGGCATGTCTCATGGTGCTGTTTATAACAACTTTAAAGTAAAGAACATTTTCCTTCATCCATGTGTTGTCTTAAGAATTCATACTTATGAAAACAAGATGAAACATCCTAATTGCCTTTTGAATTTTTAAAATTTAAATTAAATGTAGACATACAGCACAGTAACAGGCCCATGAGCCCATGCCGCCCAAACACACCCTTAGCTCTACAAACCCCTTACGGTTTTGGAGGGTGGGAAAAATATAGCACATCTGGAAGAAACCCTGGCAGACATAAGGAAAACATGCAAACTCCTTACAGTCAGTGCCAGATATGAAACAGGCTCACTGGCGGTGTGACAGTGTTATGTGAACCGTTTCTATCAATTCTTCCCTTCTTTAATTGCATTCTTTCACTGGCTGAGTTCTACAGCAGGAACACGTACGTTAATATTAAGAAAACACCTATCAAAGAGGACATGGTTACACTGATATGCATTGTTAACACTGTCAGGAATGAGTCAAGGTGGCATAAATTAGCTCTGATCTCATTTTTCATGCTTCCTGTGACCCAATGTATGTTTTTCCTCTTCCATGGCACCAGATTAACATCTGCAGATTGTTGCTTTCAAGCTTCACCTTCCTCATATCCAAACATATCAGTAGTTTGGAGTGGAGACTGCAACTAGTTCACCACCAATGTGCCCTCTCAATCTGCAGTCAAAACATTTTATTGAAGAGTAAATATTAGGTAAAATAAATATCACTTTTTGGGTTGTAAGATCAAAATCAGCTTTGTAAATCTGAAAATATTAATATGAAAAACATCAGTGCTACAATTTTTCTGAAGAGATACTTTCTACAGATCCATTCTGGCTGATTTTTCATCTCTAGAATGAATGTGCATGCATTACATTGATCTTAGAACAGCTCTGATAAACAGAAAAGGAAACTAACTGAACAGAAATAAGCTGGGGCCTTTCTCATAACTTGCTAGCATTTTTGAAAGTTTGGAAATAATAGGTGAGAAATTCCTGAAGACCTGTGTCACAGCCACAGCTCCCATTCCAGAAGGGAATGTGTCTTTGGCTCTCCTCACATCACACCATATTTTGTTGGCCCTGTTGTTACAATTGGGCTTGTTGAGGCATAATTTTCATCAGTGTCTGTTAATAAAGGTCACTTCCACCTCACACTCACTCATTGTTAAGAAGCATAATGAATTAATATATTGACAAATCATTTAAAATGTAGAAAGCAATCAGAGGGTACTGAATTTCAGGTTTACAATTTTTTCATAAATTTGGACACCTTGATTTATATATTTGTATTTTGAAAGTCAAATGAAAAAAGCTTTTAATTGTATGTCCTGAGCAAACAAAAAGAAGCTGGAGGGTAAACACAATCTGCTGGAGGAACTCAGTGGGTCTTGATGGCTTGATGAAGGGCTCTAGCCTAAAATGGCAGCCATTCTTTCTCTCCGAAGGATGCCGAATTTATCCAGCAGGTGTGTTCAGCTTCCATTTCCAGTGTCTTCTGTGTCTCAAGAAGCTGGAGAGACACTGTGGAACAAAACGGACAGTCAATCTTTCAGGTAGGGACCCTTTCTTTAAGCTATGGTGGGAAGAGGAGGTTGCAAGTACATAAAGGAAGGTCCCCATTCAAAACATTTCACATTGAGTGACTGATATCTGGAACTTCTTGGCAGAGGAAGAAATGGGAACAGATATAATCACTGTTTAAAAGGGAAGGGTTGGAAGGATATGGACCTAGTGTGGGCAAATGTGATTGGTGCACATGGTCAGAGAGTTCAGCATGGATGTGATGGGCTGGATAGCCTGTTTCTGAGCTGTGCAACTCTGCGACTTTGATGAGAATTGACCCTATGGACCACAGGAATCTGAAGCCAAACACAATATGCTGGAGGAACTCAGCAGATCCAGCAGCATCCATTGAAGAAAGAGAATGGTTGACGTTTCGAGCCAGAACTTCATCAGTACTGAGAGAAGCTCGTACAGAAGCAGTATAAAGAGGACTGGGTGGGAGGGGCATGAGATTGGCCAACAAAGCAGAAGTGAAACATGACAGATAGAGACAGAAACTGGACAGATACCAGACAAAGGGAGAGAGGGGCAAGAAGAACCAAGGGGTCAGGTGCAGGGAGATGAGGCATACAGGATGGGTGGGTAATTAGAAGACAAAAGCTTTATTTCTCCCTCTGATACTGTTTCATCCACTGAGATTATCCCAGCAGATTTGTGTTTGGCTGTTCGCTAAATAGTTCTGTAAGGACTAGAATTAAAATATGGAGTGAGTGGCCACCATTGGTTTCACAAATTCTCCATGATGTTTTGATTTCAGTGCTAGGGTCATGGTAAACAAATGTCAGCCTGTAGCGGCTCACTGGAGGCTCAATTGAACCAGCTCAGGCGGGTCTGAGTGACGTGATGACATCACAATGCGATGACATCATTTGGAACGTGCAGGGTTTTAAAGCTGCAGGTGACTATCAGATTAACAACTTTTACTGAACTTCGACTCGACTCCGTCTGACCATTTCCTCGATCTTCATTTCACAGAGACACAGTTGCTACATTGGTGACCCTGATGGGCCCAAACAGATTTTGCACCCAACATTGACAATGCAGCGGTTTCACTCAAACTACCTTGTCTTTTGGACCACCCGACCTGGTTTGGTTTGGGCAGGCTGAGGTGCTGTTCCACATTCGCAAGATAGAAGTGGACGCCACTAAGTACTATCATGTGGTAAGTTCCCTCGACCCGGACATGGTCGGTCGAGTAGTGGATTTCATTTAGGATCCCACTAGCTCTTGACAAGCATTAAGCCCTAAAAGCCACCCTCCTCCGGATTTATAGTCTCTCACGGCTCGAGCGAGCTGCATGGCTCCTCCATGTTGATGGCCTAGGAAACCACTCCCCTTCAGAGTTAATGAACGACATATTGGCTCTGGCAGATGGCTATAGGCCTTCCTTGCTCTTTGAGCAGTTGTTTTTAGAGTATATGCCAGAAAACATCTGCCTCATGTTGGTTGATGAGGATTTTGATAACCCTCGAACAGTGGCCACCCATGCAGACATTCTGTGGCACACAAAAAAGCAAGGCCCACAGATATTAATGCTGCTTCACACCCAAAGGCCCAAGCTCCACAAGTACCAGTGACAAGGGCGCATGTTTCCCCGGACAAGCATGACTCTATGACAAGCATGACCTTGGCTGGCCACTGTAACTCTCCCAGTGCAAATTTCTAGTCAACATGGGTCTGGAGGTTAGTGTTCTTTCTTTTTCGGGCTTTCTACCAGGAGCATGGATCCGGTACTCACTGGGGTGAATAACAGTTCAATTCATATGTGCAGCACATGGACTATACCCTCTGAAATTCAGTGACAATAAGTTCACATGGAAGTTTATTCTTGCTGCTGTGTTCCAGCCATTGCTGGGTGCCAACTTCCTCAGAGCCCTCTCACTGATGGTGGACTTGAAAGGGTGTGGGTTGGTGAACACCACAATGTTCCAGACTTTCCATTTTGGTTAAGCCAAACTACCTGCCCCGTACCTAGACACCATGGAGTACTCGAACAACAAACTTGCCAAACTTCTTGCAATTTCCGAACATTTTTACTCCCCAGTTCTCCACTACCACATCCAAACATGGCATCGCACACCACATTCTCACCCAAGAACCTCCTCTACGTGCCCAAATCCGACACCTGCTGCCTGACAAGTTGCAACTTGCAGAACAAGAGTTCCACAAAATGGAGGAACTTGGAATCATACTCAGGTCTGATAACCCGTGGGCTTCCCCACTACATTTAGTACCCAAAACCACGGGAGGCTGGAGACTTGCGGGGATCGCAGGCATTTCAACAGCACTACCACTGCAGACTGCTACCCTGTGCCCCATATACAGGACTTTACAGCTAATCTTCATGGGGCCAGGATATTTTCTAAAATTGACTTGGTGCGTGGGTACCACCAAATACTTGTAAACCTGGAAGATGTGCCCAAGACCACCATCATAACATCATTCGGCCTCTTTGAATTTTTGAGAATGCCTTTTGGGCTCAAAAATGCTGCACAAACATTCCAGTGACTGATGAGCACAGTGGGGCATGGCATAGACTTCCTTTCCCTATACTTGGACAACATACTTGTTACAGCCACTTCCACAAAGAGCACCTGAAGCATCTGCGTTTACTCTGCCACTGCCTACAGGAGTTTGGGCTAACTGCAAACCCTGCCAAGTGCAAATTTGGGCAGTCCTCTATCGAGTTCTTGGGACATCAGATCAGCAGCCAGGTTGTTGTTCCATTGCCTAGCAAGGTGGAAGCTATCCTCAAATTCGTGAGGCCCAGTACCATCAAAGGGCTCCAAGAATTTGTGGGGATGGTCAATTTCTATCGCCGCTTTCTACCCCCTGCAGCTCATAATATGAAATCCCTCTTTGACTTCATGTCCAGCGATGCCAAAAAACTCGAATGGACAAAGGAGATGATGGTAGCATCCAGCAAACCAAAGACGCTCTAGCGAAGGCAACATCGCTGGCCCATCCACAAATGGATGCACCATCTGCCTTGACGATAGACACATCTGGCTCAGCAGTAGGTGGGGTCTTGGAACAGTACACCAATGGACGATGGAAGCCTGTAGTAATTTTTAGTAGGCACCTTTGCCCTCTTGAAACTAAATACAGCACATTCGATAGGGAACTGCTGGCGCTGTACCTAGCGGTCAGACACTTCTGCTATTTTTTTTGGAAAGCAGAGACTCCACAGTTTTTACTGACCACAAACCACCAACGCTCACCTTTGCAAAGGCTTCAGATCCCTGGTCAGCCTGCCAGCAATGCCACCTATCTTACATATCTGAGTTTTCAACCAGGATTAAACCTATCTCTGGTAAAAGTAATGTGGTGGCTAATGCCCTGTCCTGCTCCTCCGTTCAAGTAGTATGAACTCTCTATGGGTGTAGACTACATGGCGCTCGCCAAAGCTCAGCACCAGGAAGACGAACTCTCGGCTTATAGAACTGGTGTCAGGAGCCTGCAATTCAAGGGTGTAGCCTTTGGGCTACAAGGTTCCATTCAATGCTTCCACAGGTCAGCCTCACCCTATCATCTCTGCTGTGTGGAGACGTTGCATTTTCAATGCCATTCATGGACTGTCCCACCCCTCCATATGAGTGACAGTCAGCATGATAGCCGACAAGTTTGTATGGCATGGACTCAAAAAGCAGGTTATGTACCGGGCAAAGACGTGCACAGACTATCGATCTGCAAAAATGCAAAGGCACATGAAGGTGCCGCTTCAGCCTTTCCAGCCACCACAGCACAGATTCAACCACATGCATGTCGACATTGTTGGCCCACTTCCGGTGTCATGAGAGTCTAGGTACTCGTTAATGGTCATCGACAGATTCACTTGGAGGCCAGAGGCGGTTCCTGTGATGGACTCATCGACCGATTCATGCACCAGAGCTTTTATTTCTGCCTGGATATTTTGGTTCGCCTTATCTACACACATCACCTCCAACAGAGACCTATGGTTTACCTCTGCACTCTGGGATGTTTTGTCACGATTGCTGGGAATGCAGCTCCACCACATGATAGTCTATCACTCGCAGTCGAATGGTCTGGTGGAGCAGTTTCATAGGCACCTGAAGGCTGCACTGATGTCCTACCTCCAGGGACCTGATGAGCTACCCTGGATCCTCCTGAGAATAAGAACAGGATCTCAACTCCTCATTGGCAGAGTTGGTTTATGGAGGTTTATGTACCTGGAAAATTCATGCCTGCTGAACGTGGATAGGAGGTGCCACCGACTGATGTCTTTGGCAGACTGCAGGAGCGGCTTGGAAAATTAGTCCGAGTTCCCACATCAAATCATGGAACAATCACACCCTTCATCCCAAAGGAACTCCAGGACTGTGAGTTTGTGTTTGTGCGTAGAGGTGCCCACTGGCCTCCCTTAGAGAGGCTGCATGAGGGCTTCTTCAGAGTGCATCAAAACATTCATACAACTTGTGAACTGGACATTGGGGGGGAATCCAGAGACATTACGAATGACCAACTAAAGCCCGTTCATCTCGATCTTGATTGGCCTTTGCCACGACCCGCAATGAGGGGGTGTGGATGACTGCCCAAGAATGGTGGTCAGTAATGGCAACAACAGAGGTTTAACCTCCTGTCGCCATTTCTGGGGGGAGGAGGCTCACTGGAGGTTTAAGCAAACTGGCTCAGGAGGGTCTGAGTGACGTGATGACATCACAATGCGATGACGTCATTTGGAACGTGTAGGGTTTTAAAAGCTACAGGTGACTGTTTGAGCAACAACTTTTACTGAACTGCGACTCGACTCCGTCTGATCATTTCCTCATTCTTCATTTCACACTGAGACACAACTGCTACAAGCCATTCATTCCAAGGATGATCACAGGGGCATGATGTGCTATTTTGCTCCTTTCTTAATTTCAGTCAAAGTGGCAGCAATATTTATGAACCGTCTTGAGCGAAAGCACCCTGAATATGTTATGTTTCTGTTTGGTGCCTCTAACTGGAAGGTGGCAGATATTGTGTTCAACACAGCCTTTTCCTGTGATATCAAATGGTTTCAATACACAGTTTGTAGGTTGTTGAAAGTATTGGCTAAGAGTTATGTTGTTCCCTCATGTCACATTTGTGGCCCGAAATGTGAAGTTAATAAAACATTAAACACAAGTTTATCAGGTAAACTTCTTAGTGTCTTTTTATTCTCCGGTTTCCTTTGTTCTCCTGCTTGTGTTCTTATCTCTCTCTCCTACCACGTGACTTCCGGTACATCTCATACATATTCATTATCATGACATCCCTCCTTTAATCAGAAATAAACTTTACCTTCACTTACCAATATCCCTCGGAAACATACAAACATCGTAACTAATGCTAATACTATAACTCAACTACATAAAATTTACTTCCTACAGCACTGATACATGCACTTTATGATATAAGATTAAACACTGTCCCAAAGTTCTTATTAAAACAATGGCACAAAGTCTTCGTATCGTTTGGGCACTTTCCGGTTTCATTTCGGCCTGCCTGCGATATTGTCGTCGCTTCTCGGTTGTTCACTCTCGGCGTCGGAAATACTGCTCGCCACGGCTTCTGGTGTTTCTGGTGCTCTAGTTACTTCATCAGGAGTGCTGGTAACTGCCTCTGGAACATCATCAGGTCTCTCAGTTTCAGCATCTTGTATTGGCCTTTCAACCTCTTCACTCGATGTATCTCTGGACTGGTACCTTTTTACATCTGAGACATTTCTCTTATACAGGACTCCAGTCGGAGACTTGACTGTCACCATACTGCCACTTCTGGATACAACAGTATAGGGTTGATGGTAATAAGGTGTATCTAGCTTACCACCAGTTTCATGCCTCACTAGAACATTATCTCCTGGCATGATGTCTGAGTACTTGGCTCCACGTTTCGAATCTGTGTACAGCTTTGCTGCACCTTTCTTTTCGGCATTGAGGTCCCTCATCTCCTGGTCGTCTCGGATTTCCTTTATTTCTGGCATTTTTGTGCGGATTTTTCTCCCAAAAAATGCTTCTGCAGGACTTTTTCCAGTGGTTGCATGAGTCGTTGCTCGATAGACAGCCACATAAGATAGCAATGCTTCTCGCCAATTCTGTCCTTCAGCGTGTGCAATCCTCAATCGTTTTTCAATGGACTGATTTTGTCTCTCTACTTCTCCGTTGGCTTGCGGCCATTTCGGAGTTACTTTATGATGGTGGATACCTGTGGTCCTCATGTATTTCGTAAATGTCTCTGAAATGAATTGTGGACCATTGTCAGAGTATAATGTAACAGGTAATCCATATCTTGCGAATATCTCTGCTAACGGTTGTATTGTTTTTTCAGTGGTTGTGGACTTCAACACCACGTACTCATAGTATCTGCTGTAGTAATCTATCACTACCATAATTGATTCACCCGTCGGTAAAGGTCCAAGAAAATCAACAGCTACGTCGATCCATGGTCCTGTCGGAAGTTGCGTACTCCGGATCGGTTCTGGCGGATTACTCCTACTTGTGATTTGACATCCGTGACAAGTTTTAACAAATCTCTCTGCGTCTTTATCACAACCTGGCCACCATACCTTGGTCCTGAGGTTTTGCTTGGTACCAACAATGCCTAGGTGTCCTTCATGCGCTAAGGATACGATCTTCGGTCTCAATCTTTGCGGAATCACCAATCTGCAACCTCTCAATACACACTGTCCGATGCAACAAAGTTCGTCTCTAATGGGAATGTAAGTCTTGTGAGTACACTTGTCCCATTGTCCACTCTGTATGCATTCTCTTACTTCCCTGAGTTCTGGATCACGTTCGGATTCTCTCTCGACTTCCTTCGTAGTCACAGCTTTCGGTGTCGCCTGAATAGCTACGAAGCGTACAAAGCTCTCTGTTTCTGTTCCCAATTCTGACTTGGATTGTGGACCACCATCCTTCACCAATCTGGACAGCGAATCTGCAATGTTTGCTTTCCCTGCAATGTGGATTACTTTATATTTGTAGGGTTGTAGTCTGAGTACCCATCTCTCTATTCTGGCACATGGTTTGGATCTAGGTGCATAGATCACCTCTAATGGCTTATGATCTGTGATGAGTTCAAATTCAATGCCGTATAAATATGCATGGAACCTCTCACAGGCCCATACAAGTCCGAGTGCTTCTTTCTCTGTCTGAGAGTATCTTCTTTCCACATTTGATAACGATCTGCTGGCATAGGCAATGATTCTTGGTCCTCCATCATGCATCTGGACCAACACGGCTCCTAAACCAACCGGGCTGGCATCCGCTATGACTTTGGTTGATGCCGCCGGATCGTAATATCCAAGAGTTTTTGCATCTGTCAGGCTTTGCTTCAGCGCTGTGAACGCTTTCTTCTGCTCAGATCCAAAATGAAAAGGTACGCCTTTCCTGGTTAGTTTCCTTAGTGGTTCTGCCACTGTAGCGAAATTAGGAATGAACTTTGCACAAAAATTGACCAATCCTAGGAAACTCCTCACCTCTGTTGTGTTCTGAGGTGCACGTGCCTCTTCAATAGCTTTCACCTTGGCCTCTGCAGGGTTTAGTCCTTCCCATGTAAGTCTGTGTCCCATGAAGTCCATTTCTGACAAACCGAACTGGCACTTGTTTCCATTCACGGTAAGGCCTGCCTCCTGTAGTCTAGATAGTACACGCCTCAACCGTTTGTCATGCTCTTCCTTCGTTGGTGCATGGACTATGATGTCGTCAGAAATGTTGGCAACTCCAGGAATGCCTTGAATCACTCGATGGATTTCATACTGGTAGATCTCCGAAGCTGCATTAATTCCAAACGATAGTCTCTTGTAACGATACAATCCACAGTGAGTCACAAATGTTGTCACATCTCGGGAACCTGGATCCAGCTCTAATTGATGATAGCCCCATTCCAGATCAATTTTTGAGAATATCTTACTGGTAGTTAGTTCTTGAAGTATTTCTTCCACTGTTGGTATAGGGTGTCGTTCTCTAATTATAGCTTCATTGGCCATTCTCATGTCAACACATAGTCTTATGTCACCCTTTGGTTTGGGCACAATCACTACGGGACTGACCCATTGTGTCGAATGTTCCACCGGTTCAATAATGTCTTGTTCGATCAATTCTTTAATTTTGGCTTCGACTTTCCCACGAAGTCCAAACGGAGTTCGGCGCATTGGTTGTGCCTTGGGTTTGACCGTTTCATCTACCGCTAGCTTCAATTGTCGACCTTTCAGCTTTCCTACTCCTTGGAAGACTGCGGGGAATTCTTGCTTCATATCCTCGTATGACTGAATTGAATTGACACAAGCTCCAATATGAAGTATTGCCAGGTCTTGCGCTGTGCTTCTACTCAGCAATGGTTCTCCCCTCTCTTCTATGACCATAAACTCTGCTTCGGTGTACTTATCTCCAGCTTCAACAGTTGCAGTAAAACATCCAATGGTCTGCATTGGCTTTGTTGCTGTGTATGGATACAGTTTCTTGGAACACTTCTTTGAGGTACAGATGATCTTTTTCCTTTTCAGCTTCTCCCATAAATGTCGATCAATCACATTACTGTCACTGCCTGAGTCTACAATGACCTGCACTGTCACTCCACCAATGATCACTGGGACCTTCTCATGACGTACTTCATTCAACGTAAATTGATAACAACTCTGTTCCTCCTGGGTATCATCATCGTCACCGTCTATCTGGCGAATGGTATCTTTCTTTCCAGGATACTTTCCTTTCCCCCAGACTTTGCCTTTGGAAGTTGTACTCTTCCTCTTCTGGTCTGCATTGGACTTGCTTTTGCACTTCTTTGCAAAATGGTCCTTACCTCCACACTTTCTGCAAACTTTGCCTTTGGCCGGGCAATATGGGTCTTTTCCAAAGTGACCTCTGTTTCCACATCGATAACACTCCACGTCCTGTGTCGGCGTATATCTTGGCTGGTTATGGCGATGTGAGAGCCTCTTAATTTGCTGGCTTAAGTTGTTTTTCAGGGTCATGGTATGAAATTGCCCTTCAATAGCCTCTAATGCAGCAGCAATGGTTAAAGCATCGGTGAGTTCCAACTCACTCCCTCTTTCCAGTAGACGTCTTCTGAGTTTATCTGATCTACAGTGCTGTACGACTTGATCCAATAATTGGTTGTCCAAATCAGCTGGCATGTAATTGCATCCAACAGCTAGCTGACGTAGTCTCGTCACGTACTGAGAAATTGTCTGGCCATCTTCTTGTCTCGTTCTCCGAAACAAATGGGGTTGAAATGTAGCATTCAGTGTCACTACATAGTGTGCATTTAATGCATCTACCGCTTTCCAGTACTCATCCTTTCTTCCAGTATTCAAAAGTGTCTTAAATGTTTCCCGAACAGCGGGTCCAGCAGTGAAAAGAAGTAACGCCCTTCTCTGCGCTTTTTGTTCAACTGTACCGGTATCTAGAAACAGGCCACGACTGTCGGCGTAGGATTCAAATTCTTCCAGCCATGCCTTCCACTTCACACTTACAGTGCTTGCATCACCCGTTGGGTCAAAATGAGCAATTCCACTATGTGTTAGAAAGTCACCGTCTGCCCCAGCCATGAGGAAATATTCCAGCCCCATAAGTACTGAGTCAAAGAGAAAATTCTTATCACCTTGAAGTTCTCTGTAAACCTCTGGAATCTTGTTTAGTCTTTAATTTTCTTCAACCTTATCCCATCCTCGTCGCCAATGTCACATTTGTGGCCCGAAATGTGAAGTTAATAAAACATTAAACACAAGTTTATCAGGTAAACTTCTTAGTGTCTTTTTATTCTCCGGTTTCCTTTGTTCTCCTGCTTGTGTTCTTATCTCTCTCTCCTACCACGTGACTTCCGGTATATCTCATACATATTCATTATCATGACACCTCCCTGGTTTGTTGCCTGTGAAAATCCATCAATGAGATTGTCCGCTCATTCAGTCTGATAACATCATGGCTGCTGTTCACCTTGAACTGAAGACTAAGAGCAGCCATTGTGGGAAATGGGTTAATCTATGCCACAGACATGGGCAGATCATTGTGGGAAACTCTTATCAAGGTCAAATTCCAGGCTGTTAAGATCAAAGTTTTATTTACAGTTGGAATATTTCTTGTCTAAAAAGCACTGTGCATAAAAAAAACTACAAAAAATTTGCATAACAGTGACAGAAGTTTAAATTTTGATTCTAAAGGGCTTAGGTAGTTCCTGGGGCATTGAAACATTTTTTTCAAGTACTTTACTTGAAAGCACAGTTGCATCCCATATGGCCTAAGCCTATATCAAGTAAATGCCTGGAAAACTGAATTGTGAGTTGCATATGGTGCTTTTCAAGTCAAGTCAACTTTATTTATCGTTCATACCATACTCGCATGGTAGGATGAGATAGCATTTCTCCAGGACAAAGGAGCATATTTACATGGATATAAGTTAAGCAAGGAGTTAACACATTAAAATATTAAGGTATTAAGATGAAAGACCACGGTGCACTATGTACATCTGTACTGGGAGTTCAGGAGCCTGATGGTTGGGGGAAAAAGTTGTTTCCCACTCTGGACGTAAGGGCTTGAGTGCATCAGTACCTCCTGCCAGATGGCAGAAGGGAGAAAAGTTTACATGTGGTATGTGTGGAGTCTTTCACAATGTTTATTGCTTTCCACCTGCATCAAGTGTAGTAGATGTCTTCGATGCTAGGAAGAGGTTCCACAATGGTCTTTTCTGTTGACTTCACTATCCTTTCAGTGTGAGGTGGTACAGCTTCCAAACCAGGTGGTGATGCAGTTGCACAGGATACTTTCAATACATCCTTTGTAGAATGTAGTGAGGATGGAGGGTGGGAGATGGACTTTCCTCAGCCTTCACAGGAAGTAGAGGTGCTGCTGAGCTTTCTTGTTATGGAGCTGATGTTAGGGGACCAGGTGAGATTCTCCTCCAGGTGCACACTGAAGAGCCATCAATGGTCAAGGGAGCGTGATCTCCCCGGCCCTCCTGAAGTCGACAACCATCTCTTTTGTTTTTTTAGTGTTCAGATAAAGGTTGTTTGCTCTGTATCACTACATCAGTGTCTCCACTTCTTCAGTTTCTGAAGTGTGGTCACTAGGGACAAATGTTATGCCTACCAGAACATTGCTTTTCATGAGAGAGTTTCCTTTTTTTGAAATGCCAGTAACATGAGTGCCATCCAGGACATATCAGTTGAATTGAACACAAGAAGTGACACTTTTGCAGTTTTTGAGGCTGGCTCAATTGGTTCATCTAAATCTGGGGGTTCTATGTCTGGCATATTGCTGCAGTCTGATGAGCAGTGTGTGTGGAGAGTGGAGTTAATTTAGCAGGGAGCCTGGTGAGCTAAGTGCCATCATGCAACCTGATACTTAAAGAAGTAAATAAAATCAATAATAAATAAATTCATTTACTTCGGTTACATTTCATAAGCAAATCTGGGTAGAAATAGAAATGGTTGGGGACCTTAGATAACCTGTGGCACATGGAATTCTGGGATGCTTCTTGTGCCCTTGATGAACCTAAGTGGCACCTGAGGTCAGCCACAAGGCTGAGTGCTTCATGGAGAGCACGTTTCTGCTACTGCTCATCCCACATCTTAAGGGGATACAGATGGAGAAAGAAAGTAGAGAAGTAGTTCGGGAAATTCCTGAGAGCACTCCGCTTCGTCACCACTTGTTAGATCTGAACACTCCCTGGGGAAAGGATTTTTCAAGGAAGCGTAGCCAGAGACAAAGGGCTATTGCACCATGGAAGGCTTAGTTGTATGGGGAGGGAAGAGAGTGGGTGAACCCACACAAAGCAGCAGGCCCAGATAACATACCTGGTTGGGCACTGAAGGTCTGCGCAGCCCAGCTGATGGAGGTCATAATGGATATCTATAACATCTCAATGCAGCAATCCATTTTTCTTACAGTCTTCAAAGTAGCCACTATCAAACCAAAGCCCAAGAAAGTGATGGTGACAGGACTAAATGACCACCGGCCAGTGCCACTGACGACTATGATCATGAGTGTTTTGAGTGACCTGTGATGGAACATATCAAAGCACAACTCCAGCAACATTGGACCCATTCCAGTTTGCCAAACTAGATGATGCAGTAGCCTTGAGCCTCCACTCTGCCCTAACCCACCTAGAGAGTAATGCCTCATATGCCAGGCTGCTGTTCATTGACTTCAGTTTAGCATTCAACATGATCATACCTCAGAGGCTGGTGGATAAACTGTCCTTTCTGGGTTTGCACACCCTTTTCTGTAACTGGATTCTTGTTTTGACAGAAAGACCACAGTTCAAGTTCAAGTTTATTTATCATCCAATTTTACCAGTACAACCTGATGAAACAGCATTCTCTGGTCCACAGTGCAAACAATGCAAACACATATGCAGACATAACACACATACAGACAAGCGATACATGTTCACTGAACCTATATACAAATATTAAAATAAATATTATTAATAAATAGTAGATCCTCTCTGCTACCTTTATGGTCCTGTGGATTAATCTCTGATCCAATGCTCTAGAGCAACTCTACCACACTGTGATGCAGCCATCCAGGACACTCTTGATAGAGCTCCTGTAGAAAATTGACAGCATGGTGGCCAGAGTCCTTGCCTGTCTCAGCCATCTCAGGAAGTGCAGTCACTGTTGTGCCTTTTTGACAAGTGAGGAGATATTGATTGCCCTGGATAGGCCACTAGTTAAGTGAACTCCAAGGAACTTGGTGCTCTCCACTCTCTCTAGTATTAATGGGTGGTCTTTGCTGGTCCTCCTGAAATCCATAAACATCTCCTTTGTCTTGTCTACATTGAGACTCAGGTTGTTATTCTCATACCATATCATGACATTTTCCACTTCTTCTTTGTAGTGTGACTCATTGTTGTTGTTGATGAGGGCAACTAATGTTGTGTCATCTTCAAACTTGATGACTCTGGAACTGGTATTGCAGTTGTGGGGCAGTAGCATGAACAAGAGCAGGCTGAGCACACAACCCTGAGGTGTGCCAGGGTTCAGTGTGGTGGTGCTCGATGTTCTGGTGCCAAACTATGATCTTTCTATTAGGAAGTCCAGAATCCAGTTACAGAGTGAGGTGTTGAGTCCCAGTGAGGACAGGCTCTGGGGACTGATTGTATTAAACAATGAGATGAAGTAAAAAAAACTGGAGCCTGTCATATGAGGCATTGTTCTCTAGTTAGATCAGGATGGAGTGAAGGGTCAAGGCTATAGAATTGTAAGTGGAACATTTAAACCTGTAGGCAAATTGACATGGCTCTGGGAGGTGTGCTTTGATACGTTCCATCACCAGATGCTTGAAGCATTTTATAGTGTAGGTCAGTGCCACAGTCATTGAAGCCAGTTATTGTGCCCTCATGGGTATTGGTATGCTGGTAGATGCCTTGGACAATGGACTGCTTCAATGAGATGATGAAGATCTCCTTAAGGATCTCCATCAGTTGGTCTGCACAGTCCTTCAGTACCCAACCAGGTATGTCGACTGGTCCTGCTGCCTTATGTGGTTCGGCCTGGATAGGATTCTCCTCACATTGGTTGTGGTTATGTAAAGAGCCTGCTGTTTAGAGTAAACAGACCTTTCTTTGGTGTCAGCCTGTTCTACACATTGAACTGTGCTTAGAAAATGTCAGTTATGTAGCAGCCCGCTACTTGGCAAGCCAACCGGCACTCACAACAGCGGACTAATGTGGCGAGGACAGAAAATCTGCACACACTAATGGCCTTCACTAGCCAGGAGTCTGCATGGTGGGAATCATGGCCAATGAAAGGCCAGCTCCTGGTGACATCACATCCACTTGCAGCGGCAGGAAAATCAGGCCCAGTAGGGGGAAGCTGGGTCTATAAAAGCAGGACTGGGAAGTCTTGATTTCACTTACACCCGTGTGTATGTCATTCTCTCACTCTGCAGTAGCACCTCACTACATTGGTGACCCCAACTGGTGCAAACGGAATTTGGCCCTGAAGATGACCGACCTGTCTACACTCCACGCAGTTTTGTTAAAACTGCCAACATTCTGTACATCGCAACCACTAGTGTGGTTCGAACAGGCAGAAGCTCAATTTCAACTACAGCAGATCTCCACCAATTCCACGAAGTACTACTACGTGGAGAGCTCGCGAAACCAGGACACTGCAGCAAAGGTCATTGATTTCCTACAGAAGCCTCCAGAAAAGGCAAATATCAGGCCCTAAAAGAGCTAATAACCTGCACGTTTGGGGTTTCAAGATGTGAGTGCGCTGTTCGTTTTCTGCACATGGACAGCCTGGGGGTCAGGGCCCCATCTATCCTTATGAGCGATATGCTGTCTTTGGCCGAGGGGACACAAGCCTTGCCTGCTCTTTGAGCAAATTTTTCTGGAGCAACTGCATGAGGACGTCTGACTGCTGTTGGCCATTGAGGACTTCAGCGAGCCCCCCAGAAAGTCGCAGACCGGGCGGACGAGCTCTAGAGAGCAAAGCGGGACAATGGTGCATTGGTAGAGCAAGTCACTAGGCCCTGCACACAGCAACCAACAAGGCTGCATCCATTGATGGAAAGGCAAGTGGACTCTCTTGATATACAATAATGTTTCTACCACCAATGATGGGATTCGGAGGCCTGTCAATTCCACCCCCCCCCCCCCTGCAAGTTTCAGGGAAACATCATGACCAGCTGTTTCTGATGGCTACAGCAGCTGGCCAGCGAGATAGCCTCTTATACATCTGGGACACACTCTCAGGTCAGCATTTCTTTGTATACATGGTGCAGAGTTCAGCGTACTTCCCCCCCTCAGCCTATGACATCTGGAATGGAAAGCCAGGCTTGACCCTGAGGCCAGCAAACAGTAGCAGCATCTGGAATTTCAGCATCACCATCCCGCTCTGTTTCGGCAATAGTGACTTCATGGGGACCTTCACACTGATATTGGTAGCACAACTACTCCTGGGCACAGACTTTCTCCAGGCACATTTCCGACTGGTAGACCTGAAAGGGTGATGGTTAGTACACGCCAAGACATTCCAAACTACCAGTCCCCCACCTTGACTCAATCACCCTCTCAGGCAATGTTCACCCGCATCCTACCAGAATTCCCCTCCATAATGGAATTACAGTTCACCTCAACCAAGCCCAAGCACTGGGTGAGGCAGCATATTCTCACAGAGGGGCCTCCGATTCATGCCAGGGCACACCGCCTCCTTCCAGAAAAACTCAACCTTGCCAAGGAAGAGTTCAAGAAGATGGAGGAGATGGGGATCTTGCGGCACTCTGATAGCACTCAGGCCTCCCCGCTGCACATGATGCCCGAGGCAGCAGGAGATTGGAGGCCATGTGGAGACTACCACCGCCTGAAAGAGGCCACCAGACCAGACTGATATCCTCTAACACACATAGAAGACTTCACAGAAAATCTACAGGAGCCCTGCCTATTCTCTAAAGTCGAACTCATCTGGTGCTATCACCAGATCCAGGTCCACCCAGACAACATCCCAAAGACCGGCCTCATCATCTCATTTTGCCTGTTCGAGTTCCTGAGGATGCCCTTTGGACTCAAAAACACAGCCCAGACATTCCAGAGGCTGATGGACATGGTGGGACGGGATCTCAAGTTCACATTCATCTACCTGGAAATTGCCAGCTGTGACTGCAAGGAGCACATAGCCCACCTGCGACAGTTATGCACCTGCTAGAGTGACTTTGGCCTAACAATCAACCCAGACAAATGCCAGTTCAGGCTCAAAAACATCGACTTCCTGGGCCACAGGATTAACAGGCATGGAGCAACACCATTGCCAGAGAAAGTAGAGGCCATCAGGCACTCCACCAAACCTTACACGGTGAAGGGCCTACAAGAATTCACCAGTATGATCAACGTCTATCACCATTTCATGCCAGCAGCGGCCCACATCATGTGCCCCCTGTTCATGTTAATGGCAGGATAGAAGAGAGAAATAACCTGGGAAAAGGAATCATTGGTGGTCTTCAGGAAGGTGAAGGAGGCACTGGCCAATACCACATTGCTGGTGCACCCCAGGACAGATGCCCTGACACCCCTCACAGTAGATACATCCAGCACAGCAGTCAGAGGAGCACTAGAACAATGGTGGCCTCTGGCTTTCTTCAGCAGGCATCTTCAACCACCCAAGCTGAAATACGCCTTTGACCGAGAGCTCTTGGCATTGTACCTCGCAGTCTGACACTTCCACTACTTTCCATAAGGAAGACAATTCAAAATCTTTAAGGACCGTAAACCACTGATTTTCGCACTTAATAAAGTTATGGACCTGTGGTTGTCTCAGCCACAGAGGCACCTGTCATACGTGTCAGAATTCACCATAGACATCATTGCTTGGAAAACAAATGCGGAGGTTGATGCTTTATCACAACCAATGATGCAAAGCATACAGACCCTGTCCCAGGGGATAGACTATATGGCCCTGGCAGAAGTGCAGCAAGCAGACCCAGAAATACCACCATACAGGATTGCTGGTAGCCATCACAGAAACATGGCTACAAGGTGAGCCTAAATGGGAATTAAACTTATAAGGGTATCAGGTGGTTCAAAGAGATAGACAGGATGGTGAGGGAGGTGGAGTTGCACTCTTAATCAAAGATGAGCTCCAGGCAGTAGTGAGGAATGATATAAGATCTAAAGAGCATAATGTTGAGTCCATTTGGGTAGAGATAAAGAATAACAAAGGGAAAAAATTATTGGTGGGTGTTATCTTTCTTCTTTTCTTTGGCTTGGCTTCGCGGACGAAGATTTATGGAGGGGGTAAAAAGTTCACGTCAGCTGCAGGCTCGTTTGTGGCTGACAAGTCCGATGTGGGACAGGCAGACACGATTGCAGCGGTTGCAGGGGAAAATTGGTTGGTTGGGGTTGGGTGTTGGGTTTTTCCTCCTTTGCCTTTTGTCAGTGAGGTGGGCTCTGCGGTCTTCTTCAAAGGAGGTTGCTGCCCGCCAAACTGTGAGGCGCCAAGATGCACGGTTTGAGGCGTTATCAGCCCACTGGCGGTGGTCAATGTGGCAGGCACAAAGAGATTTCTTTAGGCAGTCCTTGTACCTTTTCTTTGGTGCACCTCTGTCACGGTGGCCAGTGGAGAGCTCGCCATATAACACGGTCTTGGGAAGGCGATGGTCCTCCATTCTGGAGACGTGACCCATCCAGCGCAGCTGGATCTTCAGCAGCGTGGACTCGATGCTGTCGACCTCTGCCATCTCGAGTACTTCGACGTTAGGGATGTAAGCGCTCCAATGGATGTTGAGGATGGAGCGGAGACAACGCTGGTGGAAGCGTTCTAGAAGCCGTAGGTGGTGCCGGTAGAGGACCCATGATTCGGAGCCGAACAGGAGTGTGGGTATGACAACGGCTCTGTATACGCTTATCTTTGTGAGGTTTTTCAGTTGGTTGTTTTTCCAGACTCTTTTGTGTAGTCTTCCAAAGGCGCTATTTGCCTTGGCGAGTCTGTTGTCTATCTCATTGTCGATCCTTGCATCTGATGAAATGGTGCAGCCGAGATAGGTAAACTGGTTGACCGTTTTGAGTTTTGTGTGCCCGATGGAGATGTGGGGGGGGGCTGGTAATCATGGTGGGTGTTATCTATCGCCCACCAAATAACAATAGTTTAGTGGCACAGGAAATAAATAGAGAGATAAGTGAGGCATGTAATAATGATACGGCAGTAGTCATGGGGGACTTTAACTTCCACATAGATTGGGAAAATCAAGTTGGTCGTGGGAGTCTGGAAGAGGACTTCATAGAATGCATCCGCGATAGCTTTCTTTTTTTTTAAATTTTTTATTTTTCACACCATAAATCACATTAGCCATGATATACACTATTTCTTTTTCACACATATACAGTGACTTTTTCTCCCCCCCCTCCCTCCTCCCAAGCCACCCCCCCACCCCCCCACTCATCCATTTTAGGTATACAATCTAGGTTGCATTAAGCCAGTCAGACAATGTTGTCATTCAACAAAAATACACCAGAAATTCTACTGAGTCCATTCTTTTCTTTCCTTCTCCTTCCATCAACTTAGGTAATGTTTGTCCCCGGTAGGTTTTCGCTATTGTATTTAATGTAAGGCTCCTATACTTGTTCGAATATTTCAATATTATTTCTTAACCTATATGTTATTTTTTCTAATGGAATACATTTATTCATTTAAATTTAGTAGTTTCTTCCTTTTAATTTGGTTATGTATTCCATTAATATTTAAAGTCATATAGTTCAGTGTAGCCCTTTTATATTTTGTTTATCTTCTCTTTCCGTTTTTCCATCATTACCTTTCCTCCTTTTCCATTTCTGTTTTCTTATTTTCAACTCTTTATAAGACAACATTCCTACAACATCCAACATTTTCCTTATTCTCCTATTTCTATCTTATTTATCCCCAATCTCCCCTTCACCTCCTGAGTTGTCCTTTATCCCTTGTCGGACAACCACATCTCCCCTCTCCATTTGGATTTGCGAATCCACTCGCAAGCGTCAACTGATTTTGCAGTGACCACTATTTCCCCCCACCCCGCCTCCCCCAGAAAAGATTTCACTTTTCATATGTCACAAAGGTCACTCTTTTAATTCCCTCCTTATTCTCTCTATTCCATTACCTTCCCTTATTAATTCTTGTCTATACTATCTATATTTTCCTCTAAGTACAGATACATTCACGTATGCACATTGTCTCTATTCACTCTTATACCTCTTTACCTGCATACATATCAATCGTGATCATTTTTACTCTCATTACCCGTCTTCATCCCTCAGTCTATTTTTGTCTTTACCCACATACATATCAATCATGATCATTTTTACTCTCATTACCCGTATTCCTCCCTCAGTCTATTTTTGTAATTGTTCTGCAAATTTTCGTGCTTCTTCTGGATCCGAGAATAGTCTGTTTTGTTGACCTGGAATAAATATTTTCAATACCGCTGGATGCTTTAGTATAAATTTATACCCTTTCTTCCATAAAATCGCCTTTGCTGTATTGAACTCTTTTCTCTTCTTTAGGAGTTCAAAACTTATATCTGGATAAATGAAGATTTTTTGCCCTTTTTCTCCAGTGGTTTGTTGCCCTCTCTTACTTTTTCCATTGTCTTCTCCAGTACCTTTTCTCTTGTAGTATATCTTAGGAATTTTACTACAATAGATCTTGGTTTTTGTTGTGGTTGTGGTTTCGAGGCCAATGCTCTATGTGCCCTTTCTATTTCCATTTCTTGCTGTAGTTCTGGACATCCTAGGGTCTTAGGGATCCACTCTTTTATAAACTTCCTCATATTCTTGCCTTCTTCATCTTCCTTAAGGCCCACTATCTTTATGTTATTTCTTCTGTTATAATTTTCCATTGTATCTATTTTTTGAGCTAGTAGTTCTTGTGTCTCTTTAGTTTTTTTATTAGATTCCTCCAATTTCTTTTTTAAGTCCTCTACCTCCATTTCTGCTGCTACTGCCCGCTCTTCCATCTTGTCCATTTTCTTTCCCATTTCTGTTAAGGTCATCTCTATTTTATTCATTTTCTCTTCTGTATTGTTTATTCTTTTTCTTAAATCATTAAATTCCTGTGTTTGCCATTCTTTAAATGACTCCATGTATCCTCTAACAAGAGAAAGTATATCCTTTACCTTGCCTTTCCCTTCTTCTAATTCACTGTACTCTTCCTCTTCTTCTTCCTCTGGGTTGGCCATCTGTTGTTTCTTTGTTGCCCTTTTCTTCTCTTCTTTCTTGTTTTCATTGTCTTCTATGTTCTCTTCTTGCTGCAGGTGTTCTGCAGCTGTCGTTGCCAGCTGTGGAGATCGACTCCCCAGCTGGTCCCCCCTCCCGTCGGTGTGTTTTTTTTCATGCGCGGTTGCGCACTTTTACTCGGCTCAGCGAGCCATTTTTGTAGTCCATTATTTACCGACCTGAGGGAGCGGGTTTCTCTCTCCGCAGCGGGCCTCTTCGGACAGGTAAGGCCTTCACCTTTTTCCTCCTTTGTCTTCTCTTCCTCTCTTCTTACCGTTGCTTTCGATTTTTCTTTTTTTGTCGCCATCTTCTTTCCACCTTTATACTCACTTTTCTGTAACTTTTATTTCTGTGCCTTTGTGTTTTCCTTTGTTTTTCCCGACTTTTCTGGAGAGGGCTGGAGTTCACCGTCCGGCCACTACTCCATCACGTGACTCCCCTCCGCGATAGCTTTCTTGAGCAGCATGTTAAGGGACCACAAGAGAAAATGCTCTCCTGGATCTAGTGTTGTGCAATGAGATAGGTAGAGTAAATAATGTAATAGTCAGAGACCATCTGGGAAATAGTGATCATAGTATGATTGAATTTCTCATTCAGTTGGAAGGGGAAATAGTTAGATCTAAAACTAATATATTATGCTTAAACAGGGGTGACTACCATAGGATGAGGGAGGAATTGGGCAGATTGGACTGGGAGCACAGGCTAATTGATGAAACAGTTGAGGAAAAGTGGAAGATTTTCAAAGAAATATTTTGTAATGCTCAACAAAAATATATTCCGGTCAGGAAAAAGGGCAGCAAGAGAGGGAAAAATCAACCGTGGTTAACAAAGGAAATAAAGGAGAGTATAAAATTGAAGGCGCAGGTGTACAAAGCTGCAAAGAGCAGTGGGAAACTGGAAGATTGGGAAAACTTTAAGAGACAACAAGGGGTTACAAAGCAGGTAATAAGAAATGGGAAAAAGGATTATGAAAGTAAATTGGCACAAAATATAAAAACAGAAAGCAAAAAATTATATAAATATATAAAACGGAAGAGGGTGGCCAGAGTTAACATAGGATCCTTGGAGGATGAGAAAGGAAAACTGGTAGCAAAAAATGAGGAAATGGCCGAGGCATTAAACAAATATTTTGTGTCAGTCTTCACGGTGGAAGACACGTCCAGTATGCCCAAGTGCAGAGTTAAGGATGCGAATGTTGGGGAGGGCCTTGATAAAATAGTTGTTACAAAGGAAGTAGTGATGGAGAAACTAATGGGACTAAAACCAGACAAATCACCTGGTCCTGATGATATGCATCCAAGGGTTCTGAAGGAAATGGCAGAAGTTATAGTTGATGCATTGGTGGTCAAAGACCAAAATTCCTTGGATTCTGGCCAGGTCCCGGCAGACTGGAAGACAGCAAATGTCACGCCACTTTTTAAGAAGGGATGTAGGCAGAAGACTGGAAATTATTGGCCAATTAGCTTGACGTCTGTAGTTGGAAAAATGCTTGAAGCCATCATTAAAGATGAAATAGTGAAACTTTTGAAACGTAAGGGTTCAATCAGGCAGACACAGCATGGTTTGCTTGACAAACTTGTTAGGATTCTTTGAGGATATAATGGGTGCGGTGGATAGAGGGGAACAGGTTGATGTTGTATATTTGGATTTCCAAAAAGCGTTTGATAAGGTGCCGCACAAGAGACTTATCAGTAAGTTACAGGAAAGTGGAGTCTGGGGAAGTATATTGGCCTGGATTGAAAATTGGTTGTCTGACAGGAGGCAGAGAGTCGGGATAAATGGGAGTTTTTCAGGTTGGCAGAGAGTGGTAAGTGGGGTGCCGCAGGGGTCAGTGTTAGGCCCACAACTGTTCATCATTTACATTGATGACTTGGAGGAGGGGACAAAATATGGTGTAGCCAAGTTTGCGGATGACACCAAATTGAGTGGAAGAGCAAATTGTAATGAGGATGTGGAAAGTCTGCAGAGGGATATAGTTAAGCTGGATGAATGGGCAAAGGTCTGGCAGATGGAGTATAATGTTAGTAAGTGTGAGGTTATCCACTTTGGCAAGAAAAATAAAAGATCTGAATATTATTTAAAGGGTGAAAAACTACAGCTTGCTGTTGTGCAGAGGGACTTGGGAGTGCTTGTGCATGAATTGCAAAAAGTTAGGTTGCAGGTGCAGCAGGTTATTAAGAAGGCAAGTGGAATGTTGGCCTTCATCGCTAGAGGAATTGAATTCAGGAGTAGGGAGGTAATGTTGCAACTGTATAAGGTACTGGTGAGATCGCACCTGGAGTACTGTGTCCAGTTCTGGTCTCCATATTTGAGGAAGGATATACTTGCTTTGGAAACGGTCCAGAGGAGGTTTACTAGGTTGATCCCTGGGATGAAGGGGTTGACTTATGATGAAAGATTAAATCGTCTAGGATTGTATTCACTCAAGTTCAGAAGAATGAGAGGAGATCTTATAGAAACATATAGGATTATGAAGGGTATGGATAGGATAGATGTAGGAAGGTTTTTTGAGCTGGCCGGGAAAACTAAAACGAGAGGACACAGTCTGAAGATTCGGGGGAGTAGATTTAGGACAGAGATGAGGAAAAATAGTTTTTCCCAGAGCGTAGTGAATGTTTGGAATTCTCTAACCAGGGAAGTGGTTGAGGTTGCCTCATTAAACATATTTAAAATTCGGTTAAATAAATTTTTACATGATAGAGGAATTAGGGGATATGGGGAGAAGGCAGGTAGGTGGAGTTAGGTCATAATTAGATCAGCCATGATGGTATTGAATGGCGGAGCAGGCTCGATGGGCCATTTTTGGCCTACTCCTGTTCCTACTTCCTATGTTCCTATGTTCCTATGACTCTGCCTGGAAAACATTCCAATAGGTCCAGGTAACACAGTGCTCCTCCATGACGTGTCCACCAGTATCCCCATCTCATAGTACCCATGGCCTGGAGGTGACAATTCTTCGATGCAGTACACATCTTGGCACACCCGGCCATAAGGACAACTGCTCGCATGGTATCCAGCAGGTTTGTGCGGCACAGCCTCTAGAAGCAGGTCATCCAGTGGGCCAGACCTGAAGACTGTGCCAAATGCCAGAAGTCCAACAGCATACTGAGGCACCCCCCAGTCAATCAAGCCACATACACATAGACATTGTCGGACTACTGCCAGTGTCCTGGGATGCACGATACTTACTGACAATGGTCAATCACTTCACAAGATGATCAGAAGCAGTCCCACTGATGACATAATGATGGAGGCCTGCACCAGAGCCATGATAAACACTTGAGTGCCAAGGTTCAGAGTCCCAGAACACATGACTTCAGTCAGAGGCACACAGTTCACCTCAAGCCTGTGGACAGCGCTGGAAACCTACTGGGGAGGCAGCTCCACCATACCACAGCATTCCACCCCTAGGCAAACAGGCTGGTGGAGCGGTTCCACAGACATCTAAAAGCAGCACTGATGGCTTGGCTCAAGGAACCCAGCTGGACAGACAAGCTTCCGTGTGTCCTGCTGGAGATCCGTACAGCCTCAAAGAAAACCTAAATCCCTCAGCAGCAGAGCTAGTGCATGGCCCACCTTTGGTCATTCCCTGGGGAATTCATGCCCACTGCTAAAGACCTGGATGAGCCACCCAAAGAACCCTGGAGACGCTTAGGGAAAGACAGGGTACCATGCCCCCAGTGCCACTCACACAACATGAGAAAACAAAAACTTTCATCCCCAAGGACATGAGGACCTGGAAGTACATTTTCGTCCTCAGGGGAGTAGACTGGGCACTGTTACAACGGCCATATGAAGGACTGCACAAGGTAATCAGGCACAATGGGTCAACATGCGTGCTGGACATAGGCGGGAAAGAAGAGACATTCACCATTGGCTGCCTCAAACCAGCACACCTGGATGCAAACCAACCCGGTCAACACACAGCCACCACATCGCAGGGGCAGGCTGCCCAAGCAAAGTGAACCACAACTGAAGACAACAACATCCATTTCATCGGTTCTAGGGTGGGATTGTGTAGCGGCCCGCTACCTGGCAAGTGAACTGCACTCAAAATGGCAGACTAACATAGTGAGCATGGAAACCCCACGCACACTAATTGCCTTCACTGGCCAGGAACCTGCACAGTGGGAACCACAGCCAATCAAAGGCCAACTTGCTGATGACATCACATCCATCCACAGCAACTGGAATACTGGACCCAGTGGCAGGAAGTTGGATCTATAAAAGAAGGGCTGGGGAGATCAATAAATCAATTTTTACTTCACTTACACCCGTGTGTGTGTGGTTCTTCTCTCTGCAGCAGCGCCTCGCTACAGTTTGTCCGAAAAGGATACCGCATCGTTGTTGACTCACAAGTTTGTCTTGTGATCTGTTTATGAACTGTTATATTTATTAACTGTTTTTAGATAACTGTTATTATCTGTTATTACACAGTCTGTCTAGATTGGCAGCAAAGGCTCAGGCCCATTACACTGAGCAGTGATACACCTTAGGGCTGTATGCTCAGCCCACCTACTGTTCATGCTGTTGACTCATGACTGCACTGCCAAATTCAGAGAGTGCTTTGCAGAAAGTGGAAAATCTCAGAGTAGTCAGGAGTTGAGTTCTTTGCCATTAAATACTCCATTTCTAATGTGCTATGATGGTCAGAGATGATTCCATATTTTCTCTCCTGCCGCACTACTCAAGGAAGTTTTCCACTTCTTAAGAAGAGGGTCTCTGTCAGCTCCTTGGTTAATGCCACTGTCAAGCGCTGCTGATGTAACCAAAACTACAATGGGCTCTCTCTGAGGTGGAAGAACTAAGGGGCCTTATTCCCAGCTGAAGGATCTGTGCACAACCCCGTGGCTACAGCCTGTTGCAGAACTTGCTCATCACCTCTTCAGAGAACTGGGCTCCAAAGGCATTGGTCTCTATAACTGATGGATATGTTGTCCTGGCCAGAATAATTTCCCACCTCATTCTCCTGTCTCTTCTGCCTAATTTCCCTGTCTGAGAGGTGCTATCCATGCCCTTGCTTGTAGTGTTGGCAATGTACTGGTAAGTGAGTGGCTAAAGACATTTCAAGCTTACTTCCAGCCTTAGAACTCTCTCCATGAAGGTGAATGAAAGAAGAATAACCGCTTCCTCTAATTCAATTACTTACAATCCTGCAAGCCATTGTAAACACCACAGGATAGGGCTTTTCTTGCTGCTAAACTCCATATCTCCAATATATGATTGACACCCATAGTGATTGACATGAAAATTGGTGGTGTCATAGACAGCAAGAAAGATCATCTAAAGCTATAGCAGGACATACTGTAAGTCAGATGGAGAGTTGGGCAGAACAATGTTAGATGGAACTTAATCTCAACATGTTTGAGGTGACGCAGTTTGGAAAATCAAATAAGCTAGGATATATACACAGATATAATTTGGGAGCAAATTCCTAGTTCTCTGAATGTGTATCTACATCAGATGAGGGATAGAATTTATAAGTTGGGGTAGTGGGGTGTAGAGGAGGTTTATCAGAATGGTCCCTGGATTGGAGGGATTTAGTAATAAGGAGAGGTTGGATAGACTAATTTTGTACATCGAGGAACAAAGGAGGCTGACGGGCAACATGATTGAACTATGCACAATTATAACAGGCTTAGAGATAATAAGAATCTTTTTCCTTTGGTGGGGTGTCAAAAATAAGAGGGTATAAATTTAAGGTGAGAAGGAAGAGCTTGTGGGCTTAAAGGGAAAAGCTATTCACACAGATTGTGGCATGGTGAGTAAAGCAGTTAACTATAAGAGTGTCAGTGAGTTTCAAACCCAGCTCTGTCTATAAGGAGTTTGAATGTTCTCCCTATGACCTGCATGGGTTTTCTCTGAGTGTTCTAGTTTCATCTCACCCTCCAAAATCTATGGGGTCAGTAGGATAATTGGGTGTAATTGAACGGCAGGAGCTTCATGGGCCGGAAAGTCTTGCTATCGTGCAGTATAGTTAAAAATTTTTTTAAATACATGTTTAGGAGGAGGAGGTGCAGTTAGATACAATCACAACTTTTAAGCGGCAGCTAAACAGGCATTTGAATAGTCCAGGCATGAAAGGCTTCAACTAAATGTAGGCAAATGGGATGAGTGTAGATAGGTCCAAATGTTGGCAAGGAAAGACCTATTTCTGTGTTGTGTGACTCGTTGATGTATTGTTGATTGTGGTTTTCTTTGGCTTGACTTCGCGGACGAAGATTTATGGAGGGGGTAAAAAGTCCACGTCAGCTGCAGGCTCGTTTGTGGCTGACCAGTCCGATGCGGGACAGGCAGACACGATTGCAGCGGTTGCAAGGGAAAATTGGTTGGTTGGGGTTGGGTGTTGGGTTTTTCCTCCTTTGCCTTTTGTCAGTGAGGTGGGCTCTGCGGTCTTCTTCAAAGGAGGCTGCTGCCCGCCAAACTGTGAGGCGCCAAGATGCACGGTTTGAGGCGTTATCAGCCCACTGGCGGTGGTCAATGTGGCAGGCACCAAGAGATTTCTTTAGGCAGTCCTTGTACCTTTTCTTTGGTGCACCTCTGTCACGGTGGCCAGTGGAGAGCTCGCCATATAATACGATCTTGGGAAGGCGATGGTCCTCCATTCTGGAGACGTGACCCATCCAGCGCAGCTGGATCTTCAGCAGCGTGGACTCGATGCTGTCGACCTCTGCCATCTCGAGTACCTCGACGTTAGGGGTGTGAGCGCTCCAATGGATGTTGAGGATGGAGCGGAGACAACGCTGGTGCAAGCGTTCTAGGAGCCGTAGTATATTTGGTTAACCCACACCTTTCCAGCATGTGAACAGGAAAGTCTGCAGATTGTAGTGCAATACACAAAAAGTGCTGGAGAAACTCAGCAGGTCACGCAGCATCTACAGGAAGTAAAGAGTAATTAATGTTTCAGGCCTGAGCTCTTCGTCAAAATATGTGTAAAGAACAGGCAGGTCCCTGAATGAAAAGGTGGGGAGAGCAAGGAGAAAAGGAGGGAGAAGAGGAGAGGAGGGAGGAAGGGATGGGGGAGGAGTACAGGCTAATAGGTGGATACAGGTGGAAGGGTCAAAGAACTGATGGGGGAGGGTGTAGCTCTCTGAATGAAGAGGGAAAGGAAGGGGATGGGGAGCTACAGGAAAGGAGACAGATAGATAGTGAAGGAGAGAAACTCAGGAGAAGAGTTTAATGGAAATTGGAGGTCGATGTTAATGCCATCTAGTTGGAGAGTGCCCAGAGAGAATATTAGGTTTTGTTCCTCCAATATCCAGGTAGCCTTGGTTTGGAAGTGAATGAAGACATGGACAGACATGTTGATGTGGGAATGGTGTGTGGAATTAAAACCGTTGACCATTGGGAGCTTCCCATTGGAGCAGCAGACAGAGTGAAGGTGCTCAATTAAATGATCTCCCCGACTGCATCCTGCCTCTCCGATGCAGAGGAGGACACAACAGGAGCACCTGATGGCCCCTGTAGATTAACAAGTGAAGTGCTGCTTCATTTGGAAGGATTGATTTGGGCTCCAAATGGTGGTGAAGGAGGAGGTGTAAGTGCAAGTGTAGCATTTCTTCTTGCAATGTAGCTCCAGCACTTTCTGTTTGACTTTGGGTTTCCAGACCTTGCTGATTTATTTTACATTTTAGAGCCAAATAAGTGTGGACTTTAAAGTATGAATTTAATTATTTTTAATCCAGAGTTTTCAGGATTCTGGCCACATGTTTGTATGATCACATTGTCACATTAGTTTGAAACAACTATCTTTGACACATTTTCTTTCTTAGCTTGATTTTAAACTTTCAAATTCATACATGTGGCTCCACTATTTTGCTACCATCCATTTGTTTTCAAAAAAGTCATTATAACTCTTGTAATATAATTCCAAAAATGTTTATGAATTATTTCTTTGAAGCTATAGCTTCTCCTTTGATTTTACATGAACATTGTTGAGTTTCCACATGATGAGCCCTCATCTTGAAGAGCTTCAATAATCCGAACGACACATTTTGTTTTAATCTTATTTTGTTTGAATGCAGATCGGTAATTCATGTATGCTCAAAACTTATCTTGTCTCTATCAGTAGGGTTTTTGCTAATCACAGAGAAGAAAGAAGGAACAGAGTATGAAACTTAATACCTACCAGTAGAGGTTCATTGGCAAGGCAGGTTTTGATTTTGCCCTGCAGAGATGGTACTTTTGTACCTTGATGCGCTGGGCGTCAGTAGGTAACATAGGGGTATTGTTCTTTCTTTGTCTCTTCTCACACCTGGATGACCCCAAATGTAGAACAGGATTGAACTTATGCTAATCAAACTATGCACTCAGGGGTATGAAGCTCAGTTGCATTTAAATCAGATTGCTAACAAAAATAGTATCCCTTTCTTTAATGCTGATCTCGATAGATAAGCTTAAAATGATTTGAATTAATTTTCATCAATATAGATTTTAATTATTTAAGTTCAAGTTTATTATCATCAGACAGTACATAAAAAAGCCAGAAGAAACAACATTTTTCCGGACCTCGGTGCACATGCACACACATACAATACACAGCACATAATGAGTACATATGTACAAAAAGATATAATTTAAAGTAAATATATATAAATATTTTGGGATGATTTACTCAGTTACAGAAATACTGTTCGACAGTCTTACAGCCTGCAGGAAGAAGCTGCCAGTCCTGACTTTGAGGATCCTGCACGTTCTTGATAGTTATGGGTCAAAGACGCTATGTGCTGGCTAGAAAGGTACCTCAATAATTTTTTGAATCCCATTTAAGCAACACTCCGAGTAAATGTAAGCAAAAGAGGAAAAGGAGACCTCAATGATCATCTTGGCCTTTTTGATGATCCTCTTTATTAACTTCCAGTCAGATGCTTTGCAGCTACCGTACGATGAAATTATGCATCTAGACAGGACGTTCTCCATTGTGCTCTGGTAAAATGTTGCCAAGATGGGGGCAGGTAGTCTTGTCCTTCTCAACTTCCTTCCTGACTAATGAGGAGGTATTGCCAGTAGATAGCAGTCAGAGGATAGGTAGTCCTTTAAATGAACACCTAGGAACTTTGTGCTTTCTACTTTCTCCATGTTGGAACCATTGATGTGTAATAGAGAGTGGATGATCTTTGTCTTCCTGAGGTCTCCAATCATCTCCTTTATCTTATCCACATTGAGACTCAGGTTGTTATTCTCGCACCATTGAATGGGCCTCCAAACTTTCTCTCATTATTGCTGATGAGGTCAACTGCTGTTGTATCATCCACGAATTTCATGACTCCGTTTGAATTGATTCTAACAGTATAGTTGTGTGTCAGCAGTATGAACACACAACCCTGAGATGAACCAGGCCTCAGTGTGGTGAATTTGAGATTTATGTTAAGATGTATTTGAAATATGTTTTGTTTTCTTGGCATCCTCCAGTTTTTCTTTTTTTTCTTTCTTCTTTCCTTTTTTCGAGGGGTTGGGGTGGGGGAGGGGAGGTGGGAGGATGGGATGGTGGGGTGAATTATATATACCACATGTATAATTAAAAAAAATATATTTGGAATTAAAACTATTTCTGTAGTTTAAAATTCATAAATAAAATAATCAAAAAAGATATTTTTAAATAATACAATAAATCACAATATTTGCAATGTCTATGACAGTAAACAAACTGTTCCTTTTCGTAGAAACAGTAGGTGTTCAATATTTATTATTTTCCTTCAAGTAAAAGAAAATTAAATGTTAAATTATCATAATCTGCTAGACATCTTTAAGATAGTTTCAGACACCCCAATGTTTTCCCCTGACTCATAAATAAAGATTAGTGCCATTTATTAATGCTATAAGTGCCATGAGTTGTAATTCACGAGGGTGCCGATGGCAAACAGGGCACCCAAAGGTTCTCAGGCATTGAGAACTTCCTGATCGTATCAGGGGTTCAGAAGTAGGAACACAGGTTCACTGCTGGGATGAACGGGATCAGCATTTTGCAGATTCAGAACGAGGAGCTTGGGTTCAGGAATCAGAATCTGAATCAGAATCAGGTTTATTATCATTAAATTTATTGTTTTGTGGCCACAGGATCATGCACTACAGGTGCAAAATTGCTATAAATTACAATTCCATAAATACAATATAGAAAAATAGATAATTAGTGCAAAAAGAGAGAAAAAAATCAATAGGTTCACTGTCTGTTCAGAGATCTGATGGCAGAGGACACAAAGCTGTTTTTGTAACATTGGGTGTATGTCTTCAGGCTCCTTTATCTCCTTCTTTTGGTAGCAATGAGAAAAGGGCATGGCCTAGGGGGTGAGGGTCCTTGATGATAAAGGCTAGTTTCTTGTGACATGGTCTCTTAAGGATTTCCTTTAACAGAGTGAAGACTATTGCCCATGTTGGTGCTTGCTGTGTTTATAATCATCTGCACCCTTTTCCTGTCCTGAGGATTGGCACCTCCATACCAGACAGTGATTCAACCAATCAATGCTGGAATGGATAGATGGATATCAGAGATTCAGAACCAAGCACTAGACTTTACAGCTGGAACAGCCAGGAGGATCATATCAAAGTATGAGAATTGTGAGCTCAGGTTCTCTGCTGGACCAGCCAGGAGGATCATATCAGAGTATGAGAATTGTGAGCTCAGGTTCACCACTGGAATGGCAGGTGGCCATGCAGTTGCAGAATTAATGGATCTCAGGAGGCAAATCCATAGACACTTGGTGCCTCCAAAGGCTCTTTCATTTCCTTTTCTTCCTCATTGTTGGGGGTGCTTTACTAGTGTTGCCTCTTTTTGTGCCTGCACGCCAAACAATAGTTGACAAATTTTGTGTATTTACAAGACAATAAAGGAATCTTTTTTTTAACTTTATTTATTCATTCAAAAAACAAATAATATATGACATATACAGCAATTAAACATGAACATGAATGTTTTTTTAATATATTATGAAAAAAAAAGAAAAGAATCCCCCCCCTTCAGCCAACTCTCTTAAGGAGAGCCATAAAAAAGAAAAAAGAAAGAATATTAAAGAAAAAGTTAAATATACATATTAAAATCTAATCAATATAAATTGAAATGTAAATATTCCGAGTATAACAGCCACTTATTAATTAAAAAAATATAATTATCATGCGAAACATATGTAATTTTTCCATTATTAAACAATATTTCATTATGCCATCTATTAATATCAATCATATTTGTATCTTTCCATGTACTAGCAATACATTTTTTCTCTACGTATAAAGCTAAATATACAAAAGCAAGCTGGAATTTATCTAATCCCAAGCCTTTCAGAGGTTGCAAACTACCCAATAAAAATACTGTTGGATCTAAAACTATTTTAATCTTATACAGATATTCTAAAAACGATTGAATTTTCTTCCAAAAAGTTTGTATATGTATACATGACCAAACAGCATGAAAAAAAGTTCCATCCGTATCACCAAATCTAAAACACAAATCTGATTCATTAAAAACATTTTTTTAAAATTTTTCAGGTGTCAAATATAATTGATGTAAAAATTGTAATTAATCATTGCATAACGTGCATTTATCAATCTAGTTACACTATCATAACAGATATCTAACCAATCTTCTTCAGAAAAAATAAAACCAATATCCACTTCCCATTTAATTTTAGATCTATCCCAACCCTTTTTTCCATACCATCCTGTATTATTTGATACATATATGAAATATAATCCTTCTCTGGTACCTTCATAAGAAAAGTCTCAAATTTAGTCATTTTAGGTAAAATCATATCTCTACCAAACATACATTTTACCAAAGATCGAATTTGATAATAAAGAAATAAAGAATTCTTATCAATACCAAAATCTTCCCTCATCTGATTAAAAGATAAAAACTTACCCTCTTTAAAACAATCTCCCAAATTTTTCACACCTTTAAATCTCCAATGCAATAAACTTTGATTATGTATTGAAAAAGAAATAAGTTGATTATTATACAATGGAGTCAAAGCCAATAATTTACCCCTAGATCCTATCATTTTATTTTTCTTTGCCCATAACTTCATTAAATGTTTTAGTTAGGCACATTATATTGTTGTAACAAATTTATATTCCACCTAAACAAAAATTGATGTATTTCAAATTCAGAAATACTTTCCATCTCAATTTTAGCCCAACTAGGAAGCCATACCAAATCCATCAATGAACTAATAAATTTAAGTTGGGCTGCCTCATAATAATTTTGAAAATGTGGTAAATGTAGTCCCCAACTCATATTTCCAAGTTAATTTATTCAAAGCTACTCTTGAAAATTTACACCCCATAAAAACTCCCTAACCATTTTATTCATATCTCAAAAAATTTTTTTATCAAGTAAATACGGAATAGATTGAAACAAATATTGTATACGCGGAAAGATATTCATCTTAATTGTATTTATCCTTCCCATTAAGTTAATAGGTAAATCTTTCCATTTAATCAAATCAGTTTTAATTTTTTTCATTAACGGAGCATAATTTAATTTATATAATGATTGATAATTTAACATTCAAAATTATACCCAGATATTTAATTCAATCAGTCCACTTCAAATTAATAATATTCTTATAAACTGAATAATCTCCTTCACTTACTGGTAATATTTCACTTTTTTCCCAATTAACTTTATATCCAGAAATACATCCATATTGTATTAAACATTCCTTCAAATGCAAAAGTGACTGAGCTGGGTTTATTAAATACACCAATACATCATCAGCAAATAAATTAATTTTATACTCCTCATCTAAAACTTTCATACCTTGTATGTCTTATCAACTGTGCTAAAGATTCAATCACTAACGCAAACAAAGCTGGTGATAAAGGACAACCTTGACGAGTTGATCGAGTTAGCTTAAAAGATTCCGAAATCAAACCATTTGTCTTTACTCTAGCTACCGGTTTGCTATATAGAGCCCTAATCCAACCAATAAAAAAGGACCAAACTTAAATTTCTCCAAAATATTAAACAAAATATTCCATTCAAATCTATCAAATGCTTTCTCTGCATCTAAGGATATCACCATCAGATGATCTAAAGATTGTCGAAATCTATTAATCAAACTAATCACGCGCAAAATGTTATCTGAAGCATATCTATTCTTTATAAAACCTGTTTGATCAATATGTATCAACTTTGGTAAAAATTTAGCCAATCTATTCGCTAATATTTTAGCTATTATTTTATAATCTACATTTAACAACGAAATTGGTATATATGAAGATACTTTCAAAGGATCTCTATCTTTTTTAGGAATTATTGTCATTAAAGCACTAGAACAAGACTCAGGTAATTCATAATGTTCTCCAACTTGACGTAATACATCCCCAAACACTGTAGATAAATCATCATTAAAAAATTTATAAAATTCAACCTAAAATCCATCATGACCAGGCGATTTACCATTTGGCATTTCCAGCATAGCCATTTTAATTTCCGAATCAGTAAATGGTCCTTATAACTCCTGTATATCTCCATCTTCTAATATCGGCATATTCAACTGTGATACAAAAAAGATCAATCGATCCAGTTTCCTGTTTTCCTTCAGATGTATATAACTTTTTATAAAATGAATAAAATTCATCATTAATCTCATGAGGTTTATAAGAGAATTCCGTCTAACAGCATTAATAGTCCTCGATATCTGTTCTTTCTTCAATTGCCACACTAATACCTTATGTGCTTTCTCTCCCCATTCGTAATACCGTTGTTTAGTTCACACATTCAAATTGATAAGATTGCAAAGTATATTTCAATTTCAGCCTAGATAATTCTATTTTCTGATCTTCTGTAGCATCTTTCTGAAATTCCTTTTCTAACTCATGAATCTGTTTCTCTAATTCAAAACTTTGATTTAATTGATTCTTTTTTATTTTAAAAGTATAACTAATCATTTCTCCTCTCAAATAGGCTTTCATAGCATCCCATAATACAAACTTACTTTGAACAGAATTAGAATTTTCTTTCAAAAAAATTAATGTTTTTTCAAAAAATCAATAAATTCCATATTTTTTAACAACATTGTATTAAATCTTCAATGATAAGCTATTTGAATTTTCTCAGAAGTTTCATATGTAAAATATATCAGAGAATTATCTGAAATCACCCTACTTTTATATTCCGCTTGTTATATTTTCCCTTATAAATGTGCCGATACTAAAAAGAAGTCAATCCTTGAAAACGATTGATGTCTAGATGAATAAAAAGAAAAATCTTTCTCTGTCGGATTAAGACGTCTCCAAATATCTACTAAATTAAGATCTTTCATTAACGCTTGGACCTGAATTGCCATCTTGGATTTTTTAACTTTCTTCAGAGATTTATCTAATAAAGGTTCCAAAACACAATTAAAATCACCACCAACTAAAATATTATCATTAGCCTGACCCAGACATAAAAATGCATCTGAAATAAATATTTCATCATCTGCATTTGGGGCATAAATATTAAGTAAAGTCCAAAATTCACTAAAAATCTTACAATTCAATTTAAGAATACATCCTACCTTTTCCTCCATTGATTGTAATTCAAAAGATAAATTTTTATGTATCAAAATTGCTATACCTTTAGCTCTAGAATTAAATGAAGAATATACATGCCCAACCCAGTCCCTAATAAAGGAATCTTTAATTTAGGTTTTAGTTCTAATGGCTTTCCCTCAGAGAAACAATTAGCTAATACAATCCAACCATTAACTGAAGTGAATTATATCAATTACTTCTTGGTCTTCCAATGCAGCTTTTGCTTACTTGCCCATTACAACACAGAGGAAGGTATTCAACCCATTGGAGAGACTGGTCACATATTTGGAAATTGCTTTGTTGAGCACCTTTGCTCCATCCACACCAGTGACAGAGACCTCACAGTAGCCAACCATTTCAGTTCTGTATCACACTCGCATACTCACATCTGTCCATGGCCTTATGTACTACCCACCAAGACAACCTGCATATTGGAGGAACACCACCTGAATTTCCGTCTGGGCACTCTCCAGCCAGATGGCGTTAACATCAACTTTTCTGATTTCTGCTAATCTGCTCTCCTTTTCCCTCTCCCCACTCTCTTCTCCTTTTCCAGTTCTCCTCTCTCCCTTCCCCTTCCTTTCACCCAGCCATCTCTTCTCCCTTGATCACTGCTGTCACCTCCCTCCCTTTTCCACCTCTTGCCTTTGCTACCACACCTCCCCTCTACTCTTTTTTCAGACACACACTAACATTTTTCCATACTTTGATGAAGGACTCAAACCCGAAACACTGGTTAAATAAAGGACACTTCTTGACCTGCTGAGTTTCTCCAGCTTTGTGTGTTTTTACTTAAGCATGATGTCCACACATTTTCATGTTTTACTACATTCAATCCATCATCCACACCAGCTTCCAGCAGAAAAAGTCCATCTGTCCAGTCCCCTCTCCTTAATTTTTCTGCTTCCCTGTAACTCAATGTCTCAAAAAATTCAATAATTACTTTGTGTCATAATAAACAGGTAAATAATCCATGCATTGGAAGCCCAAGAATTTAGAAAAGTTGATCAAAGTTCAAAATTAAAATTTATTGTCAGAGTACATTCATGACATCACAGACAACCCTGAGATTTTGTTTCCTTGCAGGCCAATTTCTAATTACCAGTAAATGTAAACTGTAGTCAAGAAGATGGAAATGTATACAAAAGAAAGAACCTCAACAAATTGACAATGAAAATATAGAAATATAAATATTCAGTAAAAAATAATGAGCAAAGAGCCCTTAAATGAATCTCTGAATGAATCTATGGTTCAGAAGTCTGATGGTTAAGGGGTAACATCTATTCCTGAATCTTGAGGTGTGATATCTCTTGGGACCTATACCTCTTTCTTGATGACAGCAGTGAGAATAGAGGATGTCCTGGTTGGTGTGGATCCTTGATCTTTGTTGCTGCCCTCCATCAACAATGTTCCATGTAGATGTTCTTGATAGTGGGGAGAGTTTTGCCTGTGATATACTCAGCTGTGCCCACTACCTTTAGCAGGGCTTTCTGCTCAGATGTATTGGCACCCCCATACCAGTCTATGATGCAAACAGTGAGCACACTTTCCACTACATATCCTTAGACATTTGCCAAGGTTCCCGAAGTCATACCAAACCTCCGCAAACTTCTGAGGAAGTAGAGGTATTGACGTGCTTTCTTCATAATGGCATTAGAATGATGGGTCCAGAAAAGATCCTCCAAGATAATGACCCCAAGGAATTTAAAGATGTTCATCCTCTGCACTGCTGAGCCCCCCAGTGATCACTAACTTATACACCTCTGCTCTTCCTTTTCTGAGGTCCACAATCAGCTCCTTGGTCTTGGTGACATTGAGTGAGAAGTTGTTGCTATTACACTATTTAGCCTTTTTCAATCATCCTCCAGTATGTTAACTCATCGCCCCCTTTTATATAGCTCACTACCGTGTATTCTTAGTGATAAAAAACCTCCAGTTTTGTATAAGTGAAACAATACTGAGTGAGTAACTGAACAATTCTACTATTTTTGCATTATCTTTGTGCCTGGTTATTGCCTTCAATATGACTCCAGCTCAGTGAAAAGATTATTTAAAACTCTTTAGTAGTTTGATGTTTGTACTTTGCATTACTAGTTAAATTTTCACATCTGGTTCCAGCAACAGAAATAAACTAAAGTCCTCAAAATCTCTTGTCTTAATGTCAGTGAATTGAGGACCAATATTCAGATTACCCTCTGCTATCTTCCATGTCCACTTGAGAATGAGGTATGACAGAGTTCTTTGATTCCTTTCTTGTTCCACAAATCTGAATCTCAGGAATCTCCTTGCACTCTCTGTGGGAGCTATATCCATTTTTAGACAAGAAGATCAAATCTGCACACTGTACTTCAGGTGTAGTTTTGGCTAGACGCTACAGTTTTACTCCTGAGCTCAAATCCTTTCAGAATTTGCCCTCCTGATTGTTTTCCACACCTGCATGTTACTTTTTTTTCAATATTTTTATTGGTTTCATCAAATAAATGTAACATAGGTACATGACAATAAAATAAAATATTAACAAATCTTATATAGTAATAAAAATTGTATTGAAAACTACACTACATTGAAAAGAAGTAAAAAAAAATAAAAACACTGTACTAATTATCAATCCCCTCCCTTTGGAGGCCACTGTCTTAACATAAACAGTCCACTACTAATAATAAACAAGGTAAAAAATAGGGTCAAAAACCAGAAACTAATTAATCTTACAAATTTTGAAAAGAATTAAGAAAGCAACTCCATTAAAAAAAACAAAGTTAAGATTCATTTTAGTTGTGGAACATCTAATTTTTTCCAAAGTCAGACATCCCATCATATCAGACCTTTGAATGTGATTGGAAGGACAGCATCTTTCCAGCTCATTAATACAATATGGCCCTTCTTGCGACAAGGGAGGTGAGAGCAACTACATGGGATTGTGAAGCAGTCAGAATTAAACCAGATGGCCCACTTATTACAAAGAGAGCAATAAAAGGATTGGAGTCAAAAAAATATTAAGAACTAAAGACGAGGTACAAAATACCCATTCCCAAAAATTGGAAAGAGAAGAACACAAACAGAACATGATAGAATGTATCTTCTTCAGTTATACATTTAGCAGATTTAGATGGGAGATTAGAATGGAATTTTGCCAATTGAACTTTGGAATAGTGGGCCCGGTCTACTACCTTAAGATGTAATAATGAGTGTCTAGTACAGGATGAATGCACTCGTTTCAGAATAGAATTCCATGTAGTTTCAGAAAATAACTTGAAAATCTTGTTCCCAAATTTAAAAATTCTGTCAAGGGAACTATCCCAAGAATTTAAACATAATTCATAAAGGCCAGATACTACCCTTTATAGTTAGGTTGAAAATTATAAATCATCCCAATCATAATAGGTTCCAGGTCTTCAAGAAGCTTGAAAATTAAAGAATTTAAAAAGCTCCTAACCTGTAAATAATGAAAAAAGTGATGTCTAGGTATTATAAATTGTTCAAAAGAAGCAAAATTTTGGTCAGTAAAAATATCTGAAAAAGATTGGATACTTACATTTAACACCTGATGATAACCGCTATCTTCAACCAAAGGTAAAAAGAAGGAATTACTAAAATAGGGCTAATTAATAAAAATCTAGGATACCCAAAATGTTTCCTAAATTAAAGCCAGACTCTCAATGTAGACTAACATCAAAATTATCAGTTAATTTGGATGCAAAAAAAAAAGATAAAGGTGCTCCATGTATCGAAAGAAGAGAATACTTTTTGGTACCAGTCGGTAAAGGTGCTCCAAGTATCGAAAGAAGAGAATATTTTTTGGCAGGTTTAATTTCTAAATTAATCCAACTTGAAGCACCTACATTTTCCTTATGATGAATCCAAAATACAATATATCTAATATTAGCTGCCCAATAATAAAATCTAAAGTTAGGTAATGCCAAGCCCCAATTCTTTTTAATATTATGAATGAAAACATTTTTAAGACGGGGTGCTTATTTTTATAAAAGAAGATATGATAGAATCCAATGAATCAAAAAAGGATTTGGAAACAAAAACAGGTACAGCTTGAAAAATAAATAAAAATTTAGAAAGGATGGTCTTCTTAATAATATTGACATATCCAATTAATGTCATTGAAAGAGGGGACCTCTGATTCAAGAACTTCTTGACATGACTCATTAAGTATGAAAATTTTCTTTAAACGCATTATTGAATTTCTTGGTAATAGTAATGCTAGATAGTTGAACTGATATTTAACTATTTTAAAAGAAATAGAGGAATCTAGAGAGCAAGAACTCCCCAAAACAAACAGCTCAATCTTCTGCATATTTAATTTATATCCTGAAAATTGCCCAAATTGATAAAGAAATGATAAAATGGATGGGATCGATCAGTTAGGATTCAAAATATACAACAAAACGTCATCTGCATAAAGCGATGCCTTATGAACACTTCCTGGTCTTGTGATCCCTGAGCTATCAGCCGATTGGTGAAAAGCTACTGCTAAAGGTTCTAAAGCCAAATTAAATAATAATAGGCTCAGAGGAACATCCCTATCTGGTACCACGATACGACTTAAAAGATACGGATTTAATTGAATTAGTAAAGATTGAAGCTGTAGAAGATAAATATATCAGTTTATTCCAATTTATAAATTGGGGAGAGGCATGTTACTTTTCATGTGAACCCTTTGAATGGCAATGTTTTCTCATACGTCACATTAAAAAAAATCTGGTTTCAAATTTAGTGCACCGCTATGGATATTATCATATATTCACAGATGAGATTCCATCTGCAATGATCTTGCCCATGATCTTGGCTTGTCCAAATTTCCTTGGAGCTTCATACATCATCCTCTCTCCTCATAGTCTCACTTGGCCTTTCCAAGATAGCAGATCCTTGCTATCTCCCCCAGTTTGCTGCCTAATCTTTCATCAACCAGACCCTACATTCGGAGAGAAATTATTTCACATGGTCTGATTTCACAGATGAAAGGGTGATTTCTTGGGTTTTGGAATTTGTTAGCATTCCTGAAATATGATGCAATCATTGATTATGCTCACAAGCCTATCATATTCCCTTAATAACTTGTGTCTTTTTATGAACAGGAAAGGTTCCATTCCCTCAGTGAGAAAGTTGTTGAAGATCATTTGACAAATTTTCTTATGGTGGATATTATGTTATCTCGAAGCATTTATTTCTGGGGGGGGGGGTTGGTGGAGGGGAATGTACAGCTGAACAGAAAGCATCCTGTCAGGGTGCATCAGTGCGTGGTACAGGAACGACTTCACCCAAGACAGCAAAAAAACTGCAGAGATGTGAGCATGGCTCAGGCCATCAGACAAAATCCCTCCACTCCATCAACTCCAGCTATAACTCCTGCTGCCTTGGAAACTCAGCCATCATGTTAAAAGACTCACCCTGACCTCACCCTCTTCAAACTCTCCCCCTCCCATCAGTAAGATGATTCACGCATCAGTAAGATGATTCACGCATCACCAGGTTCAAGGGCATTTTATTTCCTGCATTATCAGACTTCTGAATGAACCCCAAAATTATGTTGCCCCATCCCAACTGATTTCTCTCTGTAACTCTGCACTTTGCACCTTGTCTTATTTGTTGTACCTGTACTACATCTGAGATGTCTCCTGAACTGCTTGCAAAACATCCTCTACCACTGCATCTTGATACAAGCAACATTAAACCTGATCTTGCCCAGGACTACTTAGAGAGATGAAATAAGAAAGTCTGCAGATGCTGCGATTGTAATATAAAACACAGAGAATGCTGGAAGAACTCAGCCAGTCACGCATCATACATTGGAGGTAAAGATATATGACCAACGTTTCAGGCCTGAGCCCTTCTTCAAAGTGTTGGCCTGTTCTTGGCTTTAGATATTTAACCTTGAGGTTAACATGGCTCAGATATTGAACCCTGCGAGATGCTGCTGAAGGGGAACATACTGAACAGCCAATGCTTCAGACTGAGGATGTCTGCAATTGTTGAGCAACATTAACTCCTGAGTTTTCAAATGACGTTCATTTTAAGTCCTGCACCAACAGACAGGTTCAAGGTAAACAGTGGGAACAAGTGAAGCATCAGCAATAAAAGTTTCATTCTGTTGGCAACAATTAGATCTGATCAGTTTCATACTTCCCTGGTCTGGCCATACACATCACTGACACTCTCACCCAATCCTGTTGCCTTCAACCCCCTGCATTAAGGGGGTGAGATGTTTTTATCTCACCTGCCCCAAATTTCTCTGTCTCAGAGAGCTGGATAATGAAGGGATAACAGTTGCAGATAGTAATTCACCTTCCAATTATTTACCAGAATAACACAACAATTGTGAATGTTTATTCAGCAAACCTTTTATATTTATCATTGTATCTCTTTTTCTGCCTTGGCATATTGTGCTAACTTAATATATATTATGTGCCTGTTTGGCTGCAGCAAATAAGAATTTTGGTGTATCTGTCCATTGTACTTCTCTACATGATGATAAATTCTCATTACTCAGTCATGGCATCAGGTTGAATATTTCACTGGTCCGCAGCAGTGAGGTGACAATTTAACAGAGAGAGCATCATCCAGTGATTAGCTTCAATCGTGGTTTTGCTCGATCATATTCACATTATATAGAGAACATTAGTATATTTCATGAGATGAGATATGGCAGGATATGCAGCAATGCTAGCAGTGTGATTTATCACCGTACGATTAAGCTATCTGTTGTAAATGAGCATGCATTTGAACAATAATTGATAACAAAGCCACATCAAATGATACCTTCATGGAAGATCATAACATTGGCTTGTAAACTTACACACATGGTGCTTTCCTATTTGTTAGCTCTATATGTGGCTCTTGATGTGCTACTGCCATGTTGCAATGGCCCTCTGTGACTGTAATCTATTTTTTCTTTGAGCCCTCACAGATGTCTTTAAAGTAATCTTTACTTTGGATGGATCATTCTAAAATGATTGATTAATGCCAATTGCAAGAGTATTTCTGGGAAGGCCAGTTATGGAGACGGGTGAGCGTTCTTCCTGATAGATGACTTGGTGAGCTCACAAGGGGAGGCATCAAAGTTTTGAACCTGCATGTCAGGCAACCTGTCAGGGGCTGGGTAAACTATTGTGCAGTCATCTGTTACACTCCAACATCAGTTCCATTGATTCAACTTTCAAACCTGAAGCTAGCCAGGAATTTATGAAACCCCTTTTCCATTGGCACATTGTCCCAGGAATTAATGGGGAATTAACTGGGAAAAGAATATAGACTGCACACCTGTGTTAAATGATGTAATTTCACACTGGGGATTGACGATCTCTACCCCTACTCAGCTGACGCCGGCAGTAAAAGGGCAGCAGAACGTCACCTGTTCCCAGTTGAAGGTAAACTCTCCAATCCCTGGAGATGAGTGTGTTTAGTAGAAATGCAATTAATTTCCCAGTTAAGGGTGGCCCAGTGGAAACAGTACAAGGGGCTTCCTATCCCTGGACACTGCACGGCCAATGGCCAATTAAATGGGATGCCAGTGGTAATGGTTTTCTGATGCAGAGGAACTACCTCCTGTGCTACATCTCTTTAACCAGGCCAGGATCATATCTGGGAGCTCTCTGCAACCCCCCTCTTGTTCACAGCATCCTTACAGAAGGTAACTGCTGTGAGGGTAACAGGAGGAGTGTGCTTTTAATGAGTGACATCCTTGTATAATTGCATTGTTCCATCTGCAGATCCCTTTTCAAACTTTTCCCTGGGTCTAAGTCATCCTGACACTGTTTCAAGTGACCTTCTAAACAATTTCACTCTTCTTGGTGGCACAGTGGTTGCTATTGCAGGGTCTTTAATTCAATTCTGACTTTCAGTGGTGCCTGTGCAGAGTTTCCACATTCTCCCTGCAACCTTGTGTGCTCCCACCCCTAACCCCAATAACCTGTTGCGCATGAGCCAGGTGATCCAGCATTAAAGGTAAAAAATGCATTGGACTCTAGACCTTTGAAACATTCAAGGATCCTTGGATGCCACAGAGAACAAGGCTTTTTGACTCCCAGCATCTATGCTACTGTAGTTTCTCCCTTGCAGCATGGTTGAAGCAACTGGTTGTGGCTGATCCCAAAGGATAAGGGAAAAGACAAAGAGGTAGAATCTTGCTGAATGACAAAGCAGACTTGAAGTATCTACTCCAGCAGCTATTTCTTATGTTATCCCTATGAGGAGTTATCAAAAAATGCAATCCAGTGACATTCAATTTTTCAATTCATACCCAGATCTCTTTGGAGTCCACTTGTTTAACATATCCAATCAATTTATTTAACCATGCTTTATAACAAGCTTTTAACTGTGCACACACCATTAGCTTCCAAATGACAACAAAGTTAACTGTGAAGGATATTAGCATGCAGAAATGGAAGAGATGAAATAATGATTCTTTAGCTGATTAAGCCTCCATGGACTCTATTGTAGTTTTATATCTAAAGTTATGGAAATATTTGAAGATTTGAGAACAGTTCAGATCATCAAATTCCATTCAGGTATTTCCAAATTTTACTCATCTTTTGGCAGGTTCCAAGTTAAATTATAGTTTAATTACAGATAAATTCACCAAATTTTCATTGAAGTACTTCAAAGAGGGTATACATTTTGGTCAATGGGGTTAAATCTGTAATTGTCAATGCACACATACAGCATTTTCTTGCAAGTTGGTCCTTTAGTGGGTTGAAATATTGGTCTTTTATGTACACGAACCCAACACTTCTGAATGAAGATGGGGACCATTTATATTCAATTCAATGCAAAAACTTGTTCAGACCATTTTCAGTATTCTCCAGTGTCATATCTGAAGGGATGAACTAATCGATCTGGGTAGGAATTTATGGAACAACTTCCATATCTGTAGCTTTCCAGGCCTTCACCATGCTCTGTTTTAGAGGATCCCTCTTGTTGGTAAGCCACAGGTGACTTGAGTCTACTGTTCTCCTCTTGGAATTTTGACTCAGTATAAATGGTGGGAGGCATGATTTCTGCCAAATGGTTGCAGTTTGGAAGACTTTTTGCATCACAAACATTATCGCCAAACTTGTTCATGGGTTTATAAGTTTGATAGGAGACCTTGGTAGTCGTGGTTATAATAGTTTGTAAAGCTGGAGGAGTGGATCCAGAACCAGTTAACTTGCAAGGGTATTCTCCATTGTAGTAGTGACTGGCATTGGGTGTGATATGCCCACAGTCATTCCGATCCCCGTATCCTCCTTTCAATATTTGCTTCCATCCGTGATGTTTACTTGGTCCATCAAAGTTCCGATCATGGACATTCAAAGAGCCCATACTGTGCTGGGATCCATTAAGCTGCATGCACATCTTTCCAGAATCAGCCTCAGCCTGTATATTACCAGTATCCTTATAAAGAGCTGGGTAAGTATTGGTGCCCATGTAACCAGGCACAGTAAAATCATACCCACAGGAGCCTCGAGGCATGTAGATTCTTGGGTTGCAGACTTTCTGAAGAGGTGAAGTCAATTCCCCTATATTGTTGCTGGGATCATAGGTAGGTTTGTAAGGCTCTGCATTTTGAAAAGGGGAGTAGTGATGTGTTGGAATGGGAAAATTTGGTTCTGCTATTATGCCGTATCGATCTGAAGCTTCCATGCAAGGCAAGTGGTGGAGGCTATTGAAGGTGCCACCACTGTCATGGTATCTACTTGCCTGGAACAAATCAAATAACATGAAAGATTAATTAGGGTGAACAGTGCAAGTAATCTAGAAGGATTTTACTTCACATTTTAGAAGTCATTAATGTCAAAAAATTGGGATTTTTAATAGTCATACAGTATTTGCCTTTTTGCACAAGATAGTGTAAATCTGACTCTTTACAACATGCAGCTTCTCATGAAGATATTAAAAAAAAGCCTCATCATCCCCTGACTGCAGTCAGTTCAATGACAGCCCATGAAAATACTTACTGGAATCAAGAAGCAGGATTGAGTATACATGGAAATTCAAACATTACAGATGCTGGAAATCGAAAATAAAAAGAAAATGCTGGGAACAATCACCAGGATAGGCAGTGTCTTTTGAAAAGAGAAGTGTTTGCATTTCCAGTCAAAAAAATTATCTGACCTGGTGAATGATTCCAGAATTTTCTGTTTGCAATAAAATTATTATCCACTCCTGTTCAATGTACTACAGGCAGCAAGTTAACTTTACAGTGCTTACACATTTTCAACACCCTGGCACTGCAATGAGACCATTATGATGAGAGACTAGCACCAGGTAAAGCCAATCCAAGGTTCAAAGGTTCCTTTCATTGTCATGCGATAACAAATAAAAAATGTAATATACATGATATACTTCAACTTTTGTTTGCCGTAAGGCAAAGTGCTGTCACGAGCATAGCCCAATACCCCAAACAATCAGAGAAAAAGTAAAAGAGTCCCTTCAGATACATTGAATGTCCATGGATTCACCTCCAGTGCTCTCGTTGCCTCTGCAGCCACACAGACTCCAGTTCAAACCATCAGCAACACGAGCTCTAGATAAAAACCTCTAAATCGATCACAAAACCTTCAGCACCCAAGGCCCTTCAGGAACCCTTCTTTCCCTCAAGCACTCTTGAATGCCTTTTCTAATATCTGCTTCCCATGACCTGGTCTCTGGCACCCTACAGGCCATGTGGGTCCTTAAGCCCACTGAACACTGGCTGTGTGGTCACCTTCTTGTCAGATCTTCTCCCATGGTCCTCCTTCTCAATAGTATTCTCCCTGTTTTCTGGTGCCCTGCGCTGGTCCACTGCTCCCCCAGAGTCTGCAACCCCTCATGGTATGCGGCCTAGCACAGGTACCTCCATCTTAGGCACAGACCTCCATGTTCACAGGACTTTAAAAAAAAAACATTGGCTCCTTTTCCAGGCCACTTAAAGCCTGCATGGAGCTGTTAGAATCACAACCAGGCAGTTGGACACACATTCTGATCTGGATCCACACCAGCAGCAATGTTACCATTACTGTTTCAGGGAAATACGTAGCTAGATTATTTTAGAGAAATATGTTTCTCTTAAAGGGCCTGTGTATTATGGCTGCAGCATGTGTTCTACTCCCTGAAAACAAAAGAAATGGCATCATATGGAAGGGAGTAATCTCCAATGAAATTGGACACAGTATTGGAAACCTTGATATAGGAGATGGGGAGGAGGAGAGATGTCTGGGAAGACAAGGATTCTCCAGATACGTGTTCAAAATCTAATGGGAGCAGATGACTCTGGAGGTCAAGATCAGGAACGTAGCACTGAATATTAATGTAATACCATGAGTAAAATGACCAGTTGCATGCAGCAAATGACCTGCTCAGCAAATGCATCTTTACAGGCAATATCTGAAATCACTGCACTACTAGATATGGAAGCTAATATCCCCAATACTCACTCACCAACCATATTTTTCAATTATGATTCAAATTTACCATTCAGTATTGCCATATGGCTTTTGATATCATTGGATTGACATTTAATCTGGCCATGGGCAACAAATAGATGGAGAGCATCAGAGGTGGCAACTTGCTCACATCCATTCTCCATATCCCACCTCGTTCTTAACCCATATCTGTTTAGATGTATCTATCCTCCAAGAACAAGAAATAGGAGCAGGAGGAGGCCATCTGGACCATCGAGCCTGTTCTACCATTCAATAAGATCGTGGTCCATCGTGGTCCCCTCCCTTCTGCTATTGAAAAAAAATTTCTTTAAAGAGGCAGCCTCAAAATCCCAGAAATCTCACTACTGTCCAGGAGAAGCAGTTCCTCCTCAAATTTACTCCCCCTGAATCTTCACACTGTCACTTAGTTCACCTGCCAGTGGAAACAACCTCCCTGATTTCATCCTTCCTTTTCCTCTCATAATTTTATACATTTCTAGAATAGCTCTCCTCCTTCTTCCAAACTCCATTGAGTATATTCCCAGGTGACTTATTCTGCCCTCATAGGCTAAACCCCACATTTCCTGGATCAACCCAGTGAACCCACTCTGCACCACCTCCAAAGGCAGTAAATCTTTCCTCAAGTGAGGAGGCCAGAACTGCACGCAATGCTCCAGTTGCAGCCTCACCAGTGGCCTGTACAGTTGCCGCTGGACCTCCAATCCTCCAGTCCTTCATTCCCTCCAGCAATGAAAATCAATGTTCCATTTGCCTTCTTGATTACCTATTGCACTGGCAAAACAACCTTCTGCAATTCATATACAAACACTCCCAGGTCTCTCTGCACAACATGCTGCAATATTCCACCATTTACTATTTTTCCTTCCAAAGTGGATGACTTTGCAATCATCAATGTGGTGCTCCAAATTCTAGACCTTGCCCATTCACTTAAACTATCCATATCTCCATGCAAACTCTCTGACTCCTCCACACAATTACATTTTCCGTACAATTTAATCTCAAGAGCAAACTTAGATATGCTACACTTGGTCTCCACCTTCAAATCTTTTGAGTACATAGTGAGCAGTTGTAGTAAACCCAGCAACGGTCCTGTAGCACTCCACTCAACACTGATTGCCAACCAAACACCCATCTAGCCCAACTCTCTGCCTTCTATCCTCTACACACCCCTCACAAATCTCTGTACTTATGCCTTTCTCATTTGTGATCAGTGGTCTAACTGGATATATGGGAAAAGTAAGAACAAGTTAATGATGAAGAGAATCTTGCATCTTCAGCTCAAATAGCGACTCTAGGTAATGTTAGGTTGCAGGTGAGAAGTGTGGTTTGGGACAGGCAGTGGGAGGTGCAGGCTCCAGTTTATTCAAGAGAAATGTCACCCATGATCTCTGCCACAGAGGAATTCTTTGCTGAATTGAATTGTTTATTGTCACAGGCAAAGGGATAATGTGAAAAACTTTGTTTTGCACGCCATCCAGACAAGTCACCTATGAATAATACAAAAGGTAGTGAAATAATAAAAGAAAAAGTTTAGGGGATTGTGTTGCAAATAAAACAAAGGTGCCAAGTGCAAGGAATGGTGCTAAAGAGTTAAAGAGTTAAAAACCACATCATCTTTTACAAATGAGAGATCTGTTCTGATAACATTAGGAAAGAAACTGTCCTTGAATCTGATGGTTGTGTTTTCACTCTCATTTATCTTCAGCCTAACGAGAGATTAGGATGTGAAGGGGGTTGGCGTAGGGGAGATACAGATACAGACAGACTGGGGTGGGATATTGCCTTTCCAAGGCAGTGGAAACTATAGATGGAATCGATGGGGTGGGGGTGGGGGGAGTGGGGAAGGAGGGGAGCAGGGGTGTAGTGTTACTGTAACTCACTAGAGCACTGTTCCAGAACCTCATGGAGCCGTTCCACTTTGTTCCACACCTGATCCCCTGGCCCCAACACATTCTGCCTCTGGACCCCCCACCACTCCCGCCACCACATGGGCCCCCACACAACCCCTCCCCTCTGCTGAGCACCATTTTGGACATACAAGAAACCTATTTCTTCCACATCCGATACTCGTCCTCCTTTCTCATCCTATTGATCGCTCTCAATTATATTATACAATGCCAAATACAACATGACAGCCACCAAGGCCAGGTCTCGTGAGACCTCCTTGTTACCGTTTTTGGAGAGCTCCAGTACCTAAAAAATTAGCTCTGCACCCCTGGAGGGGAAGGTGGTTTGTGCAATGGTTTGAATCACATTCACAACTCTCTGCAGTTTTTTGTGGTTTTGGGCAGAACAGTTCACCAGAGAGGACTCTGATCTATAGCAGAAGATGATAGGTTTGCAATTAGGGTGCTTGTGGAAGCCTACAAAAAAAGATCGTTTTATCCTTTGTATATTTATATTAATATTTTTCACAGTCAACTTCTTTGTGGAAGCTGTTGATAGGTACACAGTTGAATGTTTGATATAAAATACAACAAAATAAACTAAGTCAATTTGTTAAACATATTAAATCCAAGAGGTCATCTGGTTTCAATGTCTGAGAGAAAGGCGGGATCCAGCACTAACTTGACAGGGACTATGGTCTCAGATATTACAGTATGGAACTGGTGGCCAATATGATCTGAACCTCAATTACTAAGAAGAATTATGACCCAAAATCTATCCCAAAACAAGCAACAAGTGGTCATCATCCAGATGTTGCAGTTCAAGCTTAGCAAGTTCATATTCCTACCAACATAATAATGGATCGCAATATTGTGTGCAGTTCAAGTTGCTCAGCTACAGGAATGGGTGCCAGGATATTCAATAGGATGTGGCCAGGACTGAAGGGCTTGAGTTATAGGGAGCGGTTGGATAGGCTGGGTCTTTATTCCCTCGAGCACAAGAAGCTGAAGACTGATTTTCTAGAGGTTAATAAAATTATAAGGCATATGGGAAAATGTACTCAAGTTAAATGTGCCCTTTATTTCCCCTGAATAGATGATTCTAAAACTAGAGGGGAGAGATGCATTCAGGAGGGACCTCAGAGGCATTTTTTCACTCAGAGGGTAGTCCGTATCTGGAATGAGCTGCCTGAAGTCAGCACAATTTTGACATTCAAAAGACATTTGAACAGTTATATAAATAGAAAGGGTTTAGAGCAGCCATTCTCAATGGGAAAAAGCTTTGTTTTCTTTTCACCACACGTATCATAAATATTTTTTGGGGTTTTTTTTAATGTAGTCAATAGGAGAGAAGTATGGGAGAAACCAAAAGATGGCCCAAAAACTAAGAGCAGAGTCCTAAGAGGACCATAGCTGATAAAAGGTTGAGAATGGCTGGCTTAAAGGATGATGTCCCAATTGGAACTAGTCCAGAATGCCATCTTGGTTGGACAGAAGAGCCAGATGAGTTCTGCATGATTATGACTCTAAGAGACTAGCTCTCCACTCAAGATTCATTACTGTGTCTAAAATTAGAGAAGCTTAGAAACTCAGGAGATTGGCCTTCTGTCGTGCGGAAGGAGGGGCTCAGGTCCTATGCAATGAGAAAGGTAAAATTAATGATCTTGCAGTTGGGGATCCTCTCACAAAGAGTGATCACATATGATTGAAAATCTCATACAAATGAAGGGTGCCACAGTACGATCTAAAACTAGCATTTTATGTCTGAACAAAGGAGAGAACAATGAGATGAGGAAAGAACTGGCAAGCTTAGACTGGGAACAGACCATATGGTGGGAAATTTGAGGAACAATAGAATGATTTTCAATGAGATTTTTCACTGTGCGCAACGAAAGTACATTCCAGTTAAAAATTGGGAAACTTGTAAAAAAAAAGCCACTAAACAAACAATTAACACAAGAAAATAGATTATGAAAGTACAAAAATATAAAAACAGACAGTCAAGGGTTTAATAATTATATTAAATGGAAAAGGATTACTAAAGTGAACATGGTCCCTTGTGCTCGCTTCGGCAGCACATATACTAAAATGGGAACAATACAGAGAAGATCAGCATGGCCCCTGCACAAGGATGGCACGCAAATTCATGAAGCGTTCCATATTTTTTAGAAAAAAAACAAGGTCCCTTGGAAGATGAGAAATGGGAGGTAATATTGAGTAATGATAAAATGGCCATGCCTTTCAAAAACTATTTTGTGTCTGTCTAACATGTCAAAGAATAATGTTAAGTATATGAAGGGAGGCAAGGACTATCACTAGGGAGGTAGCGCTGAGCAAACTAGTATCAAATATGTCGGCATATAAGATGTCTAGTATATAAGACAACCCATAATTTCTACTTAAAATGTAGGTTTTGAGCTATACTCGCTGTGTAAGTTTACTCCAAGTCTGGCATCTACTACTGTGCCAATGGTCTTTTACTAACAATCCTACTGACCAGTAGAGTGATGATGTCATAATATTTTAAATCAAATTACCTGGTAAAGGTTTAAATTTTGTCAGCATATTTTAAAATAAACCCCCATTGGCTCCATTAACAGTCCGTTTAAAGACTGTACAGAGTCAATGGCAGTACAGATGAGTGGACGATCTCTACAGGGGAGCACTGAAATTTCACTGTTCGTCAGTTGTTGCAATGGCGACGGGCATATGCTGTTAGCTTCATTTACTATGCTGTTATTATAAGGTACATTGGACAGATACATTTTTATTGTTTTAATATAACATTGTAGCATGCGCAATCTTCCACCTTGGACTGGAAGAGATGGTCCCATGACACCATCCTTGCTGCGGCTGCCTTGCTGCGGCTCCCCTGCTGACCGCGCATGACAAGCAGGGCTGGTTCACCACTACAAGAATGTGTGTCACCACACAAACACCCCCCCCGCCCCACCTCCTGAACTAGCACGGGAGAGGTGTGCTGTTTTGGTGGCTGACCTCTATGCACTGATGGGGGAAGACTGTAATGGCTTCGACATGTCCAGATGAGCTGGTTTCAAATGATCCAGCATGAATACCTCCTCTTTGCTCCCAATGTCAAGAGTGAACGTTGAAGCGTTTCTGTGCAGCACCCTGTATGGGCCCTCATAAGGTCATTGAAGGGGATTCCTGTGTGCACCCTTGGGAACAAACATGTACTCACAGGAAGACAAGTCTGGGGCATAGTTGCAGGGTAGTTGACCGTGTCGTGGTGGCAGGGGCAGTGTGATGGAGCCCAGTTTGTCACACAGCTGCTCAAGGATGACAGAAGTGTTGGCGTCTTGTTTAGTTGGTTGGGGGGAGGAATTGTCTAGGCACTGCAATGGTCTCTCCATAGACTAGTTCAGCCGAGAGGGTCCCAAGGTCATCCTTTTGGCACTGTACAAATGTCCAGAAGAACCCAGGGCAGCTCATCCACCCAGATGGGCTTATCATCAGTGCTGATTTGAGGTGGCGGTGGAAATGATCGACTAGTCCATTGGCTTGAAGATGGTAAGCTGTGGTATGGTGCAGCTGCTTGCCCAGGAGTCTGGTGAGATATGTCCACAGGGTGGAGGTGAATTGTGCTTCCCCATTGGTCGTAACCTCTGCCAGAATACCAAAACGGGAGACCCTGGTGGAGAGGAAAGTCCTGGTGCATGTCTCTGTGGAGGCATCCAATATGGGTATGGCCTCTGGCCAGTGAGTGAATCTGTCCATCACTGTGAGTAGGTAGCGGGATCCCCAGGAGATGGGCAGTGGTCTGACTATGTCTAGATGGATATGTTTGAACCTTTGTGTTGGACTGTAGAAGTGCTGGACCTTGGCAATCTGTGCGGTTCTTCGCCCACTCCGTGACCTGTTTGCATGGGCCATGCCGAACAAATTTTATGAATACTAGCTGCACTGCTATGCGGAAGGAGGGGTACAATAAGTCAAAACCATTTTCTTCCACTGTGTGCGGATGAGAGGGCAAGGCTAGCCAGTGGAAATGTCGCAGAGGAGTGTGGTGACACTGGCGACAAGCAAGAGGTCTTGGAGCTGCAGCCCTGTTATTGCTCTCCTGAAGCTGAGTGTCTCAGGTCATTCTGTTGTTCCCAAACCAGATTATGGTAGTCAAAGCCCTGTGACATAACATTGACTGCAAGCCTGGAAAGCATGTTGGCAATTACTTTTTGTTTTCCTGAGAGGTGTCAGGACTTTGCGAAGGCAAAAGTAAGCTGCTTGTGGTTGGTGTAAACTGTGAATGGGCGCCCTTTCAGGAAATAACAGAAGTGGCGGATGGCCAAGTAGAGGGCGAGTAGATCTCTGTGAAAGGAGCTGTACTTCAGTTCGGGTGGTCGCAGGTGTCAACTGAAGAAAGTGAGGGATTGCCATGAGTTATCAACAAACTGTTGCAGTATAGCACCCACGGCGTGTTGGATGCATTGACTGTGACGGCTGTCAGCACATCCATCCATGGTGTACCAGCATCGTAGTGTGGGCCAGAGCTTCTTGAGTCTGTTTGAATGCACTGGGTGCCTCCTCTGTCCATTCAAGCTCCTTTGACAACCCCAACATTAATGTGGAGAGGACGCATAATCTTGGCAGCTGTAGGGATGAACCTGTTGTAGAAATTCACCATGCCGATGAATTCCTGAAGGCCCTTCAGTGTTGTTGGTATGGCAAACTGCCGGGTGGCATTGACTTTGTCTGGTAAAATGGTGGCGCCGGCTGGGGTGATCTTATGACCCAGAAAGTCTATTTCCGTGAGGCCGAACTGGCACTTCTCTGGATTAACAGTGAGGCCAAACTCTGCAAGGCGAGTGAACAGCTGATGGAGGTGCATCAAGTGTTCTGCAGGCGAACTGCTGGCTACCAGGATGTCGTCGAGGTAGATGAAAAGGATAGGCAAGTTTCTCCAAACCGTGTCCATGAGTCGCTGAAAAGTCTGTGCTGTGAGGTGGTGATAGTGGTCTTTTGGGCATCGTCTGGGTGTACAGGGATCTGATGGTATCCCCGGATTAGGTCAACCTTGGAGAAAAGCTTTGCACTATGTGAAATCCTGGATATATGGAATTTGGTAGCAGTCTGGTGTCATTGTGTCATTGAGACATCTGTAATCGCCGCAGGGCCTTCATCTGCCATTGGACTTAGGCACCAAATGGGGAGGTCAGGCCCAGGGACTATCAGAACGACGGACGATGCCCAGGCTCCTCCATGCACCTAAATTCTTCCTTGACAAGGTTGAGTTTGTTTGGGCCAGGCGGCAGGCATGTGAATGCAATGGTGGGCCAGTGGTAGTATGTTTGGGCATGGCTGCTGTGAACTGTGAGCACAGAATTGAGGGAAAGTCTCCAAGGAGTTGGCCATACTGGCCGCATTTGGCCTCCACAGAAGTGAGCTGGGTAGACAGCTTGATCTGCCGAGGGGCACCATGTGGAAAGTATGAGCGTGGACTAGACGCTTACCCTGAAGATTGATGAGTAGGGAGTGAGCCCGAAGGAAATCTGCACCAAGAGGTGGTTTGTCAACTGAAGCGAGGGTGAAGGACCATTGGAATGCACTGTCACTGAAACGTACAGGAATTTGCCTTTTCCAAAGGTTCTGATAGCAGTGTTATTGGCAGTCTGAGGGGAAGGACCGTGGGGTCACGAGAGTCGTAGGGGGTATGATGCTAATCTCTGCCCCATGTCCACTAACTTGTGGCCTGAGATGTTGTCCTAGACGTGGAGAAGGCTATTTGGTTGGCCAGCTGCCACAGCTACTAATGGCGGCTGGCCATATCGTTCCCCAGGAATGAACATGGCTGGCAGCATCTGTGGGCGGTTGCCCCCCAACTTTGGTAATAGAAACACTATTTGGGATTGGGCCTCTCTGTCTTCTAATGGGGAGGGATCTGAGCATGTTGTGGTCTAGACTTGGGCGTGGTCGTCAGTGGTGGTCGCAAAACATGGTTGATGAAGTCAATGGCTTCGCGATTCAAATAATAGAGAACATCTGCCCACGCCGCAACTTTGAGTGGGTCACTGAAGTCCACATCAGCCAAGAGGAGCCTGCTGTCCTTGGGCATCTGTTCAAGGAACGCTTGCTCAAACTTGAAGCAGGGCTTGTACCCTTCCGCCAGTGTGAGTATTTTGTCCATTAGGCCATCCAAATGCAGGAGCCTGGCTGCTCGCTCATGCTGTGAGAGGCTATACATGCTAATGAGGAGTATTTTCAGAGCCATGTATTTACCTTTCCATGGTGGTGCTTGAATGAGACGGCTTCCTGGTTGAGCGAGCTGACAACGTAGAATTGTCTAGTTAAATCAGAGATTATCTTTTAGATCTGTAACTGGCCCTCAGCTTAGCTGAACCAAGTGCAAGACCTGTAGCTCCAGAAAGTCAGAAGCTTCAATGCAGCAGCATCTAAGAGCTGCTTGTTCCATTGTTTTGAGCCTTCAGGAAGTGAAGACTCATCAGGGTCACCAATGTAACGTGTTGTGAGTGAGCGCAGTGAAGAGAATGAGACAACAAGCTATCACAACTGCTTTAATTTGAATCTCGTGCTGCAGCATTTGAGCCCCATCTCATTCCACCCCCAATGTCCTGAACATGACCTTTTGGCCTGGACTGGAAGAGACAGTCCCACAACGCCATCCTTGCTCAGACTGTCCTGCCATCCACGCATGACAAGGGGGGCTAGTTTGCCACTACAAGAATGTGCAATGCCACAACATCGCTATTAATCCAGCTTCCCAAATGCAAGTTTCAGTAGAAAAGTATTTGGTAGTAGGACAGTAGAACTTATGCACATATTATATATGGTTCCTCATCGACATGGGGGACACTCTAAATCACAGCATATTAAGGTATGGATTTTATACTTGGTGTATAACATGACTCCTAGTTTTGGAGTGACACGTTTAAGGTTCAAATACCATCTTGTAGGCCAACATAGTCCTGTTAGAATGCATCCCAAGGTTATGAAAGGAACAGTAGTTGCTCTTTGATAATTTAGCAAAATCTCTGCACTCTGGGCAGATTGCAAGACAGCAAAAATTTCGCTACTGTTTAAAAAGAATGAGGGTGAAAAGCAGACAACTACAAGCTTAACGTCTGTAGTCAGGAAAATGTTTGAAGTGATCATTAAGAAAGAAAAAACAAGATATGTGGATATACCCCTCAAGCAGGCAGAGCATAGATTTAGGAATGGCGGGTCATGTTTGATGAATTTATGGAGCTCGCTGAGGATATAATGAGTGCAGTGGATAGAGGGGAGGAGGTGGATGTTGTGTACTTGGATATACAGAAAGCATTCGATAAGTTGTGACAGAAAAGACAACTATAATATAAGGATGTATGGAGTTGGGGATAATGTATTGGCATGGACAGAGGAATGGTTAAAGAGTTGAGATAAATGGGTGTTTCTCTGGTTGGCAATCAGTGGTGTGTGGAGTGCTGCAGAAGTCGGTACTGAGTCTGAAGCTATTCACTGCACCCCACAGTCACCTACCAGTCACCACATGTACATCCCACAATGACTACCTAGACATCCCTCAATCATCACCCACCACCCCGTACCATCCCACACCTCATAATCATCTTCTGAACACAAACATCAGTCACACTCCACACTCACACCCTACAGTCGCTTTCTCTCTCTCTCTCTTAAACACACACACACTACTGTAACGCTGCACAGACCAATATCCCAGTCATATTGTGTGAGGTGTGTGATACCACAATTTTCACACAAGTCATAGTCACACTCCACACACACATCCTATAGTTACACTCCCATCACACAAACCCTATAGTCACATTCCACATACACACTCATACACACAGCACACAAGCATATGCGTGCACACACATACACCCTATAATCACACTGTTGGCAAAGTAGAAGAATACTCACTCTTTCCTGTTGCTGGGTCAAACAGAGAGATATTTATTGACTGTCTTTCCACTGTCAAGGTGTGGTCCACACTCTTGATTTTCAAACTCATGACGTTTCTATTCACATCCAAACATAAGCTACAACATCTTCACCAACATACATTTATTCAATCATCATTTATTTACTAATCCAAGATGAGACAGTGTGCTATCAGTTGGTTCTGCAGTCAATTTCTCTTAGCACTTATCAAGACCTTTGCACGTAGCCACAACCTGGCACTACATGAGGCAATGGATAGACATGTCAATGTGGTAATGGGGCATGGAATTGAAGTGGTTGGCGACAGGGAGGTGCTTGCTGTTGCAGCATAGAGTGAAGTTGCTCAGTGTAGTGATCTCCCAGTCTGCGTCCAGTCTCTCTGATGTAGAGGACTCTGCATCAGGAGCAAATACTGGCAGCAAACTACCCCAACAGATTCACAGGTGAGGCATTGGTTACTTGGAAAGACCATTTGGGGCCACAAGTATTGGTGATGAAGGTGGTGTGGGCTCAGGTGGACCATTTCTTGCAGTCACTGAGGTAGATATTGGTGGGAATAGGTGAATGAATGAGGGAGTTGCAGAGAGAGTGATCCCTTCAAGGTGGAGAGGGAAAGGTAGAGAAAGATGTGTCTGGTGGGGAAGGATCCTATTGTAGATGGAGGAGAATGATATGATGGATATGGGGAACCCTGTCCTTGTTGCGTCTGAGTGAAACAGGAAGGAGACAGGTCAAATGTGCAGGCAATGTAGGAGATGGACATGAGGGCATTTAAAATCGTGACATCTTTAATCAGTCTGGCAATGGAGATAGAGGGATGTCTACCAGGTCCAAGCAGCAGAGCTTTAGTCTGATTTGGACATCATGTTCAGCTCAGATGCATGGGCCAAAGGGGCTGTTACTGTACTGTAGTGTTTCATATTCAATTTTATTACTTACTCTTACCTGACAAATATCTCCATATGATGGCTCCAATCTAAATTCTAACACTTCTTGCAGTAACTGGATTACACTGTGCTTAAAGGTTTACTTGAATTAAAACTAAACAATGCCACTAATTCTAGTTTAGACTGGATAAAACAAAAGCAATTTATGTCCATAACTAAATTAAATCACGATTTTCAAAAGATCTATTGACTTAGAACCAGATGTCATAACTAAAGTTCAACTCTAACGCCATATAGCCATCAGTTAAACTAAATTATGCTAATATCTGCTCTAAACACTTCAACCTTCAGTCTTTGGTGTAAAGTTTCTTTTAAGATTTACAAATTTAAATAAATAAAACAACCAAGGGAAAATGAATCCGCTTATTGAACTTCAAAACATCAATCTCACAATGCGTGAGGTACTCCAATGTTTTCGAACTTTAAGGAACATCTGAGGTTGGGAGCTCACAAAAAATTCATTCCACTGGAATCAATTAAAATTAAAAACAGCACGAAGAGTTTAAAAGACAAGCTGGTGAGACCTAGGAGACATAACTTCAATGTTTAGAGAAGAAGATTTAAGACGGAGATGAGGAGAAAGTGCTTCTCCAAGAGAGTAGTGAAAATCTGTGAATTATCTGTCCAAGGAAACAGTAAAGACTGCCTCATTAAACATATTTAAGACATAGATAAATAGATTTTTTGGATTTTTGAAGAATTAAGAGTTATTAGGATCAGATGGGTGTGCAAAGCTGAACCCAAGGCCAGATCATCCATGATCTTATTGAAAGGCGGAGCAGGCTCAATGGGCAAGATAATCTATTCCTGCTCTTATTATAGTACCACTTCGATTATCTGAAATCAGATTATCCAAAATCCTCATTTATCCAAAATTGTTTTGGACCTGGAAGTGATGTCTGTTCGCCTCCAAAAAAACTTCAGAAAAATGATGATATCCCAAACAATCAGAAATCCTCAGTTATCCAAAATTTTTTCAGAGCTGAACTGACCTTACTGATTAAAAAAAATTCACTCGACATCAAATTAGAACTATTGTCCTCATTTCACGTAACTCCCTCCCCTCTCTCTTTCCATTTCTTCTATACCTTCCCCTATTGACTTTTCTCTCCAACTCTCCCTCTCAAACTGCATTCCACTGTCTCTTAGCTGCAAGCTGCCGGAAGAATCCCTTGTCTCGGCGTCATCAAGGAGAGTGGCCTCCCAGGCAGGAACAGGACAGGCATTCATGTTTCCCTGACGCTGGCACTGGCAGAGTGGTTCCAGCTGTGTGGTGGATTATGGGTAACGATGATGGCCATTGAGCCACTGCTGTGGCCCTGAGTGGGTCCGCGAGGTACTGGAGTGGCCCTCAAGCAGCTTGATGAGTTGCCGGAGCAGAGGACGCGAAGCCGGAACAACCCCTGCTGGAACGAGTCCAAGGGGTGACAAGACCACATCAACTAGCAAGTGAGTGTCTTACTGGCCCAGGAAGCCTCCCCGGAGATTGGCGGCAGCGGTGGGGATGTGTTGGGGATTGGCGGTGGCAGTTGGGAGGTCTTGGTGATTGGCAGTAGTGTTGGGTATATGTCGGAGATCGGCAGTGGCCAGCATTTTCTGGTGAGAATTAAACATTACTTTAATGCTTAAAACCCTTCCCTTGTTTGTTGTTGTTTAAACATTGAATCAAGTGATTTGCTGTTGCCACTGGGCTGTTTTTAAAACATGACAGTTATCCTAAAAATTCAGTCATCCGAAATAGGTCCGGTCCCAAGTATTTTGGATAATTGGAGTTATACTGTATTATGTTCCTACATGTACATGTAGCAATGGATAAAGATTACAAAGGGTAACAGCTTCCAGTTCACAGCATTAGAATCAGTGGCTGATGTGAACACTAACTACAGACTCTTCATATTATTTTCACACAATGAATTGACCAGGCAAACATTCAGAATTTCCCCATCCCTTGAACCTGCCACACACGCAAGCACAGTCATTCTTGTATGCATAACACAGTTAATACTCACTGACATCATTCACGTTTAAATTTATCATCATGTGTACCAAGATACAGCAAGGAAGGTTGTGTCCTGATCAGTATTAATCCAATTCCCACTCTTATTTCTGCCAGGAATTTCCTTCCAATAAAACCTTGAACCAAAGCTTTGATTGAATGCTTAAGAGATGATAGGTCCTGAGGACTGGGTGAAATCAAGATGCAAAGGGAAGCAAGGAAGAATGTTTTAGGAGGATAGATGGAGAATTTGGAAGTTTATTCAGCATGTGTAGAACCAGACTACTGGAGGAAGAGAGCTAATATTGCTCTTTTTATTTAAGAAGGGCAGCAGGGATAAACCAGGTAATTGCAGTCCAGGAAGCCTCGTGTGAATGGTAGGGAAATTAATGGAGAAAATTCTAAAGGATAGGATTTATGTACATTTGGAAAGGAAGGGGCAGATAAGGGACAGTCAGCAAGGGTTTGTGTGGGGGTTATCCTAGTGAACTAATTTGATGGCCCTCTAGTGGATTACTGAGATTTGGAGAAGGCAGAGTAGTAGACAGTGTTTATATGGATTCTAGTAAGTCATTTGACAAAGTCCCAGGCAGTAGGCTGATCCAACATGTTATGGCACATGGGATTCAAGGTAGCTTGGGTAATTATATCCAAAATTAGTAGGATCCAAAAGTGGTAGGAAGCAGCGAGTGTTGGTGTCAGGATGCTTTTGTGATTAGAAGTCTTTGGCCAGCAATTAGTGCTGGGACCCTTAAATCTTAGTGATTTGGATTTTAATGGAGAGATCAAAAATAAGTCAGATACAATCACTCCAATAGGAGTATACTATAGGCCTCCCAAAACCATTCTGTGATAGAGGGACAGATGAGAGGGTAGTTAGTGGGAGACTTTAATCTCTCCAATATTGACAAGAATGCCCTTTGTCTTACATTTGTGGATGACATTAATCTCTCCAATATTGACAAGAATGCCCTTTGTCTTACATTTGTGGATGACATGAAAAGTGGTGGTGTTGTGGATGGTGAAGAAGGTTGACTAAGGCTACAGTGGGATAAAGATCAGATGGAAAGTTGGGTGGAGCATTAGCTGATGAAGATTAATCTTAGCAAATGAAAGATAATGTATTTTGGGAAGTCAAAAGGGGAGGACAGTCACATTAAATAGTAGGGAACTGAGAAATATTGACAAATGAAGGGACCTTGGCACTCAAGTCCAGAATTGCTAATATATGGCAACATTGGCCAATATGGTGGTGAAAAGGCATGTGGCATATTTGCCTTCAAAGGTCAGAGTAGAGAATATAAAGTTAAGGTGTTATGTTGCCACTTCATCACACACTGGTTGTACTGCATTTGAAAGATTGCAATCACTTCTGATCTCCACACTATGAACGATGAAGTTATGGTGAAGAGAGGAGGTTCCCAGATCTTGTCTGGATTGGAGGACATTAATTCTATGAAAACAAACCCAATCTCCCCTTGTAAATAGAGAATCGTGCAGCACAGAAATGAACTTTTTCATTTGTCTCCCATTGTCCATGTCAACTGTAATGTCTTTCTACACAAATCCTAGTTGCCTGCATTAGGTACGTATCAGTCTGTACATTTCACATCGAGGTACCTACCTAAGAGACTTTTAAACATTGTAATTGTATCTGCTTCTGCCATCTTCTCCGGCAACTCATTCCAGATAGTCACAGTGCAAAATACTTTACTGCTCACATTTCCTTCAAATGTCTCCCTTCTCATCCTAAACCTTTGCCTCCTTGTTATAGGTTTGTCTGCCATGGGAAAATAGGTCAGACTATCCATTTATCTCATAACTTTATACAAGGTCAGCCCTCAGCCTCCTACATTCTATTGAGAATAAAACCTGCCTGTCCAATCTCCCTCCTTGAAATTATAGTTCTCCATTCCAGACAATAACCTGGTGAATTGCTTCTGTACTCTTTCTACTGCTGCCACATCCTTTCCATTGCATGGTGACTGGCCAGAATAATACACAAGACTCCAATTGTCTAACCAACATTTCACACAGCTGCAACAAGACACCCCAAATCTTACATCAGCCTGTGATACATGTACCAAATGGTTTCTTCACTACCCTTCCAGCTGTGCCACCACTTCTAGAAAACTATGGACACACTCCAAGGTCTCTTTGTACCTCAAGGATCAAGGCATTTGCTCTACATACCCTTACAGAATTGGACTTCACAAAATACATCACCTCACACTTGTCAGAATTAAATTCCTTCTACCACTCCTCCAGCAATGTTCCATCTTATTAATGTCCTCCTGTAACCTTAGACAACCTTCTTTGCTATCTGCAACTCCACTAATTTTTGTATCATCTGCACACTTACTAAATCAGTCCACCTATATTCTCATTCAAATTATTTATGCACATCATACACAACATTGGTCCCAGGACTGATTCTTGTAGTATACCATCTGTTGCAGACTTCTAGTCAGAAAACCATCTACCACTACCCTCTGCCTCCCTTCTCCCATCCAATTTCAGATCCTGTTTACCAATATGCCTCAGGTCCTTTACGCCTTAGCCATCTAGATCAGCCCACCATGCTGCTTTTTGTCAAAAGTTTTTTTTTTAAACTGGTTCATGTAAACCATATCTCCCATGCTGTTTTTGTCAATTTTCTTAATTATCTCCTCAAAGGTCTCAATTTGATTTAAGACTTGTTCTCCCCTGCACAAAATGATGCTGATTCCTCCTGATTAAGCCTTGCCTTTCCAAATGAACATAAACCCTGTCCGTCAGAATCTTCTCCGTCATCTTTCTTTCCACTGACCTCCACATTTATCACGAATAAGGGGGAAGCTTTCTGATGTCTCATGTGTGGCTAACAAAGGTGTAAAAATCTTTATCAGTTGTCCTAGCAATCTTCTCCCTTGCTTCCCTTAGCATCCTGATATAGATCCCATCAGGTCTTGGGGATATGCCCAACCACTGCTTTCTTTGATTTTCATTTCTGTAATATGTCCAAGTTTATTGATGACGTGAAATCAGAATGTGAAAAATGATCAGGGGGCAAGCACGCTTGAATGGATATCTTCATGCTGAGTGAGTGAGCAACACCATGACAGACCAGAGTGCAATGAAAAACATGTAAAAAGCCAAAGGAATGTGAGTATCTTGTAAATAATGAAAGGTTGGGAAATCTTAATGCTCAAAGGGCCATCCTAATACACAAGTCACTGAAATATAACCATCAATTGCAGCAGGCAGCTAACAAGACAAATGACAAGCTCCCCTTTATTGAAAGAGGACTTGAGTAAAGATACCTTACTGCAATTAAATAGAATTTTAGTGAGATCACATCGGAATAATTGTGCGCAATTTTTGTTCTCATTATTTGTTACAAAGGGATGTCATGTGAGGAAAGATTAGTAGACTGAGTCTCTAATCTCTTAAATTCAGAAGTATGAAAGGTGACCAGATTGAAAAATGCCAAATTCTTATTGGCCTCACAGAGTAGATTGTTAATGGGGTGTAAATTGGGCAGCATGGGCTCATAAGATCGATTTGGCCTGTTGCAGTGTTGTATGTCTAAATTTAATTTAAAATTTAAATATTTCTCTGAGAAGTCTACAACCAAAGATCAGAATAAAAGAGAGAGCTTTTAGCACTGGAATGGGGCGAAATTTCTTCACTAAAAATGCGCTGAATCTTTGGAATTCTCTACTTCAAAGGGTTCTGAAGCTCGGTCACTGAGTGCAGTTGAAACTGAGATTAATAAAATTTCTGTATTTTAGAGGAATGAAGGGACGCAAGGATGCGGCAGGTGGGTAGGTGGGGGAGGAGTGGTCCTTGAGATCAGTCAAGATAATTTTGAATGGCAGACAAGGTCTGAGGGGTTGAATCGGCTATGTCTGCTCCTATTTCTTATGTTATTCTGCTCCTAGTGGAGTTGTGGATGATAAATAATGCCCATTGTCTGTGTACTGGTATCAAAATGTTGTATTTAACAGGGTGACAGTCTTTATATTGTTGGATCTCTCCCAATCATATACATAATAAATGTGGATTTAAAAAGGTCAACACTATCTAATAATCAACACCAAAAATGGACTTGATTTAGAGATCAAAATGCCTACTGGCAGAAGGTTACCACCAAAATATTTCACGCAACTATGGGCAAGATAGTAAGGGGAATCCAGTGCAGTTAATACAACTAAGGTAATGATTAAGTTGTAACTGCCTCTGAAGAAGGCATTCTCCAGGTACTTGAATAGGTACACTAGAGGCATTGTGACCATATAGTTCAGATTTAGAAGAGTAAATATGTCTTCATGCAGAAAGAAAGGGGTTATCTAAACCAGTCCACAGCCTTTGGAGGAGAAGGCCGAGACCATCGTCAAGTCTAGAAATCTGTCATCAAACATCAATCCTTCCCACACACAGATGGACATCAGGCCATGTTTCAGCCATACCTTATGTAAGGGGACACACCCCTGATCAATTATTGAGAGAGGATGAACTGGGGTGGGGAAGGGTGGAAAAATCATGAGACAATCCCTCCTAGTATCCTAATCAACACCAAACTGCAAGGAGTCCCCAGTTATGAAGATGGGCAGCTGCAAGCCACAATATTGAACAGGAAACTGCCAAGAAAGGCATAATGCATTTACACTACAGGCAGAAACATGAAGAGTAACTGTTCTCATCTGAGGAAGGAAGCATTGGCAATCATATATGAGAGCACAAGATTCCTCCAGTTCCCATCTGGCAAAATGGTGATCACCTCTTACACCTTGGGCTATTTTTACATTTAAGTCTTTTTCCCCCACAATAGAGGTCCCATAAATGCAGTGTGACCACTCTTACTTTATAATGATTGTACTGAATCATAAATATATTTATGATTCCTATTTTGGAAAAAAGGATCCAAACAGTGAACACCAGTCAATGTACTATCAAGATTCCTTTATGAAGATGCTGATATAAGCATATATTGCTATTACTTGTGATAAATATTAATGATTTTGGTGAGAATGGGTTGGAATGTGGAGTCCCTAGGGACATAGTAGGCTGCAGAAAATGCCAAACCTTGTCTATTCAAGTCCATTATGGACATCAAGCTCCTGGTGATTGCAAACATCAATGTGAGGCATTACCTCAAGAAGTCAGCCAAGATTACAAAGGGCCCCCAATCTCTTCTCACTACCACCTTCAGGCAAAAGATACAGAAGCCTGAAGTCAAGCACCTCTAGGTCCAAAAATATTTTTTTACAGCTATCATACTTTTAAACCTCCCCTTACTTCTCTAACCCTAACCATAAACTATCATAGGATCATTAAAAACATAGGCTGCACTCTTGAAACATCATCTTTTTCTGACACTAGCTGCAAGTGTGAATATTGATTAACTTATGCTTTTGCATTTAGTATCTCTTTTTTTGCCTTGGCATATTGTGATAATTTATAATAATTTAGTTAGCGTATCTTATATACCTGTGTGACTGAAGAAAGAAAGAATTTCAGAGCATTTTTACATTGTACTTATTTATATGACAATAAAATGTCATATTCCAATGATTAGTAAGTTTAGAGATCACACCATAATTGTATAGTGGACAGTAAAGGTTGTCTGAAGTTACAGCAGGATCTAAAACCACCAGGAAAGAGGGCAGAATAATGCTTGATCCTTAACTCAAAAGTGCAAAGTTAAACCAGGACAGAGTGAATGGCACGGTTCTAGAGTGTGTTATGGAACAAAGAGGCCTGGGGGTACAAGTACATACGTTTCCTGAAAATGGCAACTCAATTTGATAGGGTGGTGAAGAAGGCACATGGCATGCTTGCCTTCATTGGTCACTGACTACAAATGTCAAGATAGACCATAAGAATATAAGTGACAGGAGCAGATTTAAGCCATTTGGCTCCATCGAGTCAGCTCCATCACCGAAACCATGGTTGATGCATTCTCCCTTTCAGTCCCATTCTCTTGCCTTCATTCCAGAACCTTTTACACCTTCACTAATCAAGAACCTGTGAACCTCCATTTATATATACCCAGTGGCTTGGCCTCCATAGCCATCTACGGAAATGAATTTCAACATCCTCTGGCTGAAGAAATTTCTCCTCATCTCTGCTCTAAGGGGATATCCTTTTATCCTGAGGCTGTGTCCTCTGGTCCTCAACTTCCCCACTACTGGAAACATCTTCTCTACATCCATCAAATGTTTCACATGTGTTAATCCTCTCATACAAAAGATCATTCTTGTAAACCTCCACTGGACCCTCTCCTATCCCAGCACATCCTTCCTTCAATGTGGGCCTAAAACTGCTCACAATACTCCAAATGTGGTCTGACAATGCCTTAGTATTACATCTTTGCTTTTAAATTCTAGTCCTCTCAAAAATGAATGCTAACATTGTATTTGTCTTCCTTATTAATGACTCAATCTGCAAGTTAGCCTTGAGGGAATCCTGCACTATGATCCCCAAGCACTTTGCACCTCCTCTTTTTGAATCTTCTCCCCATTTAGAATACAGTCTACTTCTTTATTTCTTTGACTAAACACTTCTTCACAGCTGTGCAAGATGTGGGTGAGATGTATTTGGATAACCATGTTCAGTTTTGGTCTCCATTCTACAGGAAGAATGTGATTAAGAGAGGGCAGAAAAAGATTCATAACCCTCCAGATCTGGAGGGTTTGAGTTATTAGGAGAAACTAGATAAACTTGGATGATTTCCCTGGAGTGAAGGAGGCTGAGGAGATGACATTATAGAACTTTAGTCATTAGGTAGTTACAGTCTGACAAGGTTTAGAGAGATATGGACCAATTGCAATTGGTGCCTTAGTCAACATGGACAGGTTGGGTCAAAGAGCCTGTTTCCCTGCTTTATGATTCTATATTCACCCTAAGGCAGCTGAAGATTGTCCTTAAACAGTAGGATTTGAGGTAGCTATAAAATACCTTCTTTGAGTAGCTGGATTGATTGAGAAACTAGCTTGAATGAGAAAATAAATCCTTTCAATTACAGGTTGTCCACAAATTAAGGATACAGAGTAGTTTTCCCCGAAGAGTTACAAAACAAAATGACTGCATTTGGACATTGTTATCGTGAAAAAAGGAGTTTTAGGTTTGCCAAAAGCAAACAATAAGCTATAGGAATAATTCAGTGGGTCAGGCAGCATCCATGGGGCAAAATGTTTAGTCACTGTTTCTAAAGTGGGAAATGGAAAGATCAACTATATAAAAGGGTAGAATATGCCAAGAATGGTAGGGATTTGGACAGAAGGTGGGAGAAGGGGACAGACAGGTAGAGGAAGAAACCACTGGGAGGGTGGAAGGTAAGAAGGGGAAGAGATGAAAGCAGTAGAATGAGATGGAACTGGGGGTTGTCTGCTTGTATCTTTGCCTACTGGCTCAGCACAGACATTCATTACTGGCAGAGTTGAAGCAAGGTGACAGTAAATTCATCTTCCTGAACTTGTAAGTGGGATTAGATTGAGGGAAGAGAGACCTGAAGAGTGACCTTTGGGGCAGTGGATAAGGTGTTGGTAATATTACTGTAAAACACATAACATGGGTGAACCAAGAGGTTCAACTGACAAAGACGATTAGCAGAGTATTAGGCTGCAGTGCTAATGCTTATCATTGCAACCAATGGACAGTTAACAGCATATCTATCCCACTGTGACCAGGTCTATTGGACTGTTTTCCTACCTCTGATTCCATGTGCCTCTTTTTGAGTGCAAAGTGTGGGGAGGACAGTCGTCTTTTCACTGCACTTCTTCTTGCTTCTGTTTCTGATTTACTCTCCGGTCTTGGATGGTCATGGACTCCTTTGGCCTGTATATTTAATGCATAATGCAAACCTTACACTGCCTGACCCATAGCACATAAACCAAAAACACACAACTAATTAAAAATATATGATCCGTTCACAAATGCTTATATCATTATATGTTATTAAACTGTCCCTTCATCATAGATTCACACTCAGTATATCAATAAAGGTCTTTCTGTCAGCATCCAATCAATGTGATTAATAAACATCATCTGGGAGGTGTGTGTGGTAAATATTTTCATATGGATTAAATATTCTAGGTGGTAAGTGCCTGGAAAGAAAAACTCTCTGCTTGAGGAACTCAGTAGGTCGAGCAACTTCTGTGGGGGATAAGGAATGGTTGATATTTTGAGCTGAAGAAATGTTTGTGACCATTCTTTTTCTCACACAGATGCTGGTTGACCTGTTGAGCTGCTCCAGCAGATTGTGCCTGGCTTCAATTTGAGCATCTGCAGTCTCCTCTGCATCTTCTCTCTACCTTTCCAGTTGCTTATTGTGGGATTTTTAGCAGAACATCAAGCCAGTGACACTAATCAGCTTTTGATGATTTTTTTAATTTTCTACCTGCTTTCTGGGAAAATTTCATGGAAATAAAAGTCCATACCTGCAGAAGAATTCATACGTTGACAGGTCAGGCACAGGTAATTTATCAGAATCATCTTTGGATCCTCCCAATCTGTTAATTTGAAATGCTAATTTGTCTCTACCATCTCAGGAGTCAACTCAGAGTTTCCAACATTAGAAATCTGCCATCTGCAATTTTTGGGGAATTCGTGGCAAAATTATGTTTTGTTCAGGTTCAACTTCTGTTAGAAGTCTGACTAAAGCACAAAATTGTCTATTTTGGCAACATCACTTCGAAGATTCGGTGGGGTTGAAATCAACAGGCTTGCAATTGGGGTTGTCAGAAGGTTGAGCCACGGGGAGCTAAGTCCCACAATGAAGTTCCTGACCTATGGCAGTCAAGTAGGAGCTTGAATGGTTCAACTCTATTGCCAAGGGGCCGTGTGCTCAGGTCGGAGAGCTCATTGTAGACCAGATTGAGTTACACTGGTTTCTTCCCTCCCCTACCCCTTCCTCTGATCCCCAACACATTCAACATTCCAGATCTGGAGGGTTTGAGCTATTAGGAGAAACTACCCTTTACATTCCCCAGGTCCATGCACCATCTGGATCAGACATTGAGGGATGATCTCACTGGATACCATAGGTAAGGTTGGGATGGAGTAATCTACAGCCACCACCTCCACATAACTCCTAGCTCCTGGTAGAAAGCAATGCTGAGGGCGGAGCTTTGTTGTCCATCAAAACAGTCTTGTGTTCATAAATGTCTAGTTTAAAAATTTAAGCTTAAAAAAATCAATACTATTATAAATGAATAAAACACAAAGTCACAGAAATAATAATAGTGTAATACACAAAAGTGCCAGAGAAAGTCAACATGCAGCATGCACAGGAAGGAAAAATATACAACCAACATTTTGGGCCTGAGCCTTTCATCAAGGTATCTTTGGTTCCTATGGATGTTATGTGCCCTGCTAAGTTTCTCAGGCATCTTTCTATATTACACTACAATCAGTGTCTGCAGATGTTCCTGTTTAACTCGAAAACAAAATAATAGTAATTAGAATAAAGCAAAGTAATGAAAAAAGGGACTTCCTCAGCCTTGGCCCTACCCCCACCCCCCCTACCAACATCATCAGGGTCTTGGAGACCACCAGCTCTCATCTGGTGTAGCTTTGAGAGGGGAAGTCCACCAAACTCTTCAAGTCCCTCAGCAAGGCCTGGATTCCAGTGTTTTGTGGACATACAGGATATAATTGCATCAATAACTGAATCCCAGAGGTTCTGATTAGAACCAGCAAGATTTGGTAAAAAAATACAATAGCGATGAGTTCTGGGATTTGGTTCTCTAGGGGTAAGCAAAGATGGTGAAGAATAATCCCTAATCAGCAGGCATCTACCACTTCAAAAAGGGCTGTGAGAAACTGAGGCTTTGACAAAATCAAGAATCTTATGAATTACTGTAGTTATATCTGTGGGCTACATGAGTAACTGGAATCCTGCATATTGAAGTAATTGAGTCATCAGAAGGGAAGTGGAAAGATGGAATCCTTTGTGCATTTTTCCAGCAGTAGCCATTCACCAATCCATCTTTGCCTTTCCTACAGTGGTGTTGACGGCCATGGCGGATTTCAGTTTGCCAGTTGTCTTTACAGCACCAGTAGTTCAGGTTTGAATCCACCACTATCTGTAAAGAGTTTGTATGTTCTCTCTGTGCCTGATGGATTTCTTCTGGGTCTGCCGATTTCATCCCACATCCCAAAAACCTAAGGGGCTAGTCAGTTAATTGGTCACATTGGTCTTTATGGGCAGTACAAGCTTGTAGACTGGAAGAGCCTGTATCTCTGAATTTAAAAAATGAAAAACAATTAAATCTCTCAGGATTCTAGGAGATGTGATAGTTATTTATATGTGTCACTTCAGCTGGTACACTGTACCTTCTAATTCATATCTCTGGGAGACCTCAGAACCAGAAATAAGCATTCTTGCTAATCCTTGAGCAGCAGAATCATTTGTGAAAGAAGTGAGAAATTAGTTGTCCTATTGTCAAAGGGAAGGACAGATCTAAACTTGCCAATTAAAATCCTGTTCATCTTATGTTCATTTGCAGAGTGAGGGAGGGAGTTGGCAATGTTGCTTTCAATAATTCAACAATAACCTCATCGATTCCCAAATTAATCTCTGCTAGGTTCAAAGTTCCTTTTACTGTTACATGATACATAAATATGTAATATACATGATATACTACAACTTTTGTCTGCTGTTAGGCAAACCAAAAGTCCCATGAGCATTGCCCAACATCCATAACAATAAGAGAAAGAGGAACAAACAAGTCCCTTCAGAGAAAGAGTCCATATAGATTTGCCTCCAGTGTTCCTGCATGCTCTGCAGCAGCCCATACTCCAGTCCAAATCATCGGCAACCTGAGCTCCAGATCCAAACCTCCGATGTGATCGGGAAGAGGTCAGTCTGAAGCCCTTTATTGTCCTCAGTGCCTCCCAAATCCTGGCTCCAATACCTTGTTCCCATTGACCAGTCTCCAGCAGCCTGCAGCCTATCAGGGTCCTTCGATTGCAAGTTAGCATCAGCCCACAGCTTGTGTGGGTCCTTCAACCACTGAACCCCTCATAGGTTAACTGGTGTGGTCATATTCCTGCAGGATTGTCTCCTCTGTTTCTCCCTCTCAATGGCAGGTGTTCTCCCCATTTCTCATGCCCTGCACCAATGTGATGCTGCCCAGAATCTGCAACCTCTTGTGGTATGCTGCCCAGCTCAAGTGTTGCCATCTTCATAGTTGCAAGGTTTAATAACATAATACCATTGGCTCTTCTAACAGACCTTTGTCATCACAACTGGGCAGAAGGACCCTGTGGAGAAGTGCTGTGTCTCAGAGCATCTCCAGGCACACCACCAATGTTCTTTGGGTGCAACTCTTGTTCAAACGTGGACAGAGGAGCTGAATTCCAGAGATGAGATAAAAGATGTGATCATTAGTATTCAACTGAATGCTGCATGATGGAGCACTTGTTAACCAGGAAGTCATGGCAACCAGAGAAAAAACTCTCCACTGACTGTAGGGGAAGATATCTCTATGTTTGGATGACCAACAGTTTATTGCATAGATGTGACTGGAGGAAATCTTCTAAGGGAAAATGTATTCTACTCCTTTTTCAACAACTTTTATCTCAGTTTATGGAGAGAAATATATGGAATCTAGGAAGGAGCTTAAGAAAGACTTAGGAGAGCTCAAAGAGGTATGAGAAGACCTTGGCGTGTAGAATTAAGGAGAACCCCAAGGCGTACTATATGTATGTGAAGAACAGAAGAATGACAAGAATGGAAGTGGGGCCACTAAAGGATAAGGGAGGCAACATCTGGCTGGAGGCGGATGTCCTAAATGAATACTTTGTGTAAGTATTCACAAGAGAAAAGGCCCTTGATCATATTGATGTCGAAATTGAACAGGCCTGTTTGTTGGACAATGTGGAGCGTGGGTGTGTTGGATCTTCTTAAAAATATCAAGATTGATGTTGCTGGAGCCGGATGTATTCCGGCTGCTGAGGGAAGTGAGAGAAGAGATAGCTGGGGCAGTAGCTATGATTTTTGAGTCCTCTTTGGCTGCAGGGGTGCCAGAGGATTGGAAAATGGCAAACGTAATCCCTTTATTTAAAAAAGCTAATGGAGTAAAAGTTCTGCCAGCTGGAGAAGTGTGGTAGTGGAAGGGGACTAGTTGGCTTCAGTATGGGTGATGGAGGTGTATAGGATCTGGATATACATAGTAAACATGAGGATTTTGAGTTCAGGGAACTGGAAGTTATTGAAGTGATGGAGTGCAGGTGAAGTGTCCTGGATGTAGATGGGGAGGAACTGGACAAGGGGGACAAAACAGTCGATAAACAGAGACCAATTTGATGGGACAGGAGCATGTGAACATAATGGGTCTGCTGGGAAAATTAGGTTTATGGATCTTGGGCAAGAGGTTTAAATGGGTGGTACGAGGTTGGAAAACAATAAAGTTGGAAGCTGTGCCAGGGAGGTGACCAGAATTGATGAGTTCAGAGATGGTGCATGATACGGTGGTTGGATGAGTTTTGGTGGGGTCCTGTTGGAGGGGTAAGTAAGAGGAGGTGCCTTGAGAGTTGCCACCTGACCTCAACCAGATAGAGGTCAGTGCGCCATACCACAACAGCACCATCCTTGTCTGCAGGTTTGATGGTGAGATTCGGATTGGTGCAGAGAGAGTGGAGGGCCAGGGATTCCAAGGCAGTGAGATTGGAATGAGTGAGAGATGTAGTGAAATCAATAAGATTGATGTTACAGCAGCAGGTGGAAATATAAAGGTCCAGAGCAGGTAGAAGACTGGAATGAGGTGTTCAGGAGGAGGAGAAAGGTTTAAAGTGGGAGAAGGATTCAGTAGAGGGGGGTGGAGAATCGTGATTGTGGAAGTAGACCTGGAGACAGAGCTGATGTTAATGGGTGGGTGAGGGGCACAAAGGTGAGGCCTCTACTGAGAGCAGAACATTCAGTTTCTGAGAGGGTAGGGTCGGAGGGAATGGTGAAGACCAGGCAGGAGTTAGAGACAGATTCAATGGCGTAGAAGGGAAGAAGATGGGGTGGATCAGGAGGTGGATGGTAAGAAGGTCTAAAGGAGGGTGGGGAGGGTTAGGAAAGTCAGAGAGAGAAGAAAGAGAGGCCCGTGCACTCCCGGAGTAAGGGTAGGAGTTCACAAAAGAGGCTCAGTTACAGGGGCCAAGGTGGAAACCTATATCTGAAGCTCGGTCCTGTAGGTCACCGAGTTCAGGGTGAAAGTTCATCTTGGAGGCTTAATCCTGCAGGTCACAGGAGCTGAAGCGGTCACCCCACGTGGAGCCCAGTGGGTTCAGGGTGAAAGTTCATGTCAGAGGTTGATCCTGTAGATTACCAACACCAAGGTGGAGACCTTGAGTTTGAGGGAGAAAATAGACTGGCTGAGGGAGGAACCTATAGAAGTTTATGAGATCAGGAGGATCATAAATGAAGTGAATATTCACTGTCTTTTCTCCAGGATAGACAATTCTAGAACGCGAGGGCACAGGTTTAAGGAGAGAGATGAGAGGAACATTTTTCATTTAGAGGGTGGTCCATATCTGGAACCATGCCAATAGGAACTGCAGAAGAGAGTTCAATTATGACATTCAAAAGACATTCAGACAGATTTATGGATGAGAAATATTTGAGCCAAATGCAAGAAAATGGATTTATCAGAATACCAATTTGGTCATCACTTGCTTATCAGAATGCCAATTCAGGCTGAATAACCTGTTCCAAGTTAGTGGCTCCAGGACTCTTATGAATCCTTGATGCAAAACTGGATTATCATGGCTGAGCTCACCATCGTCAATGGGGCTTCAATGAGCAGTAGTTGAACTAGCACAAATGCAACAGTAGGCCAGAGGCTGGATAATACAAAATATGTGGCTACTCTCCTGACTTCTCCAAGCCATCTTCACCCATCATATGCTGCAATATTCACCTCCCTCCCAAACTACTTGATCAATGGCCCCCTCCCTGCACTGTGGCTGCAAGAACCACGATCCAGAATGCACTTGACAAAGAATTTTAGAGAAAGTCAACAGAGTCTGTGACCTGCAGGGTTTAACAGGATAAAACAAGCTTGTGCAGGAATATTACTTTCTAATGCCCTTCCATTCCTGGTCATCTGGAGTTCACTGTCCTGTCTGGTTCCAGTATCCTACACTCCACTTGACCATCTAGTGCACAAACTCCTAGTTTTAATGATTTCCAGATACTCTCAGTTTGACAGTGCTCTCTCCCACTCTCATCCTTGCACTGTAACCATCAATACCAGTGCTCCCACTCCCACTCTGAACCCAAGGTTGCCTTCACCGGCAACCTCACCCTGCCTCTCCTCACCCTGACTCACCCCAGTGTAATCCTCTCCCACCAACCACAGTGTTGATCCCACCCAAGGTTGATCCTCTCACTGTTTCTCCATCATGCCTGAAATGCCCAAGATTAACAGAAGAACTGCTCTTTGTTCCTCATCTTAGAATGTTCTCCCAGTGCTTTGAACTTTGCACATTGTTTCTGTGTCTGTGTAGGTTTCTTCTGGGTGCTCCAGTTTCCTCCTACTCTTCCAAACATATGGTAGTTGTTGGTTAATTGGGGTATTTGGGAAGTATGGGCTCATCAGCTGGAAAAGCCTGTTACCATGCAGTATGTCTATATTTAAAAATCTCCCTGAGCATCACAAGATGTTGGAATCCTTTCAGCAGCTAAGATGAAGATTGCCTCAAGTCATATTGGGTGTTCCTGACAATGTGGGAGCCCCCATCATACTGGGAGCCAACCAAAGATACATCATGGTAACTTAACCTAGCAAAGGATTAATTAATGCATTTTATATTTTAGTTCATTTGAAAATCTAAAGATACATATTTTTACCTGGAAAAATATGGCTTTGGTTTCAAGTCTCCAAAAATTGGTCACTGGATACCCACTGTGACCTCGACATGGAACCAGCTCCAAACCAGAGTTACAGTTCGGACATACTTTCTCTGGAAAACAAGGCAGCACATTAAGATTAGTTGGAAGATAGAAACACAAAGTAATGGTTGGGCCAAAGGGCCTGTTTCCAAACTGCAGAATTCACTGAGAAGATTTCAACTACAGCATAAGTGTAATATCAGCATTACACCTGAGAGGTGATTTACCAGTGTAGTCTTCCCAATGGGGACCCTTACCCATTGTCATTGCTTAGCAATGGTTCAAACCTGATGCCTGAAATGTGACTTTATTTCCCTTCCCACGGACACTACCTGATTTTTGCAATATTTCCAGCATTCAGATTCCCAATATCTGCAGCTCTTTTTTGTTTAAACTCTGGCTCCTCTATGGTTTTCCACTGAAATTTCCAAAATGAGATCTCCACTTGATGGGATCAAGAAAAGCATGAGCTTTATCATTTTTCCAGTCAACTTAAGTCACGTGTATCATCACCTGCTTGCAGGCAGCACACAGCTAGACATAACACACATAGAGACAAATAATACATATACAGGACAAGTATTATATCTATACAAATTAATAAATAATTATTGTTTTGTACAAATGAGAATTTTGGATAGTTAGTGCGAGCAGTTCCTTTGGTCGCTCAGCATTCTCAGTGCCCATGGGAAGAAACTGTTCCTCAGCCTGGTGGTGCCGGCTCTGATACTCCTGTATCTCCTCCCCGATGGGAGCAACTGAAAGATGCTGTGTGCAGGGTAGAAGGGAGCCTCAATGATTTTGTGTGCCCTCTTCAGGCAATGATCACAGTAGATCACTTCGATGGAGGGGGAAGGAAACTCCAGTGATCTTCTCTACCACTCCTCTGGTCCTGTGGCTTGACCTCCGAATAATTTCTCTGTAGCAACCGTACCACAATGTGATGCAGCCGGACAGGATGCTCTTGATAGAATTCCTATAGAAGGTTGACGTAATGGTAGACAGTAGCCTTGCCTGCATCAGTCTTCTCAGGAAGTGCAGTTGCTGTTTGCCCCTTCCTAACAAGTGAAGAGATGTTGAGTATCCATGATAGGTCACGAATTAAGTTAACTCCAGGGAACTTGGTGTTCCACATTCTCTCATCTACAGAGTTGTTGATGTGTAGTGGAGGGTGCTTGTTCCTGGTCCTCCTGAAGTCCACAATCATCTCCTTATCTTGTCCACGTTGAAACTCAGGTTGTTACACTTGCATCATTTAACAAGATTTTCCATCTCTTCTCCGTAGCACGACTCATCATTGTTGTGGATGAGACCAACTACTGCAAGCAATGACACTGTTGCAGCTAGACTTGAAGATGCAGTCATGGTTCAGTAGTGTTAACCACCCCCTCCCCCTTTTATGTGGGGTTAACCACAATGAACAAGACATATCTTTGCATCCAATTACATCAGTGGCTCTGAATTTTTTCTCAGTCACAGAATACCTTAAACATTCCTTTATATACCAGAGACCACCTACAACAAACACATGCACAATTAGTGAGGGATGGGTATAGCAAGATCAAACCCCCTCATGGACCACAATAGGGTTTATTTTGTTTTGGTGAGAAGATTCCAGGATTGCTTGATTCTGTCAAGCTTGGAGCTGAAGGGTGCATTTCTTTATGCCTTGGACATGTAATAATCCCTCAACCAACAATGGATAATTTGCGCATGGGATCTTGCTGACCACAAACTTGGACTCCAATTTCCCATGTGGCATATGAAGCTTCAACTCCAATGAAAAGTATAAACAGAGAATGCTGATCAAGCTGTATCTATAGCGAAGGAAACAAAATTAATATTTTGGGTCTATGACATCATCATTGGAAAAAAAATAGAAATCTAACATGATTTAAGTTGCAAAGAATAGAAAGAACAAAGAGAATGTCTGTCCTGCCCTCTCTCATCTGATGCCAGCACCACTTATGCTGTTCACTCTCACTTGATCTCCACCCTCTCTCCCTGTACAAGGCAAGGTCTTGGTGCTGCACACCTTTTCTTGCAGCCTATTTGGTATCTAAATGCACATAGAAGACTTCTCTGTGTCCTTTTCTACTAGCTGTCAATCTACTGCCATTTGCTGTTCAATTTTCCTTTCCCACTTTCCATCCAAACTCTCCTCTGAGTAATCAACAATGTTTCTGCCATGTGCTTCTTTTTCTGCTACACCTTTCTCTCTAACTTTTTCTTCATCCAGGAAACTTTGGTTTTGGTTTCCTTACTTTTCCCCATGGTAAGAATGTAAGACTGCCAGAACCATTCTCATAATGGTCAGTTAACTTTCTGTTTCAGAGGCTTAATCCATTCTTATCCCACTAAAATTATTTCGTCGCCAGTCAGTTATCAACAGTACATTGCATAGTGAATCCTTACATCACATGAACCTTTGAATCAATAACTAAATGTATTCAACATTTTGCTTTTCATTCAAAAGCCATTTCCACATTTCAAGTAATCACAACCAAAAACAATGCAGGTGCAATCATTGATCAAACATCCTTATTAGTTGTGCCTCAGAACCCAGTTGCTGGAAAATTTATATTTGGCAGGAGTGAGGAAAAATAGACAGTGGAAAAAGGAATTACTGTCACATATTTTGTGGAAATTTAAAAATTATTGTGTCACTTTCCATATGCCAACTGCTTCACTTGGGTGGCAATAATTCTGCCTCACCTGCAAGCAAAAGAATCTCAGAGTTGTATGTGATGTCATGTTTGCACTCTGACAATAAATCTGAAATCTGAATCTCAAGAAACACAGACTGCGGATGCTGGAATCTTGAGCAAACAATGAGCTGCTAGAGAAACTTAGTGGGTAAGGCAGCATCCTTAGGGAGATGGCCAATCAATGTTTCAGGCTGAGTCCCCTTATCAATAAAACTTGTTCGCACTCTTCATTTGGTGAGCAGTATTTTAGATGCACCTTATCAAAAAGGTTTAGACCAGTGGTTCTCAACCTTTTTCCCTATGCCATAGGTGCTCTGTGATCAATAAGGGATTGATTAAGGTGGTATGTGGGTGGAAAGAAAAAGATTGAAAACCACTATTTTAATTGTACCTAATTGACTCATTATGTGCATGGTTTCATGGGCCAACGACAATTTTTCTCAAGCAAAATATTACAGTAACAATTGGGTCTAGAACAGTGATTCTCAACCATCCCTTTCCACCCACATACCACCTTAAGCAAACCCTTACTGATCACAGAGTACCTATGGGATAGGGATTACTTAAAATGGTATGTGAATGGAAAGAAACAGGTTGAGAACCATTGGTTTAGACATTGTTGGAAATATTGTTCCCAGCAAGGGATAAGTAAAAGTGCATGACATGGAGTGTTCGAACATTTTCTGTTGAGACAAGACCTATAGGATGTGAATTAAGGGTGAAAGGTGAGATATTTAAAGGGAACATTAAAGAGAACATCACACAGAGAGTGGTGAGAATGTGGAATGAGCTGCCAGCAAAAGTGGTGAATGCAGGCTCAAGGGACAAGGTAAGGAGAGGATTCAATGGCAGCTGGTACAAAGTAGAATAGTCCATCAGTTAATATATTTCCCCCATTTTTGGAGATTCTAATGCCACCCCAAAGGCTGTTAAACAAAGGTCTGGGCAAACATCAATGTAGTACGCAGAAGGCATTGCAATGATATGGGCACAAAGCTTAAATCCATGTCTATCTGCTTCCTTAGTGGAATACAAAGGTTTCCATGGCACAATGTCAAATAAGATCAGTGAAAAAGAGTGCCCTGACAAATATTCATTCTGAATTATAAAAACTCATATAACCTAATAGTTATCAGATTGCCGTTAGTGAGAACTCGCTATGCACACACTTCCCATATTATTACAGAGAATACACTTCAAATGTACGTCTTTAGCTCAAGATACTCTGACATTATCAAGACTCTCTTTAAATATAAGCCTTCCTTTTATTTCCTGAAGTGTCTTAGAAATGCTGAGGACAGTGGGAATCTGAGCAAAGTTGGCCTATGTCTGAAATCGCTGGGATTTCGCAAAGGGTGTTCGCCAGGGAAGGATCTTTAGCCAACTCAACCTGAGGCTCTCTCCATAGTGTGACTAGTGCCATGTGTAGTTACATCAACAATTTCTCTGAAAACTGAAGCCCAGCACACCAGCAGCACCAGGACAACACACCAAGATTCATATGACATCACGCTACATAAGGACCAGACAATGATCTGTCACCCTCCCAGATTTTGAGGGCATGATTGTAGTCTTGTCAAGTTGGTAGAAGAAGAAGAGAGGGCTTTTGTGGGACTGAAGGTGGCTAGCATCAACCAAAAACAATCTGGAGCAGCCATTTGAGCAGCAGGGGTCAGGTTGGGTTCTCAGGGGTGAGCATGCTGAAGTCACCACCATTCTTCTCCAAAGGTAGAACTACAAGAAATTCAATTGAGTGGACCTATCCACCTCATCCTAGCATTGAACTCAGCCACCACCCACACCATAAACTGATGCATTATGGATGTGATATATACTGCGGCAACCCACCAAAGGTGACTAATATCCCTGTGGCTGGCATCATCCAGAAATACAAGAACAATCATGGTATACAACACCACCCACTCCATCACACACTTCCTTCTGTCTTGGACATGTATCACTATTTAGATCATAAGATGTAGGAGCAGAGTTAGCCCATTCAGCCCATCGAGTTTGCTCTGTCATTAGGATCATGGCTGATGTACTTTGTTCTCAGCGCCATTCTCCTGCCTTCTCCCCATTTAGGTCTTTACTAATCAAGAACCCATTAACCTCGGCTTTAAACAAATGACTTGGCCTCCACAGCCGTCTATGGCAATGAATTCCACAGATTTACCATCCTCTGGCTGAAGTAAATTTCTTGTTGTTGATCAGTTAATATCAAACTGGCATAAAGAGTACAGCGGTTCAGGAGGAAGGGCTACCACTAGAATCTTCTTGGACCCAAAATCTGGGTAATAAATGTAGCTAAACATTCTCTGCTGGAGGAATTCAGTGGGTCAAGCAACATCAGTGGGAGATAAAGGATGTTCGACATTTAGGGCTTGAGCTCTACATCAGGACTGGGTTTTGTCTTGAAATGTTGGCCATTCATTTTCTCCCACTGATGGTGTTCGACCTGCTGAGTTCCTCTAGCAGATTGTGTTTGGCTTTGGATTCCAGCATCTGCAGTCTCCTGTGTGTTTTTGGATAATTAATGTCATCTTTTCTCAATTTACCTGTATTCCCAGAAATGCCTGAGTTCTTATCTTAATAATCTTTCAGCCATTAGGTGCAGCATTACTCCGACAAATTACAAAAGTGAAACTGACTGAATAAGCTTCATGTTTTTTTGGATTGAAGTAGAGGTCATTTCTGCCACAAATGAATACCCGAGATTTTTCATGTATTCATTTTTATGAGAAGTTTCTAGGAAATAAAGATGGAAAATATTTCTATGATGTGAATTAGTGATCAGAACCTCAACAATCAAAGTCATCACCAGGAAAGCAAAGCGAGAGATTGTGGTATCTTTTTCACATGTTGGTTTGAGAGGATACAGATAAATTGAGGTGAATTCAAAATGCATAACAGTTCGTAAAATGAAATGGTCATATTTTTTGAACAGGGTATATTGAAAATAGCTTGGGCACAAGAATGATGTTATCTCTTTCAGAGAGCAGATGTAGCAGGATATGCTGAATTCTACAAGCTACCCAAGTGTCACTGATATTGTTTCTAATAATGTCAAATTCCTCTATACACTGAAACTAAAATAAAAACAACTGCAGATGTTTGAAAAGTGGAAGTCAAAATCTGCAGATGCTGGAATCTTGAGCAAAAGCAAGCTGGAGGAACTCAGCAGGTCAGGTAGCACCATGGGGAGAACTGGTCAATCAATCTTTCAGGTTATTGAGATAAGAGGTCCCAATTCATAACATTGAGAGGCCATATCTATCAATGGATGCTGCCTGACCCACTAAGTTCCTCCAGCATCTCATTGCTTGCAAATGTTGGATGTCTGAACTGAAAGCAGAAGATGCTGGAGCATTCAGGCTCCATCTGTGGAGAGAGAAATAGTCAATGTTTCATGTTGAAGATCTCTCAACAGGACTGGGAAAAGCCAATTTTTCAATTGCTCTCAGCCCTGATGAAGTATTTACACTGAAATGTACTGTTCTGCAGATGGTGCATGACATGGAGTGTTTCAACATTTTCTGTTGAGACAAGACCTATAGGATGTGAATCAAGGGTGAAAGGTGAAATATTTAAAGGGAACATTAAAGAGAACATCACACAGAGAGTGGTGAGAATGTGGAATGAGCTGCCAGCAAAAGTGGTGAATGCAGGCTCAATTTTGACATATAAGAAAAAATTGGACAGGTACATGCATGGGAGAGGTATGAGAGACTATGGTCCCAGTGCAGATCAATTGGACAAGGCAGAATAATAGTTCAGCATGGACTAGATGGGCTGTGAGGCCTGTTTCGGTGGTGTAGTGCTCCATGGTTCTATGCTTGTTAGTCCTCTGTACACTGCCCATTTCACCACCCTTTCTTCTTGAACATTATTTCATAACTGACAGTATTACCTTCACAGTAGATTGCCATTCTTATAAAATATATTAACTGGATTATTAATCCAACTGTTCTGCTTTCATTGAATCTTACAGTAGATTGCCATTCTTATAAAATATATTAACTGGATTATTAATCCAACTGTTCTGCTTTCATTGAATCTAAGGTTACAATGAGTTTCAGAAGGACCCAACTGACTCAAGAGGGTTACTCCTGGTTTGATATTCTCACTGTGGGTGTATCATTTAGGAAATTCACACAAGAAAAACATTCTGTCCCTAAACGTGATAAGACTTAAGCTATTTGTGTAAAACATGAAAAGAATGAAAGGGCAATATGCTAAATTCTCTGTTGCAGTGGGGAGCTGTGTTTTGGAGAATTAAGGTTTGAAAGATTTGTGACACAATGTAATCATCCTCTGTGTTTAATTTCATTGGGGTGAAACATGAAAGTCTTTAAGCAATGTTTCAGGCCCGAACCCTTCTTCAAGGAATAAGTAGAATGAGCCAAGAGCAGAAAATCTCAGAATTCAGGCAATGCTGGCTGGGGAAGGAATCCAGACCAACAAAAAGTATTAATCGGATACGATAAGTGCAGAGGTGAGAATAATCAATGAACCAAAAACACTCCCTTATTCATTCTGTCTGTGCCAAAGGAAACAGGGAAAAGGGAGAGACAGAGCTTGAACAAGGTGATGGGGGAAGAAGTGGTGGGGGGGGTGGGGGGGGGAATTTAATGAAAGCCAGAGAAGTTGATGTTAATGTCATCAGGTTGAAGGGTGCCCAGACAGAAGATGAGGTCTTGTACCTCCAATTTGCGTGTGGTCTCAGACTGGTAGTGCATCAGACCATGTCAGTAAGGAAGTAGAATGGGGAAATGAAATGGATGGCCACTGAGAGATCCATGCTATTGCGGCCAACAGTGCCAAGGTGTTCAACAAAGCCTGCGCCTAGCCTCTCCAATTTAGAGGAGACCACAATGGGAGCACCGGATGCAGTAGATGACCCTTGCAGATTCACAAGTGAAATGTTGCTTCACTTGGAAGGACTACTTGGGGCCCCGAATGGTAGTGAGGGAGGAAGATTGGGTGCAAGTGGGGTCACTTCCTGTGGACACAGGGGTAGGTCCCAAGGGGACAATTGGTAGGGAAGGAGCAATCCCTACGGAAGGCAGAGAGGGGAGAGGAGGGGAATATGTCTAGTGGTGGGATCATGTAGGTGGAGGAAATGGCAGAGGAAGATGTGTTGGATGCAGAGGCAGTTGGGATGGTAGGTGAGGAAAAGAGGAATCCTGCCCTTGTTGTGCGTGGGGACAGAGGGAGCAAGGGCAGATTTGTGGTAATGGAGGATATGCAGGTGAGGGCTGAGTTGATGGTGGTAAAGGGAAAGCCACATTGTTTAAAGAAGGCCATCTCTGATAATCTGCCATGCAGGTCTTCATCCTGAGTGCAGATGCAACAGGGATGGAGAAATTGAGAGAATGGAATGGAATCCTTACAGGGGACAGGGTGGGAAGAGGGATAGTCAAGGTAGGTGTGAGAATTGGTGGATTTGTAGAAGCTGTCTATCGAGAGATTTTCCTCATGAGATCAGAATCAGGATTTATTGTCGTGAAATGTGGTGTTTTTTGGCAGCATCTTAGCCTCAACATACATATTATGACCATCTTACAACATTACTATATAAAATAACAAGAGGAAATAATGCACGAAGAGTAAGGCAGTGTTTTTGGTTCATTGATTATTCAGGAATCTGATGACAGCAGGGAAGAAGCTGTCCTTGTGCTGCTGAGGGCTCGTCTTTAGGCTCCTGAACCTTCTCCCCGATGGTAGCAGAGAGAAGAGGGCAAATCCTCATATCCTTGAGGATAGAGGCTGCCTTTTTAAACACCATTTCATGTAGATGTCCTTGATGAAATGATGTCACAGGTCGAGTTAACAATCCTCTGGAGTTTATTCTTGTTTTGAGAGTTGGTGCCTCCATACCAGGCAATGATGTAACCAGCCAGAATGTTCTCCACAGTACACCTGTGGAAGTTTATGAGAGTCTTCAGAGACATAATGAACCGCTTCAGACACCTCACAAAGTATAGCTGCTGGTGAGCCTTCTTTGTGATTGCATCATCGTGGAGGCTCCAGGACAGATCCTTGGAGATGTTGACACCCACGAATTTTGAAGTTCTTGACCCTCTCCACTATTGAGCCCTCAATGAGGACTAGGCAGTGTTCCCCTGACTTCCTCCTGGAGCCCACAATCATCTCCTTGGTTTTGCTGATGTTAAGCACAAGGTTGCTGTCATTACACTATTCAACGAGCTGATCTACCTCCCTCCCTCCTCATTACCATTTGTGATTCTGCTGACAACTGTGGTGTCTTCGACAAACTTGTAGATGGCATTGGAAATGTTCCTGGCCACACAGTCGTAGGTGTATAATGAATAGAGAAGTGGGCTAAGCACACATCCTTGGGGAGTGCCTGTGTTGATGATCAGTGAAGAGGAGATGTTGTTTCCAATTCATACTGACTGTGGTCTTCCAATGAGAAAGTCAAGGATCCAGTTGCAGGGTTGGGTACAAAGGCCTAGAGTTTGTAACTTCTAGACCACCACTGATAGTTTCTCAGAGCATTTCATCACAGTAGAAATGAGTGTTACTGGGTGGTAGTTGTTGAGGCAGCCCATACTATTCTTTTTGGGTATCGGGATGATTGATGCCCTTTTGAAGCTGGTGGAAAACTCTGACTGTCTCAAGGAGAGGTTGAAAATGTCTGTGAACACTCCGGTAGTTGATTGGCACAGATTTTCAGTACCCTGCCAGGTACGCCATCAGGGCCTGATCCCTCTTGAAGGATGACTGATGCCATCCTCAGAAACCGACATCACAGGGTCCTCAGCCTTTTCAGGGATTCTAGTAGGCATTGTTTGGTTTTCTTCTCAAGGAGAAGATGGAGACAGGGAGAACAAGGAAAGTAGATAGATCAAGTGAATTTGAGGTTGAGGTGGAAGTTGGCCACAAAGTGGATGATGTCAATGAGCTGGAAAAAGTGGGTTAGGTCAAAGAAATTATCAAGGGTGATGACGTTCTAGTAGCCAGATGAGAGTAGTGTTGGACGGGGACTGGTTGGGTCTATTGACCAGAAAGAAACAAAGAGCTTTGAAGCCTTCAGTATGAGAGATGGAGGTGCATAGGTTTTGGATGTTCATGGTAAACATGAGGTGTTGAATTCAAGGTACTGGGAATTGTTGAGGTGAGAGAGGGTGTCGCGGTCGTGTCAGTATATGGGTGATAAACCTCAGATATAGGAGGAGGAGAGTGAGAGGGTCAGGATCACCCATGTGGCTGTAAGACAATGAGAAGGTCAGAGGAGTTTAGCTGGGTGGTGTTTGGGGAGTTGAAGAATGCAATGTTCTGTCTAAGGAATAATTAAAGATGGAGGGATAATCAAGGTGGATTTGTAGAAGCTGTCTGTTGAGAATTTTTCCTTGTGAGATCAGAATCAGGATTTATTGTTATGAAATTTGGATCTGAAGTCACGACTTCATGGTGTGCGGAAAGAAACGAGTGGGTCTATTCTTTATTTGTTTGTAAGCTGTGGTAAATTAATGCTGTTACAAGTGGTGACCATGTGAATTCACAGTACCATTTAATTAAAAATGGAAAGTAATGAGGATAAACCCCTGACAGGAGCAGTTAGGGAGGTCAAAATAAAGCTTCTCTCCCCCCCCCTATTAAAAATTCACCAGCATGGCTCATGATCCTCGAAGCTTGTTTCTCTCCCTTCAGTGTGACGAGTCAGAAGACAAATAATGATTTAATGGAGAGTCTTCTAGAGCAGATTGCCTGTGAAGTGGAGGATGTCTTAGTGGATCCAGATGGTAATCTCCCATAGGACAGACTTAAGATGGCTATTCTGTGGTGTACTCAGACATCTAGTGAGACTCATATTTCCCAATTACCAGCTGATGGCAGCCTCGGAGCTAGGTAGCCATCACACAAGTTGAGGAGGTGACGCAGGCTAGATGGAACAGACCCTGTTGAAGGCGATTTTTGGAAACAGGGTTGTTCGATATTTATCCCATTATGTTCAAGAGCATCATGACAGAAAGTTTTACCTGGCCTCATGTTAAACGGGATGTTGGATTATGGGCAAGGATCTCCTTGCTGTGTCAACACTCTGAAGTCTCCAGACTTGTGAAATCCAAGCTGGGGTTTTTTGTTGTTCTGAATTCCCATTTACAGCATGTGCACCAAGACTTGGTAGGGCCATTTCCACCATAATTATCTGCTCATGTGTGAAGATCGGACTACCAGGTGGCAGAAGGCCATTCCTGTCACTGATATCTCTGTGGAGATGCTTGCTAGACCTTTCATAGATTGTTGGATTCCATCTTTCAGTGTTCCATTTACCATTACAACAGATTTGAGGGGCTCAGTTCAAGTCAGCATTATTCCAAGCTCTCACTGACCTTCTGGACACTATCCATATTCGCACTATGGCTTGCCATCTGCAGGCCAACAACAGGTATAATTAACAGCAGGTGGTTATGCGTCTGTGGAGTGAACCTTGGAGTGTGTACTGCTGTTGAGGCAGATCTTGGATGATCAGCAGTAGAGCTAGTATATGGCACTATGTTAACTTTGCCAGGCGAGTTTATGAATCTGAGTCCAAGCACAACACTTTATGATCCGGCTAGTCATGTTGATCACCTTATGGAAAACACGAGATGACTCCAATCTACTCTTATGCGGCAGGCGTCACCAGCATGATGCTGTTCGCAAACCATTTCAGCCTATTTTAAATGCTCCTTTTAAGGTGTCATGACGCTACCCGAAGACTTTTGTGATCCACAGGAATGGAAAAGCTGACACTATTTCTATCAACAGGTTGAAGCCAGTGTATATCGATGGTCCACGTTCTAGGTCGGAGTCAGAATCAGAGGACCAGTCCGCCCCCTTGCCAGTTGGACCTGTCTTGCACGATCCTACGAGGTCGGACCGAACTGTCAGCCCTCTGGACCATTCCGGAGCGGGACAGTTCCAATCAGTCGCCTCCTTCCATGGTTCTGTGGCCGAAGTGGGGGGTGGGGAGGCTCTCCTGGTGGTGTCTGTATGAGGGTGATGAATCTTCAGATGCAGGAGGAGGAGAATGAGAGGGTCAGGATCACCCACGTGGCTGTGAGCCAATGAGAAGGTCAGAGGAGTTTAGCTGGGTGGTGTCTGGGGAGTTGTGGTGTCCAGTGACCAATAAAAGAAAGTTGATCTCATGGTGTTGTCGCGGCCGTGGAGCAGGCGCACAGGGTGGGATCACGAACCGTCGTGCCCCCCCCCCCAGTGAGGAACTTTAATATGGACAGCTGAATCCTCACCTCGATCGACACCAAACTCATCGTGACGTCCCACCTCGTCCCGTGGAGCCCGGGGCATGCGGTCGCTCCCAGCCCGTCCGCCCCCCGCCGCCGTGCGTGTGCGCGACCGAAGCGGCTTTAAACGCAAAGCCGAGTGCGTGGAGCTTTGATCATTTGTCAGCTGTGGCGAATCAATGGCGTTACAAGTGAAATTGGACATCTTGACTTCCACAGTTTGGGCACTGGACACCTTGGCGGGAAAAAACAAGACTCTTCTCGCCCTTCGGATAGTTTGCTGTTGGCCACTCGGGCGCCGGGTCGAAAATGAGGGGACGGGGGAAGCGGGTGGAGAGGGACTGGGAGCAGGTTGGGGAGCAGAGGGTGAGCAGGGATCATGAGGGGCGGAGGACTCGGACCCTGTCAGGGGAGACCGGGGTCCTCCACGACCTCGAAAGGGCTTGACGACCGGCTCCCTCCCACCGTCCGCCACTGCTGCTTCCTCGCCACCAAGCGCTGGTCAGGTTCCCGTCGTGCCGTATCCGTCAGCTTGACGCAGAGCGCAGCAGCTGCTGTCCCGAGTGCAGGGTCCCGCATGACAGGCCTCCTCTCTTCAGTCTAATTACTGAGTAAATGGGGGTGAAATTCGCCTAACTGTTAGCGCCAAAGTGTCCGGCGCCAAATGGGGAGGCCAAAAGGTTCCCCCCCCCCCCCCCCTCCCCATTACAAAAGGATGTAAAGGTGCCAGATGGAGGAGAAGAGGGACTGAACCAGGGTGTCAGTGGAGACCAATTCGGTGGATCAGGAGCAGGCGGACATGATGGGTCTTTGGGACAATTGGGTTTGTGGATCTTGGAAAAGAGGTAGAAACGGATAGTTTGAGCTTGGGCAGCAATAAGGTTAGAGGCTGTGCCAGGGAGGTGACCTGATGTGATGAGTTCAGAGATGGGGCGTGATACAGTGGTTTAATGAGTTTTGGAGGGGTAAGAAAGAGGAGGTGTCTTGAGAGTGGTCACCTGGCTTCAACCAGATAGTGCACCAGACCACAACAGCCCCATCCTTGACTGCGGGTTTGATGGTGAGGTTCGGATTGGTGTGGAGAGAATGGAGGGCCAAGCACTTTGAGGGAGTGAGATTGGAATGAATAAGGGGAGTAGTGAAATCAATATGGCTGATGTCACAACAGCAGTTGGAAATTCAAAGATCTAGAGCAGCAAGAGACCGGAATGAAGTGTCCAGGAAGAGGAATAAGCTTTAAAGTGGGAGAAGGGATCTGTAGTGGGGGGGGAGGGGGTGTGGAGAATCATGGTTGTGGATGTTAGGCATGGAGACAGCTGATGAAAGAAGAGTTCATGGTGTGCGTGGATTTGTTAAGGTGTGGGTGAAGGGCGATGAAGGTGAGGTCTCTACTGAGGACAGAGCATTCAGTCTCTGAGAGGGAAAGGTTGGAATGGATGATGAAGACTGATCAGGGGTTGGAGGAAGATTCAATGGGGTGGAGGGTGTCAGGGATGGGGATAAGGTAAATTAGAAGTTGGAGGATAAGGACTAAGGGAGGGAAGGAAGGGTTGGGAAAATCAGAGGGTGGAGAGAAAGTGGATACCCGCATCTGAAGCTTGGCCTTGTTGGTCGCCGAGTTCAGGGTGAAAGTTCATGTCAGTCTCAGTCCTGTAGGTCACTGGGGCCACAACGGAGACCCGCATGGGAAGTCACTGAGGCAGCAATCTCTAGAGACGTGAACTTCCAATCCTTGATTAATGCCAGGTGTGCATAGAATCAGCTATTGAATCCATGGATCCGGCGGCGGATGAAGTGTCAGAGAGGTCCGTGGCAAATTGTGGAGAGTAAGGTATGGAGCTGTGACAGCGAGAGAGTGAGGGTCTGCTTGTACCTGTGCATTGAGCTGAGGATAGTCTGTAGGATACAATGGGAGAAGTGAAGTGAGCAGGAGTCAATTCAACACTGAGATCCCACGTGGCACCAGATGGCGGTGGACACAAGTAGCTAGGAAAGACACCTGGCTGTGGAAGCGAGTCTGGGTGAGAACAGCGTCATAGAGCTTGAGAGTAGCAAGGAGTGCAAATGGGGAAGAGTGAGAATCTCTCATAGAACTCCCTTTGAAGAGAGGAGAACTTCTTCAGGGATGGTATCCCTTGAAGAGATGAAACATGAAAATCTGCAGACACTGATTGTAGTAAAAACACACCGAAATGCTGGAGGAACTCAGCTGGTCTTTCAGCGTCCATAGGAGTTGACAAAAACATATTTCCAATGTTTCAGGCCTGAGCTCTTCTTCAAAGAATAAGCAGAAGGAGCCAAGAGCAGGAAATCCCAGAATTCAGACAATACTGACATTTCAGTGGGACCCACCAATTAAGAGTGAAATTGACAAGAAACTCCAACCAGTACATCATTTTTATTTAGAAAAATGTCGGTGCTGCTGGAGCTACTGTAATGGCAGCACCTGGGAAGAGTGGGGGAACAGACAGCACTTCTCCATCTAGTCGTACTGCCTGGTCCCGTTTAGGTGTTTAATGCCCATAGAAGAGATAGGCAGAGTTTCTTAAATTAATGTTTCAAAACCATGAAATTCTTTGCCCAAGATGGCAGCCCAGATTTTGGGGGCCACAAACACTGGGGGATTAGAGGATTGGCACAGGGCACGGGTAACCCTCTATCAAGGAGAAGCCTGGGAGATGAAGGAGGCAACAGCAAGTGAAGGCTCAGTGGCTGAAGGTCTCAAACCAGACTGTAGGTTGTTGGAGACCAGCTTGTGGAAACCAGATATGGGGACTGGGATCCATGATTGTGTCAATGGCAAACAGAGCTTACTAAGGGCCTTGGGTGTTGACATCTTCCTGATCATATTGGGGGTTCAAAACTGGGAGCTTGGGTTCACCACTGGAATGGACAGGAGACAGTGCAGCTACAGAAACTGCAGGAAGCAAATTCACAGCCACTTGGTGTCTCTTAAAGGGCTCTCTTGTTTTTCTTATTGTTGGAGGTTCTGAGCTAGTGGCAACTCTTCTGTGTGCCTTTATGGCAGGCAAAATTTACCAAATTTTGTGCATTTATTATATGACAATAAAGGAATCGATCACTGCCTAAAACATAGCAATCAATCTTTCCATTAGGGTATTGCATAAATCTTTCTCAGTGTTTCTAATTTTAACAAAATCTCTATCTTCTCTCTGTACTTCTGCGGTAGTCCAATATAGGCAGCCTGGTATACAACTGTAGTTCCTCTGTCATTCGCCTTATGTGGCTGACACTGTGACTCACTTTGCACATTTTACCCCACATTAACCAATAACTGCAGCCCTACTGTGGTTCTGAAATATAAAATCTTTTGGGAAAAATCCATATTGTTTAATATGAAGACTTTTTCTTAAAATATTCTGATGATCTCTGTCTCTTGATTTGGACTCTAGGAGTCCTTAACAATTCCTGAAGTTATCAACCAATTAGGCCTCTGACCTAACTGTCAATATTATGCTATCAACAATGAGGGTTAGAGCTAAAGAAAGAGATTTGAAGAGTTGGAACTACTTTTTTTTTCCCAAAGACCAATAAGCTTGTATGGGGTAATAGAGCTTGTCCAAGTTATAAAGAAATGGGAACAAGGAGTCATTGGTTCAACTAGATCATAGCGGCACAGTTGGTATAGCAGTTAAAGCAATGTCTTTACAGCACCAGTGATTGGGAGATGGGTTCAAATCCCATGCTGTCTGTAAGGAGTTAGTATATTCTCCCCATGTATTCATAGGTTTTTCCCACCATTCAGTTTCCTTCCACCATTTGAAACGTACCGCGGTGTAGGTTAATTGGGTGGAAATTGGGCAGCATGGACTCGTGGAAATGGCCTGTTACCATACAGTTTATCTACATTTTAAAATTTAATATAGCAATGGAAACAGGTCCATCAGCCCATCTAATCAATGCTGACCAAAATGTCCCACCTATAAGAGCCACACCTGCCTGCTATTGGCCCATATATACTCAAAAGCTATTGTACCCATGAATCCGTCAAAAAAATTTCTAACATGTAACAATTGTACCTGCCTCAACTACCTCTGCCATCCCATTCCATACACCCACCACCTTCTATGTAAAACGTTACCACTCAAGTTCCCATTAGATCTCTTTCCCCTCAACTAAACCTAAGACCTCTGGTTACTGAATCCCCTCCTCTGGGCAAAAGACTGTGTGTTCACCAGATCTATTCTTTCATGATTTTAATACAGAGTTTGACAAAATGTTATCTCGACAGCAGATCAAACAAATTTGTTTGTAGAGATGAATTGGAACCTGGAGAAAAGGGGAGTTACAGATGAGCTAATGATGCTCACTAAAGACTCCAGCAACACATGTTCAACCATGGATTCCTATTGTAATGGGATGGTGTTGCACACTCTTCCTCTGAATGCTTGGGACTCCCACAGAGTCTCTGGTATCCTTCTGATCCCAAAGTTATGCTGGTTGGTTGGCCACTATAGAATTGCCCTTGTGTAAGAGAGTCATGGGAGAATCAGTAGGAAACTGCAGATACTGGAATCTGGAGCAACAAACCACCTGCTGAAGGAATTTAGCAGGTCGAGCTGCATTCAGTAGGGTGCGGTCTCAGGAAGAGCAGTGAACTGGAGCGGGACACCAGAGTTGGAGATCACCCATCTGCCGCCACCTCACTGTGAATGCCTGGGAGTGGATCCCCACAGGGTGGGAGACCTCAGCAGCAGACCAGCTTGGAGTTCTGGCTGAAGGAATCACCCAAGGCTGCTAGAGACTTGCTCATGGAAACCAGCTGTGGGGACAGGGATCTGTGAGGGTGCCAATAGTGAACAGGGCTCCTAAAGGTCCTGGGATACTGACAGCTTACTGATCATATCAGGAGCCAGGGGCCGAGAAGGGAGCTCAGGTTCATCTGTGGAACAGACAGGAGGCCATGTGGCTATGGAGGTTATGGGAGCACAGGAGGCATCACCATTTCATGAGGTGGTGGGATCCATGGATACTTGATGTCCATGTAGGGACTCTCTTTTGCTTCTCTTTCACTTCTTGAGAGGGGCACTGGAGGAGTGGAACCTCTGTAAGCCTTCATGGGTGAACAAAAGTAAATAAATGCATATTTGTATAGGTGATGATAAAGGAACCTTGAATCTGGAACCTTACTTCTACCATAGATGCTACTCAACCCACTGAGTGCGTCCAGCAGTTATGGAGTTAATGAACATATGAAAGAGGAAAATTTATAGTTCATATGGGTAGGGTTAATGAGATTGCCCTGAGATAGCCAATAGTGCCTCCAATACGATAAGGAAATATGAGAAAATATTATTTCTTCAGCACAAATTTGTCAGAATGGAGCAAATATAAATGGATAAAGCTGCTTGATCAAAAGGATATAAGTGAGATGAGAGTTCATGAGAAAGAAAACACATTTCTGTACTGCAACACTGTCATCTTCTTCGATGATAAATTCAACAAAATCAAAATTAATTGACGTTACAATTCCAAAGCTAGTTGAAGGAAAGTTAGGACAATCAATTTCCACATTTACACATAGAAAAGAAGGCCAGTAACATACCAAAAATAAAACAATTTTCAAGCAGAGAGAGAGAGAGAGAGAGAGGAGACAAAGCAGGCTTTCTCTAAGAGAGAGAGAGAGAGAGAACTGGTTTCTGCAGTCATGGCAGGCTGGCAACTTGTTGAAACCCCATTTTGAAGATGGGTTGTGAGTTCTGAGTTCAGCCTGTTCAAAATCCTTGTAGTCCTTACAAGAGGAAATGGCTGGCTAGTGTGTTTCTCCTGAAATAAGGGAAACAAGAAGAACTCTGTGGTGACCTGGAAGAAGAGGTTATCATTTGGAAACCCCTGAAGGCAAGTATCAAGTATCCCATAACTGGGCCATGGGGTGGAGGGGTTTACTTACTCTGCTGCTTCTGACGGGCTTTATCACATATCGCTGGCCGAAGTTGCAGTTTCCCCCCACAGGGCAGCGTGCAGTGGCTGGAACAAATCACTACTCCCAGACAGGACTTCTTCAAGATCTGGCAGTTGTGGTTGTTGGTGTTTCTCATGGCCCACCCGCTCAGGTGTCTCTGAGCGTTTTTATCGTCGGCAACATAAATGTATCTCACGTAGCCGTCCGTCCATTCCTGAAATACGTCGAACTGCTTCACGTCCTGAAGGAGGCACCCAAAAAAAATCGACTGTCAGAGAGAAAAAAAGATTTCGCCTCCACAATGTTTGTTGCAACATTATGTTTTTTATTGTTACATTACCCGCTGTCCGGGTTGACTTGCTTGGATAGCACACAAAACAAAGTTTTTCACTGCAGCGTGGCAGAAACAATTGCAATTAAATAACATACAGTATCGGCCTTTTCTGGTCCCACTGGCACGGGAAGTAAACTAAGTATTTCCTAATTCCCTTTTATTAACCCACCACAATTTATGTCAAACTGAACAAAACTCACAAACTGAACCGGTTTTATTTGTTGTGAAAACAAGAAGGTGCTGAAACACTCGGCAGGCCAGGCAGCGCCAGCTGAGAGAGAAAAAGCAACGCCAACGATTCAGATCGATGACACTTTCTTTTCAGGTTACCACATTGCACTTTTTATTCAGATCTTCTATTTGTAACTTGTTCATTTGAAAGAATGTGCAAAATTAGGAAAAAGGTTTGTAATGAAAGCGAAGATCACCCGAGACGATCTCTACACCACAGAATGATTAAAAGGACACGAATTTGCGATTTCTTTAAAAAAAAATCGTTTCAAGACATTGACGTTGGAGGCTCTCTCTTCTTAAACGTGCAAGCTGACCTTACTCCTCAGAACCCCGGGTTAATGGATCGAACACTCACCTTTTTCGGTGAAACGTTAACAACTCCAACCCCATCCCCCAAACCCTTCTCCGTGGAACGGTTCAAAATTCAAGAACAAAATTGTGCAAAACAGCAAGGTTTCGGCCGGGGCGGCTTCTTCTGCTTTGCTCCCCCAACCTCTCAAACAACCTAAGCAAAGGTTTCACACTTAACTTTAAAATAAGACGACGCGCGGGATTTAACAGATGCTAGAATTTGCAGCAAAAACAATCTGCTGGAGGAACTTTTGTCGAAGGATTCCGGCCAGAAACGTCTATTTTGTTTCTCTCCCTCTCTGTGCTGCTCATGTGCTGAGTTGCTCCAGCAGGAAGTTTTTGAAACTTCGATACGCGTTTTAATAACCCGTTTAGGACCAGTTACCTCATTCTAGGTATTACTAATTAGCAGGTTGAGTTTGTTCAGTTTTATGTAAAGACTCCCTGATAGAGTTGCGAAGTTACCTGAGGCAGTTTCGGATCATTTATATCCCAAGTGATTTTCATTCCATTGGAACACACGCAGTCAGCATCTTCGAACGGGTCCCCTGAGGACATGATTGCCTCTCGCCCAAGGGGTCAGTGTCGCTTCTGGTCTTTGGGAGGTATCGGCCGGGCGAGGGATTTAAGGACTGTGTAAAATAAAAAGGCAGAGAGAAGAGGAGAACACGAAACAATTGGCGGGAGAGAACTGACTCAATGAATAAAAAAAAGTTAAAATCTCTAAAGGACTTCAGAAATTGCTCATGTTGTTGCTGGTAAACCTGTGTTGTTGAAATCTCATTGGATCTGCGAGGAAGGAAACGCCTCCAGGTGATCCCTCCGCCACACGAGTGAAGCTGTGACGAGCGCTACCTGCTTGCCCCGCTTGCCCCACATGATTCAACACATGTTCACGTCGGGTAAGGAGTCCGAAAAGCGGGTACTGTGCCAGCTTTTTTACAAAAAAAAATCTCTAGTGCAATCATTTACGGAAGACAAACTTGTCCCACGCTCAGCTCGTCTCACTGCCGCTGTGGAGAATCCAGCAAACAGCCTCCCGAGACGCGCCACAGAAACCCCGCCGTAAATCAAGGATTGAATGCACATCAAGACGGAAACGAAAGTCTTCATTTACAGCGATAACGCGTCTTTACAGTATTTAAGTTGTTAACACGCACAATTTCATATTCTTTAAAACCAAAGCAAATTATTATGACAAAAGCAATTTCAAGATAAAATGATGGCTAAAGGAAACGAAATGCATTTTTTAAATACGGTGGACAGCATTCCACCAAATTTTAACCCAACTTTCAAAGAGCGATATGATTCAAGCGATTGTAGCCTCGTTCCGTTTGCTATGCAGCCTTCAATCCAATGTTCTGCTGTGAGCTCATTTGAATTGACTGTCATTAACAGGACAGTTAAAATAAACAAAATGTTGAACTGATGGTGTATATGGATCGACATCGCATGTTCAAAATGGAAGTCATTTGGCGTTTTATAAAATGTTAACAGAAGAACTAAAAATCAATGTATTACATCAACTAATAAAGTAACATCCGACCGTATTCGACATGCAATATGTGCTTTGAGAATATAAGGTGTGGGTTATGTCTTTCCCCATATTTATACAGAAACGTGGCTAAATACAGCCTCATTTATGTGTAGTGAATAAACAAAGAAACAAACAACTCTGTTGTTTTATGTAAACAGTTTAGAAAGAAGTCAAATCGTGGAACCTGTTCTGGCAAAGCTTTTTTTTGGCTGAGTAGCTAATTCCCAAGAACCTTCATTGCATGAATGAATCGATGCAGACAATTCGAACTAAATGCTAATGAACAAATGAATATGAAAGTTATAATTAAGACACAGACGGAAATGGAGATGGGAAGAACGTGTTTAAGATTTTTGAATAAAGGGTTTGGGGAACGGGTAGTTGAGTGGGGCTGAGTCTGTGGTCAGATCAGCCATGACCTTGAATGCTGGAGCAGGCTCTCCGGGCCTGATGGCCGACTCCTGCACCCGCTTCTTATGTTCTTATGGATGGGACTGGGAATCAATCATTCGAAATTGGATCCGAATCTGATTCTGATCCGGGTGACACAGTATTTCATGAAATAGATTCAGGGATTCGATGTCAACAGGCACCACCTCACTACCTCCTCTCAACACTCTCTTCCCTCAGCGCTCTGCCCCCAGCCCCGAACACACACTCCCAAGAGACAACCATTGTGTGTGGGTCAGGGAAATCTCCCGCACCGCTTGTCTTGGAAAGTTTCCCCCAGAGACCTGCTTAACGCCTTTATTCACAAAATAAATTCAACAAGCATCGATTGAAAGTATTAATATTGGAATATTAACATTAAAACCAGTCGATCCCAATGACTGAAACAAGGCCACGAAATCAATTATTCCAAAATTAAAGCAATACACACCCGAGCATTAAATCAACGCGCTACACTGTCGAACCACTCACTTTCCTGTCGATCCTCTGTGATGCACAACAGAAGGGGATATTTTAAAACAATCCATTCCGAAGTATAACCCTGGAACACAAAACCAAGCTTTAAGGAAAAACGGTTCCGTCAAAAGTATGATCCGAACATCAAAGTCTCCATATAAACATTGCGCGAAATTAAGGTACGAACCCGCTTCGCAAAGAGCACGGGTTTAACTCGCGGCAGTTCATAAGCGTTGGTGCACATTGGCAAAGCAAGATCAAAATAAAGGAATCTCTCCTGAAAGAAGTACCTTTGGAGGGAAAGTTCAGTAACAGGTAAAGTGTATAAAACACAAGTTGAAAAAGGAATGCTGTAAATCGCCATCATACCACTCGGGCGATCTGGGTAGTAAAAATCTAAAAGTTAAATACAAAATGTTGGAAACGCTGAGCAGGGCAGATCAACCTGTGGGAAGAGATACTAAGTTAACTCTTATTTTGAGGACAGAGAGAGCGGAGTGAACTTATAGGACAATTAAGACTTCTCTTTCTCGGTCAGAATTAAATTAGCCACGAGATTATGAAATTATGGACAAAATCGTAGAGAAACAGTTCGGCGTGATATATATTCCAGAAACGTCTCATGATGGGGAAAATTCTCCAGGAAAAACCAACACTCCTGTTACAGCAGGTGAATTATGATGGGTTCAGGTAGAGCTATGAAAATGTGAAACGCGAAAGTCTGCAGACGCTTGGGATTGTAATACAGAAATGCTGGAGAACCTCAGCGGGGCACTCAGTGCCCATTGGAGGTAAATACATATTATCGACATTTCGGGCCTGATTCCTTCTTCAAAGAATAAGAACATGGTCGTAGAGCTTGAGAGCAGCAAGGAGTGCAGATGGGGGAGCTATGAGAGAGACTGTCACAGCACTCCATCGAAGAGAGAACTTCTCTTCGCAGTGGAGTGAAACACGAAAGTCAATTTCTATGACCTCTGAAGACTGCGAGACCGGCTGAGTTCCTCCAACAATTCTGTGTATTTTTAGAGCTATGAAAATGTCGTTTTTGATGATTATTAGGACAGGAAATACGTACATTTCATTTTAAAAACGTTGCAAATACAAGTTAGAAGGTTGTGTAGAAGTCAGTATCGCCGAATCACGGTGGTTATAGCATGGGAGGAGTTTATTTATTGTATTCAGTCCACCCTGGTTCAATGCAAGAAAAATCCATCCCCCGTCTTTTCCCATGATCCCGCAAATTTCCTCCTATCAGTTACTTTAAAAAAAAGTACAATTGGATCAGTCGCTGCTAACGATGCATTGTCAACCGCAACCTCTTGATAATTATCACAATTGTCCTTTGTGTCTCCTCGCAACCTCTTCTATTCGAAGGTGAAGAACCCAGCTTCCTTGCTGTATTCACATCACAAAAAAAAAGTGCCCCACACTTAGGAACATATTATTGGATCTCTTCCGCACCCTCTCTAAAGTATTCACATCTTTCGATTAGTGGTGTGAGACTCAGAACTGGATGCAATGTTCCAATTGAGTGGGACATTTCCTTGTCTGGTACTATATGTCTCGATCTATAAAGTCGAGGATCCCATGTGCATATAACCGCTCTCCAACCAACCCCACACTACTTTCAAGCAACTGTTGCAGGAACGAAAGTTACAGGAGCCTGAAGACCAGCATCCAGGGGCACAAGGACAGCTTCTTCCCCTTTGTCATCAGAATCCTGAATGAATAATGAACCAAAGATATTGCCTTACTTTGGCTTTTTTCTTTCCTTTTTGCACTATTTTTATTTATTTGGTAAGGTGGTTTATAGAAATGATTGTATTGTGATGTCACAAAACAATGAATTTTGTGACATTGTTCATGACAATACATTCTGATATATTCCTCAAGATTCCACTCCTGTTAGAATCACACCTTCATGATTATATTGACAATTATTCATGTTACCACAAAGTTTTCTTTTGTGAGTATAAATATTATTTGCTAATATCGACCCATTGGGACAGCCTCTTTGATCTTGAAGCCTGTTGGATCCTGTTTAGATGTTTATTTCAAAGTGAACAAATGAAAAGGGTATAAATAATGAAACAAAATTGAATATACAAAAATAATTGACAAAATATGTAAAATAAAATATTTGAGTATTTTCATTTATAGTATTGATCTTATTTCTAATATTGAAAATATATTGTATTATTTTCCAATGTATGCTTTCAAGGAAGTATATGGAGCAACAGAAAGAAACGAATGGTGGATCTTGGATTGCAGGAGTAAATCGCTAATTGGTTATCATCTACTCTGAACCCTAAAGACGATCACTCTTTAGAACATGCTTCTACATATTTTAGAGCATGAAAAAACATAAAAATATTCATTTCAAGTTATTAAAATGTTGCTTGCCATTAAAATAGTGAAGTGTATCCAGATGGATAATAAACTTATGATGATGTGTTAGCATATTTGACAGATCCAGGGAAGTTGTTGATGAAGTTAAGGACCAAACTGGAAGATTATGGGAAAGTTTTGGGTTAGAAGATTAATTTGGATAAGAGTGAAATTATGCCTTTAACAAATGGGGATTATAGACAATATCACAAGGAAGTCAATTCAGGTGGCCAGAAGAAGGCATAAAATATTTAGGGAATAAAAGTAGATAAATATTTATGTAATTTGTACAAACTTAATTATCTCTCCTTGCTCAGAAGTTTGAGGAAGACCTACCTAGATGGAGACCTTTGCCTATAACATTGATAAGCAGGGTTAACTATCAAAATGAAGATGATACCAAGAGTTCAATATATTTTTTCAATTGTTGCCCATTTCATTATCCCAGAGCTTTTTTTATGGTACTTAACGAAGGTATCAGGAGGTTCCTATGGAATGACAAGGTGGCTAGAATCTCCGTGGAGAAATTAATGTGGGATTATAACATAGAGGGTCTAAAATAACTAAATTTTTAAAATATATTATAGGACAGCCCAGGCAAAGTTTACTACATCATTTTTTGATGGAGAGACTATCCCGTCCTGAGCACAAAATGGGTTATATTTGATTGATGAAAAGATAGCAGAAGAATTTATTTACAAATGGAATACTTAATTAATTTCAAAGTAATCAAATAACCTTCTACTAAAACATATACTGCAAATTTGTTAAAAAATAAATCAATGTATTGGATTAAAAATTAGAATATCTTCAAAAATGCCTTTGACCCAAAATAATTTAATACCTTTGACTATGGGTAATAAGATCCTGGACATCTGGTGCCAGAAAGGGATCAAATATATCAAAGATTGTTATATACAAAGGCAGTTATATACAAAGGCATTTGAACAGTTAAGAAATAAATATGATTTGTCTCCTGGAACATTCTTCGCCTATCTACAAGTAAAATCTTTCTTAAGGCTAAAATTAGGATCAGATATGATTTTACCAAGATGCAACAATATGGAGATTCTAATTCAAAAGGGGGAATATATATCAATTTATATCTAGACTGTATTACATATTCCAAAGTGTTAGTCCAAAACCAAACATATGGATCTAGGAAGAGATGGGATTTAGATATTAATTAATTAATGAAGAGTACTGACAAGACCTATGAACAGTACGACTGGAATCATTAATACCATATATAAATTGTACAATATAATGTCTTACATCAGTTATAACTCATAACACAAAAATTACATCACTCAAAATCTGATTTTTCAGAAATGTGCTCTGGATGGTGTAGAGGTTGGAACTTCCATCCACTCCGCCTGGCTATCGACAAAGGTAAGGACTTTTTTGGGTGAATTTGGGGGACATTCTTAAAAAAATACTAAAGTGGATTTTCCACAAGATCTGAAAGTGTATCTTTTGGGAGACACCTTGGCAATATGAGTTTTAAGTTTCAAAACACCAAATTTCTTTTGTAAAGGTCGCATTAGCTGTAGCCAAGAAGTGTATAGGGATTTCATGGAAGACCAACTCCCAGTTAACCACCTCATGATGGAATTTGGAAATGCAGAGTTGCATTCCCCTAGAGAAGATCACTTACAACATAATTAAGAATTAAGACACATTGGTTAAAATATGGAAGCCTTATTTGAATTATATTGGAACCCAATTTGATTAATTCCCCTTACTTGCAAAGAAGATGACGCAGACATCGTGATCGTGCGTGTGCGTGTTTTTTTATAAATGAAGAAAGGTAGTTAATTGATTCCGTATTAATATGTTTATTGATTGCTTCATCAATTGTATAGGGGAGGGAGGTTGGGAGGAAAGTAAGGGAATGGGATTAACACATTCTCTCTCTCCCTCTAAATTGATTTATGTTTGTTGAGTCTGTAAAAAATCAAAAATAACATTCGAAAAACGGTGGTGTAAGTAGGAATGAAATCGAATTAATTTTATAATCTGAAATTTAATGCAGAAGCTATGATTTAGATATTTTACACTTTGATCAAAATACTTTATCTTTGTACACTGTTTTTAGAGTCAGTGCAGGCAAATCCCCACAATAAATGTTTTAAACGGAGTCAAATTGAGGATGTTGGAAATTTTACATAAAGACAGGCGATGTTGGAAATACTAAGCAAGTCAGATTTAAGTAGAAGTGTGCATTTAGAAACTCGGTAGTCATTAACAGATACAGCCCATTTCCACATTGTTTCAATTCTATTCCACAGCAAACGAAGAATTGTATTCTCTCAGTGTCTGGGAGATCGCACCGAAAACCCGTATCGCTCCAAAGTTTCAACGACGATTGGCATCCTTCTCTGTCACTAACCTTCTCGTGCACAGTCCAAGGCGCAGAGTCTGTCAAATGCGATATTTTCTTTCCTAGTTATTAACTAACTTGGAATATTTAGAGTTCTAAGTCCCAATTCGCAGAATCAAAGTCCTCGGAAAGTATTAAAGCATGGACAGGATTATCTTCTTCCTACTCCCACTCGCGTTGCTTGTCAATTACCAATAATCACATTTTCCAGAATGAAAAAAACATTCAGAATAATATGCACAATGGCAAATCTCAATCTGAAATCTTAATATTTCCCAGTAAAACACAATGATTGCATCCATCCGGATCACCTCTATCACTGGGGGTGGGGGGTGGGATGCAGAGCAGCGTTAAAGATAAAGTTTAAATATCTTCTGGAAGACCACGTCAATAAACAGGGCAACCGTATTCCCTGTAATAATGACATCGGATACTAAATTCAGCCACACAAGCACATGAGTAAACATTGGTTTGCATCACACTGAATGAAACAGAAAATAGCATACTAGAAAGAAAATATAGATGACAGAGAGCGCTTTTCACCCCTCGCACATACAGTACAATTAATCTTCGATAAGATGTGTTACTGCTGTGATCTAGTGAAATACTGCTGCGTTTGATTATTTTTAAAATGAAGTGCATAACCGCTGGCGAAGAGGGTGGACAGTTGCTGGGGTAGTGGGAGCATTCCCCTGCCCTTTAAACGGTGCCAATTGAGCTCCCGAGGAGAGAATGCAGAGCTTCCGTTTAAAAGCCCACCTGCATTGGTGTTTTCTGCTGCTTAACCCATTTAAAAGAAGCAGAACTTCACGGCAAGGACGATGAAATATTTCTAAGCCTGGAATGGAGTAACTTCTCGTGATTTGTCGTTGGGCAATGATCAAGGTTTAAACGTGGCGTTTAGAGAAAGAGGATTTCCTACCAAGGCTTGATCGACCCTGATCCGGTATTCCCAAGTGGAGCGTTTCAATGTTCAATCATCTGGGCTCCCATGTTACCTCTGTGTTGAAATGCATGAAGTCGGCGATTCTTTGGAAGCGTCCGTTGTCCTCACCTCGTGGGAACACGCCTCATCCGGACGCGGAGAGAGGCGGGCTCGTCCTGCCCTGCCCAGCACCTTTCGCTTCTTGTAAGGAGGGAGAACCATCTTGAGAATGTCCTCCAATTGTACATTTGATAAAGGACCCGTGGCTATGTTTTCTTTTTCCAAGGATTGTTTGATATGCGTTAGTCAAAATTTGTGTAATCAAGGTTTTAGGTGAATTTGATGCGTAAATTTGTCGGAAGTATTTTTGACAAATAAAAAGTATCGCAGACAACAGTGCGATACAACACCGGCACCTCGAGGTCCAAGAGCTGTTTCTCTCCAACCTTTTGCACTTCCCCTTTTTGCACTAATCAGGGACTGCCCCGACACCACAAAAGGTCTATCTGTTGTCACACTATTGTAACACCAACTTCTTGTTTTCTCTTGGACTATGGTAACCGTGAATCTATTAACGACCGATTTTTTTTGCATTTATTATCTATTTTTCATTTTCCTTTCTATTGTAGGTTTCGTCATGAAGTACCTGTTTGACGGCCTCAAGTAAGAGTGTCAGTGTATAGACAATGTACGTGACAACATTATTATTAAATAACGGGGCGGAGCGGTGAGAGCAACACCTTGATAGTGCCATCGATTGAACCCCGCGCTGTCTGTAAGGAGTTGGTACGTTCTCCCCATGTCTGCCTGGGTTTTCCCAGGGGCTCTGGTTTCCTCCCACTGTTCAAACTTGTACTGGGGGATTGGGTGTAAATTAGGCGGCACGGATTCGGGCTGTGTGTATGTCTAGATTTCAATCAAATAATTTAAAATATCTGATTTTACATTGAAAGTCCATTTAACCAGTTCCCCACAATCACACTACTGACTCGTAGCAATTAATTAGAAATAAAACATGTTTTATCAACATCTAAACTGCTGATGCTGAGATCCCTGGCATTTCCAACATTATGAAATGGTATGGAAGGTTGAGAGGGGATTTGATAGAGGTATGTAAAATTATGAGGGGAATAGATAGAGTAGATGTGAATAGGCTCTTACCCTTGAGGGTAGGAGAGATTGGAACAAGGAGCCTTAAGTTAAGGGGTGGGGGCAGAACTTTAGGAATAACATGAGAGGAAGCTTCTTCACTCAGAGAGTGGTGGCTGAGTGGAATGACCTTCTGGAAGAGGTGGTTGCAGCAGGGTCAATTTTGTCATTTAAACGGAGGTTGGAGGAGTACATGGATGTGGGGGGGTTGGAGGGTTATGGGCAGGGAGCAGGTAGGTGGATCTAGTGAAGTTTCACTTAAATCGGTGCGGATTAGAAGGGCCGCAATGGCCTGTTTCCGTACTGTACTTGTTATATGGTTATATGGAATTTTTCAGCACAAGCTGTGAGGTGTTCAATTTGATCCTAAGGTCAGGACAGGACTTACTCAGAACGCAGTAGAACTCCCAATGGTCTAGTAGAACAGAGAGATCCAGGGGCACATGTCTATTGTTCCATGAAAGTGGTAGGCAGAGAGGTGAAGAAGGTGTTTGGCACACTTGCCTTCATCAGTCAGGGCGCTGAGTAAAAGAAATTGGACGACATGTACCAGACGTTGGTGAGTCCATAGGGAGTACTGTGCTCAGTTCTGGTCTTCCTATACTGTATGAAAAGACACTTTTACACAGCTACTGAAGAGCAGAACATTTCAGGATATTTTCTGCTCCAGTGGCAGTGTAAAATTGTCAAGACAGAATTTATTATGTAAATTCCATCCTGTAATTTTTCCACTGGGACCCCTACACATTTTTACTGAGTGTAAAATGACTACAGCCACTCCATAAGAAACAGGCATAATGACCACATCAGGACACACCGGAGGCAAGTATGCTAATTGTTTTTAGAATAATTCTGAAGTTTCTGTGTAAAAATTCCAAAATATATCATTAAGTTGAAGAGGGTACAAGAGACATTCACAAGGGTGTTACCAAACTGGAATTATAAGGAGCAGGACAAATTGAACATTTTTCCTTGGAGACTGAGGGATGACCTTATAGAGATAAATAAATTCCTGAGGGTCTTAGATAGATGAATGGCCACAATCTGTTTCCCAGGGTAGGGATGGCTAAAACTAGAGAGCATAAGTTTAAGGTGAGAATGAAAAATTTAATTGGGAACTGACGGCCCACTTTCTCACAGAGAGGCTGTACATGGAACAAGCTGTCAGAGGAAGTTGAGGAGGTGGGGACAATTGCAATGTTTAAAAGACATGGATAGGAAAGGTTTAGAGCAGATATTCTTGGCCTTTCTTTTGGCTATGACCCACTTAGGACTCTGCTGCTGTAAGTTTGTGGACTCTCTTCCCTGGGAAGCAGTCACGCCATATGGCCCCCTTTGAGAGTAGCTGGATTAGAGGGATGTGGGGGAAGACAATCCCTTCCTAAAATCAATAATAAACTCTTTAGTATTGGTGTCATTGAGAACAAGATTGTTATTCTGGCACCACCAAACCACATTCTTGATCACCATCTTGTATTCTGATTCATAATTTCTACCTTGAGGAAGGGGTCAGGCCCTAAACATTGGTAATATATCTTTAGTTCCTATGGATGCTGTGAGACCTGCTGAGTTCCTCTAGCAAATCTGTGATTTTACTCATCATTTCCTTTTGTTTTGAATATTTTATTTAAAGTTTAACAACCATGATCATACAGAGTAATTTAAACAAAATACATCATCAAAACAAACGTGGTTTATATATAAAACCAAACAAAACCCTCGCCTCTGCATCTCCCTAACCCCTTACACTAATCATTCCCCCCTTCCAACATTCCAACCCTTAAATCTCTAATAACCTTACTAACCCCGAAAGGAAAAATAGAAAAGAAAAAAAGGAAAGAAGAAAAAAGAGAATTTGAGGAGAAATAACCAGAAATAAAACAATAACTAATCATCGTATGAGGAGCATATCCTGCCACATCCAGGTCCAGGACTTTAAAGTTTTAAATCCATATAATTCAAGTAAGGGCTCCAAATCTTCCTAAAAACAAAATATTTATCTCGCAGATTATATGTTATTTTCTCTAAAGGAATACAAGATCTCAATTCTGAATGCCATTTTTGTAAATTAATTTCTATTTGTTCTTTCCACTTAATTGCAATACACTTCCTTGCTGTTAATAAAAACTATTTGAAATTTATCCAAACCTAATTTCAAAAAATTTGAAATTATATCATTAATTAAAAAAATTAGTGGGTCCAAAGAAAACTTTAAAAACATTTTGTAGAAATTCTCTAACCCAAGACCAAAAAAGTTTAACTTTTTTCACATGACCATACTGAATGCAAAAAAGTCCCTTTCTCCTTCTGACATCAAAAACATAAATAAGAAGATATCAGATTATATCTTTTTAATTGTTCTGGAGTTAAATATAATTGATGTATAAAATTATAATGACCAAGTCTATATCTAACATTAATAATCTTGGTAATACTATATTTACAAATAGTTTGTCAATGATCTATACTAAATTCCACCCCTAAATCCTTTTCCCATTTTAATCTTGACTAATGTAAATCTATCTTAAACATTTTTTTGTTGCAGTAATTTATACATTTCAGATATAAATGCATTATTTCCACCTTCCCGAATTATCATTTCAAATTTTGATTCCTTTGGAAGCTCCAAATTACTCCCATAAAAATCATGTAGCAACGATTTAATTTGATAATGTATGGGTTGATATCTTGGTATTTGATATCTTTTTTTCATTATCTCAAATGAAAGATATCAACTTAATTTGTAACAATTATTCACTATCTTAATAGCTTTCTGATCCCAAATCTTAAGAAGTTGATTATTAATCATAAAAGGAAAAAGCTTATTCTGATACAAAGGAGTATATCTGGATATTTTACCTTGAGTACCAATTTCCTTATTCACTTTCTCCCATATTCCTATCAAATGAGACAATATTGGTGACATATGTGAATGTAACAACTTTTTGTTCCATTTATATACAAATTGACCCCTTAATTAATTCATTTTAACTCTCTATCTGCCCATGCCAACAAATTATCAGAATTAAAAGATTCAATTAATAAATTTTAATTGAGCACCTTTATAACAATGTGGAAAATTTGGAAGTTGTAAACCTCCTAATTCATATTTCCATGTTAATTTCTGAGTAGATACTCTTACCATTTTATCTTTCCATAAAAATTTTCTCACTATTACATTCAAATTTTTTTTAAATTAGGTAATGAAATATATTCATTTTAATACAATTCACTCTTCCTATTAAGGTTATTGGTAAATCTTTTCATCTAAATAAATAATTTTTAATTTTAGAAAATAATGGCAAATAATTTAATGCATATAAATGATTTATATGTCTATCTAGTTTGATACCCAAATATTTAATTTGATCAGTCCATTTAATTCATACAACATCTTTACAAGAATAATCTGCATCAAACAATGTGACATAAATTAACTTTTTTCCCAAATAATTTTATATCCAGATAATTCCACAAATTCCCTTAATCTATCCTGTAAAATTTTGAATGACTTTCTTGGTTCTGTTAAATAAATCAACAGCAAATAAATTAATCTTAAATTCATCCAGACCCATTGTAATGCCCTTTATCTCACTATCTTGCCTTATTAACTGTGCTAAAGGTTTTATCACCAATGCAAATAATGCAGATGACAAAAGACAACCTTGCCTAGTTGATCTGTCTAATCTGAAAGATTCAGATAAAAGTCCATTTGTCACAACGCTAGCCTAGGTTGTTTATATATTGGCTTAAACCAACATAAATATTGGTCCAAATTGAAACTTTTCCAATACCTTGAATAAAAAGCACCATTCAACTCTATCAAATGCTTTTTCAACATTTAATGATAAGACCATTGGCAAGTTGGATTTCTCCTGTGAAACATTAATTAAATTGATTAACTTAATTATATTGCTGCAGAGTAATGTTTTTTAATAATATGGTCAATATGAATCAGCACCAGTAAAAATTGTGCTAATCTAATGGCTAGAACCTTAGTCACAAGTTTCTAATCAACATTTGACAATGAAATTGGTCTATAAAATCCTGTTTTCAAAGGGTCTCTATCTTTCTTAAGTATAAATGTAATAATAGGTTGTGAAAAAGAATCTAGTAAAGATTACATTTCTCTGGCTTGTTCTAAGACTTCACTAAAAATGGTAATAATAACGTTTGAAACTTTTCATAAAATTCTGTAATAAACCCATCCTCTCCTGAAGATTTACCATTTGGTATTGATTTAAGAATTAAAGATACTTCCTTAAGATCTATTGGCTTCTCCAATTCCTCTCGCATCCAATCATTTAAAATGGGTAGCTGGAGTTCGCTTAAGTCTATCATTTTTATCTTGGTCCTGCTCAACTCCTGAAGTCTACAATTTCATCTAAAATTCTGTAAACTCTTCATTAATATCTTGAGGTTTATATGAAATTTCATATATTTTTTCTAATAGCATTTATTGTCCTAGATATTTGTTCAGATTTTAACTGCCATGCTAAGACTTTATGTACCCTTTCTCCTAATTCATAATATTTCAGCCTAGATCTTTGTAATAAATCTTCAAATCTATAAGTTTGTACTGTATTATATTTCAATTTTTTTAAAAGTCAATTGCACATTTTTTCTTCTTTCTTTGTAATTCTTTTTCCAAAATATTTATTTATTTCTCTAATATATCTGTTTCAACAATATATTGCTTCTTAACTTCAGGTGTAAAACTAATAATTTGGCCTATCAAATATGCTTTTAATGCATCTCATAATACAAATATACTATCTATAGATTGTCTATTTATATGTAAAAACTGTTGTATTTGTTCAGTTATAAAATTACAAAATTCTGAATTTTTTAATAATAAAGGATTGAATCTCCAACATTATATGGAATTCATTTTTTTCTGTTTTGGTATATATCAGTAAAACAAGTGAATAATCTGTCAAAATCCTAGACTTATATTCAACCTTGTAACAGCTGATAACAAAAAAAATCAATTCTAGAATAAGTATCATTACTGAGTTGAATAATACAAATATCTCTCTCTTTTTGGTTTAATTTCCTCCATATATCAATCAAATTCACTTCCTTCATCAAGGATCTTAATTTTTTTAGCCATCTTTGTCCTATTTGTTGCTTTCCCTGATTTATCCACTAAAGGATCTAAACAACAATTAAAATCACCTCCAATCATAATTTGGTCATAAAATTGTGCTAAATTAAGAAAGACCTCTTGAATAAATATCTTACCATCAATATTTGGTGCTTAAATATTCAGAATTGTCCAAGAGTACAAATAAATTTAACAATTTATTATTAAAACTTTTCCCCCTGACTCATATACAGGTTCTGAACTAAATGACAAATTTTTATTAACTAATATTGCCACACCTCTATCTTTTGAATTAAAAGAAGAAGCAAAACCTGACCAACCCAATCTCTCTTTAATTTTTGATATTCTTTATCAGTTAAATGTGTCTCTTGCAAAAATGTGACATCTACCTTTAATATTTTAATATAAGCTAACACTCATTTTCTTTTAATTTCATTATTGAGTCCATTCACATTAAATGTTGCAAATTTTAAATTAGCCATCTCATTTCACTACCATCCAAACCCATATAGCAGGACTCCCATCCATGTAAAACATACTAAAATTAATTCACATCTCCTCAACAAAATAGACAATAACAAATAAAGAATAAAGAGCCTCCCAAAAAAGAGAGAAAGAGAAAAAAACCCTCCCACCCCTTCAAAGTACTTACTGTACTACACCCTACACCCCCCCCCCCCCCAACTATACAGGTAGCGGCCTAAGCCACTAAGTGACCAATGGTTTCTGTTAGAGATACAATGAGATTTTGCATCTCTCCCAAACAGAATTAATTAAACAAACTGTATATATAAAAGAAAGTTCAGGTCTGATAAGCTTCTTCCAAGTCTTTATTCACTTGATCTTCATCAATGAATATCTCTTCAGAATCTCCTTCTTTTGTGATTCATCCTTCTGATCTTTCAGAGTTTTCTACCTTCTCTCTTTTCGTGCTCCATTATCCTTCTTTCCAAAGGTTCCATTCGATTTCTGCATCTGAGACGATGGAGACCATCCCTTTCTAAGGTCAGGCAGAGAATTGACAAACATCAATATATCTCCATTATCATCAAACAATTGTGTTTCATGCTCTCCATAAAAGACCTCTAATACAGCTGGGTATCTGAAAACAAATTTATAACCCTTCTGCCAGAGGACTGCTTTCGCCAAATTAAATTCTTTACGTCTTTTAATGATAGTTTGACTAAGATCTACATAGAAAAATACTCTTTTATTTTTAACCATCAATGGACCTCAATATTGTCAAGCATTCTGAACTGCCAATCATAAAATTAACTCTCTATCTTGGTAACGAAGACACCTTATCAAAATAGATCAGGGCGTTTGACCTTGTAACCATCTTTTTCTAATTGCTCTATGGGCCCTATCCAATTCCAGCCCATTCGGAAAAAAATTTGATCCTAAAATTTCTGGGATCCATTTTTGAAAAAAATTTACTGGTTCAGAATCTTCAAAGTCTTCCGGAAGTCCTGCTATCTTCACATTGTTCCTCCGGCTCTGATTTTCCAAAGAATCAATTTTCTTTATTAAATATTTTTTCTCTATTCTCCACCCAGTAAAAGAGTCATCCAAAGTATTCAATTTCTGTTGACATTGATCAATATCAGAAACACAATCCTCAAATTTATCTTCCATCATTTTAACTTTTTCTTGTATTTTGTCCACCAAATTAGCATATTTTGCCACATCCACTTTAACATGCTATATCCTCCATAACATTAGAGAGTTGTTTATTCACAGATGTAAAGCCTGAAGAAATCTGTTGAGACATAGCCTGAAATTGCTGTTCAAAATAATCTTTACATTTAACTGCAGACCTACCATAAGCTGGAGATATTTCCTCTTCAGCTTCTTCCTCCTCGCTAAACTCCAGTTCTTCTTCAGGACTTTCAACTTCAGTGGCTCCAGCCCCCGATCTCCTGCTTCCACCACTTTAACTTGCCTTCCTCTCCCTCCACAGGTCCTAAGCTGGTCTTCCACTGACCCAGGGTCACTCAATCAGTGAACATCAACAACCCCCATGGGGAGAAAAATGCTTGGAATAGTATGTACGCACATAGAAGTGCATGTGCTCACAACATCTCCAATCTCCATGGAGGAGTGTCTCTTGGCATTGGTACCATCTTGCCCGGAGTACCATGGCACTGGTGTCGGCGTCACTTTAGGAACAGCTGCTTGTTGACACTGGGGGCAGGGAGGAGCACCACCCAAGTCTCCAGGCTCCAACTCCAAGGTAAGCCTCACTTCCAAACTTACCGATTGTTTCAAAAACCGTTTCTTTGTTGTTGAGTTCTGATCTTCTTCCTATTTATTTCTAATTTAGTCTCATAAACTTTTAGAAAACTTTTATACTCTTAGAAAGTTATTTTAAAATGGGGTTTTCTTTAATTTGATAGGAGAGTGTGGTGCGCTGAGGTAGCACAAGCAAGCACAAAACTCAAAAGATTATATAACAGGCTTTATTCCAAGTAAAAATCTGAACACCAGTTCAAACCTTGGTGGCTCCCTGTGTGACTGGCTCAATTTTTGTTTCTGTGAAGGGAATCTAAAAATGAGAGGGCATAGATTTTAAGTGAGAGGAGAAAGATTTAAAAGGGATTGAGGGGCATCTTCTTCACACAGTGGATGGTGTATATGTGGAAAAAGCTGCCAGAGGACGGGGACAATTGTAATACTTATCATTCATTTGGGCAAGAATGTGGACAGGAAAGGCTTAGAGAGATATGGACCAAATGCAGGCAAATGTGACTAGCCTGGTCAGCATGGAAAGACAGACCAAATACCCCATTTCCATGCTGTGAAACTCTATGATTCTGTACCATAGAACAATAGAGAATTACAGCACAGAAACAGGCCATTTGGGCCTTCTAGTCTGTGCTGAATTATTTTTCTGCCTATCCCTGCATACCCCTGCTATTCATGTACCTGCCAAATTCTTTTTAAATATTAAAATAGAGCTTGCATTCACCACTTCACCTGGCAGCTTGTTCCACACTCCCATGACTCCTGTGTCAAGAGGTTCCCCCTAAACTTTTTTCCTTTCACTCTTTATCCATGTCCTCTGGTTTTTAGCTCACCAAATCTCAGTGGAAGATTTACTCTGTCCATACCCCTCATAATTTAAAATACCTCTATCAAATATCCCCTCATTCTTTGATGGTCCAGACAATAAAGTCCTAACCTGTTTAACCTTTCCCTGTAACTCAGCTCCTGAAGTCCAGGCAACATCACAAAAAATGAGCTCCTCAGGTCCCGGCAATGTCCTTGTAAATTTTGTATTATTGTATCTTTCCTGTAGTTAAGTGATCAAAACTGCACAAAATACTCCAAATTTGACTTCACTAATATCTTATACAACTTTACCATAAACTCCTAACTCCTATACTCAATGTTTTGATTTATGAAGGCCAAATGCCAAAAGCTTTCTTTCCAACTCTATCCACCTGTGAGACCAGTTTCAGGTAATTATCGATCTGTATTCCCAGATCCCTCTGTTCTCCTGTACTCCTCATTAGTGCCCTAACATTTACCATGTATGTTCTACCTTGGTTTGTTCTTCCAAAATGCAACACCTCACACTTGTCTGCATTAAATACCATCTGCCATTTTTCATTCCATTTTTCCAGCTGGGTAAATTGATCTGAAAATCTTCTTCACTGTCCACAATGCCTCCAATATTAGTAATGTGGTGATATGTAATTACACCATTAGGTCACCAGGGGTCATCCCAGTGACCTTATATATAAAGAAGTCCAGAGCTACAGTCTAGCCTTCCAAGTTTGTCTTGCAGAAAGACAAGACCTCTTAGTGTACATATTAGTTTATTAAAGCTGTCTTATACTCACACTGCTGTTGTGGTTATTGTCAGTACAATTTAATAAACTAATATGATAGTTACTAGGATGGAAGCTGCTTCTGCTCCAATGCGCATTCCCGACCACCTGGAGACTCTTCCTGAGGAATGGAATCTGGGGACGACTAGCACGCACGTGCTTCCGAGGACAGAGACGGCGAGGAACTGCTGTACTGGAATCATGGTAGAATGCAGGGAAGACCACAGAAGTATGATAGGGCAGGTAAGAAATGGCCAAGAGCCCTGTCTGCCTGTGGGTTCGCCAGTACAGGCGCTGCCGACCCTATATAGAATATTGTAGTTAAATGTAGACAAGTGTCGTATGAAACTTGCTGACCCAATTTACCACGTTATCATCCAGATCATTGATATAGATGACAAACAACTATGGTCCCAGTCTGAGAAGTAATCATCCACTACCATTCTCTGGCTTCTCCCGCATGGACAATGTCAAATGCAGTTCACTACTTCACCATGAATTCCGAGCGTCTGAATCTTCCTGACCAAACTCCCATGTGGGACTTTGTCAAAGACATCACTAAAGTCCATGTGGACAACATTTACAGCCTTTCCTTCATCAACGTTCCTGTTACCTCCTCAAAAAATTCTATAAGATTGGTTAAATATGACCTATCATGCACAAAGCCATGTTGACTATCTCTAATCAGCTTCTGGCTATCCCAATACTTGTATATCCAATCTCTTACAACACCTTCCAATAATTTACCTACCACTGATATCAGGCTCACTAGCCTATAATTTCCAGGCTTACATTTGAAGTCTTTTTTATTTTCTTTTGAATATTTTATTTTCGTATTTTTTTCCAAAAATATACATAGTAAGACTTTAAATATACAATATATTAAAGTTTTTTCTCAAAAGCACCACAAACAAAAACCAAAACAAAACAGTCCCTCCTTCTTTCTCTCACCTTCCATACATACAGATCCATACACTGTCAGAGCTTACATATATTTTAAGTATATAGAGTACAGTATTTGTATTTATGTATATATACATTTTTGTATATATAATAGTTATTTTATACCTTTTCTTGTTCCTTTTTATTACTGTATCTGGGGTCCCTATGTGGTCCAAGTATGGCTGCCAGAACTTTATAAAAGTGTCATATTTTATCTTTAAGTTAAATGTGATTATTTTTCATGGGTACACAGGTGTTCATTTCCACAGTCCATCGTGCTATAAGTAGAGGGGTGTTGGACTTTTAAGTGATTGAATACATTTTTTTGCTACCACCAGTGCTATTTTTATAAATGAAATTTGATATTTGGTCAATTTGTTACTCATTTCCATGAAATTACCTAATAGATATAGCTCTGGGTCACCCGTGAAGGCCACTTCTGTTATCCTAGTTAATTTTTCTGCGATTTCTTGCCAAAATGGCCTCACTTTCATACGCGACCACATGGCATGTAGAATAGTTCCCGTTTCAGTCTCACATCTGAAACACATCTCTGAAATTTCAGCTTTTGATCTGTATAACTTTTGTGGGTTAAGATAGAAATGGTATAAAAAATTATACTGAACCAATCCATATCTTGAATTTATAATTTACATCATGCTGTCCTTACACCAATCTGACCAGTTTTTCTGAAATCACCACACCCAAAACCAACTCCCATTTTTCCCTTGACTCCTGTAACCCTGGTTTTGCACTTTCGCTCTGGAGAGCATAGTACCATTTTGTTATAAATTTGGATGTATTCCCCATCCAGACCATTGTTCAATTTCATTAATTTCAGGTGGAACCAACATTGGTCCCCATCTTTCTCTTAAGAATGATCTAAGCTGGAGAAAACAGAAGAAGGTCCCATTGACCACTCTGTATTTGTGTTTTAATTATTCAAAGATCATAAGACTTCCTTCCGTGTAACAGTCCTTAATAAATCTTATGCCTTTGTCATACCACAAACTTAATATTCTATTGCCCATGTTCATAGGCAGTAACACATTGGGGGTTTTATTGATATCCCTACTTTCTTTCCTATACATTCATTAATTTCTTGCCACATTCTAATGATATGTATTAGAATGGGGTTATCCATCTTTTTCTTTAGTGATTTGACACTCACTCCATTTATAGATAAAAGTCCTTTGCTTCCCCCTCCTCCATTGAGTACATTCCCATTTGAACCCAAGACGGGGGGTTGTCTTCATTGAAAAAGGCTGTGAGAAATCTAGTCTGTGCAGCTAGGTAATATCTTTTGAAATCTGGAAGCCTAAGTCCTCCCAGTCTGTAATCCATGTCAGTTTTTCCAATACAATTCTTAGTATCTTATTATTCCATAGGAATGGTCTAATATGGTTGTTTAACAGCATAAAAAAGTTTTTAGATACGGAATAGGGAGCGATTGAAAAAGGTATGGCAGTTTTGGCATCACTTTCATTTTGAGACAATTAACCCTTCCCACTAAAGTAATCAGCCAGTTTCTCCATTTCTGTTGGTCTCTTTCTATCTTCCCAAGAAGAGGAACAGAATTTAGTTTGTACATATTTTGTAAGTTATTGTCAGTTGCTATTCCAAGATATTTTATTCCATGACATTTAAATTTACTTCCTTTTTGGTATCTTTCATATTCAAAATTTGTTAATGGCATTATCTCACTTTGATCCATGTTTATTTTGTACCCTGATATTCTTCCATATTTTTCTAGTGTTATTTGTAGTTTTTCCAAAGATTTAGCCGGTTCTGATAGGTACAATAGTACATCATCAGTGAATAAACAGTTATTGTGTTCCTTTTGCCTGACTTTGAAGCCCTTTATATCCAGATCCCTTCTTATTATCTCTGCCATCTCAGTCTCACATCTGAAACACATCTTTGAAATTTCTAAAATAAAAAGTGCTGGGGCAGGGTGCATCAATCTTCTAATGGGGAACACCATCGACATCTGATTAATTGTTATTATTTTAGCTTGTGGTTTATGGTATAATATTTTTATCCAATTTATAAATGTTCTGCCTATACCAGATTTTTCCATTGTTTTAAATAAAAAGGGCCATTTCAAATGGTTGAATGCCTTTTCTTTGTCTAGGGAGACTGTAATATTTAGATTTCATTTAGGTTTAGCCATGTGTATTATATTAAATAATCTTACTAGACTATTTGAGGAATTTAAGAAATCCTGCTTGGTCTGTATGTATTAGTTTTGTCAAGCATTGTCCTAACCTATTAGCCAACACTTTTGCTATATCTTATAATCAGCATTTAACAGGGATATTGTTCTGTATGATGAAGCTTTTTGTGGTTCCCTATACTTTTTTGGTTACACTGTAATAATCATGGTTGAGAATGACTCCAGGAGAGTCTATGCTTTCACAGTTTGGTTCAGGACATCCATTAAAATGGACATTAATAATTTTCTGAATTGTCTATAAAACTCATCCTCTCCTGGTGATTTGTTAGCCTGTAGGATGCCCAGAGCCTTTTCAATTTCTTCCCTTGTGAAGGGAATATCTAATTCTATCCTTTCTTTCTCTTCCAGCCTTAGAAGTTTGACATTCAGCAAAAATTCTTCCATTTCATTCTCATCTCCTAGTGTGATGAATTATATTATATTTTATATTGTATATAGATATGTTTTTGAAGGAGATAGATTTTGGGGGTAGTGTGGGTCACAAACAAACACAAACACTTCATTACACAGATCTCATTTAAAATGCAAGAGCTCTGCTCAAGCCAGATAGTCCAATCTCTCAGGGCCTTTGTAAAGAAAATGGAAACTGCATTGCTGAAAGACTTCACAAGTAGGTGTTAATTAGACATGCTGTGGAGTAATGGATTATTTGGAAAGCAACAGATAAATGGACTTAGAAGATTGGGTCTGGTGCCGCAATCTGCCTGGTTGCAGTTTGCTGTTCTAAGAAGGTCATGTGGTTTTGCAAACACAGAGAGAGAGAGAGAGAGAGAGAGAGAGAGAGAGAGAGAGAAAGCAAACAGGCTTTCTCTGAGAGAGAGAGGGAGAGAGAGAGAGGGAGAGAGAGAGAGAGAGAACTTCTTTCTGCAGCATGGCAAGCTGGCAGCTTGTTTAAAAACCCATTTTGAAGACAGGTTGTGAGTTTTGTGTTCAGCCATGTGGTCTGTATGAGAGGAAATGGATGGCTATATAATATTTTTCTTGAAATAAGGGAATCAAAAAGGAACTCTGTGATGACCTGCAGAAGAAGAGGTTATCATTTGGAAAACACTGATGGGGCAAGTTTCTTTGGAAAGACACTGAATTGGCTGATCGGAAGAAATCAGTTTGTGCCTGTCCAATGAACAATGAATTACCTTTCAAGCATCAAAGCCTGGTGAAGATTCATAAATGTTACATTTTGTGCACAGTATAAGAATTGCCTGATACCGGTGAACTTGGAGGAGTGAGAAGTGAAATTGGACTGTGAATCAAATAAATTTTCTGAACTTACATACACATTACATACACATGTGCTTACAATTAGAAGGGGGTTAAGTTAAGTTAATAGTAATAAGATAAAGTTTGAACCTGTTTTTATGTTTAAAGAAAATTAAAAATGACTTTTGTTTAAGTAACCATTTGTCTTGGTGAATTTTTATTGCTGCTGGATGTTGGTGTCCTCTGGGCCTGTAACATTAGTAATTCTAATTTGTAAAGTTTTGTGTAATGTTGTCTAAGTGTATCGCTAATTTCTTTTTGCTTAAACCTGTATAATATAGTGTCTGATTCTGTTTTTATAGCATTCTTGATTACTTCTCTGTTTTAATCTGCCAAGCTAAAAATTTGTGTGCCCGTTCCCCAACTCATAGTATTGACGTTTAGTTTTTAATATAACTTCTTCTGTCCTTATGCTTGTGTGTTGTAACACTATTGGTGGGACATCATGGGGTGGGACTTCCACATCTTGGAGAGAGAGGCTCAGGACTAGCAAGGAGAAGCCCGCACATATAGATATTCACTAAGTGTACTGTAAAATAAAGCAAACTATGAATGCGACTCCAGGCTCGTTTTTATAACGAGCGTGTCTGAACCCAACAGGACATGGTGTCAGGAGTGGAGCTTTGAGCCACAGAGAGAAGAGCAGGCTGTGAAAGAATAAAAGTGAAAGAGGTGAGCTAAGATGGAGGACGGGCCTGAACATGTAGAGGCACCCCAATTGGGAATGGCGGCTCCTCCAATGGCATCTTTCACAATAAAACCTCCAGAACCCTTCAACTTCTCAAAGCCACAGGAGTGGGAGAAGTGGATAGGAAGATTCGAGCACTTCAGACTGACAAGTAATTAAATAATTCCTCTGAAGCTAACCAGATGAATACACTGGTATACTGCATGGGGACGAGGATGATGACATGCTATGAGGCCTAGACTTACCAGGCATGCAGCTTCAGCAGTACGATGCAGTACAGAGAGCATTTGATTATTATTTTGTGCCCAGAAACGTAATTTATGAATGGGTGAAATTTAACAAGCAAGTACAGCAGCTTACAGAAACAGTAGACATGTTCATTATAGCCTTGTATTGCACTGGCAGAGAACTATGAATATGTGGATTTGCATAACGAACTTTTACATGACAGACTAGTAGTGGGTCTAAGAAATTCATCACTGTCGGAGAGGATGCAATTTGACAAGGAAGGTTCTTATCAGTTTTCAGAGAGAGATTTGTTGTTTGTTGGACACACATTGAATCCTTCTGATCAGCCACTTCAATTTCTTGCTAAAGAAACCTTCCCCATCAGGGTTTTCCAGACGATAACATCTTCCTTTCAGGTCACTACAGAATTCCTTTTTGCTTCCCTTATTTCAAGTGAAAAATTATATAGCCAGCCATCTTCTCTTGTATGGATGACAAGGGCTTTGACCAGGCTGAACACAGAACTCACAATCCATCTTCAAAATGCGGTTTTTCCACAAACTTGCCAGCTTGTCATGTTCCAGCTGCTACTGCTGAACTGTAGAAATATTCTCTCTCTCTCTCTCTCTCTCTCTCTCTATCTCAGAGAAAACCAAATGACCCTCTTAGAACAGCAAACTGCATTCAGACTGTAGCACCGGACCCAATCTTCTGAGTTCCTTCATCTGTTGCTTTCCTAAACAATAATCCATAACTCCACTGCATGTCCAATTAACACCTACTCATGAAGTGTCTATGGGCATTCTTCAAAGTTTTTGCAAAGGCACCCGGAGCCTGGACTGTCTGGCTTGAGCAGAGCTCTGGTATTTTAAAATGAGACCTGTGTTGTGAAGTGTTTGTTTGTGACATACACTAAAAAACCTGCCACAATTTATCTCCTATAAAACATATCTATAAATAATATAAAATATAACATTATCTGTCACAAAACACACACACACACACACACACACACACACACACACCCCTAGATCTAACAGTGATGTTGACAATAGTACCTGGAAGCAAGCGTAAAAAGCCCATGGGTTTTTCCGAAGAAGAAGAAACCCTCTCTTTGGTGCCATCTTTTAAAACCGCTCCTCTCCTGGTGTCGTCTTCTCCCCAAGTTGGAGTTCCCACCTTGCTGCTTTCCTTACCACCTTTCTATCTTTTCAGAGATCTCCATATAAACCAATGTCTTTTTTAACAGTGAAAACAAGACAGCTCAGTACTATTAGTATAAATAAGTCCCGCTTTGAAATGGTCTTTTCAGCCCTTTCAGCTGGCGACTTTAATCTTTTCATAACTTTCTTAAAAATTCTTCCACTTCTTTATTCTTGAAAATTTGTCAATTATATTCAGAGACACCCAGCCTCAGTGTTGCTGGATAAATCATTGAATAGTTAAAGTTGTCTCTTTACCTTGTCAAATTCCTTTCTTTCTTTGACCAAGGCAGGGCTGAAGTCCTGGAAAACCATTACTTTTGCATTGTCCACCACCTAATGGGCCATTATTATTTTTTGAATATTCAAACACTGCTCTCAAGATTGCATCTCTCTGGGAGGAGTCACGTGATGGAGTAGTGGCCGGTAGGGGAACTCCAGCCCTCTCCAGAAAAGTTAAAAAAAGATAGAGAAAAAACAAAGGCACAAACATAAAAACCATAACAAAGTGAAAGTAAAAGTCTGGAGAAAATGGCAGCGAAGAAAGAAAAACCAAAAACAACGGGAAGAAAAGAAGAAGGAAAGACGTCGGAAGAAGAAGGGGAAGGCCTTACCGGTATGAGGAGGCCCGCCATGGAGAGAGAAGCCCGCTCCCTGAGGTCAGTCAAAGCCCCGAACTCGGGACTACAAAAATGGCTCATGGAGCCAAACAAAAGTGCACAACCGCGCAAGACAAAAATAACACTGACGGGAGGGGGGACCAGCTGAGGAGTCGATCTCCACAGCTGAAACAGGCAACTACAACACAACAGCCAGAGGAAAACATAGAAAATAACGAGAACAAGAAGGAAGAGAATAAAAATAAGAAATCAAAGAAACAACAGATGACCAACCCAGAGAAAGAAGACCAACACCAAGACACTTCTAATAAAAATAAGAAGACCAAAAATACTAACAAAATAAAACAAACAACCCAACAAGAAAACCAGAAGAGACAGAGGTAAAGGACAAAGATCCTGAAGTGGGCTCAGAAGAAGAGGAGGAAGAACACAGAGAAATGGAAGGGCAAGTACATGGATATATATTTTTTTAAAGAATATATGGAAACAGTAAAAGAATGGCAGTCACAAGAATTCAGTGAAATAAAAAGAAGAATAAAAAGTACAGAAGAAAAAGTGAATAGATTAGAGATGATCATGACAGATATAGGAAAAAGAGTAGACAAGGTGGAAGAACGAGAAACAGCCATAGAAATGGAAGTAGATGACTTAAAAAAAGAAATTAGAAGAATCTGATAAAAAAGTTAAGGATTCACAGGAGCTGTTAGCTCAGAAGATAAATATAATGGAAAATTATAATAGAAGAAACAATATAAAGATAGTGGGCCTTAAGGAAGAAGAATTTGTCTCTGCTCCATCCTCAAAATTCATTGGAGCGACTTCATCCCTAACATCGAAGTACTCGAGATGGCAGAGGCCGACAGCATCGAGTCCACGCTGCTGAAGATCCAGCTACGCTGGGTGGGTCACGTCTCCAGAATGGAGGACCATTGCCTTCCCAAGATCGTGTTATATGGCGAGCTCTCCACTGGCCACCGTGACAGAGGTGCACCAAAGAAGAGGTACAAGGACTGTCTAAAGAAATCTCTTGGTGCCTGCCACATTGACCACCACCAGTGGGCTGATATCGCCTCAAACCGTGCATCTTGGCGCCTCACAGTTCGGCGGGCAGCAACCTCCTTTGAAGAAGACTGCAGAGCCCACCTCACTGACAAAAGACAAAGGAGGAAAAACCCAACACCCAACCCCAACCAACCAATTTTCCCCTGCAACCGCTGCAACCGTGTCTGCCTGTCCCGCATCGGACTTGTCAGCCGCAATCGAGCCTGCAGCTGACGTGGACTTTTACCCCCTCCATAAATCTTCGTCCACGAAGCCAAGCCAAAGAAGAGGATCCCTAGGGTCCTAGGAAGACCATAATTATAGGAAGAAATGGAAATAGAAAGGGCACACAGAACATTAGCCCCTAAACCACAACCACAACAAAAACCAAGATCCATTCTAGTAAAATTCCTAAGATATACAACAAGAGAAAATATATTGGAGAAGGCAATGAAAAAAATAAGAGAAGACAAAAAACCACTGGAATACAAGGGTCAAAATTTTTTTTTCTATCCAGATATAAGTTTTGAACTCCTGAAGAAGAGAAAGGAGTTCAATGCAGCAAAAACGACCCAATGGAAAAAAGGTTATAAATTTATGTTAAAATACCCAGCGGTACTTAAAATAGTTATTCTGGGGCAGCAAAACAAACTATTCTCGGATCTGGAAGAAGCACGAAAATTTGCAGAAAAACTACAAAACAGACAGAGAGATGAAGAGATGTAACAAGAACAAAAATGACAACAAACTATATGTATGTGTGTATGTAGGTATATATATATATATATATATATGTATGTATATGTGTGTATGTATATATATGTGTATATATAAAAAATAGAGTATATGTAAGAACTAAGAAGGGAAAGAAAGGGAAGAAAGGAAGTAAGGAGGGAATTAAGAGAGTGACCTTTGTTATATATGAAGATTAAAATCTTTTCTGCAGGGGCTGGGTGGGGAAGAATTACAGTCACTGCGAAATCAGTTGACACTTGCGAGCGGATTTGCAAATCCAAATGGAGAGGGGAGATGTGGTTGCCCGACAAGGAACAAAGGGCAACTCAGAAAGGGGAGGGACTATTGGGGTTAAAGGAATTTTAGATATGAGAATAGTGGAAATATTTTATGTTTTAGAAATGTTGTGTTATAATGTGTTCAAAAAAAGAAAGCAGAAATGGATAAGAAAGGAAGGTGGTGATGAGGAAACGGAAAGGAAAGATAAACAAAGTATGAAATGGCTATGTTGAACTATATGACTTTAAATATTAATGGAATACATAACCAAATCAAAAGGAAGAAACTGTTAAATTTACTGAAAAAAGAAAAAATTGATATAGCATTCGTACAAGAAACACATCTAACTGAAGTGGAACACAAGAAATTAAAGAGAGATTGGATAGGACATGTAACAGCAGCATCATACAAGGAGGCTTACAATTACCAAACTTTAAGAATTATTATAGACCCGCACAATTAAGATACCTATCAGATTTTTATCAAACAAGGGAAAAACCAGATTGGACCAGATTAGAACTAGATAAAATAGGGGAGAAGATACCTGAACATATACTATATAAATGGGATGAAAAATTGGTGCAACGTAGGAATTCACCGGTATTGTATCATCTGCTCAACATTTGGAAGAAGATTCATGTAGAAAGGAATAAAACAAATTACCAACTACCAAAACTAATACTGACGCAAAATCAGCTAATCCCTTTCACAATAGATAACCTTTCCTTTAGAGAATGGGAGAGAAAAGGGATCAAAAGAATAGAAAATTGTTTTTTGGGAAATAAATTATTATCCTTTGAACAAATGAAGGATAAATATAATATAACTCACGATACAATGTTTGCATATTACCAACTGAAAACCTACTTGAAGGACAAATTGGGAAACAGTCTGAGGTTACCAGAAGGAAGCAATTTTGAATATGTGATTACAGACACAATGATAATTAAAAAGTTTGTAACAAACATGTACATCAAACTGCAAGAAAAGGAGAACGAGGAAACAAACGGTAAACCTAAACAAAAATGGGAACAAGATCTGAACATAAAGATAAAGAATGAAACATGCGAGAAGCTATGCTCCGGAACTATGAAGAATACAATAAACACGAGGTTACGCATGATACAATATAACTGGATACACAGGCTATACATCACACCTCAACAGTTAAATAAATGGGACCCAACAGTATCAGACAGATGTTTTCGCTGTAAAAAGGGAATGGGAACAACAATTCATGCAATTTGGACATGTGAGAAAGTGGAAAAATTTTGGGAAGATCTAAACCAGATATTAAATAAAATCACAAAAAGCAATATACCAAAAAACCCAGAGATCTTCCTCCTAAGTAATATAAGAAACAAAGAATTTGGACTCGATTTGGATGGAGCACAAAAAAGATTTGTTATGATAGCCCTAGCTGTAGCAAAAAAATGTATTATGTCAACCTGGAAATTAGAAGACAACGTGAGAATACAACAATGGTACATAGAAATGAATAAATGTATTCCATTAGAAAAAATAACATATAATTTAAGAAATAACATTGCAATATTCGAACAAATATGGGAGCCATACATGAAACACAATAGAGAAATCCTACTGTGGACTTCCACCACCTAAAATGACAGAAGGAGAAGATAACGAAAAGAACTGACTCAGTAAAATTTCTTGTTTATTTTTATTAAGTGACAACATTGTTTAACGGGTTTAATGTATCTTATAGATTGAACTTCAAATAAATGGGGAAGGGAGTGAGGGAGGGAGGGAAGGGAGGGGGGAAAAAGGGGGAGAAAACGACACTGAATATATTTAAGAAGAAAAATGTCTGTATGTATCTTGGTCAATATGGTTTATAGTGTGAAAAAAAATTTAAAAAAAAATTGCATCTCTCTCTCGGTAACTTAAAAGTCTAAACATGACTGATCACGGTTGGAATCTTTTTTAAACAACGGAGCAACATGAGCTACCCTCCAATCCACTGGCACCACACAAGTGGCTAAGGACTTTTTAAATATTTCTGGCAGAGTCCCTGTAATTTCAACGCTAGCCTTCCTCAAGGCCCTGGGAATTTATCCTCCCTTATTTGCATTAAGCAAAAAAAAACATTTAACTGCCAATTAGTGCCGCCCGCAGGAAAAAAGGTAACCTCAGGGTTGTAGGTGCTGTCATGTGTGCATTCTGAAACATTTGCTCCTGCTATTCGCCCTTCTCTTTACTCATAGGTTGTGGGTTGGGTTGGGTTGGGTTGGGGAGGGGGGGGATTCAAGTTTCACGACTGTCTCATGACTGGCGAGCCACTTGCACTCATTGTCAATCATTCCACGATTGCAAACCAAAGCTCTGAGAAAAGATGCAGGATGGTATTGGACCATCTGTGGTGTGTTTTACCTACAAATCTCTGAATAGGCACAGCATTGCCCCTGCCCGCCGCTGGCGTGAAGGATCGCTGAATGGAGCTGGCGCACTGTTGACGCAGCTGGGCTCCTTCTTTGTCCCAAACACCCTCATGAGTGTGGGCAGGTGCCTCCCCCCGAGTTGCGCGTTGGGACGGCCGAGACAGCGGATGAATTGCACGGTGAGAGGGGAGGAACGTGGGGGCGCAAATACTAACCGTGCCACAAACATAGCGAGGTGGTTGGGAAAGAGCAACCTTTATTCTGTGTAGGGTCATAGGAAGTTCATTCCATTTAAACTTTTTTTTATGTCGGAAGATAAATTATTCGCTATTATTTCAAGATGTGCTTGGTATCACCTTTGGGTTCGGGGTTATTTTGGATGGAAAGAACTGGGTTTGTGGATTCCCCCCCCCCCCCCCAACCGCGTTGGAGAGGATTTAATGTTGAAATGTAAATGCTTATAAAGTGCCCGAACCCTTCCATAGTGCGTGGCTAAAATGAGGCCGATTTAATGGTGCGAATTTGGCGTGGTCACTTTGGACAGGCACGGCTCTGTGTTCGCCACGCCCGTCCCGTTTAATCAAGGGTATGGGACACTTTATGGTAAAGTGATGTCAAACTTGAAGACCTTCCTTGTATTTCCCTTGGGTTCTTGGAGGCGCCCACCTTTTATGAGAGACTTTTCAAATGTTGCATCTTTCCTACAATTTCAGAATTTGCAACATCTGGTCTTTGCTCCAAAGAGCTCCCTTTATCTCGTTCTGTCCACACAGCCTGTTCATTTCTGACTGGAGTTGTCACATTCTCCCCGGAGTCGTGTGTTGCCCACTTCATGACTGAATGTTGAAGAGGGGTGGACTATATCTTGGCTGCTATTTGGGTTGAGAAGCTTCTCGAGATATTTTTGGATTTAATAATGAATATTTGCAATCCTACTATTGGATTTGTACTCCAGTGAATGTTGCAGGTTTTAAAAAGTATCTGAATTTTTTTTTAGGACTTGGCCTAATTTCTCGTGATTGTTATAACCTTTTGGTAAGTATTTGCAATTGTGCTTTACAATGAAGAGACTTGAAGCCAGTCATTTGAAAACAACCAAGAACTTGATTAAAGAAATACAAATGCCATATACTTTGGAGAGTCTGGAGGAGCTTCTGCTCCCAGCCAGCACTAGATTCAATTACTACGCATCACTGGCCCGCGCAAGTATGGTGGCCCCAATGTGATTCTAACGGGGCACGAACAGCTGATTGTAGTGGCTGTCTACATCCCCCTTTCCCTTGCACCTCCTGGAACACCAGTAAAAATTTCAACACAGGTAAACGGTAGTAAAAAGGTTTCAAAACATAGCAATGATTATTTGCACTCCCATTCCATACATGGTATACCAAAGTCCTTTCATACTTGGCGTAGTGGCCATGTACTTTGAGTTGGGCCTGCAAACACGGCCAGCTCGTGTTCGATACAAACCCATTGGATGTGGTGGAGGGCTGCAGCATCACATCCTGAATACTCTCCGCTGCTGCGGACTCAGGATAAGTATTCTCAGTTTCTATGGCTTTGGCTGGAGACCATTCCTCACCCTAGAGGTTCCTTTCCGGGTTGTCTGGAATAGTTACAGCAGATTTTTTGTGGTCTCTGAGGCATTCTGTCCCATGGCAACTCTCCATGTCAACAGGTGGCAGTTGAGATGGATTGTAGCGAGGACAGCTCTCGTACCTCCAGTACCCCTTCGCATCGGATGAGATGAAGTATGATTGTGGCTCTTTGCAAGCTTTCACCACCACTGCAGGGTGGTCATATCCCTATGGAATCTGCATGCATACAACCTGACCCTGGTGAAGTGGAGAGAGAGAGAGACTGGCTGGACCTATCATAATACCTCTTTTGTGCCAATCTCCTATTGAGGAGCTGTACCTGGACAGATTCCGGCCTTATGGGTGTGGGCTTTAATAATTTTCTGGAGACCGAGATGGTCATGCAAGTCTACTGCGACATCAGCCATTGTGCTGGCAAGCCTAGTGTATTATCTTGGGGTACATTCCTTAAGTTCAGGAGGTCCAGGAACACATCCATTTTGTCTCGGTGTGATTTCTCCATTAACTCTTTGGCACTGCAGACCACTCTCTCAGCTAAGCCGTTGGACTGGGATACTCGGGGCTGCTGGTTATATGTTGGAAGTCCCAGTCGGCAACAAAGTCTCTGGCTAGAAAATTGGGTGCTGTTGTCTGATATACTGTGTGTGTGGGGCCCTGTGCACCACAAAATGGTGCTTAAGCTTCATTATAACTAGTTACAGTAGCCTCCTTGAGTAGATCAATCTCGAACCACCCGGAGTAGGAGTTGACTACCACCAGGTATTGCTGCTGGTTCCACTCAAAAATGTCCATGGCAACAGTTGACATGGGTAAGTCCCGCACAGGGTGGAGCTGCAGGGACTCTTTGGCCTGGTGGGACTTGGTACTGTTGCACATGGCACAACCCTGGACATGGTTGGTGATGTCTTCAGTCATCCTGGCTAGAAAAATTACATCTTTTGCCAAGCACTTTGTTGCTTCAATGCCAGGGTGGCTACTGTGGAGAATTATGACGTTTGTGGCTTGTAGTCGTTTGAGAATGAATGGCCTCTGGTCTTTCAAACAATGCTATCATTGATAACCTGTTCATCCCTGAATGGGAAAAATGGTTGGATCGCTGCTGGCAGGGCCCCTTTGGCTGTCCAGTCAGCCAGTCCTGATGTAAGCTCTTGGGGCACTTAAAGCGCTGTCCTTGGTGGTATGGTTCCGGAGTTCATCCAGTCTGGATGAAGAGATGTTGGAGACGTCCATCATATTGTAATAATCTGCCTCCAGCCATTCACACTGTACTTTAACTGGGGGCTCTCAATAGGGTATCAGTCAAGTGCATTTTGTTGCCTGCCTTGTGGTGGACTAGCTAGAATTTATATTTATGTAGTTGTAGCATCATGCACTAGAGTTTCACTGGCGCCGCATGGATAGACTTGTTGATAATAGTCACTTGGGGAAGGTGGTCTGTTTCCATGGTTATTGGTCTACCATAAATGTAATCATTAAATTTGGAGCATGCAAACGCCAATGACTGCTACTGGATGCAATTTGAAGTGCATCAACACTCGTAGCCCATGGTTGAGGACTCGTTATCTGTTTGCTATTATCCTCGGTAGTTTTGAGGGCTAGGCACTTAAAAATTGTCTTAGTGAGCATAAGCTTACTATCTTGAAGCAGAGTCTTGTGCAAATGATTGTCTAGGATGCAACACACCATGTGGTATTTGATGAGTTTGTCTATGAATATGTTGAATTTGAAAGATTTTGCCCTAAACCTTATGGTGCTAACATACAATTGGATTGATTCCCTGGGTTTCTGGTCACGCACATCTGTGCCTCTCCATGTTCACATTAATCTGAAGGGAATCAGATGTCCCTGAACTTGCGCTTAAGGCATTCATGGTTCTCCCTGGACTCGGCTGGTTGAATGATGCGTCCTCTTCGCGAACCTCTTTGGCTTTAATGAATGCCCTCTCCCTTTCAATGCCTTTGGGCAAGCCAAATTCAGCAAAATGTACGCTTTTATACGAGTTGACTTGTTCCCATGCACAGCAGCTATAAAATATATTCTTGCTCGAATCTTCACCACTGTTTGGCTACATTGCCATCGAAGATGAGCGGGTTTGGGCATTTAAACCCTTCTGCCATAATGGTGGCTGAAAACGTGGCAGGGTTTTAGTCACTGCATCAGCTGTGATTGATGGCTTCAAGCTTAGGTTCCTGTTGATCCCACTTCTGACATCATATTTGCAATTGTGCTTTTCAACGAAGAGAGTTGAAGCCAGTAGTTTAAAAACAACCAAAAACTTTTGTATTTCTTTAATAAAGAAATACAAACGCTATATACCACGGAGAGTCTGGAGGAGCTCCTCCTACTGGCCAGCACGAGATTCAATTGACACACGTCACTGCTGGTTCCATGGTTGTGTATTGTGTGGGCCCAAGTACGGTGGCCCAACCGCAATTATAACTGGGCAAGAACAGCCAATTGTAGTGGTCGTCTACAGTAAGGGTAATGTCCTTGCAAAGTACTTTCATATTCACGTTTGTGCTTCATTCTGCTGTCATCTGGAGTGCAGATCTGAGTTCCACACAAAACATGGTGAAACTAAAGTTCAACATGTTACTTCTTCACCCCCCCACATTTGAACTGAACCTACCAGTTTGTTTCAATATAGAACACATAACAGCATAGCAACAGACCCATGTGCCTATGCTGGATACTGTGCTCATATTAAACAAAAACTCTACCCACGATCCATAATCCCTCTATTCTCTGCATATTCATGTATCTTTAAGTCCTTTAAATCCTAATTATTGTATCTGCTTCCACCACTACCCCTGTTAGCTCGTACCCAGCCACCCACCACTTTTTTTTTTTACAGATAAGTTGCCTACACATCCTTTGCATCTCCTACCTTAAAAATACGTCCTGTGGAACAAGATATTTTTATCCCCCAAAAAGTTTTCTGACTGTCTACCCTGTCAGTGCCTCTCAGAATTTGAGAAAATTCTATCGTTTCCCCACAGCCTCTGACACTTCAGAAAAGAAACCACAAGTTTATCCAACCTTTCCATACATCTAATGCCATGTAATCTAGGCAACATCCAGTAAATCTCATTTGTCCCCTTTCTGAAGCCATGTAATGGGGTAACCTGAATTGAACCAAATATTCCAAGTGCAGCCAAACCAAAATTTTATATAGCTGAAACATGATGTCCTTGCTTTTGTACTCAAGTACCCTGACCAATAAAGATAAGCATACTACATGCTACCTTTACCTGAAATAGGTCCTTTAGCCCATCATGTCCATAGCCCCATTTTCCATACATGTACTCATTTACCCGTGAGGTCTGCCCTATCAATGTCTAGATGCTGTTTAAATGTTCTGAGATTACCTTGCTCATCTGTTACTTCAGGCAGTGCATCCCAGAGCCCAACCACTACTCAGAATCTCCTCTACCTTGTACCTATCACAAATCTATGCCCTTGTCTTGGACACCCACACCATGGCAAAACAATTCTTACCTCTCTAATTCTGTATACATCTTTCAAGTCATCCTATGTCCTCCTCAACCCCAGGGGAAAGATACCCAACCTATCCAGTTTCTTCTTGTAATTAAAAATATTCTAATCCAGGCAACATCCTGGTGAACCTTCTCTGCATCTTTTCTAGCAGAGCCACATCCTTCCTATCATGTAGTGCCCAGACATGCACCCAATATTCCAAGTGGTGGCTAATCAGTGTTTTATAAAGCTGTAACTTGAAGTTTCAGCTCTGTGCCACAGCCAATCCTCCATGCTTGCTTCACTACCTAGCTATCTGTGCTGCCAACTTCAAAAGTCTCTGGATTTAAACCTCAAGGTCTGCTTCTGCCAATGGGTCAGAAGCATCCAAAGTGGAGAGAACCTCAGCACATCCTATCCAGCAGTCACCACATCTTTTGTCGTAATGCACAAATCTACTGGAAAATCTCAACAGGTCATGTAGCATCCTAGATAGTGAGGAGTAGCCAACATTTGTAAAGGGTAACCTGCCCTCCGATGAAGGGCCCAGGCCTGATGTGTTGGTGATCCTTTACCTCCTAAGGATGCAGCGTGCCCTGCTGAGCTTCTCCAGCACATTTGTGCATTGCACTTGACCCCAGCATTTTCACACTTTCTTGTTTCGTGTATTTTCTTGCTTTTAGTTATATTTGGGATGACATTTACACCTGGATGGCAACCTTTGGCAGAGATTTGCATAAGTAATGAGTTGAGCAGGAGGATATTTTGGTGGAATGGTATGTAAATTACTGTACTTAACATCCAGAAATGCATCCTCAAATGATCGCACCATGAAAATCAGATGAATTGCATCATTGGCTTGCCCTTATCCCACCCCCCCCCCCCCCACGCACCACCCATTCACTTCATTGGCCTTGATTGTGTTCTCGACACACTTTTCCAACAAAAATGGCAGCATAGCAATGGGTATTCAGTAGGAATGGTCTTGGGAGTCCTTCATATTGGCTGGAGACTCCCCCATGATTCCCTTGTTTTTCTTTACTCGTACAATTATAGAACTGTACACCTCATGGAAAGGACCCATTCAGCCCTCCTCATCGAAGCTGAAAGCAATGTTGATCTATACTTATTCCATCTGCCTGCCTCTCTCTCTGCCACATCCACCTTGTAGCATGAGGAAACTTGCTCTAAGAAGATTGGGTTACTATCTTTAGGGAGCCAGGCAGTAAGCGGAGCATTGGTAGAAATAGGGATTTGGTTGACACTTTCCACTCTGTCATTACACTGTAGTTGGAGCTGGGTGTCAGGCAGTCAGGGAATGTGCCCTGCATTCCCTTGCCATAATCATTAAAGCATTAGGAGACCATGTATGCAATTATTACAAATGCCCTGTCAAAAGACATATTTCCTTTACTATGCATGCCTTAGTGAAGGTGGTGTTGGCATCGGCTGAGGTTTTTGATTTTGTATTTAAAAAGGTGTGTGGAATGTGTGTGGAATTGGTGTATCTGGGGAAACTTTCTCATGAATTTAATAGTTTAATGGTGTTATAAAAAAAATCAGAGACAATCTCCCTGAGAAAGCTGAAGGTCACGATGCAGCTAGACTTTTGGAACGAATTCTATCAGAAATCTTTGGTGTCGAAAACTTTCCTGCTCCTATCACCTCCGATAGAACCCACTGCTTGGGAAAACTGCCTGCCGGTGGTGATGATGCACAGAGACTGAGACCGATAATTGCAAAGCTCCGCAACTTTAAGAACAAGGGAAAGATTATGTGCCTGGCTGGGATTCATTATGAAAATAACAGGATTTACATATTTCCCAACTGTTGCCTGAGATTGAAACACCTTAATGGCACTTTCAAGGAGGTTAAGTAGAGCCCATGGGAGAGGAGCATCAACTATTCCCTGTATTATCCAGCTAAATTTCTGGTTATGCATAAGGGAGTTACCAAGTGGTTTGTTACTCCTTCTGCGGTGCTGGAGTTTTGAACTCTATCGACAATAATGACTGATGGTCTTCTTGTTCCATCCTCAACGGATGGATCATTGTGGTGCTTATGCATTCCATATATTGAGTGACATTTAGTGATCATTGGATGGACCATTGTGATTCTGACAGGAGGACACGAGTAGGTTTCACAATATGGATTCTTTCCCATTTGGCTATTATGGAAAATACATCTTAAATTTTTTACTGGACACTTTGTCTCACACTAGTGCTTCAATATAATCTTTGATTTGTGATGTTCCTTTTACTAAATATTTACTTATGTTATAATCTAAGTTCTATTCATGTTACTTTACCAGGTTTTATGTACGTGCTCCTTGGCTTTGATTGAACTCGTTTAGAGGTTGTGGAACCCAGAATTCTTAATTAATGTAGTTTAATGCTCATTACATGCTTTCGTAACTGTTGAGAACCCTTGTATATTTAGAGAGAGTAGCCTACCCCCTGCGGATGTTTTGGGGGTCATTAACTGATGGGTCTCATGCGGGGATATGGTATGGTTCTGTTTTTTTTAAATCACTCTCGATCTTATAGTTCTCGCTCTTTTTTTTCTTTAAGATATGACTAGTCAACTTAAAATAATCTCTTTGTATGTAAGGATATAGATGACACTTTCCAGGTTTTAATATTTCCTAATTTCAAAATGTGTAATCTTCAAGGAAACATGGGGACGATGTTCCAAATTACTATTTTATTAATCCAATAAACAAACTTTGTAGATGCAGCTTTAATTTATTGATAAAACTGATAAACATTTTGCTTAGCTTCACATTCAGACTTTCATAATGATGAATAAACAAAGCATATACTGTACTTAAAGCTTTAACAATATTCAACTTTAAAGAGATATTCAAGAAGAAATAAGATGAGTTCAAAGAAAATTATCTCAAGCTCATGTTCCCTTCATAGTTAATTGAAGAATGAGATGCAAGCTCTTAGTCTGCAGATATTATGGCCCTATTATGTTATAGTCACTATGGTAACACTACAAACAGTAGTCTTTCTTAAAGAGACAAGCAAAAAATTAAGAAACACAAGGTTTTAACCTTTACAAAGGGGAATTAATTCTCCAATTAGAGGAAAAATTTCTCACATTTACAGTGACATTCCACTGATATTGCATTTATTCAAGAGACTCGCCACTCTGACACAGAACATATAAAGTTAAAAAGGGATTGGGTTGGACATGTCTACTATTCTTCATTTACCACAAAAGTAAGGTGAGTAGGTATATTCATTAATAAAAATGAGGTTTAAACTAAGATGAACGGAAAAATACAAGAATGGCAGACTTCTTTTAGTTGATTGTGAACTGAATATGAACAGGGTCCCAACAATGATGATCCCACTTGCTTTAATGATTTGGTATAAAAACTTATGACAGCTTTTGGACCATTGTCTAGTTGGTGGTGACTTCGATTTGGTCCTAGATGCAGTGATGGATCGATCCACACCAAGATCTTTTAATTGTTCAAGGGTAGCGTTGGTCTTGGATCAGGGTACAAGGGTTATGTGATATTTGACACCAATTTAATCCAAAGTAAAGGACTTTTCCTTCTTTTCAAATGTCCATGGCTCCAATTCTCGAATTGACATGTTATTAATACCCCAAAGTTTGGTATCCAGGGTTACTGAATGCTCCTATCTACTGGCTATACTTTCTGACCATAATCCAATATAGATGACTTGGAGGATGAATATTATACAATCATCATCTTATAGTTGGAGATGTAAAACATACATGCTTAATGATTCTAAATTTCTCAGATTTATGAATGGTCATGTTGATTGATTTATAGAAACCAATTCAAATTTTTCTTCCCAAGCTGACATATGGGAGGGTTTAAAAGCAGATTTGAGAGGAGAAAAAAAAGGAAAACTCTTATATCTGTAGAGAAAGAGATTAGAACTCGCGAAAGTGAAGAAGTAGTGTTGGCTTTAGCTCAGTGGTTACTTTGAAACAATTGCTTATTGTCAATACTAGTTGCGGGATTGTGACTGGTTAACCACGGGCGCTGACCAACATTTTTAAAAAAAGTGAAGGCTTTAAAATGGATCCAGTATAATAATTTCTGTACAAGCTGAGGCAGATATGGCCAGGACTAACTATCATAAAACTGGAAAAAAAACTATCATCCTCCACCTGATAGCAGATGGAATTTTTAAAAATTGGGTTAATAGTGGTATAAAGACTGTTGAAGATTTACATAGCCAAGATAACTTTCCCAATTTTCAACAATTATCTGGTAAATTCAATCTACCAAATCATAATTTATTCAAATACTTACAGGTTAGAATTGGGTCTGTTTGAAAAGCACTTTCTAAGTGAAGCCCTGTACACTACAAAGGGTCTGACATCATCTTTTTATATTATTTTAAACAGTAGCTTGTCATTCTATACTAAGAGTGATATTAAAGATAATTGGGAATCAGATCTTAAATGCAATTACGATGATGGTGATTGGTGTAATATCCTTCAAATGTCTTAAACTCAACTAAACAGACAAATACAGTTTAATATCTTTAACAGGACTTAGTACACTCCACATTGACTGCATAAAATAAACCATAACCCTCTCCCAATTGTCAGAGATGGAAAACTTGTGACGGAGATTTACTTCATATACTTTGGAATTGCTCTTATCTGGAAGACTTTTGGAAATACATTGTTAAAATAGGATCAAATGTTATTTAAAAAAAAAAATTCATTTGACCCTAGGGTCTGGATTTTGGGAGATCTACATGGTCTTAATATGAACCACAATATAAAATACTTTATATTGCTTGCAGCCACAGCTGGGGAAAAGTGTATCCTACAGAACTGGAAATCTGGATTTCCTCCTTCGCAGAGACAATGGTTAAATGAGTTAACATCCTATGGTACACCTTGTATGAGGAGGAAACCAGCAACATATGAAAAAAAAAATAAGGGGCTCTCTTTTGGCCTTATCCTCATTACACCTCTTTGGCTACTGAATTAGTACGGATACCTATCCTCCCATACCCCTACTATTTGCTTTATGTAGTAATTTATACTTTACTAATATCTAGAGGACCTCGTACCTTATTTGATCAAATTTTATTTTTGCTATTTTACAATTGTGAATGTGGGAGAAATTTGTTTTTTCTTTGCTTTTTGTGTGTGCATGTTTATAAAAATATGGCTATTTTGTTTCAATAAAAATCTTAAAACAAAAATGTTAACAAGAACAGTTGCTTTTCTGCTGTGATCTGACTTTTGAATAGATCTCACACTGGAAAAATGTGATGTCCTTGCACTATTTTTGATGACTTTTGTCAACATCCTGCACTACTTGTTGTAACAAAACTTCCACCGCTTCCTTATTTGTACCTGTTGTGGTAGGATGAGTTGACTTGTCTGGATAGCATACAAATGGAAGCTTTTTACTGTACAGTTAGTCCCTGACTTTCCATTGTAATGGGGACCAAAGAATCAATCATATCTCAGAATGGAAGTAAGTTGGAATTGTGCCTGTATGCGTGGAGTACCAAAATCTTAAAGCAAGCATTTTAATCAAATCTTTTTTTCATGCTACATTTGATGATAACAACTTAAAGCTTACTGAATTTGTCAATCATCCTTAGTGAATCTTTTCACATTCTGGGCTTGTTAATTGATGTCGCGGGGTTGGGCGTGACCATCTTGATTCCTGTGCACATGTGCGAGCCTTTGGTGGGTTCGGATATTGGAGTTTGGTTGGCGCATGTGTGAGAGTTGAATACCCTGACAATATTGAAATCAAGTCCTTAACTCTTGTGCATGCACTAACTAAACTTCAATACGCAAAACCACCTCTCCCATGTGCTAACCAAAGATTCGCACAGAATCAAGATGGCCTGGCCAGCCCGACAATACTGACTATATCCCGTTATAGTTTGTGAAATACAACATAAACTACGTATTTATTTTTTATTTAAAAATCGGTCATATGTGTGGAAGATTGTAAGTTGGAGGCTACTTGTATTTCAGGATGAGCATCTTGGAAATACACAATTCAATGTGAGCTTTGATTCTTTTGAAGGATGAAGAACTACCAGGCAAGAACTGAAGAAATGCCAGTTAAAAAAGAATTCCTGGTAGAGATTTTTTTCCAAAAATCTTTTGTGCTTGTGACCATTACTGAACTTGTAAAAATCTAATTATCCTTAGTCACTTTTTATATGGTTGGATATTGTGCATTATACTTTTGAATTTTGACTCGAGTCTTGCAGCCAGTGTCCCAGTGACTGAAGCTCCAGAGGCTTTTGTCAGTCCTGTCACAAATTTGTTTTTGCGTTCCACGTCAATTGCAGCAGCATAAATCTCCTCTTCCCCTTCCCTCTATCTTGGAAAGCAACCAACCTATTAAGACTAATCCCACCCTGGCCACACTCTGTCAGGAAGAGATTCACAACTATGAGTTCACGCACCACCACATTTAAAGATTGTTTGTTTCTCACTATTAACATACTCCTGAACAAATTTGTTGTTCCTCTTGACTAAGATGCTGTAGTCAAATCAGCACAATTAATTTGGTACATATGGAAGCATTTTTTTCCCCTGAAATTCAAAATTTGGTATCCTAATTTTGTTTTTTGTTCAGTTGAAAATCTGAAGCCTTGTTGAATGTCTCATGTTCACAGTTGGTCCATGATTACCACTGAATAGTCTCTGGTCCTAAAATATTAATTGCGTGAAGTGTCAATAGTTCATTTCTGTGGAAATTTCACAAAATAATCTAATCATAACTATCTCCATCCCTGAATCCTCTTCCTTCTAGATTTTTACTGATTACTTTAATGCTGTTTCCTCTGCTTCTGACCATATTCCAGTAGAAACAGCTTTACAAAGGACAAACTCCCCCAAACTTTCATACATTAGTCCATCCATGCAATTGGCCCTTGTTGTAAGAATGGTCCAGCTTTTCATTTTTTTTCTGTCCAGGGTAACAAGTGTCTCATACCACGATAGTCAAACCTCGCTGTTGTCTTGAATTGGAGCAATATTTAGATGTAGCCAGGAATGTATAAAGGCATTAATGAAGAACACTGCTGTGCAGTGCTATTAAACGTAATGTCTTTCAATTGAAATAGTTCAGCACAAATGAGACATAAAGTAGAGTGCTCTCAAATATTCCTATAGAAAGGAGATCAGGTTTCCTGGATTCCCAGATAAAATTTATTTCAGTGAATGTCATCAAGAAAGGATTATTTGGGGCAAACAACAGTAGAGAACAGAAACAATCCCTTCGGCCCATGATATCTGTGCTGCCCACAATGCCAAATTGAGCTAAAGCTCTGCTGCTTGCACATGATCAGTAATCTCTTCACCCCTGCATATGCATCTCTCTAGACGCCTTATAAACCTGTCATATTTGCTTCCACTACTACTTCTGGTAGCCTATTATAAGCACCGACCACTCTCTATATACATAAAACATAACATAACAGTACAAGCCCTTTGGCCTTCGATGTTGTGCTGACCTACATATTCCTTCCAAAAAACATACTAAACCCTTCCTACCTCGTAACCCCCTTTTTCTTTTGACAATATGCTTAAATAAGTGTCTTTTAAATGCACATAATGTTTCAGCCTCTACCATCACCTCTGGCCAGGCACTCACAAATCTGTGTTTATATTTAGAAAAAATCTTACCCCTGATGTCTCCCATAAACTGTCGGCCCTTCACTTTGTTCAGATGTCCTCTGGTGTTTGCTATTCCTGCCCTGGGGATAAAGGTGCTGGCTGTCCACCTCTCAGAATCTTGTAGACCTCCATTAAATCTCTTCTCATCCACCTCCACTCCAAAGAGAAAAAATCCCAGCTATGCTAATCTTTCCAATCCAGACATTATGCTGGTAAATCTCCTCTGCCCCCTCTTAATAGCTTTCACATTGTTCCTATAATGAGGTGACCAGAACTGAACACAATATTCTAAGTGTGGTCTCACCAGAGATTTGTAGAGTTGTAACATGACCTCTTGACTCTTGGACTCAGTCCCCTATTAATGAAGACCAGCATCCTATTGGCCTTTTTAACTATCATCAACCTGCACAGCAACCTTGAGAGATATATGGATTTGGACCCCAAATAGGATCCACACTGAAGTATCCAACTATTAACCCTGAACTCAGCCCTCTGGTTTGACCTTCCAACATGCATTTTGAACTCCATCTGCCACTTTGCCACCCAACTCTGCAGTGTGTCTCTATCCTTTTGTAACCTACAGCAACCTTCAGCACTCTCCACAACTCCTCTAATCTTTGTTTTGTCGAGGTCATTTATAAAATTGACAAAGAACAGGGATCCCAGAACAGATCTCTGTGAAACTCCACTAGCCACTGACCTCCAGGAAGAATATTTTCCATCTACTACTACTCTTTGCTTTCTACATGCAAGCCAATTTTTCATCCATGCCTCATGACTTTCTGAATGAGTCTCTCATGGAGAACCTTGTCAAATGCCTTACTAAAGTAATCTAGACCACATCTACAGCCCTACCTTCATCAATTTTTTGTTACCTTCTCAAAAAAACTGCATGAGGCCTGTGAGGAATGAACTTCCCCTCACAACGCCTTGCTGGCTATTCCTGAGTAGATTGATGTCTCTAAATGCGCATAAATCCTATCCTTAAGAATCCTCTCCTTTTTAAAAAAAAAGTCTATAATTCCCATGATTATCCCTATTACAATTTTTAAACAAGGGAACCACATTTGTTATTCTCTAAACCTTCTGCACCACTTCTTCTGACAAGGAGGACTCAAAGATCATAGCCACTGCCCCTGCTATGTCTTCCCTCCATTCCCACAGCAACCTGGGATATATCACGTCCATCCCCAGGGATTTCTAAAGCTTAATGTTTTTAAGAAGATCCAACACTTCCCTAATCTCAACATCGTTAAACACACAAAATTGTTCTATTCCAACCTTGCCCTGATCAAGCTTCGTTTTGCTGGTGAATACTGAAGCAAAGTATTAATTTAGGACCTCCCCAAACTCCTCCACCTCCAGGCACATGGCCTTCTTTAAGTGGCTCTACCTTAATTCTCATCATCCTTTTTTCACATACACGTAGAACACCTTGGGGGTGTTAATTTGGTACGATTAAAACAATGGTTTCTACCCACATACCACCTAAAGCAATCCCTTACTAATCGCAGAGCACCTATGGCATAGGGAATGCTTAAAGTGATATGTGAGTGGAAAGAAAAAGGTTGAGAACCACTGATGCAGATATTCTCGAAGGGGTGAGGAGAGAGTTGCCTGTGATCTTACCCTGATCAAGCTTCTTTTTGCTGGTGAATACTGAAGCAAAGTATTAATTTGGGACCTCCCCAAACTCCTCCACCTCCAGGCACATTGCCTCCTTTATCCTTAAGTGGCCCTTCTTGGACACACCTGAAAAGTTCTGCCCCATCTATCCCTCTTGCAGTCGGGAGGTGCCAGTCAATGTTGGGGAAGTTGTCCTGTAATTTTTGTACTTTTCTGGCTACTTATCTATTCCTCAGTGTTCTGAAGGCTATTCCACCTGTGGACTTGGTAACACATTCAATTTCACTGAACATTTATCGATTTTTGTATTGATTATATCTTTTTGATTAAATTAAGTGTACCATTGTAGTTTTTTACTTTGTAGTTTGTTTCCTACAAATACCTGTTCTGCTACAGCAACAAAACATTTTGGTGCATGTGTACATTGTACAATTCATATATCAATAAACTTGTTATCTTATTATTCTCCTTAAACTTTTCAATGACTCAATTTATTTAGCCTGGTACATGACCAATACAAAGCGACCAATCTTAAATTGGGTGTGGTAAATCCTTGTATTATATCTGCATTGCAGAAACATTTTGTTGCTTGTGAAGCTCTTTGGTTGTAAATCTTGCTTGGTATGGAATTGAAACCTTGCCTGTAGGGATTTGGAGTGAATGGGGTGAAGTCTGGCAGTGGATTTATTTTGTGTACACTTGGAGTATTACAGCATTGTTTTATTTGGATTTGGAGTGTTTGAATGGAGCTGTGCCTTCTTCGCCAGTGAAATTAAGGTCACTAAGCTGGAGTTTTATTTTATTGCAGCTATGCTCTCTTGTTGAAGGTGCTTTTAATGACCATTCATTTCAACCTTTGGAGGAATTTCTGTTGGATAAAAGTGAATATCCACCTCAGCAATGCAACAAGCTATCCTTAAACAAGCTTGATAAGTTAGCTCACAAGGTATGTATTCATGCAGTCTTCATAAATGGATAGCAAGTTTATGAAACAAATCCTAATTGGTTGTCTAGTGTTGATATAGTGTTTTGTTTTTGGTAGGAATTGGACAAAAATCAGTTCTCCAATATCTCTCTGCTCTTGAAAATGCTGCAGAGGTTTTGCAAGGAAGATTCTGATGGTGTTTGTGACCTGATTAAACAAGGGCTTGTTCAGAAGATAAGTATATTTAATCAGCTTTCTTATTAATGTGTATGAGATGCAGGTGAGTCTCATCTGCTTGTTTATTTGTGTTAATGAAAACAATTACTTCAGTTGATTATTGTGGATGCATCCATCCATCTCAAATTATAAACAGACTTTGTAATCCAGGGGTTCTCAACCTTTTTCTTTCAACTCACATACCACTAAGTATTCCCTATGCCATACGTTCTCTGTGATTAGTAAGGGATTGCTTAAGGTGGAAATAAACAGTGTGATAACCACTGTTTTAATTGTACCTAATGATTCGTTATGTGCACGGTTTCATAACTCCAAAAGAAATGGGCCAATGACCATTTTTCTCAAGCAAAATATTTCAGTAACAATTGGATCTAGAGCAGTGATTCTCAACCTTCCCTTCCCACTCACATACCACCTTAATCAATCCTTTACTAATCACAGGGCACTGATGGCATAGGGATTGCTTAGAGTGGTATGTGAATGGAAAGAAAAAGGTTGAGAACTGCTATTTAATCCTTTATGAGATGCTAGAATTATTGAGGGTGATGTTTATTTTCTATCTCCAAGAATTGGAGAACAGAGCATAAAGCAGTGCAGTTCAAGGAAAGGTCTTTTGCCCACTGATGTCTATACTGACCATGATGGTAAATTAAACTAAATCTCATAACCCTGCACACAATTTAACTGCAGTATTGTGAGCAATTTTGAGCCCAATATCTGAAGAAAGATGAACTGGTGTTGGAGAGCATCTACAAGATGTTTATAAGAATGATCAGGGGATTAGAGGTTTAACGTATGAGGATGGTTTGATGTCTCTGGCCCTGTACACACTAGAATTTTGAATAATGAAGGGGAATCTCATTGAAACAGACAATATTGAAAGGACTGGATAGAGTAGATGTAGAGAAGATATTTATAATGGGTAAGTCTAGTACCAGAGGACACAGCCTCAGAATAAAAGGGCATCCCTTTAGAACAGCGGTGAGAAATAGTTTGTTCAGTCAGAAAAATGTGAATCTGGCTGTTGAGGCCAAGTCATTGGATATATTTAAAAGTGAGGCTGCTAGATTCTTGATTCATGAGAGTGACAAAGTTATGGAGAGAAGGTAGGAGGATGGGTTGAATGAAAAAATATATCAGCCATGATTTGAATGAACAAGCAAACTCAATGGGCAGAATGGCCTAATTCTGTACCTAAGACTTATGATTTATATCCCTCTATTCCTTGCATATTCCTGCAACCACGTAGAGCTTGTAAAATTTATCTTTGTAGCTAACCTCCACCTTGTTCTCAAATTCACATGGACCCGTTCTGACACATCTCTCCATTTTCTAGATTACCCTGGGTCCATCTCAGGAGGCTAGCCATATTGGTGACATTTACCATGTTCCTTCAGCAATCTAAGTTATACTTCCTCTCTCCCTGTCTTCTGTAAGGATGTTTGCCCTTTCTACCAGTTTGGACACCTCCACCATATCTGAACATGAGGCCTTCTACTCCTGTGCATCTGAAATGTCCTGTTATGGAGGACGTGTCTTCCCTTCTACCGTGGACAATTGAGCCATCTCCAATATTCCCTTTGGATTTTGGAGTTCTGCTCAGGGATCAGCTTCCCCTTGTTCACAACTTTCACCTCATTAGAATCTGCATTCAGTAGATTATCCTTTAACATTATGCCTACTGCAACCAGCCCACTCCTCCAGACACTATTACCCCTCCTCACCCTTTCCTGCCTTCCATAGGGATTGCTCACTCTGTGTTTCCCTTGTCCACTCACTTCTTCCCACCAACCTCTCTGACACCATTGGTAAGTTCCCTGCAACTACATGAAGTGCAACAGTTGCTCTTTCACCTTCTCTTTCACACCCTCCAGTGACATTAGCAGCCCTGCCAAATGAGGCAAAGGTTCTTCATCCTCCTTCTCCTCATCTACTGCATTTGCTGGTGCTCCTGATTTGGCCTCCTGTAAATCGGTGGGACCAAGCACACTCTGCCTGCAATGTCATCCTAAGCTCCTGGTTGCTGCTATTCCAAGTCCCCTCCCCATTACAACCCTGACCTGTCTGTCCTGGACTTCTCTGCTACCAGAGTGAAGCCAACATAAAGTGGAGGAACAGTGCCTTGTATTCCACCTAGGGAGTCAATAACCCAGTGGTGTGAACATGGAATGTTCTAATTTCAGGTAATGTCCTCTCTCTTCTGAGCCACTTCTATTCTTCCCCCTTTGCCCCCATTCTCATCCCTTCCCCCCCCCCCCCCCAACCCAGTACCATCTGATCTCTACACCACCATTGTCACCTTCTCAACAAATTCCAGCACTGGCAGCCTTTGTCGCCATTAATCACCCTTCCTCCACCCTGTGTGACTCCTCTTTCTCCACCTGACTCCCTTGCTTCCTCTTGCCTCTCTCTGCCTTCGTCTGGCACCTGCCAATCCACTGTCTCTGTCATCTTTCCCCTCTCCCTGATTCACTACTCCCTTTCTGACCCTTGTCCAATCCCTCCACCCTGTCTTTGTTCCGCCTCAATGAAGAGTTTGACTTGAAACACTGAATGTTCTTTCTCTCCTATTAGTGCTACCTGACTTGTTGAGCTCCTCCAGTGGAGTGTGTTTAGCCCTGCAGGTGGAGGTGTAGACAATGGCACAGATGTGTGTGGTGCACACACAAGGTAAAGACTGTATAACAGGTTTTAATCCACAAAGACTTCCACAGAGCCAGGTTGGCTGTAGCTGCAGTAACTCTGAGTGAGCTTCGGGAGGTCGGCGCAGGCTTATATCCCGGAGGGTGATTGACACCGGACCGGGGCTTGATCCCTTCAGACCGACTGATTGCTAGCCGGCCTGGTGTTGTCCTGTCCCCTTACACTCCTGCAGGTACAGAGGTTTCCCCCCTGCAGTAGGCTGGCAGTACACTTCTGCAGGTACAGGTGTTGCCCCCTGCAGTAGGCCGGTGGTGTACCACCACATTCATCCCTTCTTTAAAATTATACCTGGGGGGCAGTTACAAGAAATTGTACCCACTAAACACATACAATATTTACAGGTTGAGATGGTCTGGCAGCTGCCGGGGACTCTATGACCGACATAGGACTAGCTCCTGGTCACTGGTCGGAGGGGAACTGAGGGACTGTGTGACTGGAGTGGTGCCGCATGGAGTGATGGCCGGGGGGGTGCCAGGATTGACGTATGAGGGTTGTATTTTGGATGGATGGGGGGGCAGGTTTGTCTCCCAGGGTTGAAATGGGCCCCTGGTGGTCAAGGAGGTCCTGCATGCCCCATAGCTGCCTGGAGACGGGGATGTATGCCCGGTCAGCGTCATCCTGGGCTGGAGGATGGCATGGTGTGGTGTGTGCTCCTGCTGGTGCCTGGTCCCTGGTTGAGACGGTGTCCTCCCTGCCACTAAATAGGCGTAGTTGTGGTTTGCATGTAGGAGGAAGACCTGCTTGACCATGGCTTCAGCATTGTGTGTCCGTATGTGATTGCACAGGAGCACCGGTCCCAGGGACATGAGCCATGCTGGGAAGGACAGTCCAGTCACCGACTTCCTGGGGAATGAGATCAGATGTTCAAGAGGGGTCTCGTTGGTAGCTGTGCACAGTAGCAACCGAATGGCATGGAGCGCCTTGGGCATGGCATCCTGTCAGTACTCAACGGCCAACTCTTTTGACCTGAGAGCCAGGAGGACTGCCTTCCAGACTACCCCATTTTTGCGTTCCACTTGCCTATTGCCTCTCTGGTTATAGCTCGTCATGTGACTGGTCATGATGCCCCTCGCCGTCATGTACTGGCGCAGCTCATCACTCATGAAACTAGACCCCCAGTCGCTGTGGATGAAAGCATGGTGAAGATCTGCACCAGGGCCTTGATGAAAGTGGCCATGGAGGTGTCTGGGCAAGGGATAGCAAAAGGGAAGCATGAGTACTCGTCCACTACCGTGAGGAAGTAGATGTTTCAGTTTGTGGAAGGCAGGGGTCCTTTGAAGTCAATGCCGAGACACTCTAAAGGCCGAGTAGCCTTTACAACATGGGCCTGGGGCGGGTGGAAGAAATGGGGTTTACACTCCGCGCAGACCCCACAGGTCTCGGTCATGTCCCTGGCATCCCTGATGGTGTATGGCAGGTTCCGGGACTTAATGAAGTGGTACAACTTGGTGACACCCGGATGGCAGAGGGACTCATGCAATGCCTGCAGCCTGTCATCGTGCATAGATGTACAGGTATGAGAGAGGGCATCGGGGGAGTCATTAAACTTCCTGGTGCGGTACTGGATGTCATAGCTGTAGGTTGCCAGCTCGACTCTCCAGTGCAGGATCTTGCTCTTGTGGGTAGTATTAAACATGAACGCCATGGCCCGCTGGTACGTGAGGAGGGTGAATCTCCTGCTGGCCAGGTAGTGGCGCCAGTGGTGGACCACTTCTACAATCGCCTGGGCCTCCTTTTCAATGGCGGAATGCCCTAGCTCGGAGCCGTGGAGGGTCCTGGAGAAGAAAGTGACAGGGCGCCACTCTTGGTTGAGGGTAGCAACGAGGGCTACCTTGGAGGCATTGCTCTCCAACTGAAAGCAGGAGTCCTCATCCACAGCCTGCATCATGGCATCCGCGATGTCTTGCCTGATGCGGATGAAGGCTGCCTGTGCCTTGGGTGGGAGGGGAAAAGTTGTAGCTTGGCCCAGTGGGTGGACCTTGCCTGAGAAGCGAGGGACCCATTGAAAGTAATAAAAGGACAAGGCACCTACGGAGGGCCTTTAGCATTGGGGGGGGGGGGGGAGAGGTAACTCCATTAATGGGCACATCCTCTCTGGATCTGGGCCAATGACTCCATGGGCCATGATGTACCCCAGGATGGCGAGGCGGGTGGTGCTAAACACACACTTCTCCTTGTTGTGTGAGGTTCAGCTCCCCGGCTGCCTGGAGGTATTTCTCTAGATTAGCATCGTGGTCTTGCTGGTCACGGCTGCAGATAGTGAAGTTTCCAGATACGAGAACGTCGCCTTCAGCTTGTGTTGGTCTACCATGCGATCCATCTCCCGCTGGAAAACGAAGACCCTGTTCGTGACCCCAAAGGGAATTCAGCGGACCTGGTACAGGCGCCCGTCTGCCTCAAAGGCAGTGTAGCGCTTGTCCTTTGGGTGGATGGGGATTTGGTGATATGCCGACTTCAGGTCAATCGTGGAGAAAACCCGATAGCGGGCTACCTCGTTGACCATGTCGGCGATCCTCAGCAGGGGGTAGGCGTCCAGCTGGGTGTAATCCATGACCATCCTTGGCTTACTTCCCACTTTGACCACCAGGACTTGGGCTCTCCAAGGGCTGTTACTGGGCTCTATGACACCTTCCGCCAGGAGTCGCCGCACTTCTGCCTTGATGAAGTCTCTGTCTGCGGTGCAATAGCACCTACTTCTGGCAGCGATTGGCTTGCAGCCTAGTGCAAGATGTGGAAAGAGCGCCGGTGGGGTGATGCGCAGAGTGGAGAGGCCACAGATTGGCTGGGGCTGGTAGGTTGGCGAGCTGTGTAATGTGAGTGGAGGTTGGGGCCCCCTGAAGGCAAGGGTGACACTCTGCAAGTGGCACTGGAAATCTAGGTCCAGTAGGACTGGGGCGCAGAGTTTGGGCATGACCAGGAGCCTGAATCCTGTGCAAGTCTCCCCCCCCCACAGTTATATCGGCTGAGCAGCGCCCGAGGGTATCAACAGTCTTGTCCTTGGTGGTGAGGGTGACCAAGCAGGTGGTGGGGTGGACTTTTATTCTCAGGGAGTGGGCCACGCTCTGGTGAATGAAGCTCTCTGTGCTGCCACTGTCAAACCAGCACTTCGTTACCTGCCGGTTGACTTGCATGTCCATCATGGAGTGCCCGAGTTTGTGAGGGATGTCCCTGGTCAGTTTGGTGGTGGCCAGGACTGTCTTGGAGTCAGAGTCACCGCTCTCCAGTTGTGTGCAGTGATTTATGGCGTCCGGAGGCATGAGGAGCGTCAGTAAGGCGGCCTGGTTAACATCGGTCGTGGGGTGTGGTGTGTGGTTGCCGATGGCATCCAGAGGCATGGGGAGCATTGGTAGGGCAGTGTGGTCAGCGCCTGTGTTGACCACATTGTTCTCAATGTCATCGGGGTCCCTCCATGTCGGCACTGCCTGGCCCAAGATGCCAGCGGCACGTGGGGGCCCCGCTGCGTGGCTGGCCTCATTCCCCAGCACTGGGGGAAGTGATGTCATCATGGCCATCGGCAATGACATCATTACGTCAGCTGTAAGTGAAGTCACACCGTGAGCCGGAAGTGACATCGCTGTAGTTCTCGGTGAGCGGCATTCGCGATGTCAGGGGCTGGTTCAGGTGCTCAGGGCACACACTGTGACTGTTGCTGGCAGGGCCGGATGCTGCACCGTTGGGGTCGGTGAAGGCAGAAGTTGTAGTGGGGACAATGGCGTCATCTGGCACGCGCATGTGGAGGGGTCGCTGAGCAGCCGGCTGATTTTGAGAGGCACACTTTAGTGAAGTGCCCTTTCTTGCCGCATCGGGAACAATACTAGTTCCTAGCTGGGCATTTTTGGTGCGATCGTTGGTCTGACCTACACTAGGACCCACAGTACTTACAAGGGCGCCGGGTGCCTGCCACAGCGAAGTTTTCCCTCCCCAGCTTGGTCTGGGGCTGCAGCTGTAGTGTAAGAGGGCCATGAGGGAGCCTGGGGGAACCTGGAATCGAAGACTTCGATGTGCAGGGCTGCTGCTTCTAGGGTTTGGACCATTTACTCTGTCTTGGTTAGGCGTAGATATTGTCAGCTTCTGCCAGATGGCCCTTGAGCATAGCCCTCAGACGAAGGCAGCTTGGATCACCTACCCTGGGTTCAGCCAGATACGGTCGGGCCAACTCTCGCAGGTGTCCCAGATAAGACTCAGCCATCTCCCCGGGTTGCGGGGCTTGGTTGTTGAGGAGGTACCTTGCATAGACTGTATTCATGGGGGGCTTGTACAAGTTCTCGAGAGTGTCCATTGCGCTCTTGTAAGTGGTGCAGCCTTTGGTTGCCTGGAAGGCGTAGGGACTCAGCTTTGACCAGAGTAGGATCAACCTCTTCCGATCTGAGTCCAGAGTGCCGCCTTTGTGTGCCTTGACCGCGTGCTGGCAGATCTCAAAGTGTATCTGGGCTTCCTGGTGGCGTGGGTCGACTTCAAGGCTCCCTGCGCTCAGGAGTTTTTCCATGGCAGCTGTGGGAAAATTTTGTGGATTAAATTGTGGTGCGCTGCTTGCCAAAATCAGACACACACAAGGTAAAGACTGTACAACAGGCTTTAATCCACAAAGACTTCCACAGAGCCAGGCTGGCTGTAGCTGCAATAACTCTGAGTTAGCTTCGGGAGGCCAGCGCAGGCTTATATCCCGGAGGGTGATTGACACCGGACCGGGTGGGGCTTGATCCCTTCAGGCCAACTGATTGACAGCCAGTCAGGTGTTGTCCTGTCTCCTTACACTCCTGCAGGTACAGAGGTTGCCCCCTGCAGTAGGCCAGTGGTCTACCACAACAATGTGACAGGATGAGAATTTAGCAGAAGGAAAGGTGCCCTGTTGACTGCAGTCGAAGTGATGAATGAGAAACACTTGGTGTCGATTGAATTTGCACACTGGACATCATCAACATGGCAAAGTAGTGAGTCACTCTTTGTCCGCACTGATTGCAGTTTTCACTTGCTTGGGATGCAGTGCAGCAACTCACTGATGCTTTAGTGGCTCTTCCCCTTTCTCATGAGTCCCTCCCCCTCCATCTCCACGAATACCAGTCAGCACAAGGTGTACATTTCATGGACAAGAGTTCTTCCTCTTGTATCCATGTGTCGAACTTTCATTGTAATTTTAGATGCTGTTTCAATGCTGTTTGCAATTTCTTTCCCTCTGACACCCTCCCCCCCCCCTCAGTATAATCTCAGTAAAATCTTCATCTAAGACCATAAGTCATAGGAGTGAAATTAGGCTATTTGGTCCATCAAGTCTGCTCTGCTATTTGAATCTTGGGCGATCTATTTCCCTCAAACCATTTCCCTGCCTACTCCCCATAACCTTCACCTTGACAATTTCTTTTAATCTGCATCAATTTTTTAAAGTTGAGATCTGCTTATAAATCAACCTGTTATTATTTTACCATTAACCTTATGATTTTTTTTGTGTTTTACCCAATGTAATTTTTTTTGTTTCATATTGTGAGGTTAGTAGAAGATTCTGTATTTAAAATGCTGTTATTTTGTCTTTACTAATTTAACAGATGTTGATGGACCTTTTATTGCTTTTGGTTCCTGGGTTTGCACCTGTGACTGGTATTTCTTCACATTTCTCTTTGTTCCTTTAGAAACCTATCGTCCCCATGTTTATCCTATGAGTTCCTTCACCTTTCTCCTCCAGGATTTCTTTGTTGTATGTTGTTCTTTGTCCTCCTTTTGTTTAGGCTGTAGCTTTTAAATCCTCAAATTGGAAATAAAACCATGACAATAATGGCATGCATTTCCCTTATGTACAAAAGGAATGGTTTTTTGAAAAGCATTTTATTACGCAAAATTTAATAAATTGCAGTGTGTAATTTTTGATTTTGGGTGAATAATCCATCAAAATATTTAATAATAATTTTCTCTGAAAATTTTAAATTAAGAGTTGCTTAAGTTTAAGTATTGATACCTTCCATTTATGCCGATCAGACTTGAAACCCAAGCACAGTAGGGCACGAAAGGGCTAAAGAAACCCAACAGGTCACATAGCATCAGTTTGTTTAATTGAAACCCAACTCCTTTCTCTTTCCTTCTGTCTCCTTTCCACTATCAAATACCAAATGCATTCTTCATGTTGCTGATAAATGTTATTTTTAAGGCAAAACCTTTCTCTCCTGCAGCAGTTCATCCTTCCAAAGGTTTTTGAGCACCAAACTGCCAGTTGCTTCTTTCCCAATGTCAAATCTCATGACCTCGATACCATACCAGAAATGTCATTATGTCCCTGGTCTTTGTGTTTTGAGACATTCTTCACATATACAACCGCTACGATCACTTCTGATCTGATCTACCAATGTCGTTCAACTTCGGTTGACCCAACAAATCTCTTGTTTATCATCTTCAGTACCTTGTATGCCACACTGATGACATCCATTGCTGTAGTCTGATTGGTTCAAGGTGATACTGGATTTCATTTCAATCTTTATCACTGCATTTGCAAATTGCCTATGGATTTGCAATTGTAGGCCTGCAATTGTATCTGTGAAGAGAGAGCTTGTGAGTTAAGCCTTTTAGAGAGTGTTTAAATTTGTGAGTAAAAACACATTTGATATATAACAGTTGCAGGAACTTTTGAAGATGACTGTCTTCTTAGGTTTTCTGATCTCCTTGTATGTTCTGCAAGGTATCTTGTGAACTTTAAGATCTTTTTGGGTGAATAAATAGGTCACTTCTCACATATCAATTGATAATTTCTATTACTGTTTGAAATTTCAATCTTTTAAGTCCTTCAGAATGACCAAACAAAATAGTATTATATGAAACATTAATACTGGGTCAAATTATTCTGTAACATTTAATGATACAGCATGGCAGAAGCTCACTCTGGTCACTGAAACCCATATAATTAACCTACTAACCCCATATGCTTTGGAGGGTGGGAGGAAACCCATGTAGGTCATGGGTGAAGGTATAAACTCCTTGCAGATGGTGTTGCATTCGAACCTGGGTTGCTGGCACTATAATAACCTTGTGTTAACTGTGCTGGCCTTTGTAGTGTCTTCTATCAATATATTAAGATAAATTTGCTGTTCTAATTTGAGTGTTGTTGAACAATTGGAAATTTACAAATTTTAGTTCCTCGAGTAATGAAGTCTTTTATTTTGTTCCACATGCTCTTATGGTTTGAACGTGCAATGGAATTTTTGAAAACTGCGGAGTTAAAGTCAAATGAGTCACTTATAACTTTAGTTGAAGATATTTTTGATACTATTTTGGTAAGTGCTCATTTTTTTTAAACAATTTTTCTTTCATCTTGAAACTTGTCCAAATGTTCACTTTTATTCTCTCCATAGGCAATTTGCAAATGCAGTGATGAAGGTAAGGTCACTTATCAAACTGACAAGTTAGTTTGTGAATCTTCTTGGTTTCTGATGGCGTGTTCATTGTGTGTCAACATTCTAACATGGGCCTTGTATAGTAACTGCAAAAGAATTTTGAATTGAAAATGTTATCAAGTCATCTTTCAGTACCAGTGATAGGAAAAGAATGGCTGACATTTTGGACCACTGGTTAAGTGTAGTAGAGAACACAGGCCATTTTTATTTTTCTTGCCTCCATGGCATCTCCCTCTTTCCATCATGTTTCATATCCACCTGCTTCTCTAATTGCCTTTGGGGTTGGAGGGCCTGTCCAACCCATTAACCATGTTTTCTATACACTGGCTTCTCTGCTACATTTCCCCAACTTTTGATCAAATGGTTTTGGCTCAACATCGGCCATTATTTCTCTCTTTTTGGATGCTGCCCGACCTGTTGGGTTCCTCCAGCAGAGTATGTGTTTAACCTCTGATTCTAACATCAGTCCTAAGCAGTTAATATTTTTGTATTTGGTTTGAATGTCTGAACCAGCTTGAAATGATTTTATGACCTTGATCTTTGGGAATTTTCTCTGTAACAGAGAGTACATGAGTGTATAACCCAAGTGGGTAGTCGGATGTGGTAATGCTGGTGCTGTGATAGTACAGATCTATCACCAATGTATATAGTGTATATAGTTACAGTATCTAGACTGTGCTTACAGCGATTGGCTGAGAGCTTAGCCACGCCTACTGTCTGGGCCTTAAAGGGTTGTGTCCATAGCCAGGTCGGATCATTCCGGACTGGTTGGCCACCTGTGAAGAGCTCCTGTCTTTTGCTAATAAAAGCCTTGGTTTGGATCAAGAAGTCTTTGATTCTTTCGACGAGCTCTACAGGTGCATACTGCAGAATGCTCAGCTTGTGCATTTAACAGACTCCATTGTGATTGAGAGAGGGATTATTGTCGGAATGGGTTTAAAATTATCCCACTGACTTGTGATTGATGAATTTATTTATCTCATTACTATTCTTGGGCCTTGTTTTGTTGGATGATGTTGGCCCCACCTCCAAGGTAAAAATCCAAGTTTATAATTTGAGTAGATTTTTGGGTCAGTTTAAGACTTAAGCTTGAGATGAAGATGATCTTTTTGTGGAGAGTGAACATTACCATGTTACTATCCAACTGCTGTCTTTGCTACTACAGAAAAAGTGACTCCATGTTAATATGCAGGTGTGGATCTTTATACGTTGACCTAGTAAAACTTTGCTGTATGATTATTTTTGAGGCAAGAGGCAATGTAATGGCTGCATATTTGAGGAGGAAAAAAATGGTCCCTTTGGAGTATAGGGACACTCTGTACTTGTTGTCATTTTATGGTTAAAGACTCTGGAAATGGGAGGTTCAAAGCTGAAGACCTGACAGATTGGGACTAGGGCCTCTTAGCAAAAATAGACCACCAATCTCGGGCTCCGACCTCCCATTCATTGCAGTCATTTATTTGAGGTGCTGCCTCAAGAAGGCAGCCAGCATCATAAAGGACCTCCATCAACCTGGTCACAATTTTACACCTCTACCTTCAGGCAGAAGGTACAGAACCTGAAGACCAGCATGCCCAGAATTCAAGGACTCTTACTTTGCAACAGCTATTAGATGCTTGAACCAGACTTGGTTACATGCATCAGAGGCTGCTCCAACACTATAAAAAATGTCTGCACTTTTGCAAAGTCCCCCTTTTTGTGCTGATGACTGTGAACATTTTTAACTTTATAAAAATTGACAGCATAGCACCATTGAAGGCTCTGTCCCATTACACCATTAACCTACCAAACTCGTTCGCTTGAATAAAGCATGAAAGTCTGCAGATACCGTGGTTAAAAACACAATGTGGAGAAAAACAAAGCAGGTCAAAAAATGTACTTTCTTTATCAAAGATAAAGATACATAACCAATGTTTCAGGCTTGAGCCCTTCATCGAGGTCTGAGCAAAATGTAGGCAGGTGTCTGAACAAATGGAGAGAACAGGGGTAGGGTCAGGGTGGGAGGAAACCAGAGCACCTAGAGAAATCCCAATCAGGTCACAGGGAGAACATACAAACTCCATACAAGACAGTGCCAGACTGGAACCCAGGTCACTGGTGGTGTAATAGTGTTCCACAGACTGCTCTCTGTGTTGCCCATTTATATCTATCTTATGTATTGATTGACTTTTTAAATTTAATTCAATTAATTTACTCTGATAGTTTTTCTCTTCAAGTATCTTTTTGGCTGCAGCAAGTAAGAATTTTGGTTCATATGTACATGGTACAATGCGTCTGGCAATAAACTCATTGTCATTGAATGGCTCATGCTCAGTTAAGCTGTTTGAATTCCATCCTTGGTTGACTGGGATAGCTTTAGGGCTGCCACGACAGAGCGAGAGCCCAGGTACTTTTCCGAGGCACTGACGGAAATGTTGACAGGTCCACCTTGACTGTTGTGAAGACTTTGGTCTTTAGTGAATCTGTTAGCAGGCTTCAAGTAATCATTTTATGGCATTTGTGGGCTATACCATAACCAGACTTGATTCAAATCCTTTCCTCTGAGCCACCGCTAACTGGAGCTGCCTTTCTGGAAAGGCAAGTGGACATTTTAATTGATGATCTCTTCAGTCGCTTGTTTTTGTCTTACTAGGGCAGATTCAACTTTTGGACAGTTTTATTTTACAAATAGGCCATGGAGTGACAGATTTTCATCTTAAAATTAATATCCGCCTGGAGGTAAGATTTCAATCTTCCACGTAGTTATGGCACTTCCTATTAAAACTGAAGGCACTGACTTATTTTTCTGTCTCCTGCAGGCTGTTAGAACCTTCAATTCGATACTGAACTTCACCTCGCGTGAAGGAAAAATAAAGTTTCACTTATCCAAAGAAGCACATGATTTAATGTAAGTATGTTAACAAATGTTGCCTTCACCAACTTTGTGCATCACCTTTGAAGCATTATTTTTGGCCAAGATCCTTCTTTATCCTAGTATTGTGGATTTGAACCCTGTTCCAGACTTGAGCATCAAGCTCAGAGTTCAATAGTAGGTCCTTGGGATGGCTTGTGCAGTGCATTAAATCCTCCTTTCCCATTGGTTGTGAAAGATTCCAAGTCACTGAATGAAGATTGGGAAACCTTTTTGGCCTATATTTCCCATGCAAAATAATATTTTTTTTTAAAAGTAGTTCCTTGGTTGTAAAGTGAACTGCAATACACAAAAGTGCTGGAGAAACTCAGCAGGTCACGCAGCATCCATAGGAAATAAAGGTAACCAACATTTTGGGCCTGGGCCCTTCATCAGGCTCTTGAACCTCCCTTTGCTACACTAATCATGGACTGCTTCAACAGCACAAAAGGGCTGTCTTTGTTAATTGATGAAAGGCCCAAACCAGAAAAGTTGATTACGTTTTACTTCCTGTGGATGCTAGGTGATCTGTTGAGTTTCTCCACCATGGTTGTGTATTGCACTCAACCCCAGCACCTGCAGGCTTTCTTGTTTAACTTATAAACTGCTCTGCTCTGTTTTGCTGTTAGTTAGAAGCAGCATTTTCCTGCATCTCGAAAGTAATAAGACAGAACTTTATATGTTTATATTCTGTGAATGCAAAGACCATAACGTTATGCATGGAGGGACTTATAAATGAAGTCTGAAGTTGCACAACATCAAAATATTTTACTAATTGGATGTAAACTGGCTTTTAGAGTAAAATACCATGGATGCAGTAGATGTGTGAATATAAATACTCAGATCAGAGACTCAGTTTCTCAGAAACATTTAATAGTTCATCAGAAAATGGGGGAAACACAGATTGAGGTAAATTGCACTGACAGAGTGAGATGTGTGAGAGAAAGGGAGGAAAAAAAATTAATGTGTAATATGGGTCTTGATGAGTAAAGCAGCATCTGTGCAGGCAGAGAGATTGCCAAGGTTTTGCGTCGAGTCCTTGCAGACGTGGTGATGGTGCAGGCGGAAGCTAATCACTGTGTAAAAGTGAGGGAGAGGGTAAGATAAAGGGTGGTAGGTAATGTGGGAAAAGAAAAAAAAGTTATTTCTTCAAATTCCAATAGCATAATATTTGGAAGTAAATAAATAAATTAATTTAATTAAGCACAAAGGAGTCCAGTTTGTTAATAGCCCTATTGTGTCTCTTTTTCTACTGACTGAGATATTTTGGTACCTGTATGCTTGTCTCCCATTTCTTAACTTCCACTGCCAGTTTCTTGTGGTCCCCATAGCCTTGAGGTATTATTCGCTCCCTGGAGAAAAATTCTTGATGCGCTCTACCAATGTTAGGCAGGTTTAAAACTTGTCACCCACTAAAGCCTAAATTTAAGTCTAACGCATCTAATTTGAGAAGAATCTTCAACATTAAATTTCTTTTGTGTGCTCAACTCAATTAATACAAGTGCTTTCAGCACAGGTGGATGGTAAATTGGCCATCTTTCACTGCAGAAAGTAAGGAAATTTCTCCTAACTTTGAGCAAGAGGGGGCTCCGTTGTAGTCTTAGTTATGTGGCACAGCAATTACTTGCATTGAATTATTACATTTATATTTACAGGTTCAATCTTGCAAAAACAATTCTGGATGTTGGTGGTAAGAACAAAAATTTATTTCTGCATTTGGTTAGCTTGAGAAACTCGATGCCATTTTCTCATTGCATTCCTCCCCACCCCTCCAGCTTCCTGCCCCGCCCCTTCCATCTAATTGAGCAGCAACATGTTTCCAGGTGTGATCCTACAGGGTTCAATCTGCAAGGTGAATCCTAGCAAAAGCCACATGACAGCCCTGTGTCTGTCACTGGGATTAATTGCTGCATTTAGTTTCTTCATTAAGTGTGGCAGGAGCTGCAAGCTGTGGGCTCAATTTTAAAATTTCAGAAGAATTTGGACTTGTACAGAGAAGGGATAGCTATGGGAAGCTGTAGATTGGGTGGAGGCCAGTGAGATTAGGGAGAAAAATGGGTTGGCACAGACTAGAAGGGCCTGTTTCTATGCTGCAATGTTCTACAGTTCTATATGCTGTTCCTGGAACCGTCAAGGGTTAAGAGATCATGATAGTTTATTTCAAGATTGTTTACATTTTAAATCTCTCCATGTAGTTTCGTCATATTACTACAATATGCTCCAAGTGAAATTGTACACACCATGCCCTGACACACCAATGCACTCTCTTCCCTAACCCTAACGCTATAGAAGATGACTTTCATTAAAAGACCTTTGGATTTGAAGTGCTTAGAAGGATATAGACCAACTGTAGGAAAATGGAACTCACTCAGAATAACTAGGTTTTTAAAAAAGAATTAAACATACAGCATAGTAGGCCATTTTTGGCCTATGAATCCATTCCACCCAATTAACCTACAGCCCCCCCAGTACATTTCAAATGGTGGGAAGAAACCAGAGCACTCAAGGAACATACAAACTCCCTATAGACAGTGTGGGATTTGAACCCAGGTCCTGATCACTGACACTGTAAAGACATTGCACTAACTTCTGCACCAACTGTGCTGCCCTGATGAGTTAGGCTGAAGGGCCTGTTCTGTGCTCTCGGACTCTATAATCATGTTGTCATCTTCCATTACCGATTGGAGCAGAATTGCTTCTGTGGCTCCCAGGTTTTTTTTTCCCCTGGAGTATTCCAAATGATCCATCCTGGCATGAACAGGAAAAAAACTTCAGATGCTGGGATCCAGTGGTCCAAATGGATTTGCAGAGGTCTGGTGCTTCTGATGTGGCCTTCTCAACATTGGAGAAACTGGATGCCCACCTTTCATTGAGCATGGGCCTTCCTGTAGTCAACCATTTTAATACCTCATACGATTGCTACACTGCCCATGGACTCCTATACTATCAAAATGAGGCCACCTTCAAATTGGAGGAACAGCACTCTTGTATTCCATCTTGTCAGTCTCCAACCGGATGACATCAACTTTGACTTCTCCAGTTTTCTTTAACACCCTTCCTTGAGTCTCTCTTTCCCTGCACCTCTATCTCCTTTCATCCAGCTCCCTACCCACTTCCCTTCCTCCTCTGCCCATTTCCCTATCACCTCTCAACCTCTATCCTTGCACCTCTTACCTTTTAGTCTGTGCTCTGCCACCTTTGCGCCCCCCCCGCCCCCATCCTCTACCTTTTTATTTTGGCATCTGCCTCAATTTTTTCAGTCCTGACAAAGGGCCCTTTAATTCCTATGAATGCTGCATGACCTGCTAAGTTTCTCCAGCATGTTTGTGTACTGCATCCATCCTAGCTTAACCAGTTGTTCCCCTTGTGGCATTTTCAGTTTCATGCATGCCCTAAAGGACATGCTGTACACCTCCATCTCCTTGAGTCACTTCTTTCAGTGTTTCCATAGGAACCCCAGCTCCCTGGGTTCGATTTTTGAGGCGACTGCTGTGAGTATGTTCTCTTCCTATCTTCTATCCAACTCTGGATTGTGTTACGTCATCTCTTCAAATGTTCTCCTTGATGGACCTTGCTGTCTTCTGATGCCTTCAATTTGTGAAGCTCTTCTGTCAATATTTATTGTTTCCCTCCTATTCTGTTGAACCCTATTCCTTTGCTGCACTCATTTTTCATATTCCCCTCACCTCCCATTAGAAATCCTGATTTGAATCTTTCAACAGAATGCTCCCATGTTCTTCAAGAGCATGAAGTGGCATTCCCAAGACTCTAATCCAAATGCTGGTATCCAAATGAGAAACAAAAGGTACAGATGGTGGATTCTTGAGCATGTGATGAGCCTGCTGGAGAAACTGAGCTGGTCAGACAGCATGCATGAGCAGAAATAGTCAGTCAATTTTTTTTCTGCTTTGTTGTTGATGAAAGGTTCCAATTTGAAATGTTGACTGACCATTTCTACCCATGGATGCTAGCTCACCTGGGGATTTCCTTCAGCAGCTCATTATATTGCCCTTAATTGTCATTGTCTTTGAATCACTGAAAATCCACTATACCTTGCAGTATTTAACACTTCCAGCTAATGGCACTGTCTGTACATTCTTTGCTGCAGCGTACTGGTCATTGGCACCATTCCTTATGGACACTTCGAATGCTTTTCGCATGTTATTTGAACAGGGCTAGTGATGAATCATTTATCGGTGGATCTCCAGTTTCTTGCAAGTTCAGTAACCAGTGGTATATAGCAAAGAGGAAAAGGAATTATTGATTCCCAATGAAGGGTTTCAACTTGAAACATTGGTGGGGGGGTTGGGGTGGAGGTGTGGCATGATGATGTGAGTGAGGGACATGGGAAAGCACCTCCCCTGGGAGAATTAATTAATAACTGAACGAAAAAAGTTTTCTAAAAATTTTCATTAGTTGAAAGTTACTCTAAGCCTTGCCGGCACAGTTTTACCTATGGCTGCAGGAAAGGGAAAGCCTCCAGCAACTAGAAAACTGGTTCTAAAAGAAGTCACAAGATTTGAAAAAATTGGGCCTACCTTGACGTCGGAGCCTCAGGCTTGATTTTCTCCTCCATGGGTAACGAGAGTGACGGTGGCAAGAGTTCAGGTGACTCTGGTGCTAACTCTCTGAGGAGCCGAAGAAGATGCCGCTAGTGTCCTGAAGAAGACAGTGGAGCTACAAAGTTTACAAGAACAAGAGCGCACGTGTGAACTTCCGCACATGCCCAGAACAGATCAACCAGTGTAAACAGGGGGAGGCTGAAAAGTCAGCTCTCACTAGGGTTGAATTTCAAAACCTGACTCCTTTGTATTCAGAGGCTGAACAGGAAATGCTTTTTTCATCTACCTGTGATGTGGAGCAGGAGGAGGAAAATCAAAAGAGATTGGAGGAGGAGACCGAAGAACAATACCAACAGGCTCATTTGCAAGAAGAGGCTGTGCAGGTCAAGTTACCTGAAGTTGAAGGGCAAGGTATGGGCAGACAGTTGATGAATCAGTTGCAAGCAATGAGTCAGAAAATGGATTTACAGTACAGGTCTATTGGTCAGGATGTGAATACTTAATTTGAATTTGTTAAAGGAGAAATGAAGATAAGGAAGAGATGAAGAGCTCTGTTAAAGTGGTTGATAAAGTTAAAACAAGTTCAAAAAGTTGAAGAAAATTTACAAGAATATCATGATGAAGTGGATCAATGTAAAAATGTAGTTAATAAGTTGGAAGATTCAATTATGACCTGGAGTGTTGAGCAAAAAAGAACTTTTACTAAAAATTGATACAGTAGAGAATCATAGTCAATGAAATAATGTGAAGATTGTTGGACGGCCAGAAGGTTTTGAAGGTTCTAATGCAGTGCAATTTTTTTTCAAATATTTATTCTGGAGACCTTGTGACCTGAAAATTTCCCAAACGGTCTTAAATTGGTTAGAACACACAGGGCACTTGGAAAGAAACCAATGTAAGGTCAATTGCCATGCTCAGTTTTGATCAGATATCTTCATTATCAAGCTAAGGGGACTATTTTGTGTGAAGTGGTCCAGAAAACTCATAGAAACATAGAAGATAGGAGCAGGAGTAGGTCATTCGACCCTTCGAGCCTGCTCCGCCATTCAACGAGATCATGGCTGATCTTAAAGTTCAGTACCCCGTCCCTGCCTTCTCTCCATAACCTTTAATACCTTTAATACCAATTTCAGGGCCCTTTGATTATTGCTGACAAAAAAGGTATTTTTCTATGCAGATCTTAGTGTGAATGTGGTGAAAATAAGAAAGGAATTAAATCCTACAAGTCTATACTTTGGAAGAAGGGCTGTAAGTTTTCTTTTCACCATCCTACAACACTCAAAGTTTTTCTGGGCAATAATCAGGCAAAATTCTTCAACAATGAGATGGAAGCTTTAGAATTTGCTAATTCTCTTCCAAATAATAAAATGGATCAGGTTGATTTATTAACAGTAGAAATCCACAGATTGAGAAGAAACAAATGTCGGATAAGGAGATACAGCAGGAGATTGCTCACCTTGATGATGAGAATCAAGTTAACAAGGATCTTGAAGCTGCTACCCTTGCCTGAAGATGATGAAGACGATTCAAAAATTGATTATTTGTCTCTCCTTGGGGGAGGCAGGGTTTTTTCCTTCTCCTTCCCTACTGTGAGCTACCTAGTGACAAGAGTTGTTTCCCACACTTTTCAGGGTGGTTGTACTGGATTTATGACAGTTTTGTTTGGGTTTTTGTAGTGATTTTTCTCTTTTTTCTATATTTCCTTTCTTTTTCTTGATGGAGATGCCAAGAGTAATTAATGATTTTAGAATATGGGAGATCCAAGAGGAGAAGCAGAGGGGAGTTATGATTTTTTAAAATTTAATATAATGACAAATAGTAAAACTTTAAATTTTATGTTTTCAATGGGCTTAATAATACGATAAAAGGAAGAGTATTAGCGTATTTGAAGAAAATTAGTGTTGATATTGCTTTTTTACAAAAAACTCATTTATCTGAGAAAGAGCATCAAAAATTGAAGAGAGATTGGGTTGGACATATGGTTGCTTCTACTTTTAACACTAATGTAAGGGGTGTGGTAATTTTATTTTAAAAAGTTACCTATTAAAATTCATAAAGTGATTAATGACCCTGTGGGAAGATTTATATTAGTAAATAGTCAAATTTATTCTGAAGATTGGACTTTGATGAATATTTATGCACCAAATTTAGATGATGAAGGGTTTATTAGAGATACATTTATGCATTTAGCTGACACTCATCAAGAAATATGGGTAAGAGGGGATTTTAATTGTTGTTTGGATTCAGTTTTGGATAACACAACCAAATCAATTATTCAAGCTAAAGCAATTTTGAATGTAATGAAAGATTTGAATTTATTTAATATTTGGAAGAGATTAAACCCTAAGGAAAGGGATTGATCTTTTTATTCACATAGATTTGATTCTTATTCTAGGAGAGATTTATTTTTAATCCCTACACAATTCCAAGGAAATTTTATGAATATAGATCATAAGGCCAGAATTTTATCTGATCATTTGCCACTTTTAATGACATTTATTTTTGGATTGGAACAAGCAGTTTATAGATGGCATCTAAATTCTACATTGTTGAAAAGGACAAATTTTTGAGATTTTATAAGAAGGCATGTTCAGGAGATCCTAGAATTAAATTCAAATTCTGTTTCTAATATATTTTGTTGTTTGGGATGCATTAAAGGGATATTTAAGAGGACAAATAATAAATTTTACATTGAAAATTAAGAAAGATTATACCAAAGAGGTTAATCAATTAGAAAGAGAAATACAAGATTTCAAAAAGGTATTACCAAAAAAACTGCAGATGACTAAAGAAAACAATTAATAAAAAAAAGATTCATCTTAATGTGATTCAGACTTATAGGACTGAAAATTGATTGATAAAACTAAGCAAAAATATTATGAATTAGGAGAAAATGTTCATAACATTTTGTTTTGGCAGTTAAAAACTGAACAATCTTCTAGGATAATGCTGTTAGGAAGAGATCAAAGAAGATTCCTTATAATCCTAAAGAAATTTATGATGTTTTTAAAGATTTTTATTCTGATTTTATATAGATCAGAATTTATTCGAAATGAGGACAAGATTGATAAATTTTTATCTTAGATAAATTTATCTCACTTGACATTATCAAGATCATAAAAATTTGTATACTCCTTTTACAATAAGAGAAATTAATGAAGTGCTTAGTTCCTGACAGAGTGGAAAATCTCTAGGAGAAGATGGTTTTCTGTCTGCATTTTATAAGAAGTTGAAGGACCTTTAAATACCTCCATTTAGGGAAGTGCTAAAGCAGACAACAGAAGCCCATTCTTTACTGGGTTCTTTTTTTCAACAGCAATAATTACCATTATACCTAAGAAAGACAAATACTTGGTAAAACCTGCTTCTTATTGTCCAATATCTTATTGAATGTAGATTATAAATTTATTACAAAATTATTAGCAGATTATCTAAATATCTGTCTTATTTTATTCATATGGATCAAGCAGGATTTATTTAAAAATTGGTTTTCTGCAAACAATATTGCAAGATTAATTAGCTTAATTAATTGAATTTGGAAAAGAGGAGATTGTAGTATTGCAGTAACTTTGGATGCGGAAAAGACTGCTGATAGATTGGAATTGAACTTTTTTTTAAGTATTGGAGAAGTTTGGTATTCATTCTATATTTATAAATTGGGTTAAAAGTTTGTATAAAAATACTTTGGCAAAAGTTATTACAAATGGACAAATTTCTGTTTCTTTTTCAGTAACTAGGACAAGTCAGCAAGGTTGTCCTTTGTCCCTGTCTTTATTTATTTTAGCAATTGAACCTTTAGCTGATCTTATTAGACAGGATTCCAAGATCAAGGGAATTGAAGTGAATTACGAAGAATATAAAATTAATTTGTTTGTTGATGGTGTTTTGGTTTATTTAACTGATCCTAAAAATTCTTCATTACAATTATAGATTAGATTGAAAAAATATTGGAGAAGTCTTTTATAAAGTTGTTTGGGGGAAAAAAGAGTGAGATGATGCCCTTAGCTGTGGGTGATTATACAGATTGTAAAATAATCACAAAATTTAGATGGCTAGATGTAGGTATATATAAATATATAGATAGATAGACAGATAAATATATATTTTAAAAAATATATATAAATATATAGATAGACAGATAAATATATATTTTAAAAATATATATATAGATAGACAGATAAATATATATTAAAATATATATAGATAGACATAAATATATGTTAAAAATATATATAAATATATAGATAGATGGACAGATAAATATATATTAAAATATATATATATATAAATATATATATATAGATGGACAGATAAATATATTAAAAATATATATAAATATATAGATAGATGGACAGATAAATATATTACAAATATATATATAAATATATAGATAGATGGACAGATAAATATATTAAAAATATATATATAAATATATAGATAGATGGACAGATAAATATATTAAAAAATATATATAAATATATAGATAGATGGACAGATAAATATATATTAAAAATATATATATAAATATATAGATAGATGGACAGATAAATATATATTAAAAATATATATATAAATATATAGATAGATGGACAGATAAATATATATTAAAAATATATATATAAATATATAGATAGATGGACAGATAAATATATTAAAAATATATATAAATATATAAATAGATGGACAGATAAATATATAGATAGATGGACAGATAAATATATTAAAAATATATATAAATATATAGATAGATAGACCAATAAATATATATTTTTAAAAAATATATATAAATATATAATAAGAATGCATATATGAATACATATAAATATATGTATATAATACATGACTTGTATATTTAAAAAAAAATAGAATATAATGTAATTATATTGTGGCAAAAAATTTATAAATAATGTATTAAAAAAATTATTGAAAAATCAATAACTACTGATTTCCTCCAGCAGATTGTTTACTCTTTCAGTGGAATCATGAAATCTGTCACAGTACAGGATGACCATTTTCCCAATTGGATGTTTTGTATCAATGCAGGCAGTCTTATTCCCCGCTTTCTTCTCCATAGCCTTGCAACTATTTTATCATTAAATACAAGTCACAATTGCTCCCATATCCAATATTTTTAGACCTAAATTCCAGATCATAACTAGTTGCGGGGTGGGTGGAGGGGGTGCAGGGGGGGGGGGGTCAACCCTTTGACTTGTGGCTGAATTTTTCAAATTGCTCTAAATCAATTCTACTCTGGCCTTTTTTATATTTTAAAAAAAGTTTCTCTCTTAATATCTACTAAATACTTCATAATTTTTTCTGATTTTATCAAATATTCTCTGTCCTAGGCAGAAGTACACAAATGTATCCCTTTGGCTGGAATTAGACATCCCTACAACCATATTTGTAAACATTTTTTTTTCTACACACTTCTAGGTCTTCATATTTTATTTAGCTAGCAAGTATTGGCTTTGTAGCCTGGTCAATTCTTTATAAAATTTTTGGGTGATGTCATTACATCATATTCTTGTCTTTGTACATGAAGTCCAGTATCACAAATGCATTATAGCTGCTTTCTCAAATTGTCCCTTTTTTGTTTACAAGATTCATGTCTTTCTGTTCCCATGTATCCATCTTGTTGTCTATGCCCCTAGTCCAATGTATGCCTCTACAAAACTCTGACATTTACACTTCTGATCAAGTCTTTATTTTGCTCACCCATCTGCACATTCATTGTTGTCTACTTGCCTTTTCTTCCTGTTTTCCACCTTTCAAGCTTTAGTTCACTGCAAATTTCAAAACTTAATTCAAAATATCCACATCTAATCACTTAACATATAACAAAGTAGATTTCCTGGAATATTGTCTCCAGGCTCCAGTCTGGAAAAGCATTTATTTACCACAGGATTTACAGCCTCATGCAATAAAAATAAAGTGTTATGGTTTATGTTTACATAAGTCAGCACAACATCATTGTGTTGCCTGGATTGGAGTATCTAGAATACAAATAAAAATTGAGTAGACTGCGTCTTTATTCATTGGAGCGAAGAAGGTTGAGGGGGGGATTTGATAGGGGTATATAAAATTGTGAGGGGGATAGATGGAGTAGATGTGAATGGGGTCTTCCCCTTGATGGTAAGTGAGATTGGAATGAGGATTCATAGGTTAAGGGTTAGAGGTAACATAAGAGGAAGCTTCTTCACTCAGAAAGTGGTGGCTGAGTGGAATGACCTTCCGGAAGAGGTGGTAGCAGCAGGGTCAATTTTGTCATTTAAGAGAGGATTGGAGGGTTATGGGCAGGGAGCAGGTAGGTGGAACTAATGGAGTTCACTTAAATCGGTGCGGATTAAAGGGGCCGAGATGGCCTTTTTCCATATTGTAATTGTTATATGGTTATAAATGGCATATAATGTGCTGTAATTATATTCTTAACACATTCTTAACTTTTTTACTTTTAAAACCAGACTATGAAATTCAGGTGGCCATTTCGGAAGCCCTGTGTCGAATGACTGACAAGAAGACAAGAGAGGCTTTTATTTATAAATGGTTTGACGAGCGTAATGCAAATGCATTCAAAAAGATTAAAGATGTTGAATTTGAAACTGTAAGTATGCTTACTTTAATAAATTGTTGCTGTAATTAAATAGTTGCAGGATATTGATAGGAAAATTAGAAATTTCTATAGAGATGAACTATTGAAAAGGATATTATTAAACTGAAAAGGTGAAGAATATTATTGGGACTGGAAGGGGTGGTGGGGGGAGGCTTTGGAAATTAAAGAGAGGAGGAGGTGGAAGTGTAGGGGAAGTGTCAAGGTGAGATGTCCATTGTAGATGATCTGGTAAGTTGGGCTAAAGGGCCTGTTTTTGTGCTGTTCATTTCTGAGCTTCTTGTACTGTAAAGTGTTAGTAGCTGAATTCTTTGCTTGGGCATTGCTTGACAAATTATCTAGGATCCAGAGGATGTAAACAGTAGACTGTTTACACAGTTAATGTGTGCTTGGTCTTTCTATAGGCTTTTGATAAGGTCCTGCACTAGATATTGTTGTACAAAATTAGAGGACATGGTAGAGAAGGTAATGTTTTGACATGATAGAATATTGGTTGCAGGCAGGAAACAGACGGGTTATAAATGGGTCCTTTATTGATTGGCAGGCAGTTACCAATGGGGCTGAAACATATTAAATGGGTGTCATCAAAAACTGATTCAATGCATAACAAAGTAACTCTATTCTGCTTCTCAATCTCGTTATTTATTTACTTGATATCAAGGAGAGAGAGCGCTGGTTTCCACCAACACCCAGTCTGATGCAGCATTCTTCTAGCTAGCTATACAATGTTTTCAGCAACTGTGCCTTTGCAGCAGATCTTCCCACCTTGTTACAATAGTTCCCAAAACATATCCTCCTTATTTTGATACACTTTGTCCCAAGTCACTCCCTGTGGCCATGTGTTATGATCTGCCTGCCACACTCCTTGGGCAACTTTACATGATTTCAAAATCCACCGGTCTTTCTTTTTTCTTTTTTTCTTTTTCAATCTTTTTATTATTATTATAATTTATAAACACATACAGTTCAAAGAGATATAAAAAAATACATAGTAAGTAATGAATTAATACAGAGATATTAAACAATAATATTACAGAATAAAAATATATCATAAAAAAAATTTTGATCAGTTTAGGGTGTGAACTATCTCTAAAAAAAAGATATAATTAATAACAATATATGAAAAAAGAGAGAAAAAAACCCCAAAAAAGAAGAAAAAACAAATCTGAATAAAAAAAAAACTTAAAAAAAAACTTTAAAAAAAACCTACAGATATAGCTAAACCACGCCGATCACTCCGATCTCATCTTACAGCCCAATTATCATACATAATCATAGAAAGAAAACAGAGCCAGATCAACTCACCACAAATGAAAATGTTGAATAAATGGTCGCCAGGTTAACTCAAACTTAGAAGGGGATTCATAGACAGAGTTTCTAATTTTCTCTAAATTTAAACATAGTATAGTTTGGGTAAACCATTGGAAAACAGTGGGAGGATTTACCTCTTTCCAATTTAATAGTATAGATCTTCTAGCCATTAGTGTAAGAAAAGCAATCATACGATCCGCAGGAAGAGATAAATAAGTCAAATCTATCATAGGTAATCCAAAAATTGCGGTAATGGGATGTGGTTGTAAATCAATATTCAAAACAGTAGATATAATGGAAAAAATTTCCTTCCAATAATTCTGTAAAGAGGGACAGGACCAAAACATATGTGTAAGGGAAGCTATTTCCAATTGACATTTATCACATATAGGATCGATATGAGAATAAAAGCGATGGAGTTTATCTTTAGACATATGAGCTCTATGAACAACTTTAAACTGTATTAGTGAATGTTTTGCACATAGATAAGAAGAGTTTACCAGTCGCAGAATTTTATTCCAATTTTCATTAGAAATATGAAGGTTGACTTCTCTTTCCCAATCATTTTTAAACTTTTCAAAAGTCTCAGAATTTATTTTTGTAATTATATTATATAATTTAGATATCACACCTTTTGGAGGGAATTTTGAATATAGTATATCCTCTAAAACAGTCGTAGTCTCCCGATTGTGAAAAGAGGGTAAAGTCGAAACTAAGAAACTCCTAATCTGCAAATATCGAAAGAAATGAGATTGAGGTAAATCATATTTCATGGATAATTGTTCAAATGACATGAAAGAGTTATCCAAGAATAAATCCGAAAAGCATGTTATACCTTTAACTTTCCAGAGTAAATAAGCTTGATCAATTAGAGAGGGATGAAAAAGGAAATTTAGTACAATAGGAGTTTCCAAGATAAAATGACTTAGGCTAAAAAATCTCCGGAATTGAAACCATATACGTAGTGTATGTTTAGCCATTGGATTATCAATTTGTTTATATAATTTAGTAAGAGTAAAAGGGAGAGCAGCTCCCAAAATAGAGCTAATTGAAAAATTTTGTATCGGTTTAATTTCTAAATTACCCAATGGGGATTTAGAGATAATTCTGAATAATTCAACCAATACCTTAAGTAACTAATATTAATTGCCCAGTAATAAATTCTAAAGTTGGGTAATGCCAACCCTCCCTCTAGTTTAGATTTCTGTAAATATTTTTTCCCCAATCTAGGATTCTTGTTTTGCCAGATATATGAGGACAATTTAGAATCGACCTTATCAAAAAAAGATTTAGGAACAAAAATAGGTATAGCTTGGAATATATATATAAATTTAGGTAAGATCATCATCTTAATAGCATTAATTCGGCCTATCATGCATAGGGATAATGGTGACCAATTGGTAAGTAAACTGCCGATCAGGTCCAATAGAGGGAAAAAATTAGTCCTAAACAAATCTTTATGTTTTTTAGTAATCTTAATCCCTAAATATATAAAATGGTCTCTAGCTATTTTAAAAGGTAAACTATCATAAATACGGACCCATCCATTAAAAGGGAATAATTCACTTTTATTTAAATTCAGTTTATATCCCAAAAAATTACTAAATTGGGCTAATAAAGATAAAACGGCAGGAATAGAATTTTCAGGATTGGAAATATATAACAATAAATCATCTGCATATAGTGATACTTTATGAATATCCCTGCAATGAATAATACCAGTAATATTGGGTGCTTCTCTGATAGCAATTGCCAAAGGTTCTAAAGCTAAGTTAAATAATAAAGGGCTAAGGGGGCACCCTTGCCTGGTGCCCCGAAATAATCGAAAATATGGCGATCTTTTGGTATTAGTAAAAACCGAGGCAACTGGGGAATTATAAAGAAGTTTAATCCAAGATATAAATATCGGACTAAAATTAAATTTTTCAAGAACTGTAAATAAATAAGGCCATTCTACTCTATCGAAGGTCTTCTCAGCATCTAGTGAAATAACACATTCTGAAGACTTATGTGAAGGAGTGTAAATAATATTCATCAATCTTCTAATATTAAAGGAGGAATAACGATTTTTAATGAATCCAGTCTGGTCTTCAGAGATAATATATGGTAATATCTTCTCTAGCCTTGTCGCTAGAATTTTATAGAGAAGATCTTAGAATCAACATTCAACAAAGAAATAGGTCTATAAGAAGAACATTCGGTCGGGTCTTTATTTTTTTTCAAAATTAGAGAAATCGTAGCTCTGTAAAATAATTGTGGTAGTTTACCCAATGTGATAGATTCATCAAACATCTTAATCAGCCAGGGAGAGAGAGTAGAAGAAAAAGCTTTATAAAATTCCACAGAATATCCATCGGGACCTGGTGCTTTCCCCGATTTCAGTGAGAAAATATTATTATTGATCTCCGAATCTGTAATGGGTTTACTTAATTCTAAGTTATCTTGAGGTAATACTTTTGGGAATTTCAAATGTTCTAAAAAATTAAACATATTACTAAGGTCTTGAGGGGATTCTGTACTATATAAGGATGTATAAAAATTTTGGAAAGATTGATTTATCTGTTCCTGGTTAACAGTCAGTTCTCCATTCTGTTTGCGAATCTCCACAATTTGGCGTCTAGCTGAAATATTCTTCAGATGATTAGCCAACAGTTTACCCGATTTCTCACTATGCACATAAAAATCAGATTTAGATCTAATTAGCTGGTTTTCAATCGAAGATGTAAGTAACAAATTATATTCCATCTGCAGTTCAATTCTTTGTTTGTAAAGTTCTTCAGTAGGATCAGTCACATATTTCTTATCAATGTCTTTAATCTTCTCAACCAATAGATGAATCTTGTTTTTGATGCATTTCTTCAAAGCTACTGAGTAAGAAATAATTTGACCACGAATATAAGCCTTGAATGTATCCCACAATATTCCATAAGAAATTTCCGTAGTGTAATTTGTTGAAAAGAAAAAGTTAATTTGTTCTTTTATAAATTTAACAAAGTCTAAATCTTGCAATAATGTAACATCAAAACGCCAGTGCTTAATAGTAGAAACAGAGTCTTTGAATTTAAGAGAGAGTTGTAATGGAGAGTGATCCGAAATGGCTATAATGTCATACTTACAACAGTTACAAGTGGAATAAAACGTGAATCAATAAAAAAGTGATCAATTCTCGAGTATGAATAGTATACATGAGAAAAAAAAGGAAAACTCTTTATCTGTGGGGTGAAGAAATCTCCAAATATCAACAGCTCCAGAGTTAGTAAGGAAAGAGTTAATATATGTAACCGATTTATTCGGTAGGAGCTGTGAAGGTTTCGACCTATCTAGCAGGGGATTCAGACAACAGTTAGAATCCCCACCCATTATTAAATGATATTCATTTAGATTGGGTAAAATAGTAAACAAAGATCTAAAAAACTCAGGGTGATCTACATTCGGGGCGTAAACATTAACCATGACAACCTTAATATTGAATAATAACCCAGTAACAAATAAAAATCTGCCATTAGGGTCTACAGTGATGTCATGTTGAACAAATGTAATAGAGGGATCAATAAAAATAGATACACCTCGAGTCTTAGAGCATGAGTTGGCATGAAATTGTGGGCCTTTCCAAGATTTAAAAAAACGCAGATTATCCTCCTTCCTCACATGAGTCTCCTGTAAAAAAATAATCTGTGCTTTCAGTCTCTGGAATACTTTAAAGACCTTCCTCCTTTTAAACATGTTGTTTAGACCATTAGCATTCCAAGAGACAAAATTAATGTTTTGATCCATTACTTAGGTCAACCCTCCAGTATATAAAGGGTTAACCAAAGCAGGGACCCATGCGCCTGGAAGAAGAATTAAGATATAAGGAAGGACCGGAAATGACAACGTGTCAGCCATATCTGTAGTTCTAAAAGAAAAATCAAGAAAAAACAAAAGAAAATGAAACATAAGAACCCCTGAAGGAAAAACAAAACCCACCCCCCACCCACAAAGCCCCCCATCTGACCAGAGAGTGATCAGAGAAAAAAGAAGAGATAATACTAAACCTACCCCCATGTCTTCAGACGGCAGCTCCAAAATATTAAGATAAGATCCACCACCTAAACTTATAAAAAGGATAACTCAAGCTAAAATCAAATACTAAATATTGAAAGAAAAATATTTAAAAAGAAATAAAAGAAAAATCGTAATTGTGTAGTACCTACTGATAAAACAAAGTCATAAAGAGTTAAATCATTTTAAAATTAGTTTATGAAGAAAGACAAAGAGAAAATGGCGAATGTAAAAAAAACCATGAAAAGTTTTAATAAACAAAAAATAAAAAATCGCCATTTTCAGTAATTCAGAAATAAAATAGTAAAGAATATAATCATATTATTAGTATAGATTAATATAAAATTAAACATACACTTATATATTTTTAAAAAAAAAATTTATCACAGAGGAGAAAGAAAATATATAAAAATGTGTTAAAGATGAACAGGATAATTAGAGCTATAATGATCTATTACTTTTCGAATGGTCAGAAATCAGAATCTGACTATTAACCTGAAAAAGACCGATATCTACCGCATTTTTTATCGGTCACTCGGGCTGAGAGGTCGCGCTAGACGGGAAATTAGCCGACAGGTAGTTCCGTGCTGCAGACACGGAGTCGAATATTTGACGAGCTTGGTTCTCCGGAGAAATCCTGAGCCTCGCAGGATACAGGAGCGCAGGTTTCAGTTTCTTCTCAAAACATTCGGATATCAGATCTTTAAACCGTCTTCGAGCGCGTACTACCTCCGGACTAAAATCTTCATAGGCTCTTAGACTAAAGCCACGAACAGTCACATTTCCAAGTCTTCTGGCTGTACGAATCAATCTATCCTTTGTACTCACGTAATGCATACGGACCATCACCACTCTGGGTTTGGAAGCTTCAGCATTTCGGTTCCAGATACGATGTACTCTATCAAGTAGCGGTGGATCAGCAGGGAATTCGGATGGGTATGCTTCTTTTAAAAGCTCGGCAAAAAACGTCAGGAGATCTCCTTTCTCAATGCCTTCAGGAATTCCAACCAAACGAATATTTTGTCTTCTGGAACAGTTCTCTGAATCAATGCTTTTCAGCTGGAGCTCTTCTAGTTGTTTAATTGCTTTGGAAAGTTTCTGTTTGACCTCAGTCAGTCTAATCTCTTTTTGTTGAACTTCAGTTTGAAGAGCTGCAATTAAGGTATGTTGTTTTTTGGCTTCAGCTTCTGAGGCAATTAAAGCTGTACGAAGTTCAGCTAGGTCTTTTTTGCGACAAACATCTTTGAATTCATCACGAAAGAATTTTAAAAAGTCAGTGAAGGTCATCTCACTTAGTTTAATGTCTGGTTGTTTCTTCTCTCGGCCGTTACCTTCTTCTGCCCGGGTTTTAGCTCGTGTAGCTTTTCCTTCAGTAATTTCTTCAAAATTTTCAGACTCAAGTATAATTAGAGAAATAGTAAAGATCTTTCTGACTTCTGTGAAGTTAGTTCAAAGGTGGATACAGGTTAAAAATAGTATATTTTATGGAGCAAAAACCAAAACGTGTTCACTCCATGAGCGCCACCTGGAGACCCCACCGGTCTTGTGCACAGATACCAAATCCTTCCAAAAGAAGCAAATTAAATGCGAGTTGCTTCTGATTGCACAATCAATTAAATTGCACACTTAAATAATTTAGTTCCAGAACTTTTGATGGACAAGGTGCAGAGGTTAGAATTGCTCATCAGGACCTGTTTAATTTAACTTCTTATTCTAATTCTCATTGCTTCTAGATCCTTAGTCATTGTAATGGGTCTGTCTCAAGTCCAGGGTTAAAACGATTTGGCATAGTATGATCTCTACGTAGTGTTCATTTGAATGAACACTATTGGAAGCTGAACAGTCAAGTGTACAGCAAGTCTGGTATTTAGAGCATGTGAAATGAAATTATTGTCCTATTGTGTTCAGCATCTGCTGCTTGGGAATCTAGCACTGATGGTTTAACATGTGAAGGTTGTTGATTTTTTTTTGCCGTTTATATATATAAAAAAAAATCCTCTGCAACCTAAAGAACCTGGGCTGCAAGATTAAAATCAGCCAAGTGCAGATCAGGCCACATTTGGGGAGGAAAATAAACTCTTGATGTTTCTGGTTGGAGGCATTTTTCCAGAATGAGTAAGAAGAGCGAGGATGCTTTTTAAGTGTGGGGAGGGTAGAGGTGATGTATTTGTTGGGATAAAACCTAGTGAATCACTGGAAGAAGCTGTAAGTAAAGGTTACCTTGTCAGTGTGTTAGAGAGTGAGAAATAAAGATTTTTGTCTGAAGAGAGACCCCTTTAGTTATTTTTGGTTGAAGTCTTGACATAAACCTAGGGAAAAACTGTTTTGCTTTACTCATTATTAATTTGTGAAAGCATCACTAAACTTGCATCTTTTTTAACATTCAAGGACTGTCGAAAATTTCTCAACCAATTGAATAGCAGCCTTTTTAATAAAAGAAGGTAGGATCCATTTATTTTATCCTGAAAAATATTTGTTCAATAAGTTGCTATGCTATTGTAAATATGTACAAAGCAGTTTTTTTTGTGCATAGCACTAAGCTAACCTGACTAGCATCAGTTCCACAAGCGTCATACATTCCAGCTGCAGGTTAGGCCACACTTGGAATATTCTGAAATTCTGGTCATCCCATCACAGGAAGGATGTGAAGACCTTGGAAAAGGTTGGAAATGGTTTGCTAGGATGTTTTGAAGGTATGATTTATGGGGAGAGATTTGGCAAATCGGAGGCTGAGGGGAGACCTGATACGTTTGCCATTGATTGGGTGGACAGTCAGAATCTTTTCCCCAGGTTAAGAGTGTAGAACATGCGTAAAAATGAGGATGGGGAGAGCTTAAAGGGGATGTATGGGAAAAATCTGTTAAACAATGAGTGGAGGGTGTCTGGAATGAGCTGCCAGGAATAGTGGTGGATGCAAAGAGTAGAATTTTAAGAAGCTTCTAGATTGATATATGAATAAGATGGTAGGATATCTATTGAGTATAAACAGCAGATCTTATTTTTTTTCTGGTATTGTGCATCTAAATCCCTGTCCTGTGTTGTAATGTTCCATCATTTGAAAGAAATGCCAAGCTTGTATTCAATCTGTCGAGTTGAGATCATTTCAATCTAAGGATGTTGAGCCATTTGTGGTGATAGATTAACAGATGCAATCTGGGTGTCCTGTTTATCAATTCACATTGGCCGCACTTTATTATCCACGTTCATTCCCTCCGGCAGACTTCCTGGTGCTCATCACACATGGAATGTGGTTTGGATCCTGCTGGTTGCACATTCTGCTCCATTTTAAAAAGATAACGTAAGATAACGTAACAATTACAGCACGGAAACAGGCCATTAGGCCCTTCTAGTCCGCACCGAACCAAACACCCCTTTCTAGTCCCACCTTCCTGCACAATGCCCATAACCCTCCATCTTCTTCTCATCCATATACCTGTCCAACCTTTTCTTAAATAATACAATTGACTCTGCCGCCACTATTTCTCCTGGAAGATCATTCCACACGGCTACCACTCTCTGAGTAAAGAAGTTCCCCCTCATGTTACCTCTAAACCTCTGCCCCTTAATTCTTAACTCCTGTCCTCTTGTTTTAATCTTTCCTCCTCTTAAAGGAAATAGTCTATCCACATCCACTCTGTCTATCCCTTTCATAATCTTAAATACTTCTATCAAATCCCCTCTCAATCTTCTACGCTCCAAAGAATAAAGACCTAATCTGTCCAATCTCTCCCTATACTCTAGATGCTTAAACCCAGGTAACATTCTGGTAAACCTTCTCTGCACTCTGTTTATATCCTTCCTATAATTAGGCGACCAGAACTGCACACAGAACTCCAAATTAGGCCGCACCAACATCTTATACAATCTCAACATCACCTCCCAACTCCTATATTCCATGCAATGATTGATAAAGGCCAGCATACTAAAAGCCTTCTTCACCACCCTATTCACGTGAGTTTCTACCTTCAGGGAACGATGTACCGTCACTCCTAAATCTTTCTGCTCTTCTGTATTCCTCAATGCTCTCCCATTTACCACGTATGTCCTATTCTGATTCTTCTTACCAAAATGAAGCACCTCACACTTATCAGCATTAAATTCCATCTGCCATTTTTCAGCCCACTTTTCTAAGCAGCCCAAATCCCTCTGCAATCCTTGAAAACCTTCTTCATTATCCACTATTCCACCTATCTTAGTATCGTCTGCATATTTACTAATCCAATTCACCACCCCATCATCTAGATCATTAATGTATATAACGAACAACAATGGGCCCAATACAGATCCTTGAGGCACACCACTGGTCACCGGCCTCCAACCTGACAGACAAGTATCCACTACCACTCTCTGGCCTCTCCCTTTCAGCCAATGTTCAATCCATTTGACTATCTCAAAATTTATACCTAAAGACTGCACCTTCCTAACTAACCTTCCATGTGGTACCTATCGAAGGCCTTACTGAAGTCCATATAGACAACATCCACTGCGCTACCCTCATCCACATTCCTCGTCACCTCTTCAAAAAATTCAATCAGATTGGTCAAACATGACCTTCCTCCCACAAATCCATGTTGAGTGCTCCTGATCAGACCCTGTCTATCCAGATGTTTATAAGTACTATCTCTAAGAATTTTCTTCATTAATTTACCTACCACAGACGTCAAACTTACAGGCCGATAGTTGCCAGGCTTCCTCCTTGAACCCTTTTTAAATAACGGAACCACATGCGCAATGCGCCAATCCTCCGGCACTATCCCCATATCTAATGACATTTGGAAAATTACCGCCAGAGCCTCTGCTATTTCCTCCTTCACTTCTCTCAATGTCCTGGGGAAGATCCCGTCTGGTCCCGGAGACTTATCCACCTTTATATTCTTCAAAAGCCCTAAAACTACACCTTTTGTAATCTCTATATTCCCCATATTTACCCAATTTGCTTTTTTTATCTCACATCTCCCAATATCCTTCTCCTTAGTGAATACCGAAGAAAAGAAACTGTTCAATATCTCCCCCATTTCTCTAGGCTCCACACACAGTTTTCCGCTCTGATTTTCTAAGGGACCAATTTTGTCTCTAGCTTTCCTTTTACCATTAACATATTTGTAGAACTCTTTTGGATTAGTTTTCACCCTGCTTGCCATAGTTTCCTCGTACCTTCTTTTAGCTTTCCTAATTCCTTTCTTAAGATTCCTCTTACATTCAATGTATCTTTCAAACATCTCCTTAACTCCATGCTTCTTATATTTAATGTTCGCCTCCCTTTTTCTTCGAACCAAGTTTCCAATATTCCTTGAAAACTACGGCTCTCTCAAACCTTTTGCCCCTCCTTTTAACCTAACAGGAACATAAAGCTTTTGCATTCTCAAAATCTGATCTTTAAAAGACTTCTATCTCTCTACTACATCCTGCCCATAAAACAAATTGTCCCAATGCACACCCTGCAAGTCCTTTCGCATCTCCTCAAATCTAGCTTTTCCCCAATCAAAAACCTCAACCCTTGGCCCTGACTTCTCTCTTTCCATAATGACATTGAAGCTGATGGCATTATGATCACTGGACCCGAAGTGCTCGCCAACACTAACCTCCGTCACTTGACCCATCCCATTTGCCAACAGTAGATCTAACACTGCTCCTTCTCTGGTCGGCACCTCTACATATTGTTGTAAAAAACCTATCTTGCACACATTTCACAAACTCTAATCCATCCAGTCCTTTCACAGAATGTGTTTCCCAATCTATATGTGGAAAATTAAAATCTCCCATAATTACAACCCTGTGCTTATCACAAATATCTTTTATCTCCCTACAGATTTGCTCCTCTAGGTCTTGGTCCCCTCCGGGTGGTCTATAATACACCCCTACAAGTGTAACCTCTCCTTTCCTACTCCTCAGTTCCACCCAAATAGCCTCCGTAGATGTGCCCTCTAATCTATCCTTCCTAGGCACCGCTGTAATATTTTCCCTGACAAGCAATGCAACCCCACCTCCTCTTTCCCCTCTGACTCTATCACACCTAAAACAACGAAACCCAGGGATATTCAGTTGCCAATCACATCCCTCCTGCAATCATGTCTCACTAATCGCTACCACATCATACTTCCAAGTATCAATCCACACCTTCAGCTCATCCACCTTTTTTACAATACTCCTGGTATTAAAATATATGAATTTCAGAGATTTCCCAATTTTTAATCCCTGTTTTCCCTCATCTTTAATAACAACATTATTTACTTTTCCTGCCAATTGCCCTTCATCTTCTTCCAGAGCATTTCCCTTCTCTATCACCTGCCCATCCATATTCAAATACTTACTACAAACTTTCTTTGTTTGCATTCTAACCTTCTCCTTACTGCTCTGTACTATTTTGTTCCCTCCCCCCAACCATTCTAGTTTAAAGGATCCTGAGTAGCCCTAGCAAATACCTCTGCCAGGATTCTGGTCCCCCTTGGATTTAAGTGTAACCCTTCCTTACTGTACAAGTCACATCTCCCCCAAAAAAGGTCCCAGTTATCCAGAAACTTAAAACCCTGCCCCTTACTCCACCCCTTCAGCCACGTGTTAATCCTCCACCTCATTCTATTTCTATTCACACTGTCACGTGGCACAGGGAGTAATCCAGAGATTACCCGCTTTGCGGTCCTTCTTTTTAACTCCCTACCTAACTGCCTGTACTCACTTTTTAGGACCTCTTCTCTATTTCTCCCTATGTCATTGGTACCTACATGTACCACGACCTCTGGCTCCTGTCCCTCCCACTTTAGGATATCTGGGACACGAGCAGCAGAGACTTAACCAACATTTCAGGCCTGAAATGAGTCTCCATTGGAATCATGCAGTGTTGAAATTGGCCTTCCTTCAACTTCTCCATAATCAAACAGTAGATACCCCACTGTATTAATCTCAACTCCCAGCACTGGATCATAGCCTGCGATGAATGAGCCATTCAAATGCTCTCCCAGATGCTGCTTAACTGTTGTAAGCAATCTGGCTTCAACCATTCTCTGGACACTCAGCCCTCTCTGTATGGAGAGGGTTCCACTTAGATCCCTTTATCCTAAATTTACAATGTCTATTTTTTTTTCTCTACCTCTGACATGGAGAGAATTCTTCTGCCCTATATCTATAATCATATAACAATTACAGCATGGAAACAGGCCAATTTGGCCCTTCTAGTCTGCACTGATCCAAGTACCCTCCTCTAATCCCACCTACCAGCATCCTGCCCATATTCCTCCATCCCCCTCCTATCCATATACTTATCCAACTCTTTCTTAAATGACAAAATTGACCCTGCCTCCACACCACCTTTCCCAGAAGCCCATTCCACACAGTAACCACTCTCTGAGTAAAGAAGTTCCCCCTCATGTTAATCCTAAACCTTTGCCCATCAACTCTCAACCTATGACTTCTTGAATCCATCTCTCCTTGTCGCAATGGGAAAAGCCTTTCCACATCAACTCTATCTAGCCCTCTCATCATCTTAAACACCTCTATCAAATCCCCTCTCAGCCTTCTACGTTCCAAGGAATAAAGACCTAATTTGCTCAATCTTTCGTTGTATTTCAGATGCTGAAACCCAGGCAATGTTTTTGTAAATCTTCTCTACACTCTCTCTATCTTGTTAATATCCTTCCTATAAATCGGTGACCAGAACTGCACACAGTACTCTAAATTTGGCCTCACCAAAGCCTTGTACAGTTTCATCATTACTTCCCAACTCCTATATACTACACACTGATTAAATAGGCAAGCATACTAAAGGCCTTCTTCACCACCCTATCCACATGCGCTCCTACCTTCAGGGAACAATGCACCATTATTCCTCGATCTTTCTGCTTCAATGCATTCTTCATTGCCCTCCCATTTACCACATATGTCTTGCTTTGATTATTCTTTCCAAAATGAAGCACCTCACACTTATCAGCATTAAACTCCATCTGCCATCTGCCCACTCCTCTAAGCAGTTTAAATTCCTCTGCAATCTTTGAAAACCCTCTTCATCATCCACAATTCCCCCTATTTTAGTATCATATGCATTTTTACTAATCCAATTTACTGACCCATCCTCCAGATCATTAATATATATGACAAACAGCAACAGTCCTAATACTGAACCCTGAGGTACACCACTTGTCACCGGCCTCCATCCTGACAAACAATTATCTACTACTACTTTCTAGACCTTCCTTCCAGCCACTGTTGAATCCATTTGACTATCACCAAATTTATACCCAAAGACTTAACCTTCCTAACTAACCTCCCATGCAGAACCTTATCGAAGGCATCACTGAAGTCCATATAGACAACATCCACTGCTCTACCCTCATCAACATTCATAGTCACCTCTTCAAAAAATTCAACGATTGGTCAAACACGACCTTCCATGCACAAATCCGTGTTGAGTGTCCCTGATCAGATCCTGTCCCTCCATATACTTATATATACCATCTCCAAGAACGTTTTCCATCAATTTACCTACCACAGACATCAAACTTACAGGTTGATAATTGCTAGACTTACTCCTCAAACTCTTTTTAAACAAAGGAACCACATGAACAATACGCCAATCCTCCGGCACTATACCCGTCTCTAATGACATTTGAAAAATCACTGCCAGAGCCTCCGTTATTTCCTCACTAACTTCTCTCAAGGTCCCGGGGAAAATCCTGTCAGGATTATGCTCCTCATAATTCATCATACCTCAATCATGTTCCCTCTGAAACTCCTCTGCTTCAAGGAGAATAGATCTAGCCCCTCCAGTCTCTCTCATTAGAGAGAGCAGGGGTTGGCTATCTGGGCCATTGAACCTGCTCACCTATACAACAAGATCGTTGCTGATCTGGCCATAGACTCAGCTCCACACCTGCCTATTCCCTGTGACTCTAAATCTCCCCTATTCTTCAGAGATTTATCTATCTGGGTCTGGAATACATTTAATAATGAAGCCTCTTATAGCTGGTTAGGCTCACTGAACTCAATCCCAAATAAGGTCCTGGTTAATCCTCTGTCCCCCCCCACTCCAGCCCCATCACATATTCTGGCTCTGAATTTCCTTATTCACCTGTTCTCCATCTCTTGCATGGTTGTATGATCACTTGAAAATGTAAGTCAAAGTATTGGAACTCTGGAACTGAAGATGTGAAAATATCAGCCTTTGTTCCATTGAATGGCTTACAATTACAAGGCCTACTCTTGTGGCCATGTTGTAACAGCTTAAATGAAACGCTCACTGAAGAATCTGACGTGAGAAATACAAAACTTGAGGCCAAGATGGGTAACTTGCTGACTTTTGTACCCACCTTGGGTTGTGATCTTTTTCATTTTAATTCTCCATTTGTTTTTTGCAGAGTCTACACCTATCCATGCAACTCTGCTTTCCTTGATCTAAATGAGGTAAGGGTGCTTTATCTTTAAATAATCTAGTATAATTAAGCCAGACTAACTTTTGGGTAAAGTCATTTTTTTTTTAAATTGAGTCTGTGTTTCAGTATTTGTCTTTCAGACTTGAGGTTGAGTGATAATTTGGAATACATTGAACAATCAAGTTTCTATCTCATTTAGCTACTTTTGGGCATCCAGGAGGTTTGACTGGGTCTTCTCATGACTACTCCCTGTGCCATTCTCTATGCTTTGTTGCATGGAGCTTGATCCAGATTGTGCTAAAGTTGTCCATGTTCTGGAGCTCCCTGAATTGATTTGTTTATTGCTGTGTGCATTGCTTGCTGTTCAGTTAAGTTAACTTATCGTTGTGTGTAACAGGTAGTGGAAAATAAATGGTACTAAGAGTAGAGAAAGAGAGTAGAACTGTTGTAGCAGTTGTAAAGGGAGAATCTGTTGGGAACAATGCACAGAAAAATGCCACAATCCAACACTTTTTGTTCTCCTGTCCTCTTAATCTTATCCACTGATGCCATCTTGCCTGTGGGTCTGTGCTCCTCCCCCTGACCCCTCTCTCCACCATTTTATTCAGGCACTTGCTTGCTTTAAGCTCGTAGCCTTATGAAGGCCTCAAGCCTGAAATGTTGGTTAAGTCTCTGCTGAACGAAGAACAGTGCAGGACCTGCTGAGTTTCTTCAGCTATTTTGTGTATTCAATTACAATGACAGTGTCTGCAGATTTTATTGTTTAACCCATCTTTTTTGTTGCAGTTCTGTTCTAAGGCTGCTACACCTAACTATGATCCCATTGTCGGCTTTTTATCCTTCTATCTCTGGTGTCTCATTCCTGAATACTTTATTATCTTTTTTTATTGTATTTATTGTACCTTTTTAATTCAATTAATTATACCATTGTCATTGTTTAATTTCCAGTTGCTGTTTAGCTGCAGCAAGCAAGTATATGGCAATAAATTTGTTATCAGCTTAATTTCTCACCATTATAAGACCCCAACTTCCCCCACTGCCAGGTTCTGGTCTCGAGCTGTGAGGTGGCCTTTGCAGCTCCATCCATGGTCCCGCTGGTGACCTCTACACAGCACTTATCTACAAACCAAGTCTCAGCCTAGAGTTTGCAGATGCTATTTTGTCTTTGCCCACACTGCAGGTGTTAGGTGAGATTGACCAGGTGTTTGGTAGTCAAGATCATTGCCTTGTGTGTATTCATTTGATCGCAGCCTTGAATCTGGGCAGTGTTTCATCTTGTGTTCATATGTGTGAGTTCTTAGACAACACATGGATGGAGGAAGGAAAAGGTTCTTTACTTTAAAGCTGTTATAAACAGCACTTGAGGCAGGCCATGAGGCTGCATGCCTCCATTACAGTTACAGCATATAGTGTGTCAGCCCCCTGCTGGCAGTCAAGTCTAATCAAACAGTAAGGCATTGCTAGTTGCATGGCAAACATGATCACTTTCATTACAGGTAGTTTAGAAGTAAAGTTAAGCTTTTGGTTTGTAGCGCATGACATTACTGTCAAAGAATGATTTATATCTCTTGTATTTTAATGCTTTTGATTTGTATCTCAATGCTAAAGCTTTTGCTTTTAATATATTACAAAATGCAAAGTTTTGCAGTTTATGATCAGAATATTCAATTTTAAATGTGTAAAAAGGAAAAAATATGTTAATTTTATCAACTTTAATGGCATTGAGTCTTCAAATGCCTCCTGATATTTAATGTCCAATTTCTGCTGCTTCGATGATTCAGGATTTCCAGAATGCTGCAGTTTCTTTAGCTATGGTAAAATGATCCTTGTTTCGGATCTCCACCAGTGTGTTACAGCAGATGGATAGATCTTCTGCTTAGGGGATGTGTAGGTGAATTGGATGCAAGTGCACTTTCATCTTGTCTTTGCAGTTGAAAATGCCAGTTGACGATAAACTGGAGAACTTCTGGATTGATTTCAACCTGGGAAGTCGCAGTGTGACTTTTTTCATTAAAGATGATGTCCAATGTTGTGCGGTAAGAACAGATCTGATTCAACATAACTGTGTTGTAAAGTTAAATCGGCAGTGTTTAGTGACCATTTGGTGCTCCTGAGTCCCAGTTTGGTGTTTGGACTTTCCCACTGTGTGACCTCATGAATTTCTCATTGGGGCTTCTGTTTCTTCCCATTACCTCAAGCACATTCACTATTGGCCATTGCAAATTGCAGCTGGTGTAGATTCCTAGCTAAAAGAAGAGTCATTTGCGTTGAAAGGCATGCATTAGAGTTACAGGACTAAAGTGGGATAAGGAGAAAGGGACTAATGCAATTACTCAAAGAGAAGCCAGCAGGGATCTGATGAGCAGAATGGCTACTCAACTAACTTTTTCATTTCTGTATACATTGTTGACATCTGCTACACTCTTTCTGTCTGATATGCTGTTCTCAATGATGCTCGTAGTATGAGAGGGTGTACACAAAGTGAATGGCCAGTCCTTGTATCCAGGTGAGGGGATCTAAAACTAGACAACACAGGTTTAAGGTGAGAGTGGAAAGATTTAAAGGGGGACCTGAAGGGCAATGTTTTCCACCCAGAGGTGTGGGTGTGTGGAACAAGCTGCTAAAGGAAGTGGTAGAGGTGGGTACAATTAGCAGTGTTTAGAAGCCATTTGGATAGTATGTAAATAGGATGGGTTTTGAGGGATGTGGGCCAGATGCAGGCAAATGGGACTAGTCTGGTCAGCATGGATAAATTGGGCCAAAGGGCTGTATAACCATATGATTCCATTGGCTTTGCTTTTGCCCTTCTCTGAGTCCATGAGTTAATATGCAGTTTTATACCTGGCAGAGATTGGTTTGAATTTCAAAAGTTTTAATTTTTTTCTAGTCTGACCTGTGGGAGACTGTCAGTTTGCCATCTGAAGGAGTCAAAAATTTTGCTGTGGAAGGTAACACAAAACTTTTGAATTTTAAAAATAATTCATGGTTAGTAAACACTTCATTTTTATCCCATTTTTATCATCGCCTTTGACCCAGTAATTCACATGAGGTATGATATCCGGATACCCACTTTTAAAGAGGTTCTATGAAGGAAAGGCGTGAAGAGAATCTGCATCGCAGGAACCTGACCTATGTGAGGGATGATGTGGGGCAGAGAGATCAGCACCCCTCAAAGACCAGCATAAGGACAAGGCCATTAAAGGGTGATGCATCTTATGGGGCGGAGAGAGATTGTTGGTAAAGAGGGTTGAAGTCCCAGGTTTAAGATTGCACTTGTTAAATGTGAAGGGTGGTGGGATGGTACTGTGCACGCAGCATCAGGGCTAGAAATGGAAGCTACAGCAAAAGCCTTCCAATATTTTGCTCCTAAATCATGCCCTCACTATTGTGTGTAAACATGGCCATCAATGTGGACACATCTTGCAGTGGTGTGATCAATTAATTTGTTTTTATGGTTTGACAATAGATGTCATACAAAGGTTTCCTCCTACTTGCCAAAGATTTGCAAGTAGATTAATTTGGATGTTGAAAATTACATTTTTTTTGAAGATTCAATGCAGAAATAGGCCATTCCAGTCTATATCAACCAAATACACCCATGTGACCTATTAATTACACACCCTGTATGTCTTTGGATCGTGGGAGGAAACCAGAGAACATGAGGGAAACCCATGCAAGTTATGGGAAGAACATACAAACATCTTCTAGGCAGCAGCCTATTCAAATTAATCACGCAAATCTGCAGACACTGTGGTTGAAGTAAAAATACACAATGCTGGAAAACTCAGCAGGTCAAACAGTGTCCTTTATATAGCAAAGGCTTGAGCCCTCCATCAAGGAATGGGAAAATGTCAGTAGGCATCTGAACAAAAGAGTAGGGGGAGGAGGAAAGGGGTGGTTGCAAGGCAGGAGGCGATGGGTAGGAAGGGAGGGGACAGCAGACACCAAGGGGAGGAGGGATGGCTTGGTGAAGGGAGGGGGAGGGAGGAGAACTGTGAAGGGGAGAGGAGAGCATGTTAGTGGAAACTGGAAAAATCAATGTTAATCCCATCTGGCTGGAGAGTGCCCAGACAGAATATTCAAACCCAGGTCACTGGAGCAGTTACAGTGTGCTAGCTGCTGTGCTAACTATGCTCAGGGTTGCAATGCTATTTTTTTTTAGAAACTGGAGCTCAACAAAAATGGCAACAAGGAGGTGCCCGGACCAGTTCCACGAGGTGCTGGTTCTGAAGCAGAACTCCGGCAGCACTGCACCCCTGACTGTGCCACTCTGCAATGTGTAGGTTAATAGTAAAAGGGTCAGAGGAAATGATACTTGTGTGTGTAAAAGAGAGAATAAGTTGAAAAGATGCAGGGAAATGAAGAGAGATGTATGGGACTGGTGGTTCCATTCTTAGATGCTGGCATGTAGCCAGTGGGCCAAATGGCCAAATGTGCCTGATATTGCACCAGTTAATTTGAACATCATGACACCTGCAGATTGTACTGGAGTAAAGTTGCCATTTTCTGTTCCTAAAATGCATTCTCTCCAATTTTGCAGAAGTTAATGCTGCTATAATTCTCATTATAAACTTGAAAGGAATGCTGTTGGTTAATAAAAGGGAAGGAAAGAAGGTGAAAATCTATTTTGACTCTGCATTTGATATTCTGAATGCCACCAAGCTGGTTTATGGAGAGGAGAAAATGCTGGCAAGTCTTTCCAATCGAAATCATATTGGTGCGGTGATGGGAGGTGAGGACTTGTTGGACTATGAGTTGATGAGCATGGAGTTGAAGGTCTCATCCTTTTCTACAAATACTTGAATTTCAGAAATTTCCCTTACCCTCTGAGGACTCTCTACAGAAGACCACAGATGTTGCCACAAAAGAGGTATGGTCAATGTTATTAAATATTTAAGACTGTGGTTCTCAACCTTTTTCTTTCCACTCCCATACCACTTTAAGTAATCCCTATGCTATCAGTGTTCTGTGATTAGTAAGGGGTTAGTAAAGTGGTATGTGAGTGGGAAGTGAAGGTTGAGAATCACTGCTCTAGACCCAATTGTTACTGAAATATTTTGCTTGAGAAAAATTGCCATTGGCCATTTCCTTTGGAGTTATGAAACTGTGCACATAACAAGTCAATGAGGTATGATTAAAACAGTGGATTTAAAACGTTTTCTTTCCACCCACATGCCACCTTAAGTAATCCCTTACTAATCACAGAGTTCCTATGGCATAGGGAATACTTCAAGTGGTATGTGAGTGGAAAGGAAAAGGTTGAGAACTACTGATCTAAGGTTATCATTACCTTTTACCAAGATTCAGTGATTGACCTCTCACCACCAATCCTGCTGGAATTGACCCCACTACTTGTAGGTGGACATCATGAACAGTGAGGACTGACAGAACCTTCAAGGTGTAACAAATTTTAGACCCTGCTCTTGTGACACCTTTTTTTCCCCCAGTTTCCATTTAACTTTTCAAAGCCTTCCCCACTGTGGGCTTTTTCTGAATATTCCAGCCAGAGATTTGCCTTTATCTGAAACCAAATCTCATGAATCTTGCATTGAGATTTCTGTGATGTGCCAGGCTTGTCTTTTCCCATGTGTTGACAATTGCACAGTTAAAGATTGTCACTTTCAAAGAGGCTGGAGGGTGACTTTATCCATTCTCCTCATGATTTTATAACATTTTATAAAGTGAATGTTTGCAGTTTTTCTCCAGGGTAGACTATTCTAGAAGTTGAGGGCATATTTAAGGGAGGCTGGAGAATAGAATCCGAGGGTTAAAAGGGAAAGATTTAGGAAGGATGTGAAAGGAAACTTTTTCCACTTAGTGGGTATCTGGAACAAGCTGCCAAGGGAAGCCACAGCAGTGTATTTTTTGACATTGAAATGCATTTTGATAGATTTAAGGGATAGAAAGATATGGACAAAATGCAGGCAAATGGGATGAGTCCAGAATGCCAACTTTGTCAGTTTGAAGTCAAGGTTTTGTGCCCCAATTGACTGTCCATTTCTCTCCATGGTTGACTCCCTGCAGGCTCGACAGGCTTATTGGCTTAATTATGCTCCTATGTCTTATGGTCTTTAGATCCTGCCTGATTCTCTATCCCTCCCACTTAGAACCACAGAACATAAGAACACAGAAACAGACCCTTTAGCCCTTCTAGTTTGTGCCAAACTATTTTTCTGCCCCGTCCCTCTGATCTGCACCCAGCCTGAAGTCCTCCAAACCTCTCCCATCCATGTACCTGTTCAAATTCTTCTTAAATGTTAAAATTGAGCCTGTATACATCACTTCAGCTAGCATCTTGTTCCATGTTCCTGCCACTCTGTGAAGAAGTACCCCCTAATATTCCTCCTAAACTTTTCCCCTTTCACTCAGGGTGCAATGCTGTGCAGCTCCGACACCTCTGTTTTAAAAAACAACATGGGAATTTAACAATGGCCACATATTAAATACAGACGGGGTCACCACTCGCTCTCAATTATACAATGCCAAATACAATATGGTGGGCACCAAGACCATATCTCGTGTGACCTCCTTTTCACCATTTATTTTGATGCATCGGCACCCCTACCATCATTTTTGTAGAGCTCCGGCACCTAAATAATTAGCACTGCACTCCTGCCCTTAACTTGGTTTGTATCACACCTACCCTCAGTGGAAAAAGCCTACAACATTTACTCTGTAGATACCCCTCGTAAATTTGGACCGCCCTCGTAAATTTGGACCGCCCTCGTAAATTTGGACCGCCCTCGTAAATTTGGACCGCCCTCGTAAATTTGGACCGCCCTCGTAAATTTGGACCGCCCTCGTAAATTTGGACCGCCCTCGTAAATTTGGACCGCCCTCGTAAATTTGGACCGCCCTCGTAAATTTGGACCGCCCTCGTAAATTTGGACCGCCCTCGTAAATTTGGACCGCCCTCGTAAATTTGGACCGCCCTCGTAAATTTGGACCGCCCTCGTAAATTTGGACCGCCCTCGTAAATTTGGACCGCCCTCGTAAATTTGGACCGCCCTCGTAAATTTGGACCGCCCTCGTAAATTTGGACCGCCCTCGTAAATTTGGACCGCCCTCGTAAATTTGGACCGCCCTCGTAAATTTGGACCGCCCTCGTAAATTTGGACCCCCCTCGTAAATTTGGACCCCCCTCGTAAATTTGGACCCCCCTCGTAAATTTGGACCCCCCTCGTAAATTTGGACCCCCCTATCAAATCTCCTCTCTTCTATATTCCAGGGAATAGAAGTCCTAACCTGCCTAACCTTTACCTGTAAATAAGTTTCTGAAATCTTGGCAACATCTAAGTAAATCTTCTCTGCACTCTTTCTATCTTATAGATATCTTTTCTGTAGTTATGTGACCAAAACTGCACCAAATACTCCAAATTTGGCCTCAGTAATGTTTTATACAACTTTCTAGCACCACTATGGTGACTCTACAACTCCCAGGAAGCATTGAACTGGCCATGTGACATCAGGGCGTGATGATATCAGCGCATGTCGGGCGCGTGATTCTGGCTTTTAAAAGGTTGCACAGGAGATGTAGAGTAAATCAATTTGATTCACTCTAAAAACATCTTGTGTGGTTATTTAGTCGTGTCCACTGTGATTCCAGTTGCCACAATTTGGTGACCCCTGTCGAGTCCAAAAACATAATTTTGGACGAACATGAACTCTGCAGCTGTTGCTGTGAAGCTACCACCTTTCTGGACAACTGAGCCTGAACTGTGGTTCCACGTTGAAACACAATTTCACCTTTGCAAAGTTGAATTGGATACCACTCATTATTACCATCTTGTCAGTGCCCTGAACCAGGCTGTCGCTAAGAGGGTTGGCAACTTCTATGGGATCCACCTCATATCAGTAAGTATGGCACTTTAAAAGTATTTTATTACATGTATATGTTACTTCCCGTAGGGAAAGGGCAGCCAATGGGTTAGGAGACCGTGCCCATTCAGAACTAATGGATAAAATGCTGTTCCTGGCAGCAGGCGAAAGGCCCAATATATCATTTGAGAAGCTCTTTTTAGAGCAAATGTCAGATGATGTTAGGCTCTTGTTATCCAAGTTTTCCTTTGAAGACCCAAGGGCTGTAGCAGCGGAAGCAGACATTCTATGGCTGGCTAAAGAGCACAGCAAGGAAAGACAAGTCTAAACAACCAACCTCTCTGATATTGACCCCGTGTCACACTCTCGTGCCCTTTGCCCATCACTCCCTACAAGCAGGTAACACCCCAAAACAAGCAAGCAGCCTGTGGACACCTCATCTTGGTGTTATTACCATAGGCATTGGGGAGTAAATGCCCGCAAGTCCCTTCAACTCTGCTTGTTTGTGGGAATGCCCAAGCCAACCACCAGTAAGGGCTGTGGTGCTTGGCGAGAAACCTGCAAGCCTACTGCATGTTTGGGACCAGTTGTCCCAGCGAAAATTCCTGGTGGACTCAAGTTCAGAAATTAGAGTATTTCCACCCACTGGTTTTGACACATGCCATCCTACCCTGGACCTGCAACTATGAGCAGTTAACAGTTCCAACATTTTAACACCAGGAAGATGAATGTCAAGTTCGAGAATCGTCTCTACGCTTGGCTATTTATTATAGCAGCAGTATCCTGAGCCTTTTCTTTGGGCTCATTAATTCCTCATTGACTTAAAAGGGTGTCAGCTAATAGATGGAACTACTCTTCAGACTATTTCTCTGCAGATGCCTATACCCCTGCTCTGCATCCTCAAACATGTAAACCAGTAGAGGAATTCTCCAACCTGTTGAAAGATTACTACTCTACAAATTTCTGCCTCTACTGCAAAGCACAGTGTTACTCACTGCATTTGTACTGAGGACCTGCCTATCCATGCTAAAGTGTGTTGCTTGCCTCCAGAGAAGCTGCGTTTAGCTAAGGAAGAATTTGCCAAGATGGAGGAACTCGGTGTAATTCGTAGGTCCGACAATCCCTGGGCATCTCCATTACATAGGGTCCTGAAGCACATTGGAGGTTGGTGACCTTGTGGAGATTACAGGCATCTCAATTACACTACCATCCCAGATTGTTATCCGATACCTCATATTCAGGATTTCTCAGCTAATTTTCATGGAGCGAAGATTTTCTCCAAAATAGACTTGATGCGTGGCCATCACCAAGTTCCAGTAGAGCCAGAAGACATTCCAAAAATAGCAATAATTACCCCATTTGGGTTGTTTGAATTTTTTTCAAAAGCCATTTGGATTAAAGAATGCCACTCAAACTTTTCAATGGGTGATGGATGACCAATGTCTTCATTTACCTCGACGACATTTTAGTAGCCAATGGGACTAAGGAAGAACCCTTGGAACATCTTTGTACACTTTTTGTTTATCTTTAAAAGTTTGGACTGACCATCAATCCAGATAAATTTGTTTTTTGACAAGAAATTATTTATTTCTTGGGCATAGGATTGATTACTCAGGAAGGCATTCAAGTTGAGGAGGCCCTTACCAAAAGCTCAAAACCTGCTACAGTTAAAAGCCTGTAGAAATTATTTGGAATGGTGAATTTTTACCATCGGTTTCTTCCGGGAACAGCTCATATCATGAAGCCTCTTTTTGATTTACTGCCCAGAAATGCCAGAACCATCGATTGGACTGAAGAGGGAAACAACACCTTCTTGAAGTTGAAAGATTTGCTGACTCATGCCAGTATGCTCAGCTACCCAGTTTTAAATGCAGCCACCACCCTTTCTTCAGACACTTCCAGTATGGCCATAGGAGGTACACTTCATCAATAACGTCAATGGGCAATGGAAACAGTTAGCATTCTTCAGCTGCCATCTTCGTGAAGCAGAGAAGAAATGCAGTGCTTTTGATAAGGAGCTTTTGGCCATTTACTTGTCTATTCGACACTTCCATTATTTTTTTGGAGGGCAGAGATTTTACTATATACACTGACCACAAGCCCTTAACATTTGCATTTTCCAAAGTTGCAGAGCCCTGGTCAATGCGACAACAAGGACAATTATCATTCATTTCAGAATTTTCCACAAAAATAGTATCTTTTCTGGAAATATGATGTAGTAGCTGATGCACGTCCCACTCTGCTCCACTCGAGGTTTTGTCTGTCGAATAAAGTATTGACTACACAGCTTTTGCTGTGGCCCAAGAACATTACCATGAGTCAAATGGTTTTCAGACTGCAATCACGCACCTGCAATTGAAAGATTTCTAGTTTGGAGTTGATGACAAACTACTCATCTGTGATACACCCACGTCCAGTAGTTCTGGTGTCATGAAAATGTTGCATATTATACTCACCACCATCGATTAGATTGACCGTTTGTATGGTTTTGGACGGGTTCGTGTGGCATGATCTTAAAAAAAAGATGCTATCTAAATGGCCTGCCAAAAAGCAAAAGTTCTGTGGCATATTAAGGCACCACTGCAGTCCTTTCTGGCAGTAACTCGGCGTTTTGCTCATGTACATGTGGACATTGTTGGTCTGCTTCCTGTTTCAAGAGGATCCTATTATCTTTTTTACAGCAATAGACATGTTTATGAGGTGGCCCGAGGCCGTGCCTATGGTAGATGCTACTGCAGTTCTTGTGTTTCTTGAGATAAAAAGGGTTCTTCTTTTGGTGATTTGAAATACTTTGGTCACTCCAGCTGCAAGGGAAACAGTCCTTTCAATAGTCCTCTCATTTTCTCTGATTCCATTCCAGACTCTCTACATTGTTACCTTGACATACTCCAAATGTGCAACATTTCTCCCCCTTTTGTACGTGTTGATAAATTTGAGGATGGCCAGGCTGAGGCAGCCTTATCCAAGTTTCTGACCATCTTCAAAGATGTACTTATGCACATCTCCTGTTCCTTTTGTTTTTCCAGCCTTAAATATTTCCAAAGCAACATCCAAAACAAAATACTGCCCCCTTCCTGATGTAATTTTGTAAATTTTGATCATCATTCTTTAAAGAATGTTGCAAGAGTTTTAACCTTGCAGACTTTGGTATCTCATGCTTTCCATTTCTATACTGTTATGGAGTAAGTTAATACAATTATGGAATAAAATGTATCTTAAGGGGTAAGGTTAGATTGTGGGGGTTTAGGTATCAGTTTACATTCCACAAGCGACATTAACTTCACAAAAAGATATCTCATTTGAAATGCAAGAGCTAAGCCTAAGTGTGGAATCCATGTTTGCCATTGACTTTACAGAAACCATGAAGAGTGCCTGTGAAGACTTCACAAGTGGGTGTTAATTGAACTGATGTTGTAGAATTGAAATGGACTATTGTCTTTTAAAGAACAATATGTCTGAACAGGTGCCCAGGCTCAAAAACTGAAAATCTGTTGCTATTAAGACTGGTGCCAGAAGTTTAAATTGCTGGTTGAAGGGGTCATGTGGCTTTCCAGAGAGAGAGAGAGAGAGAGAGAGGGAGAGAGAGTTTTACTGCCGCAGCTTCGTGGTGAAGGCTGCAAAATTGGGAGACTTGGTAAAGACCCCATTGGAAGACTGGCTTTGAGTTCCAAGCTCAGCCTATTCTAAACCCTTGTAGTCAATTACAAGAGAATGAGGCTGGTTATTATGTTTCGCCTGAAATATGGGAAAAGGAAGAACTCTTTACAGTAACCTGAAAGAAGAGGTTACCTTTTGGAAAAATACATGAGGGAGAAAATTTCTTCAGTAATTCACTGAAGTGGGTGATTGAATGAGATCAGTTTGTGTCCAACGAATATCTCTCTGAAACCACCAAAGATCTTTATGAGTGGTAACAATTTAAATTAAAGCACCATAGCCTGGTGAAGATCATAAATGTTAAATTCTGTGCACAGTTTGGAAATTTGGCTGTTACCAGTGAACTTGGAGAAGTGAAAAGTGAATGACTGAACAATGAACTTTCCTGAAGACATAACATTACAAACATGTGCTTAGAATTAGAAGGGGGTTAAGTTAATAGTAATTATTTAAATATTAATCTTATTATTATGTTTGAAGAAAATTAAAAACATTTTTGTTTAAGTAACCATTGTCTTGGTGAATTTCTGTTGGTGCTGGTTCATAACAATAGATCTGATAGAGGAGGGGGTAGAAATATTACAGGGATCGATGTAATCAGGATTGAAACAGTTAATAGCATAACGTTACGAGGGAATTTGCCTGGCAGAAGAATTTTCCTCTTTGCTGTATTTTAGATATTTTGCTTCAAATATACACTAAGGCAGCCATTCTCAAAGTATATTTAAGTAAAAGCTTCACATAACATAATTCAGTATTCTTTGTGTTTTTTATGTTTTTGGTAGGACAGAAGTAATGGCAGAAACCAAAGCTTGATTGCTTCACAGGGAAGGTGACCCGTAAACTTTAGGCAGAGTCCTTAGGGGTGGGGTGCAAAGCTAGAAAAATTGAGGGAGGCTGATCTAAGGAGAAAAAAAAATTCCTTCCATAAGCACATTACAGAAAATGCTATCAACATTCAATGTGTGCCCCTCCCTTTACTAAAAGCTGTATAATTTTCATTTTTAATCAGGCAATTCTATCATGTTCTCTGTTTTAATACGAATCTTGATCTATTAATTTGGGAGATGTTGCTTCATTTTTGTGACCATTAAACTTCATTTTTTTAAACAAATAGATGAATGTGAAGAGTTCCACAGCAGAAACGTCTGAAGTAGTGCCTGCTGTCAGTGATGGGGAACTCGATAAGAACGTTATCCAAATGTGTGCTGAAGAACAAAGGTGCAACAGTGATATGGAGAGAGAACACCTCAAACCGTTAAAGGTGTGCATTGTTTCTGAGTTTGGGCAATTTGTTTTCAGCAAGGCATTTCTACAAAGTTGTGTTTTGATGTTTTTTTATTAGATTTATGGAGGGATAATGTTCACGTCAGCTGCAGGCTCGTTTGTGGCTGACAAGTCTGATGCGGGACAAGCAGACACGGTTGCAGCGGTTGCAAGGGAAAATTGGTTGGTTGGGGTTGGGTGTTGGGTTTTTCCTCCTTTGTCTTTTGTCAGTGAGGTGGGCTCTGCGGTCCTCTTCAAAGGAGGTTGCTGCCCGCTGAACTGTGAGGCGCCAAGATGCATGGTTTGAGGTGATATCAGTCCACTGGTGGTGGTCAATGTGGCAGGCACCAAGATTTTTCTTTAGGCAGTCCTTGTACCTCTTCTTTGGTGCACCTCTGTCACAGTGGCCAGTGGAGAGGTCACCATATAACACGATCTTGGGAAGGCGATGGTCCTCCATTCTGGAGACGTGACCTACCCAGCGCAGTTGGATCTTCAGCAGCGTGGATTCGATGCTGTCGGCCTCTGCCATCTCGAGTACTTCGATGTTAGGGATGAAGTCACTCCAATGAATGTTGAGGATGGAGCGGAGACAACGCTGGTGGAAGCGTTCTAGGAGCCGTAGGTGATGCCGGTAGAGAACCCATGATTCGGAGCCGAACAGGAGTGTGGGTATGACAACGGCTCTGTATACGCTAATCTTTGTGAGGTTTTTCAGTTGGTCGTTTTTCCAGACTCTTTTGTGTAGTCTTCCAAAGGCGCTATTTGCCTTGGAGAGTCTGTTGTCTATCTCGTTGTCGATCCTTGCATCTGATGAAATGGTGCAGCCGAGATAGGTAAACTGGTTGACCGTTTTGAGTTTTGTGTGCCCGATGGAGATGTGGGGGGGCTGGTAGTCATGGTAGGGAGCTGGCTGATGGAGGACCTCAGTTTTCATCAGGCTGACTTCCAGGCCAAACATTTTGGCAGTTTCCGCAAAACAGGACGTCAAGCGCTGAAGAGCTGGCTCTGAATGGGCACTATAATCTACATTTAACAAAGATATAGGACGATAAGAAGCTACCTGTAAAAGATCTTTATCTTTTTTTGGTATAACTGTAATTACAGCATTAGAACAAGACTCAGGTATTGAAAAGTATCATAAAGTTGTTGAATTACATTCTTAAATAAAGAAGATATATCAACATAAAAAGTCTTGTAAAACTCAATAGAAAAACCATCTCCACCAGGCGCTTTTCCATTTGGCATATCTTTTATAGCCATTTCAATTTCACTATCCGTAAAAGGTTTATCTAACTCTTGTCTATCTTCTTGTGAGTATGATAAAAAAAAGGATTGTAAACACCAGAGGACCTTTGTATAAGGTCAGGAGAGGAAAGATTAAGGGAGATGTAAGGGCTAAGCATTTTCTCAGAGTGGTGGATGCCAAGCCAGAATTTATTGTTTATTTGAGAAAACAAATTGAGGATTTCATTGCTAATAATGTTCACTCTGTTTCTGATCAGTTTGTTTTGTGGGACGCAATGAAAGCTTTTTTATGAGGTCAAGTTATCAGTTATGCATCTAAACTGAAGAAAGAGAGAGTTAGAGAAACTGAGGATTTGGAGAAGAAAATAACAATCTGTGAAAAAGAATTTCAAAAGAAAGCTACTGAATTCCAAAAGATCCAAATAACTAATTTAAAGTTGAAGTATAATAAGTTACAGTCATATCGATTTGAATGTTTGTTGAATCGTTCAAAAAATAAATTTTATGAATGGGGTGAGAAAGCTCATAAAGTGTTAGCTTGGCAGTTAAAAAAAGAACAGTTATCTAGGATTATACCAGCTATTAGAAATAAATCGGGTATTACTTTTAGTCAAAAAGAAATTAACGATGAATTTTGTAATTTTTACAAAAAACTTTATTTGACTGAATGTAAAGAGATAAAAGAAGATGCAATAGACTCTTTTTTGAAAAATATTAATTTACCACAGTTATCTCAAGAAGATAGACAAGAGTTAGATAAACCTTTTACGGATAGTGAAATTGAAATGGCTATAAAAGATATGCCAAATGGAAAAGCGCCTGGTGGAGATGGTTTTTGTATTGAGTTTTACAAGACTTTTTATGTCGATATATCTTCTTTATTTAAGAATGTAATTCAACAACTTTATGATACTTTTCAATTACCTGAGTCTTGTTCTAATGCTATAATTACAGTTATACCAAAAAAAGATAACGATCCTTTACAGGTAGCTTCTTATCGTCCTATATCTTTGTTAAATGTAGATATAAAATAGTGGCTAAAGTTATGGCTAATAGGTTGGCTCAGTATTTACCAAAGATAATACATCGTGATCAAACCTATTTTATAAAAAATAGGTATGCTTTGGATAATATTCTACGATTAATTACTTTGATAAATAGATCTAAACCTCAGAAGAATTATCCAATGGTGGTTTCATTGGATGCAGAAAAGGCATTCGATAGAGTAGAATGGAAGTTTTTATTTAAAGTACTTGAAAAGTTTTCGTTTGGTCTCTCATTTATTGGTATGATTAGGGCTTTGTATAATGGTCCGAAAGCTAGAGTTGTTACTAATGGTTTGCTTTCAGAATCCTTTAATTTAACAAGATTTACTAGACAAGGATGTCCATTATCACCTGCCTTGTTTGCTTTAGTTATTGAACCTTTAGCACAATTAATATGTTAGAATGATAGTATCAAAGGTATGAGAGTCTTGAATGAAGTTTATAAAATAAATTTATTTGCGGATGACATTTTGCTGTATTTGGTGGATTCCGATGTTTCTCTGCCAGCACTTCAAGATTCCTTAGAGATTTATGGTCAATTATCTGGTTATAAGATTAATTGGACTAAAAGTGAAATTTTATCAATTAGTAAAGATGATTATTCAATGTTTAGAAATATTATGAATTTGAAGTGGACGAAACAAATTAAATATTTGGGAATTAATGTTAATACTGACTACCAAAATTTATATTCACTTAATTATCTTCCTTTAATGAAGAAGATTAAGGCAGATTTAGTTAAATGGAAAGATTTACCTTTGGGTTTATTAGGAAGAATTAATACTATAAAAATGAATATTTTTCCTCGTATACAATATTTATTTCAATCAATTCCCTATTGTTTACAAAAAAGATTTTTTAAGGATCTATATAAAGTAATTAGGGATTTTTTGTGGAACGGAAAATTTCCTAGGGTGGCGTTGAAAAAAATTGATGTGGGATTTTCAATTTGGAGGGTTACGGCTACCTAACTTTCAATTTTATTATGAAGCAGCTCAATTTAGATTTCTTAGTGCATTAATGGCCGCACAAGATACGCCTAGAATTGGCAGTTATTTCTGAAAAATTTTCGAATGAATTTTAATTTCGATGGAATAAAAATTTGTTACGAACTTATGATGTACCAATATTGAAACATTTAATGAATTTATGGACAAGTAAATTACACAAAATGGGATTGAAAAATAAGTGGTCAGGAAGATTACCATTATATAATAATCAACTTGTTCCTTTCACGGTATCTAATACTATTTTGAAACAATGGGAGGAGAAAGAAATACATAATTTATCTGACTGTTTTCTAGAAGGTCATTTTTGTTCTTTTGTAGATTTGCAAAAGAGATTTGATATAAGTGGTCATTCTATATTTGTGTATTATCAGTTAAGATCTTTTGTAAAACAGGTATGCGGTCGTCAAATGAATTTACTGTCTGAAACTGATTTTGAGAAATACGTGTTCTCATCTCCAAAAAAGGGTTATATATCAGGTTTGTATCGTATTTTGTTGGAAAGTGAAAGTAAAATAGATTGGGATAAAGATTAAATGAAATGGGAAAAAGATTTAAATTTAACAATAACTGAAGAAGATTGGTCTGAAATTTGCTGTAATAGTGTTCGAAAATTGATTAATGCTAGATTGGCGATAATTAATTATAGTTTTATACATCAATTATATTTAACACCCGAAAAATTTTAAAAATTTGGTTTTAGTAAGTCAGATCTTTGTTTTCGTTGTGATCAGGTTTCTGGTACTTTTTTACATGCTGTTTGGTTGCGTGATCGGTTACAACAAATTTGGAAAGGTATTCAATCTGTATTTAATAATCTATATAATCTTCATATTGTATTGGATCCTGATATATTTTTATTAGGGAATATGCAACCGTTGATTGATTTAGAATTAGATAATTACCAGATCTCTTTTATTTACTTAGCACTGGCAGTGGCCAAGAAATGTATAGCGATTACTTGGAAGAATAAAAATGTATTGTCTTTAGATAGATGGTATTCAGAGATGAAGTTTTGTTTGGTTATAGAAAGAATATCTTTTTCTATACAAGATAAGATGTCTTTTTACGAGTTAAAGTGGACCCCATTTATTGATTATATACAATTTAAATAAGTTTGAATTAATTATTTTCATTTAAGTTCTTTTTGTTTTTGTTTTTCATATATATTTTTATATAATAAAAATTTTTGGATTAATAATTAATACTTAATTAATACCTTTTTTTTGTTTGTTTTTATATATATATATTGATCTTTTTTTTAAGATATATTTTTAATTTTTTTTATTATTATACTAATAGTATTAATTCTTCACTCTTTATCATGGGGGTGGGGAGGGGGGGGTTTAGGGGTTAAAAATAGTTTTTTTTAGTCTTAGTCTTTAGTTGTTAGGGGGAGATGCCGAGATTGGTATTGATTTAACAATGTTACTTTATACTTGTATTACTTTATTTTGTATTTTTTCTGTACGTGAATTACTTACTTTCTTTATATGTTAAAATTAATAAATAAAGTTTTGGAAAAAAAAATAAATAAATAAAATAAAAAAATAAAGAAAAAAAGAGTGGTGGATGCCTAGAATGCAGTGCCAGGCATGGTGGTGGAGGCTGAATCAATAGGGACATTTAAAATAATTTTAGGCAGGCATTCGGAAGCAATAAAAATAGGTTATGGGTGTGAGATAGGGAAGGTTTAGATTGTTGAGTATGTTTATATAGGTTGGCACAACATCGTTGGCTGAGGGGTCTGATGTGCTGTAATGTTCTATGATTCCCAGGTGAAAGTAACAAGCCAGAAGAGCAGAGCTGAAACCTGGTGGCTGCATTGCTAGGAGTAGATACTTTTCAAGAGGCTCAGCTGCCTTGTCTCGGTATCCACTGTCTCAAATAGGCACAGGCCCACCCAACTGTGGAAAGCAGATCACACGTCCATTGAGTTGACACAGCCCAGCTGAGTTTTGGTTTGCATTAATCCAGAGTCAGGATGGGCACAGAGCAGTGTCAAGGGCCTATCTCATTGGCCTGGAGACTAGGTGGTTACCTGGTGGCGACTCAAGTCTCCGCTGGTTGCGGAGACTAGCTGGGTTTCCAGGGAGTCGTGGGAAATTCAAACATGTTCGATTTTTTTTTTTTTTTTTTTTTTTTTTCCCCTTTCCCCCCCCCCCCCCCAGTCTCCAGCAGGTCTCGGGGAGGTCTCTGTGTCGTCTCCATCAGTTGCAACGATGTCACGAAGGCTAATTTTGTCCACGACGTCTCCGAGACCTGCTGGAGAGTGAGGAGATATCGCGGAGACGTCTCCCCGGTCATGGACAAAATTAGTTTATGCAACGTCGCAGCAACTGCCGGAGACATTGCGGCAATGACTCCGTGACATCTGGGCGAATTGGTTGTCACCTTGTCTGGAGACGTCGTGGAGACATCTCAGACATCACCCTGGCATCACCTTGGTGAGAGCGCAAGCCATTTTTTGGTCTCCCGAGTCGTGGCGATGTCTCCGCCAATGAGATACCAATGTTAGGCACACCAAGTGATCCTTGCCTCACTTTCTGTTAACGAGCTCATCCCTCCTCAGACCGGCCCTTAGTAGTTGCATGTTCTGCAAGAACCACTGTCAAGAAAGGCATGCATGCATATATTTTAAACCTGCTTCTGCCACAGAGAAGTGAATTTGTGAAATTGTCTGCCTAAGATGCAATCGAGGCAGCCTCTGTAAATGTATTTCAGGTACATATTGATTTTTGAATAAAGGTTAGTGGGGGGAGTGTTGTGGGAGAAGATAAGTAGATCTAAGCCATGATCTCACTGAATAGTGGAGCAGGCATAATGGGCCAGATGACGGACTCCTGCTCATATTTCCAATGTCTTTGTACCCCCATTTCTGGATGAACAAATAGTCAGTCTTCCTGCACAGCCCTGGAGCTTTTGTTTTTACTCTTCTTTCCACTTTTTAAAGGCATTAATTGAACTTGCTTTACCTGCCTCTTAAAATTGCACAGTCTGTAGATGCCATACACTGTTTTCCTTGTGAGGTCCCTGGCTTATCTGATAATCTTGTTCCAACTGTGCATTCCACTTCTTGACTGTATCCCCTCTATTGCCTCTACTCTCAATCTTCCTGACTGAAAGTACAGTTATTGCTTCATGCAGTGTGCCCATGTATATAGTCAATGATCCCTAGGGAATAGTCTCTAGCTTGGTGTGTGTGTTTAGTTGTTGAGGTTCTTCAAGACTGAGGAATTAATCATTTCTGGACATCTTGAGGTGAAGAAAATTAAGTTAGTAAAACACAGTCCAGCAGTACACAGAACATAAAGCAATACAGCGCAGAAACAGGCTTTTCACCCCAACATGTCTGTGCTGACCAGGATGCCAAATTAACCCGATCTGCATGCACATGTTCCCTATTCCCTCCCCTCCTGCTGCTCCATGTGTCTGTCTAAATGACTGAAAAACCTCCCATCCATCACCTTTCCTGGTGATGTGTTCCTGACACCCTCTACAAAAGAAAAACTTGCCTTGCTTTTAAACTTCTCCCCTGTAAAGCCATTCCATCTAATGTTTGGCATTTCCACCTGGTGGGCGGAATCCCTAATTACTCAATGCTCACCATAATTTTATAAACTCTGTTAAGTCTCCCCTCAGTCTCCGATGCTTGAATTTGAGGAATGTCCCGCTGAACTCTTTCTGCACCTTGCCAGAGTTTTGTACAGCTGCAGCATGACATCCCAAGCTTCTCCTTAACTCCCTGACTGATGAAGTGAATCATCCCTTGTACCTATTTTATTGAGCAGCTCACAGCTATGTGGTCTGATCTTATTTTCTTGTATTAATTCCTTCCTATACCTTTCCTAGAATTTGCTCCTTCCCAAGGCAATGTGACTGTGATTGCAAAGTATATTTGGAGAGATTCAGCGTAACTTCTTTATCCTGAAATCCCCAGGATCCCATATGCAAGTATCTGGTGTGCTTGCGCACAACAGTGAGATTTTTTCATTGTTTCAATCAGACATTTCGAGTGGTGTATTGGTGCAGTGATGTCACTTCTCTGATCCAGGGTTCCAGTTTTCTTCATCTCTTCTTGTGGAGTTTGCATGTTCTCCCATTGACTTGTGGGGATCTCTCCCCCATTTCTCCCCAGGTGCTCCTGCTTCCTCGCACATCCCAAAGATGGACTGGTTGGTTCATTAAAGTAGGTAAATAATGTTTTGATATTCTGTCAATGACTCTCATCAGATGAGAAGTCATCATTAATAGGCTTTAATCACCATAAACTGCTGAAACGTGTCATTTTGCTGGCCCAGAGGGGTTTGGGCATAGCCATCTTTATGGGGATTCTCGGGGAGGAGTTAGAGGTACAGAGGTGGGCCAGCCCATACAATACATTTGTATTAGACAACACTAAAAGTTACACAGTGGTTTCACCACATTCACCTCTTTTTAAAAAAGAGTCCAGCAGAGTGAAGTGGATTAATGTCCTTTACAGGTTCAGCCTGTCTAGTGGTCTTGTCTATTGTTGAAACCTTTGTAGTGCCGGCTGTGAGTCAGCAGTTGGCTCCTGAGTGGTGTTTTGCGTGACAGGCTGGGTGTCTGGTGGTTGAAAAGAGTTAATAGGGTCAGGGTGTAGGTTGTTCAGTCTATAGTTGGGGCAAGGCTCCAGGTACCATTAGTGGGGCCAGGTACCTAATTGTGTCATCGGTAGTTGTGGGGAGGGGGGAGGTTACTGGTTGGTCGATCATGGGGGTTCTGGCATGCACCAGGTCCTGGACAGAAACAATGTAAGTGTACTGGGGGTTCGTGTGGAGGAAGTGGACCTCTTGACCAGGGGATCAGTCTTCTGGCTTCTAGTGTGTCTCCGAAGCAGAATGGGCCCTGGAATCGTCAGCCAGAATCGCAGTGTGGTTCTTGCTGCCAACTTCCTGGGGAAGGAAAACAGCCTTTCATGCAGCATTACGTTTGTAGCAATACAGAGGAGGGACCTGATAGTGGGGAGTGCCTCTGAGAGGACCTCTTGCCACTGGGAAGCGAGTAGGCCTTTTGACTGCACATTGGTCAGTCAGCCGTGTGAACGGTTTTCCAGCCCGGTAGTGCCTCCAGTGGCACATTGCTTCCACTATGGCCTGGACCTCCTTCTCAATAGCTGAGTGCTGGATTTCAGGGCCCTGGAAGGTGTGAGGGAAAGAAAATGCTACAGGCTTGCCTTACTGGTTAAGTGTGGCAGCCAGGGCAAAGTCAGATGTATCCCTCTCCACCTGGAAGGATGAATTAATCCACAGCATGCATTGCCCTCTTGACAATGTCATTCTTTATGCGTGTGAAGGCTGCTTGGGCTTCTGCAGATTGGGGAGGATAATGGCCATTTTTACCAGGGGCAGGCCTGGTTAATTGGGGACCCACTGGGTGGAAATAGGAGAACCCCAAGCACCTTTTCAGGGCCTTGAGACTGTGGGGCAGTGGGAGTTCTAGCAGGGGACGCATACAGTTAGGGTCAGGCCCAATGATTCCATTCTCCACCACGCAACAGAGTATTGCCAGATGTTAAGTCCAGAACCGGCATTTCTTCTGGTTATGTGTGAGGTTGAGCTTTTTGGCTGGCTGGAGAAATTTTTGTAGGTTGGCATTGTGGTTCTGCTGGTCATGGCCTCAGATGTTCACGTTGTCTAGATAGAGAAACATGGCCTTTAACCCATGGTCTTCCTCTGGAATACGGAAACCCTTTTAATGACCTCAAAGGGGACCTGGAGGATGTGGTAGAGGTGGCTATCTCCCTCAAATGTCATGCATTGGCTCTCTTCTGGGTGGATCAGGAGCTGATGGTATGACAAGATCGATGTTTGAAAAGACTTGGTACTGGGCAATCTCGTTCATCATTTTGGCAATGCAGGGGAGTGTGTAGGCATCCAGTTGAGTGAATTGGTTGATGGTCTGAATGATCTATGACCATGTGGGATTTGTCCCCACTCTTTACCACTACCACTTATGCCCTCCAGGGGCTAGTGCTAGGTTCTATAATCCCTTCAGCTAGAAGTCATTTAACTTCTGCTTTAATGAAGGCTCTATCCCCAGGGCAATATTGCCTTCTTTTGGTGGTGACAGGTTTGCAGTTGGGGGTGAGGTTCGCGAACAGGGGCGGCGGTGGGACCCAGAGATTTTCGTGTGCAATGCAGGAGTTTCAGGACGCTGATTGGACGTGTTCAGAGGGAAGGGCAATTGTTGGTCACTGCGGACCGTGAGGGAGGGGTAAGGCCCGCCATATTTCATTAGGACACTCTTGAATTGGCATTGAAAGTCCAGTCCCAATATGACTAGTGTGCAGAGTTGTGGCATAATGAGGAGTTGAATTTTTTTTTTTGTATTTAGTGCCACGCACAGTCAATGTCATGGTGCAGCTGCCATGGTTCTTGGTCGAGTATGATCTGGATGCCAAAGAGACTATCCACTTGGCTGGGGTCACAGTGATGGAGTAGTGCTGTACTGTGACTGGTTGAATGTGCTCCTGGTATCAAACAGGCAATTTATAATCTGACCATTTACCTAATGTCCATCATAGACCTGGCTAGCTGATGTGAGCTGTTCTAGTCACTGTTCAATTCACTGCTACTCTACTGGCTCATTGGTGGCCCCCATGCTGCGCAAGTGGTGTTGTTCCTTGCTGCCAAAAGTGGTGCTGTCCCAGGTTGTCATCCCGTTGAGCCATCCTCCCTGACCAGAAGTGGCACTGGAAATGATATGGTCCAAAATGGTGATGGCTGCCAACTACATATGGCGCTGCTGGAGGAGGGTTTGGACCTACATACTCTTTCGTAATGCCCCCTCTTCCCACAACCAGAACAAGTTATGTCTCTGGCTGGGCAGCACTTGCATGGATGCTTCATGTAGTCACAGAAGTGACACTTCGGGTGCTCGATGGCAGTGACATGGGATCCCACGTCCCAAGATGGTGGTGCCCATGCTCCCCACAGAACAGTGGTGTTGCCAGAAGAGAAGACCTCTGCATTTTTCTATGCAATTTGGCCAGATCCATAAACTCCTGCAGGTTCTGATTGCCCTTTTCTAGGAGTCTCTGGTGAATGTGATTGGACCTGAAGCTGGCTACATACATCTCAGATTAGCTCCTCTAAGTGGATGGCAGCTGAAACTTCTCGGCAGCCACAGGCTTGTCCCAGCTCCCACAGGACTCACATATACTCTTCACTGACTCACCAAGCACGTAGGTGATAGGCCGGAAGATACCTGGCATAGATGACGTTTGTTGGGGTACAGTACTGTCTCTACAGGAGCTCCATAGTGGCAGTATAAGTACTGTAATGTCTGATCATTTGAAAAACACAGTGGCCAACCGCAGGTCCCGTTTGTCTTTGCTCTGCATGTTGTTTCATCTCAAGAAGGCATTGAGGCAATGTACCACTGATTGAACTTTATGGAAGACTCTAGAGTTTTAGAGTTAATGTCCAATTTATCCGCCCGTTTGGCCTTGTCCATGGCATGAAAGCATGGTGATTAAATTGATACGCTATCAATAACTTGCATCAAACTAGAAGTCACGGTTAATAGGGTTTAATCACCATAAACTGCAAGCATGTCTCATGTTGCTGGCCCGGTTCCAAGGCAGGTACTGAGGGAGGGGTTTGGGCATAATCGCTATTATGGGAATTCTCATTGGAGGAGTTACAAATACAGGGGTGGGCCAGCCCATACAGTACATTCTTGTTAGACAGCATTAACATTTACATTAGAAGATCCACTACATGTTTATAAATCCAAAAAGGAATTGAGGGAACATGCAAGGCAACATAAGTTGTGAGGCAACAGTTGTGGGAAATGGGACTGATGGAACTGGTTCACGAGAGCAAACATAGACCCTATGGCCTCCTTTTGTACCCTAAATAATAAATGTTCTCTTTTAGGGACTAATCCCATCAACCTCATTCTGTTAATTGTGGGTATTTTCGGATGTACTCAGATAAAAGACCAAATGTAACATTCATTCTTCATGAAGTATCCTCATCTCTTTTCTCAACTTGCCTGATCCCATGGATATCGTGACATTTTCTATTGTTATGAGCCCAGAGGACCCCAAAACCCAGCAGCAATAGTTATTCACCAAGACAAATGGTTACTTAAACAAAAGTTATCTTTAAAACAGAATCACAATTTAACTTCACTATTAACTAACCTAACTTAACTCCCCTCTAATTCGAAGCACACGTGTATGTAATGTGTGTGTGTAAGTTCAGAAAAGTTCTTTGATTCACTGTCCAATCTTACTTTTCATTTCTCCAAGTTCACTGGTTGCAGGCGATTCTTATATTGTGCACAGAATTTAACATTTATGAAGTTCACCAGGCTTTGGTGCTTGAAAGGTAAATGATTACCGTTCAGGAAGATTCTTGTCGGTTTTCAGAGAGAGATTTGTTGTTCGCTGGACACCCAAAACTAATTCCTTTTAATCTGCCACTTCAGTGTCTTGCCAAAGAAACTTGCCCCATCAGGGTTTTCCAGATGATAACCTATTTCTTTCAGGTCATGAAAAAGTTCCTTTTTGTTTCTCTTATTTCAATTGAAACATTAGACAGCCAATCCTCTCCTCTTGCATGAACCACAAGGACTTTGACTAGGCTGAACTAAGCACTCACAACCCATCTTCCAAATGGGGTTTTACACAAGCTTGCCAGCTTGTCCTGTGCCAGTCCCAGCCATTGTTGCTGACTGTAAAACTGCAGAACTAATCTCTCTCTCAGAGAAAAGCCTTTTGACTCCCTCTCTGCTTGTAAAACCACATGACCCTCTTAGAACAGCAATCAGCACTCCCAGACAGCCTGCGGTTCTGAACTACTCTGAGTTCTTTCATCTGTTCCTTTTCAAAACAACAATCCATTAGTGAAGTCTCTTAGGCACAATCCAAAGCTTTTGCAAAGGCTCTTGGAGCCACCCTAATTTGAGCAGAGCACCAGAATTTTAAATGATATCTATTTTGAAATGTTTGTATGTGACCTTGAAACAGATTATGTTGTGTTTGTATTGTATATAGGTATGTTTTTGGGAGATAAATTTGGGCGGGTATTTTAGTGCAGGTCACATATAAACACTTCAAAACGTCTTTCAAATGGGGTTTTCCACAAGTTTGCGAGTTTGTTCTGTTCCAGTCCCAGCTGTTGCTGACTGTAAAACTGCAGAACTGATCTCTGTCTGTCTCTGTCTGTCTCTGTCTGTCTCTGTCTGTCTCTGTCTGTCTCTGTCTGTCTCTGTCTGTCTCTGTCTGTCTCTGTCTGTCTCTGTCTGTCTCTGTCTGTCTCTGTCTGTCCCCTCCAAGCAGCACTCCCAAAGAGTCTGCAGCTCTGAACCTATTCCTCTGAGTTATTTCATCAACAATCCATTAGTGAAGTCTCTTGAGCACTCTTCAAAGCTTTTGCTCTTGGGGCCAGGCCTATCTAGCTTGAGCAGAGCTCCAGTATTTTAAATGAGATCTGTTTTGAAGTGTTTGTATGTCAGCCACACTAAAATTCTGCCCAAATTTATCTCCTAAAAATGTATCTATAATCCGTCACACTCTACACTGTGTGACCAATTGTGTTAGTTTTACTAGATAATTCCCAATGTTTCCCACTTGGTCTTCCAGAATCCCCATCATTTTTTAAAATAAAAGCCCTGAATGTCATTTGATATTGAGGAACTTCAATTTATTCAGAAAAAAATCTATTTAACTGGGACAAGTGAATGCTACTGCAATTTAGTAGGTTAAACCAGGGTGGGTCTTGTTCAATAAATGGTAGGGCCAAGGAATATAGGAACTTGAGAGTAGAAGTACATAGTCCCAAGAAAGTGGCAACATGGATAAGCAGGGTGGTGAAGAAGGTGCTTGGCATGCTTGCTTTCATTGGCCAAGGCATTGAGTACAGGAGAATCATATTAGAACTATACAAGAGGTAGGTGAGACCTAACCTGGAGTGTTGCATGCAATTCTGGTCAATACAGTCAAAGAGAAGGTGTCCTTTAAGCTGCAGGGTGCAGAAAAGTTTCAAAAGAATGCTATTGGGACTGGCGAGCTTGAGTTGCAAAGAGAGGCTGGTTAGGCTGAGACATTTTTCTTTCCTAATGTGCTGGAAGCCATATGAAGAGCATATTTGGGGTATATATTCTGAGGGTAGGGGAATCTAAAACTAAATGGCTTAATTTAATGTGAGAGGGAAAAATCTAAAAGGGGCATCTTCATTGGTGTGTCTGTGTAATGAGCTTCCAGAGGAAGTGGTACAGGCAGGTACAATTCCAACACTTAAAAGACATTTGGATAGATACATGGATAGGAAAGGTTGATAAGAGAATTGGTCAAATGATGTTAAACTCTGACTCTGTGAAGCTAACTTGCAATTAAATCCAATTTCAATGATGGGGATATTTTCTATGGAAATTTGTTCTTTGAAAGTTATGTACAGAAAGACCAAGCTGGGCCTTTGTAACCTTGTGGTACAGAGGTTTCATTAACAGCATACTTTCCTTCTGACACCAACTTAGCTTAAATTTGCCATTTTCAACCTTGCTCTCATGCATCAATAATAGCCAGCCAACAGCTAAATTTTATCCAAATTGTGATTTTATTTTTTTGCCATTTGCTCTGATCACAGAATTAATCCATTGAGCAATCCTCCCTCTTGCTCTTGACAATTGGTAACCCCAAACTAACCATCCATTTTACTTTTACAAATGTTTTGTTTATTCTTTTAGAAACCCCTTAACGTGAAGAGCTTGTCACCTTTTGCAACCAGCAAAAGTAGACTTCAAAATCTTTCTGACTCTGGTAAGTGACATTTGAACCTCAAGATCTCTGGGTAAATGTGAAAACTGGATTGGGGGTGGTGGGGGGGAGCGGGTGATAATTTTTTTCCTACCATTTTCAAAATTTGGTATGCAAGTGTTTGCCAGTGTATGAGCCATCGAATATTATGACCACAGCTACCAAATGCATTTAGTTCATATTTTCAAATTCTATGGGCTTTCTGTGTGGTTAACTAACTGTTTACATTTGTGATATTTTTTTCTTTTAAATGGTTGGAGTAAATGGTCAATGCATGAAGAAATAGATTGGTGTCAAGTTTAAATGTTACTCCAATAGTCTGGATATGCACTCGCCATCCATTCTTTAAATTCATTGGACTTTACAGCACAGTACTAGCCCTTCGGCCCACGAGCAGGTACCAACCTATGTAAACCTACTCCACGACATTCAAAATTCCTTTATTATAATAGTACAATAGAAGAGGTATTACATGAAATTGTCTTCTGCCTGCTGTAAGACAGACCAAGAGTCACAATTAGTGTTGCCCCTTGTAGTAAGAGAGAAAGAGAAGCAGAAGAGAGTCCCTTTAATCCTCTGTTTTTCTTGCATTCATATGCCTTTCTAAGAGTCATTTGAATGTCCCTCTTGTACCACCCTCCACCATCACCCCTGGCAAAGTATTCCAGACACTTACCACTCCCCAAGTAATGATGTACATCTAATGTCTCCCTTAAACTTACTTTCACTTGCCTCAAACAGACAGAGAATCGTGATTAATAGTCTTTAATCACCTTAAAGTGTCAGCATAGCTTGCATTTTGCTGGCCCAGTTCCAAGACAGGTACTGAGGGAGGGGTTTGGGTGTAACAACCTTTATGGGGCTATCTGGGAAGGAGGAGTCACAGGTTTAGGGTGCAAGCCAGCCATAGAGTAGATATAGATAGATAGATATATACACATTTGCATACACATGTATACCTAGTGGTAGCACCATACTTTTTGGAATTTGTTATTGTCACCAATTTAGAAGTTGGGATCATTATGAATTTAATTGTTCAATTTATCCTGACCTGTGTGGCTGGGAAATTATACTTTTTTGCATCTGCAAAGCCACTGCCTAATCTGATGACCATTTCCAACATTCTCCTTTTAGTTTGGGGTCTTAACAAGAGCTCTGACCTGTGTTTCATAGTATTTACACATTTCCCCCCTCTCTTTAAATGCTTTCTTTCTTACGAGCCCAGAGACCCCAAAGCCTAGCAGCAATAGATATTCACCAAGACAAATGGTTACTTAAACAAAAGTTGCTTTTAATTGTATTTAAACATGAAAACAGAATCACAATTTAACTTCACTATTAACTAACCTAACTTAACTCCCTTCTAATTCTAAGCACACGTGTGTGTGTGTGTGTGTGTGTGTGTGTGTGTGTGTGTGTGTGTGTGTGTGTGTGTGTGTGTGTGTGTGTGTGTGAATTTCAGAAAAGTTCTTTGATTCACAATCCATTCTCACTTCTCATTCCTGATTGCAGGCCATTCTTATATTGTGCATGGAATTTAACATTTATAAAGTTCACCAGGCTTTGGTGCTCGAAAGGAAAATGTTTATCGCTCAGGAAGGTTCTTGACAGTTTTCAGAGAGAGATTCGTAGTGTGCTGATACCCACAACTGATTCCTTTTTTAATCAGCCACTTCAATGTCTTGCAGAAGAACATTTTCCCCCTCAGGGTTCTCCAGATGATAACCTCTTTATTTCAGGTCACGAAATAGTTCCTTTTAGTTTCTCTTATTTCAAGTGAAACATTAGACAGCCAATCCTCTCCTCTTGCATGTACCACAAGGACTTTGACCAGGCTGAAGTAAACACTTACAACCCATCTTCCAAATGGGGTTTTACATAAGATTGCCAGCTTGTCCCCCCCCTCTCTCTCTCTCTCTCTCTCTCTCTCTCTCTCTCTATCTCTCTCTGTGTGAGAAAGCCTGTTTGACTCTCTCTGCTTGCAAAACCACATGACCCTTCTAGAACAGCAAATTCCACTCCAGATAGAATATGGCTCTGACATGTTCTTTCATCAGTTGTCTTTTTGTAAACAACAATCCATTAATGAAGTCTCTTAGGCACTCTCCAATGCTTCTGCAAAGACTGTTGGCCCCAACATGTCTAGCATGAGCAGAACTCCTGTATTTTAAATAAGATCTGTTTTAAAGTGTTTATATGCGACATACACTAAAAAAATACCTGCCCCAGTATATCTCCCAAAAAGATATCTGCATTCTGTCACACCTTCATTCTATGAACTCAACAGTTCAAGAAATGGCTGCATCAACTAGGCCACCCCAGCCTTACCCAGTCAGAGATGCAGCCATCCAGTTGCACCCCCACTGTAACCTGAGAATTGTGCAGGTTTCAATTAGTTGGCATCACATTTTTAATTGAAGAGCATAAGCCTAGTCTGCTTGAGCTTTTCTCAAAGGTGAGGCTCTGTAAACCATTTCCAATGGAAGTGCAAACATTATTGCATTTGGTGATTGGAAACTATGTAGTATTCCAGGTATAGCTGAACTGAGATGTAACAAGATGTGGTTGGAACACATCACTGAGGTGGTGGTGGTGGTGAAGGCTAATACAATTGGTACATTTAGAAGACTTTTAGGTGGATGTCATAAATAGAGGGTTATGACTGTGAGGTAAGGAGGGTTTACTTTGTTGAGTCAGTTTATATGGGCCAGTACATGCTATGTTAAGACTTCCTAGTTCTTGTACTTAATTTCTATTGCCATCAGGTCAAATGAGTATTGTGAGGCTTGTACGATAATTCTGTTTGTGGTCTTCTAAGAATTCAAATCATGCAATTCTACAGCATGAATTTGGCCCAACTTGTCCATCCAACCAAACCAGTCCTATTTGCTTGTGTTCAGTCTGTCCCCCTCAGAACTTTTTCCCTCTATGAATCTGTGAAATGTTTTTTAGATGTAGTCGTACACTGCCAATTGTCTACATGCTTCAAGGGAAAAGATTTGCAGATCCAACAGAAAGAAGAGGGTGTAGACTAATGACCTAATTATGGAAGTCTCTATTATGGAGACAATGGATTTGTAGCTACTTTTGACAGTATCATCTCATTCAACTAATCCATCATTTTTAACAGACATATGAAGTTTGTTCACTCAAAACCAATGAATATTTTAATGTTCAATCCCTTACAGTGAGAAGCAAAGATCTATTGCCAGCACAATCACAAAAAAATGGGAATAATGAAGATGTACAACATGCAGATGCCAAAGAAGGGCAGGCTTTTGACAACGTTTTCTCCAGGACCCCTTCTAATCAATCAAGTTCAAAGGTAGTTCCCAAAAACATTTGTATATGGTTTGTGAGATCTGGGGAGAGTTGACATGCCCATTATTTATTGCTCATCCTTGTTTGTCCTTGGGAAGGTGGTGGCAAGATGACTCTTAATCCACTGGAGGGTTTCTGGTGAAGGTAATCCTACAGTTGGGGATGGCATGCCAGCATTTTGACCCAGCCATCATGAAGGAATGGCCTTGGCTTTCCAATATCAGGATGGTGTGTGCTTGGAGGAAAACCTAGTTGTGGTGGTGCCTTTGTCTAGGGGTGGAGAGGGGAGGTGGGGGGGGGGTGCAGGAAGGGGTAGAGATGTAGGTCTGAGAGGTAGTGTCATAGTAACCTCAGCAATTAACAGCTGTTATTAATCTATCATTCTGTGAACTATTTGGATTGGGGAAAAGTTGGTTGTTGAACTCTGCAGACAATTTATTCAGTGACTCATCTAAACAACTGTCCACTTGAAACATGGACTAAATTCTGCAAGTGGATAACTTTTGTCAATTTAATCTTGACTTTTGTTTTCAAGATATTGCATTTAGTTGCTTTGAGAGTTGATGATGAGTTTATTGTCATGCACATTGTGCAATGTAAATATGCCTGAAATTTTTACTTGCAGCAGCTAAATAAGTCTTTGTAAAGAAAGAAAACTATAAAATTAAACTAATTAAATTGAAAGAAAAAATAAATATAGTAAAGTCCCTGTTATCCAGACCTCCAGCAATCAGTAAAAAAAGAAAATAAATAAACATCCGCTGATTCTGATCTACAGTCAGGCACATCAACTGCTCCAGCCGTCCATATCATCATCTATCCTTCAGGACTTTTCAGTTAAATGATCATGATATTAATTTTTAATCAAGTTAATTCTTTTGAAAAAAGTTTTGAGTTCAAGCAGCAAGTGAAGTATGTTCAGTGTAAACAGCGTAGCAGTTTATTTAATGTTACAGCACAAATTTTGTAAATTACACGAATTACCTGATTAAAGTGAACTTTACATAATTAAAGACTACAATACTGAATAATTTCAAATTATTTATATTTAGCTCTATCTTTTTTTCTTTTAAACAGTTTATTCCTAAATCTGGTGTATTAGTTACACATTGTGTGAATGAGTCTCTGGCAGTCAGAAAATTTAAATGTCCTGCATCCACCAATCTCTGTAGGTGTTGGAAACCAGAGGTTTTACTGTACATACAATAGATAATCACAGTACTGTAATACCAGAACCACAAAATGATGAATTAGCATAGACAGTTCAAGTTTAGTGTACTAAGGGGACATTCAAGAGTGTGATGGCTATTGGAAACTGTTCCTGACCTAGAGGTGCTGATCTTCAGGTTTCTGTACCTTCTGCCTGAGGGTAGCAGTGAGGTGGCGGGGGGGGGGGGGGGGTTCTTTCATGTTGGCTGTATACTTGAAGCAGGTCTCATAAATGTCTGCAGTTGATGGGAGGTGGGCATGTTTGCTACCTTTTGTAGTCCTGGGCATTTGTATTGACAAACCAGGATATCATTCAGCCATCTATTATACTTTCCACAGTGCACCTGTAGAAATTTGATAGAGTACCTGATGATGTGCTAAATCTCCTTGGGCTCCTTGAAGAATAGAGGTATTGCCTCCATATGTTAGCTCCAAGAAAGGTCTTCTGATATGAGGACTCCCAGGAACTTGAAGATTCTAACCCTCTCCACTTCCGTCCCATCAATGCAGACAGGTATATGGTCCTTTTTCCTTCCCTACCTGAGATCAACAACAAGGTCCTTGGTCTTGGTGACATTGAGAGCAAAATTGCTGTTCTGGCACCACCCAACTAGTTTCTCAAGTTCAAACCTGCATTTCAGTATGAATTCGACAACTCTTGGTTTGAAAACGTCAATTTGATTTTATCCACAGAGCATGATCTTGCCCAACAAGTAGCTGGCAGGGAGACTGTGACCTTGGCCATCAGCAGCTTCCTCATCCCATGAGACAGACTAGTAGGGTCAGGTCTTCACTGAGAACAGATTCTGAGCTGGCACAATACATTCAGATCCTTAATCCTGAGTGGGGTGGCAGAGTCGATCCCTGTTTGAGAAAGTGACGAAAGCTCCTCTCACACCTGCACCTACACACTTTGCTTGAATGTTCGGCTACAGCAAGTACAAATTTCAGTGCATACATACATTGTACAATGTGTATGACAGTAAACTCTTTGGAGTAACAAAAGCTGAGAGGCAACTTAATAGAAGTCTACAAAATTATGGGAGGCATAGATAAGGGGGACAGCCAGCATATTTATCCCCAGAGAGACCATGGCAAATGCCAAAGGCCATCTATTTAAGGTGATTGAGGAAAGTTTAGGGGAATGTCAGAGATAAGTTTTTTTACACAGGTGCCTGGAGTCCATTGCAAGGGCTGGAGGTGGAAGCTGGTACAATAGGGATATTCAAAGGGATCTTGGATGGGCACAAGAATGGAAGAAAAATAAAGGGTTATGGGTGTGAAGTAGCGAAGGATTAGGTCGTTGTGGAATAGATTTATATAGGTCAGAACAATGTCGTGGGCTGAATGTGCTGTGCTGTAGTGTTCTATGTTCTAAACTCATCATATCATTTATTTTAAGCCATAGAGAACTACAGCACTGAAACAGGCCCTTTGGACCATCTCGTCTGTGCTGAACTTTTATTTTGCCTCGTCCCACAGAGCTGCACCCAACCTATATCCCTCCATATCCTTCCCATTCATACAACGTTCCTCGGATTCTTGGAGTCACTCTCCTGAATACAGCACACGTCATCCTCAGATGTGTACAGGATGAAATCATTGGGGAATGTTGGGGGTTCAGAGGGGTGGTTCTTCGTTGTTGCTGTCATTAAATCAGGCATAGAAGGCATTGAGTTCCTCTAGGAGGGAAGGTTTGTTGTCTGCTACTTCACCGGATTTGGTTTTGTAGCAGGATATGGCATTTGGGCCCTGCCACAGCTGTCGGGTGTCCCTTGTTGTTTCCATTTTCATCTAGACTCTCCACTTCACCAGAAAGATAGCTTTTTGCAGGTCATAGTTGCTACTTCTATATTGATCTGGATCTCTGGATTTAAATACCTATGATCTTCATAACAACTTCATCATAACATCCTGACTCCTATACTCAATACTTTGATTTATGAAGGCTAATGTACCAAAAGCTCTCTTTATGGCCCTATCTACTTGTGACGCCATTTTCAAGAAATTGTATCTGTATTCCGAGATCCCTCTATTCTACTGCACTCCTCAGTACCTTACCATTTTCAGTGAATGTCCTTTCTTGGTTTGTCCTACCAAAGTGTAGCACCTCACATTTGCCTGCATTAAATTCCATCTGCCATATCTCATCCCATTTTTCCAGCTGGTACAGATCCCTCTACAAGCTTTGAAAACCTTCCTCATTGGCAACTGCATTTCCAATCTTTGGTCATCTGCAAACTTCAAGATTCCTTTATAGTTGAGAAGTAAAACAAGCATAATATTACACAAAATTAGCTTTATTCTGCCTTAAAGCAGGCAGATTCGCCATTAGGAGAAAAAGAACCAGAGGAGAACCCCCCCTCCCCCTCCCCAGAGTCACCAAGTGTCTGTAGATTTGCTTCCTGCATTCCTCAGCATCTGCAGCCACACAGACTTTAGTCCAAACCATCATCACCCTGAGCTCCAGATCCAAAATTTTGTCATGATCTGGAACCCTTCTGTACCCTTGGCACCCTCTTGCATCCCAGTTCTAATACCTGGTACTTCCTTTTGCCAATCTTTAGCAGCCCACAGCATATGTGGGTTCCTTGCCTCTAGTTGCCAACAGCCCACCGCCTGTGTGTCCTTCAGCTGCAGTGGTCATTGACCCATAGGGTCATCTCCTCTGCTTTTTCTCAAATGGGCAGTGTTCTCCCATTTTCTTGTACCCTACGCCAGTCTTCTGCTTCCACTGAGCCTGAAACCCCTTGAGTGTGATGCTCAACATGGGCACTGTCATCTTGGTTCCAGACACCATGGATGCAGGATTTTTACTGTCAGCTCCTTTAAATCCTGCATGAGCCAATCGGTAGTTGGACTGGATGAAGGATTCTGTGTCTCCGCTCCCTGCACTCAATGGGTTTGCATCTCTGGCAATGCTGCCAATTTTGTAGAGATTCTGCCTGGTCCCAGGAAAACTAATGACAGGGTTGTATGTGGTGTTGTGTCTTTGCTCTAACAATAAATTTGAACTTGAATTTGATCCAATCTACTACATCATCTAAATTATTAATGTAGATTTCAAACAACTATAGAACCAGCACTAATCCTTGAAGCATGCCACTAATCCTAGGCCTCCAGTCAGAGAGGAAATCTTGCTTCATCTTGTATTTGTATGTGTGAGTTCTAATGCAACACATGGATGAAGGAAAAGGTTCTTTACTTTAAAGTTGATATTAACAGCACATGAGGCAAGCCATGAGACTGCAAGCCTCCATTACAGATCTTTCAAACTGCAGTGCCGTGCACTGTGTGTCAGTTCCCTGCTGGCAGCCAAGTCTAATCAAACAGTAACTATAATCGAGGCCTTACTAGTGGCCATGCAAAAGTGATCACTATCTTTACAGTCCATTTGCTGGCTTCAACAGAATAAATTTGAGGCTGGAATCTCATTGTAGATATCTCCATTGTTCTTCTGACCAGGTAACCCTGTGGCATGCCTGTAAACTTTTAACAACTTTCCTCAGTTTGGAAACCTTCCCTACACTATAAAATAATACCTTTTGTAAATGTTGGCTTTGCCTCAGTTTTTGACCACTAAGGCAATTACTTCTGAAATGAAACCTAAACTATCATTCTGTGTCTTTCTTCATGGTGGAAGACATGGTAATCATGCCAAAGTTTGGTATGCAGCACAATTCCTTTACTGATAGTATTGAGGTGCAATGAACTGGGATCCACTGGTAGTGTATTGTGCTGATGGCTGGCTCTGCACCTATCTGCTCACTTAGAACCCTGGTTTCCCACCTAAACCCAGAACCCTTCTGAAGACTACTGTGAGACCCTATCCTTAATTATAAGCTAATAAAGACATTTGTTCTTCCTCCAATAATGAGAACTTTTATTCATGCTACAATTTTGAGATTATTCCCTGACGATGGAAATGCTACTCAAGCCTGGTATGCTACTGATAGACCCTCTGTCACCTGATGCTGTTGAGGAGTTCACATACTAGCTAGACTGCTTCCAGGCCTACCTGAACACGACCAGAGACATCTTCCACACCGATTAACTCAGGAGTTCTGCACTTGTTTCGAGGGTATGAATGAAAGGGTATGCAGTCATCAGGGACTGCATTACAGATGATGCTGCCATCAAGGTGTTGAAGGCTAGGTATCTGAAGTTGCAGAATGAGGTCCTAGTGAGACATTGACTCACTCTATGTTGCCAATGGCCAGGAAAGACCATTGATGACTACCTCTGGATCTGTGGACACTTGCCAAGAAGTGCAGGTATGAAGTGGCTACGGGCTGCATTAGTGAGGAAGAACAGATCCGGGACACTCTAGTTGCGGGGGTCCACTCGAAGTACGTGAAGCAGTGACTGCTCGAGTCGGAAAAGAAGGACCTGGCTGGCCACGTCAAGCTGGCCAAATCGCTAGAACAGGCCAAGCTCAAGAACAGCTACATCGAAGCCAGCAAGCTCCTCACCCAGGTGAGCCCTTCCAAGGAACGGCTGCTCCCGCTACCCCTGCCCCAAGAGCTGCCGCTTCCAGTGCTAGGGAGTGCATTTTCTGCGGCAAGAGCCAGCATCCCTGATCTTGTTGCCTGGCAAAAGTGTGTTCCAGCTGTGGCAAGAAAGGACATTGGACGAGGGTTTGTCATCCGAGGGGAAGCCCATGGCCTGCACTGCTCCCGGATCCGATTCCAGCCCCAAATACACCAGAACTGACTTACTGTGCAACACCCTGACAGAGGGTATCAGTGAGGAAATGGCACGTAAAGGCTCGGTGGCCATCTTTCCATGACCCAAATTCAAACTTGCTGCTATCATCAGAGAATGAAGGAGGGCGGCCATCTTGCAGTGTCACGAGGTCGACATAATCTTACCCACGCAGGACAGCCCAGGATGGTAGGGACCACTTGAGTGAGGAGAATGGAGTCTCTGGTGACCTAGCCTCGATGGTCCTAGATCAGGATAGACTTGACCAGCTCAGTGACTGTGAAGGTAAACGAACATTCCACTAAATGGCTAATCGACAAGGACTCTACTGAAAGCTTCATAGACTCACAGACGATGCAAGAGTACAAAATAAAGATGGATCCTTCCAATTATCGCATGTTTCTCGCATCTCATTCGCATTCAACAACATTGTATAGTACATCTGTCGTTTGAAGAGGGTGAATTATGTTAATTTCACTTGTATATACTTTTTTTTTTGCTTAAATTTTTTATTTTTCACACCATAAACCACATTGACCAAGATATATACATTTTCCTTACAGTGTCATTTTCTCCCCCCCCTCCCATCCCACTCTCCCTACCTCCCCCATTCATTTAAAGTACAGAATCTAAGATACATTAAACCCGTCAAACAATGTTGTCACTCAATAAAAATAAACAAGAAGTTCCACTGAGTCAATTCTTTTCATTTCCTTCTCCTTTCGTTATTTTAGGTGGTAGATGTCCCCAGTAGGTTTTCTCTATTGTGTTTCATGTATGGCTCCCATATTTTTTCAAATATTTCAATATTATTTCTTAAATTATGTTATTTTTTCTAATGGAATACATTTATTCATTTCTATATACCATTGTTGTATTCTCAAGTTACCTTCTAATTTCCAGGTTGACATAATACATTTTTTTGCTACGGCTAGAGCTATCATAACAAATCTTTTTTGTGCACCATCCAAATCAAGTCCAAATTCTTTGTTTTTTATGTTACTTAGGAGGAAGGTCTCTGGGTTTTTTGGTATATTGTTTTCTGTAATTTTATTTAATATCTGGTTTAGATCTTCCCAAAATTTTTCCACTTTCTCACATGTCCAGATTGCATTAATTGTTGTTCCCATTTCTTTTTTACAATGAAAACATCTGTCAGATACTGTTGGGTCCCATTTATTTAACTTTTGAGGTGTAATGTATAGCCTGTGTATCCAGCTATATTGTATCATACGTAACCTCGTGTTTATTGTATTTCTCATCGTTCCAGAGCATAACTTCTCCCATGTTTCCTTCTTTATCTTTATGTTTAAATCTTGTTCCCATTTTTGTTTAGTTTTACCATTTGTTTCCTCATTCTCCTTTTCTTGCAGTTTAATATACATATTTGTTATAAATTTTTTGATTATCATTGTATCTATAATCACATATTCAAAATTACTTCCCTCTGGTAACCTCAGACTGCTTCCCAATTTGTCCTTCAAGTAGGATCTCAGTTGGTAGTATGCCAACACTGTATCTTGAGTTATATTATATTTATCCTTCATTTGTTCAAAGGATAGTAATTTATTTCCTGAAAAACAATTTTCTATTCTTTTGATCCCTTTTTTCTCCCATTCTTTAAAGGAAAGGTTATCTATTGTAAAAGGGATTAACTGATTTTGCGTCAGTATTAGTTTTGGTAATTGGTAATTTGTTTTATTCCTTTCTACATGAATCTTCTTCCAAATATTGAGCAGATGATGTAATACTGGAGAACTCCTACGTTGTACCAATTTTTCATCCCATTTATATAATATATGTTCAGGTATCTTCTCCCCTATTTTATCTAGTTCTAATCTAGTCCAATCTGGCTTTTCCCTTGTTTGATAAAAATCTGATAGGTATCTTAATTGTGCGGCTCTATAATAATTTTTAAAGTTTGGCAGTTGTAAGCCTCCTTGTTTATACCATTCTGTTAATTTATCTAGTGCTATCCTCGGTTTCCCCCCTTTCCATAAAAATTTCCTTATTATTTTCTTTAACTCCTTGAAGAATTTCTCTGTCAGGTGTATTGGCAATGCCTGAAATAGGTATTGTATCCTTGGGAAAATGTTCATTTTAATACTGTTTATCCTTCCTATTAGTGTTAGTGGTAAATCTTTCCAATGCTCTAAATCGTCCTGTAATTTTTTCATTAGTGAATAATAATTGAGTTTATATAGATGGCCAAGGTTTTTATTTACTTGTATACCTAGGTATCTTATTGCTTGCATTTGCCATCTGAATGGTGATTCCTTCTTAAATTTTGAGAAATCCGCATTATTCATTGGCATTGCTTCACTTTTATTTGCGTTAATCTTGTAACCCGACACTTCTCCATATTCCTTCAATTTCTTATGTAATTCTTTTATTGATAATTCTGGTTCTGTTAAGTATACTATCACATCATCTGTAAATAAACTGATTTTATATTCCTTGTCTTTTATTTTTATCCCTTTTATTTTATTTTCTGTTCTTATCAATTCTGCTAGTGGTTCTATAGCTAACGCGAACAATAAGGGTGATAGTGGGCATCCCTGCCTTGTTGATCTGCTTAAATTAAATTGCTTTGATATATATCCATTTACTGTCACTTTTGCCAATGGCCCCTTATATAATGCTTTAATCCAATTAATATACTTCTCTGGTAAACTGAATTTTTGCAATACTTTGAATAAATAATTCCATTCTACTCTGTCAAAGGCCTTCTCTGCGTCTAAAACAACTGCTACTGTTGGCGCTTTACTCCTTTCTACTGCATGAATTAAGTTAATAAATTTACAAATATTGTCTGTTGTTCGTCTTTTTTAAATAAATTCAGTTTGGTCTAGATTTACCATTTTAGGTACATAATCGACTAATCTGTTTGCTAATAGTTTAGCTATTATCTTATAATCTGTGTTAAGTAATGATATTGGTCTATATGACGCTGGTGTGAGTGGATCTTTCCCTGTCTTTGGTATTACTGTAATTATTGCTGTTTTGCATGAATCTGGTAAGCTTTGTGTTTTGTCAGTCTGGTTGATTACTTCCAGGAGTGGAGGAATTAATAAATCTTTAAATGTTTTATAGAATTCTATTGGGAATCCATCCTCTCCTGGTGTTTTATTATTTGGTAGTTTTTTTATTATCTCTTGTATTTCTACTATTTCAAATGGTTCTGTTAATTTATTTTGTTCCTCTATTTGTAATTTTGGTAGTACAATTTTAGTTAAAAATTCATCTATTTTGTCTTCTTTCCCTTCATTTTCAATTTGGTATAATTGTTCATAGAATTCTCTGAAGTTTTCATTAATCTCCGTTGGATTATATGTGATTTGTTTGTCTTTTTTCCTTGATGCCAATACCATTCTCTTAGTTTGTTCTGTCTTAAGCTGCCATGCTAGAATTTTGTGTGTTTTTCCCCAGTTCATATTTCTATTTTTTCTTCATTATTAGTTGTGTCTTCCTTCATTGCTAATTCTTTTTCTATATTTACTATTTCCCTTTCCAACTGCTCTGTTTCCTGATTGTAGTCCTTCTTCATCTTGGTTACATAACTTATTATTTGCCCTCTGATGAACGCTTTCATTGCGTCCCATAGTATAAACTTATCGTTCACTGATTCCGTATTTATTTCAAAGTACATTTTAATTTGTCTTTCAATGAATTCTCCAAAATCCTGCCTTTTAAGTAGCATGGAGTTTAATCTCCATCTGTACATTCTTGGAGGGATGTCCTCTAACTCTATTGTCAATATCAGGGGTGAGTGGTCCGATAATATTCTAGCTTTATATTCTGTTTTTCTTACTCTGTCTTGCATACGAGCTGATAACAGGAATAGGTCTATTCTTGAGTATGTTTTATGTCTACCCGAATAATATGAATATTCCTTTTCCTTTGGGTGTTGTTTCCTCCATATATCCAAAAGTTGCATTTCTTGCATCGATTTAATTATAAATTTGGTTACTTTGTTCTTTCTGTTAAATTTTTTCCCAGTTTTATCCATATTTGAATCCAAGTTAAGGTTGAAATCTCCTCCTATTAATATGTTCCCTTGCGTGTCTGCTATCTTCAAAAAAAATCTTGCATAAATTTTTGATCATCTTCGTTAGGTGAATATACATTGAGTAAATTCCAAAACTCCGAATATATCTGACATTTTATCATTACGTATCTCCCTGCTGGATCTATTATTTCCTCTTCTATTTTAATTGGTACATTTTTACTGATTAATATAGCTACTCCTCTAGCTTTTGAATTATATGACGCTGCTGTTACATGTCCTACCCAATCTCTCTTTAATTTCTTATGCTCCATTTCAGTTAAATGTGTTTCTTGCACGAATGCTATATCAATTTTTTCTTTTTTCAGTAAATTTAGCAGTTTCTTCCTTTTGATTTAGTTATGTATTCCATTAATATTTAAAGTCATATAGTTCAGTGTAGCCATTTCATACTTTGTTTATATTCCCTTTCCGTTTCTCCATCTTCACCTTTCCTTCTTATCCATTTCTGCTTTCTTATTTTGAACACATTATAAGACAACATTTCTAAAACATCAAACATTTTCCTTATTCTCCTATCTAAAACTCCTTTAACCCCATTCTTCCCTCCCCCTCCTGAGTTGCCCTTTATCCCTTGTCGGGCAACCACATCTCCCCTCTCCATTTGGATTTGCAAATTCACTCGCAAGCGTCAACTGATTTTGGAGTGACCGTAACTCCTCCCCACCCAGCCCCCCCGGAAAAGATTTCAATTTTCATATATAACAAAGGTCACTCTTTTAATTCCCTCCTTATTTCCTCTGTTCCCTTTCCTTCTCTTATTAATTCTTATCTATACTCTATATATTTTCCTCTAAATACGGATACACTCATGTACACACATATATACATACACATCTATATATATACACATACATATAGTTCGTGGTCATTTTTACTCTCATTACATGTCTTCATCTCTCTGCTTGTTTTGTAGTTGTTCTGCAAATTTTCGTGCTTCCTCCGGATCCGAGAATAGTCTGTTTTGTTGCCCTGAAATAACTATTTTAAGTACCGCTGGGTACTTTAACATAAATTTATATCCTTTTTTCCATAGGATCGTTTTTGCTGTATTGAACTCCTTACTCTTCTTCAGGAGTTCAAAACTTATGTCTAGATAGAAAAAAATTTTTTGACCTTTGTATTCCAGTGGCTTTTTGTCTTCTCTTATTTTCTTCATTGCTTTCTCCAATATATTTTCTCTTGTTGTATATCTTAAGAATTTTACTAAAATGGATCTTGGTTTTTGCTGCGGCTGTGGTTTCAGGGCTAGTGTTCTATGTGCCCTCTCTATTTCCATTTCTTCCTGTAATTCTGGTCTTCCTAAGACCCTGGGGATCCAATCTTTTATAAATTCTCTCATATTCTTGCCTTCTTCATCTTCTTTAAGGCCCACTATCTTTATATTATTTCTTCTATTTCTTTGGCTTGGCTTCGCGGACGAAGATTTATGGAGGGGGTAAAAGTCCACATCAGCTGCAGGCTCGTTTGTGGCTGACAAGTCCGATGCGGGACAGGCAGACACGGTTGCAGCGGTTGCAAGGGAAAATTGGTTGATTGGGGTTGGGTGTTGGGTTTTTCCTCCTTTGTCTTTTGTCAGTGAGGTGGGCTCTGCGGTCTTCTTCAAAGGAGGTTGCTGCCCGCAAAACTGTGAGGCGCCAAGATGCACGGTTTGAGGCGATATCAGCCCACTGGCGGTGGTCAATGTGGCAGGCACCAAGAGATTTCTTTAGGCAGTCCTTGTACCTTTTCTTTGGTGCACCTCTGTCACGGTGGCCAGTGGAGAGCTCGCCATATAACACGATCTTGGGAAGGCGATGGTCCTCCATTCTGGAGACGTGACCCACCCAGCGCAGCTGGATCTTCAGCAGCGTGGACTCGATGCTGTCGACCTCTGCCATCTCGAGTACTTCGACGTTAGGGATGAAAGCGCTCCAATGGATGTTGAGGATGGAGCGGAGACAACGCTGGTGGAAGCGTTCTAGGAGCCGTAGGTGATGCCGGTAGAGGACCCATGATTCGGAGCCGAACAGGAGTGTGGGTATGACAACGGCTCTGTATACGCTTATCTTTGTGAGGTTTTTCAGTTGGTTGTTTTTCCAGACTCTTTTGTGTAGTCTTCCAAAGGCGCTATTTGCCTTGGCGAGTCTGTTGTCTATCTCATTGTCGATCCTTGCATCTGATGAAATGGTGCAGCCGAGATAGGTAAACTGGTTGACTGTTTTGAGTTTTGTGTGCCCGATGGAGATGTGGGGGGGCTGGTAGTCATGGTGGGGAGCTGGCTGATGGAGGACCTCAGTTTTCTTCAGGTTGACTTCCAGGCCAAACATTTTGGCAGTTTCAGCAAAGCAGGACGTCAAGCGCTGAAGAGCTGGCTCTGAATGGGCAACTAAAGCGGCATCGTCTGCAAAGAGTAGTTCACGGACAAGTTTCTCTTGTGTCTTGGTGTGAGCTTGCAGGTGCCTCAGATTGAAGAGACTGCCATCCGTGCGGTACCGGATGTAAACAGCGTCTTCATTGTTGGGGTCTTTCATGGCTTGGTTCAGCATCATGCTGAAGAAAATTGAAAAGAGGGTTGGTGCGAGAACACAGCCTTGCTTCACGCCATTGTTAATGGAGAAGGGTTCAGAGAGCTCATTGCTGTATCTGACCCGACCTTGTTGGTTTTCGTGCAGTTGGATAATCATGTTGAGGAACTTTGGGGGACATCCGATGCGCTCTAGTATTTGCCAAAGCCCTTTCCTGCTCACGGTGTCGAAGGCTTTGGTGAGGTCAGCAAAGGTGATGTAGAGTCCTTTGTTTTGTTCTCTGCACTTTTCTTGGAGCTGTCTGAGGGCAAAGACCATGTCAGTAGTTCCTCTGTTTGCGCGAAAGCCGCACTGTGATTCTGGGAGAATATTCTCAGCGACACTAGGTTTTATTCTATTTAGTAGAATCCTAGCGAAGATTTTGCCTGCAATGGAGAGCAACGTGATTCCCCTGTAGTTTGAGCAGTTTGATTTCTCGCCTTTGTTTTTGTACAGGGTGATGATGGTGGCATCACGAAGATCCTGAGGCAGTTTTCCTTGGTCCCAACAAAGCTTGAAAAACTCATGCAGTTTGGCATGCAGACTTTTGCCGCCAGCCTTCCAGACCTCTGGGGGGATTCCATCCATACCTGCTGCTTTGCCACTTTTCAATTGTTCGATTGCCTTATATGTCTCATCCAGGGTGAGGACCTCGTCCAGCTCTAGCCTTAGGGGCTGTTGAGGGAGCTGGAGCAGGGCGGAATCTTGGACTGAGCGGTTGGCACTGGAAAGAGATTGGAAGTGTTCTGACCATCGGTTGAGGATGGAGATCTTGTCGCTGAGGAGGACTTTGCCGTCTGAGCTGCGCAGCGGGCTTTGGACTTGGGGTGAGGGGCCGTACACAGCCTTTAGAGCCTCGTAGAAGCCCCTGAAGTCGCCAATGTCCGCGCTGAGCTGGGTTCGTTTGGCGAGGCTAGTCCACCACTCATTTTGGATCTCCCGGAGTTTGCGCTGAAGATGGCTGCATGCGCGACAGAAAGCTTGTTTCTTCTCTGGACAGGACGGCTTTGTAAGGTGAGCCTGGTGGGCAGCTCGCTTCTTTGCCAGCAGCTCCTGGATTTCCTGGCTGTTTTCGTCAAACCAGTCCTTGTTTTTCCTGGAGGAGAAGCCCAGTACCTCTTCAGTGGATTGCAGTATGATAGTCTTCAACTGATCCCAGAGGGTTTCAGGGGACGGGTCCGTGAGGCGGGTTGCATCGTCGAGCTTTGCTTTGAGGTTTGCCTTGAAGTTTCCTCTCGCTTCGTCTGACTGCAGGTTTCCAACATTGAACCTCTCTCTGGGGGCTTTGCTGTTCCTGGGCTTTGGCTTGAAGTGAAGGTTGAGCTTGCAGCGAACCAGCCGGTGGTCAGTGTGGCATTCCGCGCTAGGCATGACCCTGGTGTGGAGCACATCTCGTTTGTCACTTTCTCGCACCAGGATGTAGTCCAGGAGGTGCCAGTGTTTGGATCGGGGATGCATCCAGGTGGTCTTAAGGCTGTCCCTCTGCTGAAAAAGGGTGTTTGTAATGACAAGCCGCTGTTCTGCGCAGAGCTCCAACAGGAGGCGCCCATTGTCGTTGCACTTGCCGACGCCATGCTTGCCCAGGATTCCTGGCCAGGTTTCTGAGTCTTTGTCTATCTTCTGAGCTAACAGCTCTTGTGCCTCTTTAACTTTTTTATTAGATTCTTCTAATTTCTCTTTTAAGTTCTCTACCTCCATTTCTACAATTATTTCTCATTCTTCCACATTGTCCACTCTTTTTCCTATCTCTGATATGACCATCTCTATTTTATTCATTTTTTCTTCTGCACTCTTAATTCTTTTTATTTAATTAAATTCTTGTAATTGCCATTCTTTTACTGATTCCATATATTCTTTAAAAAAAAAATATATCCATTGTCCTGCCTTTCCCTTCTTCTTCCATTTCTCTATGTTCTTCTTCTTCCTCTGGGTTGGCCATTTGTTGTTTCCTTGTTTTCTTTTTGTTCTCTTCTTTCTTGTTCTCATTGTTTTCTGTGTTCTCTTCCTGTTGCTTTGTTGCATCTGTCACTCTCAGCTGTGGAGATCGACTCCTCAGCTGTTCCCCCCTCCCGTCAGTGTTTTTCTCATGCGCATCGCGCATGCGCGACTCCTCGCGCATGTGCGGTTGCGCACTTTTACTTGGCTCCGCGAACCATTTTTGTAGTCCCGAGCTCAGGACTTCGACTGACCTGAGGGAGCGGGCTTCTCTCTCCGCAGCGGGCCTCCTCGGACAGGTAAGGCTTTCACCTTCTTCTTCCGACGTTCTTTCTTCTTCTCTTCTTCCCGTTGCTTTCAACTTTTCTCTTTTCCCTACCATTTTCTTCTCACCTTTACTTTTACTTTGTTTTAATTTTTATTCTTGTACCTTTGTGTTTTGTGTGTTTTTTTTTTCAACTTTTCCGGAGAGGGCTGGAGTTCCCTGACCGGCCACTACTCCATCACGTGACTCCCTCCACTTGTATATACTTGATGAATTGTGTGCTCCAGTGTTGGACTTCCTGTGTCACCTTAAAGGCTTGACCTTGAAATATTCTGGTCACCTCCCCCCCCCCACCCCCTGTAACGGTTCGGAACAGAGGCCCCCTAAAATCTAAACCCACATGCAGCCTCTCCACACTGAATATCACCCCCACCCCTCCTCTGTTCCCGAATCTGTCCTCAGACTGCAAACCCAAGAGCAGGAGGTACAGTACAGCAGATTAAGATTTTATAAAGTCTGAGGCACAACATCTGCTCAACGAAGGTGTCATTGAACCTAGCACTGGCTTGTGGAGAGCGTAAGTGGTAGTGGTAACTGGGGAAAACAAGTCCAGGCTAGTAATTGACTATAGCCAAACTTTAATTGGTACACACTCCTGGATGCACACCCCCTCCCTTGAATTTCAGACATGGTGAATGATATTGTGCAGTATCTGATCTATTCAACCATTGACCTGAAAGCTGCTTATTACCTGCCAATCTGTTCCAAGGACTGTCTATATGCGCCATTTGAGGCTAGCAGTCATCTCTATCAATTCCGGAGAGTCCCTTTTGGTATTAATAATGGGATTTCTATCTTCCAGAAGCAGATGGACAGAATGGTGAATGAGAATGGGTTGAAGGCTACCTTCCCCGACCTCGATAACGTCACCATCTGTGGCCACACCATGGAAGGCCATGACGCCAACCTCTAGAGTTTTCTCTACGCAGCAAAAGCCCTGAACCTCACTTATAACTCTGACAAGTGCGTGTTCAAGACTAATTGGCTGGCTATCCTTGACTATGTGGTGGAGAATGGCTTCATTAGCCCCAATCCGGATAGGATGCACAGCCGTTAGAGCTCCCCATCCCTAGGACCATAAAGGCTTTGAGGAGATGCCTGGTGTTTTTTTCATATTTTGCCCAGTGGATCCTTCGATACACTGATAAAGTTTGCCCTCTCTTAAAACCCACTAAATTCCCCCTCGGTTGAAGCCCAAATGGCTTTTAACTACTTCCGGAACCACATTTCGAAAGCTGCCATGCATGTGGTAGATGAGAATATACCTTTCCAAGTGGAAAGCAATGCTTTGGATGTAGCCCTGGTCGCTACCCTCAACCAGGTGGGCAAACTGGTTGCATTTTCTTTGCAGACGTTACAAGGCCACAAGCTCTGGAACCCATCAATGGAAAAGGAGGCTCAAGCCCTTATAGAAGCTGTAAGGCACTGGGGACACTACCTGGCTGGTAGAAGATATATTCTCCTCACTGACCAGCACTCTGTTGCATTCATGTTCAATAATGACAAGATTGCTAGGTGGAGGATTGAGCTCTCCGCCTACAATTATGACATTACCTATTGGCCAGGAGCCCTTAATGACCCTCCAGATGCCTTATCCAGAGGAAGCTGTGCCTCCGCGCTCACCGGCCAACTGTGGTCTCTGCATCATGAGCTCTGCCATCCAGGGGTTACCCGCGTGGCTCATTTTGTCAAGGTGTGCAATCTGCCCTACTCCATGGAAGATGTCAGGGAAATGACCAGGTCTGTGCGGAGTTCAAGCTGCACTTCTACCGCCCCTCAACGGCGCACCTAATCAAGTCATCCAGGCCCTTCGAATGGCTCAGTGTCTATTTTAAGGGACCTCTCTCCTCCACGAACAGGAACACCTTCTTCCTCTCTATCATTGATGAGTACTCCCGCTTCCCATTCACCATCCCATGTCCAAACACGTCCACTTCATCAGTCAAAGGCCCTAGACTCCATTTTCGCCCTGTTTGGGTATCCCAGCTACATTCATAGCGAACGGGGCTCAGCCTTTGAGCGATGAGCTACATCAGTACCTGTTGGAAAGCAGCATCATGTCCAGCAGGACTACTAGCTACAACCCCTGGGTGGACAGGCAGGTTGAAAAGGAGAATGCCACGGTCTGGATGGCTGTCAAACTGGCTCTGAGGTCAAAAGGGCACCTCATAGGGTTGTTGTAGGGGTGGCCAGTGTGCGCCCCTTCTCACAAATACATACTGGCAAGTCTTTAAGTCCCTTGGAATGTTAAGTTTGGGCTGGCCATGTGGTGGGGGTTGCCATGGGGCTAAGGACCCCAGATTTCACTGCAGATTCGTGAAGTTGCCATGGGGTCTTCAGGGCATTTGTCGGAGGCCAGAAACTCCTCAGGAATGATGACATGTGTGCTGAAGGCTATCTCTACTGCTGAGGCATTGAAGTCATCCTTTGGCGCAGTTTTATGGAGTCTAGGTGTGGGGAGGATAACTCGGCTTCCCCCAGAGGTAGAGTCTGAAAAATTCTGGTGTTCACCAAGCACTGTCCCTTGAGGTCGACAAGCAAGCAGTGGGCACGAAGGAAGTCGGCCCCAGGAGCAGTTGCACCACTGCCACAAGGGTGAAGGTCCATGTAAAGTGGCTGTTGCCAAACCGAAGGGGTATGGTGTGGGTACCAAAAGTCTGAATGGAAAAGCTGTTGGCTGTCCTTTGTGCTGGGCCCTGTTTACCTTTGCAGGTGTCGAGGCCTGCAAAGGTAGGATGTTATCTCAGTGCCAGTTTTAGCCAGGAAATGCCTGTCCGACAAGGAGTCCCAGATGTAGGGGAGGCTATCATGTGGGCCAACCAACGCAGCCATCAATGACAGTTGGCTAGGGCTTTTCCCAGAAACCCACAGGGTGGTTGAAATCAATGGGCCTTTACACCCCATCGCTGATGATAGTAGCATAACTGTCTCAGGGTATTGCCTCTCCACTGGACTTGATCTCACAGGTAGATGTTTGTGGGGCTTGCTGATATGGTCTACAATGGCACTGGTGTCCTTCACTCTCCAGAGCATGTCCAACCAGGCCGTGACCATCTGGGGATCGCTGAAGTCCTCATCCATGAGCAAGAGTCTGATATCCTTGGGCAGCTGCTCCAGAAAGATCTGCTCGAAGAGCAGGCAAGACTTGTGGCCCTCGGCTTGAGTGAGCATCTCACTCAGTAGGGCAGATGGGGCACCGTCCCCCAATCCATCCATGTGCAGTCATCGGGTGGCACACTCACATCGGGAGAGCATGAAAGTGCTGGTTAACAGCACTTTGAGGGCCACATACTTGCCTTGCTCTGGAGGCTGCCGTAGGAAATCCACGACTCTTGCTGCTGTATCCTGATTGATGGCATTCACGATGTAGAAGTAGTGGGTGTTGGCGGCGATGTGCCAAAGCTGGAACTGAGCCTTGGCCTGCTCGAACCAAGATGTTGGGAGCCTGAGAGAGACTAAGTGGATGGTCGCTGGCTCTGCTTGATCCATCATCTTTGGGTTCAACTGCTGGTTGGTCCTGTCAGGATCATCAATGTAGTGTTTGTGTTATACAAGCGTGGAGAAGAACGACATGCACACCAAAACCTTGGAAAACAAGACTGGTTTATTGTTCTGGCTGTCACACTTATATGGGCCCCAAGTGCTGATGTCAGGGCCCTGCATCATCAGAGTTCCGACCTGGGATTGGCCAGTGTTCCCACCAGAGTTTCCCATCTTCTCGCTGTGTGGAGGTCACCTGAGACAATGGTCAGTATTACCTCCAGGTCTGCACGGTTGCTGTGCTCATTGGCTATTTTGGCGGCTTGTCCATGTCTCCGTGTGCAGGCTGCTCCATGGTATCAAATTAGAGGACACCGAATTTGCAGGAATGTATAGACGGTTTGAATAAGTGGGCACGGCTCTGTAATTGATCAAAACACAGAAATGCTGGAGGAACTCAGCTAGTCTCGCCACATTCATAGGAAGTAATGAAGTTGAAGACGGGTTCAGGCCCGAAAACTCAGATGTATATGGATGCTGCAAGACCTGCTGAATTCCTCCAACATTTGAATTTTTATTAAAATAGTAAATTGGACTTTGTAGAAATGCACAAAATAATGATAGGAAAAGATCAGATAGAATCAGGAAGGTAGTTTCCACTTGCTGGTGAGATGAGAACTGGAGAGCACAGCCCCAAGATTCAAGGGATTAGATTTAAGACAGAGATGAAGAGGAACTGCTTCTCCCAGAGATCAATGAATCTGGAATTCTCTGCTGCAGTAAATATATTTAAGACACTAATAATGACCAATAGGGGAATTGAAGGTTATGGAGATCGACCATGATTTTACAGAATGGCAGAATAGTGGAGCACGGCCAACTCCTGCTCCCGTTTCTTGTGTTCATATTTGATTACAGTGCCATGGTGTAGAGCGTGTCGAAAGAACCAAAGACTTGTTGATCCAAACCAAGACTTTTATTAACTAAAAGACTGGAGCATATCACAAGCAGGTCGACCAGTCCAGAATGACTTGGTCTGGCGAGGAGTAATCCTTTAAGACCTGTCAGTAAGTGTGGCTACACTCTCAGCCAATCACAGTCATCCTACACTACAATCTGTGGATATAACACATTGGTGATGGAATCTGTACTATCACACATGGCTTGAATTGTAAACAAATCCCGGACCTGAATAACAAGAATTGTGAGAGGAGACTAAAGCAAAGGTTTGGAGTTTGCATTGCACTCATCCATTGACCCATGTCACTGTGCAATTGGCTTGGCCACCTCTTGACGATACAAAATGGGTAAGGATCTGAACAAGCCCTGGCTATAAGATTTGGAAGAGTGCAAAAATCTTAATTGGAAATAATTAGAATGGTTTTTTTTTAATTTTTAAATTTTTCACACTGTGAACCATATCAATCAAAATGCATACAAACATTTCCCTCTTAAATATACACAGTGGCATTTTCTCCCCTTTTTTTTTCCCCCTACCTTTCCTCCCCCCTTCCCACCCCCCTCCAAATCCATTAAACGTTCAACATATACAATACAATAAAACCATTAAACAATGTCATCACACAATGAAAATAAACAAGAAAATTGTGTCATCTACTTTTACACACTGGATCAAGTCATTTTATCTTATCATTTTATCATTTTAGGGGGTGGAGGTCCGAGGCAAGCCCTCTCTCTTGTGTTCCATGTACGGTTCCCAAATTTGTTCAAATAATGTGACTTTATTTTTTAAATTACATGTTATTTTTTCCAATGGAATACATTTATTAATTTCCATGTACCATTGCTGTACTCTCAGGCTCTCTTCTGATTTCCAAGTTGACATTATACATTTTTTTGCTACAGCTAAGGCTATCATAATAAATCTTTTTTGCGCTTCATCCAGTTTGAGGCCTAATTCTTTACTTCTTATATTACCCCTCCATAAATCTTCGTCCGCGAAGCCAAGCCAAAGAAGAAAATATTACTTAGAAGAAAGATCTCTGGATTTTTTGATATGTTGCTTTTTGTGATTTTATTTAATACCTGATTTAGATCTTCCCAAAACTTTTCCATTTTCTCACATGCTCAAATTGCATGTACTGTTGTTCCCATTTCCTTCTTACAGTGAAAACATCTGTCTGATAATGTTGGTTCCCATTTATTTAACTTTTGGGGTGTGATATATAACCTGTGTAACCAATTATACTGTATCATACGTAACCTTGTGTTTATTATATTCTTCATAGTTCCAGAGCATAACTTTTCCCATATTTCATTTTTTAATCCTTATGTTTAAATCTTTTTCCCACTTTTGTTTGGGTTTATAGCTTATTTCATCATTTTCCTTCTCTTGCAGCTTGATGTACATGTTCGTTATAAATTTTTTTATTATCATTGTTTCTGTATCAGATATTCAAAGCTGCTTCCTTCTGGTAACCTCAGTCTGTTTCCCATTTTATCATTTAAGTAGACTTTCAGTTGATGGTATGCAAACATTGTACCATGAGTTATTCCATATTTGTACTTCATTTGTTCAAATGTTAATAAATTAGGAAATAATTAGAATGTTTTAAAGAAAATTAAAACAAATGTTTACTGTAAAGATGTTCTTTCTTGACAGCTTTAGCTTCTGTGTTGCAAAGAATGGACTTGGATGTCCTGCATCATATCAAACAGAATAAGCTCGGTGCCACCTCTGACCTTCTTTGTGGAAGATATTATTGGTACATTGGCAGGGTATGGCCAGAAAAGTTTGGGACCCAATATTTCTCGGATTCCTGAACTTTTAAGAATAAATGCTATCAAAGTCCAAACCAGCAATTTCTATTAAATCATTTGAGATAGTGCATGCTTGAAAATGGACTTGAATGTTGCTGAATGAGGATCTTTGAAACTTAACATTGGTCAGTGGAGACTCCTTTGCAGCATCGAAACGTGACAACCATTAAGTTTGGGGGAATCGAGGAATATGGATTCAATGCAGGAAAGTGACTGAGGTAAAAAGGTCTATGACTTGATTGAATGTTGCTGTATACACAGGGATTGAATAGTTTTCCCCTGATCCATTTGAGTTGTCACATAACAACTTGTTCTCGGATGTGCATATTCACTTGGAAGTCCTCATTTTTTAATGTATTCAAAATCCTTTTTCTGATCTTCAGGGACAAATGTTTTAATTATTTACCTTTTTTTTTCTTGAATTTTTAACAGGATACCCATCCCCCTATGGAAATAGAATCAAAGCAAGATGTGGAAGATGCAGGTTAGCATTCTTCAAATTGTGTTTTGTATCCCAATTACAAGAGAAGTGATATATAAATCCCTCTCTTTATGAACAGAGATGCAGATGTCAGATGAAAAGCTCAACCTGACTTCGAAACATGAAAGAATGAAAAGTAAACTGTAAGTACCAAACTTCTATGCTGCTCATCTCCACAGGATCAGATTTTTGTTTAATAATGCTAATGGTTGGTGGTTCCTCCTGTCTGTTGTAAGAAACAAACAGTGTCTGTTAATGAAGCTGATTGTGTTGCTCGATACGACAATAACATGTTCAAATTTGCAGATAATCCCACGGTAGTGGGTTGTATAAAGGGAGGGGATGAGTCTGCATACAGAGGAAAATTGAAAACTTTGTTGAATTGTGCTCCAACAACAATGTCACCAAAACAAAGGAACCAATTGTGGACTTCAGGAAAGGAAAACTAAAGATATACCATCCAGTGATCATTGGGAGAATCAGAGGTGGAGAGGATGAATAAATTTAAGTTCCTGGGAGTCACTCTCTCTGGATCTTTCCTGGACCCAACACACTAATGGGATTTGTGAAGAAAGCACGTCAACATCTCTACTTCCTCTGGAGGTTTGGTATGACACCAGAAACCCTGGCAAATTTCTACAGAGGTCTGGTGTGCAGTCCAGCTGCATCACAGTCTGGTATGGGAACACCAATACCCCTGAGCTTAAAGCCCTCCAAAAGGTAGTGGACACAGCCCAGGACATCACAGGCAAAACTCTCCTCACTGAGTACATCCTCACCACCAGCACACGCTCTGTTCTTGCTGTTGCCATCAGCTCGCAGCAGCAGGTTCAGGAACAGGTGCTACCCCTCTGCCCTCAACAACAAACTCAATCAGAGACTCATTTCAGGACTCTTGTGCTTTTTATTGATTTTTTAAAAAAAATTCTCTCCGTGTTGCAGTCAGTTTGTTTGTATTTATTATCTGTTTACAATTCTTTGTTGTTTACATGTTTATTCTGTGTATAGTTTTTTTTGCACTACTAATTAGTCATAATTCTTGGGCATCCACAGGAATAAGAATCTCAGGGTCGTATATGATGCCATATGATTTCGGACAATAAATCTGAAATCTGACTAGACATTCACTTAAACGTGGAAAAACAGAGAACCAAAAAACTGCTGATGCTGGAATCTTAAGTAACCAAAGAGGTTGCTGGAGGAATTCAATACATCAGGCAGCATCCGTGGGCAGAAATGGACAGTCAAGATTTTGGGTTGGGGCTCTTTATTGACACTAAAGGAGGAAGGGGTGATATGGCAGCGCTGCAGCGGAGTAAAACATTGCTCTGAAGGGTTCATCTATCCAGTCCTAAAGCTGATGGCTCCATGTAGACTTTAAAAGGCCTCTTGAGAGAGATGATGGTGTTGTATTTTGAAAACCTGCAACCACTGGGGTCTGTGCCCAAGATGGTGGCATCAATGGTCAGCAGCGGTCATGAGGGGCTGCAAACTCTGGGGGAGCAGTGAACTGAAGCAGGGCTCCAGAAGTGGAGAGAACATGCCCCCCCCCCCACTGTGGGGAAGGAAAGGCAAAAAAGATGACAGAATGTGGAGCCCAGAGGTGAACCAGTGAGAGGCTCAGCAGCTGAGGGACCGACACAGGCCGCAGGCGACACTGTCGGGGAATCCACATAGGCTGCAAAATTCTGGAGACTGGTTCATGAGAACAAGGTATCGGAGCTGGGATTTGAGTGGGTGCTGAGGGCAAGAAGGGCTACCAATGGGCCTCAGGCGCTGAAGGCTTCCAGATCGTGTCAGAGGTTTGGACCTGGAGCTTGAGTTGCCAATGTATCGAGCAGGACTCTGAGCTGCTGCAGAGGTTCTGGGAGTGCTGGAGGTGAATCCATGGACACTTAGTGACTCTGAAGGGATTCTCCTTTGCTTCTATTTCTCTCTTACTCTAAGGGATGCTGAATGCCACTAATGGCAACTCTTTGTTGGCCTTCTAACAGGCAGTAGGCAGCTTCGTATTATTTTCTACATTCTCTACTATTACATGGCAATGAAGAATCTTGAGTATGGGAAGGGGCTAAGAGGTGATATAATATGTGTCAGAAATTGGGGGAAGTGGATAGAGAGTCATACCACTTGGTGGGAGTGGGTGTTTGGTGTTGGAGGGAGAAATAAGAACAAGAGTAGCTTGAGGTGAGATAGCAAGAGTGTAACCAGATGGAGATTAGTTTCACTTAAAATTGTATATAAAGTAATCTATCCTTGTGCCATTTGTTTTAAGGCTAACCAGGAGGAATATGTTGTTGTTCCTCAAGTTTGCAGTTGGCCTCATTATAGGAATAGCTGAGGACGGATTTGTCTGCATAGGAATGGTGACCAAAATTGAAGTGATTGGCCACAGGAAGTTCAAGCTTGGACCCAGAAAGAGCGTAGGGGCTTGATTATAAATTTGTTGCTCAGAGACTCATAATATTCTTCTACTTATGCTAAATTAAAAGTACCTTTTTTTTGTTGTAGGATTGTGTCAGTTTCTGACTGAATTGGACTTGACCTAGTCCTTTAGCTTTCTGAAATATTGTACACACCAACATACCATGTTGCAGACAGCATTCACTGTGAGCACTACAGCAAACTAAAGGGTGCCTGGTGCCCAGGAAAATGAAGACGACACTCTATCTCTTCAATCAATTTGATTGAAGGATTGTGTTTAACTGCACAAGGACTGTAAAGGAAACATGTGTTGGTGGTTCAATGCCAAATTTGGTTAAGAGTGAATGAGAGAATGGATTATAAAAGAAACAAACAAAAACCTGACCAGATTTTTAAATATTCTTGTCTTTAATTGGAGAGACCCATTTTTTCTCTTGCTGGTTGAACAATAATGAGCAGAGAATATTAAGATAAATGGTGTAATAAGGGAACTGCAAGTGTGACAGATTGTTATTTTATATTGCATATTGATATATTTTAAAGGAGATAAATTGTGGCAAGTCTATTTAGTTTAGGTCACATACAAACACTTTAAAACAGATCTCATTTTAAACTGCCAGAGCTCTGCTCAAGTCAGACAGTCCAGGCTCTGAGTGTGAGTGCCATTGCAGAAACTTTGAAGAATGCCTGTAAGGACTTCACAAGTAGGTGGACATGCTGTGGAGTAATGGATTATTGTTTTGGAAAGCAACAGATGAATGAACTCGGAAGTTTAGGTCCAGAGCTGCAGTCTGCCTGAGTTCAGTGGCTGTTCTAAGAGGGTCATGTGGTTTTCTCTGAGTGAGAGAGAGAGAGAGAGAGAATGTTCAGTTCTATAGTTTAGCAGCAGCAGCTGGGACTGGAACAGGACAAGCTGGAAAGCTTGTGGAAACCCCCATTTTGAAGATAAGTTGTGAGTTGTTAGTTCAGCCTGGTCAGAGCCCTTATGGTCCATACAAGAGGAAAGGACTGGCTGCATAATGTTTCACTTGAAATAAGGGAAACAAAAGAGGAACTCAGTGGTGACCTGAAAGAAAGAGGTTATCATCTGGTGGGCAAGTTTCTTTGGCAAGACGCTGAAGTGGTTGATCTAAAGGAATTAGTTGTGGGTGTCCAACGAGCAACAAATCTCTCTCTGAAAACCAACAAAAACCTTCCTGAATGGTAGCCATTTCCTTTTAAAACACCAAAGCCTGGTGAAATTCATAAATGTTAAATTCTGTGCACAGTATAATAATTGCCTGCAACCAATGAACTTGGAGGAATGAGAAGTGAGATTGGACGGTGAATCAAAGAACTTTTCTGAACTTACACACACATATTACAAGCATGTGCGCTTAGAATTAGAAGGGGGTTAAGTTAGGTAAGTTATAGTAATAAGTTAGTTTGATATTTTTTTCATGTTTAAAGATAATTGAAAGCAACTTTTGTTTAAGTAATTATTTGTCTTGGTGAATTTATATTGCTGCTGGGTTTTAGGGTCCTCTTGGGGCTCGTCTTTTCACATTGAAAAGTGGAGTTTTGAGATGTTGAACATTTGGAGTTTTTGTGATTTATTATTTAATTTTTCCAAGCTAATTTAAACCTTGTGTGTGTGGAAAACAACAGCAATGGGTGTTGATACATTTTTGTCACAACCATCACCTGCAGAGCGAGAGAAAAGAGGAACTGATGGTTATTTCCAAGCATTAAAGTTGACTGAAGTCAAACATTGGATGAGGAAAATACAAATACAGAGGATTATAGTGAAATATAATATAGATGAGGAAACATTTGGTGAGAAAGACTTAGAAAATTTTCTAGAGGTTAGATCTGTTGAATTGCAATTAGAAATGGACAAATTGAGGATTTTGGAAGAAAGAGAAATGGAATGTTGAGTTACAGAAACAACAAAATGAGGCAGAAGAGGCTGAAAAACTGAGAGGAGGGTGAAAAGTGGAGGAAAAATTAGTTAGAGGAAGCTGAAAAAGGAGAATGATGTAAGACAAAGAAAATATGACATGGAAAAAATTAGAGAAGTTAAAAATTGAGATGGATGGAGGTAAGAGAATTGAAGCTGTAACTCCTGAGGAAAAGTATTTGGCTAGTTGAGAGGTAAATAGAGTTCATCAGGTGGTCATTCCTAGAATTTACTGGAATAAAATTTTAAATCTAGCCCACAGTACACCGTGGGTTGTAATCATGTTGTAAAGAAAAGCATGAATAAGATTTAGAGACAATTTTTCTGGCCTGGTTTGAGGAAGGATGTTGTAAATTACTGCAAGACATGTCACTTTTGTCAGGTTGTGGGGAAACCTAACCAGGGTCCTCTAGTGGCTCCATTACAACCTATTCCTGTTGTTGAGGAACCTTTCACTAGTGTTATTATGGATTGTGTAGGTCCCCTGTCTAAAACGAAGACTGGGAATCAGTATTTGTTAACAATTATGTGTACAGCATTGAAATTTCCAGGGGCTATACCATTAAGGAATATTAAAGACAAAATGGTAGTAAAGGCTCTAAAAAGATTTTTCACAGTTTTTGGATAACCTAAAGAGATCCAGAGTGATCAACGATCTAACTTTATGTCTGAGTTGTTTCAGCAGTTGATTTATGAGTTGGGAATAAAACAGATCATTCCATCTGCATACCATCCTGAAACTCGGGGAGCTTTGGAAAGATTTCATTCTACTCTTAAAAAATAAGATGAGGATTTATTATCTGGAGAGTGGGAAAGATTGGGTTAAAGGTATTAATTTATTGTTATTTAAAGCAGGGGAGGCTCTGCAGGATTCATCAGGTTTCAATCCTTTTGAAATTGTGTTTGGACATCAGGTTAGAGGACCTTTAATGTTGATAAAAGAACAGTAGGTTAATTAGGATGCGCAGTTGGACTTGCTGGATTATGTTTCTATATTTAAAGATAGGTTACAAAATGTGTGGACTTTGGATCAAGAGAATTTAGAAATGGCTCAGGGTAAAATGAAGTGTTTATTTGACAAGAAAGCTCAAGTGAGGAATTTTAAGACAGGAAATAAAGTATAGATTTTGTTCCCAACACATGACAATCCTTTGAGAGCTAAATTTTCTGGACTGTAAATAGTTAAATCAAAAGTGAATGATGTTAACTATGTTGTTAATACTCCAGATTATAGGAATAAAACTTGGGTTTGTCACATAAATATGATTAAACCTTGTGAGGATAAGGATAGTGGAGAACAATCTGTATCTGAGGTGTGAGTTGCTGACAAGGTTGAGGAAGTTATGAATCTGATTATGGAAGCAGAATTTTGTGAGGGTAACCTTAAAGAATCTATGGTTCCTGTGCGCCTGTCTAACTCAGCAATTTTGGAAAATCTGGAGGAAAACTTGGGCCATCTTAAGACGGATGCAGTTGAAAGAATTAATTTTGAAATATGCAAATCTGTTTACAGATGTGCCAAAAAGGAAGTCAGTGATTTATCATGATGTGGGAGAGGCAAGTCTCATAAAACAATACCCATATACAATAAACATTCAGAAGAGTAAAATTATGGATCAGGAGGTGGAATATATGTTGAGAAATGATGTTATTAGACCTTTGAACTCCGATTGGAGTTCTCCTTGTATTCTGGTACTTAAACCAGATGGAACTGTTAGATTCTGTACAGATTACAGGAAAGTTAATTCAGTAACTAAAACAGATGCTTATCCTATTCCAAGAATAGATGACTGTATTGATAAAATTGGGAAAGCTAAATTTCTTACTTAGGTGGATTTGTTGAAGGGTTACTGGTGTGTGCCTTTAACTGATAGAGGAAAGAATATTTCGGCTGTTGTAATACTATCTAGTTTATATGAATATAATTTGTTACCCTTTGGCATGAAAAATGCCCCTGCAACATTCCAAAGGATGATTAATTCAGTAATCCAAAGATTAACACATACAGATGCTTATATTGATGACACAAAAGGTGACACATGGGAAGAACATCTGAGGGAACTGGAAAATAGTTTGCAAGATTATCCAAAGCAAACTTAACTGTTAATTTGGACATGCTACTGTAACATATTTAGGTCATGTAGTTGGCCATGGCAAAGTTGTACTTTTTCAAGCTAAGGTGAATGCAAATTGTGAATTTCTTATTCCCAATGGCAAGAAAGCAGTGAGAAAGTTTTTAGGAATGGCAGGATATTATGGGAGATTTTGCTAAGGTTGCTCATCCTTTAACCAACCTTTTGAAGAAAGGGGAGAAATTTGTGTGGACTAAAAGAGAGTCAGAGCTTTAGGAAATTTAAAGGAGATGCTATGCCATTATCCTGTTTTAAAATTTCCTGATTTTTGACAGATGATTTTCTTTAGCAGTGGACGCCCGTGAGGGGGAAGCAGCTCGGGTATTCTTTGTTCAGCAAGGAGCGCTCTCATTTCTCAGGTGATAGTGAATGCTCTGAGGTCTTTCACCCTTTTGACGAATGGAAACTTAGAATAGTAATGGGCTACTATTAAAAACGACTCTCTATTCTCGGTGAACAAGTCTGCTCCCACTGTGTGCCATGGCCTGACAGGTACCTCTGTGGAAATCATTTCCACTTTTTGTTTTAAGTTTCTGTTCATCCTTCTTGATATCTTTTTTGTCTGGATCTCATAATTGACAGAGATCAACTGCAACTCCCAGCTGCTATCCAAACCTAGAATTGCTGGTCCATCTGCATCTACCACATAGAATGTACAGAGGATGTACTTTCCCTTAAGGCAACCATTGATCTTAGCTCTCCCTAGCTGCTTGATCGTAAGTTCACCATAGACCGTTAATGTGACATTTGCTTCTTCCAATATACCATCTTTTGGATACCCTTCTATTATGTTCTCTGGGAAGGACATTGCCTGTGATCCAGTATCCAGCTTCAACTTTAGATAAAATGTTGTAGGCTTGTTCTGGATTGTCCTCTGTATTTGGATCCTTGTGTGCAACTCACTTCCTTCTTTCTTCTTACCTGACATCTCATGAAGGTGTATGGATTCTATATTCAGTATCTGGGTGTCGGAGTCTTATTTGTTGTTTCCTTTTATGTGGTGGATCTTCTCCTTGTCTTTTTTTTTCTTCACTGGTGTGGTGGTATGAGGTATTACACCACTGTAACAACCAGTTACTGACCTAAACCACCCATTCCTTCCCTCTGACCCCTTCCAGGAGATTTCCTAATTAAGGTCCCGACCCAAGACATTGACCCCAGATCACTTCCTGTTCGGATCCAGGCCAGATGCTCTCTGAGTCCTAGTTAATGTCTTGACTAATAAAAGCTTTTTGACTCCGATCTACTGCCTCATGGAGTCACTTGATTGCCTATCAACTGGTATTACTGTTTTCTTCATACCAGACTTGCACATCTTCACCCAGTGGTTTGCTTTACCACAGGCTCTACATTCAAAACTGTGTGCAGGGCATTTGTTTCGGTCATTGAAAGGGTGTTGTCTGCCGCACTACCTGCAGGTCTTGGGGGTTTGCACTTTTCTCATTGTGTTCTTTACAGCATCAACCCTGCCTTCTCTTTGCTGTGGATGGGTCTGCATAGATATGGATTTCACTTGCATCCTATGGCTTTGAAAGCTCTGTGTCTATAGCTTCAGCCAGCTTCAAGATATCCTTCCCTATAAGAGACTTTTCCACTTCAGGATGGGCACACCCCCATATTAGTTGATCAACTATTCTTTCCTCTATATCCTTAAATCTGCATTTTACAGCAACAATTTTTAGTCTAGTGAGGAAGTTATCAACAGTTTCATCAGTCTCTTTCATTAAGCCTTGAAATGCATTGTGTTTAATTTTATGATTAGACCTGGGTTCAAGGTGAGAAGGTGCAAATATCTGCTCTGGATCATTTTTCTCCACCTCTGTAAGCTCTCAGCTATTAAATAAGTCAAGGCCTTGCTCCCCTGTCCAGAGAAATATAGAACTGACCTTCTCCTCTGCTGTTGCATTTTTAAAATAACTTTTGAATGCTAAATTGCACTTCTACTGAAACTTTTAAAAGATTCAACAATGTCTTCAGCCTCCCAGTCCATCACTGGGTGAGCTGCTGTTGCTCCAGTGAGAAGGGTGTATTCTTACACGGTTACAAAATAGTTCGTTATCCTGACTATATAACAGCCATTATTAGGGAGCATAAACTGGTCATTTAATAATTTAAAAAAAACACTTTCACACTAACAATTCTGGTCTAGAAACTGTTAGTGCATCTTTTCACAAATGTATTTTTTGAAGATGGTGAAAGGAGTAAATTTAATCTGTCGTTCATGACATTTTCAATTGCTTTCTAGTACTTTTTGGAAAAGGACATTAGAAATTTCATAAGTGTAAACTTGCATGTCATGGCTGTTGGAGTTTAGAGATAAATCAATAGGAAAATATATAGTTTTACAGAAGGTGATGTGCTTTAAATCTTTGGATTCTGTACAATCCCTTGCAGATGTCAATCGGGAGATGACTATCATTCTACCACTCTCTGATTTAATGTAGCAAATGTTTAATTTTTAAAAATCTCAAACCTTTTTGGACTTGAATGTGATTTGTTTCTTCTGGTGAATGAAGTCAAGTCCAAACTTCCTTCCCATGGTGTAACCACAACCATATTCTGTATGAACCACATATGGAAAATCATTCTCTCCTCAGCATTGCAATCCATTGATATCTCTGTTCCTTCTCGAGCTAACCTCACGAATGCCAAAGATGGAAGTTGTTTCATCTTGTATTCATATGTGTGAGTTTTTAGACAATACATGGATGAAGGAAAAGATTCTTTACTTAAACCTTGTGGTAAACAGCACCATGAGGCTGCAAGCCTCCATTTCAGGTCTAACATACTGTGTGTCAGCCCCCTGCTGGCAGCCAAGTCTAATCAAAGAGTAAGGCCTTGCTAGTTGTATTGCAACATGGTCACTATCATTACATCACCCTTTCTTAAAACAAAAGTAGCTTACTTTTAACTAACATGTTTTCTTTGTATAACTCTGCAATTTTTGTTTTAACACCAGGAATTTGCATTTTCATTATTATAAGCATTGTTAACATTTTTAAAACTTGTTTTGTGTGTTCACATTTACATACACTAAAACTTGAAGAGCGAATAAGATAGCACTACTTCATTCTATAAAGGAGTCTTTAAATTTGCTCATCGAGTCTCTTAGGAGGATTCACGTATCTTGATGATCTCCTGATTGATTGTCCTTGAATCTGAGTTGTTGCTCAGACGATGCCTTCTCAGATGTGCATTCAGTTTGTTCAAAAGTATCCGTCTTTCCATCTACTGTGGCTGGTCCCATTTGAAGATCTCGATGACTTCTTTGCAGAACAGCACCTTCATGTCTGAATGGTGTATGATCTTGGTTGGACTTCACTAAGGACAGTTCTCTTCTGAGTCCATAAGTTCGTTTTGTCTTTTAGCCTTACTTGGTCACCAGTGTGGAGTTCCTGTAGGTTTTTTTGTTTCTCAGTCAGTAATACTTTTGCTTTTCTTTCTGTTGTTCTTTGAATTTCCTCATTTTCTCCCCCTCTTTTGTTTTTAGGAGGTTCTCCTGAATGGGTAGGTTTGATCTTAGCCTACATCCCATAAGGAGTTGTACTGGTGACTACCACACTTGAGTCACATTGTGCGGTATACTAGCATGCTCTGGTTGAAGTCTGTTCCATTGTCTTTTGCCTTGTTCATCAGTTTTTTCATTGTCTGTACTGATTTTTTTCCACTAGACTATTGGATAGTGGAAAATGAGGACTTGACATAATGTGTACAAAGTCCCACTCTTTGGCAAACTTTCAGAACTTTAAATTGCAAAACTGGGGTACATCGTCTGTGAAGACCTCGCTTGCCATGCCATGTCTGGAGAATATGGCTTTCATACCTGTTATTACAAAATCTGCAGTGGTGGTGTTCAGTTTACACACCTCTGGATACAGGGAGTAATAGTCTGTGACTACAAGATAGTCCTTCCCTTGACATTCGAATTGGTCAGTGCCTACCTTCTGGTAAGGTCTGTATGGTGCTGGGTGTGGCTTTAGTAGTTCTGCAGAATTGTTTGCTTGATATTTCTGACATATTTGTCAGAATATCATTGTTGATTCTTGGCCAATACATCACCTCTCGTACTCTTTTCTTACACTTTTCGATTCAGATATGTCCTCCATGAATCCTTTTTAGCATCTCTTTTCTCAGACTCTTTGGGATGAGGGTTTTACTTCCTTTGTAGATGACGTCTTCAACCACGGATAGTTCGGCCCTGCAGTTCCAGTACTCTGAAACATCAGGTGAGTGCCCTGCTTCATGTTGGGCCATCCATCCAAGATTTTTTTTTTCTCAGTTGTCTCTGTTTCATCTTTGTTTGTCTCTGATTTTATGAGCTCCATTTTTGCATCTGATATGGGCAGTGCATTTGTGATCATGTCCACGAAGGCATTCACGTCTTCATCTATTTTGGTGTTTGTGGGGTCTCTCATGTCAACAGCTCTAGATAACGTGTCTGCTGTGTAAATTAGCTTATCCAGAGTGTATGCTACATTTAGCGTAAAGTGTTTCAGCCTAATCATCTTTCTTTATATCCTAAGTGAACATTCATTTAATGGCTTTTGGAACAATGCAATCAAGGGCTTTTGGTCAATCTCTACAATGATTGCTTGTCCTGACACAAATTGATGAAATCTTTCACAGGGCCTATGTGATGCTGAGCAGCTCCTTTTCAATTTGAGCGTATCGTGTCTCCACATTTGTCATTGAGCGTGATGCATATGCATTGGGTTGCCAGTCATCATATTTTTACAGAAGAACTGCTCCGAGCCCACTATGTGATGTGTCTGATGATATCTTGATGGGTCTCTTTGGGTCGTAAAACCTCAGAACTGGTTCCTCTGTGAGCAGTTTCTTTAGTTCGCTCCATGACTTTTCATGTTCATGATTCCACTCCCATTCAATGTTCTTTTCTGTTAGTCTTCTCAATGGAGCCATCTTTTCTGAGAGGTTGGATATGAATTTACCCATATAGTTGACCATTCCATTAAATATCTGTATGTCCTTTTTGCATTGTGATATTGGCATGTTCCCAATGGCGGTCACCTTTCTGGGATCTGGTCTGATGCCCTCACTGCCAATAATATCTCCTACAAATGTTAGTTCTGTCACCCCGAGCTTTAGGTTTGCTTTCCTTGTTGCTTTCAGCACTGTTTCCTTAGTCTCTCATCGTGCTCCATTCACGTGGTTCCCCATGCTATGATGTCGTCCATTAAGATATCAACTCTGTCCAGGTGCTCATAGACTTATGGATAGTTTTGTGATATACTTCAGAGCTGAGGTAATTCTGAATGGTAACCTTTGGAATCTGTATATGCCAAATGGACTATTGAACGTACACAGTCTTGAACTTGCTTCATCCAATTTTAACTGCCAAAATCCTGATGATGCCTTTAACTTACTGAAAAACGTTGCATTTGCAAACTGTGACATGATTTCTTCATGTGTCAGAAGCTTAAAGTGTCCTCTCTTTATTGCTCTGTTTAGAGCTCTTGAATCCAGGCAAATTCTAAGTTTTCCATTCTTCTTGCCAACAACAATGAGTGGACTCACCCACTCCATTGGCTCATCTATCTTCTAAATCAAATTCAGGCTTTCCATCCTGTCCAGCTCTGCCTTTAGTTGCTTTTTAAGTGCAAGTGGAACTTTTCTGCATGGATGTACATTTGGTGGCACATGTTTATCCACTCTGATCGTATGTTCTCCTGGAAGGCAACCTAGACTCATAAATAGATCATTATACTCTTTCATGAGTTCATCATAGACTATCTCTCCTTCACTTTCCATAATGAGGACTCTTTTTACCAGGTTCAGTTTCTCACAGGCTGTTAAACCTAGTATGGCCTGTACATCCTTTGGTAGCACGATGAATGCTGCATGTGCTCTTTGTCCTTGTGTTTCACTTTGACCATGCATTTTCCTTGTACTGGTATATCGGTACCTGAATATCCTGTCACCTTCACTTTTGTTCCATACATCTTTGGTCTGGGTCTAATTTTCTTAAAATGAGTCTCTGATATTACATTAATTTGTGCTCCAGTATCCAAATGTATAGGTCATTCACTTTTGATCTCAACATCTATCCCCTATTTTCTTTCTTATTTTCAATCACAACATTTACATAGAATTCCTCTATCTCCCTTTCATCTACTGCATGAACCTTGGTTTGTTGCACTTGGTTCCTACAGCAATGGGCATAATGGCTGCTTTTGTTGCACATATAGCATGTTTTACCATATGCTGGATACTTTTTTGGTAGGTGTTGTGCACCACATCAACGACATGGCTTTTTATTGTCCCTTTCATTTTGTTCATTGGCCACGCCTCTCTTTCCACTTTGGCATTGTTTTTGTTAAATGGTTTATGTCTTTTCTTGCTCACTGCATCCACGTTGCAGCTAGTTTCACTGAAAAGCAATTTTACAGTTTCTGCAGCTCTACAGGGTGCTATGGCTTTTTCCAGGTCTAGATTTTGCTATCTTAGCAACACAAGTCTGTCAATCAGCGAGTTGGTCATTCCACCAAATTCACAAGTTTTTCTTCTGTTTCTCGATTCAATCTCATATTGGTCAATACTTTCTTCCATTTTCTATATACATATGAAAAATCTGTGCCTCTTAAACATCACGTTACGTTTAGGTATGCAGTATGCCTCAAACAGTTCCATTATTTTTGCTTAGCTGTCTTAGCAGTCTTTCCCTTAGACATTATTTGGAATACCACACACAAGTCTTCAATCAGCTAGTTGGTCAATCCACCAAATTCACACATTTTTCTTCTGTTTCTCAATTCAATCTCATACTAATCAATACTCTCTTCCATTTTCTATATACATTTGAAAAATCTGTGCCTCTCAAATGTCACATTACGTTTAGGTATGCAGTATGCCTCAAATAGTTCCATTATTTTTTCCAGTTTCATTTTGTCTCCTTTGGCAGCAAATGTGAAGTAATTATACACTTCCAAGGCTTCATCACCCATGACATATAAGAAAATGGATGCTTTAACTTTATCATTTGTCAGCTCCGACTGCCACTAAATACAATCCAAAATGCTGTTTAAATCTGTTCAAATTTTTAGCCACATTATCTATCAGCTGAAGTGTCATTGCTAGATGTAGTCCTTCCATTTTTCACTGTGTTGGCTTCTCTTCACTGATTAGTTGCTGACTTTAGATTTTACCATTTAAAGTATTTCCATCTAATTTCCTTCATCCCATTTCTGACACCATGTTTCATCTTGTATTTGTATGTGTGAGTTCTTAGGCCACACATGGATGAAGGAAAGGGTTCTTTACTTTAAAGTTGATGTAAACAGCACATGAGGCAGGCCATGAGGCTGCAAACTTTCATTACAGATCTTACATACTGTGGGTCAGCACCGGGCTGGCAGCCAAGTCTAATCAAACGGTAGGGCATTGCTAGTTGCATAACAACCATGATCCCTATCATTATAGAAGGGACAATGGGCCATTCAGCCCTTCCTGCCAGCTGGTCACCGATCTTTTGCCTCCATTTCATTTTCCAGCTCTTGCATCATAATGCAAAAAAAGAAATTGCTGGGAATAAAAAAATAAACCATTAGATCAGGCAACATCTGTGGATTCACTAACAGATTAATCCTTTAAAATCTAAAAATTTATGCACTCAGTGCAGTTAACAAAGCAGTCCTTCCAGCACTATTATAGCACCACTGACCCATGTTCAAATCCGCCACTGTCTATAAGGAGTTTGTACTTTCACCCCATGACCCACGAGAGTTTCTTCTGGGTGCTCTGCTTTCCTCCCAAGTTACATAGATCTATGGGATTGGTAGGTGTAATTGGGCAGTATGGGCTCATGGGCCGGAAGTGCCTGTTACCATGCTGCATCTCTGAATTAAAATCAGTAAGTTCAAGTCTTCAATTTCCTCCAGAAGAGATTTACAATGGCCCTCACAGTGAAGAAACATCCTCCAGTATATACTGAATGTCGAACCTCTTGTTTTGGGACACTGAATGCAGCCAAGGGAAGCATGAATTCTGCATCCACCCTGCTAAAACCCTAAAATTGTGGAGGTTTCAATTGGCTCATCTTTCATTTTTCTAAACTCCCAGACAGAAATCGAGTATGCCCATTCGTCCCTTCATCATCAAAACTGCTGTTCCGGGAATTGATCTAACGAACCTCTGTTTAATTCTGTTGGAGGCATGTCCTCCTGTTGGTAGGGGATGCCAGACCTGTACTCAACATTCAAGATGTGTTGTATATGTTTAATATTTATTGGTTTTAGAGGGGGGGGAGAAAAGGGGGAAAATGTCACTGTGTATATTTAATGAGAAACGTTTGTACATATTTTAGTTGATATGGTTCATAGTGTGAGAAATTTTTAAAAAATTAAACAAACAATCAAGATGTGGATTTGCCCAGAAGCCTGAGTAATTGGGCCAACATATCTCTAAACTGGTACTCCACTCCCTTGCATTGAAAGCTCACATGCTCTCTGCTTCACCGCCCACATTCACTTTCAGCAATTTGTTTACTACCATATCCAGGCCTTTCTGAATACCAGATTTCAATCTTTTTCTAATCTTCTTTCCACAAAACAAATCAGTTGTGTTCTTGGCCATTTTGTAATCCCCAAAAGATGCCTGAGCATCCTCCTGAGAGAACCCACTCCCATCTAGTTTTCTATCATCAAAAATCCCTCTTGCAAAATCAGACTCCCCTTCTCTGTAAGTGGTTTAGATCCTTTAGATCTGACCTAATAAATTGATACATTGATTGAAATTTTGGCCCAAGCTCTTGTTAAGTCTTCAGTCATTTCAGTATTTTGTTTTTGAAAGAAATAACAGCAATGGGAAAATAGATTACAATTTGCTTTGTCTATCTTTTGTTTCCTACAAGGCACGATGTTTTTGAATTTGATTCCTCCTCTGATTCTGCAGGGAAATTACAGGTGAGTAAATAAATTTATCTCATGGAGAAGTTTGTGTTTGCACAGTGGTCCAGAGACCACAGTGGTCCAGTGGTTGTATTTGTATTGTCAGATGATTCTAAACTGGAGCCTGACATTCCCATCTCTTGGTTGCTTTGTAATTTCATCTTGTACAACCGATAAATGCTAGAAGCACTCAACAGGATAGGTAGCATCAGTGGAAAGAGAAACCATTCACATTTCAGTTCAGACATTTTGCAGAGCTGGGAAGAAGCTAGTTTCAAGAGATCTGAGGAAGAATTTTATCACCTGAGTGGGTGGTTGGAATCTGGAATGCTTTGCTTGACACAGGCAGTCTCACAACATTTAACATTCAGTTAATCATCCAGGCATGGAGGATATGGACAAAGTGCCGGACAACCTTGTGTTGATGGATACTTTATGGTTAGCATGGACATGATGGGTTGAAGGGACTGTTACTGTGCTGCAGAATTTTGACATGCTCCCTGTAATGTCGTAATGTGTGTAAGCTGTGATGTAGCGAGTGATTTCAGCTATTTTTGCATGACTCCTTGTTATTTAAAATTTCTTCTATATGGTAAGATGCCTTAATCATGTGGGTGCTATCATTCAGGTGTCTGGGTATGCACTCTTGGATCACTCTGCTTTTATTTTCTGTCCTTCTTGGGTTCAATAACTTTTTGTTTAGCAACAGCTTCTTGAACCACCCCCCCCACCCCCCCACCCCCCACGTCTGCCTGTACTACTCTAACCTTAAATGTAAACTGCTAGAGGAGCATGAAAAGATTTGCTTGCACTACTGAAACTTTAGTTATTTTTCTTTCGAAAAACTACTTATTTATCTATACTTTATATTTATTTTCTCTTTTTCTGCCTTAGCACGCTGTAGTAATTTAATTTATACCGTTGTGGTTGGTGTGTTTTGAGTATCAGTTTAGCGGCAGCAAGCAAAAATGTTGGTGCATCTTTACGTTGTACAATTACAATATACTCTTTATCTGTAAATCAGTGGTTCGCAACATTTTTTTCCACTCACATACCACTTTAATTATTCCCTATGCCATCGGTGCTCTGTGATTAGTATAGGATTGCTGAAGGTGGTATGTGAGTGGGAGGGGAAGGTTGAGAACCACTGCTCTGGACCCAATTGTTATGGAAATATTTTGCTTGAGGAAAATTATCACTGGCCCATTTCCTTTGGGGTTATGAAACTGCACATAACGAGTCAATTAGGTACAATTAAAACAGTGGGTTTTAAACTTTTTCTTTCCACCCACATACAACATTAAGCAATCCCTTACTCATCACGGAGCACTTATGGCATAGGGATTACTTAAAGTGATATGTGAGTGGAAAGAAAAAGGCTGAGAATTACTGCTGTACATTGTTCTTGTATGCAAGATTGAGGGGAATAGATTGGGCAGGCAGCCAGCATTTTCTACCAGCGCAGTTATAGCCAATACCAGAGGACATCTGTTTAAGGTGAGTGGAGGAAAGTTCAGGGGAGTTCTGGAAGTAGTTTTTTTTTATGTATATGGAGATTAGTGACAGTCTGGAATGCATTGCCAGGGGTGGTGGTGGAGGCTGTTACAATAGGAATATTTAAAAAGCCACTTAGACATATGGATGTAAGAAAATAGTGGATTATAGGTGAGGTAGGGAAGAATTAAATTGTTGTGGAGTAGGTTTGCATAGGTTGCCACAACATCATGGGCTGAAGGGCCTGTACTATGCTGTTCTATGTTCTTTCTGACAGTAATTTCTCATCATCACCATGTTCCTCTCACTTCCTGGACTGAATTCTATTTCTCATCTTTGGTGAATTGGTTTCTCCCTGAACTCTACGTCTTTCTTTACTCTGAACCACACTACCCTTTCTTCTACACTCCTTACAAGCTTGTTAATTGTATTCACTGTATGTGGGACTGATCCTTGATGCATGCTTCTGAAAGCAGAAATGTTACACAGAGCCTGTTGAAACCCTCTTCAAACAGACTTTTACAGTCATTACTTTACACGGTCACCATTAACCCTTCCTGTTAACTGGCTAATTGTGGATTTAACTTGCTATTTGCCCACAGATGCCATAAACCACTTTTCTGATCAGCATCCCCTGTGAAATTTCATCAAATACCCCAGGTCAAGTTTCTGTAGGCAGAAAATAATACCTGATTTTTTTTTTTAATTGTCCTCTTTTATTGCCTCTTCAGATACATTCCAGTGTGAGGGCACAGGAGGGTCCAGTTGCTGGAATCGGCAACCAAAATAAAATCTGTTGGTAGAACTTGACAGGTCAATCAGCATCTGTGGGAGAAAAAGTGTTTAACATTTCAAGTCATGGTGAAAGGTTCGAACTCCAAACATTGTGCATCCTTTATCTCCCTCAGATGCTATGTGACCTGCTGAGCTCTTCCAACAGAGTATCTTCAAGTTCCAACATGAAACTGATCTGCAAATTTTAAAATTGCAGTGCACTTTGGAGCACTGATTAGAGTTGATGGGTGAATGGCATGGTGCACATTGGGGTGTGTGTAGCGATGCTCCAGTTTATGGATGATCTGTTGCTGGCTTGGGGAATATTGGAACTAGAGCAACCAAACCTACAGGTGTCTGAATAACAAATATGCTGGATAAAGTTGTAAAGAGAGCTTTTGGCATTATGACCTTCATAAATCAAAGTATTGTGTATAGGTGTTGGGATCTTATGATAAAGTTATATATGACATTGGTGAGGCCAAATTTGGAGTATTGTATGATGTTTTGGTCACCAAACTGCAGGAATAATATCAATTAGATAGAAAGAGTGCAGAGAAGGGACTTCAGGAACTGAGTTACAGGGAAAGATCAAACAGGTCAGGATTTTTTTTCCCTGGACTGTAAAAGAATAAGGGGAGATTTGGTCGAGTTACAGAATACAAAATTATGAATACTATAGATAAAGTAAATGCAAGTAGGCTTTTTACACTGAGGTTAGGTGAGATACAAACTAGAGGACATCAGTTAAGGGTGAAAGGGGAAAAGTTTACGGGGCATATCAGGCTGAACTTTTTCACACAAAGAGCAGTGGGAGCATGGAATGAGCTGCCATCTGAAGTGGTGAATGTGGACTCATTTTTCACCTTTTAAGAAAGATTTGGACAGATACATGGATGAGAGAGGTATGGAGGGCTATGGACTGAGTGCAGGTCAGTAGGACCAGGTAGATTAATAGAAAGGCTGAAGGGACTTTTTTATGCTGATATTCTTTGGATCTATGTGTTGTACTTTTGTAAATTAAATGTAAGGGGAAATGTATACAATTAATGGCAGCTCTCAAGTGATAGAGTTTATTGTCATATACATTGCTCAATTTTACTCAATGTATATATCTACATAAAATCATTCTTGCTGTGGCCAAACAGCCACTTTAAAAAAAAAACTAGATTATATTAAAAAAAGAGATGATGAATATAAAAGATCATCATCATATTGTAAGGGTCTGTGAATATTTTCTTCCAGATTTCCAGCATTTGTAATGTTTGTATTTTTTTATGATGATCATTTGATAATTTGGAAGCAAGGGAATGCAGACCTTGCGTTACATTGTTCCTTTTGTATCTGCTCTAATTATAGGTGCATGAAAGCAAAACAAAACTCCTTGGGAAGAGAAGTTCTTCTTGGAAGGGTGAAATGCAAAATGTGTATGTGATTATTTGTTCCTTGTTGCTGCTTCAGTAGTTTTTGTTGTGAGAAGAGGGAAGGAGAATGTTGAGGAGGACATAAAATAGCCGGTTATTTATTTTATAGAATGTATTAAAAGTAAATGATCAATTATGCAGTAAAGCATTTGCTATCCTGAAACAGTGGTGGAACTTCAAAGTATTACTGGGTGTAAATTATCTGGGTTTTTAAAGGCACCATGTTAAGTCCAGCCTTTTACCTCTCATGCAGGAAGATTTCCACAAACTTTCAGTATTTAAGTACCGATTTAGATGATGAGGAAATGTAAAATATATTCCCTCCCTTGAAGGTTCTGCCTGCTTTGGAGTATTTCCAGCATCTTGTGTTTTTATTTTGTCTTATCAATATCTGCCTTTGACCATTTAATTCATCTTGAAGTTTGAAGTCCTACTTTCTCCTGAATCTTGACCATTGAATGTCTCTCCTCTCCACTACATTGAGATAAAGGCATTGTTAATGTTGTTCAGTTATAATATTTAACATGACCTACTTAAAAATTATTACTTTCAGAGAAAAATGAGCAAGTTTTTCGGTGCCTGGGTTGTTATTGACAATTGGCTTGATTTTTGGAGAGAAAGACAGTAAACCTGTGCGAAGTAACTGGTGGATTGGACAGTGTCAAGTTCCATTCACAAATATATTGCTAATACTATGTTCAATCATAATATCTAATTTTCTTCCTTACTGCAAGGCAGTTGGCACCTTTCAAGGTGGCATGGTGATACAGTGGGTAGTGCTATTGACTGAGAAGTCCAGGAACCCCCAAACTCCATGTGTTCTGTGTGGAGTCTGGACCATCTTGTTGGCTTTCTTCTGAGTATTCTGGTTTCTTTCCATGCCCCAAAGAAAGCTATTCCAGTCTGTGCAATGTCCAACTTCAGCAGTCCATCCAATACTCTTATGAATCTCTTCAGCACCCTCTCCTTTGCTTATAGTGTTGTGACTAGAACTGTACCCAGTCCTCAAACTGTGATCTGTTGAATCTCCCAGCTGTTGTACTCCACATTCTGCTGATAAAACACACTCCTTTGACTTTACAACCACCTTGCTACATTTGACGCTAATTAAAGATTATTGTGTATGTAATCCAAGGTCCCTCTGTTCTCATACCGTGTTCACCATCTTCAAATTATTGGGTATTCCTTTACACCTCCGTCATCATTATTTCCCATCTCATTGGATTAAATTCCATTTGCCATTTTATTTCTATCTAATTGAAATATCCAACCCAATCATCTTCTCTCATCTACCATACCCTCCACAATGTTTCGGACAGGCTTTTTTTTCCCCCTTTGTCCCTGTGCTCTACAGTTTTAAACTATAATCAAGAAATTCACATGGAATGTGCACATTCCAGATGTTATTCAAGGTTATTTTTATACATTTTGGTGGACCATGTAGAAACTACAGCCCTTTTAATGCATAGTCCCCTCATTTCAAGGCACCATAATCTTTGTGATATAGCAATGGTAAGTACATTAAAGTTATCATGTTTAGTACTTTGTTGCATATCCCTTGCATGCAATGACTGGTTTAAGTCTGTGATTCATAGACATCACTAGGTTCTGAGTATCTTCGCTGGTACAATACCCAAAGGAGAAGGAATACTCATATTATTCGGGTAGACATAAAACATACTCAAGGATAGACCTGTTCCTGTTATCAGCCCACATCCAAGGGAGAGTTAGGAAAACAGAATATAAAGCTAGATTGTTATCGGATCACTCACCCCTGTTATTAGCAATAGAGCTGGAGGACATCCCACCGAGAACATATAGATGGTGATTAAACTCCATGCTATTTAAAAGACAGAATTTTAGAGAATTCATTCAGCGACAAATTAAAATGTACTTTGAAATAAATACGTAATCAGTGAAAGATAGTTTATACTATGGGATGCAATTAAAGTGTTCATCAGAGGGCAGATAATAAGTTATGTAACTAAGATGAAGAAGGACTACAATCGGGAAATAGAACAGCTGGAAAGGGAAATAGCAAGTACAGAAAAAGAATTAGTAATAAGGGAAGATACAACAAAAAGAAGAGAATTGACGGACAAAAAAATAAAACATGAAACACTACAAATATACAAGGTGGAGAAGAACATAATGAAGACAAAACAGAAATATTATGGAGCTAGGAGAAAAAACGCACAAAATACTAGCTTGGCAGCTTAAGACAGAACAAACTAAAAGAACGGTATTGGCATCAAGGAAAAAGGACAATCAAATTACATATAATCCAACGGAGATCAATGAAAACTTCAAGGAATTCTATGTGCAACTATATCGAATTGAGAACGAAGGGAAAGAAGACAAAATAGATGAGTTTCTAGCTAAAATTGAACTACCAAAATTGCAAGAAGAGGAGCAAAATAAATTAATAAAACCATTTGAAATAGAGGAAATACAGGATATATTAAAAAAACTAAAGATAAAACAGAGTGGAGTTGTTCTAGTGAACCGGTGCAGACTCGAAAGGCCGACATGGCCTGTTTCCACTCCGTAAATGGTTATAAGGTTATATGAAGGCATGCTCCATTGGATTTAGATTGTGTGACTGACTTGGCCATTCAAGAATTGTTCAGTTTTTAGCTTTGTAAAACTTTGTTGTTTAGTAGTATATTGTCTTGCTGTAGGATGAATTGCCGTCCAATGAGTTTAGATGCATTTGCTCGAATTTGAGAAGATGTTTCTATCCACGTTAGAATTAATTTTGCTGCTACCATCATCAGTTGCATCATCAATAAGTGTGCCAGTTCCTGTGTCAGCCAGGCCATAATACCCTGCCACATGTTTCACAAATGAAGTGGTATGCTTTGAATCTTGGGCAGTTCCTTTATATCTCCACACTTTGCTCTTGCTGTCACTCTGATACAGGTTAATCTTGGTCTCATCTGTCCACAAGACCTTTCCCAGAATCATGCAGGGTCTTTTAAATACTTCTTGGCAAACTGTAATCTGGCCATACAGTTTCTGTGGCTAACTACTGGTTTGCATCTTGCAGTGTAGCCTCTGTGTTTCTGTTCATGAAGTCATCTACATCGCATCCACACTTGCCTCCTGAAGAGTGTTTCTGATCTGTCAGATGTGCATTCAGGGATTTCTCTTCATTATGATGAGAAATCTTCTGTAATCAACAATAGAGGTCTTCTAATCCCTTTGTGATAATGGAGCTCTCTGATACGCTCTTTCTTCTTAATCATGTTCCAAACAGTTGATTTTGGTAATCCTAAGTTTTAAGTGATGTCACTTAGTTTTATTCCTGTTTATAGCCTCATAATGGCTTTGACTTTCATTGGCAAAACTCTAGTCCTCGTGTTGAAAAATAGCAGCGACAGACTCCAAAAGTGACCAAAAGCTTAGAAGGAAGCCTATCTCCCTTTATACCTGCACCAATGAAGCAATCAATCATACCCGAATAACCGCAAACACTTGTGAAGCCAAGTGTCCTAAACAGTATGGTGCCCTGAAATAGGGGAATTATATATAATAAGTGCTCAAACATGGTCAAACTAAAATATACACAAATAAAATGTGGAATGTGCACTTTAATCACGTATTATTTGATTGAACATTGAAAACAATAAAGGGGAAAAAAGGTGTCATTGTCTCAAACATTATGGAGACCACTATATGTGGCCAATTCCTGTATTGTCTGCTGCCTACTCTCTATCATATCCTTGTGTTTAAGTTTATGGTGTGGGATATATCATCATTATATCCCACACCATAAAATACCGTGTAAACCTCCTGATAGCATCCTTGCATCAAGCAAGCACTTCGTCAGCTCTCACTGAGAGAGTTTTGATCCACATCAGCATTAATTTGGCACTTGGGATCTGAATATTTTGATAACTCCAGGATCTTGCCCTGTTCATCTTTTTATTGTAATTTTTTTTGTCTCATTCCAAATTCCTTGAACTGTACTTCTTGGGTTTAGGTAGCTGATGTTTTTTTTTTTGAAACTTTATTTATTAATTTTAACATATGAAGAAAGTAAGTAATTCTCGTACAGAAAAAATACAAAATAATGTAATACAAGTACAAAGTAACATAGTTAATACAATACCAATCTCGGCATCTCCCCCTAACAACTAAAAACGAAGACTAAAAAAAAAACTACTTTTAACCCCTAAACCCACCCCCACGATAAAGAGTGAAGAATTAATACTATTAGTATAATTTTAAAAAATAAAAAATATATATCTTAAAAAAAGATCAATATATATAAAAAAACAAAAAAATATTAATTAAGTATTAATCATTAATCCAAAAAATTTTTATTATATAAGAATATATATGAAAAAACAAAATCAAAAAGAACTTAAATGAAAAAAAAACAACTAATAATAAAAAAACTAAAAAAAAAGAAAAAAAAGAAAGAAAAAAAGAAAACATATATAGAAAAAATATATAATAAAAAAAGTTTTTTTTAAAGAAAAAAATGATTAATGCAAACTTATTTAAATTGTATATAATCTATAAATGGGGTTGACTTTAACTCGTAAAAAGACATCTTATCTTGTATATAAAAAGATATTCTTTCCATAACCAAACAAAACTTCATCTCTGAATACCACCTATCTAAAGACAATACATTTCTATTCTTCCAAGTAATCGCTATACATTTCTTGGCCACTGCCAGCGCTAAGTAAATAAAAGAGATCTGGTAATTATCTAATTCTAAATCAATCAACGGTTGCATATTCCCTAATAAAAATATATCAGGGTCTAATACAATATGAAGATTATATAGATTATTAAATACAGATTGAATTAACTTTCCAAAATTGTTGTAACCGATCACACAACCAAACAGCATGTACCAGAAACCTGATCACAACGAAAACAAAGATCTGATTTAGCTGATGTTTAAATAATATTTGTGCAGCCTGACTTTACGCCCTAGAAATGCTAAGTTCTCAGAGCAGGGAATGATGGGGCTTTCACTCTTTAAGGCTCTTTAGGGTTTTGAAGTATATTTGAAAAGATTTCATGTTTGTATATTGTTGTCCTATATCTTTTTTATCATCCCATTTTCATCTCACTTTCAGAGAAGTTGCAAGCGCAAGTAAGAAATGGAGCAGAGAGGAGAAAGTGATGGTATGATGCAATTTTTGTGTTACAGAAATTAGTTTCTTAATCCTCTATTGGGAGTGACTGTGCCCTATTGAGATAAACCACTGTATATATGTTTGGATATGTTAGGAATCCCTCATTACTGACTGTGCCTGAGGTTCCTCCCACAGACCCCTGAATAAAGGCGACTGTGTCACAGCCCCCTCCTCAGTCCAGGGCAGTCGACCAGCATGGATGTGCCTCCATTCTGTTATGAATAAAAGCCTATCAGTTTCTCTACAACTTCTAGTCTTTCAGGTTATTGATGGTGCATTACTTGTTGAATTTTGTTCTTCCCAATCTTTTCCCATCCATTTAGAAGTTTTGTGGATATGATGCATTATGAATGCAGAGGCAATACAGATGAATAGGTATATTTAAAATAAAATGCATTACATTTATAAGGAGACTATTTAAAGGGTAAGTTCTAATTGTTTCTTTGAATCTTTGTCTGGATTTTTAGAAAGGATTTTGTAAAATTCTACATTCACTTTTCAAAGTGGACTTATTTAGTCCTCAGTTGAAAGACATCGGTGATAGGAAGAACACATGGGAATGATTCTGTCCAGGAAATTACGTCAAAAAGCTGTGGAGGCAATCTGGTCTATCGTTTACCATGCATTTTTGTCAAGCAAAAGCACATTTGCATATGTGAAACATGGTTACAGGAGGGATGTGACTGGCAGCTAAATATTCCTGGATTTAGTTGCTTTAGGTGTGATAGAACAAGGGGGGGAGACAAGTGGGGGTGGGGTTGCACTACTTGTTAGAGAAAATATTACAGCGGTGCTTAGGTGCGATAGAATGGAAGGCTTGTCCAGGGAGGCTATTTGGGTGGAAGTGAGGAATGGGAAAGGGGAAGTTACAATTATAGAGGTGTATTATAGACCACTGAATGGGGAATGCTAATTAGAGGAACAAATTAGTAGGGAGATAGCAGATATTTGTAATAAGCACAGGGTAGTGATTGTGTGGGATTTTAATTTTCTGAATATTGATTGGGAAACCCATTCTGTGAAAGGGCTGGATGGGTTGGAGTTTGTAAAATGTGTTCAGGATAGCTTTTTACATCAATATGTGGAGGTACCAACTAGAGAGGGAGCTGTGTTGGATTTACTGTTGGGAAATGAGATGGATCAGGTGACACAGGTGTGTGGGGGAGCACTTAGAGTCCAGTGATCATAGTGCCATTAGCTTCAAGGTAATTATGGAAAAGGATAGGTCTGGGCCCAGAATTGAGGTTTTTGAGTGGGGAAAAGCTAGGTTTGAGGAGATGCAAAAGGATTTACAAGGGGTGGATTGGGACAATTTGTTTTCTGGGAAGAATGTAATAGAGAAATGGAGGGTCTTTTCAAGGAGAGATTTTAAGAGTACAAAATCTTTATAAACCTGTTAGGTTGAAAGGTCAGGTCAAAAGTTTGAGAGAGCCATGGTTCTCAAGGGATATTGGAAACTTGGTTCGAAAAAAAGAGAGAGTACTACAATAAATATAAGAAATGGGAAAAAGGAGATGTTTGGGTACTATATTGAATGTGAAACAAATCTTAAGAAGAAATTAGAAAAGCTAAAAGAGGGTATGAGGTGGCTATAGCAAGCAGGGTAAATAGCAAAAGGAAAGTGAGAGATAAAATTGGTCCAATAGAGAATCAGAAAGGACAAATGTATGTGGAGCCAAGAGAGATGGGGGAGTTCTTGAACAATTTATTTTCCTCCGTATTTACTGAGGAGAAGGATATTGAACTATGCAGGGTAAAGGAAGCAAAGGGGATATATATGAAGACTATAGTGATTAAGAAAGAAGTAGTACTGGAGCTTTTGAAACATATAAAGGTGGATAAGTCTTCAGGTCCCGACAGGATATTCCCCAGGACCTTGAGAGAAGTTAGAGAGGAAATAGTGGAGGCTCTGGCAATTTTTTCAAATGTCATTAGAGATGGGTATCGTGCGGAGGATTGGCGTGTTGTGCATGTGGTTCCTTTGTTTAAAAAGGGTTCAAGGAGCAAGCTGAGCAATTATCAGCCTGTAAATTTGACCTCTGTGGTAGGTAAATTGATGGAAAGCATTCTTGAAGATAGTATATCTAAGTATATGGAGGGACGGGTCTGATCAGGGACACTCAACACGGATTTGTTCATGGAAAGTAGTGTTTGACCAATCTTGTTGAATTTTTTGAAGAGGTGACTAGGAATGTTGATGAAACCTTCGATAAGGTTCCGCATGGGAGGTTAGTTAGGAAGGTTAAGTCCTTGGGTATTAATTTGGAGATAGTCAAATGGATTCAACAGTGGCTGGAAGGAAGGTGCCAGAGAGTAGTAGTAGATAATTGTTTGTCAGGATGGAGACTGGTGACAAGCGGTGTACTTCAGGGTTCGTTATTGGGACCGTTGCTGTTTGTCATATATATTAATGATATGGAGAATGGAGTGGTAAATTGGATTAATAAATATGCAGATGATACTAAAATAGGGGGAATTGTGGATGATGAAGAGGATTTTCAATTATTGCAGAGGGATTTAAACTGCTTAGAGGAATGGGCAGAAAGATGGCAGATGGAGTTTAATGCTGATAAGTGTGAGGTGCTTCATTTTGGAAAGAATAATTAAAGCAAGACGTGTGGTAAATGGGAGGGCATTGAAGAATGCAGTGGAGCAGAAAGATCTAGGAATAATGGTGCATTGTTCCCTGAAGCCCTTGTGGATAGGGTGGTGAAGAAGGCCTTTAGTATGCTTGCCTATATAAATCAGTGCATAGAATATAGGAGTTGGGAAGTAATGATGAAACTGTACAAGGCATTGATGAGGCCAAATTTAGAGTACTGTGTGCAGTTCTGGTCACTGATTTATAGGAAGGATATCATCAAGATAGAGAGAGTGCAGAGATGATTTACAAAAATGTTGCCTGGGTTTCAGCATCTGGAATACAAGGAAAGATTGAGCAAATTAGGTCTTTATTCCTTGGAATGTAGAAGGCTGAGAGGGGATTTGATAGAGGTGTTTAAGATAATGAGAGGGATAGATAGAATTGATGTAGAAAGGCTTTTCCCATTGCGAGTAGGAGAGATGGATACAAAAGGTCATGGGTTGAGAGTTGACGGGCAAAGGTTTAGGAGTAACATGAGGGGGAACCTCTTTACTCAGAGAGTGGTTACTGTGTGGAATGGGCTTCTGGGAAAGGTGGTGGAGGTCATTTAATAAAGAGTTGGATGAGTATATGGATGGGAGGTGGATGGAGGAATATGGGCAGAGTGCTGGTAAGTGGGATTAGAGGGGGGGTACTTGGATCAGTGCAGAGGAGAAGGGCTAAATTGGCCTGTTTCCGTGCTGTAATTGTTATATGGTTATATGATTTACTGTTATTGATTTGTTGAATAATAATGGACCAATGAGAATGTACGTTAGAGGACCAAGCTTTAAATTTTGCAAGTCACATGACAAGGGAGAGTTTCCTAAGATGACATTGCTGAAAATTGGGCCAAAATCCAACTGCTTGAGGAACTTGGTTGGATCATTTCATGAAGGTAATGAGATGGTCAATGATTCCAAATGAAACCTTTCATCAGGACTGAGTTGACCATACATTTGCCTCCCCAAAGTCTGCCTGACCTCCTGAGTTCTTCCAGTGATTTGTTTTTGCACTAGATTCCACTATCTGCATCTCTTGTCTCTCTTAGCATAGAGGCTGGTAAAATATTTCTTATATTGCTTCAATCGGGAGAAAAATTGAGCAGCAGGAACCTGGGAAGGGGAGCAAAAAGAAACAATAGATTTTTTTTTTTAATCGGGAAAATTTCTTGCCGAGTTATTGATAACACAAATTGCAACAGAAAATTGCAAGGGGGAAACATCAGAGTTGGAGCATGAAATGAGTGCAGGAATTGGTAATAAACTGACCCACAATTTTGTATATATTATTCATTGTGTATATTTAAAGCAGAGATTGACAAGTTTTTGATTAGTAATGGTGTCAAAGGTCATGGGAGAAGGCAGGAGAATGTGTTGAAAGGAAAAAAATGCATCAGCTGTGATTTGAATGGCAGAACAGTCTTGATGGGCTGAATTGCCTAATTCTGCTCCAGCATCTTGTTTTATTATTGAAACTCACAATGTTAGCTTTTATTGGTTTTAGATATCCAGTCACTCTACGCAGTATCGGTTTTATTTTGTCAGGCACCAGCTTTGTGACTCTTTGCCTTTAACATTTTAGTGTTGAGTATCGTGTGTGTTTACAGTCAAATTCTGAATTGAAGAGACTGTGACAGCATGCTGCCGTGGATCCAATATTTACACATTCCATTTTTTTGTGGGAATTCGGGGCACCTTTTGTATCTGGAATCATTAAGTGTGCAGGAAATGTTGGAGGCACATGAGAGACTACAAATGCTGGAATCTGGAGCAAAAAAAAGTCCACTGGATGAATTCAGCTATGTCGAGTAGAGTCAGTTGGGGAGGGGGAGGGGGAAGAATAGTCGATCTTGGGTTTGAACCCTTCCGCAGAGGGAAGATGGACAGGGTGGAAAAGGTTGAACAGTGTCCAGTTGAGGATTGGCAAACCGGGGAGGGGTGACATAATGGGTGCACAGGGAGGTGGAGGCAGTTGACAGGCAGGTGCCAGATCAATGGGAAGAGAGACAGGCGGTTTAAAAAAAACTGGAGAGGTCAGGTGGAGGAGGATGAGTTGTATGTGGTGAAATAGGCAGGAAATGCTATCATTTACATGATGTTGTGCACTGCTTGAGGAATAGCTTGTGATCTCTGGAAGTGGATGGTTACCATAAGACTCAGTAGCTTGGCAGACAAGTGATGAAGTTGGGAAGGGGAGAGATGTGGTGGATTCTCGTTAATTGGTTGGTTCTTTGGTGAATATGTCACTGGATGAAAGCCAGAGGAGAAGTAATCCAGACATGAGTTCAAATCTCACTAAAGTTGCGGGAAAATTTCAGTGAATTGATTACTTCTAAAATAAATACCTAGAGTCATGAAAGCCTGCAGAATGTCATGAAAAAGAGACCTTTTAAATAAATAAATAAAAAGATTTAATTTTCTTTTCTAACACCCTGGAGAAAGGGCGATCTAATCATTCTTCTTCCACCTCACCATGACTCTAGATGAAGGTAATGTGCTAACTTGTAGCTGCATGCACCCCAGCAAACATTCCATGTAGGCAAAATGGACTGACTAGATCTTTCCATTAGATTACCACGGAGAAAGGGTCCTGTGGTAAGCTGCTAAACTTGACTCCCAGACATGAAGCAGGTAGTCAAAGGCTTTATTGATCAGAAGACCCAGACATGCTTCAGTATGGTGCTGACTCGCATATGAGGGAGGAGACTAGGGCTCTCGGCCTATATTAGGGGATCTTATGGGAGGGGGTACGGAAGGTGGGCCAGCCTACCCAGCCCAGTGATGACATGCCCACGGTACTATGTTCTACCACATTTGCATTCATGTGGCTGGTCCAGTTCTGGTCAAAGGTGATCCCCAGGGTTAGAAGAAGTAGGATGGGCAACCTGCACCTTTCTTCCCCAGGACAGCAATGGACAAATACAAGAGGCTGTCTCTTTAAATGAGAGGAGGAACATTTGGAGGAGACATCAGAGGTAGTTTTTGTGTCAGTCCACCATAGTAATGCCCCTGCTCCTCACACAGGCACACCTGCGCACTTTGCTTTCATGTTCAGCTGCAGCAAGTAAGAATTTCAGTGCATGGATATATTGTACAATGTGTATGGCAATAAACTCTGGAGAATGAAGGATGCGCGGTGATTTATTAGAGGTATATAAGATTATGAAGAGCTAATAGGGTGGACAGTCAGTATTTTTTTTTCAGGGTGACAATAGCAAATACCAGAGGGTATCTGTTTAAGATGAGTGAGGAAAGTTTAGGAGAGATGCTAGAGGTACGTTTTCTCCATGGAAAGGTTGGTGCCTTGAATGCATTGCTGGCGATGGTGGTTGGGACTGATAAAATAGGAACATTCAAAAGACTCTTAGTCAGGTTGTAAGGTTGGGAAGGAAAAGGTTGATATGGAGTAGGTTGGCACCACATTGTGGGCTGAAGAGTCTATGATGTTCCATGATGATGAACTGGGAAATAGCAATGTCATTGCCTGTCACTGGTAGATGATTAGGCTCTTTGGAAGTGACTATTTCCTGGCACCAGAGTAGAATCAGTGTTAGTTGCCACTTCTTAGCCCATGCTTTAATATTATTTGGGCCTTGCTTCACACAAGTGTTCTTGCTATTGGCCCAATGGTGAAAGTAAAGTCCTGGGAAAAGCTGAATGTTGTTGTAAATATTTTGGCCTTCAATGCTAGTGTGCTGGGCATTTTATCTTTGAGGATGGGTGCACTCTCAGATTTGCATTAACTACTGGTGAGCCGCTTCTATCCATTTTCATAATATCAAATGCCTCCGTTCTATTTCCTTTCTCTCTCTCTCCTCTCTCTCTCTCTCTCTCTCTCTCTCTCTATATATATATATATATATATATAAGCCAAGTGCCTCAAACATTGTTGTCACTTCTAGAGATTAGAATCCATTCAAAGCCCTTTACCTCTTTCCTAAATTGCAGCACCCAGGATGCAGTGATTCAGTTGTGAATCAAAGTACCAAATAAGCATTTTTTTTCTTTTTTTTTTAACTTTAGAGATATAGTGTAGTAACAGGCCCTTCCAGTCCATGACCCTGCTCTGCCCAATTACTCCTATGTTACCAATTAACCTGCTATTTCTGGACATCTTTGGAATATGGGAGGAAACCAAAGCACCTGAAGAAAACCGACATGTTCACGAGGAGAATATACAAACTCCTTTCAGACAGCAGTGGATTAGAACTTGGGTCGCTGGCACTGTAATAGTGTTGACAATGGTGCCACTTTTGGATCATCTTTTGATGATCCTGTAGGTTTATTGTCACTTAAACCAGCTTTATCAAAATTCCAGGTTATTTAATTTTGTCATTGCTATGGCAGGATTTGAAATTTTCTCTGAATTGTTTATCTGCCCCTCTGGATTAAAAGCCCAATAATTTAGCCACTGTATTGGCATTCACACCAGCTGTTGACCCTTTCTTTAATAATATGTTGTGGTAGTTTAGTGACAAATTAAGATCACCAGCCGTTGTAGTTGAGTTAAGATCAACTGCCTTACTCACTCTGATGCGCGTTTTTAACTCACCCACACTCCTGACAGCCTTTGCGATGGTCGGCTCAGAAATGACGTCATCAAGTGGAATACACTTGTTCATTTCTATTTACCCTTGTTGTATTTTTAAGGTTGCTTCCATTTTCCAAGTTATCATTATGCACTTTTTTGCTGCTGCAAATGCAATCATAATAAATCTTTCTTGAATCCTGTCTAATTTTAGGCCTAATTCTTTGTCTTTCATGTTGAAAGATTTTTGGATTTTTTGGTATCCTATTTTTTGTAATTCTATTTAATATTAGGTTTAAATCCTCCCAAAAATTTTCACTTTTGTACATGTCCAAATTGCGTGTAATGTTGTTCCAATTTCTTGTTTGCAACGGAAGCATCTGTGCGATATTGTTGGATTCCATTCTTTTAACTTTTGAGGTGTAGTATATAGTCGATGTGGCCGATTATATTGTATCATACGAAACTGAGTATTTATTGTATTACTCATGGTTCCTGCACATAGTTCCTTCCATGTTTCATTCTTTATTTGTTTATTTAAATCTTTTTCCCAAACTTGTTTGGGTTTATACATTGCTTTATCATTTTCCTTGCATTGCAATTTACTGTACGTTTGTAATAAATTATCTACAATCTAAAAGACAAATATACTTCATTTGAACAAATGTGGGAACCGTACATAGAGTATATTAGAAACGGCTGATTTCGGACCTCCATCTCTAAAAGCGATAAGATACAAGTACAAAAATACTTAAATATGGAATTTTGGATGGCACTATTTCTTTTTCTTTTCTTTTGTGTTCTTTTATTGTTTATTTATTTTTCTTTTATTTCTTGCTTTACATTATAGGGGTGGGGAGGGTGGGAGGAAGGGGGGGAAATGAAAATATCACTGTGTAATGATGAATATTTGTAGTTATTGACAAGATGCAGAACTACATTCTTGAACTAATCATCTTTCTGATGGACAATAAAGAAGCAGCAAATCATTATAGTTATTGACATGGTTCATGGTGAAGTATTAAATAAAAAATTATATTTAAAAAAAAAGAAATGACATCATCTCTGACGATTGGCAGCAAGCTGCCAGGGCTTCCTTTTCTTGTCGACTTACACCTTTGTGAGCTCGTTCATTGTTTAGCTTGGTTCAACCTGCTACAATGTCCTAATAATAATAATACACCTGCTGTAGATTGGATAAGATGTCTCTTGGCAGATAGTCTTCAGTGTGTCACAGAGTGCTGCTAAATTCTTAAACACTTTGGACATTTTGAAGACTCCTTTTCTAATTAACCATCACCCTTGTAACATTAGCGTAAAAGAAGAAGCCAGAAGTTCTTCACTGAAGATTCATGGAGTGAAGAATCAGGGTACAGTTGGTTGTCAATGTCCCATGTGAAAGCTCTTCCAAATGTTGCAGACTACAGTAAACGGAAGAAAAGGAAGAAGTCTGCACTAAGAGGTTTGTCTGATTATTATGTATTTTATGTATCTTGTGTATTTTGGTCCTTTCGTGTTTGCTAACCTGACCCTTGATTTCTTTCCATCCAAAAGTTTTACCCCTTTCCTCTGAATCCAGTGAAGATCAGGAGCAGAAGAGCAAAGAGGTATGGAAATAATTCAGTTATTTTCCAGTTAGTTGTCACACTGTGAAGTTAAAGGGATTCTTTTTAAAAAAAAAACATTAAATTGAGACATAAAACACAGTAACAGGCTATTTTGGCTCAGGAGTCCATGCTGCCAAATTTACATCCCATTAACTTACATCCCAGGTACATTTTGAATGGTGGGAGGAAACTGGAGCCTCCAGAGAAAACCCACGCAGACACTGGGAGAACGTACAAACTCCTTACAAACCGCACAGGACTCAAATCCTGGTCTGATCCAGATTGCTGGCACTATAAAGGCATTGTGCTAACTGCGCTGCCCTTCTCTTTGCTCATCAGTGCTGCAATTATCACCCAGGTATTGATATGGCAGCTTTCTTATAATTTGAGGGCAGGTAATTTGAATTGAATTACGTGTTATGCATGTTTCCTTTGGTTTTATGTTGATGGTTTCTTTTATTAGCTAGTACTCGTGTTTTGTTCAGGAGTTGGTGGTCATTTCCAGGATCTCTCCTTTGTATGAACAGGATGCACCCAGATAATTTTCCACACTGTTGGATGGATGCCAGTATTGGGGACAGTGTTGGAATAACTTGAAAATCCAGCTAATTCTGTGGATGTTGTCCGGCTGAGTAGCCTTTATTGGATCTTGTGTTCTCAGTTGTTGATTTTGCAACTCATGAATTGAATTGGCTGCAGACTGGCTTTTGTGGAGGTGAGGGAGCATCTAAGGCCACCATTTGTCTGACCTCAACTACACCTCCACACTCTGTCTCTTGTAAGTTTTCCATTTCTTTCTCCCAATTCCTCAGTCTCTGTTGCGTTGCTCTTAGAGTGACATCTTTCATGCCAGATCATTAGAGATGTCCTCCTTCTTCAAACAATGTGGTCCCGCCTCTAACACCATCAGCTTGGCCCTCATCCAGATAGCCTTCACTACCCACACCTGCCCTGGCCCTCTCTGCTCCCAAGCACAACAAGGACAGGATTCCCCTTGACCTCAGCTAACATCCCACCAGTCTCTTCTGCCATTTCAGTCACCTACTACATGATTCTACCAACGACACATATTATCCTCTCCTCCCTTCTCTGCCTGCCACAGGGATTTCTCCCTCCACAACTCCCTTGTCCACTTCTCCATCCCTAACAATTGCCCCCTTAGCAATTACCATTGTGATCGCAGTCCTTCCGAGTGAAACAACGCTTCAGAAGAATTTGCAGGGGTCATCTACTACATCCCATGCTCCATTTATGGTCTCCTCTACATCGGAGAATTGTCTTGGGTAAACTTATACCTCTCATTTTGTTCATTTTAGATTGGTCACAGTGTTTGAGCTACCAAAAGAAAATAGACACACACACTGAGAGCAGTTCAGTTTATACAAATGTTTATTACTAATTCAAAAGCTGATTTCACACTACAATATGCAAGCCCTTCCCAACTATACTTATCAACGCTTGGACTGGTCCCAGCTGCCAAAGCGAGGCAACGACTGCGCACTTGTAGTAGGTTGTCAGGGCGCCGGTAGCAGCTTCTCCACCTCCCCTGACTGGGACGTTGGCTGGACTCTAGAAGTTCTTCTTCTTGCTGAGAGATGTTGCCACCTCTCAGAGAGTCTCTCTCTTCAGCAGCGGGACCATGGCTTATATTACCCAAAAACTGCTTACCCAAGCACTTATTCCCAGCACAGCAAGAAAGATAAGCAAGCAAGCTAGCATACTAGGTTTCTAACTAGTAACATAATTTTCAGCTTATCACTTTGAATACAATGGTTTATTTTGCATCAAGGCTAGGCCTCTGACAGTCTGTGACCAAAACAAGCAGGAAGATTAAATGTTCTTGGTACACAGATGTCCTTTCTTCAGCTAACAGCATCTCTGGCCCCTCGGTGGAATTTAGCTTATGTCTGCTGATTCTAAAACACAAGCAGGTTCTCAGCCTTGCAAAACCCAGAGCTGCAAATTTAAAAAAAAAACAGGTTAGAATCTTCCATTACACGGAGAGATGGCACAGACTTGGAGATTGCTTTGTTGAGCACCTTCTCTTTGTTCTCTGCAATAGCTTGAATCCCTCTGCTCCACAATACTCCCCATATCACTGACATTCACTGTGTGGGTTTGACCCATGATGAACCTTCCAAAATACAACACCACATTTCTCTGTATTAAATTCAACTATTCTTCTACCCACCTGCCCAATGATGCAGATCCTGCTGCCCATAGTGGTATTCATGTGTGACCATGGGGTTCATGCATGAGCTTGCAGTAGCTGAATGCAAGACTCGAATCAGATCAAGTATTTGCTTGCATCGTACATGGCAGGCAATGAACATGTCTGACAAGAGAATGGGACCAGCTACCATTGCCATGTTTCCCCTGTATTCAACATTCTTGGGGGTTGGAGGGATGATTGCTGGCCAGAAACACATCTGAACCTGCCACAAATACTGCAGTAAGAACAGGTCAGAGGGTGAGTATCCAATAGTGAGAGACTCTCTCCATGACACAAGAAAGCCTTTCGCTCATGGATGAATGGTTGGTCAGGAGTGTGAAAGAATGCTCTGCACTTAACTAAATGCAGTTCCACCAAAACTCTAACCTTGACACCATCCAGTAACAAAAAGGACAGACAAAGGAGAATCAATGGATGTTGTTTACTTGGATTTTCAGAAGGCCTTTGACAAGGTGCTACACATGAGGTTGCAAAGCAAGAGATGAACCAACAGTATTGCTGGAAAGGTACTAGCACGATAAAGATTGGCCTTATCCAAGCCTGAAGTGTTGGTTATGTATTTTTATCTTTGCTATATTAAGTACCTGCTGAGATTAATTGTGTTTTTTACTTAAATCATGATGTCTGCAGACTTTTGTAATTTATTCCTGCATTAGAAATGTATTGCTGCTTCTTTATTGTCCATCAGAAAGATGATTAGTTCAAAAATGTAGTTCTGCATCTTGAGGGTTAATGAATCTGTTGTAAATATTGTCATCAGTGCTAATGTCCTATTTTAAAATTGCTCTGAGAACATAGAACGATGTGATGGCCCATATATACTGCACCTACCATAAATGTACTAAACCTTCCCTACTAACCCTTATCAAAGGACTTCTGAAAATCCAAGTAAAACATCAACTGACTCTTCTTTAGTTCATTACTTCCTCAAAGAATTCCAATAGATTTGTGAGGAAAGCTCTTTCCTGAAGAAACCAATGCTGACTTTGGCCTATTTTATCTTGGGGTTTCACTAACCACAAATCCTCTTTCTTAATAATGGACTGGAATCTGGCCAAGCACTGAAATCGTGCTAACTGGCCATTCCCAACACACTCCCCCCTTTCCCGTGCCCCCTCACACTTACATCTCTATTTTCCTCTTCCCTCCTGTTTCCATCCACATACATCACATACCTTTCACCACTTCATTCCTTGCCCTCCTCCTTCCATTCACATCAACCCCACACATTTCACCACCTTGTCCCCTGCCCTCCATATGTGTGCGTGTATA